>NC_064630.1:459878284-461157034 GCF_023864275.1 Schistocerca cancellata
AGCTATGTGCATTACCAAACACTTGTTTTATTGCAGTTTTTATTCCATCATAGGTTTATGGGCAATTTACAATTTTTTCTCTTGTTCTATTTACTGTGTCCTTTTTTGTCATGTAACGGTATTTTACATACCAACAACTTTAAAAATATCAGATAATTGTTTACTGTATCAGTTTCCTTAAAATAATCCCCAATACTAAGCCGAATCTGTATTAATTTTTGATCACATGTGGCCCTGTTTCTTCCCCTATAACCACCCCTCATAACAGAATACCTCTACCACCTGTGAGAACGGAGCTATGTTGGCAAGCGGAACATGTCGCTTATTGTTTTCAACACATTTCCACCCTACCGCTGGCGTGTGTCAAAGTACTCTTCAGTACATGCTTTGAGTATCCAACGGCAGTGTTCCAACGCACATGAGAATATTTTGCTCTGTGACCCACCGTGAATGAATTTACACAATTGGATGATTGCTTCAGTTCCCCCTAGCATGGGGCTGTGGCTGCCCCACAATTATTGTTGTCTAGTAATGAATTTACGAGAGATTTAGTGCCCTGTGACCCATCTATCAGCCTTTACAAACCATTTTAATCGTCATCGACCTTTGCCAACAATGGTACTAGCGACTGAATTCTTTCAAACTGAAGTTTACACGGTTTACTATTAACACGGCTACGGATGAAAAGTCTAGTTGGTTGTAAGATGAAAAACAGCCGACCAGTTGCAAAGGATAAAGTAATCTTTACCTAGGTTTCAATAGGTTTAAACCTATCTTCTTCAGAAGACGGCAGTATTACATTAACATGGCATGATACGTCGTTGCAATTTTTACAAACATCTCCATAGCTCCATTAGTTCAAATACAATATAGCCCTAAGAGTAGGGTTCGTCAGATAAATAAAATTAAGTACGTGGAAGTCGGAGAGCGTCTAGTTGGTTGGTTTGTTTGGGGTAGGAGGCCAGACAGCGAGGTCATCGGTCTCATCGGATTAGGGAAGGATGGAGAAGGAAATCGGCCTTGCCCTTTCAAAGGAACCATCCCGGAATTTGCCTGGAGTAATTAACGGAAATCACGGAAAACCTAAATCAGGATGGCCGGACGCGGGATTGAGCCATCGTCCTCCCGAATGCGAGTCCAGTGTGCTAACCACTGCGCCACCTCGCTCGGTCAGAAGTGTAGTACTCCCAGGACGTTGTAGATGGAGCGTGCTACGTGTTAGCCGCGATCAAATGTGACGACAGTCCATCATACCCTTGGTAGCTTCGTCGACAGCCAATGGAGGGTCTGCAGATATTCATGCTATGGCGCCAGGAGAATTTTGTCTGCAACTACGTGTAATTCAGTAGCTCACACGTCTAGTGTGACTAAACTAAAGGCAACATGGAAGGTGGAAGGAGACTCTAAAAGCATTTGTTAAAGTTGATATAAATATCGTACGGCAGTGTTGGCTGCGATATACCAAAGGCTGAATTTAGCCGCCTGTGGGAAAGGTGTTCTTCAAAAATGGTTCAAATGGCTCTGAGCACTATGGGACTTAAATGCAGAGGTCATCAATTCCCTGGAACTTAGAACTACTTAAACGTAACTAACCTAAGGACATCACACACACATCCATGTCCGAGGCAGCATTCAAACCTGCGACCGTAGCGGTCCCGCGGTTCCAGACTGAAGCGCCTAGAGCCGCTCGTCTGCACCGGCCGTCAGGTGTTCTTCCTCCGAGCACATTGAACCCTTTGCTTGCTGATATGGGAGAGTTGTGCCATATGCTTGTATGTAAAGTGTCAGTGCGTGTAATGAATGTGTGTATAGTGTAGGGTTGTGTTTGTGTTTCATGAGGATGATGCCTAAAAGGAGGGTGTGAAACCCTTGTGCCGGCCGGCACATAGCCTACCACTCTCGAATAGCACCAAGCAATGGTAGCCGAGCTTACCTTTCCCATCCGACGGATGCATCTCCACCCATAGTGTCACATTCCTTCACGGTGGAGAGCTGTGGAATTTAATCCAGAACATTGCCCTAAAGACTAGTGGTCGGGAATCTTACGTCACTACTGAACAAATACTGGCAGTGAATATCTTGTGCATCAGCAGGATTCTGAACAGCTTACGCCCGAATCGAGCGCCACCGTACATGCATGCGTTGGCGACCTGGTCTACAGAGCCATTTGTTAATTATTTCTATTTTCATTTAATGAGAGAGCTTGGTGTTATCATTATGCCAACCTGTGACTTACACTTAACATACATAATTTGTCTTAATGAATTATTATAAGTCATGATACGGCGCAGTTGTCACGAGATATGATTTGATGTGGAAGGTAATGTTGTGCATGAGGGTGTTATGTCCCACGCATCTCATCCTGTGTTGTTGCAGTCCACTTCTTTTAATTATTTGTGATATGCATATGCCCTTTCACGTCAAATTAAAACACACCGCTCATTGCGCAATAAATGCATCTACACTTGACTGAAAGGCACCTACGACTCTTACTATGAATAGGATTAACGTCAAAACTATCGAATCAGTCTTTACAAACGAGAGAGGGGAATTGTAGTAAATTCATATGGAGGGTAAGCCGCTAAAACGTGCGAACCCACATGTATCAAGATGCGGTTTTCACTAAATTATCGTGGACAGTGGTGAATTCTCTGAGTTGCACAAGTGATTTTTAACAGTTATAGGTGCGAATCACGACGCCAGCTGAAATGTTTTAAACGTTACTGTACACTTTTTTGTGGAATTGGAACGATCTTGTGAAGAAGATGTGCACGACAAAACATATGTGGAACTTTATCAAACAGTCCCACAACCGTCTGCTCTCCTGTACCAAATGATTCTCTGCCTCGTGATGACTGGGTGTTATGTGATGTCCTTTGGTTAGTTAGGTTTAAGTAGTTCTAAGTTCTAGGGGACTGATGACCATAGATGTTAAGTCCCATAGTGCTCAGAGCCATTTGAACCATTTTGAACTTGTACTAAATGAAAATAATCACATAACACAGGAGCGGTTCGTGTTTTTATCAGTGCACTCGAAGGCCATCTGTCTGTGAAGCTATTTAGACTTTCAAAACGTATACGATGGTTAAAAGTGTATAGGGTTCTCGTTTATGGCGGTGCGGTGGGCCATATCAAACCCTCACGATCTGTCTTTGCAAATATTATTAAAAAATATTCAAGAAACCGCTGAAGAATGGAACACGACAATGTAACAGAACAGCAACTATTGAGAGAAAAGCGACAAACATTTTAGCAATGATAGCACGCAATTTACATGTAATTTCAGACAGATTAAATGTGCATGTGGAATCAGCCATAGAAATGTTCTGCGGATGCTGCATTCCAGAGAATTTTATTTTTTCCACATTTCTCTCGATTAACAGCATTATGGCACTAACTTTCGAAATCGATTTCATTTCTGAGAATGTTATCTACTGCAAGTTGAAAGTTAGAAATAAAAAGTAAGTGATCATATATCGTAAGTGACAAACGGATCTGTTACAGCCAAAAAGTAATAGATTAGTACTAACGACACGGTGAGGGAGATTTCAGCAGATAACCGCACCAACAGGAGATCAAGAAATTTGAGGCATTATTTATAGTTCACAGTCTTTGAAATGAAAGGGGCACAATAGTATGTGCCTGAGTGCGAGCAACTAATCCCTCGACAACACGTTTAGTACTAATAGAGTACGCACATGAAAACATAACTCCTGAGGGTCACACAGTTTAGTCACGCAAGATCAGCTACTAATTTACCTTAAAACCAACCCAAGGACTCCCTAAACATACAGGATTAAACAACAGCAAATCGTACAAAAACATTCACCTTTTGGGATAGCTGCAGCCGCAATAGACAAATAGCCGCAAGCTCGCAACCTGCAAGACCACTTAATGCTTAGCCAAATGGTACAGTCAGAGACCTAAGTACGAAATGTGCCCGTCAAGGTTTTATGGTTCAGGAGCTTAATGGCGTGGCTGACTGAAACTTACAACATGAATTACACACACGGAAGAAGCAACACAAAACTGCTGGAAACTAACTGTCCTAAACAGTATAAGGCACACACATTTGTTCACAATATAACCACTCGCTACAATTACGTAAATATTATAACAGCGAAGCAGTTTAATACGTATTGAAACGCCACTAAGGGCTTTACACCTGCCGTATTCAATACTCACAATAATGACACCTGGTGAACAGAATGCTGGATCAATAGAGACAGACTATATCCACAGGTCTGTCATTCACCAGAAAGTGCAGTTGTGAAAGGACCCACAGTGCATCCGCTCAACGGACAGTAATTCGAAGTTGGTAGCCACAACACACGTGCACTTCCCAGTGCGGCTGCCGCCACGGGCACTGCTCAGCTGAAGCTACACCGAAGAGTCGAAGAAACTGGTACGTCTGCCTATATCATGTAGGGCCCCCGCGAGCACGTGGAAGTGCCGCAACACAGCGTGGCATATACTCGTCTAAAGTCTGAAGTAGTAATGGAGGGAACTGACGCCATGAATCCGTAGAGCTGTCCATAAACCCGTAAGAGCACGAGTGGGTGGAGATCTCTTCTGAACAGCGCTTGGCAAGGCAACCCAGATACGCTCAATAACGTTTATGTGAGAGGAGTCTGCCGGCCAGCGGCAGTGTTTAAACTCTGAAGAGTGTTCCTGGGCCAACTCTGTAGCAATTCTAGACGCGTGGGGCATCGCATTGTCCTGCCGGAATTGCCAAGTCCATCGGAATTCACAACGGAGTTGAATAGATGCAGATGATGAGACAGGATGCTTACGTACGTATCACGTCTTTAAGTCGTATCTAGACGTATCAGGGGTCCCATATCACACCAAGTGCACACACCCCACACCATTATAAAGCCCCAATCAGCCTGAACAGTCCCCTGCTGGCATGTAGGGTACAAGGGTTCATGAGGTTGTCTCCATACCCGTAAACGTTCATCCGCTCTATGCAATTTGAAACGAGACTCGTCTGACCAGGCAAAATATTTCAAGTCATCAACAGTCCTATGTAGGTGTTGACGGGCCTAGGCGAGGCGCAAGGCTTTGTGTCGGCTTCCAAAGCCGATATCAAATATGTTGAAAGGTCTCTGTTGGATTCCTTTCATGTTTAATTTCTTAAATCTGTTGACATTTATGGAATAAATTCCTCTTCTAAATGTACTGTGGCGTTTCTGACTATCTGGGAGGAGACTGAGCAGTGGAACATGTTACTTTTACACATAAACAAGAACGATCTGTCACACTACTACACTTTAAAGCACAGTTTATATGTAATTCTTATATGTAATTCATGTCACACAGTCTCATACGGAACCTACATCCGCTTTCTTTTATATACTGTATATGATAAGATACTGTCATCCCCCTTCCCTTTTGTGTGAGAGGATGAATGAGCATATGTATTTCTAGTTGCATGCTTGAGGGTAGCAGACAAGGCTGTCTGCTAGAGAACAGTAGGACCAACGTCGGAACAGGTAGCTACGCTTCCTAAAAGCAAAGAGGTTTCTATCCTTAGTATGGTCCTGTCCGTCCGTTGTCATGTTGGTATAGGAAGCTGCCCCTCTGGCCACTTCCGTTGGTCTTTGTGAGCCACCCTCAGGAAGCACGCTCGGCAGTAGGGCAGTTGCAGTGTGGCCGTGGCGAGTGTCTGAAGTGGTAAGATCTCCGGCTAAGCGCGTGTCTGTTAAGTCCGTAGGACAATGGATTTCTTAAGTTCAGCCAAACTGAAAATTTAATCACCTTTATTTCGGGTTTAGGTCTAAAATATCCGATGTTATCTTAAATTGCAGCGCAGTGTAATTACCGTGTGAAGTTCAGATTATTTTTCGGTAGTTGCTTTGTTACTACTTTGTGAGTAAAGTGGAACCACGTGTTGATCAGTAACTCTAACTAAGTTCATCAATCTTAAATCCGAATGTGCGTGAGATTATAACGTCTCGTCTTGAGAATATTTTTTTAATATAGCAACTTTTCTTTATGCTTTTCTTTATGTTCAACCCACGTGGGGTGTACTTTGCGAGACCAGTACCACGTGCTTATATAACTGTTTGACCCATCAGGTTAATAGTAAGACGTTAGTAACCAGTTCAAGGTTTTTCTTTTGTCAATTGCTTTTCGATCTAATTTATGTTAATTATCAAAATTATTGTGGAGTTGTACGCTTTGTGTAAACCAAGTTGACCACGTGAAGCATGTGGTGTAATCATCAAAGTAGCCCTCAGCTATTCTTTTTGCGAAGTCTTCACAAAGAGTTAATATGAATTTAGTATACCAGTGTGTGGTAATTACATGACGGACAGGATTGTGGTATGAACGTAATTTCTTTGGGTAAAAACTGAATCAGTTGGTTGTGGTTAATTTCTTCTTGTTTATGAATGCAGTGTTGTGTGCAGTCTCCCAATCTTGGCTCCATATTTTATGTGTTCCGTAAGATTACAATCTCACATTTTTTTTAATTGTAAATAAGGCACCAGCTCAGTTATAACTCACGTATAATATGCTGAAATTTCAAGGAACAACCTTAAAATAAATTTCCAAATATAAACTGATTTCTTTCTTTTTATTTAAATTCTCCTTTATATATATATATATTACCGGTTTTGTATGACTATTAAAAGATTATCATTAATGTTAGTCTGCTTGGTAAACCTAGACTAAATATCTGATGAAACAGTTGCCCAGTAATCCACGGTTAACGTCCCCAGACAGATCACGGCTTTTAACCCACTATCATTGTCTATTAGCACCGATTTCAGCATACAAAATTAAATCAACAACCTTACACATGGCGACCCTGTTCTGTGATTCCGCTAGACTCTGGAATCTCTGAAATGTTAGATTGCGAGCGTGTTATAATCTTAATTTTTTTTCCCTACAGCGCTCAAACAACTTCTGCGTTGTTTCCGAGCAGACTTTCAAAAGATTCACGGCGTTGTTGATCGGCGTTGCGTTGTTTGTCTTGTTTTGTTTTTTATATTCGTGTGTTTTATATGTCTGTGTGTTTTTTATTCTCGCTTGTAAATTCCACTGTTTCGATCAAAGACAAAAATTTGTTTTGCGTGTGAAAAAGTGTGTACTAGGTTGGGTATCTTTCGTGTGACTGTCGTAATTTTTGGGGGACACATTTATTGTGATTAGTGTGTTGCGTACTGAGTATAAATTGCACTAATGCAAACACGTAACCAAGCTAAAAGTAAGCGGTCCAACAACTTAAGCAACATGGACCAAGGGGATAATTTGATTTCCAATATTAACGCGTCGGGCGGTTCCGAAAATGCAATGGGGAATACTTCAGACGAAATGCAAAACAGCACGAACGGGCTCACAGCAGAGCCAGAAATTAATTTGCCTCCATCTAACCAAATTGATTTAGCAGAACTCATGAAAGCCTTATTGCAACAAAATAAAGAAAACACAGAGAAATCGATCCGCGAGCTAGGGGAACAAATGACGCAGAAATCTGAAAAATCGATCCGAGAGCTAGGCGAACAAATAGACGAAAAACTAATCCAGCAGACAAATAAAGTCGACAAGTCGATGCAGAGAGTGTCCGATGATATCTCACAAAGAATAAACAATCTGGCAAGTGAGATAAAAAGTGATATTATGAAAGAATTAGGCCGTACATTTGAACAAATCGATGATCGTCTGCAAGCCTTAGAACAGAGCAAGCGGAGGGGCGATGCCCAATCTGAAGAAAGCGAAGAACGGCTACTTAGGAATTTCCAAGAGCTGAGGGAAGAATGCCAAAGGGAGCACCAGCAGGTACTGTCGAGGGTCCAAGAGGCGGAAACGCATTGTCCCACGTCCGTTAGCAACACAATAGCGGACAACAGTTTAGCGATCCACGCGTTGGAACAGCAAGTAGAACAATTGAAGCAGACTGGGGCGGAGGACAAGAGACAAATTGATGATAAGATTGCGGCATTAGCGGACATTGTAGGCACGATGAAGCTGACGGAAAGCGAGAACAATACTACACCGGTAGCGGCCGCAGAGACCGCAGAAGTGCGTTCGCTTCTGAGATTTCAGAAGGGACAGTTCGAAGTGAACAGGCAAAACAGAGCTGTAACAGGCGAATTACAAGAACGCGTGGCGCATCTGGAAAACCGCATGGCGTGTGATTCCGAACTCGTCAATAGCATTAAAAATAGCCGTACGAACAGTGCAGAGAGGGACTCCGGCCACGAGGGAGATTTTGACGACAGGGAAGAATGTAATTTGAGGGGCAGACATGAAAATAATAGAAACATTCAAGGGCCTCGCCAGGAGGAAATGCGGGGATTTGATTTCAAACATTTCCTTACGGTGAGAAAGTTTGAGATATTCCGAAATTCGCAAAAAGGAATACATCCAGGAGCATGGCTCGAGCAATTTGAGTTCTGTCTTCCTCCCGACTGGGCAAGTTCACATAAGATAGAATATATGTGTGGCTATTTGGAAGGCGAACCGGCGATTCGCATGAGGTCGGCAGCGCGTCACTGCAACTCCACTCGGGAGTTTCGACAAGCCTTTCTGTCCGCCTATTGGTCGGAAGCGGCACAAGATAGGGTCAAACATGGCATAATTATGCTGCCAAATTTGAACCAGTCTGGTTTCGGCAGCCCTGCACGCCTATTCGACCACATGCTGCAGGCAAATCAATTCCTATACGACCCATACGGGCCTGCGGAACTAATTAGGATATGCATCACCAAATTGCCGATGCACTTGCGGCACGTCATTCTTGCGGGACGATGCAAAGAGGACGTGGAAACGTTTAAAACACTTCTCCAAGATTTGGAATATAATACAGCAGAATGCCCGCCTAATCAGGCACAAAGTTATTACGGGGCACAGCAGCGCGACCGCAGTCGTGGCCGTATTACTAATCAACGGAGTGACTGGTCGTCGCGACGCGAACGGAACAATAATCGGGACAGGCCGTATAGAAACAGGGGTAACAGTCGCGAACACAGGTGGAACAACAGAAATGATCGAGGACGTAGACAGGATCGTGAACGCTACAGGTACGGCACCCAGAATCGACACTATGATGAATACGGTGGGAATAGGACTGTAGGCGGAGCACCTCATGATGTTGAAATTCAGCCGGCTAACCCTAGACATAATCCAGCAAATGGAAATGAACGAAACCGGCAATGACAAACGATCAGCGCAGAAGGCGCCCAATCGGAACAAATGAGCGACATGGCAAATGACTAGAAAGGACAGTGAGAAGTAGAGAGGTCGGTGAGGAGAAAGAATTGATTAGTTTAAATTTGTGACGTATGCATTTTGAATAATATGTTGGTAAAAAATTAATGATAAAGATGTTTCTATGTGATGGATTGAAGTGATGTTTTAATTTTTTTCTTTCCTTGTGCAATTAGGATTTAGTTTGATTCAAACGTGAAGATAAAAGGTTTCTTTGTGAACGAGTAAAATGCTGTTTATGTTTTTTTTGTGTGTAAATTGAAAAGAGTCGCTCCTGAGGAAAGCAAGATCGTTGCTGAATTAGTGCATAAACTCAGGGGAATATCCGATCTGTGGGTATTATGGGTCTGGCAAACCCAGGTCCCCAGCTGTTAGTAGCCTTGTTTCCGATTTCCTGCTTTCAGTGCTACTATCTATCTATTACTATTCTATATCTGTCAGTATAAATGAGGATCTCTTACTATAGTATGCGTCCTGTATGAATATTTTAAGATAGGAGAACTCTGAGAAAGGAATGAGTAAGTTTGGAATCTTGAAAACAGGATGCGATAATACGATTGTTGAACCATTGGCTTCCAATATGCGATGATATGTTAATATTGATGATATATGTATTTTTTTGTTCTTTATAGCTGAGTACGTAAAGTGCTGTCTGTGGATTTCGTAAGTATATTGATTCCCTTCAAGGTGAAAGAAGAATTGTGGTTTGTGTAATTTACGTGGCTCTGAAACATTATTGTGGTAGTCAAATACGAGCAGCTTTTCAGCAAATGGAGAATGGACCGGAAATATGGATCCTTTTTGTAGTCTTGATTGATGTTGAGCCAAAGCCTAAAAAATTATTCTGCGTTAATACTTGTCTTAGAAAAGCGACGTTTATGTGTTTTGCTGATGCTGTGAGCATTACAGCTTACTGTTTTCGCTGGTGCGGGATGCACTGCAGCCTATATGATTTGTACTGAGGAAATTTCCCTCTTGAAGGTAGAGGATGATTAAATAATTTTGATTATGGGAACGAAGGAAAGCTTGGTTTAAGGTAATAAGGATAAAGCAAAACATTTGTCATTTAAACTACAGGAGGATTCGGATCTTTTGTGTCTGTTGTAAGTTCAATATGTTAAGATGATACTGTTTTACAGAATAGAGGTGACCACAATTTTGCCATTCATGAGAAATGAATCCAGAATAACCACCACAGGCGAAATAACTGATTTGGAAGCGAAAGGTAACGTAAAGAAGGAACGAAATCGCAGCAAAATGGGTAAGAAAATGTAATATAACCTGTATAATGCAAATATTTTTAACCTTCTCAGAGTCATCTGCGTGATTAATTGTTGTGATAACGTAATTTTAGGTGAAATTTTCTTACTGTTTTATGTGTGAATATATGAGTATGATAAATGTATAATTGCGAGTCTCTTTTCAGGTGTGCGAACTGGTATAAATGTTTTGGCGTGTAAATAACCATTGTTCTTTTTAATGTGTATGTTTAAGGAAAGTTCTCCATATTTATCATGTGACAAGACGTATGCCACGAGCGTCAAGAAGAGGACGAATTAGAACAATGTTGTAGTGGTGTAAACACTTTGTTGAAGTAGCATTGAAGTAGCTTATTGGCTTAACTAGTAGTGGATAGAAGTAGAATATTGAGTAATGCATGTTTATGGGTAGTTAGTTTGTAGAATAGACAACAGGTGTGCATGTATGTGTGTGTAAATAACATGTGAACCCTATGCTGTCCTGACCTATACTTGCACAAGGCATAATCCTATTCATTTTAGTGAATTAATAAATAGCATTTGATTTATTAAAACGTAAGTGAACCACATTAGTGATGTGGATTTAAATATTGTATTGTCAGTTCATTTAAATTTTTATTTTTATACTGTCAAGTCATTTCACTTTTATTTTTTTTACATTGTCAAGTCATTTAAATTTTATTTTATATTGTCGATTCATCTAATTTATTTATTTTAAAAAAAATATTAAGTCTCACTTTGTTCTTAAAAATTGTGAAAGACAATACTAAGTGGTATTATGTATGACATTGTGTAATCACATAAGGATGATGAAAAATTTCTGTGAATGCAGTTGAGAACATGAAAGCGAACCGGCAAAACTCTTAAGAGACAGCGGGAGCAGCTGGACTAGTTGTAAACTGGCGGGTTTCCCAGCAGGACACGCTGTCAGCCAGGCCACTTTGGGAGCGCGGCCGACAACAAAAGAAGGTACGCGGCAAACACTTTCCCTTGCACCTGGAGCTAATGGGCGGCCGCCCCGGGCGACCCTTCCTCGAGGCGATAACCTGAGATGGGCGAGCGGTCCACCGCGCGGAAATCCATCTGCTGGCAACGCACCACACGCACGCTACCGTGACGAGACGGCCGCGGTGAAACAACAAAAGGGGCGTGGAGCCTTTTGACAGGTACTGCCCAGAGAAACTTGCAGACGTCAACGACGCCTATCGACATTTCCTGACGGATGCCTACTGTCAAGCGACAGTAAATCATGGTTCGATGTTCTCTGGTCGCTAAGGGTGGCACAAAAGAAGAGCCATTAAGTGTCATCCTTGCCCAGGAATATCAACCTGGCGTGTCAAACGAGGATACCGCACGAATTTGACAACACAAACTTGGAACCAAATCGAGATGACGTGACACGGGAGAAACTTCATGAGAGGGCAGAGACGGCGGGATCGCACGCAACAGATGGACAAAAAAAATCCCTACTGACAGCTGCGGCGACGAACCCCCCCCCCCCCTCTTTCCCCTATATTGTGCCTCGGAACAGTGGAAGTACTGAGTGTGTCAGTGAACAGTGATTATACGGTTCTTAGACCAGTACATATACATGTGTTTCTGTCAGAGAAACTCTGACTCGTGTGTTTTGCAGGAGTTCGATTTATTGGTGTTTATTAGACTGACTCTTGTATTTTGCAGGTGTTCTATTTATCTTTTTTAGACTTTGACTCTTGTATTTTGCAGGTGTTTTATTTATAGGTGTTTTTTTTGTTTTAGATGTTGACTATTGTACTGTTTTATTTATCAATGTTTGTTTTTGTGTGATGTATTAGATTTGTGATATTTTGTTTCGTAAATTCATTGCTGTGGCATTGCTTCGTTTATCAGTCAGATAGCTTTTTATTCTCATCGAACTGTGATCGATTAGCCTTTGCATGGGGCATATTTACTATGAGGAACCCCTTAAGGGTAACAATCACATAATTATTGTAGTTTCAGTATAATGACAGTGCTCATTGTTTGCTAGCTAATTGAAATATAGTAGAGTGATTAAATGAGTGCCACATAGTTATTTTAATTCTACAAATTATTAGTTTTATACGATATAGAATTTGTTTGCGATAACCACTTTGTAAAACATGTTTTTTCTCTTATCAATTTGTTGCTTTTGCAGATTGTGCATTGTTATGTTCTGCTTTTTAATACTGATGTTATTTCATGTTCTTTTTTTTTTAATTGCTGTGGCACCTTTGCTATTTTCATAAGTTTTGCTTGTTAATAAACAGTCATAACTTTTCCTGTGATCAGTTGGCTCTTGCAATGAGCAAATACTGGTGACCTCCATAAGGGTAACAACCAGAAATTGTTTTCATATTAATGACACAGGAACCATTGTTTTTACTTGCTGACCGAATTAGGCCTACACTACGTTTTAAACAGGTGTCACAGATTGTGTTCTTTTTTTTCTGTTTGAAATTGGTAGATTCTAAAGATGTGTTGAAATTATTGTGTTTTAGCAAGTAGCTGGTGTCCTTTTGCCTTTTCTTTTACACTTTTGGTTTAAGTAGGGTGTGAGAAGCCTGCTTGGGAATGTCCTAGCATGGCCAGAAAATTCCCTGCACAGTCTTTTCCCGGAGCGTTGGGGTTATGAAAGGTCTCTGTTGGATTCCTTTCATGTTTAATTTCTTAAATCTGTTGACATTTATGGAATAAATTCCTCTTCTAAATGTACTGTGGCGTTTCTGACTATCTGGGAGGAGACTGAGCAGTGGAACGTGTTACTTTTACACATAAACAAGAACGATCTGTCACACTACTACACTTTAAAGCACAGTTTATATGTAATTCTTATATGTAATTCATGTCACACAGTCTCATACGGAACCTACATCCGCTTTCTTTTATATACTGTATATGATAAGATACTGTCATCCCCCTTCCCTTTTGTGTGAGAGGATGAATGAGCATATGTATTTCTAGTTGCATGCTTGAGGGTAGCAGACAAGGCTGTCTGCTAGAGAACAGTAGGACCAACGTCGGAACAGGTAGCTACGCTTCCTAAAAGCAAAGAGGTTTCTATCCTTAGTATGGTCCTGTCCGTCCGTTGTCATGTTGGTATAGGAAGCTGCCCCTCTGGCCACTTCCGTTGGTCTTTGTGAGCCACCCTCAGGAAGCACGCTCGGCAGTAGGGCAGTTGCAGTGTGGCCGTGGCGAGTGTCTGAAGTGGTAAGATCTCCGGCTAAGCGCGTGTCTGTTAAGTCCGTAGGACAATGGATTTCTTAAGTTCAGCCAAACTGAAAATTTAATCACCTTTATTTCGGGTTTAGGTCTAAAATATCCGATGTTATCTTAAATTGCAGCGCAGTGTAATTACCGTGTGAAGTTCAGATTATTTTTCGGTAGTTGCTTTGTTACTACTTTGTGAGTAAAGTGGAACCACGTGTTGATCAGTAACTCTAACTAAGTTCATCAATCTTAAATCCGAATGTGCGTGAGATTATAACGTCTCGTCTTGAGAATATTTTTTTAATATAGCAACTTTTCTTTATGCTTTTCTTTATGTTCAACCCACGTGGGGTGTACTTTGCGAGACCAGTACCACGTGCTTATATAACTGTTTGACCCATCAGGTTAATAGTAAGACGTTAGTAACCAGTTCAAGGTTTTTCTTTTGTCAATTGCTTTTCGATCTAATTTATGTTAATTATCAAAATTATTGTGGAGTTGTACGCTTTGTGTAAACCAAGTTGACCACGTGAAGCATGTGGTGTAATCATCAAAGTAGCCCTCAGCTATTCTTTTTGCGAAGTCTTCACAAAGAGTTAATATGAATTTAGTATACCAGTGTGTGGTAATTACATGACGGACAGGATTGTGGTATGAACGTAATTTCTTTGGGTAAAAACTGAATCAGTTGGTTGTGGTTAATTTCTTCTTGTTTATGTTTCAATGTTCTTCGTGTGTTATTTTATGAATGCAGTGTTGTGTGCAGTCTCCCAATCTTGGCTCCATATTTTATGTGTTCCGTAAGATTACAATCTCACATTTTTTTTAATTGTAAATAAGGCACCAGCTCAGTTATAACTCACGTATAATATGCTGAAATTTCAAGGAACAACCTTAAAATAAATTTCCAAATATAAACTGATTTCTTTCTTTTTATTTAAATTCTCCTTTATATATATATATATATATATATATATATATATATATATATATATATATGTATAACCGGTTTTGTATGACTATTAAAAGATTATCATCAATGTTAGTCTGCTTGGTAAACCTAGACTAAATATCTGATGAAACAGTTGCCCAGTAATCCACGGTTAACGTCCCCAGACAGATCACGGCTTTTAACCCACTATCATTGTCTATTAGCACCGATTTCAGCATACAAAATTAAAGTAACAACATTACAATGTTTCGTTGAATGGTTCGCACGCAGACTCTTGTTGATGGCCCAGCATTGAAATCTGCGGAAGTTGTAACCTCCCCAGAAAAATTTACAAGACAATATTATATAGAAATGGAGCCAAGAAGCAATATTGTCCCCACAGAAATATTTAAATAAAAAATAAAATAATAAATGGGACCCAAGAATAACCTCCCTGCAATGAAATGTACTGACAAAGGCAACAAAAATGTGAAATTCGCAATCTGACTCTGGTGTAAGCTCCCGCAAAATAATGAAAAACAATTCAGTGCTAATGAAAATCTCAGTGATAATGAAATTTCAATTAAACCGAAATATCGGTCTTTGGCCCTGTGCAAAAATCACAATTAAATTCTTACCTCATTGTAACTGCTAGTCAAATTTCTGCTCTTATTGTTGCGCACAGCTTGGAGGAACTGCATTGCAAATAATAATATTCCTTTTTTTTTTTAACTGAAATTTGTCTTTAAGTGAAGTGGAATGAAATCGTTAATTCAATTAAATAAATTTTTTTGTAAAATTGCTTTTGAAATCAAAATTATTATTGGGGCGCTTGTTGGAAATTAATTACAATAAATAAACTTTACATTATCTGATGATTACCTTAATTAACAATATACCTCATTGAGCATCTTGACCAGAATGCCATGTCGACGCTCCCCCGACTGCGTCCCGCTCGCGACCGTGACAGGACCAGACCACTACAGAACTGCTCTCAACAACTACTGACTGAGTACTGCCGAACTGCTTGCAACACTCGCACGCTCAAGCGCAGACTAACCACGAAAATAGGCTCTCTGGTCAAAGATTTTAACGTGCCTCACCATCGCTGCTATGTTACATACGTGTTTCATAACCCTCCACTGGGGGGGCAAAAATTTGGCAGCGATGGTGAGTCATTTGGACTTGCCATCGCAAGAAATTTTTACAATTTACAGAATATTCAAATTTAGTACATAAACTAAATGTTGTGCACATGCACCGAGTACAAAACATTTCAGACAAAGACAGGATGTGAGTACAAAACATAGTAGTAAATCAGAAAACTGTATGTACAAATTATTTGACAGATAGCAAAGTGCACACGCACTGAAAAAATTCTTTAGCATTTTCAGAACAAATAAACAGAATGGCAGAAAATCGTGTTGATAAGTGACATGAGTGTACTCGCACTGGAGTTGAGAACATATTAGCAATTTACGAAATGTATATACAATTAGTAACAAATGACATAAGTGCATACGTACTGAAGTATTGAATATACAGAATGAGTACAAATCATATTGAAAAATGAGAAAAGTGCACAGGCACTGAAGTTCAGTAGAAAACATATTAACACACAACATAAGTGCACATGCACTGTAGTTCAGAACATATCATTAAAATAAAATAATAAATAAAAAAATGTATATACAATACAAGAGTGCACATACTGTACTTGAGAACAAATCGAAAAAATGTCTTAGGCATTTTTGCAATAAATAAACATAATGGCAAAAAACATATCGACAAGTGACATAAGTGTACTCGCACTGGAGTTCAGCGAATCAAAAAAAATGTATAACCCATGAACATAAATAATGTTAGCAAAAAAATGATTTTCACTATGTGACAAGAATTAGGATAGGAAAGGGAAGGATTGCATCATGGTTGTAGCACTTTAGATTGCACACAGCTGTTCTGAAAGTCCATATCTTTCCACAGAAGTATAACACCAAGTGACACAATTTGAAGTTCTTTTCCCATCAGAATTTACCAGTGTAGCCAAGACACTGAACTGTCGTACTAATGTTCCATGTTCTCATTTTGGCAGTACACTAGGTACACCAAACAGTGGGACCGTAATAACGTCTTCATCGCTCACGGTGGTGGACAGCATGTCGTGTCAACACCACGCTCTTACAAGGCACACCAACGTAGAATTAGTGCAAAACTAAAGATAGTGCTCCATGATCACTAGGATAGACAGGACAAATGGACATTGCAGTAATTCAGGGTAGTTAGCTCATGAGGTGAAGGACATTAAGTCACATAATATTGACAATTACATTCTTCATTAGTAGTTTGCGGCATTCATAGCCCAGTGATTGAACATTTCTGTACCCAGTATACAGTATTACAGAAAAATGTTCATTAATTGTTTTACATAGAATCAGTAACCTTCTTTTCCTAGTTACAAAGCATTATTAAATAATCGCATTCTTTTCCATTTACAAAGTATGGCATAGTTAATTAATCATTGGTCATTCCATTAGTATTAATCACTAGCCTTCTTCTAATTACAAAGCATTATGAAGCATCACATTCTTTTCAGTTACAAAGTATGGCATAGTTAATTAATTATTTGTCATTCCAATATAGTAAGAATAATTAGCCTTTTCCTAATTACAAAGCATTATGAAGCAATCGCATTCTTTTCCAGTTACAAAGTATTACATCGTTAATTAATTATTTGTCATTTCAATAGTAATAATCATTAGCTCTTTCCTAATTACAAAGCATTATTAAACAGTCACATTCTTTTCCAGTTACAAAGTATAGTTAATCATTTGTCATTTCAATATAGTAAGAATCATATTCTTTTCCAGTTACAAAGTATCAACATTGAAAAGAAGAGCTAATTAATGGCATAATTAATAACATAATTCATTGATTGACATTAATTATTGGCACTCAGTGGCCATCAAGTATTGAATAGAATAAAACATTGTTCATCATTCAGTATTATTCAGATCATTACGAAGTAATAACAATTCATTGAGTGACATTCAGATCATTACGAAGTCATTATTAAAAATCAGCTAATTACAGTCATAGCATTAATAATCATACACATTATAAGTAGTCTCATTACAATAAACAGTGGAGTTATTATAAGGGAAAGCAAGAAGAGAAAAAGAAAAAAAATTGGTTCTGGGTTGTTCCTGTAAATGAAAAATGTGTAACGTCATTCGTCATGAGTCAGCTGTAGCAAGGTTGTGAAACAAGGCAGTAATGTGATCACATGTATAAATGATAAACACAAATGGGTAAAAAAAATATAAATGCAAGTACTAGAACAGGTATAATAAGTAACAGGTTTAGTATGTATCATGAAAAACTTCTCCTGGAAAAAATACAAAATGGATTATTGACCTGAAAGAAGAAACGCACACTATGCTGAAAAGTAGTGAACTTCGAATTAACAGGTAGTGAAATGTGTATAAAATGTGTTCCATAGCTGTCCTTTCCAAAACTTTCCGTCATCCTACTATGCAATATAACACTTGCTGTCAAAACAAACTGCAACAAATACTTAAATAACTACATAGCATAAATACATAACTTCAACATTATCCTCATCTGCAAAGAA
This sequence comes from Schistocerca cancellata, assembly GCF_023864275.1. Lineage (NCBI taxonomy): Eukaryota > Metazoa > Arthropoda > Insecta > Orthoptera > Acrididae > Schistocerca > Schistocerca cancellata. The sequence continues at coordinate 459,896,529 of NC_064630.1, forward strand.
AAAAACTTCATTATCAATCACTTCATTATCCATATTATCATAACTTCATTATTATCATCACCTGTAAAGAAAAACTTCATTATTCATAATAGCATATTCTTCATCATTATTCATCAGCATTACATAACTATTCCTTATCTCTAGCATATTTCATCACTAAAACTAAGATGTGTAGTTCTGTCTGACAGCCTGCATCAATCACCTTGTATTCTGAAAGAAAAAATTAGTTAAGACTGCTATTCTACGATGAGTATAGTATATTCTTGTTAATGCTTGTTAATCCTGATCCATTTACTCTTCCTCATAAAGTTATTGCATCTTCTATCGTTTATTCCGTAGGTGAAATTCCCATTTCTGTTGAATTTATTTCTTACACGCATCAGTTCTTTCTGAAATTGATGAACAGAGATTAACGTCTTGCATTTAAATCATATACCCACTAAATAATGACTGGTTTAGGGTGACACAATTAACCATACAGCATAACATGACAGACAACGTAATATGTCAAAGACATTGACAGTGTTCAAAGCCAAAATGTACAGAGAATATCACAATGCAGCAGCAAAAAATGTAAAAGTCACGATGTTGAGATGTCATAAGGCCAAAAAAAAAATGTCAAAGTCGACTGGTGTGTGTTATATCTTAACTATTTCACAGTACATACAAACAAAACTGGAGTACAATCATATACACAAAAAAGTGGAAAATGTGCATGGTCTGATGTGTAACGACAAGAAAAGCGACCTGCTAACCTTACCTTGCCGGGCACTTGCCAAGAAAAAATACGATAATCATCAGTAATTAGTCAGGTGAAATAATTGCATTAGTAAATGGCATCATAGCATGTTACATCATAAAGTGATTTCATTCAATAAACGGTTTAATGTTTGAGATATGGTGATTGCCTTTCGATTTTCTGGTTCTCAAAGTTTCGACGTGTACAACATTGGGGTGAGGGATGCTGCGAATCCGATATGGACCTGCGTATAGAAGTTCAAATTTACTGCACTTACCTTTTAATTTGCTGGATAAATAGTGTGTACGTACTAATATTTTCTGTCCAACGTGAAAGTCGCGGCGTGTACAAACCTGTTTTTGCTGTCTTCTCCGGCGCTCTGCGGCACGTTTGATGTTGCTCAGCGCAATGTCGATTATTTCGTGGTGTCGTAAGCGACGAGATGTAGGAAAATTGACAAATTCTTTAATTTTGTTTGGTGGTTCAACGTTTTTCAGTATAACAGACGGAGATAGCATAGTGGATTCATTTGGAATGGAATTAATTACATCTTGGAATGAGAGTATGTGTGTATGTCTTTTGTGGCAGTATATTCGGCACAGCTTACCAATTTCTTTCATTAATCTTTCACAGGGGTTCGAAGAAGCGTGGTATTTGGATATATAGATCGGAGAAATGTTTCTGGCTCGTAACATGCGTGTCCATATGCTACTACGAAATTGAGATCCATTGTCAGAAATTACTTTCATCACATGCCCTACATGAAATAGAAAATGTTTTACAAATGCTTTCGAAACAGTTTTAGCAGTAGCTTTGCGTAACGGAGTGAAAGTAACAAATTTTGATGTGAGCTCAACAGCGACAAAGATGAAGCAAAAACCTCTGTTAGTTCTCGGAATCGGACCAAAAATATCTACTGCGGCCATATGTCTTAATTTAACAGGTACAATGGGATATAAAGGAGGAATATGTGAAGTGGTGTCTGATTTAGCTTTCTGGCAAATTTTACAAGACGCTAAAACTCGTCGTATACGTTTCTCCATGTTGTTAAAATAACAGTTCTGTCTCAATATAAGAAAACATTTTCTTGCTCCGTAATGTGCGTAACTTAAATGAGTGTACCAGATTAGTTTGTTAACAAGTTCGTCAGGGATGCATAATAACCAATTGTTGCTGTCAGGATGAGAACGGCGAAACAAAATGTCATTGCGTACAGTGTAATGGTTTCTAATCGTAACATTATTCTTATCTTGCCAAAGGTGTTTAATTTCTTTCCACATATTGTCTTTATTCTGCTCTTGTGCTATGTCCTGTAATGACGATGAAATAAAATTTTCAAATGCTACTTGCTGTATGTACATGACACTGAAATTTGTTTTGCAGAAGTTGGTTGCTACGTCTTGCTGATTGTTGCTGAGAGAACGAGATAGTGCGTCTGCTACAACATTTTGTGTGCCGGGAATGTGAACAATTGTGAAATTAAATTCCTGCAAGTAAAGTTTCCATCTGCTTAACCTGTCGTGAGTGAATTTAGCTGAAAGTAAAAATTGTATCGCTCTGTGGTCTGTGTACACGGTGGTATGTCTGCCATAAAGAAAGTGCCTAAATCTCGTGAAAGCCCATACAACACATAATGTTTCCAACTCTGTAACGGAATAATTTCGTTCAGCGGGTGACAAATGCGGCTTGCAAATGCGATGTTTTTAATTACTATTGAACCATCTTCTTCAATTTCCTGGAAAATGTGTACGCCTAAAGCGGTGTTAGAACTGTCGGTGGCAATGGAAAAATTTCTGGTAAGATCTGGGTGCGATAAAAGTGGAGCATTCAACAAAGCATGTTTCAGGTTCACAAATTCAGAATGTGCTTGCTTATCCCAAGACCAAATACTGTTTTTACCTGTCAGTTGACATAATCTAGATGTGCCTAAAGCAGAATGATGAATAAATTTTCGAAAAAAGTTAATTAAGCCCAAAAAACTGCGTAGTTGCTTTTTTGTCGTAGGAACAGTAATGTCACGTAGAGCTTGAAGTTTTTCCGGATCAGGTGCAATGCCTTCCGCTGAAATTACGTGTCCAAGAAATTTTATAGAAGTTTTGCCAAAGTGCGATTTACTAAGGTTAACTGTCAGTCCTTGTGCATGGAAAGTTTGTAACAGTTGTTCAAGAATCAGATTGTGATCAGACCAGTTAGCTTCTGAGATAAGAATGTCGTCTACATACGTCGTAATTCTGTCCTTAAGTTCTGTCGGAAGTATTGTGTTCAAACCGCGAATAAAAGCTGCAGAAGAAATAGTTAAGCCGAATGGTAATTTACAAAATTGATAACAGTCGCCGAAACAGAGAAAAGCTGTATATTTTCTGCAATTTGGATGAAGTTGAATTTGCCAAAATCCCGATTTCAAATCTAATGTAGAATAAATAGCAGTACCATGAAATTTCTGTAAAAGTTCCTCTAGTGTCTGTGGTCGATCTGTTTCATTAATAATAATGTCATTAATGTGACGTGAATCAAGTACGAGGCGAAGTGAGCCATCTTTTTTCTTAACAATATGTAGCGGGCTTATGTACGGACTAACTGCTGGTTCTATAATTCCTTGATCAAGCATATCCTGCAATTCTTTTTTAACTTGTTCTCTGTGAATATATGGAATGGGATAATGCTTTGCTTTAAATGTGTCGTGCTGTTTCACTTGAAATTCATACATAAAACCGGACATAGTACCAGGAATGTTGTCAAAAACTGGAGCTTATTGTAAAAGAATTTTGTGTAATTGCGTACCTTCGTCGTCTGTAGTTGCACTGCTTTGTCTAACTTTATCGGAAATCATTTGCATCACGTCGTAGTCAGCTTCGTCTGGAGTATTATCGTTGTGTACGTACGTATCCGTGAACAATGTGGGATTACAGTCTATGTCACGTGTTGCGGAAATGACCTCTGTGCGGTTAATTGTTTGTTCTTCCGCAGATAAAGAGTGCTGAAATTCTAAAGCCAATTGTACATTTTCATCCTTTAACATTAAATAAGAATTTTGAAAATCGATAACTGCGTCGTGTTGTACCAGAAAATTCGTACCTAAAATTACGTCTGTTGTCAATAAAGGAACAATCCAAAAATTAGAGTGGAAAATATGACCTCCAATACAAAATGATAAATGTGTCTGCAATTTAACGTCTACTCCTTTACTCGATACTGCTCCTTTCACTTTTGTTTTGCCTAAAGGTAATGTCGGATAAGTATTCTCTTTGTTGCACTCGTTAAAAGTCTCCTCATTTATTACTGATATAGGTGATCCGGAATCAATTACTGCTGAGAATTTTGATGAACCAATTTTAATTTCGATGACAGGATGTGAAATAGTTTTCTGAACAAATGGTCTTTCCTGCAAGAGAGTGTCTCTGATATCGTCAAAAGTAATTACATTTTCGTGAACAACATTTTGCGTGTCAAACGTAGTGCTTGTGTTATTGGAAGATGCGTCCTGTACAGTATCTAGTCAGATTCTATCTGACGTGTTATTATTATTAGGAGGATTCTGTGGTATTTCGACGATTTGAACTGTCCTATTACTTCTTCCAGACGTGTTACGCTCTGGATGGTACCTACTGTCGGGTTCATTCATGAGAATATGTTCTTGTTGATTACTTTGTTGCTGGTAAGACCGACTGTTATTATATGTACGCTGATAATTGTGTTCATCATTTTTACGTCTGTCGTGATAGTCATTCCTATACGGTGCATTGCGATAGGAATTGAAATATTGTCTTCTTTGTACGTAGTTGTTTCCTTGCTGTCGTGTGTTACTATTTGTTGTATCAGGGACTATACGTGCTCGCGGCGGAACATTAAAGCCTGGTTGACCTTGTGCATTACATTGTTGGTTACGTATGCTAACCGGTTGACTTTCATGCTGTTGCGGTGGAAAACTTCTAATGTTACCAAAATGTGCTTCCTGTTGCTGAAAATTTTGACGATATTGATAATCTGAATTTTGTCTGTGATTTAAGTTCTGGTAGTTATCGTTTCTAAAGCGTCTGTTATCTTTTCTATTGAAATTACGTGTCTGATCATAATTCCTGTACTTTTGTTGACCTTGGTTATTATACGAAAAATTTTTGTTTACAAAAGAATAATCAGATTGTTGTACTTCCAAGAGCTGTAAAAGATCTCTGAATGCTGAAATGTTTTCCTTTTGCTGCCCCGTAAGAAGTGACACTCGTAATGACCGTGGTAATTTGGAAATGCATAATTGTATAAGTGCGGATTCACTGTACGGTTCACTTAGGTACTGGTTCTGTTGCACCATGTGCTCAAAAAATTGCATCACACTGGGAAAATTTGAGTTCTCGTAATTCGGCAAACTAATTAACTGATCTTTAATTCCGCGCTGTGTCGTCTTCGACCAGTACGCTGATAGAAAAGCATTCTGAAATTCCTCTACTGAATAGCATTGCCTCACGATCGGTCTCATACGAGTTGCCGGTTCGCCTTCCAAAAAACTGCAAATAAATTCAAGTTTATGCGTTACAGGCCAAGTCGGTGGAAGAGCAAAGCTAAATTGTTGAATCCAATCCAGTGGGTGAATCTGCGTTCTATCGTTTTTAAATACTTTAAACTTTCTCACTGACAGAAAATGTTTGTAATCGAAATTATCATCTCTGTGTGATGCAACAGGTTCAGGATCGTAAGAGTATCTATTGAACTGTGGTTGTTCGGAATCTAAGTCCCGTACTCTCTGTAGATTACTCAAATTATACGCGTTGCGCGAGTCTGACAAATGTTCATAAAGTGGCGTCTGTTGTGATATGTTATTAACTGAAATGTTTTTCATCTCTGTTACTTCTTGTTGTAAACTCGACAATTTTCTACGCAACGTGTTGTTAGACGAGTCGATCTCATTAATTGTCTGTTGTAAATTTTGAAATTCAGGTGTTTGGTTAAATGAAATCGGTGTAGTATCGTCTGATTTATTGTCATTACTACTTTCAATAGCATCAATACGACTGGCTAGTTCATCATATTTTTCAGTCAGTATTTTTGCCTGATCATCGGTTTTAGAATCGGACGCATTAATCTGTTTTTGCAACTTACGCGTAGTTTCGCTCAGTTTTTTAACATCAGCTTTGATGATATCGCAATCCTGTGTTAGTTCTAATTGTTCGAATCTGTCTGTTACTGTTTGAATATCTACTGTCTGTGTATCTGTTTTTGATTTAAGATTGGAAATTTCGTCACGTAATTCAGTGTTCGACTGTTTGATGGAATTAATTTCGTCGGACACTGAGGCAATATTGTTGTCTACGTATGTCTTCGCTTTCGCGAACATTTTACGTTTGTCTTCTTGTCTCTGAGCCGTGATTGTTTCCATGACTTGTCGTTTCACTTTGTTTTGATCTTGAATAAATTTGCGGAAACGCGTATCACTGTTCTGTATGTGCTGATTAAAGCGTTCGTCAATCTGAGTGTTCTGTTGGTCGAATTTCGCGTCGATCTTTTCATCCATTGTGCGCGAAAGTTCTGCTGTCATTGCTTTAAACTCGTCGCGTAATTGTGTAGCCTTTTCAGAGCATTGTTTAGCGACTGTACTAATTTCCGCTCTAAGTGTTTCTGTTGTGGCTGTTTGCATTTCCCTTAATTCCTGAGCAACAGACCTAATTTCTTCGCTGCTTTTCTTTGAACAAGCCTCAATTTCCACACGCAACTGTTCCTTAGTGTCATGACACTGCGCGGCAACAGCTCTAATTTGTTCACTAAGCTGTCTGGAATTGTCGTCTAATTTTTCATTTAGCTGTTCGTTCTGTTCCCTAAGTTGTTTAAAATCTTCAGTTTGTTTGTCTAATTTTTCATTCTGTTGTTTGACCTGTTCACTAAGTTGTTTGTGATTATTGTCTATTTTCTCTTTAAATTGTTTGTTGTCTTCGCTATTTTGTATCAATATCGCCATAATTTGACACAATGTAACATTATCTACTCCTTTCTCTGTACCGTTTGACGGTGTATTTGCAAGTGTCGCGTTTTGCGTGACCATTTGGTCATTCTGTATTTTACAAAAACGTTTATCAGTCGAATGTACACTGTCAGACACTATTTCGGAATTGAATAGATCCGTCGTACTTCCAGTACACTGTTCATTTTCACTAGAAAAATTTGTATGTACATTACTTGGATTTTCTAAATCGGGTGTGTTAAGTTCGGCAGCGCTCATTACTATAGACCGCTCCGCGTCATCAATTGTCGTCAAATTAACAGACGAGACAATTGAGTTCGTTTGTTCATCATTAAGGTAAAAGTCATCACTAGTGGTTGGAATGCATTGATTGTTAATGAACGCAGGATTGTTATCATTACACTGCGTGTCACATGTCCTATCGGTAAAGTCGTTTGAGCCGGTAATTTCGTTCGTAATACCTCGCGATACACTATTCACAGTCTTTCGCGGCATTTTTACAATAGTCACAATTTCTCACAAAATAAATAAGCACAATGCAAAAGCAACACACAAATACAACAGAGCAACGAATTGCCGTTGACCTGTAGAAAGAAAGTCACAAGTTAATAAAAGCGTTGCGCCAAATCCTAATTATATCTAAGCAAATAAGAGCAGATATCTGACTGTTGTTCAAAAGATTCTCAACGAAATACGATCCTGGACTGGGTGTCGCCAAGTGTAACCTCCCCAGAAAAATTTACAAGACAATATTATATAGAAATGGAGCCAAGAAGCAATATTGTCCCCACAGAAATATTTAAATAAAAAATAAAATAATAAATGGGACCCAAGAATAACCTCCCTGCAATGAAATGTACTGACAAAGGCAACAAAAATGTGAAATTCGCAATCTGACTCTGGTGTAAGCTCCCGCAAAATAATGAAAAACAATTCAGTGCTAATGAAAATCTCAGTGATAATGAAATTTCAATTAAACCGAAATATCGGTCTTTGGCCCTGTGCAAAAATCACAATTAAATTCTTACCTCATTGTAACTGCTAGTCAAATTTCTGCTCTTATTGTTGCGCACAGCTTGGAGGAACTGCATTGCAAATAATAATATTCCTTTTTTTTTTTAACTGAAATTTGTCTTTAAGTGAAGTGGAATGAAATCGTTAATTCAATTAAATAAATTTTTTTGTAAAATTGCTTTTGAAATCAAAATTATTATTGGGGCGCTTGTTGGAAATTAATTACAATAAATAAACTTTACATTATCTGATGATTACCTTAATTAACAATATACCTCATTGAGCATCTTGACCAGAATGCCATGTCGACGCTCCCCCGACTGCGTCCCGCTCGCGACCGTGACAGGACCAGACCACTACAGAACTGCTCTCAACAACTACTGACTGAGTACTGCCGAACTGCTTGCAACACTCGCGCGCTCAAGCGCAGACTAACCACGAAAATAGGCTCTCTGGTCAAAGATTTTAACGTGCCTCACCATCGCTGCTATGTTACATACGTGTTTCAAAGTGTTGCACTTCTCTTACGCTGAACGATTCTCTTCAGTCGCCTTTTGTCCCGTTCTTGCAGGATGTTTTTTCGGCGACGGTGATGTCTGAGATTTGATGTTTTACCGGATTCCTGATTTTCACAGTACACTCGTGATATGGTCGTACGGTAAAATCCGCACTTCATCGGTACCTGGGAGATGCTGTGTCCCATTACTCCTGTGCCGACTATAATAAACTGATTTAAATCTTGATAACCTGCCATTGTAGCAACAGCACGCGATCTATCAACTGCGTCAGACACTTGTTGTCTTATACAGGGTGAGTCACCTAACATTACCGCTGGATATATTTCGTAAACCACATCAAATACTGACGAATCGATTCCACAGACCGAACGTGAGGAGAGGGGCTAGTCTAATTGGTTAATACAAACCATAAAAAAATGCACGGAAGTGTGTTTTTTAACACAAACCTACGTTTTTTTAAATGGAACCACGTTAGTTTTGTTAGCAAATCTGAACATATAAACAAATACGTAATCAGTGCCGTTTGTTGCATTGTAAAATGTTAATTACATCCGGAGATATTGTAACCTAAAGTTGACGCTTGAGTACCACTCCTCCGCTGTTCGATCGTGTGTATCGGAGAGCACCGAATTACGTAGGGATCCAAAGGGAACGGTGATGGACCTTAGGTACAGAAGAGATTGGAACAGCACATTACGTCCACATGCTAACACCTTTTTATTGGTCTTTTTCACTGACGCACATGTACATTACCATGAAGGCTGAGGTACACGTACACACGTGGTTTTCGTTTTCAATTACGGAGTGGAATAGAGTGTGTCCCGACATGTCAGGCCAATAGATGTTCAATGTGGTGGCCATCATTTGCTGCACACAATTGCAATCTCTGGCGTAATGAATGTCGTACACGCCACAGTACATCAGGTGTAATGTCGCCGCAGGCTGCCACAATACGTTGTTTCATATCCTCTGGGGTTGTAGGCACATCACGGTACACATTCTCCTTTAACGTACCCCACAGAAAGAAGTCCAGAGGTGTAAGATCAGGAGAACGGGCTGCCAATTTATGCATCCTCCACGTCCTATGAAACGCCCGTCGAACATCCTGTCAAGGGTCAGCCTAGTGTTAATTGCGGAATGTGCAGGTGCACCATCATGCTGATACCACATACGTCGACGCGTTTCCAGTGGGACATTTTCGAGCAACGTTGGCAGATCATTCTGTAGAAACGCGATGTATGTTGCAGCTGTTTGGGCCCCTGCAATGAAGTGAGGATCAATGAGGAGGTCGCCAATGATTCCGCACCATACATTTACAGTCCACGGTCGCTGTCGCTCTACCTGTCTGAGCCAGCGAGGATTGTCCACGGACCAGTAATGCATGTTCCGTAGATTCACTGCCCCGTAGTTTGTGAAACCCGCTTCATCGGTAAACAGGTAGAACTGCAACGCATTCTCTGTTAATGCCCATTGACAGAATTGCACTCGATGATTAAAGTCATCACCATGTAATTGCAGATGTAGCGACACATGAAACGGGTGAAAGCGGTGACGATGCAGTATGCGCATGACACTACTTTGACTCAGTCCAGCGGCTCTCGCAATGTCCCGTATACTCATGTGTGGGTTCATGGCAACAGCAGCTAACATACCAACTGCACCCGCTTCTCCTGTGACGGGCCTGCTATGGACCCGTTTGCGTGCTACGACCATACCTGTTGCATACAGTTGGCGGTAGATGTTTTGCAATGTGCGGCACGTTGGATGCTCTCTGTCCGGGTACCGATCTGCATACACCCTACAGGCTTCAGCTGCATTTCGTCGACAGTCGCCATAGATGAGTATCATCTCCGCCTTCAGAGTTCGAATACACCATGGTCACAGGTCCTACAACACTACACTATCACAGACGTCTGGTAACACGGTGTACTACAGTTGGTCTGCGTGCGGAGACGAATGCAGAATAAATATAGCAGCAAGCGCTACATGCGGAGACTGCGACAGCTAGACCAAACCACAACAGTGCACTACAGCCACACTCGTAAACACGGTCGTCATCGTAAACATGTCCCTGCAGATGCTGCTCGCCGACCGTGGCCCGTGTTCGTTACAACACGCAAGTGAACGTCGGAGGTTTCAAGCGTCAACTTTAGGTTACAATATCTCCGGATGTAATTAACATTTTACAATGCAACAAACGACACTGATTACGTATTTGTTTATATGTTCAGATGTGCTAACAAAACTAACGTGGTTCCATTTAAAAAAACGTAGGTTTGTGTTAAAAAACATACTTCCGTGTATTTTTGTATGGTTTGTATTAAACAATTACACTAGCCCCTCTCCTCACATTCGGTCTGTGGAATCGGTTCGTCAGTATTTGATGTGGTTTACGAAATATATCCAGCGGTAACGTTAGGTGACTCACCCTGTATAGGCGTTGACGACGGCAGCGCCCTATTCTGCCTGTTTACGTATCTCTGTATTTAAGTATGCAAGCGTATACGAGTTTCTTTGGTGCTTCAATTTATAAACGTCCAGTGGTCACGCGCCGAGTCAGGTGTTTAAACTTATGGCGTACCTCCGATTCAACTCCAACTGCCCTCACTCGACCTAAGCAGCGAAACTTTTCCGCCAACAGTCCTATTCTCTTGCATTCGGCCATCAAACATAGGTATCCGAGCCTGCCGCTATATCCATACCTACTTCCAAAGACATCGGCAGAGAATATCAGTGTTCAGAATAGAAACCGTTCAGAGTCAAAATTTAGAGCATTTAGTAAGACAGTGGTAATACTAAAGCCACGAACCACCCCTGAGTTTCGTGTCCGGTTACATTTGACGTCCCGAGACGTTTTGCGACATCTCCTGTGGGCGGAACAGTGGTTTGTGACATTGCTTATTACTGTCTGAACAAGATCCTCACATGTCTTCGAAGACTATACCCAATGCCACAGGTAAAAATATTGGGTTCCAAAGAAAAGAAAAAGTGAGTGTTGAACTAGGCAGCTATGAACATTGGCCGGCCGGTATGGCCGAGCGGTTCTAGGCGCTTCAGTCTGGAACCGCGCGACCGCTACGGTCGCAGGTTCGAATCTTGCCTCGGGCATGTTTGTGTGTGATGTCCTTAGGTTAGTTAGGTTTAAGTAGTTCTAAGTTCTAGGGGACTGATGACCTCAGACGTTAGGTCCCATAGTGCTTAGAGCCATTTGAACCATTTATTAACATCATAAATTATTTGGGTCGTCAGAAAATTCATCACACGTCATGCGACAATTTGGCTAAAATTACCCTTTGATGTGTGTACTTTTTCTGAATATATCTGAAGCGTCCTATATTAGCTGCTACATCTCTTTGTCTTCTTTGTTTTTCGGCCTCTTTTTTCCGCACTTGCAGATAAACAGGTTGTATACGTTAAATACTGTCTTTTACAATGAAAGTCTTATTAAGACCAAACACGTTTCGCTTCATTCTGAAGCATCTTCAGTAGTCACCGTAACAATATATTTTTTCTCTCTTTTAATTTTGTTTGCTAGGATCGTGTACAGATCGCTTGCTTTACTTACTACTATACCCAGTGCTAATTCGTATCGTAGCTCACGGTTTTGTGTTGTGCACGTCATTCTTCCTGTTCTTCCATATGTGTATGTTAGATTTTAGCACACAAGACATTCACCGCAATAAATATGTATACTTTTCTGTGTTGTGAAGAACCACTATCACCTCGTGCTTTCGTGTGTTTTGTTTCGCTATTGCGGGATGCATCCATCTTCTGTTTGTTCTGTTACGTAGTTAACCTGAAAATACAACATGCGTATTTCTTTCACTGTAGTCGCCATTGTATCTTTTTCAACTGCCTCACCGTACCTTGCTCAGTGGCCGCACAGACCACTAACAGTGAACACCTCATGTCACTATCTTTGCTCCCGTAGCTGCTATGTTGCTTATGTTAGTTGGCCCGGAACTGTTTCAAACATACACATTGCGATTCAAGCATGTTACAACTATACAGGTAAAGGAAGAAAAATGTTGTCACTCTCCGATCACTAATTCCATAACGGCATCTCTCCTTAATATTTCGCTGGAGGTAGTCGAAGCCACTGGCAGCTGCGTAAATCTTGTCCTGTCCGAAGTGAATTATTTCCGTATCAATCCTAATTGAGTCTCCACGTAAAGATCGAATCTCGCACTGTGAGTTGTTGGGAATTTGTGAGATCGTGATTAAAGTGACCTAGCATAGATTGAGGTTAGAGCGTGGTGATACTTAAATCAGAAATCCAATCTTGGTGAGGCAGATACAATCGCAAGTAGCAAGTTGCAGGGGGTGACCAGCTATGGGGTCACCTGCTCTCATGCTTTCCTTGTACTGAGGGCTGCGGCAGTAACGACTACAAGTGCATTTCCGTATCTCGAACGGTTCCGGTGTTATCACTCGCGGTCGGTATTTGATCTGGGGCAAGCCAGACGGCAGCCGATTCTCTCCCACGCGGTGCCCGCCGTAAAAGCCAGATTTATCGTCGGTAGTTGCCCGCGTCTCGGGTATCAAACGGCACGGAGGCCGCGGAGTAAATCAGGTCTGCGTTATGGCGGTCGTGCAGGCATTACCTGCCGCTACGGAGATTGATTCTAACCTCTGAACGGGCTATCGCAAAGTGCTGCGCCTTCTGTCACTGTGGTTTAGCCATAACGCTTGCTCGCGAGCCACGTTTCCTTCGGACGAGATAAGCTTGCAGTACGCTATAAAGAACTGGGTTTAGCACACGTGCCGATGTTGCAGGCGAGAGTGGCGAAGCACGGACATTGTTGAGGCAAGTATTATTAACACGAGAGTCATTCAGTTCAACAAGTAACTTGCGTTATGGAATCAAGTGAGAGGTAATGTTGTAAGTGAAAAGAAACTACCAGATAGAGGCTATGTACGCCCTACCGAGAACGGATGGGCGATAGTTTATGCAACTTCTGAAATAATATTGTTGAAGAGACGTATCTATCAAGCAACGTTAATCATCGATCCTCTTAAATCATTAATATACACTGGTGACAGACTCAAAGGACTACTTTTTGTCCGGAACCGCGCTGCTCCTACGGTCGCAGGTTCGAATCCTGCCTCGGGCATGGATATGTCTGATGTCCTTAGGTTAGTTAGGTTTAAGTAGTTCTAAGTCTAGGGGACTGATGACCTCAGATGTTAAGTCCCATAGTGCTTAGAGCCATTTGACCCATTTTTGATTACTTTTTCGAAACACCGTAACTGCCACCAATTGCGACACGTAAGTTTGAAATCTGGCTGAAAGCTACCTACACTCTTCCTCTGTAACGGTACAAAAGAGTGTCGCCCCGTGACGTCACCTTCGAGGTTGGCAACGCTTAAAAGTGTTGACAGATGCGGAAAGAAACTGAGAGCTCAGAAGCTCCTTTGGGCTGTAAAGTGAGTTAACGATGTCACCACAATTCTGCCCAACGTCACCGTTGACTTATCACACGGTGAAAAGATCATCACAGCCCCTCTTACCCACATTTCGCTCCTTCTTTTGTCGTCTATGCGATAGAGGCGGGAACCGCGACACCCAGTATGGAAATCACACGGTTTTCTTATGGGTGGCGCCGCTCGGATTAGACACCTAGAGACCTCTGTGGGTGACTTAAAGGGAGTCAATGAAACCACACCCTTCCCTGGGCGTTAACTCATACAAGCTTCGCGGTTGAGAACGACGGTTCGCAGTGTGATTAGCAACAAGAAGGTGTCCTTGAGAATCTTTGACACTGATGACACCTCGAACGTGTCATCCCTTCACTAGGGACTCTGTGGGGCTGAATACCCATTGAACGTAATCGCGTCCCTTTGAAGAGCGGCGGAACTGCAAATTTTGCTCTCGTGTACAGGTTGGAACCACTTGGGACCGTTAAAAACCATTCGAAGAAATCCGAACATGATCTGAACGCGATCTGGAACAGCAAAGGGTACTTACACTATATGATCAAAAGTGTCTGGACACCACCGAAAACACACATTTTTCATATTAGGTGCTTTGTGCTACCATCTACTGCCATGTACTTCATATCAGCGACCTCAGTAGTCATTAGACATCGTGAGAGAGCAGAATAGGGCACTCAGCGGAACTCATGGACTTTGAACGTGGTCAGGTGATTGGGTATCACTTGTGCCATACGTCTGTACGCGAGATTTCCACACTCCTAAACATCCCTAGGTCCACTGTTTGCTATGTGACAGTGAAGTGGAAACGTGGATGAACACGTGCAGCACAAGAGCATACAGACCGACCTCATCTGTTGACTGACAGAGACCGCCGACAGTTGAAGAGGATCGTAATGTGTAATAGGCAGACATCTATCCAGACCATCGCACAGGAATTCCAAACTGCATCAGGATCCGCTGCAAGTACTATGACAGTTAGGTGGGCCGTGAGAAAACTTGGATTTCATGGTCGAGGCGGCTGCTCATAAGCCACACATCACGCCAGTAAGTGCCAAACGACGCCTCGCTTTGTGTAAGGAGCGGACATTAGACCACTGAACAATGGAAAAACGTTGTGTGGAGACGCGTCACAATGTGGCAGGGTGTGGGTATGGCGAATACCGGGTGAACGTCATCTGCAAGCCTGTGTAGTGCCAACAGCGATATTCGGAGGCGGCGGTGTTATGGCGTGGTCGTGTTTTTCATGGAGGGGGGTTAGCACCCCTTGTCATTTTGCGTGGCCCTATCACAGCACAGGCCTAAACTGATTTTTTAAGCACCTTCTTGATCCCGCTGTTGAAGAGCCATTCGAGGATGGCGACTGCGTCTTTCAACACGAACGAACACCTTTTCACAATTCACGGCCTATGGCGGAGCGGTTACACGACAATAGCCAATAACATCCCTGTAATGGACTGAGCTGAATCCTCTAGAACACCTCTGGGATGTTTCGCCACGCCGACTTCGTGCTAGGCCTCACCGAACGACGTCGATATCTCCTCAGTGCAGCACTCCGTGAAGAATGGGCTGCCATTCCCCAAGAAACATTCCAGCACCTGATTGAACGTATGTCTGCGAGAGTGGAAGCTGTCGTCAAGGCTAAGGGTGGGCCAACACCATATTGAACTCCAGCATTACCTATGGAGGGGGCCACGAACGTTTCAGTCGTTTTCAGCCAGGTTTCTGGATACTTTTGATGATATAGTGTATGTTTTTTAAAGCCTCCTCTTTTACGCCTCATGTGGCATGATCACGTGGAAGTACGAAAAAAAAAACGGAAAAGGGTCCCTCTAAGAACCTCCATTTTGGCTACACCGTCAGTGTCATACACATCTTTGTTGAGCCGTTAGAAATGTACGAGGGTTAGGCAACGCCTTCGACAACCCAGTGAGTGGCATTTGCCTACCTTCAGGCGCTAGAGCAACCGTCAGACAGACTTCGTGCAAAAGTTGCTGACGGGTACATTTGGAACGTGCTCAACAAAGTTACGTGGGTGGCACCGAAGGTGTTGCCGAGATGGGAGTTCTCAGAGGTACCCTTTGCCGTATTCTTCATACACATGCTGATACTGCATTTCCACATCATCAAGGCCTATGAGGAAGCAAAAACAAGAGGGTTGAAAAAAACGTAAGTACTCTTTGCTGTTTCAGACCACTTTACGATCGCGTTCAGATTTCTTCAAATGGTTTTGAACGGTCCCTAGTGGTTCCAACCTGTACACGAGAGAAAAATGACCATCTTGCTGTTGTTCATCAAACTATGAACTGTCATTCTCAGCTTGAAATGTGAAGGAATCAACAGCCAGGGAAAGTGGTAGTTGTATTGACTCCCATTACTTAGGGCCTTGAGGCCTTTTCGTGTCGATTCTGAGCGACGGTGTGTCTGAAATATTTTCCTCGGCCACCGACAAGAGTATCGCGTGATTTCAACGCTGGATGTCGCAGTCCCCTCCTCTACAGCATAGACGTCAAAAGAAGGGCTGAAATGTATGTGAGAGGGGCTGTGACGACCTTTTTATCGTGTGACACGTCCACGGTGGCGTTGGGTAGAAATGTGACGACATTTAGTGGCAATATGATATCATCAACCCACTGTACTCATATGACCTTCGGAGCTGTGGCCTTTTTTTCGCATGTGTCGACAGCCTGCTGTTTGAAACGTCACCGAGCCTGAGGGTGGCATCGCAGGATCCACATTTTTGCATCATTACAGAGAAAGACTGTAGGCACGTTCGAGCCAAAATTCAGACTTATGCGTCGTAGTGGGAGGCAGCAAGGAGGCCCAAAAAAGTGATCATATTCAGATTTATTCAGTGGTTTTCTTCTCGTCGTTAATACAGAGGCTACTTAAAATAAAGCAGTAGCGTTCGTGCTTTGTGTGAGGCCTGATCCAAATAATTTTTAGCGATCTGACCGTGTTCCTTATGGTTGGCCGTTGGACTATGGACCGCGATCGTAAGAAAACTACTGAAGCCTAACTGAATTGGCTTAACTGTAACTATTTAATACCAAATTAATCATAAAATAGGGTGAGGAGCTTCTTAAATAAAAGAAAAGTCCATTAACTTAATTCACCCATATTAAAAGATACGAAAACACGCCTAAAGATACCGAGCGCATTGCGCCGGCCGCTGTGGGGGAGCGGTTCTAGGCGCTCAGTCCAGAACCGCGTTGCTGCTACGGTCGCAGGTTCGAATCCTGCCTCGGGCATGGATGTGTGTGATGTCCTTAGGTTTGTTAGGTTTAAGTAGATCTACCTCTGGGGGACTGATGACCTCAGATGTTAAGTCCCATAGTGCATAGAGCCATTTGAACCATTTGTTACAAAACAGAAAAAGGTTACTGTAACAATAATAGGTACAACTGGCAGACGGTCAAGTCTAAAGAAAAATCTAAATGGCTGACAGTCATAGCTTACCATCAAGAGCATTGTGATATTATACGAATACCAATGTCAAATAATTTGTACACGCAGGTACCTGAGGAAGAACAAGTGGTTGTCTGTGGGTGTCCTATAGTTATGCAAACACGACGAATAGCTGGGAGAGGGTATTAGTGAGTGGTGACATACATGTCGAGATTACAGATTCAACAGCTTAAAATACGGTATTCACATTCGTTAACTAAAATGGTTTCACATGGATAAGTTGTATGTGTAACAGTAAAACACAAAATGATAGAAGCAATTCATTGTGAAATACGTATACTAATGTGCTATCAGGATGAACATTTATGAACAAAATGCCAAACACGATCGTGGACTCATTTATTCATTTTATGTTTTCAGTTAATTGTAGTTTGACTTTCAATTTTGTGTTATTGTTAAACATAATAAAGGTGCACAGTGAGACTGAAGTGTTGACAGAAGAGCCAACACTGTTGATCTAGGAGGCCGAAATGCACGCGTTTAATTATACGCTGACTGGCGTGAGGTCTGGAACAGTTAAGGGAATTAATAGTAGCAAATAAAGTACGTAGTTGATATAATACTTAACTTTAATCCACAGTTGGTGTACATCGCTCTTGACGGTACAGGCTTTAATATCTCAATATAAACTGGTAATGGCGCCTTGCTAGGTCGTAGCAATTGACGTAGCTGAAGGCTATGCTAACTATCGTCTCGGCAAATGAGAGCGCGATTTGTCAGTTCCATCTCTATCAAAGTCGGCTGTACAACTGGGGCGAGTGCTAGTACGTCTCTCTAGACCTGCCGTGTGGCGGCGCTCGGTCTGCCATCACTGACAGTGGCGACACGCGGGTCCGTCGTATACTAGCGGACCGCGGCCGATTTAAAAGCTACCACCTAGCAAGTGTGGTGTCTGGCGGTGACACCACAGAGACTTTGTGGACAAACGTGTTTCGAAAAGGCTGTAGAAGGGGTAGACAAAAATGTGGAAACATCAAAAACACTACACAATACCATGCCTAACGCGATTTAGGAAACGCACTGCCATTCAAACCAGCTTGCAGTCGTCTCGGAAAGGATAAATACAGGTGCTGTAATGTTTTTATGGGAATGTTATACCACCCTTCCTGCAAAATACTGACAGGTAACGATGATACATGTGGACAGCGATCACGCATCCTTCCCTACAGAGTAGTCCACAACGGCTGAACAATCTTTTAACTGTAGTGGCCAGAGGAGATGCGAGAATTCATCTTCGTGTTCACAAAACCAGTCCTAGACGATGCGAGCTTTATTAACAGGTGCTTTATCGTCTTGGAACACTGCATCACAGTTGAGGAAAGATTATTGCACCGTGGGATGGACCGAATCAGCCAGAATGGTTACATAATGCGACCTTGCAGAGTAACCGTAGGACCAATGAGATACGAATATGGCTGCCCAGATCATCACCGAATACCAAGCGAATTTCTTCCACTGCTCCATAAACCAAATTTTATGGTCAAGACACCAGGTTTTCCTGTTATATGCATTTGCATCACAGCTGCGTCGTTTTGGAATTCCACCTCGCCCTGCAGTTCCTCACTCCATTCGTGTTGCTTCAATGCTGGACATGATTCATAAGTGCGACATTCAATTCTGCAGTGACTGTTGCAGTTGTCGTCCTCTTTTTTTTTAATCACTATAAACTTCAATGATCGTCTGTCACGATCACTCAACATACACTCTCGTCCCTGTTGTGACTTAGCGGCTGGTGCTTTTCCACTTTCCCTGTGTGCAGTATATATCCTTGATACAGTGCCTCTCGAAATACTAAACACGTCGGCTACCTTCGTTACGGAAGCATCCAGCATTCGAGCACCAGAAATTTGATCACTTTCGAATTCACTTATTTCCGGCATAGTGCACTCACAACTACACACAACGCGGGTATGACCACGACTGACACTTCCAACGTATTGCGGATATTGCCCAGGTACCGTTCGTGGTCAAATACAACAGCGCAACCTGAGGGCTTGGTTAGCGCCGGGGTTTAGGATTTCTCGCTGCGTTGCAATGTTTTTGTCCAATCCCTGTAAATAACACGGGGAAACATTTTGAGCGAAGGCATCCAGCAACAGTTACATGAATTCACAACTGTTAGCGGCTGCATTATCAACTACATCAAGTTTAGTTCGTGACAGCACTGGTATTGAGAAACAAAAAACCGTAACAAAAATTTAAACAGTTAATTCATCTACAACAAACCATTTTAAAAATTAAATTCTTTAAATAAAACCCAGCTAAAGAAGGCATCGGGGAAATTAACGTGGAGCTTTAAATACACTCCTGGAAATGGAAAAAAGAACACATTGACACCGGTGTGTCAGACCCACCATACTTGCTCCGGACACTGCGAGAGGGCTGTACAAGCAATGATCACACGCACGGCACAGCGGACACACCAGGAACCGCGGTGTTGGCCGTCGAATGCCACTAGCTGCGCAGCATTTGTGCACCACCGCCGTCAGTGTCAGCCAGTTTGCCGTGGCATACGGAGCTCCATCGCAGTCTTTAACACTGGTAGCATGCCGCGACAGCGTGGACGTGAACCGTATGTGCAGTTGACGGACTTTGAGCGAGGGCGTATAGTGGGCATGCGGGAGGCCGGGTGGACGTACCGCCGAATTGCTCAACACGTGGGGCGTGAGGTCTCCACAGTACATCGATGTTGTCGCCAGTGGTCGGCGGAAGGTGCACGTGCCCGTCGAGCTGGGACCGGACCGCAGCGACGCACGGATGGACGTCAAGACCGTAGGATCCTACGCAGTGCCGTAGGGGACCGCACCGCCACTTCCCAGCACATTAGGGACACTGTTGCTCCTGGGGTATCGGCGAGGACCATTCGCAACCGTCTCCATGAAGCTGGGCTACGGTCCCGCACACCGTTAGGCCGTCTTCCGCTCACGCCCCAACATCGTGCAGCCCGCCTCCAGTGGTGTCGCGACAGGCGTGAATGGAGGGACGAATGGAGACGTGTCGTCTTCAGCGATGAGAGTCGCTTCTGCCTTGGTGCCAATGATGGTCGTATGCGTGTTTGGCGCCGTGCAGGTGAGCGCCACAATCAGGACTGCATACGACCGAGGCACTCAGGGCCAACACCCGGCGTCATGGTGTGGGGAGCGATCTCCTACACTGGCCGTACACCACTGGTGATCGTCGAGGGGACACTGAATAGTGCACGGTACATCCAAACCGTCATCGAACCCATCGTTCTACCATTCCTAGACCGGCAAGGGAACTTGCTGTTCCAACAGGACAATGCACGTCCGCATGTATCCCGTGCCACCCAACGTGCTCTAGAAGGTGTAAGTCAACTACCCTGGCCAGCAAGATCTCTGGATCTGTCCTCCATTGAGCATGTTTGGGACTGGATGAAGCGTCGTCTCACGCGGTCTGCACGTCCAGCACGAACGCTGGTCCAACTGAGGCGCCAGGTGGAAATGGCATGGCAAGCCGTTCCACAGGACTACATCCAGCATCTCTACGATCGTCTCCATGGGAGAATAGCAGCCTGCATTGCTGCGAAAGGTGGATGTACACTGTACTAGTGCCGACATTGTGCATGCTCTGTTGCCTGTGTCTATGTGCCTGTGCTTCTGTCAGTGTGATCATGTGATGTATCTGACCCCAGGAATGTGTCAATAAAGTTTCCCCTTCCTGGGACAATGAATTCACGGTGTTCTTATTTCAATTTCCAGGAGTGTAGTTTCTACGTTAAGCACTGACTGCCAGTCGCGAACTGTTTTGCTGGTTTCAACATACTTTACGACCTATGTGAAACATATTGAATTAATAATAAATTCCTCTTACTTATTGCGTGATTCGAACTGGAACGTTGTAACCCATTACTCATATTAGGAAATTTAGTCCATCACTATTATATAATGCAGCAGCTCTTTGATTGTCCAGGATGTGGCTGTCATTCAAAATTATTTTAAAACTTTTCTATACAATGAGCATGCGTATCTCATTTCCGAAACGCACTTTCGTAACCGAGCTATCTACCGCATTCGACCAGCAAGCGTTCTGTTCGATTCCAGCTGTTCAAAAAGTTTTATGGTCTATGTTTGTCCAGCAGCGCAGAAGGTGACGAGCATATCTTACTCACGGAGTTACGAATCGTTTCTAAGATTATGTAACTCCACAATAGCGTCTCGTGGAGTGAGAAGATGTGATTATTTCTTTGCGGCCTCTTACCTATAATTTAAACATAGTCCTTAATTATTCTTACGCAAACTGTTACTAACATCAGCATTCCCGTGATGACTGGGTGTTGTCTGATGTCCTTAGGTTAGTTAGGTTTAAGTAGTTCTAAGTTCTAGGGGACTGATGACAATAGATGTTAAGTCCCATAGTGCTCAGAGCCAACAGCATTCCTTTATTCGTATGGATCGGCAAATAGTAACACTACACGCATTATTACACCCAAAACAGTACTACTTGCCACCACAATAGCTGTTTCTACTATTAAGAGAAAAAATTACACCAATTTCCATATTTCTGTCTACCACTGTTAGTGTTCCCTAGTACACACTGTACTAACTGAAACAAATTGTAAACAGTAATAACATCAGCTTTTTGCCTGCCACGTCCCACAATGCACTCTCCACTCTCTGGTCCTCAGACACATCTGGCAGCTCATTGGGCGCAGCGGTAGATGTTGTGGCTGCATTTGCCTCGTCCCGTTGTCTTTCGGCTCCCACGTTGGTCGACTCCACTGACCAGAGGGGGCATCGATGCTGTCGGTGAGGAGCGCCGCCACAAGCCGGCCTCCGTCATCCTGCTTACATCCTGGTTACACGGATGGCGGGACACGGCCCACGGCCCACGGCTTCCACTCTGTTGTTGCTGCAGCCGCTCTGGGCTGCTCTTCTGCCGCAGCTGTTGATGCTGTTCATGATGACTCGTCCATAAGATGGAAATAATATTACTTGGTGATACTCTTGGTGCCGGCCGGAGTGGCCGCGCGCTTAAAGGCGCTACAGTCTGGAACCGCACGACCGCAGGTTCGAGTCCTGCCTCGGGCATGGATGTGTGTGATGTCCTTAGGTTGGTTAGGTTTAAGTAGTTCTAAGTTCTAGGGGACTTATGACCACAGCAGTTGAGTCCCATAGTGTTCAGAGCCATTTGAACCATCTGATACTCTTGGTGATTACCTATAGCCTAGAGGAACAGAGTTTTTAGCGGTACCCTATTATACATTTTGAACCAGAACTAAACTGAGAAAGTTTCAAAGGTACTCGAAAAAACTGTCTAAAAAGCATGAGTCCTAAAATGAGCTATGAATGTTTGTTCATGTTAGATACTGTGAAACACACTCTTGTACTGGAAGCTTTTTTCTTTCTATTTTTGGGAGTAGACAGTGCGGACCAAACCAAGAAAAAACTGTCCAGTAAACGTGGGATCTGACATGCGTACCTTATATAACACCTATGTACGTACGTTATGCCAAATATCACGTTAACATACAATAAGTGTGGGAGAAATTTTGAAGTTTGACCGTGTGTTTACCTAATGGACAGAGGGTATCGAACATGAATTCCGTATAAATGGCAATTTGTAGAAAGACTTTAATTTTGGATTTAATGAAAGTAGTGAAAGCTTTCGTGAATGGAATAATAAATGGTCGCCAGCCTAATTAGGCATAATAATTTTGGAACATTAAGTTGAAAGAATTTAAATATAATTTTGTAAAAGGGACTTTCATTCTTTTTCTCTTTGTAAAGTGCAATGAACACACACGACTACCAGACGAACTGAACAGTGTATATCAGTTGGGGGGGGGGGGGGGGTTGGGGGTTGTTTTGGGGAAGGAGACCAGACAGCGAGGTCATCGGTCTCATCAGATTAGGGAAGGACGGGGAAGGAAGTCGGCCGTGCCCTTTGAAAGGAACCATCCCGGCATTTGCCTGGAGCGATTTAGGGAAATCACGGAAAAACTAAATCAGGATGGCCGGACGCGGGATTGAACCGTCGTCCTCCCGAATGCGAGTCCAGTGTCTAACCACTGCGCTACCTCGCTCGGTCTGTGTATATCAGTAGTTATCATTTGCATAAATTGGCAATCACAGAAAGATAAATGACATTTTACTCCTATTGATAATAATTACTATCTCAATCATTAATTAATTCATCATCAGAATGTAATCAAAGACATTACGAGATTAAGTGAAGCATGACAAGAGTTATAGTTTAACTAACACATAAACATCACAAATGAAATAAAATAACACTGTACAAACACTTTTTTATACTCTCTCTTTTATGGAAATACTTCAGATTCCTTTAGTAAAAGCAATATTTAGTTTAACTTTCTCATTATAGAGAAGAATATAGTGGGGCCCATAAACTATCATTTACTCTTTAGGTAAATTCTGTAACTATTTCAGAGACAATTACATTACACTAATGTGGATTTCGAACCCCATTAAATAGCAATTTACTGAATTAATATTTTCAAATAAAACTTCAGAAATTAGTTCTTAGTAATAGTCACAACGAAGTTAAGTTTTATCAAAGTTCAAATTATTTGCCTCTTTCATCCTCTTTCATCACCTGTGAAGCTGGTGGTTTAACTAGCATCATTTATGCACTTTAGCACTGAAATTTTGGCACATTTAAAGTAGAAACATACCACTGACTATTCAGAAAAAGGATACTCGGTCTTTAGCACATTTAGGCTAGGACCCTGCATAGGTTTCATGATCAGGACAATGTCAAAGTTCAAACACATATTTTTATCACTGAAATATTGAAAAAAACTCACACAAATGTGCTGGTCCATACTAAAATACATATCAGATTTCCTGAAGTTAGTGGAGCAGTGGCGCAATAATGGTGGCAAGCACGTGGCGGCTATCTGGTCTCACCTCTTGCATTTTAAGGCTCTTTTCGGATTTCTTCTTGGCGACGTATTAATCATTTCCGAGCCATTCCATAATACAAGAGCACGATATTACAGCCGAAACCACATCCGAGGCAATTTCAACATAAATCGGTTTCCGAATGCTTCACTTGGCACCTACGGTGTTGACTGTACAACTGCTGGCCACTGACTGCGTTATGTGCTCTCTCTCTTGCCGCCCAGATTGACCGCTAAATCCACATTTTCCCGCGTGCCAAGTCCCTTCCGTAGCGGAGGGGGCTCCCTACACCTTTTCCATTATATAATACTACTAAGTATGAACCAGTATTCAAAATACAGTTTCTCTTTTACGAACATACATATTTGATGAAGTTTCATTATTAAATCTTTACTATATCATAAACTTCCACTTTCCCTCTGACAATTCGAAGATCTTAACTAGTACAGAACAATCACTTCATAGTTAAATCCTATGCTTCCATTATCAATCACGAATCAAAATTGCCTCTCTAGTGGGTTTACCTTTCCTAGAACCTAACGCATCACGTAAGACATTCTCAGTTCTCTTTTCCATTCTTCCGTACATTATTCTTGTCAGCGTGCTGGAAGCATCAGCTGTTAATTTGATTTTGCGATAACTTTTGCACTTGTTGTCTCTTGCAATATGCGGAATGGTGTGGATGATATTTTTCCGAATGTCAGATGATATACCACCAGAATTATACATTGTACACACAAACGTCAGTAATCGTTTTCTTACCACTTCCACCAACGATTTTACAAATTTATATGAGATGTTATCTGTGTCTTCTGCCTTATTTGATTGTAAGTCTTACAGAGCTCTTTTAAATTCTGAGTCTAATACTGGTTCCCCTATTTCTTCTTCTGTCACGTCATCAGACAAGGCCTCCCCCTCACAAATGCCTTCAGAGTATTCTTTACACCTATCCGCTCTCTCCTCCGTATTTGACAGTGGTATTCCCATTGTTTTTAGTTTTAGCGAAGGCTGTTTTGACTTTTCTACATGCTGAGTCAGTCCTTCCGACAATAGTTTCTGATTTCTTCACACTGCCGCATGGGGTAGCCGCACGGTGTGAGGCGCCTTGCTACGGTTCAAGCGGCACACCCCGTCGGAGGTTTGAGTTCTCCCTTGGGTAGGGGTGTGTGTTTTGTCCTCAGCGTAAGTTACTTTAAGTTACATTAAGTAATGTGTAAGCCTAGGGTGCGATGACCTCAGCAGTTTGGTCTCGTAGGAAATTACCACATATTTCCAAATTTCTTCACATTTTTCATGCAACCATTTCGCCTTAGTTTTCCTGCACTTCCTGCTCATTTCATTCCCAAGGGACTTGCTTGTCTGTATTCCTGGATTTCCTTGAACCTTTTTGTACCTCCTTCTTTCATCGATTAAGTGAAATATTTCTTCTGCTACTCATGGTTTCTTCGCAGTTACCTTCTTTGGACCGTCCGTTTTCTTTCCAACTTCCGCGATTGCCCTTATTAGAAAAGATGCCCATTCCTCTTCATTTGAAGTTCCTACTGAGCTACTCCTATAGATACTGCGGTATCTATAGCCTCAGAGAACTTCAAGCGTAACTCTTCATTCGTAAGGAATTCCGTAACCCGCTTCTTTGCGCATTAATTCTTCCTGACCAGTCTCTTAAATTTCACTCTTTTCTTCATAACTACTATGAGTATATTGTGATCTGAGCCTAATCTGCGTTACAACCCAATACCTAATTTCAGAATCTCTGCATGCCCATGATGTAAGCTAACTGAAATCTTTCCGTGTCTCCCGGCCTTCCCAAGTGTACCTACTCCTCTTGTGATTCTGGAACAGTGTATTCGCTATTACTAGTGGAAATTTACTGCAGAACTCAATTAATCTTTCTCTCTCATCTCCCGTAACCCTTTCTTATGCTCATTCCCTCACAATCGCTTTCCAGTGCCGCATGACTATTAGATTGTCATCTCCCTTTACGTACTGATTACCAGTTCATTACCGTCATACACTTTCTCCCTCTCTTCATCTTCGGCCAACGACGTCGGCATGTAGACTGAACTATCGTTGTCGGTTTGCTGTGTATTCTGATCAGAACACATATTACTGTTCATAGTACCTCACTCTCTGCCCTACCTAGTTATTCATAACGAATCCATCTCCCGTTACACCATTTTCTGCCGCTGTTGGTATTACTATACACTGAACCCTCACTATGTCTGCATTGAGTCTTAGTATTTCGCTTTTCAGGTTTTATACCTTCTCTACCAATTTCAGTCTTCAGACTTTACACACCCTGGCTCATAGAATGCTATTCTTTCGTTGGTTATTCAATCTTTTTCTCATGGTCACCTCCGCCTTAGCAGTCCCCTGCCAGAGATTGGAATGGGGAACTAGTCTGTAATCTTCTGCCGATGGAGAGATCATCGTGACACTTTTTCAATTACAGGCCACATGACCTGTGGATACATATTATATGTCTTCAAAGCAATGGTTTCCATTGCCTTCTCCATCCTCACGCCGTTGATCAGTGCTGATTATCCCGCTTTTAGAACCAGTTTCCCACCGAAAGGTCAAGAGAGTGCCCTGAATTTCTGTCAGTTCCTTCTTATGCCGGAAGTCTTCGGCCGCCACTGCTGATGACCTATTCAAAATTTAAGCGGTGGCGGAAGTTGAACCCGGGACTGACAATTTCTTAATTATTAATCAAAGACGCTACCCGTGGACCACGGGTGATTGTATATGAACTCGAATTTCTCTCGATTCCTCGTCATGATCATTTCTCGAGGTGTGTATATGAGGAAGTACTGCATTTCATGACTCGTTTTGGAACTTGTGTTATCAAAAACGTTACAGTAGTTCTCTCTTACAGCTTCTGGAATTGGATGAGCACGTGCGTGATACCTGCCCGCTAACTACACGAACCTATGATGAGGCGTGGTCCACTTCTCTGGATATTCTCTATCGCATCTGTTAACACTACATAGGAAGCGTCTCAGACCGCCAAGCAATCCTCAAGAATGATGGCTTTGTTAGGTAGCTTCTTCTCACATGGCTTACTCTTATTATTCCTGTTTATCTATTATATTCTTTTGTGCGACTATCTTCATATGGTATTTTCACTTAGTTTGTCCCGAATGCACGCTCTTTACAGGGTATATCACATTTGATGGTGGAAATTGACAGTAAACATAGGTACGCATGAGAGTCATTTTCAAGATAATTCCAAATTGTGATTATGCGCCTGCCCGCCAATGACTTGAGTATGAAGTATTACTCGTTTTCTAATATATTTGAAATAAAAGCTTTTCATTTAAGTATCCATTTAACTGGCCTCACATTTCGCTCATGAGTGGGGAAAGTGGTACATATATGATGTGGCACATGTACATTTTGCTGATGATGTAGGACGGCATGTAAAGTACCAGTATAATTCGAGATGGATTAGTTGAGCAGGATCTGTACTTCGCTTCCAAGGTCCTTGATCTCTGGATTTTTCTGCCTAGAGTCATCTCTCACAGCATCCACATGTGAGCACGACGTTTGGAAACTTCATATAACAGATCACTTGTAACGACGAGTTCTCTCTACCAGGAAGTCGTGAAGCCAGTCACAAAAGCTATAACTTGGAACTCTGTTACAAGATTGCAATGCAGAACTGTACTGAACACCTACCACCTGGCTCTAACAGAGAGAGCTGAGTTCTACGAGATCGATGTTCATCCAGTCATTGGTCTCTAAAACGGTCAAAATTTGCAAACATTTATATTCCATAATTTTACAATATTTTTACATGAACAATATATGTCTATCCTCATAGGCATCTGGGCACGGCTGGTCCCGGTGGAGGTTCGAGTCCTCCCTCGGGCATGGGTGTGTGTGTTTGTCCTTAAGATAATTTAGGTTAAGTAGTGTGTAAGCTTAGGGACTGATGACCTTAGCAGTTGTGTCCCACAAGATTTCACACATATTTGAACTTTTTTTTTGCGTCTGTGCAACGACCCTTCTTGAAAATGTACTCTTTTCCTTTCGTTTGGATTGCTTCGTCACTCCAGTATCCTTGGAAAATCCGCTCCTTGAAAAAGCAAGCAGCACTTCACATATCTGTACCGTGCAGATATCGAATCACGCCAGTAGCCTCTGAGCAACTTTAAACAGTTTTCTATTTTACCTCAACATCTGTGATTCATCCATACGTGGGCCACTAGAACGGATGAACCGTAGCAGAAACATTCTCAGTGATTCTCAGTGAATCGAATATATTATTTCTATGGGTCTCTAAGTTTCCCTCAGATAGATTTCATCTCTATGACTAAAGTACTGTACGGAAAAATCATGCTGTAGTGTGAGAAATTACATCATTGTATATGTATGAGCATTTTAAATCAGAAAAACTGTGTCAGCAGCTGTTCCCTGTGCAATATAGGGAAAGTGAAGTATGATTCGAAACAAATACATTTTATTATGTTGAATCTATGAAGTGATAATGTGTAATATAACAGCGGAGTTGCTATTACTAAAGAATTATTTCTCCAGGGGAATACTTCTGTTTAGAAACTTCTGCAGATCATTGGTGATCTAGCGATAGAATTTTTGCCCTAGTAAAGTCTCCTGCGTCCTTGATTAGAACAAGACTTGTTCGTTGAGACCGTTGAAACATCTTCCACACGCTGTGGGATCGAAACTCACTTGAGCAAACGGTGCACTAGATATGAAAGAGGTAAAATCTCAACTTGTCGGACCACATTATACAACTTCAGCCAGCTACTGACCGGTTTCTGTGTTGCTTGGCCCATTTAGGACATGCATCTTTATGTGCCGTTTTGAGAAATGAGCTCTTTCGAGGCATCGGAATCCAAACGACCATTGAATATACTTACTTTCATAATATTTACTCGGAAACTAGTTAATACGGACGTTCATTCACTGGCAGCAGGCATTTCTGTCAGGTCTGAAACCGAGTCTCATTCATAGAGGGACACACGTGTCCGGCGTGAGTCGGTAAGTAACTTCTTACGACAGCTTTTCCTACGCTGCGCTACATATCTGCGAGCAGTATACTATTCCTTGTAAATACAATGGAGAATCTGCGTTGCTACACCCGCATATCGCCCAACTTCATTCATGGGGTGGTCGTGTAAACGTCCAAACGCGAGAGAGCTCTGCCATTCTGCCATCCAAGTCAGTTCACCTTACTGCGCTTATTCTATTCAACAGATTGGCAAATAAATACCACTTCATTGCTACTATGACGGAAAAAAGTCGTAACACAATAAATAATTAATGTAAGAAAATTTCTGGAAAGTACTTGTCTAGATAACATATTTAAGTGATTAACATCGCAAGATCATAGGTCAGTGTAAGCGCGAGATAAGCCACTGCAAATGTGAAATGCTGATACATCTACATCTACATTTATACTCCGCAAGCCACCCAACGGTGTGTGGCGGAGGGCACTTTACGTGCCACTGTCATTACCTCCCTTTCCTGTTCCACTCGCGTATGGTTCGCGAGAAGAACGACTGCCGCATAGCCTCCGTGCGCGCTCGAATCTCTCTAATTTTGCCTTCGTGATCTCTTCGGGAGGTATAAGTAGAGGGAAGCAATATATTCGATACCTCATCCAGAAACGCATCCTATCGAAACCTGGTCAGCAAGCTACACCGCGATGCAGAGCGCCTCTCTTGCAGAGTCTGGCACTTGAGTTTGCTAAACATCTTCGTAACGCTACCATGCCTACCAAATAATCCTGTGACGAAACGCGCCGCTCTTCCTTGGACCTTCTCTTTCTCTTCTGTCACCCCGACCTGGTAAGGATCCCACACTGATGAGCAATATTCAAGTATAGGTCGAAAGAGTGTTTTGTAAGCCACCTCCTTTGTTGATGGACTACATTTTTTAAGGACTCTCCCAATGAATCTCAACCTGGCACACGCCTTACCAACAATTAATTTTATATGATCATTCCACTTCAAATCGTTCCGCACGCATACTCCCAGATATTTTACAGAAGTAACTGCTACCAGTGTTTGTTCCGCTATCATATAATCGTACAATAAAGGATCCTTCTTTCTATGTATTTGGAATACATTACATTTGTCTATGTTAAGGTTCAGTTGCCACTCCCTGCGCCAAGTGCCTATCCGCTGCAGATCTCCTTGCATTTCGCGGCAATTTTCTAATGCTACAACTTCACTGTGTACTACAGCATCATCCACGAAAAGCCGCATGGAACTTCAGACACCATCTAAGCAAGGTTTCATCATGTGAGACATTAATAACCGGTGTAACCGCTAGAATGTTAAAGGCAAGCACGCAAACATACATGCATTGTTTTACAGGTAGGGGATGTCAGTTTGTGGGATGCAGTTCCATGCCTGTTGCTCTTGGTGGGCCAATACAGCGTCGGTTAATGCTGTTTGTGGATGACCGGAATTGTCGTCCGATAATGTCCCATATGTGCTCGATTGGAGACAGATCTGGTGATCGAGCAGGCCAAGGCAACGTATCGACACTCTGCACAGCATGTTGGGTTACAATAGCGGTATGTTGGCAAGCGTTATCCTGTTGGAAAACACCCCCTGGAATGTTATTCATGAATGGCAGCATAGCAGGTCGAATCATCGGATTGCAGTCAGGGTACACGGGATAACCGTGAGAGTGCTCCTGCTGTCATACGAAATTGCAAGCCAGACCATAATTCCAGGTGTATGTCCAGTGTGTCTGGCACACAGACAGGTTGGTTGCAGACTCACAAATCAACATACGGCCTTCACTGGCACCGTGGCATAAACAGGTTTCATAAGAAAACACAACAAATCTCCACGTTGCCCTCTAATCATCTCTCGTTTGACACGACTGAAGTCACCAATGGCGTTGGTTTGAGGTCAGTGGAATGCACAAATGCAGGGCGTCTGGCTCGGAGCTGTGGTTGACGTAACTGATTTGTAACAGTTCGTTGTGCCGCTGTGGTGCCAACTGCTGCTCAAATTGCTGCTGCAGATGCAGAACGATTCGTCGTAGCCACATACCATATACCATAGCCTTCTATCTCCGTAGAGTCACGTGGCCGTCCGGAGACCGGTCTTCCTGCGACTGCACTTTCTTGTGACAACCGCCCAGCAACCACGTACGAATACAATGCTGTATTGCAGAAGGAACTTCCTGCTTCTCATGGTCCTATTACTCGACATCGTTCGAACTCAGTAAGGTCCTGCCAATGGCGTCTTTGTCGCCTTAAAGGCATTCTTGATTAATGTCGACTCACCAGGTCCAATCTCAAACGTAACTAACGCTGACGACCGTTACGGAGAGTATTTAAAGCAAAACAGATTTGAATCCTCGTAGTGGCGCTTCTAGCGCCACTGTTTTGCGACTGGCGCGAAATCTAAATAGACATCATCTTTCAGATGTAGAAGCAATCCTACCAACGTTCATTTACGTCGAACAAATCTTTCTTAGCGTTGCAATTTTTTTTCCCGTCAGTGTATGATTTAGATCGTTTGTGCAAGGTCACAACACCGCTTCATATCAGTTCTAAAGCATCTACACCGCTCCAAAACGACCAGATTGGTTTTATAAGGGAGTGACTAATATAGTGTGTATCAAAAAGAATCATCCGATTTGGCACGTCTATATTTCTGAAACTAATAAACAAATATAATGAATTTTGTTTTCTGGTGAACTGGGAACTCAAAAAGTTTTTTCATGTGTTTTCATAGGTGGTCAATATGCCCCCTTGAGATCCATGGTATATGTCAGTGTGGGATACATGCTCGCAGCGAGCATGTCTTGATTTACAGCTTCCACAGCTTCTGTTATGCGATGTTTCAGTTCATTCATTATTGTTTGTTACCTTCACGAAGAGAGTGCAGTACGCGAATTTTGTTTGGTTTCATGTTTAAACGTCGACGCAACACTCGCCAGACGGATATCGGGGGGGGGGGGGGGGGTTTGCTGAGTTGTCGAGCTGCTGCACAAAGAAGGGATTTCTGCGGACTCCTTGTGAAACTATGGTGGATGCGTTTGAGACTTGTGTCAGATTATCGGGGACGGCCCGGCGATTTGCCTATACACAGACAACATGTTTCTTGGAATTGTTCATGGCAATGCACTGTGCTGTAGGAGGATCCACAGCATACCTAGTGCTATAGTCACGCTCAGCAGTTATTACTGAGCTGCACTGCGCAAACCATAGAACATAAAATGATTTCTATTGTCCTGATACCGTTTTTCTAGAACTGAAGCGGGTGTACATTCCTGCTACCTAGCGGGAACCATGTAAAACTCGGGAGTTTGCTTTTTCCAGCAGTACGTCGTTCACGCACATATCTCAAACAACATAATAGTTATGATTTTTTTGAAAATAGGATGATTCTTTTTGTTACACGCTGTATTTAATGGGGTGAGTTTGAAACCTTGTGTTGCGATTATGATACTGAAAAATGGCTGCACAAGCCAACTTCCATTTTTACTGTACCGAAACTGCTTGATTACCTCGTTTTGGATGCACAGACGATCTCTCTATGTGTTCGTGTTCCCTTGGTAAGAGAATACGCAAGGTTTGACTATGCTATGAATCAACCAGCATTCTCTTCATATTCCCTACGTTTAGTGAGGTTATCTCTACAAAGTATGAATCTGTGGAAGTGTATCAATATCACTTAGAAGAACAAGGACTCGCTTAGGTTGTATAGTAGTGTAGTACCAACCTTGCTAACCTCCTCAAGACAGGCCTAATTTTTTGAGAGAAAACATTACGCAATCTGCCTTTGGTTGGCTCTTTTTGAGCGGTTGACAAGTTTGATTCTGTGCGAATCAGAAAGCTTCCCTCTTATTCCCGCCAAACGCTACATGTTCCTGTCACTCAAGCTTACAAATTCGGACAGCCGTAGGAAGAGACGTGGTTGGCTTTTCTTGGAACCACTCTCTGGATCCTGAGAACGACCTGGTAAGACTTAAAGCTCCTTGGAACACATCATTTGTTCCAGTAAAGATGGATAGGTTCTTTCTTGTCAGAAATGGTCAAGTCATCTCATTTCTTTCAGGGAAATTACGGGAGCGTTTTTTATTTTGTTTATAATTTTTCAGTTAATTTTCAAGAGTAATACTTGAATTGGGACTGGCTCGTACTGGAAGTGACCATGTACAATCAGTCTTGGCCTCTCTCTGATTGAATGTCGTACCGTTTATTGGTAAATAATAATATGTCTTTTAAATTCGCGGGAATAGCTTAAACCGCTTTTGTGCTCTAACAAGATGAAGACTACCATGTGATGAACCGCTTATGAAGAGCAAAATGTAACTCTTTATTGGGTACAGTAAATGAAACATGTGATATGCCACATATGACTCTACTTTAAGTTTTGAACATTACATAAACATTTAATACAGGTAATACACTTCAACATTCAAATCGCTTCAACATGTACATCCCTGATAACCTCACATTCTGCATGTCTGGTGGGATTCTGCATATTGCATCTCTGATGCGTTGCTGCAACGCCACGGCGCTAGCAACTACTATTTTTTGTTCACTATCTCTTACAGAGCCCAAAAAAAAAAAGAAATCTGAGGAGGCAATGTCATATGATTTCGGGGGCCATAGAATACGGCCGTCTCTGCCACTCCACTTGTTAGTGAAAGTTTCTGTAAGAAGATCACGGACCTTTAGAGCCTAATGAGAGGGAGCTGCATCTTGCTGAAAGATGATAGTCTCTTGAAAATCCTGTAGCTGGGGATCTGCGTAATTTACCAACTTGTCTAGGTAAACATATCCACTTACATTTCTTTCAAGGAAGAAAAATGGGTCAGTCACTTGATCACTCATTAACCCGCACCATATATTAAACTTTGGACTGTCCAAGATGTGTTCTCCTACGACATGAGGATTTTCTGACCCACAGGTCAGGACATTATAGCGATTAACCGAGCCACAAACATGAAATGTAGACTCATAGGAAAAACACACACACATTCTTGTACCTCGTGCCGCGGAATTTGAATCCGCACCAGACGTTATGGACGTCGAAGACCCCTAGAGGCCTCTCCACCATCGCGCCGTAAGCTGTGGCGGCGCGTGCCTCCTCGCTCGCTTTTAGTGTGAGGGCGCCACAGTGGAACCCGTGGTTTCAGCGGCCAATAGCGGCGCCCCCGATAGAGTACTTAAGCGCCTGCCTATCGCTCAGCCAGCCGCATCCCTCGTATCCAATTTGGCCAACGTGCAACCCTCACCCCCTACCACACCCCGTCCTCTCCCCGTCAGCCTCAACCTCCCCGACGTCCGCCGACCTTCACCGCTGTGATCACGAAGCTTAGCCCCGTGATCACGGAGGCTGAGGTGTTGGCGGAACTCAACTCCCGGCCCGACATCGAAATCCGCTCGGCCCGTCGCATCTTCAATGATGCCGGGCCGACTTTTCTCATGCGGATATTCACTGAATCCTCCTCCTCCATTGACCGCCTCCTCACCGAGGGAGCCCTCATCTACAATCAGCGCCATAAGGTGGACCCCTCCCGTTCCCCAGTCCAATCCTACCGCTGCCAACGCTGTCTCACCTACAACGACCACGTTACCTCTGCCTGCAAGAACCCCCCTACTTGTCCCCACTGCAAAGCTTCCCACTTCCTCAAGCATTGCCCCAACCTCACCTCTCCCCCCTCCTGCAACACTTGTAATGAACCCCATCCTACCTACTCCTCGAAGTGTAAAGCGAAACCTCCACCAGTAACCCCTGAGCTCACCGTCCCTGTCCGTCCTGTTGATGACCCCATCCACCCCAACAACTCGCTCCGCCCTCCCCCTACTGCTGAGGACATCATCCGTTTCACCACCATTGTGCTCCAAAACATCCACCCCTTCCAGCGCTCCCACACTCTTTCCCAAATCGCCCTCGCTGCCCGTTCCATCTTCCATCTTACCACCTATGCCACTTACTCCCACAACCAGGCCCACTTCACCTTCACCCCCCTCACCACCCTCGTCTAACTCTCCACTCCCATGGTACAACAACCGTACCGTATCCTGTACCATAACATTCGCTCCCTGCCCACCCACAAACTCCTCTTCCTCCACACCCTACGTCAGCACCGCGTGGATGCCTTCATCCTCAATGAAACCTTCCTTCAGCCCCGTATCTCCGTCTCCACTGCCCCTTACACCCTACATCGCACAGATAACCCGTACCCTCTGGCACGTGGCGGAGTTGCTATAGGCCACCTCAAGCACCTCCCTGTCTGGCCCCAACCTCTCCTTAACAATCCTGCCGAGCATCTCACCCTCAGCCTCTTCTTCCCCGCCCTTACCATCACCTGTGCCACCATTTATGTCC
Source organism: Schistocerca cancellata (assembly GCF_023864275.1). Taxonomy (NCBI): domain Eukaryota; kingdom Metazoa; phylum Arthropoda; class Insecta; order Orthoptera; family Acrididae; genus Schistocerca; species Schistocerca cancellata. Next base: position 459,931,865 of record NC_064630.1, read on the forward strand.
GCCCTCGCACCCCCATGCCATACGATTTCCTGGCCCACATTGACCGCACCTTCTCCACCTACGTGATTGCCGCCGACCTCAATATCCACAGCCGTGATCCTGCCGACCTCCGGCGGTGGCATCAGTTTCTCACCACTCTCCAGGGCGACCTGGTTCCCCTGCCTCAGCACACCCGGCCCGAATCCAACACCACTCCTGATGTAGTCCTTGCCTCTCCCAACCTCCTTGGGCGCATCACCGCGGATGTCCTTGACCTCATTGGCAGTGACCATGCTCCTGTCCTCCTCACTATCTCTAACGGTCGCCATCCCCGCCACGCTCCTCGCCCTGACGTCCCTCCTAAACTTGTCCATGATTACTCCCGTGCCAACTGGGATGCCTACCGGGATTCCATTCACACCCGGGTTGACAGCCACGACCTTACCCTCCAGTCTCCTGATGACATCTCTCGCACTGCTGCTTTCCTGCACCAGACCTTGTCTGACGCCGTCGCCACCCATATCCCCACCAAAGCCATCCACCCTCACCGCCCCGCCCTGCCTCCACAGGCCGTCCTTCTCCTTTGCGAGTCCCGCCGCCTCTACCGCTCTTTTCTCCGCACTCGTGACCGGGATACACTTACCCGCCACCGGCAATTACAGCGACACATCCGCAACCTGCTTGTTGCGAAGGAACGCCGAGTCTGGCGCCAGACATGTACACAACTCAACACCACGCTCCCCATCAACTCTTCCAAGTATTGGTCTGCTTTCCACCGCCTTACTGGGAACCGCCCCGCCCCCCAGTACCCTCTCCTCTTTAATGACCGTCCCTTTCCTGACAACCACTTTGCCTCCCACCTCTCTGATGTTTTTTCCATCCCAGATGATCCCCACTTTGATTATTCCCTCTTCCCTGATGTCATGGACCGTACGGATACCTCTGTTCCTCCCCTTGCTCCTAGCTTCCAGTACTTGGGCCACACCCCACCATCTGCACTTAACACTACCATCACTACACAGGACATCAGCCTCACACTCCGCACTAAACGCAACACTGCTCCCGGCCACGACTGCGTTACCTACCGCCACCTCAAACACTGCCCTCCCTCCTTCCTTTCCCTCCTTGCCGCCCTCTATAATGTCATCCTTGCCACTGGCTTCTATCCCGACCTGTGGAAAACCTCCCGTATCCTGATGTTCTCCAAACCCAATAAGCCTCCATCTGATGCCTCTTCCTATCGTCCTATCTGTCTCACATCGGTGTTCAGCAAGCTCTTGGAATCCATCCTTTCCCGGCGCATCCATCTCCACCTCCACCAAAACCACCTCCTCCCAAACACCCAATGCGGCTTTCGACGTTCCTTCTCTTCTGATGACCAACTCCTCCGCCTCACTCATCTCCTCTCCCTCCAGCTTAACTCCCGTCGCTCCGCCATTTTTGTCTCACTTGACCTCGAAAAGGCCTACGACCGTGTCTGGCATCCCGGTCTCCTGTTTAAACTCCAAACCTACGCCCTTCCTATCAACTACATCCGTCTGGTGGCCTCCTTCCTCTCCCGCCGCCCCTCCTACGTTACCATCCATCATGCCAATTCCCACACCTTCTACCCCTCTGCCGGTGTGCCCCAGGGCTCTGTCCTCTCCCCTCTCCTCTACCTCCTGTACACGGCAGATATGCCCCAACCCCCCCCTCCAGTGCACCTCTTGCAATATGCTGATGACACCGCATTCCTCGCCCTCGCTCCTACCCTCCAACGGTCCCAACGCCTTCTCCAGCATCACCTTGACCTTTTTGCTGCATGGTGTAACCAATGGCTCCTGAAACTCAATCCTTCCAAGACTCAGGCAATCATCGTAGGTCATACCACTCGCTCCTTCCGGCTCCTGGATTTCTCCCTTACTGTCTGCGCACGTCCTGTCCGTCTCACCCCCACCCTCACCTACCTTGGCCTCACCATTGACCGTCACCTCACCTGGATCCCTCATCTCCGATCCATCCAATCCAAAGCCCACAACCGCCTCCGCCTCCTCAAACTCCTCTCTGGCTGGACATGGGGGTTGCACCCCTCTACCATCCTCCACACCTACAAATCCTTAATCCGTCCCATCCTCTGTTATGCCAGTCCTGCCTGGATATCAGCCCCCCCCAAATTCTATCAGTCCCTCCATATCCTTGAGCGTCATGCACTCCGCCTCGCCTTCCGTATCCGCCTCCCGTCCCCCACACGGATCCTCTATGATCTCATTCCTTTCCCCCATCTGCTCCTCTTCCTCGAACATATCCGCATCCTCTACACCTCCCGCCGTCTTGAACCCCCTCACCCCCTGGTTGCTCCTCTCCTCTCCCATCCTCGCCCCCTGCCACGTCTTCACCGTTGTGTCCCCCCTACCCTCCATCTCTACACCCTCCATCTCCTTTCCCAAGGTGGCTTCCGTCAACTCCCCCTCCCGGATGATGCCCTCTCTCCCTCCATTTATCCTTCCTATCAACTCTGATCCTCCCTCCCCCTCCTTTCCTCTGTCCTTTCCCTGGGCTCCCTCTCCCCCCCCTGCCGTCCTGTTTCCTCCCCACTACACCTCTCCCTACCTCCATTCTCCCCCCAGTCCTTTTGTATTCCCCTCCTCTGCCTACCCCCCTCCCTGTCGCGTCTGCCCTCAACCCTCTTATGGGTCCTCATCCTCCATCAGCTCCTTTCCCGGTTCCCCCCCCCCCCTTCGCTTTTACTCTCCTTTCCCCCCTTTTTGTTTTCCCATCTTCTGTCCCGTTTCCCCCCACCTGCTCTCGACTGTGGTGCCACCTTTGCCGACTTTTTCGTGCAGTGTTCTCGTGACTATTCAGTGTTGTTTGTCTTCACGTGTTGCGAACAGAAACCATGCTGTCGCTGGGTGTGAATTTTATATCCTTTGCGAACAGAATCCAGACTGTCGCCGTGTTTTTTAATTGTCTATTGTTTTCCCTGTCTGCTCCGTATGTATTTTTATTCGCTTCATCATCCCCTTGTTGTTTGTTTTAATTTCCCCGTTTTCTTCTCACCTTGTTACTCACCAAGTCCCCGATTTTATCGCCTGTTTTTTATTATTATTTATTCTCCTGCTCTTTGTCAGAAAATCTGTAGGCTTCAGAGCGGCGTCCTAAGCTGCTGCCAGCCGCAGTTACAACACACATTGTCCTCATCCAAACAGTTCAGCATGTCCATTGCAAATTGTTCACGTTTTGGGTGATCATCTGGTTGTAATGCCCGAACAATTTGGACTTTGTACGCATACAGTTTAAGACATTTGCGAACCAAGTAAGTAAACATTGAACGATTGAACAGTGGAAAAACGTTGTGTGCAGTGACGAATCAATTCGGAGGCGGTGGTATCATGGTGTGGTCGTGTTTTTCATGGAGGGGGCTTGCACCCCATGTTGGTTTGCGTGGCACTATCACAGCAAAGGCCTACATTGATGTTGTAAGCACCCTCTTGCTTCCCACTGTTGAAGAGCAATTCGAGGATGGCTACTACATCTTTCAGTACGATCGAGCACCTGTTCATAGTACACGGCCTGTGGCGGAGAGGTTACACGAGAATAACATACCTGTAATGGACTGGCCTGTAAAGAGTACTGACCTAAATCCTATAGAACATCTTTGGGATGTTTTGGAACGCCGACTTCGTGCCAGGCCCCACCGCCACACAGCGATAACCTTCCTCAGTGCAGCACTCCGTGAAGAATGGGCTGCCATTCCCCAAGAAACATTCCTGCAACTGATTGAACGTATGCCTGCGAGAGTGGAAGTTGTCAGGAAGGCTAAGCATGGGCCAACACTATACTGAAATCCAGCTTTACCGATGGAGGGCGCCACGAACTTGTAAGTCATTTTCAGCCAGGTGTACGGATACTTTTGATCACATAGTGGAGTCTACGCTAGCGAAGCAACGGGCGCTTATCTAGCATTATATAAGTAAGGGACTATAATTTCACTGATGACCCGTCCGATGTTAGTTAATATATTTGATGTGGGATATGAAACACAATAACAAATTGCTAGTATCAATAATAATAGTTTTATAAACATTCTACCTCATCTCATGTTCCCCTTTCTGTAATTGTTCCCCTCAAAAGGTAAAGAGGAGAGACAGCAGATTCAATGCGATAATTAAGCGTTTCTTTTGTGTGTATGTTGCACACCACAGCTCCGTGTAGTTGGACCACTTCACAGCATTGTTTAAAATCAGGGTTCGCTTCAAATTGTCCCGATCAGCCGGCACTGCACACAGAGTAGATTAGGGTGAGATTAAATTACGTAAACTACATGTTTCGTGACTTCAGTGAGACAGGGAAAGAAATGAAAATCCAAGCTATGTGGTACCAGCATCGTCTACTCCATATAGAATCCGTTTACCAAATTCCAAGCATTCTTTCGATACAAAAAGAGAGAGAAAAAGGATACACCAGGTGATTTTGAGTTGACAGCACGTATCATAGTTTGCTGAAGATCGAGAGTGAAGCAGTCTGGGAAGTTTCTGGTATGCTCCTCGAGGTTAAGTGGTAACACCACGGTAATGGCCTGAACATTCGTTTCCTTGAGAGTTTTTTATGGGAAGGAAAGGTGATAGACAAATAATACTTGTACAGTAATTGAGCATGTATTTGAGCATACTACAAAATATTTTTGTCAGGAGATATTACGAAATGTGACAATGCAGGAAATTTCCCGGGTCATGTTCAATTTGTGGCGATCTGTGGCACATAATTTAACTGGTGCCAATGTGCATCTGGAAAAAAGAAAAAAAAAACTACGTAATCCATTTGAGTGTACCTACTGAACTCCTTGGGTATGTTAGAAATGTTGATCTTTGTGTAATTGGCGAATATTTGAATGAAGTCGTTCAATTTGCACCAATAAAGGACAATCATTTGATAATAAATATTGTTTGAATTAACTAACTGAAAATTCCCTACGTGGCCCACTTTGAAATGTTATTTCAAAGCTGAGGTTAAATTTTCAAATAAAAAGATTGAAAATTCCAGGCATTTTAAAACTGAGTGCCGGACCGAGACTCGAGCTGGGGACCTTGGCCTTTCGTGGGCAACTGCTCTACAAACTGAGCTATTCAACCACGACTGACGGCCACTCTTCACAGCTTCACTTCTGGCAATACGTCGCCTCCTGGGCAGGAGGTGCTGGCGGAAGTAAAGCTATGAGAAGGGACCGTGAGTCGTGCTTGGGTAGCTCACGTGATGGAACACTTGCCTGCGAAAGGCAAAAGTCTCGTGTTCGAGTCTCGGTCCGGCACACAGTTTTAATCTGTCAGGAAGTTTCGTATCAGCGCACACCCCGCTGCAGAAAGGAAAAATTTCATTCTCAAAAAGATTGAAAATTTTTGGTTTTGAAAAATAATGTTCCGAGAAAAACGCGTTTGAATTTTTGAAACGTGTTAAAGAAGAAATGAAAATTCTACTTTTAGAAAACTCTCACTAATAATCTGTTATCCCAGGACTGGTCTGTCATGCTGTTGCCTTTGGATAGAAATCAGATCCACTAGTTTATCACAGAACGATTGAAGTATCGGTCGTGGCAATTCCACGAACTCGCAAAATTTTTCAATTCCGTTTAGCCCTACTCGAAACAGGCTCTTTGTTAGGACGATTCGTCGACTGATTTCATGTGCGTTCTGTATACGCTTGCTCCATGATATAACAACTTCTGCACAGTTTGAACAAGCAGCAATTGTGAAGTTGAACCCTCGAGGACTTTGCTCTTACAACGTGATGTCTGCTGTGTTCGTTTTACATTTCACGCACTGAGAAATAACAGAGAGAACGTTAAGAAAATTTATAATGATATAGCTCAATCCGTAATTAAGAGCGAAATCCTGTTTACTGTCTTCAAATTTCTTAGCAGAGGCACTGTCTCTTTCTAAACGGTTCTCAGTCTGATATTTGTTCTTTGGACACTTTGATAATTGCTGCATCCACGCCGAGGTGGTTACCGTGTTTTCGTACCTTTTCTGCCCGAGTACAGTTTCTTTACCACACCTTCTTAGTTAATAGACAATACTGTATACTATAAGATCACAAATAAACTATCATAAGTCAATACTGCACACAAAAATCAAAATTCGGAGCGAAATAATTGTCTTCTACACTACTGACACTTGTTGATGAAAAGCTAAAGTATTATTGTTTTAAAATGTTTCGAACTATACCCAGACGCTACTGCGAGTATCGACAAGGCGCAGGTAGGCTGCAGGTCATCCGAGGCACTAGAGTGGAAGTTCGGAATTCTATAGCACAATTTCTTTTCAGTGCTTCGTCTTCTTGCCTCCTATTTTACAACGTTCACAACATCTTTTAAGCCAATAAAAATGATTTTTTGAAAAATCTAGTGTGGTGTTGTCCCTTAAAGTTCGAAAGTATAAACAGAAACGTTATTTGTGCATAGAAGAAAACGCGTAATGCACAACGGACAGATCAGCACTGACGGCGCAGAAGAAACCTAAACGACGTACACAGTGAGGCAGCGGAGACAAACGGAGCACAAATTGGCGAGCTTCCGAGCAGGTAGTCGGTTCCGAGTCATGATGCAAACAGACAAATGCTCGCCGCCGAGCCTGCTTAATTATATCGTCATTGGGACCAGTCGGGCGTGCTCTGGCCAAACAAGCGGCCGTGCGCGCCGTATTAGCATACGACACAGCGCATAATGCGCAGCCGCGCCGCGCTGCCTAACCTCTCCTTGTCCCACGGATTCTCTTTGTCTTCTCGACCCCTTGCCTCAATACAGCATGCTCGCCTCGACGGCTGCCCTGCGGAGAAGCGCTACACACTAGCCAGCAAGTTCAGTCTCACTAAGCTCTCCATATTGATGCCCGAGGACGGCGGACATTTCAGATGTTCGTGCACTCTGGTGCTGAATATGTAACGAGAGTCTCTACACGCTGTGTAGGAAATGGTCTCGACTTACACACTGAATGCAAGAGTGCACATATCACCGTCCAGTGCCTTATGGTCTGTGTTGATTCAGAACACATGTTGCGTTTTGTACTGACTGAATAATGCTCAGTTTAGCTGTATCCAACAGTTGTTTGTGCTTGCCGACCTCCGTAACGAAACTCAGCTAATTAAGACTGTACGACTCCCATTCGTTACCTGAATTATTATTTTATTTCTTTAACCAAACCGGAACAGACTCACTGTTGAGTCAATCGGTATGATCACGTCTGGAACGCTTGGAACGTGATATGGCAGCCATTTTGTGTGATAAGGGTCCGATAAATCTATGTGTCTACGTACAGATCACGTAATTCTCGTAAATTTCGGGTCTGTCGATTTTGGGCGCGGAACTAGTGACCGACAGTTTCCCAGACGAATACCATTGGGCCAAGTTCAGGCAAAGGTGATGGTCAAATTATCAATGTGTGCTCACTATCAAGTTTTTCAAATCACTAGAACACGATATTGCCCTTGGGACACTGACAATTATCCTGATGGAGATGTCACAAACGTCGGAGAAAACATCTACCTATACGTGTACATCTACACTCAACAACACGCCTTGTAGTGTGTGGTGGAGGGTACTTTATCTACATCTGTCAGTATCCTTTTTTTCTGTTCCAGTCGAGAGTAGAACCATTTTGGTAAGCCTCTGTATGATCTCGAATGGCTCTGATTTTACTGCCATCGTCTTTTCGTGAGATACTCTTAGGAGGAAGCGATATGTCGGTTGACTCTTGTAAGAAGTCCGCCCTGATAGCTGAGTGGTCAGCGTGACGGATTGCCGTCCTACGGGTCCGGGTTCGGTTCCTGGCTGGGTCGGGGATTTTCTCCGCTCAGGGACTGGGTGTTGTGTTGCCCTCATCATCATTTCACCCCCATCCGGCGCGCAGGTCGCCCAATGTGGCGTCGAATGCAGTAAGACCTGCACCAAGGCGGCCGGACCGACCCCGTAAGGAGCCTCCCAGCCAATGACGCCAAACCCTCATTTCCATTTTTCTTGTAGGAAAGCATGCTCCCGAAATTTTAAAAGTAATCCACACCGTGACGCAGAATACCGTATTTTACTGCCTGCCACTGATGTTGGTCGAGCATATCCGTGACGCTTTCCCACTTACTAAAAAATGGATCTTTAACGAACCGTGCTGCCCTTCTTTGAATCAACTCTGTTTACACTATCAATTCTATCTGATACGGATCCCAAACCAATGAGCGTTATTCAAGTATTGTTCGAATGAGGGTTTTGTAAGCTACCTCCTTTGTGGGTGGACCACATTTCATGAGAATTCTTCTAACCAACATCAGTCAGGCATCTGCTGTCGTTCCACTAAACGACGCTCAATAGGTATACTCAGACATTTTATGAGTGTAAATTCTTCCAGTGATTATTCTGTAATCATACATTAATGAGTCTTTCTGCCTATTGCTGTGGAATACATTACATTTGTTTATGGTGAGGATCAGGTGTCAAACTCTGCACCTAGCGTCAATCCTCTGCAAGTCTTCTTACATTCTGCTACAGTTTTATAGCGTTGCGACTTTTATGGATATAACAGCATCGTCCGCAAAAAGCCTCATGGAAATTCCGACATTATTCACTAGGTCGTTTATACGTATTGAGGTGGCAAACTGCCCTTCAGCGTTCAGTTTGTTAATTGTCGTCGCTCGGCCATGATCACGGCGGTCAGCTTTTCACTTGGATCATCTGAGTATACATGACACCTCCGCCAATTCACTGCCCTCTTATACCTGGCGCCATCTGAGTATGTACTTATCGCTTCTTCCTAATATCGTGTCGGACCTCCTTTTGCCCGATGTAGTGCTGAAACTCAACGTGGAATGGACTCAAGTCGTTGGAATTCCTCTGCAGAAATACCGAGTCATGCTATCTCTACACGTATCCATAATAGCGAAAGTTTTGGCGGTGCAGGATTCTGTACACGAATTGGCCTCTCGTTTATGTCCCATAAATGTTCCATGGGATTCACATCGGGCGATCTGGATGGCCAACTTAATAGCTCGAACTGTCCAGAATTTTCTTCAAACCAATAGCGAACAATTGTGACACAGTGACTTGGCGCATTATCGTCCATAAAAATTCCATCGTTGTTTGGTAACATGAAGTCCATGAATGGCTGCAAATGGTCTATAAGTAGCCGAACATAACCATTTCCAGTCAATGCTCAGTTAAGGTGGACCAGAGGACCAAGTCTATTCTATGTAAACACACTCCACTTTCGACATAAAAGTTTTCTGGGTTTGGTACCGCGTCATAATGTAAAAACTGCTGCTGAAAAGCCAACGTTTCGGCCACGATTGCAGCGGCCTTCTTTTGGGTCTAATGGTGCGTTCTAGCTATGCAGTGTCCTTTATATTTTGTTGTTAGTGTTCACTGCGCATGCCATTACGTCATAATTTTAAAAAGGTAGTTGGTTTATTGGTCACTTAAGGAAGAAGGAGAGGGAACTTTATTTCAATAGGTTATTGCGGTGGAGGGAGAACGTGACCTCTGTTGTTCATTGGCTCTTGTGTTATGTGCCATGATTGGTGGCCACCGTCGAATGAGAAGTTTGCTGTGTGTTTACCAACTGCTGGACGTCGGCCGCGCGGCGGCAGTTACTCGCCGGTAGTGCTCGTGCCTCGTGTTGACAGTGCGGTCTGTTGGGCTCTGATTGCTGGCAGCCAAGATGGGGCAAGCCTGAGTCCATCCTCCCTGTTCATGTTGTTAGGATGTTTGAGAATTTCGATGGCCTCTCTGATTTTGCGTTTCGTCATAGTTGGCTGCTTGGCCAACACACAGGCTTCGCTGAATTTTATTTCTTTTCCGCAGTCAGGTGATGTTCTGCCACTGCGGATTTATTGTGTTGCCCTAGACGAATGTAACGCTCGTGCTCCCGAATGGGCGTTGCTATTGGCCTACCAGTCTCGCCGATGTATGCCTCTCCACATTCGCATTCCACCTTGTGAACGCCTGCAGTATGTAATGCATCCACATTGTCCTTGGTGGAGCCTAGCACGTCCTGGATCCTACGACCACTATAGAAGACAGGCTGCACTCCAGCGCGGCGAAGGTGTTTGCCTATTCGGTCAGTGACGTTCTTCACATACGGTAAGCGTACTGTTGGCTGCAGTTTGTCTATTTCCTGCTTATATTTCTTGCTTGTGTTGGTCGACAAGGTTGTGTTTATCGACTTATGGCTGTAGCCATTGGCTAAAAACGTTGTGCGTAACCTTTTGAGCTCAGGTGTGATGTTTTGAGCATCACTTAGGCGCTGACCACGGATTGCCAAAGAGCGGATGACAGAGTTCTTCTGCGCTGGGTGGTGGTAGGATTGGGCGTGCAGATACCTGTCAGTATGTGTAGGCTTACGATATACTCTGTGCCCCAGTATGCCCTCCGTTCTCCTGTACACTTCGACGTCTAGAAACGGGATAGTACCATTCTTTTCTACTTCCAGCGTGAACTGTATCTTCCCGTGCATACTATTCAGATATTCGTGGAACTTGTGTAGCTCCGTTTCACCATGAGGCCATATAGCGAACGTGTCGTCCACGTATCTGAACCAGCAACGTGGTCGTAAAGGAGCTGAACCTAGGGCCTTTGCTTCAAAGGCTTCCATGAATATGTCGGCCGCCAGCGGAGATAGGGGGGACCCCATTGCTACGCCGTCTGTCTGCTCGTAGTATTTTCCTTGCCATTTGAAGTACGTTGAAGTCAGGCGCAACTCAACCAGGTCGCATATGTCTGGCGGGACATGCTCCTGAAGGATGTGGATGGTTTCATCTACTGGCACGTTCGTAAACAGTGATTTCACGTCAAAGCTGACCATGATGTCCGTAGGTAAAATTGTTTCTCCTTTTAGGCGTTCTATAAAGTGTGTCGAGTTCTTCACATGAGAGTCCGTCTTGCCAACTAGACATCTTAGCTTGCGGGCTAGGTACTTTGCCAAGTTGTAAATAAGCGAATTGATCCCATTCACTATTGGCCTCAAGGGGCAACTTTCCTTATGTATCTTTGGAACACCGTAAATTCTAGGAGAGACTGGTACTCTGGGAATAAGACCCTTGGCTTCCTCCTCCGTTACTACTGCCACAAATGGTTTCAAAATGTAGGCAATGTAAAACGCGGAAGCGTCTGACGAAAGAAGATGGGACGAATAACGTGGGGGGAGACACTGCACACCAGACACCAAACTTCTGAACACGCAATGGTATTTCGTGAAGTTATGAGGATTCTCCGCTACTGAGAACATGTGATTCTGTGAGTTCACCTAACAACTCAGGTGAAACCAGTCTTCGTCAGCCATAAAGAACAGATCCCTCTCCAAGCCACGCATTGTTATTTCAGTGAAAAGCTTCTCACAAAACTGGTGGCACTGAATAACATCTGCTGATTTTAATGAGTGAACAACAGACGCTCGGTAAGAGTGCATGAGCATGTCGTGGTGGAGTATTCGCCCGCAAGGACAACGTGCTGTGCCGTTCTCTTGTGACAGGTGTCGCTTTCATTTGGTAGGACTCTGAAACATTTTCTGGTGAACTGAACCTACATTTTCTGGACACGGGCACTTTTCGGAATGTTTTTTTTTTACTTGTTCAAAACAGATCCTGTCCGACGCCATTTTCGCACTTAGCGTTGCATGGCATTCTTTGCTGGCACTTTGACACCATAAAACTTCTCTGCAAACAACTGACCACACCGTTTCCACAAATTCGTTGCCACGTAACTTTCGACAACGACCACTCGCTGCTTCACTGTGAGTACCATCGTCCTCTTTGCACTACTCCACTCACACTGACACAGACGCACTACGCTCTGAACCGCTGTGGATCAAGTGGTGTGCGTATACGTGATGTGCGCTACGCAGGGTGTTGTTATAAGCATACATTCACGTCCCGTCGTACGCACTCTCAAGACCACTTTTATTTACCCCACCGTGTATAAAAACTTCAAGTTGTGACTTAAATGGCTCTGAGCACTATGCGACTTAACTTCTGAGGTCATCAGTCACCTAGAACTTAGAACTAATTAAACCTAACTAACCTAAGGACATCACACACATCCATGCCTGAGGCAGGATTCGAACCTGCGACCGTAGCGGTCGCTCGGCTCCAGACTGTAGCGCCTAGAACCGCACCGCCACTCCGTCCGGCTCAAGTTATTATGTCTATCCATCTTTAACATTTCTGTTTCTCCAAATTACTGCACACTCGTTATCCGCTACCTCACTAGACATTACCGTGTTAGTTACGGGTGTTAACACGCTTACTTCATCAGTGTTCAACATATTTTTCCAATCGGAATGTAGAATTCTGTTGCCGTTAACATCTGGTTTCAAGCAACATTCTGTCCCCTTTTCATGGACGACCCTAAATTAAGAATATCTTTCTCCAATTTGCAGTTATGAATGCTACTTTAATTAACTGATCGTATATTTTTCCCTGTCTCAACTGACGATGTAACTCAACGGGCCTATGGACTGATTTCTCCAATCTCAAAACCCACACGTTCACGCCACAGAAACTGGTATAGGCAAGCGTATTCATGTATAGAAATATGTAAACAGGCAGAATACTACGGCGCTGCGGTCGGCAACGCCTATATAAGACAACAAGTGTGGGGCGCAATTGTTAGGTTGTTTACTGCTGCTTCAGTGGCAGGTTATTAAGATTTAAGCGAGTTTGAACGTGGTGTTGTAATCGGCGCAAGAGCGATGGGATACAGCATCTCCGAGGTAGCGATGAAGTGGGGATTTTCCCGTACTAGCATTTCACCAGTGTACCCTGAATATCTGGAATTCGGTAAAACATCAAATCTCCCACATCGCTGAGGCCGGAAAAAGACCCTCCAAGAACTGGATCAATGGCGACTGACGAGAATCGTTCAACGTGACAGAAGCACCCTTCTGAAAGTTGCTGCAAACTGCTGGGCCATGAACAAGTGTCAGCGTGCGAACCATTCAACGAAACACCATCGATATGGAGTTTCGGGAAGGCTCACTCGTGTACCCTTGATGACTGCACGACATAAATCTTATCTTGTCCCGTCAACACGACATTGGACTGTTAATGACTGGTAACATATTGCCTGGTCGGACGAGTCTCGTTTGAAATCGTATCGAGCTAATGAGCGTGTCGGGTATCGATGAAACTCATGAATCCAGCAACCTGCATGTCGGCAGGGGACTGTTCAAGCTGGTAGAAGCTCCGAAGTGGTGTGGACCGTCTGCAGTTGGAATGATATGAGACCCTTGATACGTCTAGATACGACTCTGACAAGTGACACGTCCGTAAGCATCCTGTATGATGACCTGCATCCATTGATGTCCATTGTGCATTGCGACGGACTTAGGCAATTCCAGCAGGACAAGGAGACACCCGACACGTCCAGAATTGCTAAAGAGTTTAAACACTTCCACTGGCCACCAAACTCCGCAGACATGAATGTTGAACATATCTGGGATGCCTTGCAACGTGGTGTTCAGAAGAGATCTCCACACGTCGTAGTCTTATTGATCTATGGACAGCCCGCAGGATTATGGTTCAAATGGCTCTGAGCACTATGGGACTTAACTTCTACGTCATCAGTCCCCTAGAACGTAGAACTAATTAAACCTAACTAACCTAAGGACATCACACACATCCATGCCCGAGGCAGGATTCGAACCTGCGACCGGAGCGGCGCTTCTGCATGCTCGTGGGGGCCTTACACGAATTAGGTAGGTGTAACAGCTTCTTTGGCTCTTCAGTGTACTTCGCTACCTGCACTTAATACCTCCGAGTTTAGTCTTCCACTCTGCTTCAAACCAAAGGACCGCAATCGGTTCCGGTAACGACGCTGCGACACGTGGTCTCCGTTTCTACTGACTTTATCAAAGCAACCATCCGCCTGTACATCCGAGGATATCCTCTCAACCCAGGTGGCAGGCGTTATTTGTGTCGACAAGGGGCATTATTTGCAACTGGGTGCACCCCTCCCCCCTCCTGCGGTCAATATGGGCAATACCCCAAATCTGCTTGTGAGGAGTGAGGTGACAACAGTGTGAGCAGTCCCCACTATCACCTTCCTTCCACAGATTCACGACCCCACCTTTGTTGGCCATTCACCATCAGGTGAATATCGACCAGCCAGGACGATCAAATCGGAAGGCGCTGCCATATCAGCGATACCGGGCGGTCTTATAGGCACCAGAGGTGCCTATGAATTACACTCAGGTGCCCCTAGGCCAGTGCAGCAAAAGGCAAAAGGCTAAAGCCTACTGTATCTACCGTGGCTAGTACAGCTTCCAGCTGTGTCCGGACAGTGGCCATTTGCCCCGCATCTTTAAAGAAACGCAATCCCTCCGTCTTTAGTTAATGTTCGTTTATACCACAAAATATATACGGAGTACAGTAACCAAGGTAGACACTGGATGCAGTACAAGCTGCATATGTTTGTCATTACACTACAAAGTACGCTCAGCGACACTGATGTTCGAATAATATTCAAAACAAGATAGTCGACATTATAGTCCGATTAAAATTACTTGATGGTTGACGTCTGTCACGGCTGTAGGCGACACACAAACACGGCAGTTCTCTTCATAAATGCTGTTAATGTGTAACGCGGAGCTATGTTGGAAACTGCCGCCGCGAAGTATGTCAGAAATGCGAGATGCTCTGTCGACAGTTGATTTTAATTGACCAATTACTGAACTGCGGCAAGTGACGCGTTTTTTAGTCCTGAATATAAGCCACAAACTCGTGATGTGCAATGTATCCGTGAAAAACGGAGGTCAACAACCTGCAGCAAAACAAAAAATTACGATCTCTTTGTTCACGGTGATTAAAGTTAACCTCTACGACCGAACTCAAGATAGATGAATTTCACCGAGTGAGGTGGCGCGGTTGCGCAGTGCCTGTCACATTGGACTCGCATTCAGGAAGACGGCGGTTCGTATCCGCGTCCGGCCATCCGTGATTTCCCTAAATCGCTTCAGGCAACTGCCGGTATAGTTCCATTGAGAGGGCACGGTCGACTTCCTTTCCAATCTTTCCATAATCCGATAGCACCGATGACCTCGCTGTTTGGTCCCCTCCCCCCTGATCAACCAGCCAACCAACCTAATAGATAAATTTCAGTTTCAATGCGAAAAGCGAACTGTAATTTCTCGCTATCATTGGTTACCTGAACCTATCTTTACACTGTCTTCACGAGCTGCCGCGTTACTAATGGATGAGCAGTCCTGGTTGTCAGTTGGTTGCAGATTACAGGCGACGAAAGGCAAATTCCAAACGAAAACAGAATGATAGGAAGAAAAAGTCAATACGACGATGAAAATGAGGCGGAAAAGTATTAAAAATAGAACAAATATATTTAAACGAATTCATTGAAAAAAATAGTAAGTCTTTTAATTAAATTTAGAAACAAAAAGAATTTATCAGGTTGCCTTCCATTCAGAAAGGTGTTGCACTCAGCGACTGTTATATTGACTTGTAAATTATAGATTGCAGCAATCAGTCGTCCTATTTTAAATTTTATAGTGCAGATCTATATTTCGGCTAGAAACTAGCCATTCTCTATGCACTATTATTTTCGCTCAATGTATGTAAGTCATTGTTGATCGGACTTACATACATAGAGCGAAAATAGTAGTGCATTGAGAATGGCTAGTTTCTAGCCGAAATCTAGATCTGCACTATAAAATTTAAAATAGGACGACTGATTGCTGCAATCTATAATTTACAAAAAGAATTTAGGTGCATTTGACGAAATTAGAACCGACGACCTACACGCAAGATTTCTAAGCTAAACAATGCACTATACGAGATTGTTATTTTTATGATTTTAGTGGTCCAGCCACAACGATGGGCTCCAGCCTTCTGAAATACGGATTCACATAACGTCATGCGAAGCTTTCTAATGTAAGTCAAGCTCCGTGATTATAATAACCGAATAAATAACGCTGAACCGCGTCTTCTGCAGAAGGATCCAGCAGTGTTTGATTACTGCTGTGTATGAAACGTGTGTATTTCGTTAGCATCTTTGTGTGTCTGGGTGTGTTGTTTTTCGTGTGGTTACCATGTGCGACGAAATACGAAATAATAGCGCTAGATCCGGATTCGGGCTCTAAATACATCAAGGAAGAAAGCCGGCTAAGGAACTGTAAGTGAACTGACCGGCTGTTGTGACAGTCAGGTGACGGCGAACGGTTCTGGCATCACGTTGAGCGCTCTAATTGGCGGAAACCAGCTCCAAAGCGTGAATGTCAAGAATCAAGTAATTTTAATCGGACTACAGCAACACAGCTACATACAAAGCTAGTATTCACGCCTTCGCGGAAGCACTCGACAGCAGTGAATAAAACAGGGGCAGAAGCTGTAGGTGCTGCTGATGCTGCTTGCCCGTGTGCTCGACTCACGCCTACGGCTAAACGTCTAGCAAGAAGGGCGCAGGTGATTTACAGTAATGTTCATGTAGTTTACAGATGTCATACCGTCTTCGTTTTCTACCACAGGTTCCATGGAAACCAGACCAGTTAAACTGCGTGCCTATAAATTATGTCTCATAAGCAAGACTGGATTCGTGATTTCCCGTCCGAGAGGTCACAGTTCGTAGTAACTAACAGAAAGTTACTTAGCAAAACAGAAGCAATATCTGGCTTTCACCGAGGAAGTGTTATAGGGCCTCTGCTATTCTGCTATTCTTAATCTACATAAATGATTTAGAAGATAATTTAAGAAGCGTTCTTAGATTGCTTGCTGATGGTGATGTGATTTAACGTCTAGTAAACTTATTAGAAAATCAATTGTGAAATGATTTAGGTAAGACATCAGTATGGTGCGACAAGTGGAAATTGAAACTAAATGATGAAACTGTGTACTAAAATAAGATAAATAACACAAATATAAAGGACGTAGTTAAACTAAATGCTTACGGATTACAATTACAAACAACTTAAATTGGAACAATCATATAGATAATATTGTGAGGAAGGCGAACCAAAGACTGCTTTCAGGCAGCACACTCGGAGAATGCTCCAGATCTAGTAAAGAGACTGCTTACGCTACGCTTGTCTATCCTCTTCCTCAGTACTGCTGTGTAGTGTGGGATCGACATCAGATGGGATTGACGGTGTACATCGAAAGAGTCTGTATTATGCTAAATAGACAGAGAATGTCACAGGTACGATAGATGAATTGCAGTGGCAGTCATCCGAACAAAGGTGTTTTTCGTGGCGGTGATCTTTCCACGAAATTTCAGTCGCAGAATTTCTCCACGGAATGCAAAAACATATTGTTGACACGAATTTACACAGGGAGAAATGATCATTGTTGTTGTTGTTGTGGTCTTCAGTCCAAAGACTGGTTTGATGCAGCTCTCAAATGATCATTATAATAAAATAAGAGAAATCGAAATATGTACAGAGAGATTTAAGTGTTCATTTTTCATGTGCGCTGTTTGTGAGTGGAACGGTAGAAAAATAGTCTGAAGGTGGTTCGTTCAACCCTCTGCCAGGCACTTAATTGGCAATTGCGGAGTACGCAGTATCTGGGAAAAGTAAAGAGACTGGCAACGCTGTGTTCTTCTGCCTGTGTAGACCAGTGTGTTCAACCCTTCCAGATGCTCAGCGAAGTTTAACCTCGATGCAGCCATCAGATGATTTTTGAGAGCGGCGTCAGTGAAGTTGTGCTTTCGTTGCATGTTATAAAAGTGGAACACGGAATTTAGAGCAACGTGGCAACTCTGTGCCAGAAAGTTTGGTGTTAAACGTGGAGAATCTTTGATTGTGATCTTTGAAAAGTTGAAACAGAACTTTAGGGAACAAGTTTTTTGCTATCGCAAATCATTTTCGGATAGCGGAGATCGCGTTGAAGATTAACCTCACACAGAGAGATCTTCAGCTTCACAATCTGACGAAAATGTCAAATGTGTATGTGCTCTCGTGAGAGTGTTCCTCATGGACAAACTGTCAACGAAGTATCTTACAAAGAGCTCCTTGAAGGATCTCAGGAAAAATGTGAATCGACTCAGACCAGACACTGCAGACAAATAGATGCTGCAACATCATAACGCCCCATGTCACACGGCCACACCCATCAAGGAATTTTTGACTTAAAAATGCATTCCTGGTGTTGGAGAGCCCCTGTCTTCACCTGATCTGAGTCCTTGTGACTTTTTTCTTTTCCCAAAATTAGAAAATGGCCTAAATTCAAAAGAATGTGACTGACTTGTTAAAGGCCCTGTCGCTTGAAGCCTTTCTGCACTGCTTCCAAGATTGACTTCGCCAGTGTATAGCTGCTGAAGACAACTACCTTGAAGTGGACGATGTTATTTGAGAAAAAGAAAATCTCCTCACACACCTCATAGTCATGTAGACGTAGATGAATGCACCCATCACATAATACTGTCCCTTCTGGCCTGCATTTGTAGCGTGATTCCTTAGATAACGGCGCATCTGGACAAGACCAACAATGTGGTGCAAGAAGAAACGTGATTCATTTGACCCGGCGACATATTTTCATTGATCCAAGGCCCCATCTCGATGATACCGTGCCCACTGAAATCGTATCCGATGGTCTCATTGGGTCAATATGTGAACATGTGAACACGTAGCATGTCACATGTTCGACAATTTACGCTGATGGCTTTATACTTGCACCTGCACCATCAGTTACAACGTCGTCGAATCTACAGACGAAATAAAAGATCGTGACTAATTTTGGGTTGCAATGCAACACTGATTCTGCGTGGTATGGGTTCCCAAAGTCCTTGGTGGCTTCTGGAACTACATGGCACCAGGTGTCTACCCATAGTAATCAAAGTATGGGTCAGTGGTTTACAGAGCGGCCAAGCCTCTGATCTTCATGTTCTGAGATGAGACTTGGGCATCAAACACTTTGTCACCAGGTGACTGATGACCTCCGTTGTTAAGTCCCACAGTGCTCAGAGCCATTTGAGCCACTTTGTCACCTAATCGTACTTTCACGTGCTTCAGCCACTTTCCACGGATGCTCACGACCGTAGCACTCAAACAGCCGACTAGCTTCGCCGATTCCTAGATTATAATTCTGGGAGATACCTTTGCCACATATGATTTTGGCAAACAATCATCACAAAGAATGGTACGTTGTTATACCAGTTCGACATGGTCCAAGAGACAATCAGTGTAAAGGCATTCATCCGTTTCGCCTCGCCTCGTCACAAAAAGAGTAACCTACAAAGGTAGAGGATCAAGGCAGAGCTGTTTGTTTTTTCAGCAACAGTAGGATGGCACAATGGGCATGCATACCTGTTGTGCTATCGTTGTCATCGTTGGATTGTAGGTTTAGAGTACTCAACAGCGTGGTTAAAAGCGCAACGCTGAACGCACAGTTTAACAGCATGCAGATAAGAATCAGAAGCGTGTTACCAAAGCTTTATAATGCTGCGAAGTGCAGGACAACACCTGAACGCATGCTGGAACTCGCGGCTGCAAATTCTTAGTTGAGCATCGCACGACTGTTCTCAAACATGGCGGCAAAAATATAAAAACTCACACAGTGGTGCTCTTTTTAAGATGTAACCTGCATGTATCATTGAATGTAGTCAGCAGGTCGTGGTCTAGTGGATAGCGTTGCTGACTCTCCATTACGTGGCCCA
This sequence comes from Schistocerca cancellata, assembly GCF_023864275.1. NCBI lineage: Eukaryota > Metazoa > Arthropoda > Insecta > Orthoptera > Acrididae > Schistocerca > Schistocerca cancellata. The sequence goes on from NC_064630.1 coordinate 459,951,450, forward strand.
GCGATCGATTGACGAGCGTGTCGCGAATCTTCTCCGCTCGAGACTAGGTGCATGTGTTGTCGTCATCATAATTGACGCGCAAGTCTCCGAAGTGGCCTCAAATAAAGACTTAAACCAGGAGGCTGAATTCCCCAGAAGGAGAATCCTGGCCACAAATGCCATACGATCATTTCATTTCATTGAATGTATTCCACAGGAGAGCTACTGTCATGGCACACTGATGTAGTTGTTGCACTAAGGAGTAAATGCAAAATAAGCACGCAAGCCTGAAACAGGAACCTATTTTCTACTGCGAGCTTACGTTTATTTGCTCACTGATTGCGGCTATCCTATCAGACATTATGTCTGTTTTCGCAGACTCTCGCCATTTCTTCGACAGGAAAGTGATGTGATTTTTCGAGAGCACAATTCACATCCATATACGGATGCTGTGACGTAACGTGTTCTTCGTGGTGTACAACTACTACCCTGACCAGCTAGATCACCAGACCTCTCGCCAAATGAACATGGTGTAATGGGAACTTACCAGTTCTCTAGAGGTTTCAAGGATCATTGCCGAATTGCAACAAACTGTGGAAGATGCTTGGGAGACTCCACTGCAGGATACCATTCGGCACCTTTATAATCGTTTGCACGCGAGAATACACGCCGGCGTTGCCGCTAGATGAGGTTACACTGTTAATTGATGCAGTGGTTTGGACATCCTTTACTGTGGCACATGTGTTTCATTTGGTCTGAGTTTGTTACCACACACTCCTACCTCTTAAATCACTTGTCAATAAACTGACCTTGTCATTGAGAGTGTTGCATTTTTTCTGATATTGAAGACAATTGAACAAATATTTTTGTCAGATGTATCAAACAGTGCCAGACAATTATTTCCTGGACCACTAAAGCAAATACGAATTTTGCTAAACACCGCGGTTCATGGTGTGGGTTCCTGTAGTCATGTCCCAGTTAATGAACCACGGGCAACGTATGAGTGGCCAAGTAAGTGGTCCCGACAGTCGGGATACCAGTTACTTTGGAATAAGGCTGGGCATCTCGGACATATTCTGAGTCGTGGTCACCTTTGTGCTCATACGGCAAAGACTACCAAATCCACCGGTTAGTCCCTCAGCCGTTAGGGGTAAAACCCAATGGGACTCGGGGCAAGTAAGGCTAGCAACCTGCTTCCCTGGTACTTTAAATATGATGCTGGCAATAATCAGAGCAAAATGCCTCGGACCTTTGTAGGTGACGGAGTTCCACCTCTAACTGACAAACCAGGGACTCCTAAGATACGACTTGGCAAACAAATGATAATGAGATGGGGAGCTATTAATATCAATGGGGGCTACTCTGGGAAGAAGGTAGAGCTGGCAGAGGCTGCAAGTAAGATGGGGCTGGACGTTTTAGCTGTTAGTGACATTCGGGTAAGGGGTGAGAAAGAAGAGGAAGTGGGAGAATACAAGGTCTACCTGTCAGGAGTCAAAGCAGGAATAGCACAATGGGGTGTAGGGCTTTACATCAGGAAAGAAATGGAACCCAGCGTAGTTGCAATAAGGTATGTAAACGAACGACTGATGTGGATAGCTTTGACAGTGTCTAGCAAGAAAATTAGGATTGTGTCAGTATATTCGCATTGTGAAGGGACAGATCAAGATAAGATGGATAGTTTTTATGAGGCACTCAGTGATGTAGTTGTTAGAGTAAAGGACAAGGACAGTGTTCTGCTCATGGGTGATTTTAACGCCAGGATTGGAAATCGAACAGAAGGGTATGAAAAGGTTATGGGTAAATTTGGAGAGGATATGGAGGCCAACAGGAACAGGAAACAACTCTTGGATTTCTGTGCCAGTATGGGCTTAGTAATCACAAACTCCTTTTTTAAACATAAGAACATTCACCGGTATACTTGGGAAGGCAGGGGAACCCGATCTGTCATTGACTATATAATAACAGATCAGGAATTCAGGAAGGCTGTGAGGGACACACGTGTATTCAGGGGATTCTTTGATGACACTGATCATTATTTAATCTGCAGTGAAATTGGGATTGTGAGGCCGAAAGTGCAGGAGGTCAGGTCCATATGTAGGAGGATAAGAGAGGAGAAACTTCAGGATAAGGAAATCAGGCACAAGTACATAACAGCGATCTCATAAAGGTACCAGTTAATTGAATGTAGTCAATTACAGTCATTGGAAAAGGAATGGACAAGGTACAGGGACACAGTACTAGAAGTGGCTAAAGAATGTCTTGGAACAGTAGTGTGTAAAAGTAGGATGTAGCCAACAGCTTGGTGGAATGACACAGTCAAGGCAGCCTGTAAAAGGAAAAAGAAGGCGTATCAAAAATGGCTACATACCAGAACCCAGGTAGACAGAGAAAGTTATGTTGAAAAAAGAAACAAAACCAAACAGATAATTGCAGCATCCAAGAAGAAATCGTGGGAAGACTTTGGAAACAGGTTGGAGAGTATGGGTCAAGCTGCTGGAAAACCATTCTGGAGTGTAATTAGCAGTCTTCGAAAGGGAGGTAAGAAGGAAATGACAAGTATTTTGGACAGGTCAGGAAAACTGCTGGTGAATCCTGTGGATGCCTTGGGCAGATGGAGGGAATATTTTGAAGAGTTGCTCAATGTAGGTGAAAATGCGATCAGTAATGTTTCAGATTTCGAGGTAGAATGGGATAGGAATGATGATGGAAATAAGATCACATTTGAGGAAGTGGAAAAAATGGTCAGTAGATTGCAGTGCAATAAAGCGGCTGGGATGGATGAAATTAAGTCGGAACTCATCAAATACAGTGGAATGTCAGGTCTTAAATGGCTACACAGGATAATTGAAATGGCCTGGGAGTCGGGACAGGTTCCATCAGACTGGACAAAAGCAGTAATCACACCAATCTTTAAACATGGAAACAGAAAAGATTGTAACAACTACAGAGGTATCTCTTTAATCAGCGTTGTGGGTAAAATCTTCGCAGGTATTGTTGAAAGGAAAGTGCGAGTATTAGTTGAGGACCAATTGGATGAAAATCAGTGTGGGTTTAGGCCTCTTAGAGGTTGTCAGGACCAGATTTTTAGCTTACGGCAAATAATGGAGAATTTTTATGTGTGGAACAGGGAATTGTATCTATGCTTTATAGATCTAAAAAAGGCATATGACCGGGTTCCTAGGAGGAAGTTGTTGTCTGTTCTACAAGATTATGGAATAGGAGGCAAACTTATGCAAGCAATTAAAGGTCTTTACATGGATAGTCAGGTAGCAGTTAGAGTTGACGGTAAATTGAGTTCATGGTTCAGAGTAGTTTCAGGGGTAAGACAAGGCTGCAACCTGTCTCCACTGTTGTTCATATTATTTATGGATCATATGTTGAAAACAATAGACTGGCTGGGTGAGATTAAGATATGTGAACACAAAATAAGCAGTCTTGCATAGGCGGATGACTTAGTTGTGATGGCAGATTCGATTGAAAGTATGCAAAGTAATGTTTCAGAGCTAGATCAGAAATGTAAGGACTATGGTATGAAGATTAGCATCTCCAAAACGAAAGTAATGTCAGTGGGAAAGAAATATAAACGGATTGAATGCCAAATAGGAGGAACAAAGTTAGAACAGGTGGACGGTTTCAAGTACTTAGGATGCATATTCTCACAGGATGGCAACATAGTGAAAGAACTGGAAGCGAGGTGTAGCAAAGCTAATGCAGTGAGCGCTCAGCTACGATCTACTCTCTTCTGCAAGAAGGAAGTCAGTACCAAGACTAAGTTATCTGTGCACCGTTCAATCTTTCGACCAACTTTGTTGTATGGGAGCGAAAGCTGGGTGGATTCAGGTTACCTTATCAACAAGGTTGAGATTACGGATATGAAAGTAGCTAGGATGATTGCAGGTACTAGTAGATGGGAACAATGGCAGGAGGGTGTCCACAATGAGGAAATCAAAGAAAAATTGGGAATGAACTCTATAGATGCAGCAGTCAGGGCGAACAGGCTTAGATGGTGGGGTCATGTTACACGCATGGGAGAAGCAAGGTTACCCAAGAGACTCATGGATTCAGCAGTAGAGGGTAGGAGGAGTCGGGGCAGACCGAGGAGAAGGTACCTGGATTCGGTTAAGAATGATTTTGAAGTAATAGGTTTAACATCAGAAGAGGCACCAATGTTAGCACTGAATAGGGGATCATGGAGGAACTGTATAAGGGGGGCTACGCTCCAGACTGAACGCTGAAAGGCATAATCAGTCTTAAATGATGATGATGATGATGATGATGATGATGACCGCTATAAAGCATTAAATTTTGGAATTTATGTTGCTAGTCACTTACACGTAGCTCAACACATTCGTTTACAGAACTGATTACCGCACATACACATACACACACACACACACACACACACACACACACACACATACACACACACACATATACACACATATATATGCACTTACAAATAGGATCATTGATCAACCATGACGTTATGAGTACCCTTACATCAAATGAATGAGTGTAGTCCATCTATTGAGTGTGAAAAAATGTTCAAATTTGTGTGAATTCCTAAGGGACCAAACTACTGAGGTCATCGGTCCCTAGACTTACACACTACCTAAACTAACTTAAACAAATTTATGCTAAAAGCAACACACACACCCATACCAGAGGGAGGACTCGAACCTCTGGCGGTAGGGGCCGCGCAGTCCGTGACATCGCGCCCTAAAGCGCGCGGGCATTCCGCCCAAGTATTGAATGTGATGTGGCAGCATGGAGGAGAGGGAGGAATGGAGCGCATGGATACATATAGAACTGACACTTTTTTCGGGTTACAAGAAGAGTGAAGCTCAAAGGATTTCAACTACACCTTTAGGCGTATATTGCGCTAAATGGGACTCCACAAAAAAATGGTTCAAATGGCTCTGAGCACTATGGGACTTAACTGCGGAGGTCATCAGTCCCCTATAACTTAGAACTACTTAAACCTAACTAACCTAAGGACATCAGACACATCCATGCTCGAGGCAGGATTCGAACCTGCGACCGTAGCAGTCGCGCGGTTCCGGACTGGGGACTCCACAGCTTGGATCTAATCTTGCATATTTTAGCCCAAAGGCCCTACCTGATACGAATGCAGTAACTTGACCTGAGGGATCACATGTCCTGTTTTGCCACGTCAATGGTATTTCCAGAATACGTCTTTTACAAACACGTATGCATGTCGCATGCATCATATGGCGTTCGCTGGTTGCAGGAGACAGGGTAGGGGGGGGGGGGGGGTGGCAGTATTGTCTTATAGGACCAGTGCTTCTCCCTAAGAGTACCAATGGAGCTAAGATGTGCATCATTATTGCTGACCGCTGGCTGTCATTTTTGCACCGGATCATTCTAGTTCAGCTGAAGAGGAGTGGACATCCCTAAAAAGGGCAATTACAGAAATTCAAAAGAAAAACATAGGTACAAGGAAGGTAACTGCGAAGAAACTACGGGTAACAGCACAAATACTTCAGTTGATTTATGAAAGAATGAAGTACAAAGACGTCCTGGGAAATTCAGGGATACAGAAAGACATGTCGTTTAGAAATGAAATAAATGGGAAGTGCAGGGAAGCTAAGGCGAAATGGCGGCATGAAAAATGTGAAGAAATCGAAGAAGAACTGATTGTCGGAAGGACTGGATCAGCATATAGGAAAGTCAAAACAACCTTCACTGAAATTAAAAGCAAGGATGCTAATATTAAGAGCGCAACGAGAATTCCTCTGTTAAATGCAGAGCGGAGAGTGCACAAGTGGAAAGAATGCCTTCAAGGTCTCTACGAGGGGGCAGATTTGTCTGATGTGATAGAAGAGGAAACATGAGTAGATTTACAAGAGACAGGAGATCAAGTATTATAATCAGAATTTAACAGAGCTTTAGAGGACTTAAGTTCAAATAAGGCAGAAGGGATGGATAACATTACATCAGAATTTCTAAAATCATCGGGGAAGTGGCAACAAAACGACTATTCACGTTGGTGTGTAGAATGTATGAGTCTGGTGACATACCATCTAACTTTCGGAAAAATATCATCCGCACAATTCTGAAGACTGCAAGAGCAGACAAGTGTGAGAATTATCGCATGATCAGGTTAGAAGCTCATGCATCTAAGTAGTTGACAAGAATAATACACAGAAGAATGGGAAAGAAAAGTGAGGATGTGTTAGACCTCGATCAGTTTGGCATTAGGAAAAGAAGGCACCAGAGAGTCAATTCTGACATTGCAGTTGATAGTGGAAGCAAGAGTAAGCAAAAATCAAGACATATTTACAGGATTTGTTGACCTGGAAAAAGCGTTCGACAGTGTAAAATGGTGCAAGATGTTCGAAACTCTGAGAAAAATAGGGATAAGCTACAGGGAGAGGAGACCAATATACAGTATGTCCTCGTATAGGAAACAAGACGGAATAATAAGGGTGAACGACCAAGAACGAAGTGCTCGGGTGAAAAGGGATGTAGTCTTTCACCGCTAGTGTTCAGTCTATACATCATAGAAGCAATGATAGAAATAAATGGAAGTTTCAAAAGTGGAATTAAAATTCACAGAGAGAGTGTATCAATGATAAGATTCGTTGATGACATTGTTATCCTCAGTGAAAATGAAGGAGAATTAAAAGATTTTTTTGAATGGAATAAACAGTCTACTCAGTACAAAATATGGACTGAGAGTGAACTGAAGAAAGACGAAACTAATGAGAAGCAGCAGACATGAGAACAGCGAGAAACATAACATTAGTTTTGATGGACACAAAGCAGATGAAGTTAAGGAATTCTGATACCTAGGCAGCACAATAACCAATAAAAGATGGAGCAAGGAGGACATCAAAAACAGACTAGCACTGGCATAAAGAGCATTCCTGGCCAAGAGAAATTTACTAGTATCAAGCATAAGCCTTAATTTGAGGAAGAAATTTCTGGGAATGTACATTTGAAGCACAGTACTGTATGATAGTTAAACATGAACAGTGGGAAAACCGGAATAGAACAGAACAGAATCGAAGCATTTGAGATATAGTGCCACAGACAAATATTGAAAATTAGGTGAACTGATAAGGAATGAGGACGTTCTGCGCAGAAGCAGAGAGGAAAGAAATATATGGAAAACACTGGTAAGAAAAAGGGAGAGGATGGTAGAATATCTGGTAAGACATAAGGGACTAACTTCGGTGGTACTGAAGGGAGCTGTAGAGGGTAAAAACTGTAGATACATGCAGCAAAGAATTAAGTACGTAGATTTCAAGTGCTACTCTGAGATGAAGAGATTGGCACAGGAGAGCAGTCTGTGGTCGGCCTTTATCGAACCATTCTAAACAAAAACATCCAAATTCACCTTGTGGAATGCATCTGATAAGGGAATGGTCCAATCCCACTTCTGGAAACATACTCTGTGATTTTTGATACAGAAGGAATAGACGAAAAAACACAAAGTCAAAATTTTAGCTACTAAGATATACTGAAGGTATTAAAAAAGGTGGTAATTGCCAAATTTATAGGTCGTCAGGTGGCTGGAGAACTGGAGAACTGGACACCCTACCGTAGGCTTAGTAGCCACGGCAGGCGCACATCCTTGGTTGTCGGCACATCGGTAAACGGGTAAGATGGCACGACGCAATCGTAATTTGTAACGAATTTCAGTTTTTGTTGATAATCTGTGTGTCACAATTGTTCACAGTTACTATTCAGTACAATTTAAAAGTCATTAATATCTGCAATAAGTAGCAGTTCACTTGCGGTATTGCTGTTACCTATAGAGATGGAACTGAATTAATTTCCCTTGTGTTTTCTGCGTATATGCTTGCCAATAGCATTTATCTTTGTGCAGGTTTCAGATTTTCACAGTAATTTGGGATCTACAAATCTTTTAAACCTTGCAGAAATGAAATATGATGATAGTGGTATGCAATCGAAATCACATATTTCTCCTGAAGACCTACATATGTGTTATTTATTAATTACTTCCTTGGAAGTTCGTTAGAATGATGCCGACATTTCGTTAGAAAATGTGTAAACATTAGAAGAAACAGGGAATAACTCTGACGATTCTATAAATTGTGGTTCAGACGATTATTGTTGCGATAATTAAAGTCCAGAACAAAAATAAAATATCTTCCATGCCCAAAGACAACATGCACAGTGATAGCTAAGTGAAAAAAAGGCTGTAATTTTTTCGAAGGAGAGAGAAAGCGTTTTTTTAAGCAGTGTGCAAATCTGATATGAATGGAAATTGTACAAATGGTAGAAAGATTTACACGAATTAAGAAATTTGTGCCAAAGTCAAACCCTCAAAGGTATGCAGCGGGATAGTAATGTTGGACGGTGGCTACTTCGGGTCAGCTGATGTCATTTGACATCTATTCTACCATTCTGACCTGGTTCCAGCCTCATTCACGCTTCGGTGAGTGTTAGAGCAACACGGATGAGAACACGTTTGCAGAATACACCAGCATGATCCTTCTGAATGGCGAAGTTAATGGAAGAGCTGCTCCTCGTCTTTATCAAGATCAATCTCCACGACGTCCGAATGCATCGCATAGACTTTTCGCCATAATTACGTAACGGCTTTGAGAAAGACTCCAAGGGAACGCTTCACACGAGAGCTGGAAGAGGTGGTACTGCATCATGTTGAAGAGAATCAGTCAATCACTACAGGAGCAATTTCTTTGGCTGGTACTGAGTGAAACTGTAAAACAAGTGATGTACTGGGTCACGCCTAATCTGTGTAAGTGATCGCATTACCGACGAATTTTCAAATGGTTGTAGTATGGAAACGGTACGATTCCGGACATGGGTTCCAAATAAAGTATTGTCTAGTCAGTCTCCTCTGCAACAAGTTTGTAACAGAATTTTCCGAACATCCTGTAGAAAAGGAGACAGTCAGGTTCCTTGCAAGATATACGTGCAAACTACACTTTATCATTTCGAGCGAAAAAAAGACAGAGCCGCTTGTACAGCCGATGAATGCTATGGTGCATTTGTACACAACAATGGCAAGGATAGATATCAGTGGCTTACCGTTTCTGCAGCTTCATGAACTCAAGGCAAATTAGGACCAAAAATTTGAAAAAAGACTGTTTAGTTGCATAAACCTCGTAACTGAGCTCGAAAAGTAAGAGAGAATAAGTTTCAATGTTACTTCCGAAACGTCTTCTGGCCAGCTGCAGAAATTAATTCATTGCTTTTGTTGGACACGTGGTCTGAACGTAACTACACCTCTGCCTTCAGAAGAACGACGAAAGGACTGTTAATAAATAACGGAAAACACGCTGGACTAATAGTGTGATTCAGCTTCTCGACTAAGAAATGTTTCCACAGCGTAAGCAGTTTTTAGAAATAATCGGACAAATATAATTTCCCACTGTAATATTAAACATCAGTCATTTCTGAATTATCAGTTTGCATCGGCACGTTTTGCGAATTTGATCAGTAGTGCCTAGTACACAGTGCTGTATGCAGAACGACCACGATAATTTCTTCTCCATCCTAATTCTGTCTAAATAAAATTAATGATTATAGGGAAGTACCTGAATGCTTAACGAAAGGAAAATGTTTGTTTTCGTCATCCAATAGACACTTCGCAGTTTTGTGACGACTGCAGGAAGCAAACAACGAACTGTTTCGTTATTAGTAAAACGTACATTATTCAAAAAATTATCATAAGAACTGGCTACAGGAATTGTTATAAAATATTTCATGGTAACAAATTGAAGTCATGACTGGTGGATGCCGTCTATAAGCTGACATCATAAACTGCCTTGATTGCCTAGTCACTAGTACAACAGTTACATTTGCAACAATTTAGCTGTCAAAAAATGAATGATTTGAGACACTTATGGTATGGTTCAAGTGCATAAAATTCGCATGTGACCACTTTGGACTTCGCTCTGCGCTACGTTCTCGTGTCAAGGCTTCCCCTGCTTATTTGCCGATTCGGGTGCTAGACAGGAAGGGCTGTGCAAACAGTTGTTATAAGCTGTTATTCTTGCAGTAAAAATGAGTACTTTAACATTCTCTTAAAAATACTTCTAGTGCGCTTTAGGAGCTAAAATTTTAGCAATGTGTTTCCTTTTATGTACTCTTCCTGTGGGAAAATTTCAGAGTAGCTTTCGACACGTCAGATTGGATCATTCCATTGTGAGGCGTGATCCAGCATAATCACAGACTGCCTCTGTGTAATGTAGGTGAGTTATGTGGTATGTATGTCTGCGCCTGGAGACATCTATTTTGTGTCACACCCTAAGAGCTTACGCCGAGAGGAAATTCATCAATTTTGCGCGTCATGCGGAACAGCAAGCTATAAGCTGTAATGTCATAGTGTAATCTGAATGTTGAATGGGAACTTATAGTTTTTCCACCTACAAATAAAAGGATTTCTATGACATGACGAAATTTACTTATACTTCTTGGTTGGTTGGTTTGTGGGGATTGAAGGGACCAAACTACAAAGGCCATCGGTCCCTTATTTATATTTGTAGCTAAGTGAAGAAGAAGAAGAAGAAATCTGTTGCCATACTTAACGAGAGTGGGTATAGCTATTTGATTTGGCACTGAAATTATTGCTGGCAGATAGCATATGTTATGTGAGTAACTCAGGTACTACAAGAGCTTAACGTGAATATGTTAGTCGTTAACGATAACTTAACGGCTCGTACGGGCTACTGCGCAAAGCGATAGCTTTCGCTTAGGGAAGTGAGCCTAAGGATCCTTAGTCTTGCACATTGACAACTTGAGTTTGGTTTTCAGGCGGTTTTCCACGCTCTTTTAGGGAAACATTGCACTTTTCAACAATGTCTGTCTCAGAAAATACGATATTCAAACAGATAAAATGCAATAACACACAGAATAAAATCCACGCGACGCACAGGTAGCTTGCGCGCAAGAGGTTAATTGAGGAATGTGACAACAAGGAAGGACATCGGATTCAAGGTTTAAGAAAAAAAGAAACATGTATGATCTCATGAAAATAGCGGAACCTGTACGGTGGAACGAATGCTACAGATGAATCGTTAAGGCCACTAAGTAACTATTAGTTCCGGTCATTTCTACTTTATATGCGTTAATTTACTTAAAAAATGAGCGAATATAACACTTTCTTTATTAAGCTTTACTTTTACATTGTTAAGGCTAATCGTGGGAAAAAGCAACTGTTGACGTAATTTATTTATTTTTTCAGATCGCTACTGCTGCAGACATCAATTTTTACAAGCTCCACCTTCTCTGCTTCTTACCTGTGTCATGGCTATTACTCGTTTGTTATTATTTGTCTGAAAGTGAAAACAAGTAAGACGGTAAAATTCTATTTAGATAATGACTGAAACTGAGCTTACAGTTCGCTTCCTAATGTAGAAGTTTGCGACACTCCAACAACAACTGTGCAACATTCGTTTTAGTCAGATTAACGTTTGCACTGCGTATAAGAGGTTGATGGAAATAAAAGGAAGGTCCAAAAGTGGGATTAAAGTTTAAGGAGAAAGGATAGATTCGCTGGTGACATTGCTATCTCAGTGAAGAAGAATGGAATGAACAGACAAGTGAGTACAGAATATGGACTGAAAGTAACTCGAATAAAGACGAAAGTAAAGAGAAGTAGCAGAAATGAGAACAACGAGAAACCTAACATGAGAATTGTTGATGACGACGTAGATAGAGTTAAGTAATTCTGACAGCTAAGCAGCAAAATAACTCATTACGGATGGAGCGAGGTGCAAATAAAAAGCAGACTAGCACCGACAAAAAGGGCATTCCTGGTCATGAGATGGCTACTGGTATAAAAAAAGGAAGTAGCTTACAAAACACTCGTATGACCAATACGTTGTTGCTCGTCAGTCTGGGTTGGTTCAAATGGCTCTGAGCACTATGGGACTTAACTTCTAAGGTCATCAGTCCCCTAGAACTTAGAGCTCCTAAAACCTAACTAACCTAAGGACGTCACACACATCCATGCCCGAGGCAGGATTCTAACCTGCGATCGTAGCGGTCGCGCGGTTCCAGACTGTAGCGCCTAGAACCGCTCGGCCACACCGGCCGGCCCTACTAGTAACAAACATAGGTCTTAATTTGAGGAAGCCGTTTCTGATAATGTACGTTAGGAGCACAGAATTGTACGGCAGTGAAACATGGACTGTGGGAAAACAGGAACAGAGGAGAATAGAAGCATTTGAGATTTGCGGTTCCAGAAGAAAGTTGGAGATTATATAGACCGATAAGGTAAGGTATGAGTGGTTCTCTGCAGAACTGGCGAGGAAAGGATATATGGAAAACAGTGACAGGAAGGGGGGACAGGGTGGTAGGTCATCTGTTGAGAGATCGGGGAATAGTTTCCATAGTGCTAGAGGGAACTGTAGGGTGTAAAAACTGTAGAGGAAGACACAAACGGAAACACATCCAGTGAATAATTGAGGACGTAGGCTGAAAGTACTACCCTGAAATGAAAAAGTTGCCACAGGAGAGGGACGCAATGAACCAGTCAGAAGACTTCTCATGTGCAACTCGCGGACACATGTATAAAGTTTCCAAGATTTTGTACAATTATTCAGACTGTTGTCGTTTCCTCGAACTATCTGTAGTATATGTCAAAGGGGGAATCTTACAATTTGTCAGATTATAATTGATAACATACTGCCTGCAATTACGACTAGCATTTTGTTCCTAATGTCCACAAGTTTTAACGAGGTGCTAGAGAGATTTAGTTGATCGTTTCATTTCTTTACCTCCTTTTTTTTCTGGTTTCGTTCCGAAAAGTTATTAAAATTCCGTCTGAGGACCTTGGCAATATTGTGTAGGCAGAATGTTGAAAACCGTACCCAATGAATTTCATTACACTCGTAGAATACGTTCATCAGGACGCGCGTCGCATAATTTTCGGACTTTCATCGCGAGGCTAAATAACACCCGCTGGGCGCCGGACAGCGTACATTTCCCCATTTCCTGCGAGGAATGTGGACTCCGATAAAGTGCTGCGTAACAGGTCCTTACCGTCATCAGCTTCGGACACGCGATTTTATTCATGTGCTTGCAGGCTATTTATTTATTTGTCTTATTCGACAGAAGAGAATGCGACGTTCGCAGTGGAGAGCGGGAGAAGATCGCAAAGAAACGAATATTCTCGAGGGAAAAACCTGCTACGTAGCCATCCAGTTCATCTGACAATACGCGCTAGCCATATAAGAAAGAAGTACGAACTGGAATGTCGTATCAGCAAGGAGGCTAAATGTGAGCCGAAAACAGAAGTAGACCATTCAGCAGTGTATTTGTTTCTGTTCACTTGTAAACATACAGCTGTCGTTGGAGCCTAACTCCAGAAAATTCAGCGTAAAGTGAATGTGACCTGGTAGTCAAGGGAAGGCAGAATTCGGTTGCAATTGTGGGCGGGGCCGTAATCAGTTACTATTGGTTGCATTTTACAGTTACACACATTTATTTTTAAAACAGTAATTCCAGACTCAACAATAATTTAAAAAAGTACCACACGTTATTAAGGAAGGAATAACAACTGTGTAAGTAATAGTGTTTTCAGTGCGTTACAATTTAGCAAATTACCATAAAATACAGATACAGATAATGTTAAAGAAACCAAGCCACTGTGATCACAGCTGAAAGACTTACTCGCCAAGAATGGCAATAAATTAAGAATGTTTAAGGACTCGCTGCAGTCACAACTTACAGGTACTGAAATTCTAAAAGGGAGGTGGCCACAAACACAGCAGAAGGTATCAGACGCCAGGAATGGCAGTAAATAATGTTTTAAGACTTACTGCTAAAATACTAATATCGAATTATTTCTTTAAAGCAAATGACCACAATCACGGCTGAAAGCCTTACACGCCAGGAACGGCAATTATATTTAAAAAATTAGAAACCTGCTGTAAAACATCAAATACAAGCAAAGGTTAATCAAAAGAAACAAGCACATGACCACCAAACGGGTGAAATAAGATGATGGTAACCTTGTAACACAACCCTTACACTGCTAGATTTATTCCAGAAGGTGACCAGAACTATTAACTAGACATACATAACCTCTGAGAAGGTCCGGCAACAAACACTTTCGCGAGCGATGAGATAGGCAGCCAAGAGTTGCATTCACTTCACAAGACTAGTGGCAGTCCCATGAATGACTAATAATAATCTTGCTGAAGCTACCTGACGTCTGATAAACCAAATCCAAAGTTGAAACAATTCGCCCAAGCCGGAACCGAAGGTCTGCACTATGTCCCCAGAATAGTGTGCTTAGAGCGCCCAGGACGAGAAAGGAATCACTACCACCAGAGTAGAAGAATCGCCAACTGGCCCCCAGGGCAGGTAACTGGGGCGTTAGCGGCCACCAGGCAAGAAAAATTATCACTGGTTGAACTTAAATTGTAACAAGTTGAGTGCAGTAAATAGTAATAAGAAGTCGAGGAATGCTAATCAGATCCGCCTTCCCCAAGCACTCCACTCTCTGCTCTTCGTCTCAGCAACACTACGAGCAGCAACACGAACCCACGTCATTGGAGAATCGCGAAATATCACAGTGGTGGAGGTTTCTCTTCTTTGATTGAAATGCACTCATATTAAAGCTTGCTGGATCTGGTTTACGACCAGGTTGCGCATCCTCGGGACCACAGCCCTTCCATCCGGAAGTCCATGTGTGCCGCCAGCAGTCCCGGTGTGTTCTCGCACTGCGCAGACCTAGCTTTTCCTGAGTCCGAAACCAAACTGGCCCACTCACACGACCTTGCAAAACAACGACGTCGCTCTAAAGATAGGGCAACAGTTACTACATATCGTAACCGCCGCTGCTGCCACTAGCGGACAGGCAACGCTTAAGAAACCGAGTGGAGCCACTCAACACGAGAAGAAGACAAACGGTTCGCAACCACGCCAACTAAACGATACCGTCTGGCCTCCAACAGAGGGCGGAAACTTACAAACAGCATCAACGCAAGCTGCAACATGGCTCAGTGAGGGCATAGGTTGTACAGAATATTTCGATAAAGACGGAAAACATGTATCCAATTTTCAAAAAATGTTCAAATGTGTGTGAAATATTATGGGACTTAAGTGCTAAGGTCATCAGTCCCTAAGCTTACACAGTACTTAACCTAAATTATCCTAAGGACAAAGACACACACCCATGCCCGAGGGAGGACTCGAACCTCCGCCGGGATCAGCCGCACAGTCCATGAATGCACCGCCCTAGACCGCTCGGCTAATCCCGCGGGGCATCCAATTTTCGGGGAACCAGCAGATTACATATTGTTTAAGCTTGTGCATACGGATCAGTCGTCATACAAGACTGACAATTGAGTATCTAACTAATTCAACGAAACTGCAGATCCATGCCGTATTAATAAAAATATTTCGAAACTTTACACACGCTGTTTGCCAGCACTATTTGGAAATGTTCTTGCCACTTCGAAAGAACCACAGAATAGTGTATTCAGTTGAATAGGTAATTCCATGACTCTTAGATCATTGACTCACTTCAAAACGAAATTACCGGCACTTGCAAGTGGCAGTCAATTGAAAACGAGACAGATGAAATAAAAGCAAATAAACTAGTAATCACCATAACTGACAATACATTTATCCCAATGTGGGACAAGACGAGTTAATGCCTTCATGAAAAGATATTTGCTGTTGCCTATAGAAGCATGATTGTACCCAGGAATGCACTTCTTCGTCCGAAGTAAATCGTCTGACACGAATGATTTTCTTCAGTGCTCCAATAAATGGAAAACGCATGAGGAGAGATCGAGACTTAACAGACGATATATAGGGGCTTCCCAGCGAAACTTCTGTAGCACAGTCCAAATAACGCTGACAACAATGGACCCGCCCGTGTCATTTCCATGTTTTTTCTCCCCTGAAGAAAGTCGTTCGTGGCCGACGTTCTGCTTCGGACGAAGAGGTGCATTCCTCGGTACAATCGTGATTCCGTAGGTAACCCCAAAGTTGCCAGAATGAAACTTTCACTCTGCAGCGGAGTGTGCGCTGATATGAAGCTTCGTGGATCTGCCAGGAAGTTTCAACCCCAAAGTTCTTTTCATGAAGGCACTGATTAGTCTTGTCCCACAGTAGAATAAACGCATTAAGAGTTATGTCGTTTACCTTTGAAATAATAAACAGTTTACTCACTTCATTCCAGCTGTCTCGTCATCATATGGCTTCCCCTAACAAAAAGGATTAGTTTCAATTCTATGTATATTTAATTAGTTTTTGCGTATGGTGCCACCTGGACATTTGCATATTAGTAAATACCGTAATTGTTTAAATTTAATGAAACTGAAAATGTTAGTCTTTGACGCTGCTCATGTTAGAAACGTACGTACACGTAATTATACACAAAAGTGAACGTATTTACCCTTTGTATCACACACGCTGTTAGTATTTGATTACAAATATGACTCTAGAACGAAAGATGATGATTGGAAAAACGATTTAAATTTTTATTTCAAATGTATATTGGTAGACATCTTATGTTACTGGACAAGTGATGAAAATTTTGTGTGGCTATGTATAGAGCTCCTTTCATAGCCACTGACGGTTTCAGTAATGGGTAATGCTGTTTATTTTTCTTTTTGGTGTTTTTGTTTTCGAAGTTATGACAAGTTACAAAGAATTACAACTATGTATATACAAGGTGAACCAGAACTCCACCGACAAACTTTCAGACGTTCTTCAGGGATACCTTCGAGTATTTCGGTACTGAGAAGATATGGTCTCCGGCGGCTCGTTACTGCGTTATTGTATTTCGTTTGCTTTCTTGCCCCAACTTATGACCCTGACCGCTTGTAAATCATCAAGTGAAAACTGATACATATTTTCATTGGATTGCACACTATAATTTCACACATTAATGCAGTGTCTGTATTTGACAGTGTCTGTAAAGTTCGATGCAATGTTCTTTTGGACTTGCATGCTTGTCCGAAGGAACGTTGCATCGAACCTGGTGGACACTGTCAAATACAGACACTGCACAAATATATTTCATGCCAAAGCCAAGGCAACCTGACATGAAAACTAAAGAAGTCTTTCCCTGTGCGGGAATCACACAACTCTGAATACATTTTACGAAATAATTTCACAGCAGTAAAACTTAAATTTCAGCAACTGAATAAATGAATTTCATTATTTTGATAACTGAAGTATGCAGTTCTTCCACTGCAGCGTCCATGGGTAATGCGTATGGGTATAGTATTCCACAGTTAAACTGTCACCCAGTACCATATCGGCATACTTAGCATTTGAAAATATGCATGACATTCTTAACCGATACAGTGAAGGTGGTCAAATGTTGTGTGAAATGATGTGACTAAAAGTAAAAATTAAATTGATTAGAGAAATATTCGACGCACTTCATTTGTTCTATGGTTTCTCTTATTTTCTGTTCTGAGACAAATCATTTCAATTTTTCATATTTTTTTATTTCCTTTTCATTGTTTTGTTAAGAGAACATTACCTCAATTGTTTTCCTAGCGTCTTCTCGAAATGTCCTGAATTTAACACCTGATTCGAAGAAAGCCATTCTGACGGTTAAATAGCACACCAATCTAATTTTTTCTGTACAAAACAGTTAGGCCCTGAAGAGATGTACTTTCTGTCATTTCATTACATCACGGGTACCCAGACCTTTTGTCACTGCGTAGCACTGAACAGTTTTAGAAATTTGGCAGTACTATAGGTTTTCCATTTTTTAATTAACACTGAGATGGAAGTGGGGGCGGGCGGATGTTGACCGACGACTGCCGCAGGGATAGAGAACGGTACGGGGGAAGTAGTTTTCCCCATTTTGTTCAGTGCTGACAGGCCGCATATGGTTTTTGCGTCATGAAACACAGAGATACAGGTAATAAGCTTTCGTGGAAGCATTTTCTTTACAGAGTGGTTCATATTCACATTTGGTAGTTATTTGTAATAAATTATATGAAAATAAATTAAGCCGGTTCTGATAAAAATACGATGGTCGTCCAGAAAGTAAGTTCCGTTTCTATTTCTATCCGCGGCAGCGCTACGATCGCAGTTCCGAGCATGCGCGGCAGTTACTCTGACTCAAGGAGAAGACATGTACGCCGTAATTGAAAATACCGCCAAGTGTGAAATCAGATCTGTGATTCATTTTCTAAATACAAAAGTTAAACCAAATGAAATTCATCGGCAAATCTGCGAGGTTTACGGACGAAATGCTATGACTGAATCAGTGGTTAGAAGATGGGTCAGACTGCTCAATGAAGGACGTGATCAAGTGCACGATGAAGAACGAAGTGGATGCCCATCTTTGGTTACTGATGAACTGATTCACGCAATTTGATCATTCTCCGTACAGCCTGGACCTCGCTCCTAGCGACTTTCATCTCTTCTTACACCTAAAAGCTGCCCTTGGTGGTCAACACTTGAACGATGATGACGAGCTGAAAGAACATGTTACCATACGATTGAATACACAGGCGGCGAGCTTCTATGAAGAAGGTGAGAGGAGGCATGAGACCCATCTCATATTTCTATCTTACGATTTTCCTCTCTAACTGCATGCGGTGGAAAGTTGCTATTCCTTAGCCGGCCGAAGTGGCCGTGCGGTTAAAGGCGCTGCAGTCTGGAACCGCAAGACCGCTACGGTCGCAGGTTCGAATCCTGCCTCGGGCATGGATGTTTGTGATGTCCTTAGGTTAGTTAGGTTTAACTAGTTCTAAGTTCTAGGGGACTAATGACCTCAGCAGTTGAGTCCCATAGTGCTCAGAGCCACTTGAACCATTTTTTTGCTATTCCTTCACACGCGGACTTCCCACGCAGCGTCTCTCGTCACCCGGGTGGTCCGGTGACAGGCGGGCACTGCTGATTTTGAAAGGGTAAGCCAACGGGTTTGAGGGAGTCGAGTGAATGCTTTCCAGACGCCGACATTGTAGAATAGCGGCTGAGACATGCTCGCAGGGGCCTGAAGTAGCGGCTGGGCTAGAGGTTCCGTCACTTCGCAGAAACACTTTCTGGCGGGCTACCAGCGAGGCGTGGGAATGACTTGTGTACCCAGGGAGTTGTGGCGGGCAAATTCCCGCGCTTTCTGCAAAATCGTAACTTTGATTGGCTTGCTCAGGGCATAGCTCCGTGACGTAGCAAAATCAGCACAGAAATTGGGGCCAAGAATCTCCACTGGTGGAATGGTAGTGCTCTGGCAATAGAGTGGAATTTTCCGCCGGTTTTCGAGTTGCTGATTGAAACGGTTAACCATGGCCACTGTCGTGGGGGCGGGAATGTTCTGTGTTCGGTTTTGTACTGGTGCTCTTGTGGGGTAGTCGGCTCTCGCCTTTTGGTCGGAGTAGGTTACAAGACTGAGCTCTCGCTGCTCTGGTCAGCCTGCCTTCCGTTGGCTGTCTAATATACCTTTATTTAATTGTAACTGCTTGACAAACTTGCTGAAGTTTCGACTTCAACGTAACTTTCCGAGTACAGTTGGCAGTTGAGCGTTCTGCGTACAAGAGGCCCATGTTGTCAGTCTTGAGCAGTTTTGGGTAAAGTTGACTGTATCGGAGTTACTGTGTGACTTCGCTTGTTAAAATCAATCACTGTACTGTCAGTGATTCTGTGGCGAGCCTTCTTCGTCTGCCTCAGAGGCGCTTTTGTATTGCTAGGAAGTCTTTAGTCTGGAACAACCAGGCTAGGATATTTTGTTTCGGGTTATACTCGCGACATTATCATCACCACGACGGGACGTCGAAGCAACCAGCCATCGCCTCCAGTATGCCAGATCGTGTCTGTACAGTTAAGAAGACAGCTTGGTAATGTACGTCTGCAGCACTAGCAAAGCAGGCAATTTTGCTAGGTGATAATCCGAGCTCAGCAGAGCGCGCCTGTTTGTCTTTTCTAACTTTGATCTGTCTTGGGTGTTCATTGTCTGAGTTCTCACTAATGTAGCAGCAATTAATGCTGGGTTGGTTGTGTGTCTCTCTTAAGACTTGAGTTGCAAGGAATTGGCTCCACATACCACTTCATCATAAACGTCACAATCTAGTTTAGGGACAACTTCACCTTCACAGCATTTATTTGAGTATCCCGTTTGAGCCAATTTGATGTATTGTAAATGTTTCATGTGTTTTTGTTTATTATTTTGAGTTATAATAAATCATATAGTTATTTTGGACAGAACTTTCATTCTGTAAATCGGTTGAGCAACCCTATCATTTCTCACTACGTTAATGAAACTTTCCTTTATTTACCTTATTTATCAAATGAAATTATTGCAGATGCCAAACTCTTTTCTACTCCACTTGCAGGGTCGATTACAGTCAGTTCTCGTTTCTTTTTAATCCATGTGCAACAGCAAAAGTCGAAGTTAGAATAGGGGGGCTTAGAGCATCATTTACATATGTAGATTCTAGAAGAATTTAGTGTTAAATACACTGCTAGCCCCGGCACCTCGCAAAGACATACAAAAAAAAAAAACTTGTGCCACGCTATGACAAGTGCCTACAAAATTTCGGAAGCTATGTAGAATAGTAGTTTAACAACTGTAGATTTTTGTACAATAAATATTTCTTCTGTGTCTGTACACGTTTCTTTTATATAACCAAATGGAACTTACTTTGTGGACATACCTAGTATTCAGTGAATAAGAGAGGAATGAGATTTGAAATATTCGTTAAATTGTTACATCACAAATAATATAAACAAGCTGTGCAAAAGAGTAATAAACTAAATATGGAGTATAGTAAACTAGGGTCCAAAAATCAAAATTCAGAATAGAATGAAACTTTTCCGGAAAATCCTACTTCAAAATCAATATTAGTCAATTTTCAAATTTAGATTATATTGAAAGAACATCTAAGTGTTTCAGTTGGAAATTTATGTTGCTATTTATCTTTAACCAGTGCTTTAAAGTCCGGCTTGACTGAGCTCGACTCAACTCTCAAGTCATCGACACTAAGTCTGTTTTTGTATTTATTTTTGATGTGCAAGGCATGTTTTGAGGTCCAAGACTTTTATCAAGTTAGTATCAGTATTGCTATTCATTTGCATTCTCTTTTACAAAAAGCAGATTTCCTCTTATACAAATACATAGGTTTACCTCGGGTTAACGCAGAGTGCTTAGAACATTGATGATGTTTTAATAAAGAAGGCTTCATGATTTGATTTGAAAGTGTTTCAAGCATACAACACATTGGGGGTTGGGTTATCACTGGTTGCTGTACTTTATGTAGCTTTAATCGTACTTAGGATAAGATGTTGGTTTAGGTCTTTTAACTGCATCACTGGAGGTAGATGGAGTTTCATGGCCTAAAGATTGGTTCTTGGTTAACATAAAATACAATCACACTTGACACAATTTACTTAAGTTTCACATAACAGTTACGCTAGACAAGAATTGTCTCGTTTTAATACGCACACTCCGGTTCCAGATCCAAGCTTTCTTCGTATCTTGATGCCATTTAAGGAAACGCCCAACAAAGCAACAATAACAACAATATATCGTTCACTGCGTGATGACTGCTGCAGCGCCACGTGTAGGTAGAGCCGTAAGTCAGCAGCAGTTGCAAAGCGTCGCCAAAAGTTTCTAATAGCCACCAACGACACCCGATCACGATATCGAAACAAGACGAATCATTCTCGGCCAAAGCAGCGACGGCAAATGAACGGAGCGGTGGGGAGCGTACAGTCCGAATTCCTCTTCCTGGATGCCAATCGAGCCCGACATTCTGTGATAAATCCATTTCCTTTAACATTATACAGATGCTACTTTCATTAATCAATTTCCGCATTATTATTTTACTTAAAAAATATAACGCACGAGAATGATTTTACCCGTATAAGTACAACCTTTGTTTACTGGGACACGTGCCACCTGAAATGTTTTTTTTTTGTACAACAAGTGGTACACGTATCGCCATCTGGAAACCCCTGAATTAGAGAGCTGTTCGTAAAATATTTCAATTTTAGTATTTTATCCGTTCTCAGAGACTTTAATCGTATATAACGAAATGATAAGCAACCAACTTCATAAAGGAAATTTGATTTCTTTACCTTTTCCATGCACTCAGTGCCCTTCTTCAGAACTTTATATACAGGGTGGTCCATTGATCGTGACCGGGCCAAATATCTCACGAAATAAGCGTCAAGCGAAGAAACTACAAAGAACGAAACTTGTCTAGCTTGAAGGGGGAAACCAGATGGCGCTGCGGTTGGCCCACCAGATTGCGCTGCAATACATCAAACGGATATCAACTGTGTTTTTAAAATAGGAATCCCCATTTTCATTACATATTCGTGTAGTATGTAAAGAAATATGAATGTTTTAGTTGGACCACTTTCTTCGCTTTGTGATAGATGGCGCTGTAATATTCACTGTAACACCCCACCCGTCACTTATCTGGTTTTGGCGTGTGTTCACCCCAGCTAACTGACTAACAGATCAACAGAGAGTGCAAAACGGCCGCAGTATCGGATAACGCAAAGAAAGTAATAAGGCCCTGTGACTCCTGATTGAACTGCGGTGACAGTGTTGACATTAATTGATTCAGAATTGATCCCTTTTAATTATAAAGGGGTGCACATTGATGTTATATTCAGCTATTGAACACCAGATGCAAATGTTGAACATAAAATTAATTAAGAAAGTGACTTGGGATTTCATCTACTTGATTGGAAACTGATGCAGTCGAATAGCACAAATTTATTTTAACTCACGGCCTTCAATCATCACATTACATGACTCTCCTAACAGGCAGTGGGAATAAATTGCGTTTACGTGGAGTAAAACGCTATCAATCAAAATTAATTCCTGTCGACTGACCCAGACGCAATGCGAAGTGCGAGAAGAATTCCACAATACACGGCCCATGAAATCCTCATGGAAACTTTGCAGGCGTGATCCAGCAAATTAATCAGTGGCCTAATTGAAGACGGAGCTTGTGCAATATCACCGAATTCAGCGTGGCGGGGCAGCGTCGTTGTGCGGACGTCGGCCGGCATCGTGGTGCTGCAAGGCTGCGCTCGTCTATTCACTCCTAGCTATCTTGCTCAGTACATAGCCGAACGAAAACTTTCTATCTCCAAGCTCAATAGTTCCATTTCCTAAGTCATATACGCAGAGATGCTCACTCTCTCTCAGGCAAGCTGAGTAAAGAGCGCCACGTTTGCACTCTAGGCAAGCTAGGAACGGAAGACCTCTATGGACACTTCTGCCAGTCCACTCTTCGCCTCGGTTTCCCCTCCAGCAAAATCATCTACGCCAATTGCAGTGCAAGTCGCGTTAATTATGCGTCCCTTCCCAGCGCCGACCAATGCCTGCTCTGGGAGTGCACAAATTCCCACAAAATTTCCCTTCCACTCAAGTTCTGCTATGTAGCTCCTCCCAGGCCACCCATCAAAGTTAGCATGTGCATAGAACACAATTTTTTCCGAATTTCTGACATCCAGGAGAGTACTTCAAATTCCTTGGGCCTACGTTCCCATTGGAGGCTGGCGTATTTCGTTCTGTCGCTCTTCACCTGATTTACTTTAGACTCTGCAGACCGTGAAGTTGCTATAGTCACGAACACGCATATTTCGGCCTCTGTTGACCACTACATCGTAGCTTTGCGCGGCTTTCTCGCATGTTTCACTGAAAACGGGACGACGAACGTTTATCAACAGGTGTACAAGTTCTCCGTCTGCTTCCCAGTGCACCAGCATGGGGTCAACCACCCACTCACTGTCATTCATCTTAAGGCAGCTGGAGGCCGCGCCCCGTTACCACTTTCTCAGAATTTGAGCCGCCCTAAACTGCCTATTGTCACCTCCTTTCGCTGCTCTCCAGCCGCACCCCGCCACCAGGCAGCGGTCAACTCTGAATACTTCTGTGGGATCAACTAGCCTCCAGTAAATCGACGCATTTCCACAAAGTTTTCATGTTGCATGAATTACTTTAAAACCATCAACCAACATTAATTATTCCAATACGTCCATAATATACCCTCTACAAGATGCATTGTGCCATTTCAGTCATTTTTGTTCAGCTCTACTGTTCGCTCAATGTGAGTTCGGCGATCTTTAATGTTAGGGGCACAGTTCTTGCCATCTTACAACACAAACGTATAAGTACGTGGTATCACGTAACATTCCGTGAGTGCGGACGTTATTTGCTTTGTGATACATTACCCGTGTTAAAATGGACCATTTACCAATTGCAGAATTGGTCGATATCGTTTTATGCACTGCTGTTGTGATCAAAATGTCCAACGGGCGTGAGCTATGTATGCTGCTCGGTATCCTGGACGACATCATCCAAGAGTCCGGACCGTTCGCGGATAGTTACGTTATTTAAGGAAACAGGAAGTGTCCAGCCACATGTGAAGTGTCTACCACGACCTGCAACAAATGATGATGCCCAAGCAGGAGTTTTAGTTGCTGTTGCGGCTAATCCGCACATCAATAGCAGACAAATTGCGCGAGAATCGGGAATCTCAAAAACGTCGGTGTTGAGAATAGTACATCAACATCGATTGAACCCGTACCACATTTCTATGCACCAGAAATTGCATGGCGACGACTTTGAACGTCATGTACAGTTCTGCCACTGGTTACAAGAGGCATTCCGGGATGATGACAGATTCTTTGCACGCGTTCTATTTAGCGACGAAGCGTCATTTACCAACAGCGGTAACGTAAACTAGCATAATATGCACTATTTGGCAATGGGAAATTCACGATGGCTCCAACAAGTGGAACATCAGTGACCTTGGCGGGTTAATGTATGGTGAAGCATTATTGCAGGAAAGATAATTGGCTCCCATTTTATCAATAGCAATCTAAATGGTGCAATGTATGCTGATTTCCTATGTAATGTTCTAGCGATGTTACTACAAGATGTTTCACTGTATGACAGAATGGCGATGTACTTCCAACATGATTGATGTCCAGCACATAGATCGCGTGAGGTTGAAGCGGTATTGAATAGCGTATTTCATGACTGGTGGATTGGCCGTCGAAGCACCATCCCATGGCCCGCACGTTCACTGGATCTGACGTCCCCGGATTTCTTTCTGTGGGGAAAGTTGAAGGATATTTGCTATCGTGATCCACCAACAACGCCTGACAACATGCATCTGCGCATTGTCAATGCTTGTGTGAACATTACGGAAGGCGAACTATTTGCTGTTGAGAGGAATGTCGTTACACATATTGCCAAATGCATTGAGGTTGACGGACATCGTTTTGAGCATTTATTGCATTAATGTGGTATTTACAGCTAATCACACTGTAAGAGCATGCGTTCTCAGAAATGATGTTCACAAAGGTACATATATCACAGTGGAACAACCGAAATAAAATGTTCAAACGTATCTACATTCTGTATTTTAATTTAAAAAACCTACCTGTTACCAACTGTTTGCCAAAAATTGTGAGCCATGTGTTTGTGACTATTACAGTGCCATCTATCACAAAGGGAAAAAAGTGGTCCAACTAAAACATTCATATTTATTTGCGTACTACACGAATATGTAATAACAATGGGGGTTCCTATTTTAAAAAGCGCAGTTGATATCTGTTTGACCTATGGCAGCGCCATCTAGCAGGTCAAACATAGCGCCATCTGGTTTCCCCCTTCAAGCTAGACACGTTTCGTTCTTTGTTGTTTCTTTGTTTGACGGTTATTTCGTGAGATATTTTGGCCCGGTCACGATCAATGGACCACACACACACACACACACACACACACACACACACACACATATATATATATATATAGCTCATAAATTAAGGGTAATTGCAGAATGTGGTGCCACACAACATGGCACTACACAAAACTGGCACTGACAGCATAGGCACATAGGGAAGACACATGATACAGATCTGTATGTCCACAGTGTTGGTGATAAGTTGAGAAAACTGTCCCAAAACACATGTGCTACAAAACGCCACTGTTCCCCGCAGATGTACCCTGACTATGGGATATGATCACCATGCACTTGTACACAGGCCGCACAACGGGTTGGCATACCCTGGATCAGGTGATCGAGCAGCTGCTGGGTTATAGCCTCCCATTCTTGCACCAGTGCCTGTCGGAGCTCCTGAAGTGTCCTAGAGATTTGAAGACGTGCAGCGATATGTCGACCGAGAGCATCCCAGACGTGCTCCATGGGGTTTAGATAAGGAGAACAGGCAGGCCACTCCATTCGCCTGATGTCTTCTGTTTCAAGGTACTCCTCCACGATGGCAGCTCAGTGGGGCCGTGTGTTTTCATCCATCACGAGGAAGGTGGGACCCACTACACCGCTGGAAATGCGGACATACTGGTGAAAAATGACATCCCGGTACACCTGACCTGTTACAGTTTCTGTGTCAAAGACATGCAGGGGTGTACATACGCCAATCATAATCCCACCTCACACCATCAAACCATGACCTGCATACAGGCACCTTTCAAGGACATTAAGGGGTTGGTATCTGGTTCCTGGTTCACGCCAGATGAAAACTTGGCAAGAATACTGTTCAGACTATATCTGGACTCATTAGTTAACATAACCTGGGACCACTGTTTCAATGACAATGTACTGTGTTCTTGACACCAGGCTTTACGGGCTGTCCTGAGGCCAGGGGCTAGTGGAATGCACCTTGCTGGTCTCCGGGCGATAAACCATGTCTGTTCAGTCGTCTGCAGACTGTGTGTCTGGAGACAATTGTTCCAGTGGCTGCAGTAAGATCCCGAGCATGGCTACCTGCAGTACTCTGCGGCCATCTGCGGGCACTGATGGTGAGATATCGGTCTTCTTGTGGTGTTGTACACTGTGGACGTCCCGTACTGTAGCGCCTGGACACACTTCCTGCCTGCCAAACTTTGAGATCACACTTTGTGGCACACAGAGGGCCCGTGCTATGACCTGCTGTGTTTGTCCAGCCTCCAGTCACCCTAGTATTCTACCCCTCATAATGTCATCAATGTTTTGAGCCATTTTCAACAGACACTCAACATTAGCAAGTCTGAAAACGTCTGCAGACTTACGCGTTGCACTGTACTCTGATATGCACCAACACACCTCTGAGTATGTGGACTGCTGCCAGCGCCACCGTGTGACGACCGCGGGTCAGATGCACCGCATGGTCATACCCCAAGGTGATTTAAACCCGCAAATCGCCCACCAGAGTGTTGTTTCACCATGTATCAGCATTATCCTTAATTTATGAGCTTGAGTATGTATATATATATATATATATATCGCAGTATTTGCGAGATTAAAATTGGTTACTATTATATTAGGATATTAGGACCACGAAGTTTTGCTGTATGCTTATTTTTGACACTCGCAAATAACACCATAGATATATTTTTTGCAACTGGTTGCTTATTATTTCGCTATGTTTAAATTTTCCCTCGAATCACTAATAATTTTTTTCTTAATTACCCTGATTACTTTATAGCGATTAACTTTCTATTTACAAAACTGAACCTCACACCGGCCAGTTTGATACCCCATATTTCCACTTCCTCCTCTTTCTGTGGATGTGAAAATCGGGACAAAAACCCATTGTGTAATTTACAGGGAGTCTTGTTTGCAGTGCGCTCAAACTCCTGGCCAAAAGATATAATCGTAAATAGACGCACAGCACCTGGACTAACAGCACATGAAATAGGAATCTGTAACTAACAAAAATTGAATAAATGTTATATGGATTTTGTATTCAAAGTAGTGTTTGGGATTTATTACTCCTCTTGAGTGACCCTGCATGCGGCCAAAATGATTTATGTGGTCGACAATTAACGAAATGTTCCGGGTTATTATGTCGTGGTCGAATAGATTTTAATGTGAAATCCATCCGACCACATCATGATACTTTGGAGTATTTTATTAATTGTGACACTTCCGTCGGTGAAAGTTTATGTTTTGCTGTTTATTTGGTTGAGATTAAGTATGAAAGGCGCCCATTACAATCTCATATCTTCCATATATCCTGTTTTTTATGTAGTTTTCTCTCCAACAGTTTTTATTGCTATTACAGGTATATCTGTGGCACGTTGATTGACTACCGCACATTCACCGCTGTTCCCGCCGCACGAGTGTATCTGTCCGAGGTCTTTTGAGGCGAGAGTGGCTTTGCTCAGGGTCTGGCGAGTGCATGGTCGCCGCACATGACCGCTTGCTATCAAAGAAAGGAAGAAGTTCTGCTTCGATCTGCTCCGGTTGGCCTGCTCCGCAGGTCTGTTCCGCTAGTGTGTCATATGGTGCGCTAAAGAGCGCGGCTGCATTAACATATACTGAAAGAGAGGGAGCCCTGCATGAAAGCAGCAATGGGCTTGTATTGATGAGGTACTTATAAAAGACATATACAGGTGCTCTCTATGCGCCTAATCCGCGAAACAAGGTAATGTGTAATTCTTGAGGCTTTCCCGGCGATCTAATGACACCTTGGGTTGTCAGGTATTGTGCCGGATATCAGCGTCGTACTTGCGCGATATTTCGGTTACGTAGCTCGTTACCTTCATCAGTGTCGGGTCTGACGGGCGCGGACCACGGAGGGAACATCTAGAACCGCAGCGGACCGAAAATGGAATGGCAACGCTCCAGCAGATCACAGTGAGCGGGAGACGACCACATGGGGAATGCCTGGTTCCAAAGACGGGATTCCAAACACACCAGACCGAAGATGGAACACCCAGGAGCGTGTCTGGCGGGCGCGGACCGCGTAGAGAACGCCTAGGTCTGCAGCGAACGGAGAAGGGAACGGCAATGCTCCAGAAGATCTCAGCGAGAGGGCGCGGACTGTAGAGGGAGCTCCTTTAAGGGGGAAGGCCACAGGCATAAATACTGGACCAGGTCCACTCGAGTAGTAGTCTCAGATCGCACCTGATGAAGGTAACGAGCTACGCTACCGAAATATCGTTCAAATACGGCGCTGACATCCGGCAGAACACCCGACAAACCAAGATGTCAAAGTAATGTGTTTATTTTACGACCAACCAACCTACACTATCCAGTCATATTAAAGTGACCACCTGTCAAAGACCTGAATAACCACCTTTCGCAGCACGGACTGCAGAGGGGCGTGCAGGAACAGCGCCAGTGACGTACTGGAAGGTACCAATAGGAAGGTGGAGCTGTGCCGCCTCCAGTGGCGTGGCCAGCTGCGCCAGGTTTCTCGGATGAGGATCCATGGAGCGAACAGCTCGATCGAGGTGGTCCCACAGCTTCTCGACTGGACTTAAATCCGGATATTTTGGTGGACGGGGTAGTACGGTAAGCTCATCCTGGTTATCTTCGAACCACGCAGTCTTCGAACCACGCACATACGGTGAGAGCTATGTCACTCATTGCATTCTCCTGCTGGTAGATTCCATCGTGGCGAGGAAACACAAACTGCATGGAAGGTTTGACGTGGTCCCCAAGGATACTTTTGTTGATCCACTTTGCCTTCAAGAATGACGGGATCGCCTGGGGAATGCCACGAAAATGTTACAATGCAAGGTATTTGCTTTCTGACGTTTCAAGTGTTACACGAGAGCGACCACCTGTGTAGTGGAGTGCAGAACGTGATTCACCTGAAAACGCTACCTGTCACCAACCAGTAGACACCCCAGTTGCGGTACTGGGGTGCAAATTCCAGCCGCCGATGAACAGCAGTCAGCATGGGTGCATGAACCAGACGCCTGCTGCAGAGGCCCATGCGAAGCAACGCTAGCTGAACGGTCACTGAGGAGACACTGCTGGTAGCCCCTTGGTTCTTCTAGGAAGGTCAGTTGCTCAACACTGCAGCAAGCGAGTAGTTTACAAACTTAGCCCATTTCGGAAATGCTTTCACCCTTCACCCGAAAGCCAATGATCATTTCCTATTGGACGTCAGATAAATCGCTCCGTTTTCTCATTACGAAAACGACTGCAGTATTTTTTCGTGTCCCCAGACACGCTTTATACACCCTACATTGCTAGTGCTGCCACCTGCCATCTGTAAATGGTCATTGCACGTTGACATCGAACGTAGGCGGTGGTCACGTTGATGTGACTGGTCCATGTATATCGGGATAGTGTGGTTGTTTAGGCAATGTTGTCGAATAGGTAGCCGAGTGAAAGTCGCAGCTACGGACAATGTGACACATATTCAGGTAGCAGTAGTGATTGGGCTTAGGAAGCTGACATCTCGTTCACCGAAAGTTTTTCCATTTCACGAGCTGCGTGTGGCTCGTGTTCATGCTATTCATTGTTTGTCATCTTCTTTTACGGTACTGTCGCCTCTTATTCCATTTACTGGTGTCACTACATTCTACCTTATTGGCCCATGAGTGGCAGCAGCAGCGCTTATCGATAAGTGCACTGTCGTACCATCTCTGGAGCGCCCGACGGTATTTCCGGGTATTGGTATGTCTGGAAGTGAGTTGGAGACGGACCAGCAGTTCAGTTGGACCAGGAGGGCGGTTGGGACGCAGCAGCAGTGCAGACGGGGACGGAGCCCCAGTGAGGTCTGCACAGCCAGTACCAGAGGGGACGACCGTTGGTTGGTCATTCGGTCGGTCGTCTCATCAACGACGTTTATTTGGGTCGGTTTCATCCTGCGCAGAGATGTCGGTTGTGTTCCCTCTGCATGGTTGGGTCCGCGCCAGTGTCTCCAGGACGTTGTCCTTCCGAAGGAAGTCAGTTCAGTTGGACCAGGAGTCCAGTTGGGCACGGAGCAGTGAGTCGACAGAGTCAGTCGGAAGGCGGACAGTGCGAGTACGCGCCGGGACCGTGGTCGACGCAGACGGAAGGCCGTTGTTCGGTCGATCGGCAGGTCGTCGCATGGCGACATTTGGTCTGCTGAGCACTGACACCAGTATTAGTCGGGGAAGAGTTGGCAGCCAGCAAAAAAATGGTTCAAATGGCTCTGGGCACTATGGGACTTAACTTCTGAGGTCACCAGTCCCCTAGAACTTAGAACTACTTAAACCTAACTAACCTAAGGACATCACACACATCCATGCCCGAGGCAGGATTCGAACCTGCGACCGTAATGGTCGCGCGGTTCCAGACTGTAGCGCCTAGAACCGCTCGGCCGCCCCGGCCGGTGGCAGTCAGCAACAGTCGGGTTCGTATGGCGTTACTATTCGCTTGGACTGCTGTCTGCGAAGGTGGGCTGCCATTTGTTTTCTCAGCCCACGACGGATGTGACAACAAGTCGTGTGTTTTCTTGCCTAGAATCTACAGCCTCCAGTACTGACTTGACAGTTGTGACTTGTGTTTTTGGATTCTTTTAAACTCGTCTAGAGTGATGTTTCATGCCATGATCTTGATGAGGCCCAGTCTGAAGCTGAAACTTCCCCTTCAAAAATTAAGATTGACTGTGCTCGTAAACTTCTATGCTATTTGATTTTCAAACAGCTGAGCAAATCTGAACGTGCTCTCTTTACCTATTCTGATCATCACTAAACTGACACACAATATTTTTTAGCATACAGCAATCAGACTTTCAATAATCCCTACAAAAAAATGGCCGTGACTAACAATAACCTATACCTTTATGAATCACTTACCTCACAAAAATCTTCGTTACTCGAACTACTGCAACACAGCGAGCGCCAATACTGCCAGCTAAATAAAAGATTCAAACTACTGAAGGCACTAACTACTGATAGGCATAGTTAGCAAATGAAAGATTTTGATAGAGAACAAACAATGTATTTACCCTAATAGTGCTCAAAACTCATAATATGTATATCAGTCCATGACATCCAGTCTTAAAAATTTCCTTTTTCTGACGGACATACGTCCTAATCGTCCGCTCTCAAAACTGCCATCTCTCTCCCCACATCCACCACTGCTGGCGGCTCACCCCTAACTGTCCAACGCTACGCTCTGGTTACATCTAACTGCCCAACACTTCACAAGCAAATATTCCAACAATGAGCTCAACCAGCCACAGACTGCACACAGCGTAGTCAGTGATTTTCATACAGAGCAATACGTGGCGTTACGAACATAAAAACCTAAACAGCCTACATACAAAGTTATTGGTATCTCGGTGTACTCTTCATCGGCCGATATTTTCCATTATCTGTGCAGTTGGATCTGACCGTTGGAAATCGTTCAGATTGTCGGTCGGTCGTGAACCGTCCCTTGGTTGTGTTGCCTTCCGATTAAGAGGTCTTCGGTCGGGCTGTCTGTCTCATCTAGGTGTGTGTTAGTGTTACTCCCCAGGCGGACCCTTGGAACCTTCTGAGTGCCGCTCCTTCTGTTTTACATAATTTAGGCCTTAAGACGTAAAATTTTTTCTGAATAGTGTGTGTGGCCTTGAGCCTAGTTTTAATCTCTTTTAAATTAGAAATTCAAAATCTTTGTCTTGCCCTTAAGTCATAAGATTGTTATTCTTTAGTATGAGACCTTCAGCCGAGTTTTACACGAATATTTTAAGATAAGACCTTCAGCCTTTTCAAATTGGAAGCTCTTGTTCCTAGGCCTTATGTCGTTAAATTGTTCGTTCATATGCGGTCTTCAACCGAGTTTTCAGCCTATTTAGAATTAACATTGAAAATCTTTGTTTTGGCGTTAAGCCGTAACACTATTTTTGCTTAATGTGTGGCCTTCAGCCGATTTTTATTGAAGAAAAAAATTTTTTTAAAGAATCGAAACATCCAGAAGAATTCCTGTGCCTCAATTCCTTGCTTAGGCCTTGGGCCTTGAATTTTCGAATGTGGCATTCAGCCGATTTAACTTAAATCAAGGGAGCTGTTTCGTTAAAACCTTGAGAGTTAATTCTTGCTTATGTTATTGTGTGTTCTAACAAATTATGTTTGTATGTTGAGTGCAACTGACAGCAACTTACTTTGGCCCCTTTCGACAAATACAACCTCATCCGCTCTGTCCTGCTAGTTCACGCGTGTCATTCATATTTTTATTTTTTGTTTTGGCTTTATTTTCTTTTTTCTTATTCACATTATGGAGTTCAGAGCACAACGTAAATCATGTAATATTAATTGTTTTGAGTAGAGTAATTGTGCTTCTTGGGACCAAATAATAACCCTGAAGAGAAAAAGAAAATCTCAATTCGTTATTGTCATTATGCTTTTTTGTCTATTTACTTGAAGACAGAAATGCTGAATGGTCTGGAGGCGTGCACTGATGCCTTGTGCAGATGTAATTGTAGAAATATTATCGTGTTTCAATTGGATCGACAATGCAATAGGAACCATTTCTGGTCTGAGAAACTTATTCAAATTTGAAGCATTTCTTGGCATTTGTAAAATATTTTCAGGTCACGGAAGGTAAGTTTGCGTCAAGAGTTCCAGGGCGAAAAGTGTTTCGTTGTCTCTTTATGCTGTGAAACAACGTTACATTATCAGTTCAACATGGCCAATAATTTAAAAAATGGTTCAAATGGCTCTAAGCACTATGGGACTTAACACCTGAGGCCATGAGTCCCCTAGACTTAGAACTACTTAAACCTAAATAACCTAAGGAAATCACAAACATCCATGCCTGAGGCAGGATTCGAACCTGCGACTGCAGCAGCAGTGCGGTTCCGGACGGAAGCACCTAGAAACGCTCGGTCACAGTAACCGGCTCAATAATTTTAAGTTCACGTCACAATTACCCTAGACAAGAATTATCTCGTTGTAATACGCACACTACCGTTGCAGACCCAAGCTTTCTTCATATCACAATGCCATTTAACGTTACGTCCAACAAGGTGACAATAACAATAGTAAACCGTTCACTACGTAATGACCGCTGCATCATTTCAGATACCAAGAAAACTTGCGTTGCATTACGTGTAAGTATGAATTCTTCCAAGACTAAGTTATCTGTGCACCGTTCGATCTTTCGACCAACTTTGTTGTATGGGAGCGAAAGCTGGGTGGATTCAGGTTACCTTATCAACAAGGTTGAGGTTACGGATATGAAAGTAGCTAGGATGATTGCAGGTACTAGTAGATGGGAACACTGGCAGGAGGGTGTCCACAATGAGGATATCAAAGAAAAACTGGGAATGAACTCTGTAGATGTAGCAGTCAGGGCGAACAGGCTTAGATGGTGGGGTCATGTTACACGCATGGGAGAAGCAAGGTTACCCAAGAGACTCATGGATTCAGCAGTAGAGGTTAGGAGGAGTTGGGGCAGACCGAGGAGAAGGTACCTGGATTCGGTTAAGAATGATTTTGAAGTAATAGGTTTAACATCAGAAGAGGCACCAATGTTAGCACTGAATAGGGGATCATGGAGGAACTGTATAAGGGGGGCTATGATGATGATGATGATGAATTCTTCCTAGTTGTTGTGTACATAGTTCTGCGTAGTCAGCGCATACAGAACTTTCCCACTAGACCACGCCCCACTAAGCACAACAGTGCAGGCGCAGCGCTTGTCCATCTCCGCACTACGAGATGGCGCTGCCTTAGAGACGGACCAAATTCTGCTTCCGCCGATCCACGTTATGTAACGCAGCCAATGAGATTGCTGCTAGCGTAGAATCTTTTCTCCTCGCGGATCACACTCGCACAGTGATACCTGAATATGTGAGGTATTATAACGAGTGTGCAGACCTCCGATTACTCAGTCTGCATTAGTCTGTACCAGTCTGCATTTGTCTGTACCAGTCTATAGTCAAGTTTCATTCTGCGCCTAATAAGATTATCGTATTCCTGTACATAGCCACGAAGATAAACGTATAAACACTTTTGTCAAGTATCAGAGACATATGTGAGAATAAGATTAACGTACCAATACCAAAGGAACTTCAGATTGTCAATTGTAAACTGCATCCAGAATCAAGTTACGTAATGTCTATGCTTTTTATTATTTTAATAAATGTGTATAAAAATTAATCAAGTTCTATTTAAAGTTGGCCACCGTCGATCTGCTACTCCAAGCGTGCACGTGGCATTTCTATCGTGTGACCTAACGGCAGAAGATAAACACGCCACGATAAGACCACGAGACATATTGCTGACACTCTCCTACTTCGTTAGAGCGAAAAGGCAAATAATCTGATGGTGTGTGCACTGAAGGTCTTACAGTACGCACACCACACTACTGATACTCAGATCGCGTAATTATATTTCCTTTCGACTCTATTCACTTGTAAAGAGGGCAGGTCATCTTTAAACAGGCCAGTTTCGAGTGGTACTTTAATGTTTGCTGGCATTATCGAAGTCACGTTCAATTTAACAGACGTCGTACAAGTATGTCGAGCTTGTTTTAGATTTTCAACAGTGTTCAGTGCAGTGGTGGTGGCGTTGTGAGAGGGAAGCCACCAGTAGTTTCCCGGGCGACGATACTGCCAGCGCGCCGCGACGCGACGGCGGGGCAGACAATGCAGGTGGCGAGGTGGGGTCCGCCGCTGCGTCACGCGACTGTCCGGCCCGCGCTGCCACTCCCTCCGCTCCCCGTCACTCCTGGCACATCTCCCGCAAGGAATTCAATAGATAGCAATCCGAGTTAATTAGCGGTGCACCGCGCTGCGCTCCGAGCCGCATCCGTCCGCGGCGGCTGCGCGCGGGACCAGTTTTTGCGCTTCCTTTTCTTCCTCTCCTTCTTCGTCTTCTTCTTCTAGGGCTGCGGCTCCGGAGGCGAGCCGCCCCTTGCCCTCGCCTCTGCAGCCGGCAGGCGATTCCGATTTTCGGTTCGGCTCGGCAGAGGCGGCGTGCAACAGATGGCTGCCGGCGATAGTGGCGCTAACATACTGCGCGGCGGCTGCGGGCTTAACTAGCGCCTCCATCAGGGTGCCGCGCATGCGCAACGAGCTCAATCGCGTGTCGGCTCGAACACTCACGGCGCGCCCGCGCGGCTACCTGCTCATCGCGGATAGCACGACTGGTCTTAACGGCCGTGAGAGAGAACCGTGTAGTCTCGGGACGCCGCCGACGCGACGCTCCGGAGATACCCTGCGAATGTAGCGTCCAACACGTAGCCTTAAACCATCCTCACACCACACGTAAAAACTGATGTGGACGAGGAGCCGTACGAGTTTTAGTGTTGTGAAGTCAGTTCACGTTATTTCACGAAGGAAGCACTGGTATACGTGAAGCATGAAATAAGTTTACTATATTTCGGTAACGAAACTTTTAATCTATAAGAGGCAATAATACTCTTTACGTCAGAAGCAGGTCTTGGGTGACGCCATATTGGACTGTATCATTATCAGACAAAGTTTATATTTGGCGGATTTTATAAAAATGTGTGTGAAATCTTATGGGACTTAACTGCTAAGGTCATCAGTCCGTAAACTTACACACTACTTAACCTAAATAATCCTAAGGACAAACACACACACCCATGCCCGAAGGAGGACTCGAACCTCCGCCGAGACCAGCCGCACAGTCCCTGACTGCAGCGCCTGAGACCGCTCGGCTAATCCCGCGTGGCGGCGGATTTTATATTACAACTTATGTCCTATGAATATACGCCGTTCCAAAGCAACAACAACTGAGGAACTCTCGAACGCGCATCGTTGTTGGTTCGACTTGTTGTAATGAAATGATATTTCATATTGGTGTCTAAAGAGTTTTCATATATAATATGTCGTACTTAAATATCAGTTAATAACACATTAGCGATTAAAGCCTTCAAGAGATTGTAAGATGAATCTATAGTCGTAAGTTATACAAGTTCGTTGTAGCGTATTGCATACAAATATAGAGTTACAAAGTAATGTTTAGCTGGTTCATGCTGTGCTGTATCCAGATTTTTTAAAATTGACCTTTCTGCTTTCTTAAGGGTTGTCAGGCTTTCTTGTTAATTTAATAGGAGTATGTTCTTTGATATTCAGTTTTATGTAAATGTCAGTGCACTCTCTGTAAAGTGTGAGTTTTTTCAGTTTTGTCAAAATGCCGAGAAACGTTGAGCAACAAACTGCAAGACTGCTCCTACATTGACATTGCTTTCTACACTTCATGTTGATTTATTCATCGAAAAACTTTGGGACATGTAATTCTTTTATAAATTCACACACTTACATAAAGTAAAGAAAATGTAACAGTAATACTATAGTAGCCGGCCGGTGCGGCCGAGCGGTTCTAGGCCCTTCAGTCCGGAACCGCGCGACTGCTACGGTCGCAGGTTCGAATCCTGTCTCGAGCATGGATGTGTGTGATGTCCTTAGGTTAGTTAGGTTTAAGTAGTTCTAAGTTCTAGGGGACTGATGACCTCAGATGTTAAGTCTCATAGTGCTCAGAGCCATTTGAACCATTTTTGAAGTAATACTGTAGTAAATATGTTTTTGCTGTTTTTTTTTTCTTGCCTTATATACAAGAGCAGTTGTACTAGTTGCGGCAGAATATTTTGCACTTCATTATTTCAAGTCTTGTATTTTACACGTTCTGAAAATTCTGCTGTTCAATAATAGCAATGATGAAGTAAGAACCACCATAGGGTTTTTCAAAAAAAGTGATAATGATGAAGCAATTTTTCTCTAAGTGGAAGACTATTATAAAATTCTATTGCACTATTTGCAACTGGATATTTATACACTCATGCTCATAAATTAAGGATAGTGCTGATAAATGGTGAAACAACGCTCTGGTGGGCGGCTTGCGGGTTTAAATCACCTCAGGGTATGACCATGCAGTGCGTTTGACCTGCGGTCATCGCACGGTGGCGCTAGCAGCAGTCAACATATGCTGAGGTGTGTTGGTGCATGTCAGAGTACGGTGTAGCGAGTAAGTGTGCAGACGTTTTCAGACGTGCTAATGGTGACTGTGTGTTGAAAATGGCTCAAAGAACACATATTGATGACGTTATGAGGGGTAGAATACTAGGGGGACTGGAGGCTGGTAAAACACAGCAGGTCATAGCACGGGCCCTCTGTGTGCCACAAAGTGTGATCTCAAGATTATGGCAACGATTTCAGGGGACAGGAAACGTGTCCAGGCGCTGCAGTACGGGACGTCCAAAGTGTACAACACCACAAGAAGACCGATATCTCACCATCAGTGCCCGCAGACGGCCACGGAGTACTGCAGGTAACCTTGCTCAGGACGTTACCGCAGCCACTGGAACAGTTGTCTCCAGACACACAGTCTACAGATGACTGAACAAACATGGTTTATTCGGCCAGAGACTTGCAAGGTGCATTCCACTGACCCCTGGTCACAGGAGAGCCCGTTAAGCCTGGTGTCAAAAACACAGTACATGGTCATTGGAACAGTGGCCACAGGTTATGTTCACGGACGAGTCCAGGTATAGTCTGAACAGTGGTTCTCGCCGGGTTTCATTCGGCGTGAACCAGGAACCACTTACCAACACCTTAATGTCCTTGAAAGGTGCCTGTATGCAGGTCATGGTTTGATGGTGTGAGGTGGGATTATGATTGGCGTATGTACACCCCTGCATGTCTTTGACACAGAAACTGTAACAGATCAGGTGTACCGGGATGTCATTTTTCACCAGTATGTCCGCATTTCCAGCGGTGTAGTGGGTCCCACCTTCCTCGTGATGGATGAAAACACACGGCCCCACTGAGCTGCCATCGTGGAGGAGTACCTTGAAACAGAAGACATCAGGTGAATGGAGTGCCCTGCCTGTTCTACAGACCTAAACCCCATCGAGCACGTCTGGGATGCTCTCGGTCGACATATCGCTGCACGTCTTCAAACCCCTACGACACTTCAAGAGCTCCGACAGGCACTGTTGCAGGAATGAGAGGCCATACCCCAGCAGCTGCTCGACCACCTAATCCATAGTATGCCAACCCGTTGTGCGGCCTGTGTACGTCTGCATGGTGATCATAACCTATATTGATGTCGGGACACATGCGCAGGAAGCAGTGGCGTTTTGTAGCACGTGTGTTTCGGGACAGTTTTCTCAACTTGTCACCAATACAGTGGACTTACATATCCGTGTCGTGTGTGTTCCCTATGTGCCTATGCTATTAGCACCAGTTTTGTGTAGTGCCACGTTCTGTGGCACCACATTCTGCAATTATCCTTAATTTATGAGCATGAGTGTAAGTTGGTCCTTACTGCCTGGACATGGACCTTTCCTTTTTTGCTTTATAAAATGTTCATGGAGGATACTGAAGTTATTATTTATGTATAGTTGTGGTAGAACAACACTACTGGTTTATGGAGTAAGGAGCAGTACTATGCTAGGCAGTTTTTGTAACTGCGTGATTTGCTAACCAGATACGGTCGACAGTTGCCTCTGCAGAGCGCTGCAGTATAAAATTATAGCACCCAGCACGTGACATGGACGCTGTGTATCGTGTGGTTAATTTTACAGCCCACATCCACGTCGACGTCAGCTGCCTCGCCTCATGCGAGGACAGCTTTAACGAGAGCAGCGTGGTCTCATAGCTCTGTCTGGGGCTGATGTGGGATCACCGCTTCCTTCCTCTTCACCAACGAGCCAGTCACTGATATACCAATTGCAAAAAGGGAAGCAACTGTAAGGAGGTAGGCTTCTACAGCTATAATCAATTGACATAAAAATGTTCTGCCTTGCCGCAGTGGATACACCGGTTCCCGTGAGATCACCGAAGTTAAGCGCTGTCGGAAGTGGTCGGCACTTGGATGGGTTGTCATGCGCTGTTGCCATTTTTCTGGGTGCACTCAGCCTCGTGATGGCAATTGAGGAGCTGCTCGACCGAATAGTAGCGGCTTCGGTCAAGAATACCATCATAACGGCCGGGAGTGCGGTGTGCTGACCACACGCCCCTCCTATCCGCATCCTCAATTGAGGATGACACGGCGGTCGGATGGTCCCGACGGGCCACTTGTGGTTTGTAGACGGAGTGTTATGGTAAAATGATGGTAACTTAATAAAACAGTGGTAGTGAACGTTTCATCGATCCCCACAACTAAGTACGGCATTAGGTCACAATTTTAAAAAATCTACGATTTTATTGATCTTCTGCGGTGAAAGGAATTGTAAACTTAATTACATTGAAAATAACTTTGATCACGTTGAGCTCCATAGCCGACTGACACTAATATTAATGACTAATGAGAACCACCAAAGGTGCATTGACAGACATTTATTAGGTCACTATTGGTTTCCATCGTCAGAAAGTCGACAGGATCCCTACCAGTTCCCGTATGTGATATGAGAGATCTAATTGTCTTATATAACGAGGCAAAATCTGTAACACACACCATGCAAACATTCTGACGAACGCCTGGCAGAAGCACGGCGAGCAGTAATTGTATGCCACACGGCGTGTGTGCACACTAGATTCTACTAGACTCATAGTCTAATGTACACCACACTATTAGAATCGTGCTCTAGTGTACACAGGATGCCGTATCGCATGCAATTACTGCTCGCCATGCTTCCGCCAGGCGTTCGTCAGAATGTTTACATGAATGCCATTTACAGATTTTGCCTACAACGTTGGAAGCGGCCTTGCCGCAGTGGGTACACCGGTTCTCATCAGGTCACCGAAGTTAAGCGCTGTCGGGCGTGGCCGGCACTTGGATGGGTGACCAGCCTGGCCGCATTGCGCTGTTGTGATTTTTCGGGGTGTACTCAGCCTCGTGATGCCAGTTGAGGAGCTACTCGACCGAATAGTAGCGGCTCCGGTCAAAGAAAACAATCATAACGACCGGGAGAGTGGTGTGCTGACCACACGCCCCTCCTATCCGCATCCTCCACTGAGGATGACACGGCGGTCGGATGGTCCCGATGACCCACTTGTGGCCTGAAGACGAAGTGCCTACAACGTTACATAAGACAACTAGACCTCTTAAATCATGATATTGGCACAACACGGCAGCGTGATGATGCTCTGACGAACGAAACTGGTCGTGACACAATAAATGTGTACCAGTAGAGATGCGCTGGGTCCAGTCCATAAGGTGTGTTTCATTATGTTTGTTTCCTGAGGCGGAAGGAATGAGGTTCTCTTGCCGTACAGAGGTGATCCTGCGCCGCTGGCAGAACTGCCAAAGCTGAGTCTCCTCCCTGCCCCCAAAAAGAAACTACCTTTAAACAATTTTTTTCTGTACAGATATAGGAAAT
This sequence comes from Schistocerca cancellata, assembly GCF_023864275.1. Taxonomy (NCBI): domain Eukaryota; kingdom Metazoa; phylum Arthropoda; class Insecta; order Orthoptera; family Acrididae; genus Schistocerca; species Schistocerca cancellata. The sequence goes on from NC_064630.1 coordinate 459,992,321, forward strand.
TTTCTAATTTGTAGGGAAGGTTTAATAAAAATAAAACGTTGTTGAAGATTAGTCAATGAATCAGCTATGTAGACGAATAATATTTCAGACAACACATTAAGTATACGATTGTAAATAAGTTATGTAAACTTTTTAAACGAATTTAATTAAAACAAAATCTGTGTCGTATTTTGTACTTCAGCTACTGTGTATTGAGTTTATAATGATGTATAGTACAGAACAGATTTTATTTGCTCCTGTTAATTTATCAACAGTGTTTGAATCATTAATAGGGAATAAAAGAAAAAGGCTTATAATTAAGTGTTCCTTTTCTCAAACTGGGCTTTTATTATATTTTTACTTTCATTTGGTTGCTATGAGTGTAGACATCTCACCTATAGTGTCACTGAATTTAAATTTAGCAGCTGTGTCGTATTCTGTCAACAAGATAGCTGAATTTGACAGATTGCTTCACCTATACTGTATCTTAAGCAGTTTTTTTTTTTTTGGTAAATCTTCCGGGATGTAAGGTCGTGGTCCATGAAACTCTTCAGCTCCTAACGTTTCGTCCAGAGCTGCGCTGGACGTCTTCAGAAGGGTGTTTCTCCTCCGGTGAGTCTTGCCGACTGACGTGTCAGACGTCTGAGAGCGACTTATATATCGTAGAAAGTGGGCGTGGCCAGAGTTACACATGATATGCAGAGATAATCTTTGTCAGAGATAGAACTTAACTATCGATCGTGATCTCGTCACGGATAAAACTGTCTAGCAAATCTGTAGTGCTACTGTCCAAATATCACTAAATTTCATGGTCTCTTCTTTCCGATTAAAATTATCCCTATGTTTATATACACTCCTGGAAATGGAAAAAAGAACACATTGACACCGGTGTGTCAGACCCACCATACTTGCTCCGAACACTGAGGGAGGGCTGTACAAGCAATTATCACACGCACGGCACAGCGGACACACCAGGAACCGCGGTGTTGGCCGTCGAATGGCGCTAGCTGCGCAGCATTTGTGCACCGCCGCCGTCAGTGTCAGCCAGTTTGCCGTGGCATACGGGGCTCCATCGCAGTCTTTAACATTGGTAGCATGCCGCGACAGCGTGGACGTGAACCGTATGTGCAGTTGACGGACTTTGAGCGAGGGCGTATAGTGGGCATGCGGGAGGCCGGTGGACGTACCGCCTAATTGCTCAACACATGGGGCGTGAGGTCTCCACAGTACATCGATGTTGTCGCCAGTGGTCGGCGGAAGGTGCACGTGCTCGTCGACCTGGGACCGGACCGCAGCGACGCACGGATGCACGCCAAGACCGTAGGATCCTACGCAGTGCCGTAGGGGACCGCACCGCCACTTCCCAGCAAATTAGGGACACTGTTGCTCCTGGGGTATCGGCGAGGACTATTCGCAACCGTCTCCATGAAGCTGGGCTACGGTCCCGCACACCGTTAGGCCGTCTTCCGCTCACGCCCCAACATCGTGCAGCCCGCCTCCAGTGGTGTCGCGACAGGCGTGAATGGAGGGACGAATGGAGACGTGTCGTCTTCAGCGATGAGAGTCGCTTCTGCCTTGGTGCCAATGATGGTCGTATGCGTGTTTGGCGCCGTGCAGGTGAGCGCCACAATCAGGACTGCATACGACCGAGGCACACAGGGCCAACACCCGGCATCATGGTGTGGGGAGCGATCTCCTACACTGGCCGTACACCACTGGTGATCGTCGAGGGGACACTGAATAGTGCACGGTACATCCAAACCGTCATCGAACCCATCGTTCTACCATTCCTAGACCGGCAAGGGAACTTGCTGTTCCAACAGGACAATGCACGTCCGCATGTATCCCGTACCACCCAACGTGCTCTAGAAGGTGTAAGTCAACTACCCTGGCCAGCAAGATCTCCGGATCTGTCCCCCATTGAGCATGTTTGGGACTGGATGAAGCGTCGTCTCACGCGGTCTGCACGTCCAGCACGAACGCTGGTCCAACTGAGGCGTCAGGTGGAAATGGCATGGCAAGCCGTTCCACAGGACTACATCCAGCATCTCTACGATCGTCTCCATGGGAGAATAGCAGCCTGCATTGCTGCGAAAGGTGGATATACACTGTACTAGTGCCGACATTGTGCATGCTCTGTTGCCTGTGTCTATGTGCCTGTGGTTCTGTCAGTGTGATCATGTGATGTATCTGACCCCAGGAATGTGTCAATAAAGTTTCCCCTTCCTGGGACAATGAATTCACGGTGTTCTTATTTCAATTTCCAGGAGTGTATTTCAATTGCTTCTCTACAAAGCTGTGGGTAATAGTTCGTCGTCGTAGATAAAATTTTTGTTTCGGAAAACTTCACTTGATGATTTCCTGACTGAAAAGCGTGTTCTGCTACAGCCGATTTATCTGTTTTTCCTAATCGGCAAAGACTTCTGTGTTCTTTTAGCCGCGTATTTACGCTTCTTTTTCTTGTTCCAATATAAACTTTTCCACATGTACACGGAATTTTATATACGCCATTGGCTGACAGAGGAGCGCGTTTATCTTTTACAGACCGGAGAACATGACAAATTTTCTTCGTTGGTCTAAAAACAGGTCTAATATCATGTTTACTTAAAACCTTTCCAATCTGATCCGTTACTTTCTTTATAAAAGGGAGAGAGACTGTATTCTTCCATCGTTTTTCGGGCTTGTCCTTAGGCTTTTTGTTGTTTGGGTGCTGCTTACTTCTCTCTTTGAGTAGCCATTTTTCTCAAAACTGTGCTTCAGATGTTTTAATTCGGCGTCTGTCAGTAAGACAATGTCTGAAAAGAGCAGTCAGATCTTCTGGGGAAATATATCCGTTTTCAGACATTATCTTACTTCCAGTCAGTTCCAGTGGAATAATGAATTTTATGAGCAACTTAATGGCGTAGCAATGGGTAACCCATTGGGTCCTGCAGTAGCTAATTTTGTAAGTAGGCTGTTTAGATTTTTATATTGGTAATGCCACGTAGCGCTCTGTATGAAAATCACTGGCTGTGCTGTGTGCAGCCTGTGCTTGTTTGCATTGTTGTCTGCCATTGTTGTCATGAACTGCTATAGCTGGATGTGAACAGCGCGTAGCGTTGCGCAGTTAGAGGTGAGCCGCCAGCAGTGGTGGATGTGAGGAGAGAGATGGCGGAGTTTTGAAATTACATATATTATGACTTGTGATGATATTAAGGTAAATACATTGTTTGTTCTCTATTAATATCTTTCATTTGCTAACTATCTCTATCAGTAGTTAGTGCCTTCCGTAGTTTGAATCTTTTATTTAGCTGGCAGTAGTGGCGCTCGCTGTATTGCAGTAGTTCGAGTAACGAAGATTTTGTGAGGTAAGTGATTTCTGAAAGGTATAGTTTAATGTTACTCAGGGCCATTCTTTTGCAGGGATCTTTGATAGTCAGATTGCGTTGCGCTAAAAATATTGTGTGTCAGTTTAAGCACAGTTTTATATAAATTGTTCAAAGGGGATGTTTCATATGTCGACCCTTAGCCTAGGATACCTCACTGGAATATTCTGATTTTTTCTTGTAGTTTGTGTATTTAGTGTAGCTTTTGTTTATTTCTAGCGCGTAATTGTAGAGAGAATCTCCTTTGTAGTTGTAGCCTTTCATTGTTGTACAGTAAAACAGTTGTGGCATGCATATAGATTTGCACCAAGTATTTCGCAGCTACGCTTGCAATTAACTAGATATTATTTTTAGTGCTATGTTAATGTGTTCTCCTATTTTTGCACTTCAAATTGTGCTTTTCTGTGTTATCGTGTGAAATATTGTGACAATAATGGCGTGTGAAAAACGTAACACTAGGCTCCAAACTAAACTGAGAAATAATAGTGACGACGAGCGTAGCTTATCAGCGCCGCCGAGTAATGAATTTACTAATGTTCAAAATAGTAATTTGGTAACTGTGCACAGGGAAATGGAGCGGGCGGCAAATAATGGTGTAGACAGTGAAACACGTAGTGAACAGGGAAGCATTATCGATCGATCGGTCGGCAGCAGCTCGCCTCAGGAATCGGGAATGACAGTACACAATATTGCAAATACTGTAGACTCAGGTTTTGGGTTCTCACCGTTTTTTCAAATGAGTCAAGACACATTTTCCGCTTGTCAAAATGTGAATGTTGCCGGTGCAAATTCACTGCCGAAAAGCACTGAGGAACATGTTTCACACACCAATGCATTGTTATTACAATTAATACAACAAATGGGACAAACACAGCAAAAGCTTCAAAAGTTAGACACAATGGAACAAAATCAGAGACAAACACAGCAACAGTTAGACACAATGGAACAAAATCTTCAAAAGTTAGACACAATGGAACAAAAGCTTCAAAAGTTAGATTCAGTGGAACATAAGCTTGAACAAACACGTGAAGATTTAACTACTGAGTTACATAACATTGAATCGAAATGTCAAAAAGTCTGTAATGATGTAAAAACACAAATTTGTGAGCATTTTCAACCTATTTTTTCGCGGCATGAAAATGCATTACAGAATCACGAAGCAGCCATTTGTTCATGAAAATCATGAGACCTTGCGGGCTAAAATTGACTCAGTTGCATCTACCGATTCGGTTACGCAACTTGCAAAAACTCAGGAAAACTTAAAGGACACAGAAGGAAGACACATGGAGGAAATTAATTCATTATCAGAGAAAGTAGTTTAACTTTCGGATCAGCTAAATAATTTATCTACGAAGGTAGATGATAATCTGAATGACGCAAAACCGGTAGTCTTTAATGACACAGAAGAGAGCGAACAAATTAGGAAACTGAAACAAAATCTGAATCAAATTGATACGCAACATCAAAGAGAAATCCGGGAAGTACAAGATCAGCTGACACAGGTAATAGAAGAATTACGTATTTCAGAGGACACTCGCGCTCCAATACAGGAAGAGGGACATAGAAATACGGAACAGCCACAAATTAATAACACAGGGCACTTCGGAAATTATGAAAGAAATTGGCAAGGTACACCGAATTTTGAGATGGAACCGCCGAAACGACGTAACAATGACCAACATGCGACTCGCCGACATGATGATTTTGATTATAAGCTGTTCATTACTACACGTAAATTCAAAACGTTTAAGAACTCTGCCAACGACATTCATCCACAAGCGTGGCTCCATCAATTCTCTCATTGTTTTCCTCCCAACTGGTCATTGGAGCACAGGTTAGAATTTACGTGTGGCTACTTGGAGAATGAACCAGCTGTAAGAATGCGATCGGTCATTCACGATTGTCACAGTGAAGGAGAATTTTACCATGCGTCCCTCTCAGCATATTGGTCTCAAGCTACACAAGACCGAGTAAAACATAGCATCATGATGATGAAACACTTTGAACAATCTGAATTTTCCAGTCTTGTCAAATATTTTGAAGACATGTTGCACAAGAATCAGTACCTGTCAAACCCACACAGCCCCTCAGAACTCATCCGCATTTGCTTAATCAAATTACCTGAACATTTACGGCATATTATTTTGGCAGGACGTTGCAAAGACGACATTGAAGCTTTTCAGGGACTCTTACAAGAATTAGAAATTGACACAGACAGTCGCGGGATGCGAAAACAGGAAAACAATCACTACAGGTCACATCCGTCACAATTCCGTGACGACAGAAACAATAAATGGCCACGACAAGCCTATTCTTACAACGTAAGTCGTGACCAAAACAGACACCACCCATATGACAACCACTGGCAGAGTAATAGTTACAAGGAAAGATCACCGTTCCGCGGTAATGACTATCACAGAGACAATCAGAGAAACAGGCAATATGGGAACCAAAACAATTATTATCAAGGAAGACAGAATAACTTTAGACGCAACGGTCCAGCACGCAGTTACGACTCAGGGAGAAATTCTCCACCACGTGACAGACAAGAAAGAAACTATGTAAACTACCGACAAAACGACAGACGTGAATTTCATCAGAACTGGCGGGTTTCTAACAGAGCTGGGCCCTCTGGGCAACGTGAATTTGTAGAAGTTAGGTCTCCAAATCCCAATAACGACGCGCGCCAACAAAGAGACAATAGGCAATGACTCACACCGCTGGCAGCCACAATACGTACTTATGAAACTGACGACGCAGCTGCCGTAGCTAGTAATTACGTAAAAATGGAAGACATTAGGGACATCTTACTCCAGGAACACGACGTAAAACTTAACAACATTGCACATCCTGTGATTCACATTACAGTAAATGACGTAAAATTTACGGCAGTACTTGACTCTGGCAGTCCCATTTCAGTAATTAGTGAAACAGCTTTTAGCAAATGCAACAAATCGAACGATTGTCCCACGCTTCCGTTACGTAAGATTAAATTACAAGGTGCAATCTTTGGAAAAAGTGTAGATGTACGCCAACAAACCAATTTAGAATTCTTTTGCCAAAGCCACAGCTTTTCTATGAACTTTCTTATTGTTCCATTATTGTCGACGGAAATTATACTGGGAGTAGACTTTTTGAATGAATACAAAGCAATTTTAAGCTTTCACGATGCTGAAATAAGTTTAGAGAAAGAAGGTAAGTCAATAGCTTTGAAATTTGAAGTCTGGCTCTCAAACCATGATGAGGAAATTAATCGGCTTTATGTTCTGTTAGACAACAGTTCGGAATTTTCTACGGAACTAGACACTAACAATCACTCTGGAAGTACTGACAGGGATGGTACCGACGGCATATTTGAAACTAATGAGTCAATTCAGAATAAAATTCAAACAATTGAGAATTGTAATGACACTGATAGGCAGGACCTTTTTGGGATTTTACAAGCACATTCCACAGTTTTTACTCACAAAACAGGAACAATCAAGGGATTTCAATACCAATTCCGTGTTCTTGAGCATACTAAATTTTGTGTTAGACCATACGTAATTCCAGCACATTATAGGGACCGTGTTAGAACAGAAATACAATCTATGCTTGACGAGGGCATTATTGAGCCTGCAGTAAGCTCATACAACAATCCGTTACATATCGTTGAGAAGAAAAATGGATCGATCAGGCTTGTCTTAGATTCGAGACAAATCAATACTATCATTATTCCTGAAACAGACAGGCCGCAGACGATGGAAGAACTTCTTCAAAATTTTAATGGTGTAAAAGTGTTGTCTTCCATTGATCTCACATCCAGCTTTTATCAGATCGAACTTCATCCAGAATGCAGAAAATACACAGCTTTCCTTTGTTTCGGCGTTTGTTATCAGTTTCGGAAACTTCCTTTTGGTTTGAACATATCTTCGGCAGCATTCATTCGCGGGTTAAATTCCATATTACCTGAGTTCTTAAAACGTCACATCACCTTATATGTGGACGATATTCTAATAGCAGAAGCTTCATGGGAACAACATAACCGCATCCTCAACAGTTTGTTACGTATTTTTGCAGAATCTGGAATTACAGTTAACTTGGAAAAGTCTGAATTCGGTAGGTCAAAGGTGAAGTTTTTGGGACATATTATTTCTTCTGAAGGCATTCAGCCGGATCCTGAAAAGTTATAAGCAATCAGAGCCATTCCAGTTCCATCCACAAAAAGACAAGTCCGCAGTTTTCTAGGTCTCGTAAATTTTTACCGTCGTTTTCTGAATATGCAAATTCTACTTACGCCAAAACTTTGTTCTCTCACTGGAAAAAATACTATTTGGAACTGGGACGAACAAGCACAGTTGGAATTCAATTCTTTGAAAGAAGCGTTACTTCACGCGCCAATACTAGCTCATCCAGATCTGTCACAAGATTTCTGCCTTAGCACGGATTCTTCTAAAGTCGGTCTTGGTACCCACTTATTTCAAGAAGCCATAGAAGATGACATTACTGTTCAGAAAACTATTGCTTTTGCTAGCCGAGTGCTAACAAAGTCTGAAAAAAATTATTCCGTTACTGAATTAGAAGCTTTAGCTATCGTTGGGGCATTTAACAAATTCCGTTTCTTTCTTTCTGGTAAGCACGTAAAAGTATACAGTGATCAACGTGCATTACAATTTCTTATGTCTTCAAAATTAAATCATGACAGGTTAAAACGTTGGGCGTTGTTTCTGCAAGAATTCCGCTTCACAATAGTCTACATTCCCGGCAAGGAGAACATTGTTGCGGACGCACTGTCACGCGCACCGGCTGGACTTGAGAAAAGTAACACAGAAGGCAACCTCGAGAAAAATTTCAGTATTCTTTACATTCATAAAGTCGCCTTTGAAAACTTCATCACCACATCTTTAAAGGACATTGCTCATGAACAAGATAAAGATCCGATTTGGAAAGACGTCAAAAGTAAATGGCATGAAAAGACACACACTCAGATTCGGCATTATTACCTTGTTAGAAACAACATACTCTTCAAACGCTGCACTGTTGATGACAAGCTATGGGTACTTTGCATTCCAGACGATTTTGTTAATAAGCTCATTTGGTACATTCATTTCAGCTACGCACATTTTGGCCCACGAAAATGTTATCATATTCTTCGAACGACTTGTTATTTTAACAATATGGAAAAGCGAATTCGAAGAGTCTTGTCTATTTGTAAATTTTGTCAAAAGGCGAAACCATCTACTATCTCACATCGTGCTCCGTTGTTTCCTATTATTCCTTCTAAATTAAAAGAATTTGCTGCTGTTGATCTCTTGGGACCCCTTGTCAGAACATCGAATGGATTTTCGTACGTTCTAGTCGCTGTTGAACTTACTTCAAAATTTGTTTCTTTCACTCCGTTACGTAAAGCCACTGGACGGTCTGTATCCAACGCCTTTGTTAATAATTTCTTACGTGAAGTTGGCCACGTTGCTAAAGTCATTTCAGATAACGGACCGCAATTCAGATCTGCTGTTTGGTCCCGCATGCTTCGGAATAATAAAATCAAACCTGTTTTTATTTCATTGTACTCACCACATTGTAACCCGTCTGAACGGATTATGAAAGAAATCAATAAGCTTTGCAGACTTTATTGTCACAGAAAGCATCAGCATTGGGACAGATATTTACACTTATTTCAAAACGTGCTGAATGAAATGCCTCATGACTCCACTGCTTTACCACCTACTCTTGTACTGAAGAATGTAGAACCTCCGAACAGAATCAGAGAGCTTGTACCTTTCCTGAATACACGTAAACTTCGACACAAAGACATAATTGATTTGGCTCTTAAAAATATAAAATCTGCAGCAGACAAAAGGAGAAAACTACACAGGAAAGCAAATGCAAAGAAATTATGTATTGGTCAGAAAGTTCTCATTAAAGCTCATTCATTGTCACATAAGAAGAAACACTTGAGTCACAAATTCTTTCTAGTTTACAATGGACCTTACAGAATCCGACGTATACCACATGATAATTGCGTTGAAGTTGAAACTCTGCGTACTAGGAAGAGTAAAGGTTTACACCACATTTCACATGTAAAACCATTTATTGACAGATAATCTGCTTTTTAACTTAGTCTTTGCAATTTTCACTTCACGCTACTTGTACAATTTGTCACACTGAGAAACTGTTAACACGCAACAATGTTTGAAGTTAAATATCCAGTCAAGAACCTAGAGAACTTATTTAAACAGAAATTACGACTGCATTGTTGTTGCGAACAGACGACACAGTGTTATTGTGTGTGTACATTCTTGCTTGTTAGTTGCACGATTACATAACGACTATAAGGCTCACATACTTAGAACATTTACCTGTACTGCTAATGAGATTTTAATGCAACATTTTGGTGTACTTGAAAATACATTCTGAATTAAAGTACTTTCTGAGAGATACCAGATGACACAGTGGTTAGTTTATGTGACAGCTACACGATTTTATCACGACGCTACTAATGAGTGACAATTTACAATGTTGCTTTTGCGGTGTTTCTGTTTTATATCTGCACAGTTTTTCTGAATTCTTCTGGAAAGTAAAACATGTTTTAGTAGTAACTTTTGTGGTATAGCTACAATGAGACAGCCTTTTCCATAGCACAACAATATGTTACAGCACAGTAATTTCTTCATCACAACAATAAGCGTAATAACTAAGAAATCTATACGCAAAGCATTTCACTTTTGTTTATCATGAGGTAAGTACATTGACTTCTGCAGAACTTAGCTTTTGGAGGACGATAACTACGACACTTCCACAGAGATTATCTTACAGCAAGACGCACATCTAGCGCTACAGGACACGTATTTGAGTGATTAATTTTGTACTTAAAACATTTATTTTTACAGATTTTTGAATTACAAAGAAAGTTTTCCGTGATACATTTCATTCCATTGCTGTAATCTGTAACACCTAAGGGTATAATTACATTAAACCTCAGGGGGGTACACGCCTACTTTGTGTACCATGTGATTGGCAAGCACAAGGAGCCCTAGCTAATATGGTATTTGCTTATACAGCTTCACACATCGGTACCATATTTCTCTAACACATAAATTACACAGCTATCTGATCATTTAACTGAGAGAGACAAACATTTATTTTTTACTACATCAGTGACATGTTTACGCAATTAAACAGTTGGATAACTTCACACTTATGAAATTGTATTCTGTCTGTACTTTGTGAACTGTTCATATTTTTTCGGACCCATTGTGATACTATGAGAGCTTTGAATGATGTATTTGGTATGAGATCATGATTTTTAAAGTACGTTTGAGGCAGATGACAATATTGAAATGAGCAGAGAATATTTTTTATGGTTTGAAATTATTGCAGAAAGCTACGACTTTTTTGAGATTTGACTGAGGTGTTATGGTGTTATTTTTACGACGACGATGTGTATTATGCTGTTGAGGTATGTTTATGTCAATAAGATGATGCTACCATACATGAGGAATGTGATTACGTGTTTATATGTATATGAATAATGAATAGAAGTTAAGGTCTCTTGACTTGTGAAAAAGGATGTTGGAAACTGAGAATCGTACTTTAAGAGTTAGGAAATGTGTGTGTAAATGCGTGAATGTATCACAATGCCGGCGAAAATTTTTTTGGACACTGTTATATTCATAGGATTTTGTTTCTACACATTTGTAACGTAAATTTTCGACCTGTGAAATTTTCATATGAGACTGTCACTGTAGTGGAAACTGCTGTAGTGAATATTTCCGTAAGAAAGTTAAGTGACCACCTGCACGTAATGCGTCGTGGGCACGCACTGTGTCAGACGCCGGGAGAACAAGTCATTAGTGAGGGCCTTTCCAGAGGCACAGGTAGAAAAAAAAAGGGGAGGCCCTTACCCTCGCTATTGACATTCCTTTGTAGAAAGCATCGCAAATATAACACACTCATTACTTGAAAACATATGATTACTCGTACTTTGTGCTAATTACTGAAATGCTTATGAACTGATGGGAAATATTCGTACATCTGCACACCTGATTATGACAAGCGTCTTTCTACGAGAGTTGAGAGAATTTCTACTAACTTATGAAATGTCACATGACTATTGAATGATATTTTTATGCTTTGCTTTTCGTAGTTGCTTATTTCATTTGATATCTGGTTTCCAGCTATGTTGCAGCATTGCTTTTATAAAATAAAATGCATTTGCTAATGTGAACACTTTCTGTCAACAGATCTATTAAATAATAATTTTGTAATCCACATTCTTTAAAAAAAGGAGCACTTGGAAAGGAAAGAACAATAAGAAGGGACTAGTAACAGTAACTGGACACATAATTTTCTTTGCAAGTACATGGTAATTTTTTTTTACAATAAGTTGTTGTGGTGCACCACTTTAATTATATAGACATTAAGATGTGAATATGCATTTCCCTTGTCTGCATTGTTGTCTTTAGTGTAATGTTTTTTTTTGCTTGAGCTATGTCATGTTTAGATATAAGTTGCTGCTGCTGTTTGCCAGGCATAATGCTACTGAATTTTAATTTGTGTTACTCTTCTAAGCCAGTTTACTACTGATATATTTTTTGTTGTTTGCTGCACATTGCCTTATATTAGTTGTAATATTGCAACTGCTTTGCTAATTTCTATAACGCTGCTTGCTTCGCAGATCTGCATTTTTTTTATTGCTGTTTGCGTTAATTTGTTATGTGCTGCTGCATTGCCTCGTCCCTTAGTTTAGCATCTGAGCTCAGTAGATTTAAGTTAGCTTAAGAGGGGTAGACTACATAAGAAACTGACTATGGAGAATAGGTAAAGAATGCATTGCGAAGTTATATGAAAAAGATTTGGGCCAAAATTAGTATTGTACAATCAGAAATACTTATTTTGAAAGAGATATGAATAGAATACAGAAAGCAGGCTTAGATAGGACTTTTGGGAATAATGATGAACGAAGGGAGATCTCCATGCAAAATACTGCAGTAAAACAAACCCTGTCCTTTCCTTTTGTGTTATCCCACTACGTGTTTGTGTACCCTTGTGTATTTGTTTTCTTCCTGTCTCTGTGTAGTTTCATAGAATTTTTTCTTCTTTTAATATTAAGCTACATTCACTATGATGAGGAATACTGTTATCCTCGAATATAATTGGCATTAATAATATGTTATTTACTTTGTAAAGATGTTAGACATTATTTATTCTGTTTTGTTTTAATGCTCATGTGTGAAGTTGATGTTTCGAAAGTGATTCTGATCTTTTATTTTTGTACTCATGTCATAATTCCTGTAACACTGATGTATATGTTTATTTCTATTCTGTTGTAAAGCCTGTACTACAAATGTTATCTGTATTGTTATGTTTTTAATGATGTATTTTGTACCTTCGTAATTGTATTCTCATGTTATAATATAGGAATTGACGCCAGTTAATCAAATTAAGTAACTTGTAAGCATCCATTTCACTGCACACGTTTTGTTGGTCATAGTATGTGGACAATATGTGAGAAGTAGGGACTGTTAGTGTTTGCACATGTGTTAATAATTCAGCAAGGGACTGGATAACAGCATTGCTGGTTTTAAGGACAATTCCAAAAACTTTGCGAGTGCACAAGTGGTGGTTATGGACTTGCTATATTAACTGCAAGACTCTTCAATGGTGATTGTGCACCCGCACAGTCACAACAGATAGCTGCTGGCCATCTCTACAAGGACTGCAGTGGGTCTGCATCTTTGCTGACTCACCAATACCATTATTTCTACAAGGACTACCACAATCTCTACCAGGACTACAGTGGGTCTACTCTGTGATGACCTACCTACCAATATTCATCAGAACTTCGAATGACTCTGCTGTGGGTTTGCTCTGTTGTGGCCCATTACCTGTCTGCATGTCAAGAGTCAGCACCGTCTTTTCGTTGAAAGGACAACACTGCTTCTTCAAGACTGCATGGAAATCCACTACTTCTGGGTGCAATATCTTTTACTAATGAGACTTTGTGAAAAACAAAAACTGTAATTACTATTGTGATGAATGATCAGGACTATCTTTATGGACTAAGAGAAAATTTTAGCATTGACCAACATTGTATAAATAAGTGTGTGCATTTGATATCTTTGTTATTGTAATTATGAAAAATTTTTTCAAATCATTATTGGCCACTGCCCAAAAATATTTTGTAAAATTTTTTGTGGGGAGCATGGGGGCTATGTAAGTAGGTTGTTTAGATTTTTGTATTGGTAATGCCACGTAGCGCTCTGTATGAAAATCGCTGGCTGTGCTGTGTGCAGCCTGTGGCTAGTTTGCATTGTTGTCTGTCATTGTTGTCATGAACTGCTATAGCTGGATGTGAACAGCGCGTAGCGTTGCGCAGTTAGAGGTGAGCCGCCAGCAGTGGTGGATGTGAGGAGAGAGATGGTGGAGTTTTGAAATTACATATATTATGACTTGTGATGATATTAAGGTAAATACATTGTTTGTTCTCTATTAATATCTTTCATTTGCTAACTATCTCTATCAGTAGTTAGTGCCTTCCGTAGTTCGAATCTTTTATTTAGCTGGCAGTAGTGGCGCTCGCTGTATTGCAGTAGTTCGAGTAACGAAGATTTTTGTGAGGTAAGTGATTTCTGAAAGGTATAGTTTAATGTTACTCAGGGCCATTCTTTTGCAGGGATCTTTGATAGTCAGATTGCGTTGCGCTAAAAATATTGTGTGTCAGTTTAAGCACAGTTTTGTATAAATTGTTCAAAGGGGATGTTTCAATTTCTACATGGAGAAATTCGAACAGTCAGCGTTGGAAAAAGCAGATAAGAAACCGTCTCGCTGGTATCGATATGTAGACGATACATTTGTGGTCTGGCCACATGGTAGAGAAGCCTTAGACGAATTTTATAATATAAATCCAAGAATCCAGTTTACCATGGAGAGAGAAAATGACAACAAAATACCGTTCTTGGATGTTTAAGTTATGAGACAGACAGATGGAAGATTGAAACAACAGATTTTTAGAAAAATAACGCACACAGACAGATACTTACATAAAAACTCTAACCACCATCCACAACAAAAGAGAGGGGTGATTAGAAGTCTCGTTGACAGTGCCAGACGGATTTGCACGCCGGAGTATCTAGACGCCGAATTAAACCATCTGAAGCACGCTTTTGAGAAAAATGGCTACTCAAAGAGAGAAGTAAGCAGCACCCAAACAACAAAAAGCCTAAGGACAAGCCCGAAAAACGATGGAAGAATACAGTCTCTCTCCCTTTTATAAAGAAAGTAACGGATCAGATTGGAAAGATTTTAAGTAAACATGATATTAGACCGGTTTTTAGACCAACGAAGAAAATTTGTCATGTTCTCCGGTCTGTAAAAGATAAACGCGCTCCTCTATCAACCAGTGGTGTATATAAAATTCCGTGTACACGTGGAAAAGTTTATATTGGAACAACAAAAAGAAGCGTAAATACGCGGCTAAAAGAACACAGAAGTCTTTGCCGATTAGGAAAAACAGATAAATCGGCTGTAGCAGAACACGCTTTTCAGTCAGGAAATCATCAAGTGAAGTTTTCCGAAACAAAAATTTTATCTACGACGACGAACTATTACCCACGGCTTTGTAGAGAAGCAATTGAAATATATAAACATAGGGATAATTTTAATCGGAAAGAAGAGACCATGAAATTTAGTGATATTAGGACAGTAGCACTACAGAATTTCTAGACAGTTTTATCCGTGACGAGATCACGATCGATAGTTAAGTTTTATCTCTGACAAAGATTATCTCTGCATATCACGTGTAACTCTGGCCACGCCCACTTTCTACGATATATAAGTCGCTCTCAGACGTCCGACCCGTCAGTCGGCTAGATTCACCGGAGGAGAAACACCTCTCTGAAGATGTCCAGCGCAGCTCTGGACGAAACGTTAGGAGCTGAAGAGTTTCATGGACCACGACCTTACATCCCGGAAGATTTACCAGAAGATATGTCATCCGGTCGTGAAAGCCTTCATACTATGATCAGTTTTTTTTTTTAAATTTATTGTTTGCGGGACGTCCTCAACGGCTGCTAAAATGTTACATGACGAATAATTCCGTTCCGGTTGTACTTGACTAATCCTTTATTTGGATAAGGTCGTTCACGCAACCCGAGTTTCAGGATGTAAATCCTTATCTTCAGGCGCCTGATTGCGTACGAGAAAGTCGTACAAGTCATGTACAAAATTCAGCAAATCTATCAAGTAGGACGTGGGATCCCGCGAGGCATGAAGACGTTCTCCGTGTCAACCAATACCACACGGCGTAAACAGGACCTCAAAAGTAGTATACCATATATGGTGTGCGTTTCGTCAGCACGGGATATCGCATGCTAGTTGACAGATTTTCTAGATCTTTTATATGACTGGTACTATTTTCCCGAATTTTGCCTCCAACATTATGTAAGACAACTAGACCTCTTAAATCATGGCACAACTCGGCATCGTGACGATGTACTAAGGAACGGAACTGGTCGTGACACAATAAATACGTGTCAATACAGATGTCGTGGTTCTAGTCAGTAATTTATATATTTTATGTTTCTTTCCTGTGGCGGAAGGAGTGAGACTCTCTTGTTGTACCGAGGTGATCCTGCGCCACTGGTAGAACTGCCGCAGCTGTTCAGTCTCGTGCTGAGGGAAAGCTTCTTCTTCCAGATAAAAGGCAGGAACACTCTGCGCCGGAGAACTCACATGCTTCATCGGATTTATTCTTAAGTCGTACTTCTCGTTGATTTACATATTTCTCTTTAAACTGGACCGTTCTTGCGCCCTTGGCGGGGGCCTATCTCCCGTAGCCTCGTTACGTCCCTGCGTACCACAGACAAGAGATTGGCATATTGTAGAGCCAGACCCGATTGGAATATAGAGTGGTACTTCTGATTTGAGTCCGTACGCGACCTGGTGAAAGCCGACAGGGAACAGTTATTACCGAGACCCATATCTTCCTGAAATCATGGTGTGGGGAACTCAAGGATATGACTACAGGGAGGCCGAATACTCGCTACAATGTAGCAAGGATCGAACCTGTTGTCGTATCCTTCATGGCCAGGTACCGACTGGCACGTTCCAGCAGAATAATGTAAGGCCCCACCATACAGTTCACACCATAAACGCCTGCAGGAATGTACATGTCCATGACTGGTCTGCACAGTTCCTTGATTTGCTACCCGTGCAGCTAGTCTGGAATGTGACGGGAGAGCAGTCTCCAGCAAGCAGTTTTCATGAACTGAAACAGCACTTGTCTCAGGCAAAAATGACATTCATAGGTTGTATGTTTTCGCACCACAATGAATTCGCGAGTAATTCATGCCTGTTGGAGCCACATTTCGTACTAATACTGGTGGTGGATTTATGTTCCCAATGTAATGAAAGTTTAATCACTACTTAATACCCGCTGGGTGATAACCAGCTCCACAAAGCTGGATATGACAACGCTGGGGCATCATGTAACATTTTCGATTTCCGTCAGTGTGTTTTGAAGTGAAACAGGGCCCATTAGTATTGCTCATCAGGTTTCACTCGTTAAAAAACATCAAAATAAAAGAAAAAATGGCCAAATGCGAGTAGGACTCACTCACTGAGGGTTCCATACAAACAGAAATATATAATTCTGTGAATTGATATTGTTTGTTATCGATATCGATACTCTTAAGATATTGGTCCCGGGAATTCCGGGACCGTACCAGAATCTCTACAGCAGTTCCACAGAGCAGTCCAACGTTCAAAAGAAGAGTGCGAGGGAAAAAGGTGACTAGAACGTACATTTTATGTTTTCATACAATAATATTTGTCTATTATGCTTTTGTCGGATGTTGAATGCAGTGTATGTTCAAATGGCAAAAGATATTTCTTTACGATGATGTAATTACAGTGTAACAAGTTTCAAATTTTTTACTTTGCTCTTACTGTGAATGCTTCCTTTTGGTGAGTGAGTTTTCGAGTATCAAAATGCTTTACTTAAATGGCAATATCTTTTGACTGCTCTCACTTTGAAGCTTATACTTTTACGATGCCAAGTGACCTTAGTATGCGACATGAATTTGAACCTGATACGCCGAAATGTTCCAGAGAAACACGGTCTTAACAGACGAACAGAAAGACAGACGGCTAAAAAATGACAAATATTTTATATATTATGTAATCACAAATCAACAGTTTTCCGATATTTTGATTTACGTAAACTGTGAAGTCTTGCTACTTGTTGGCAGATGTGCAGAAAGCGCTGACACCTTTCACCGAAAACAGCTTCTAATCAAAATACTATCCTACGAAATATTCATGGATTCGTGATTTCCCGTCAAAGAGGCCACCTGTCATTTGGTGAAACACCAGTTACCCCTGGCGTTTAGCAAGGAAGTGGTTTACGCACATCGTTATTGTTCTATATGTCTCATTTAGTAGGCAATCTGAGCAGCCCTCTAAGATTGCTAGAATATAATATTGCTGGTTACCGTCGAAGTCAAGAGAAGGTCAAAACTAATATCAAAATTATACAGACTAGATATCTGAAAGACGTGCAAAGTGGAAATGGGCTTGTAAAGTAGCAAGTTTGATATTCTCCAAACGGCAAAAATAATTCAGTTGAATTTCTGTCGCACAGTAAACAATGCAAATCTCTATAGATAACAGTTCAAAGCAGCTTACATTAGAGCAATCATAAAGAAAATGATGTGGGGAAGGAGAAACAAAAACTGGGTTTTATTGGAAAATCCACTAAAGAAATTACCTGTAACCTGTATTCTAGAATACAGCTACGCAATATGGAATCTTTATCGTACAGAGCCGACAGAGGACACAGAAAAAGTGCGATTAAGGCTGAGAAGGACGTGAACTGTAAAAATAATCATAACACCAGAACCACTGGAACGATTAAAAACGAAAATTTACGAGCCAAAACATTAACGCTAAGCACACCACGTGACGTGTTGGGTATCTGACGCGAAAAGGAAAGTATATAAGCAGAGACAGGGACGAAAGGGTAATCATTAAAAAGATGATACGGTATGCAAATGGTGAAATCCAGTGACGTACGTGCAAGCGACAGAGGTCTAGGGCAGATTGTTATGGACCAGTGCCTGAGAAAAAGCATAATGGATACGACAAATCTGGTCGCTGTTGTCTTGCTACTGGCATGAGCATCTGTCTCACCACAAAGTACAATGCTGGCGCAGCAAGACGTGGTTCGGAGAGCACCGTGCAATGCTCATTGTTGAACATGCGGCTCCGCAGCAGAGGATACCTACGTGTTCCCATCTTGATCCAACGATACCGTCAGTTGCAGTGGGCACGGGATCATCCAGACGGTCGGATGAATCACATCTCCTGTTACACCAGCCCGAGGGTCGTGTCGAGATACACTTTCATCTGAAGTATGCACCGCATCACAGACGCAGGCCGGTGGAGGTAGTATTTTGTTATGTGGGGCATTCATCTGGATTTCCACTGGACCCGTGGTAATAATCGCAGGTACCATGTTGGCTGGTGATTACGTGAAATTTATTGCGAAACTCCTGTTTCCCTTTATGCTTGATGCCTCCTCTGACAGCGATGGCATCTTACATCCAGTGTCACAAGATTAGAATCATGCTACAATGATTTCAAGATCATAATAATGAAATCATGTTGATGGACGAGACAGCAAATTCGCCTGGTCTGAAGCAAAGGAACACATCTGTGACATTATCGGGTGTCAACTATGCACGCACAAACATTCGGCCCGTAATTTACTGGAATTGTGTGATCTGATAAAATATGTCAAATATTTTGACTTCAGGCTGCAATATTTGGAATTTACGCCCCTGACAAAATAATGTAGCGACAGCAGGTAATGTTCGTAACGTAACGCGCAAGGGAACAGAGGCTATTAAATATTGCCTGAAATGATTAAGTGCGAGACTAATCGTTCAGCCAATAAAAAATGAATTATAAAGAATGCAGCTAAGAACATTTAGCTTTAATGGTGCCTTTATTATACGAATCGTCCTTGCTATGCACATGTCAGGGCTGTTTGTATAATCTGTTTACGAAGATTTCTTCCGACGCTGTTAGAATGGTCCAAATGGCTCAGAGCACTATGGGACTTAACATCAGAGGTCATCAGTCCCATAGAACTTAGAACTACCTAAAGCTAACTAACCTAAGGACATCACATACATCCATGCCCGAGGCAGGTTTCGAACCTGAGACGGTAGTGGTCGCGCGGTTCCAGACTGAAGCGCTTAGAACCGCTCAGCCACAACGGCCGGCCTTTGTTAGAATAATTTCCCTGAATACAAATGGGAAGATATAAAATATTTTACAAGAGGCGATAGAAGGCTGATGATTATGGTGCTGCATGTTGCCTCCAGCTTCAGTCACTGACGACTTACGTTTCTGCGGCTGAAAAATCACATGATAGGAGAAAATAGCTACGTTGCGAAAAATGTGAAACATTTATAGAGAATGGCATATTTATACGGGAAGTGGGGGCATAATAACGCCTGCTCCGTGCTGTTAGCACACTTAAACGAAGGAAATTTTGGGAGATGATCGACACAAGATTTGTTGAGATTCCACTGTACTCAAGAAACTTCTTTTGCAGGACAGGTAAGTGCACAGTGACAGTCACTGATCAGCAACACGTTGTCCATCAAGTGAATATGATCAGGTTATGAACTGTGGCGTCGGCGTCTCCTTAGAGTTGGCACGACTCGGTGGTGATGGTTGTCCCGGTCGGCATGACGTGGAACGGAGTCCGTCGCTCACGACAACGCTACCCTGCAACTAGTAGAGGAACACAAACTCCTCGCGTGGTTTGGTCATATTTCAGATACCGTCTTTCGTGATTAATGTCAATATTTCGATAAAGCAGAGTGTCAGAATGTCTAAGCCGCTCTTGCTTCTACACTGATAAACGGGCAGTTACATCACTCGATGACGCGATGACTCCTTTGACCTGAAATGACGACTACCAGTTTTCTTTTGTAGTGTGTCCGCTACAGACTTTTCACCTTGAGCGAACTGGCTAACTGTAGTTCTTCTTTTTATTATGCTCGGTTAGATAATGGATGTTGAATATTAATACTATAAAGTCTTGAATCTTCAATCCATCACCCAAGTCGTGGTCACATTATGGAATTGCAAGGATGTTAAGTTGATAAATTGTTATTCCGTCGCCAAGAAGTCTTTACGTGGCGTGTTCAATAGCTACATGACTTATTTCCAGAGATAACATATACTTAAGCAATGTTCAGAATGCACCGTAATCTTGGGACAAATCGATGACTGTTCACTATTAAATAACCAGAAATTCACTTTTCACTTCATAATATTCTAATAGTCAATTAATTTTCACTAATACACATGATAATGTGTATTCAGTTATGTAGGCGACACGAAGAATTAAAGTTTGAATCTAATTTTATTGTTCCTTGTAATTAATTGTCCATACGATGAGCACGCACACCGATTTCTCACTCAGGGAATTGCTTCCGTTTGCATCAGTAACCCTGTCGCTGACGACAACTTCTGACAACTCGGCGCAATTGTACGCTCTTCGTGTTTGCGTTTGTCTGTTACCTACCCGAGGCTAATAATTGTTTTTCTGTCGGCGATCTTTCTTTTTCAATGTCCTTGAATGTTCGTGCTTATTCAGTATCACGAAGGATAAGTCTCATCACAAATCTCACACGATTCAATTTCGTCGCGAATCTCCGTATCCCGTTATCTTGGTAACGGTAAAAGATGACTTTGCTTTAGTATGACTTCTGAATAATAGTTCAGTCTATATCGCAAAACTTTCAAACTTCCGATTGTTGTTGTTGTGGTCTTCAGTTCTGAGACTGGTTTTATGCAGCTCTCCATGCTACTCTATCCTGTGCAAGCTGCTTCATCTCCCAGTACGTACTGCAGCCTACATCCTTCGGAACCTACTTAGTGTATTCATCTCTTGGTCTCCCTCTACGATTTTCACCCTCCACGCTACCCTCCAATACTAAATTGGTGATCCCTTGATGCCTCAGAAAATGTCCTACCAACCAATCACTTCTTCTAGTCAAGTTGTGTCACAAGCTTCTCTTCTCCCCAATCCCATTCAATACCTCCTCATTAGTTATGTGATCTACCCATCTAATGTTCAGGTGATTATAAGGGGCTCTGAGCACTATGGGACTTAACATCTATGGTCATCAGTCCCCTAGAACTTAGAACTACTTAAACCTAACTAACCTAAGGAGGCGCGTAATGGGGCCCCTTAGGGATATGGCAGCAAGGGAGGGGAAGAAAACCAAAGTGCACTCCGTGTGCATACCAGGGGGAGTCATTCCAGATGTGGAAAGGGTCCTTCCGGATGCCATGAAGGGTACAGGGTGCACCCATCTGCAGGTGGTCGCTCATGTCGGCACCAATGATGTGTGTCGCTATGGATCGGAGGAAATCCTCTCTGGCTTCCGGCGGCTATCTGATTTGGTGAAGACTGCCAGTCTCGCTAGCGGGATGAAAGCAGAGCTCACCATCTGCAGCATCGTCGACAGGACTGACTGCGGACCTTTGGTACAGAGCCGAGTGGAGGGTCTGAATCAGAGGCTGAGACGGTTCTGCGACAGTGTGGGCTGCAGATTCCTCGACTTGCGCCATAGGGTGGTGGGTTTTCGGGTTCCGCTGGATAGGTCAGGAGTCCACTACACGCAACAAGCGGCTACACGGGTAGCAGGGGTTGTGTGGCGTGGGCTGGGCGGTTTTTTAGGTTAGATGGCCTCGGGAAAGTGCAGAAAGGGCAACAGCCTCAACGGGTGCGGGGCAAAGTCAGGACATGCGGGGACCAAGCAGCAATCGGTATTGTAATTGTAAACTGTCGAAGCTGCGTTGGTAAAGTACCGGAACTTCAAGCGCTGATAGAAAGCACCGAAGCTGAAATCGTTATAGGTACAGAAAGCTGGCTGAAGCCAGAGATAAATTCTGCCGAAATTTTTACAAAGGCACAGACGGTGTTTAGAAAGGATAGATTGCATGCAACCGGTGGTGGAGTGTTCGTCGCTGTTAGTAGTAGTTTATCCTGTAGTGAAGTAGAAGTGGATAGTTCCTGTGAATTATTATGGGTGGAGGTTACACTCAACAACCGAGCTAGGTTAATAATTGGCTCCTTTTACCGACCCCCCAACTCAGCAGCATTAGTGGCAGAACAACTGAGAGAAAATTTGGAATACATTTCACATAAATTTTC
The DNA here is from genome assembly GCF_023864275.1 of Schistocerca cancellata. Classification (NCBI taxonomy): domain Eukaryota; kingdom Metazoa; phylum Arthropoda; class Insecta; order Orthoptera; family Acrididae; genus Schistocerca; species Schistocerca cancellata. The sequence continues at coordinate 460,014,884 of NC_064630.1, forward strand.
TCAGCATGTTATGGTCTTAGGTGGAGATTTCAATTTACCAGATATAGACTGGGACACTCAGATGTTTAGGACGGGTGGTAGGGACAGAGCATCGAGTGACATTATACTGAGTGCACTATCCGAAAATTACCTCGAGCAATTAAACAGAGAACCGACTCGTGGAGATAACATCTTGGACCTACTGATAACAAACAGACCCGAAATTTTCGACTCTGTAAGTGCAGAACAGGGAATCAGTGATCATAAGGCCGTTGCAGCATCCCTGAATATGGAAGTTAATAGGAATATAAAAAAAGGGAGGAAGGTTTATCTGTTTAGCAAGAGTAATACAAGGCAGATTTCAGACTACCTAACAGATCAAAACGAAAATTTCTGTTCCGACACTGACAATGTTGAGTGTTTATGGAAAAAGTTCAAGGCAATCGTAAAATGCGTTTTAGACAGGTACGTGCCGAGTAAAACTGTGAGGGACGGGAAAAACCCACCGTGGTACAACAACAAAGTTAGGAAACTACTGCGAAAGCAAAGAGAGCTTCACTCCAAGTTTAAACGCAGCCAAAACCTCTCTGACAAACAGAAGCTAAACGATGTCAAAGTTAGCGTAAGGAGGGCTATGCGTGAAGCGTTCAGTGAATTCGAAAGTAAAATACTAGGTACCGACTTGACAGAAAATCCTAGGAAGTTCAGGTCTTACGTTAAATCAGTAAGTGGCTCGAAACATCATGTCCAGACACTCCGGGATGATGATGGCATTGAAACAGAGGATGACAAGCGTAAACCTGAAATACTAAACACCTTTTTCCAAAGCTGTTTCACAGAGGAAGACCGCACTGCAGTTCCTTCTCTAAATCCTCGCACCAACGAAAAAATGGCTGAAATCGAAATAAGTGTCCAAGGAATAGAAAAGCAACTGGAATCACTCAACAGAGGAAAGTCCACTGGACCTGACGGGATACCAATTCGATTTTACACAGAGTACGCGAAAGAACTTGCCTCCCCTTCTAACAGCCGTGTACCGCAAGTCTCTAGAGGAACAGAAGGTTCCAAATGATTGGAAAAGAGCACAGGTAGTCCCAGTCTTCAAGAAGGGTCGTCGAGCAGATGCGCAAAACTATAGACCTATATCTCTGACGTCGATCTGTTGTAGAATTTTAGAACATGTGTTTTGCTCGAGTATCATGTCGTTTTTGGAAACTCAGAATCTACTATGTAGGAATCAACATGGATTCCGGAAACAGCGATCGTGTGAGACCCAACTCGCTTTATTTGTTCATGAGACCCAGAAAATATTAGATACAGGCTCCCAGGTAGATGCTATTTTTCTTGACTTCCGGAAGGCGTTCGATACAGTTCCGCACTGTCGCCTGATAAACAAAGTAAGAGCCTACGGAATATCAGGCCAGCTGTGTGGCTGGATTGAAGAGTTTTTAGCAAACAGAACACAGCATGTTGTTATCAACGGAGAGACGTCTACAGACATTAAAGTAACCTCTGGCGTGCCACAGGGGAGTGTTATGGGACCATTGCTTTTCACAATATATATAAATGACCTAGTAGATAGTGTCGGAAGTTCCATGCGGCTTTTCGCGGATGATGCTGTAGTATACAGAGAAGTTGCAGCATTAGAAAATTGTAGCGAAATGCAGGAAGATCTGCAGCGGATAGGCACTTGGTGCAGGGAGTGGCAACTGACCCTTAACATAGACAAATGTAATGTATTGAGAATACATAGAAAGAAGGATCCTTTATAGTATGATTATATGATAGCGGAACAAACACTGGTAGCAGTTACTTCTGTAAAATATCTGGGAGTATGCGTGCGGAACGATTTGAAGTGGAATGATCATATAAAATTAATTGTTGGTAAGGCGGGTACCAGGTTGAGGTTCATTGGGAGAGTCCTTAGAAAATGTAGTCCATCAACAAAGGAGGTGGCTTACGAAACACTCGTTCGACCTATACTTGAGTATTGCTCATCAGTGTGGGATCCGTACCAGATCGGGTTGACGGAGGAGATAGAGAACATCCAAAGGAGAGCGGCGCGTTTCGTCACAGGGTTATTTGGTAACCGTGATAGCGTTACGGAGATGTTTAACAAACTCAAGTGGCAGACTCTGCAAGAGAGGCGCTCTGCATCGCGGTGTAGCTTGCTCGCCAGGTTTCGTGAGGGTACGTTTCTGGATGAGGTATCGAATATATTGCTTCCCCATACTTATACCTCCCGAGGAGATCACGAATGTAAAATTAGAGAGATTAGAGCGCGCACAGAGGCTTTCAGACAGTCGTTCTTCCCGCGAACCATACGCGACTGGAACAGGAAAGGGAGATAATGACAGTGGCACGTAAAGTGCCCTCCGCCACACACCGTTGGGTGGCTTGCGGAGTATAAATGTAGATGTAGATGTAGATGTAGAACACCCAGTCATCACGAGGCAGAGAAAATCCCTGACCCCGCCGGGAATCGAAAACACATTATAATTTCACTCATTTGTGAACAGCTTTTCTTTAATTATCATTAATACTCATACTTCGTTATACAACTTGTTGCGGAGTCCTACATTGTAAAGTGCGTCCGTATTCATTAAAATATTTTGTTGTAGTCTAATGTTAAATGGTGACCCCGACTAGTATCCACACTCACAAATACAAACAGGAATACGCGGGATATAGAGTTGATCTTTGCCACACTTAACAGGAAGCGGTGAAATTAAATCTTGCTTCATGCTTTTTACTGCTGGTTTTACTCGTTTATAATTTTATTTGCTACAGCCAGCGTCTCATGTAACACACATTATGAATAAAAATAGGCCACTTTACTTACCTCTTGTTAAACGAGACAGGTTTAAGCCAAGGTGCTCACATTCATTGACGGAGAGTGCAAATTTACATAATTATGTGAACAGCTGCGCGCAGTTTATAACAGCTTTCTAGAGCGGCATGTCTTTGTGCCGTTGTTTGTGTGGCCAGAACTGACACTCAATGGCTTCTCATATGTATCCGATAATGTAAATATCTAACAAAGCTGACCACCACGATTTCAACTTGAATTCATTGTCATGTTCCTCAAACCAAACTTTTGACCTTGTGGCTAGTGATGGAAAATTGTCTTGTACGGCAGGGAGAATATTAGTTATGCAACGATACAAGTCGTCAGGAGTAATGATGATGTAGACTGCACTTTTATGGTGCCCTCTGTAACGCCTACAAACATTTCGGTGAAATGTTTGAGCCGCTTTCATGCTGCTGACTTCAATATGAATGGTTGATTGAGATTTATTAACTACAGCTATACTTTTTGTTTTTCATTATGACTTCCTTGCTGCAAATATTATTATTTATGACGCACCCATTATGCTCTGCTGAAATATGTCACAATCGACACCGAATCGAGGTTGCTATGGATAACAGGCAAGTTAATAACAATTATTTTGTAAACTACTGCCAACGCACACTTTTTACAATGGGTGTCAGCCATACGAATATTACACTACTTCAGAGTCCATTACTATTAAGTAAATTTTAATGTACATACTAACGTTTACTGTCAATTTTATAAGAGTGTTGAAATAAAGCGGATGTCCATAAAAAATTCTTCATTTAGGAACCTTCGTTTCTCATTGTTAGTCGTTTCTTACTGTTCTTACTCGTGTGTGTATCTCATAAACAACATTTCGTTGTCTTCTGTTCACATGATTCAAATGGCTCTAAGCACTATGGGACTTAACATCTGAAGTCATCAGTTCCCTAATACTGTGCTGTTGATTTTTTTCAGATTTCTTTGAATATCTGCTCTTCATCTCTGGACGCACACATAAAAATTTCTTTTTGTTTCAAAAAATTCTTCTAATTGTTTAAAATGTAGTCGTAGGTGTGAATATGGGCAACCATCAGCTATATAATGGAATGATGAAGATGAAAATTTTTGCTGGACAGGAGTCGATCCAGGATATTACGCTTTACACGAGCGATCGCCTTAATTTCTTTTTTTCTTTTCTTTTTTATTGGGGGGGGGGAGCAATTTCTTTTTTTTCTTTTCTTTTTCTTTCTTTTGGGGGGAGGGGGGGGGGAAGGGAGAAGGGGTGCAGGTAGTGGAATTGTCTCGTTATCGAAGTAAGTTTAAACTTCAAAAGCCATTTTGGGTATCCGTACACGACTCACGGCCAGGCGCAAGGTTTCATATGTCGTTGTTCCTGCGTCACAACCTGTATTCGTACACACATCTCGTAATTCCCGTAGCGCTGAGGACACTTTTAACTGAAAGTCGCTTCATGGTATCGGAAGATAAATATGATATTGCTCTTCCTACATTGATAAGAGGAACGACGTAATGGTCCTTCGGACGTACATCCATGCTCGAAGGGACACTGTATAGTTCTTCTTACCAGCACAGGAACTGCAATATCGTACCTTCTAATTGTGTCTAATACATTAAGACAAGTCATATTTTCTGCGGAGAGAATATAACTTGTTTATCGGATATGCATCATTACTGCTGACTTGCTATATTTTTATAATCAAAACAGTCAACGTGGTCTCTTATATGTATAGTTCCTATATTGATAACATTTGTTTTTATACATTCAGATTTATCTAGCTTTTTCATTTAGGCTATGGACATCGTGAATTATTCTTTTCTTCAGATCTTGATGTGTGTTGAAATTGAACCTAACATCAATGTTTTTAAAACGCTTGTATAGTTAACAGGTATTATGTTCAACTATAACAATAGTTACATTATGCTGCGAGTTGCAGTACGGTAGGTTTATAAAACATTATTCCTGTGAAACACAAAAAAATGGCTCTGAGCACTATGGGACTTAACATCTGTGGTCATCAGTCCCCTAGAACTTAGAACTACTTAAACCTAACTAACCTAAGGACATCACACACATCCATGCCCGAGGCAGGATTCGAACCAGCGACCGTAGCAGTCGCGCGGTTCCGGACTGAGCGCCTAGAACCGCTAGACCACCGCGGCCGGCTGTGAAACACAACTAGCTCTTTATTCACATGAAGTGTTGAGTGCTATTGACAAGGAATTTCAGATCGATTCCGTATTTCTGGATTTCCGGACGGCTTTTGACACTGTACCACACAAGCGGTCTGCAGTGAAATTGCTTATGGAATATCGTCTGTTATATGACTGGATTTGTGACTTCCTCTCAGAGAGGCCCCAGTTCATGGTAACTGACGGAAAGTCACCGAGTAAAACAGAAGTGATTTCTGATGTTCCCCAAGGTAGCGTTATAGGCCTTTTGATGTACACGATTTGGGAGAAAATTTGAGCAGTCATCTTAGGTTGTTTGCAGATGATGCTGTCGTTTATTGAGTAATAAAGATCAAAACAAATTAGAAAACGATTTGGAAAAGATATCTGACTGGTGCGAAAATTGGCAGTTCACCCTAAATAACGAAAAGTGTGAGGTCATCCACATGAGTGGTAAAAGGAATTCGTTAAACATCGGTTATACGATGAATCCCTCAAATCTAAAGACCGTAAATTCAACTAAATACCTAGTACTTACAATTACGAACAATTTAAGTTGGAAGGAACACACAGAAATTGTTGTGGGGAATACTAACCAAAGACTGCGTTTTATTGGCACGACACTTAGAAAATGTAACAGATCTGCGATTGAGACTGCCTACACTACTCGTGTCCGTCCTCCTTTAGAATACTGCTGTGCGCTGTAGGATCCTTACCAGATAGTACATCGAAAAAGTTCAAAGAAATGCAGCACGGTTTGTACTATCGCGAAATATGTGAGAGAGAGTCAATGAAATGATACAGGATTTCGGCTGGACATCATCAAAAGAAAGGCGTTTTCCGTTGCAACGGAATCTTCTCACGAAATGCCAATCACCAACTTTCTCCTCCGAATGCGAAAATAATTTGTTGACACCAACCTACGTAGGGAGAAACATTCACCACGATAAAATAAGGGAAATCAGAAAAACATTTGGAAATTTGTCGTAAGGTCTTATGGGACCCAACTGTTTAATCTAACTTACCGGGCGGGAGTCGTACGGACCTTGACAAGGCACCCTAGATCGCTCGGCTACCCCGCCTCACGGCCTGGGAAATCAGAGCTCGTACGGAAAGATATAGGTGTTCGTTCTTCCCGCACGCTATACGAGATTTTAATAATAGAGAATTGTGAAGGTGGGTCGATGAACCCTCTGCCAGGCACTTAATTTGATTTGCAGAGTATCCATGTAGATGGAACTTCTGGCAGATTAAAACTGTGTGCCGGACCGAGACTCGAACTAGGGACCTTTGCCTTTCACGGGCAAGTGCTCTACCATCTGAGCTACACAAGCACGACTCACGCCCCGTCCTCACAGCTTTACTTCCTTCAGTACCTCGTCTCCTACTTTCCAAACTTCACACGACCTCTCCTGCGAACCTTGCAGAACTAGCACTCCTGGAAGGAAGGGTATTGCGGAGACGTGGCTTAGCCACAGCCTGGGGGATGTTTCCAGAATGAGATTTTCACTCTGCAGCGGTGCGCTGAGGCTGTAAGGACGGGGCATGAGTCGTGCTTGTGTAGCTCAGATGGTAGAGCACTTGCCCGCGAAAGGCAAAGGTCCCGAGTTCGTGTCTCGGCCCGGCACACAGTTTTAATCTGCCAGGAAGTTTCATATCAGCACACACCCTGCTGCAGAGTGAAAATCTCATTCTATCCATGTAGATATAGATGTGGATGTAGTTTATAAGTATAGCACCATCAACGTCGAATCTGTGTTCCTCAAACAACAGCCCAGTGCGGAGGCCTTAATGTCCCACTGAGAAATGCAGTACAATTAATGGTCCCCGATTTGCAGATCTAAACAAAATATTCTTAGCTTTCAAAGAACTACTTAGAACGTGAAACACATAACCGAGCAGCTGTACACTTTAATCCTTTTGTCCTGCACCTGCCTGTGAACTCGTCGCAGCAGATCGCCGCTGGTTGTAGTTTGTGTTCCAAAAATGAACAGCATAGAGACAGAAGTGATGACACTTTCTACAGTACCTGACCATCATTTTGCAGGACAATGCTCAAGCACGTACAGTACAAGCTGTTACTGATTTGTGTGACTTATGGGGCTGCTAAGTGCTATGCCACCTACTGCACTCCCCTGACTTAAGCCCTCGTGCGTTCAACTCGATCTCTAAACTGAAGGAAACACTTCACGGCATTCACTTTAGAAGTGCTACAAATTCGTCGGGCAATAGATCGCGCGGCTCGAATTGTCAACACAACTGGCACTGCTAAGAATATCCAACAACTTCCACATCGCTGGCAACGGGTTATACACAATCCTGACGACTACTTTGAAGGTCAGTAAAACTCTGAAACACGTATTTATCTTGTACGAGCTGTAAATAAATAGTTGCCACTATTAACGTTCCACCCCTTGTAATTCAAAAGATTACATGAGCCGACAAGTAAGGGAATTATTGCACAATCAACTTCAGAGTTCATGTAACCAAACTGCTGACAAGAATAATATACAGAAGAATTGGGAAAAATTGAGGATGTGTTAGACGACGCGATCAGTTTAGCTGTAGACAAGGTAAAGGCACCAGTGAGGCAGTTCTGACTTTAGGGTTTAATAATGGAAGCAAGACTAAAGAAAAATCAAAACACTTTCATAGGATTTGTCGACCTGGAAGCAGCGTTTAACAGTGTAAAATGGTGCAAGATGTTCGAAATTCTGAGAAAAAAATTGTTAAGCTATAGGAAAGATGGGTAATATACATCACGTAGAAGAACCAAAAGGGAACAATAATACTGGGAGACCAAGAACGAAGTGCACTGATTTTAAATGGTATAAGACAGAGATGTAGTCTTTTGCTCCTCCTGTTCAATCTGTACGTCGAAGAAGCAATGACTCAAACAATAAAAAAAAAGTGGTTCAAGAGTGGAATTAGAATTCAAGGTGAAAGGATAACAAAGATTAGATTCGCTGATGATATTGCTATTCTCAGTGAGAGTGAAGAAGAATTACAGAATTTGGTGAATGGAATAAACAGTATAATGAGTAAATCGAATAAAGACGAAAGTAATAAGCAGTAGCAGAAATGAGAACAGCGAGAAATCTAACATTAGACATGATGATGACGATGTAAATGAAGTTGCTTGCTAGGCAGCAAAATAACTCATGACAGACGGAGCAAGGTGGAAATGAAAAGCAGACTAGCACTGGCAAGAAGGGCATTCCTGGGCAAGAGAAGACTACTAACATCAAGCATTAATTTGAGGAAGAAATTTCTGAGAATGTACGTTTGGAGCACAGCATTGTGTGGCAGTGAGACACGGACTGCGGGAAAACTGGGAAAGATGAGAATCAAAGATTTTGAGTTGTGATGCTACAGAAGAATGTTGAAAGTTAGGCAGGCTCATAAGGTAAGGAATGAGGAGGTTCTGCGAAGACTCGCCGTGGAAAGGAACACGTGGAAAATACTGACAAGAAGAAGGGATAGAATGACGGGCAGTCTTTTAAGACATCACGGAATAAGTTTCATGGTACCAGAGGGAGCAGTAGAAGGTAAAAATTGCAGAGGAAAACAGAATTTGTAATACATCTGGCAAATAATTGAGGATGTGGATTTCGAGTGCTACTCTAGGTGAAGTGTTTGACCCAGGAGAGGAATTCGTCACATTAAAAAAAATGAAATAAAAAAACCTTTTTTGATCTCATCATGCAAGATAATCAGAGCCTTTTCTCCTTGTCGCTAGTGACACATGCGAAAAATATTTTTCAGATTAGACTAGAGGTGTTTATGTAGATACCTACTTTGAAAGGGATTGGCTGAGTCGAGCGCGGAAGCTTGGGTCCTGCCCACCAGGTGGCTCCTTGTGGTCCGGCAGTCAAGGCGCCTGCTTTTCTGACCGCGGGAGGCGTGGGTTCTGCGTCCTTCCACACACCATGATCTCGGTCGTCAGCCATCTTTTGTGTCCGCACTATACAATTAAAGCAAACAGAAGTGAACACCGCGTACACGATGCGCAGCACACCCCGCTCAGTCGCTGGCCAGTGTCGGACGTGTTGCCATCGAATCAGGCGGAGCGTTCCACTACTAAAGACTCCAGGAGAACACACACTAAGCTGAAAGTGTCACCAGTACAGAGCATACAGGTGGGCAAAGTTCTTCGTAGTCAAACAGGCAAAGTGGTTTCAACTGTCTACCAGTTTATGAAGAAACAGGCTGTGCTAGGTGCTCCCTTGACATGAGAATCAACATTGAACCTAGTATCCTTTGCGTCAGTTCTGCGAATCAAGAGAGAACTGGAAAGATTCCAAGATTTCCGTACCCACCTTCCCTACCGCGACACAACTTGCTATGTCTTAATATCTAGATGGTTTGGCATCTTTAGATAGTTCGTGTTAGGTAGTGCCTTATACTCCCAGTGAAATTGTATGTTGTCGGCTGTGAACTTAGAGGACTCGCATTGCTTAAGTAGGATTTGACTTTCTTGTGGATTTGTTTCACTGTTGTAATGTCGACCTGTTATGTGATACAAAGGAAACCAAATCATATTTTTCATTCTGATTTACTGTATAACCTGGGCCACAAGTTTTTTGTGAATATTCTTAATGCCCGCTGTCAATGCTGTTTTCTCTTAATATGTCGTCTGCTGTTGGGTTTTGCGTCAAGTTATTTTTGACGCTGTGACAACTGCTTGTCTCCCCATCCGTGGTATTACCTAGGCTGTCAATATGCATACTATTGTATTTCATAGATTTTACTTTAAATGAAGATTGGTACTCATATGTACTAGGAGGTTCCTTATCTAAAAGAACTTTATAGGATTTATTATTATAAAAAAATGACGAGCTTTGTGACTTCTGAAATTTTCCCGGCGTATTTCTTCTTCTAATAATTTCCGGGTATGCAGCCGGATCCCGTCGACATTCTGCCACGATATTTCGGCCCAGTGACGTCCGGCCATCATCAGGTGAGTACACAACTACTGCAGAGCCCAGGTGCAGTCGCGGTATTTATGCCGAATCTCGCGAGATTCGGCATAAATACCGCGACTGCACCTGGGCTCTGCAGTAGTTGTGTACTCACCTGATGATGGCCGGACGTCTCTGGGCCGAAATATCGTGGCAGAATGTCGACGGGATCCGGCTGCATACCCGGAAATTATTAGATGACGAGCTTTGTTTATACGTAGTTCTTGATTATACACTGTGTAGTGCTGATCTTTTTAATGAATGTTCCCTTGTAAATCTGTGATGTTAAATAGTTTTATGACTAACGAAGCATATGTTGTGCTGGCTATACACAGAGATTTTGTTTAATGCTACTAACAAATATGGTTCAAATGGCTCTGAGCACTATGCGACTTAACTTCTGAGGTCATCAGTCGCCTAGAACTCAGAACTAATTAAACCTAACTAACCTAAGGACATCACACACATCCATGCCCGAGGCAGGATTCGAACCTGCGACCGTAGCGGTCGCTCGGTTCCAGACTGTAGCGCCTAGAACCGCACGGCCACTCCGGCCGGCTACTAACAAATATATTTGCATGTTTTAGTCTATTGTGTTAGATGTACACATACATTTCATTTATCGCCAATACTTCCATCATTTTTAAGCTTAAGTGGTGTTATGATTACCTGTCACAAGCTTGATTTGTGCACCCTTGTATTACTACATGTTTACTTTTTCATTATATAAGGATCTGAAGGTGTCAAAATGAATTGCCAAACTTGTTGTTAAGTAAAGTAAAACATCTTAAAGTGTACGGCTGTTGGTTAAGTTTATTGAATTGAAGAGATCCCAAGTAGGTAAATCCAAGGCAAAAGTACTACCACGGCAAAAAGAATTGCTTGCCCAGAAGGACTTGGAAGTTCAGTTCAGACTATTTTAATGAGAAAGTCGTTAGCTTCGTGCTGAATAATTTCTACACTACAAGTAAAAGAAGGCCCACTTTGAAGGATATTCGTAATGAGTGTCGGACTTTAATAAGTTATGAAGGTAGTGTAAACATACTTTGTAAAATTCTTCGCGCTCTAGGATTTAGGTGGAACAAGACGGCTTTAACCGAAAGTTCTCCAAGGCAAAAGTACTATCACGGCAAAAAGAATTGCTTGCTTAAAAATGCCTGAGAGTACAGACGTGAATAGTGTCCAATTGTCTATATGGAGAAGGCATGTGTTCATACCTGTCACACATTATAGTACGAATGGAGTGATAATTGCTATAGGATTTTTCGAAAGAAAGCAGAATTATCACCAGCCACACTGGCGGAGAGGGCTGTTTTTTACCGAATGCCTGCGTAATGTTTAGATCTGTCCAGAAAACAGGGGATTGTTAAAACGACATGGACTTCTTAAATTATAAAAAGTGGCTCCGGGAGCTATTAATACCTAATCTACTATCACCTACCGTCCTCGTTATGGATAACTCCCTTGCCACAATAAGCAACTGAATCATATTCCAACATTAAAATTCTATGAGGAAAGAAATGTCCTGGTTGACAGAAAAGGGAATTCCTTTTCTGAAGGACCAGCTTGGACACCAGTTGTATTCATTCGTCAAAATGAAATGTTACTACTTGTTATGTATCACGCAAAATTGAATTCGATAGAACTGATGCGGGCAAGAGTCAAGAACGGCGTTTCTTCAAGTAATGTGACATTCAGAATGGCCACGTCATTAAAACCTATAGATGAACAGATTGCTTCCATAATGGAAGAAGACGGGAAGAAACGCCGTGAGCACGTTAAGAAGGTGAAGGTTTACTGGACCAAGCGCTGGAGGTGATCATATTTGTGGGAAGAGATACTGACTCGAATAATAATATAACGGTCGCTGCGTGCAACAGCCTTCTGAATGGAAAGTAAGCTGATGAATAATAATAGTCACAGTGATGGAAACAAAACTGATTGTGCAAGTGAAGATGGCAGTAAATGAGTTAACATGAGCAGTGAAAATCAAACAGACACGGCTACTGAAAATGAAAAAACGTGGAGGGGTGGTGGGAGAGGAGGGCAGCATCTTATAAATGTTGTGTGTGGAAATACTGACAATGAAAGATCAATAAATTTGCATCAAACGATGAATTTTATTATTTGGAATGTGCTATTGTGCCTGTAATTAAAGATCTATAACATTTTCTTAACGGTTAAGCTACTGTTTACAGCCAAATTGTACGTTTCATATGGCTGTCGCTGTAAAGTAAACCGCCTGTGTTTTCTTATAGATGCTTGTCTGCCTCACTGCAGTACCGTTTTCTCTCCCTTTCATTTCCCTTCGTACGCATTCGCCTGTCTTCCTCTGTTTGAAAGAAGTGTACCTGAGTTACAAACTCGTTTATATTTGGTCTACAGGTAAACGTTTGTGGGACATCTTCTCTCGACGGAGTGGCAGTAGTTTTCGAAGGTGTTCTCCCCTGGCTATTTCATCAAGTTTTCCATATGTTATGTCATCAATACCATCTTGGGACGGCCGGCCGTTGTGGCCAGGCGGTTCTAAGCGCTTCAGTCAGGCGTCACGCTGCTGCTAAGGTCGCAGGTTCGAATCCTGCCTCGAGCATGGATGTGTGTGATGTCCTTAGGTTAGTTAGGTTTAAGTAGTTCTAAGTTCTAGGCGACTGATGACCTCAGATGTTAAGTCCCATAGTGCTCAGAACCATTTTTTTTAAAAGTCCCCGATATAATTCACCTTCTAGAAACGTTAAAAATTATTGGTGTACACTGAAGCTTTGCTATATCAGTTCATAGGCAAGAGGACGCAAAAGGCACACCATCTCCAAACATGCCTAGTTAACTGTAAAAAGTTATAGTGACGGCTGATGGCCTTATCAAGACAGAACTGAAAGTATTTGTCGGCTGAGAGCCACAAGCAATGTTACAAACAATTAACGGCTGAAGGCCAGCAGCAATTTCAGAATACACAACGGCTGAAGGCCTGAATTACAAGTGAGGAAGGCAGTTACGCATTAACAAATACTAAGATATTTTCTTCTTAACAATCAAAACGGTAACAAGCTACAGTAAAGGCTGAAGACCTTATTAAGAAAAAATTGCAAATTATTGGTCAGCTGAAGGCCACAAAGAATGTTACACACAATCAACGGCTGAAGGCCTGATTAAGAAGGTTGAAAATTATTTGTGGGCTGAAGGCCACAAGCAATTTCAGGATACACAAGAGCTGAAGGCCTGAATTACGAATAAGGTGGACAATTACTCTTTAAAAATACTAAAACCTTTTCTAATAATCTTAATAACTTATAACAGGCTATAGTGACGGCTGCAGGCCTTAGTATGAGAAAATTGAAAATAATTTGTCGGCTGAAGGCCACAAGCAGTGTTACAAACAATTAACGATTAAAGGTCGGAATTGCAAGTGGGGATGGCCAATCATGTTAAAACATTAGGGTAAGTTTTAAACAATTATGACAACTTGTCTACATAAGACGGAGTGAGCCACAGACTGTGCTGCCTGGATCGACCTGAAGAAGATGACTACAGCTGTGTAAGCGGTGAGACAGGCAGCCAAGAGTTGAACTCACACCAGGGGTAGCTTAAGCGCCGACCGACCGACTAACCAATCCGCCTAACGTCCGATTACCGGTACAACGATGGAATATTTTTAGGCAAGGGCGAAGAGACGGACAGCACCATGTCTTCAGAAACACTCCCAAGGCCGAAGGAAACACTAGAACCCAGGTAGACCTCCCAAAAACATATGCACAGTACAATTCAATGCGCTGTCCAACTACACGCCGTGTCGGAGAGCACCAACATGACGAGAGAAGGTACACTGCCGGAAATGTACACTAATCTCCAGGGCAGGTAACTGGGGCGTTGGCAGCCACAAGGCAGAAAATACCGCTGGTTGCACTTCACTAATAAGAATAATATTAAATCCAAACTAACATCAAGGAGTAGAAGGCGGCTAATAGCATCCGCCAACCTGACAGACTCTACTTGTTGCGGTTGGTCTCACCGACCCTGGGTGTTGTGACTTGGCAAGACAGCCAAGCCACTATGATTGGTAGCCGAAAGGCACGCGTTTAAGCTCACGCAGGCTGGCGTGAGGTCTGGAACAGGACAAGGTAAGTAATATAGCCAATAACGTACGTTGCTGCTGGAATACTTAACTTTAATCCATAATTGGTGAACATCGGTCTGACGGTACACGCATCACAAGATAAATAGCAAATGATAATGGCGCCTTGCTAGGTCGTAGCAAATGAGGTAGCTGAAGGCTATGCTAACTATCGTCTCGGCAAATGAGAGCGCAATTTGTCAGTGAACCAACTCTAGCAAAGTCGGCTGTACAACTGGGCGAGTGCTAGGAAGTGTCTCTAGACCTGCCGTGTGGCGGCGCTCGGTCTGCAATCACTGACCGTGGCGACACGCGGGTCCGTCGTATACTAGCGGACCGCGGCCGATTTAAAGGCTACCACCTAGCAAGTGTGGTGTCTGGCGGTGACACCACACTGGGAGCAGCAGTAAGCAAACAAGAGCGATTTCTCAAACAGTGGAGGGTTCAACTTCAAACGTCCTCGGTTCGGTCGTCGGCTACAGCCCCTCGGTCCGACAGTGCCCGCGCGCCGCTAGTGCTCCTGGCCTGCCCTCGCCCTGCGGACCTCCTCGCTGCTCAGTCCGAAGCCGAACTACCTCACACACACGACGACCCGGAAATACTAGCCGTGACACCAAAGATAGTACCACAGTACTGGCTATCGATAACTGCTGCTGCTGCCACTTGCGGACAAACAGTACTAGCAAACTCAGTGGTGCCATTAACTCATGAAGGAAACAAGACGCCACTTCCACTTTTACAAGACGCCAAGTTATGAACGGCAAGAACGCGAGTCGCACACGGCTCAGTGCCACACAACTCGCAGTGTACGCTCGAACCAGGATGAGTTTACCGTGCTCCCCTCGCCACCAAACTCGCCGGATTTAAATCCAATCAAGGATCTGTAGGACCAATTCGATCAGGCTGCTTGCGTCACGGATCCCTAGCCGTGAAACCTAGCGCAGTTGGCCACGGCACAGGAGACGGCATGGCTCACATCCCTGTCGGTACCTTCCAGATTCTCACTGACTCCAGTACCGTACGTCTCGCAGCAGTCCGCGCTGCAAATGGTGGTTATTCAGGCATTTGACGGATGGTCTCGTACATGTCTCTCATCAGTGTGATACATATGTGAAGCACCATGGTGTACGTAACATAGAGCGTGTGCATGTGTGGGTGTCTAATGTTGTCTCCGTAATGGATTTCTCACTTCTACAATTGATTGAAATGACCAGGACATTCAGAACCTACACCGAGGGTTTTCCATAAAATAAAGTATCGTCTCGTGATTTTACTTCACTTGAGTATAGCACATCAAACCAACCATTCCTATTGGAATGTTACTTGAATGAGTTACAAATTAATGATGTAAATTATTTATCCTGAAAAACATGTAGAGTGCCAAAAATTATATTAATATGAATTACACAATGTACAATTCTGCCCAACATGTAATTTCGTGATTGGCTGAACATATGTTTGACTTTCTGTAGTCTGCTGCCACCCTCCCCCCTTCATCTCCCCCCCCCCCCCCAGTTATTAGAAGAACACAACTAAGACGCCCTGCTAAACCAGCGGGACATGACAGGTACTTTAAGTTGTGGAAAGGGGAAAAGAAAATTTAAAAAAAAACACATAAGGGGGACTATGCTCCAGACTGGACGCTGAAAGGCATAATCAGTCTTAAATGATGATGATGATGGAATAAAACACAGCTTCAGATTTGGAACTTAATGAGTGGTTGAATGCGCCGTACAATTTCATTCCTTAAGGGCAAGCTCAACCAAAATCAGAAATTGAAAGGCAAAGCCTTATCTTAAGACAGTTCCTTAATTAGGCTTAAGGCCCAAAAAATCTGACACTTTAAGAGCAAAACAAATTAAATTCAAAATCAGCTGAAGGCCCAACACTTAAGACTCAATAATATTAGTTTTAAAAATGTCAAAATCTTTACATAAAAAAGTTCTTAAATTAGGCTGAAGGCCCAAACCATCTGACGCCTTAAGGGCAAAACAACCTTAATCTAAAAATCGGCTAGAAGCCATACAAGTACGAACAACAAGAACACACCAGAAAAGGCAGTACACCCAAGGGTGCTCAGAAGTTCCGAGGAATTCAAACACTAACGCTCGCTTAGCTCAGACAGGCAATCGGCCCAACCATTGTAAACCCGACGACAATCCAATCGACAGACGGTCAACGGGCCCACCGACGAGATAACCTCCGCTTCACCCAACCAGCACACAACAGGGAGTTCAATGGAACAACGTAGAAGGTATTGAAGGTATTGGCGCCCACAACCAATTATACATTGAGCTGTCAAACTACAAACCATGCTGGACAGTGACAACACGATGAGGAAAATACACTGCCTGAATTTACGTCAACGGCCAGGGCAGGTAACCGGAACGTTAACGGCCACAAGGCAGGAGACTCCGCTGGTGCACTTCAATTCAAATAACCAATAACACTTAAACTCCACCGGAGGGTGGCTAAAATTTGCCAACTTGAAAACACACGTTGTTGCTCGCGGGAATATCCCAACAGCCGACAACGAACTCCAAACGACACAATGTGGACAGTCGTGATTTGCTGGTAGATTAAGTCAAAACTCAACTTTCATGTCCTGGATCGGTGAGCCACGAACCTCGTGACAATCGGAACAGCACCACACACTCCGACACCACGTAGAAGCCACCAGTGGGCCCGGCCAAACTATGCGCTGCGGAGATTTCCTCGCTGCTCCACGCCAACCGACCAACTGCCCACACACAGCCCAGCTGGAAACTGTAAGTGCCAGGCCAAAGATAGTCCAGGATGCGAATATCGATACACACCGTTGCTGCCACCCGCGTAAAGAGAGGATAACAGTATAATCGGGATAACTGCGGTAGACTGAACACAGAATAGCAATCAAGGTTTAATCCAATGTATAGCATGAGCCAGCCACGACTCAACAACGTTGGCTGATACTGATTAGTGGTGAGAGACAGAAGACCTGCACCCTAATTGGAACCTTCAGCAAAAATTCAGTTGACAAGCAAATGGAAATCAAGACATGTATTGTGTTTCTCTGTCTGCTGAACTGGTGTGTGTACATCACCTATTAAAGGTACGGACAGCAGTTGTATTGCTCCGATGAACCGACGATCGGCTCATTGGTTCGGTGTTCGCTGTGAAGATGATATACAGGAGATGGGCAAAATAACGTGAACAGTAGTGGTAATGGGTTGGTTGTATTCGACAGTCAACAACGCATGTAAGGCACGTGTCACTCTGGACCATGCATTTTCAATACGGACTAGGCATCAGTGCAGGTTGTTTACGAGTTGTGTGCACACATTGTATTTGCATTCAGAGGCCGAGGTCGACGTGCAATGTAAGACCTAACAGAGTTCCAGAGAGGGCAGATTGTGGGGGCCCGATTAGCTGGAGCATCAGTAACCAAGACAGCCAACTTATGAATGGTTGAAGAGCAACTGTTTCAGCAATCATGACAGCCTGCTCAAAACACGGGAAGACATCGTCGTGTAAACGTAATCGTGAGTGCAAATCAAAACTAAATGGCAGAGATCGTCGTAAGCTAACACGAATTGTGTCAAAACAACACAAAACTACGGCAGCTAAAGTGACTGTAGAGCTCAATAGCCATCTTCGAGACCCCTTGTCTATCAACAGCGTCAGCCGAGAACTCCATAAAGTGAATATTCATATACAAGCTGCGATACCGAAATCAAAATTACGACAAGTAAAGCAAAGAAGCCTAAAACATGGTGACAGGAGCATAAATCCTGGATGGCAGGTCAGTGGAAACACGTCATATGGTCCGACGAGTCAACCTTTTCGTTATTTCCAACATCGGGCTGGGTTTCGTCTGGAGAATGCCAAAAGAAGCCCATAATCCTGATTGCTTGATTCCAACGGTTAAGCATGGAGGTGGAAGTGTGGTGGTGTAGGCAGCCATATCATGGTATTCTGCTGGTCCCTTCATTACTCTCAAAGGCCGTGTTACAGCCAACCATTATGTGACCAGTTTCAAATGTTTCAAATGTTGTTCCCGAACAATGATGCCATATTTCAGGACGATAATGCTCCCATTCACACAGCCAGGACAGTACAATCGCGGTATGAGGAGCATGCAACCTAACTGCAGCGTCTTCCTGGGTCAGCACAGTCCCCGGACTTTAACATTATCGAACCCTTGCGGGCGACATTGGAGCGCAGCCTCCGGAGCAGATTTCCGCCTCCCTCGTCACTATAGGAGTTAGAATAAGTATAACATTCCATTGAAGACTATACAATCATAATATGCCAGTATTCCAAGAAGAATCACAGCTGAATTACAGGCAAATGGGGTCCAACCTCTTATTAATAAACTATTCCCAAGTACGCGCAGGTGTTCACATTATTTTGCCTATCCCCTGTATGTGGAGTACCTGCAGGTCACTGCCTACCTAGTGGATGCAATATGCCATCCGCAAACTCCTGGGGCTGAAATTATCGAAGTACAAGGCAGAACATGAGTCAAGATTTCTTTTTCCTTACTAACCAGGAACAGAAATTCGATTCAAGTATTCACTCAAAAAGAAGCATTACAATATGTGTCAGACTCCACAGAGAGCTGAAGTGTCATCATTTGAGTGAACAGAATAACAACTTTGTTCATAGTGAAATGACTTCGTGGCCTCCTAGTGTCACAAGCAACAAACGGTTCTCAAAATGTAACCGTCAGATTCTGTACTGTGACTGTCGCCAAAGAAGTCTCTAGGTCGATCCTCTGAGGGTAGTGTCTTCGATAAATCCCTGTAGAGAAGTGGATCTCCACGCCCTATACCGCTCTCTCCTGGACAGGCAATGAATCACAGTAGCCATTACAAAAACATTATCTCCCACTACATGGGCCATGGCCAGTCAGTCACCTGTAGCTCATCCTCCTTTCAGAAGATTTACTGGAAGTTTCCATTTCCCCTCCTACAGCCTCAGCACTCAGCAATGCAATGTACATCTCTGAGAGGTTCAATGCCCTCTTTTGCATGTCCCCTCTCATTTTTATGAATTTTATTAATGTTCTATGTCATTGCACGGTAGTAACAGACTGAATAAGGTTATTGTAATGAGAGTATTTGTACTGAGAGCTCAAAAAATACTTTCCACTTGATTCCTAAACATGTTGTTTTACTTCCGTGGGTGGCCTGGGAGACGCGAGCATCGTAGGACGCGGCACACTGCGTTTCCGGTTGGGAGCTGCACTTCCCTGAATTCTGAGGGGTTCGTACAATAGGCTCAAGCACCTGGCAGAACGACTGACATTGGTCGAGTTTCGCCTATTGTATGCAGGGCGAAACGACCTGAGAGATGTCTGAGTGTCGCCGGAGTTTATATGTTTACCGTTCCGGCGCGTCCGGAACGAAGATTCCTGGCACCGACTGACTGCGTTGTCCTCATGATTCTGAGAATACTTGTAGACTGTGCCCTGCTGGGTGCGACTGTCTGGCACCGGATGGCCGGTGGTCTAGGAAGGGTGTTTTTGTAGTTCAGTGCCCTCAGTTGAATAGCAGAGGCATGATTGGTCAACTTAAACTGAGGCTAGTTGACGTCATAAAGGCCTGCTCGAAATTGGAGGGAATCGTCGCTGTTGGCGCGAATGATGTTCTGAGACAGTGTGGTGGAATTTTGGTATCAGAACTGCTGATTCGCAGTTTTCGAGGAGAGTAGGGAGTAGAGCAATGTTGGCTTCACTCTGGCGTTGCGCGGGCACAGTATTTCGGGGATCTGATCTTCGTCGGAGTCGAACGGTCTTGCGACTTGGTCGCTCTTTTCCGGAAGACGACGTGTTGCAGATTTCAGTACTGGTACAGTACTTTGAGGCTCCAGCATTGTAGGACCTTATCAATTTTATACTGAATCCCTCAGCAACACGCACGTACGCTTTGCTACAAGTCCACCTTGCTTGTTTCTCCATGTGATCCTGTTTGAGCTCTCACTACTAATTGCGAACTGCTATATAGTTGGGAGATTAATATTTGATTCATTAGGACCTCCAGTCATTATCGCCAATCGGTTGCATCGCAGTGAGTAGGAGCCCCCTGTCCTCGAGCCAACTCGTTTTCTCATAATATTTCAGTATACCCTGTCTTTTAACCCACTGTTTGTGTCGATAATCATGTACATTTATGTTCTGATGTATAATACATCTCACTGTAATATTTAATCCGCATATCATTTCATAGGTATATGTAGAATCCCATTTCCTATTGTTTATTATGATAAAGTTCTCTTTTTTCTGAGTGGATTACGATTTTTATTAAATTATTGTGAGTGTGCCCTCCTCTTTTTACCAACTAGCACGGTCCACCATCATTTTCTTCCATTACCGTTGCGCACATAATCAACTAGGTGGTATGTAAGGAGGGGATCGAGTGCATGTCCAGTTCTCATGCAAAATTCGTATGAATTGCAGAAGTACAAACTCTTCACCTCGCATCTCTGCTAGAATGAAATTTTCACTCTACAGCGGAGTGTGCGCTGATATGAAACTTCCTGGCACATTAAAACTGTGTGCCGGAGCGAGACTCGAACTCGGGACCTTTGCCTTTCGCGGGCAAGTGCTCTACCAACTGAGCTACCCAAGATCGACTGACGCCCTGTCCTCACAGCTTTAATTCCGCTAGTACCTCGTCTCCTACCTTCCAAACTTCATTGAAGTTCTCCTGGGAACCTGGGTGGTAGAGCACTTGTCCGCAAAAGGCAAAGGTCCCGAGTTCGAGCCCCGGTCCGGCACACAGTTTTGATCTGCCAAGAAGTTTCATATCAGCGCACACTCCGCTGTAGAGCGAAAATTTCCTTCTAGAAACATCCCCCGGGCTGTGGCTAAGCCATGTCTCCGCAATATCCTTTCTTCCAGGAGTGCTAGTTCTCCAAGGTTCGCAGGAAAGCTTCTGTGATGTTCGGAAGGCAGGAGACGAGGTACTGACGGAATTAAATTTGTGAGGATGGGGCGTGACTCGTGCTTGGGTAGCTCAGTGGTAGAGCACTTTCCCGTGAAAGGCAAAGGTCCCGAGTTCGAATCTCGGTCCGGCACACAGTTTTAATCTGCCAGGAAGTTTTACATCTCTGCTTTTCGTCGGGAAGCGTGTTCTGCAGCGCCCGTGAGAAGATTCCTCAGAGACAGGCTCACGACCGTTAAGTCTCTTCCATGTCCCCCTTTAGCCGATAAAGGATTCTGAAGAACGCGCGGCTCTCGTCACTCTTTCTGCCAGTGCTCAGCTCTAATTAACCTCCATACATGACGAACTACAGAAATTTTTAGCATCTGGAGCTAGCCATTTACAGCCAGTAACATGGCTAACAATCCGATTGCGCATCGTGAACAATGATCTGATACATATATTAATCGAAAATGTACGCAGAATATTAACTCACTGGTGGCAAAATTTTGCCGCCTTGCGCATGAAAATTTAGTGCAGTAATAGTAAAGATCACGTACAGCCTTTGTCGTTACCGGTGGCGGTGACTTCAGCTGGGACGGGGAGGGACGAGCACCTGCGGCGCACAATTTGCCCCTTGTACGGAGTGACCGGCGACCGGGAGCCGGCCGCGGCCGGGTGGCACTCGGCATTAGCCGGGCGGTGGTCGCGAATAATGCGGCCTTGTTAGGGCCGGCCGCTCACGCTCGAGTGCTCGCAGCGCGGGCCGGCGGCTGGCTGCGCTGCCACAGGTGGGCCGGGCAGACGTCCGCCCTCGTTAGGGGCCGGTGACTGTAACCACGGGCAGCGGCCGCATCATTTGTACGGCTCACACGGCCCGCAAATGATGCCGCGCGACCGTCGCGCACAGACGGTGCCCGCGGCCGTCCCGACCTTGAGAAACTTGCGACGTAGCCCTTCGTTACCAGCAGTTGCGAAGAAACTAAGAAGATATACGCACGCTGCTGCCCGCCGAACTAACTGCTACAGAATTCCAACAAGGATCTCGTGAACATAGCACAGTGACTTCGTGGGACAGGAATGCACAATGAGGGGACGCGTCTGGACGTGCCCGTAGGTTGGGTCAACAGCGCGGCAGGAATAGCACGATAGGTCTCACCGCTGCCGTGGCTGTTCGGCGTCATCATCTATGACATCTGAGCAAGTGTAGAGTACTGGCTAAAATTTTTGATAAAGCAAGGTTAACACGCCGCCAGTCGTTTACTAGCAGAAATTTGTCTCTAGTCGTAGAGTATTTGCTAGTAGAGCAGAGACAAACCAGAGGCTCAGTGGTTAAACACACCAGACGGTGCTGGCAACATTCCTTGCGAGGATTCTTCTCACTTGTAAGCACGCTGCTGGAAGAAAAAATAGTGCATCACTCTCAAGGGAAATTCCAGTTTACTGACATTGTTGTGACAGGTAGTTCATTATTGTAAGAGCATACGATAACAAATGTGGATCGAATGAAACACACGTCACAATAAAGGTTGGCCAGAAGTCGCATCAATACACCGTATTCCCGTTGATTCCTTGATTCAGATATTCTGAGCAAGTATGGAATCCTGGCTAAAAATTTTAATAAAGCAAGGGTAACACCCCGCCAGTCGTTTACTAGCAGAAATTTGACGCTAGTCCTAGAGTATTTACTACCAGAGCAGAGACAAACCAGAGGCTCAGTGCTTAAAAACACCAGACGGTGCTGGCAACAATTATTCCTTGAGTCGATTCTTCTCACTTGTAAGCACGCTGCTGAAAGGAAATCAATGTATCAGTCTCAAAGGCAATTCCAGTTTACTGACATTGATGTGACAGATAGTTCATCATTGTAAGAGTATACGATAACGTATGTCGACCGAATGAAACACGTCACAGTAAAGGTTGCCCAGAAGTCGCATCAATACACCGTATTCCCGTTGATTCCTTGATTAAGATATTCTGAGCAAGTATGGAATCCTGGCTAAAAATTTTAATAAAGCAAGGGTAACACCCCGCCAGTCGTTTACTAGCAGAAATTTGACGCTAGTCCTAGAGTATTTACTACCAGAGCAGAGACAAACCAGAGGCTCAGTGCTTAAAAACACCAGACGGTGCTGGCAACAATTATTCCTTGAGTCGATTCTTCTCACTTGTAAGCACGCTGCTGAAAGGAAATCAATGTATCAGTCTCAAAGGCAATTCCAGTTTACTGACATTGATGTGACAGATAGTTCATCATTGTAAGAGTATACGATAACGTATGTCGACCGAATGAAACACGTCACAGTAAAGGTTGCCCAGAAGTCGTATCAATACACCGTATTCCCGTTGGTGCCAACGCAAGCGTGTATTCCCGCGTGAAAATGATTAAAGTTACCGATGTCACCCTCCGACAGATTGTCCCAAAGGCCTCCCACCTTTTGTTGCAATTCGTTAACGGTTCTTGGAGGCTCTGGAGAATTTAGCTCCCGCTTCGCATTTTTCCCACATGTGTTCACTTGGCGTGAGATCTGTTGATTTTTCAGTCCAGTGCAGCTGTCCTAAGCGATAAAAAGCACGTTGCTTAGCTGCAGCCGTATGTGGAAAAAGCACATCATCTTCCTGTCGAAGAAATGCCATTAGCACATGCCTAACAACTTATGCGGTGGAGAAGGCACTGGCTACTTTAAGTTACCCTGCAGAATCAGTAGACGTGACCACGAGTTATAGCTGATGCTCCCCCACATCATTAAGCCTGGGGTGTGACGTGTTTGTCATGGGCGAACGCACTACGGAAAAGGCCGCTCACAAGGACTACGAAACAGGTGCGTCACACCACTCATTTACAGACAGAACCTACTAACCTACTCTCATCAATGAAGACAACATAGAGCCGTTCCAATCACCACTCGACTCTTTTCCCGGTGTCGTGATGTCAATGGATGCCTGGCCAGAGGCACTCGTGGTCTCTATTCCTACTGTAAGCAGACGGCTCCCAGCGGTCTTTGGTGACAAATCAGGTGCAACTTGGGCCCACATTTCTTCCCTGGATGATGTTCGGTCGGCCACTGCTGCTCTGACAGTCTATCTTGTTGTGTGCCTGTACTACGCAGACGTGCAGAACCTGGTTTACAAGAGTGGCAGTGTTGGACAGACCACTGGTAAAAGCAGAAACACCACCGATGTGCCCAACATGTGCAACAACGTGCTGGTACGTCCATTCAGCTTCCCACAGGCAACAATGAAACCTTGTTTAAATAGTACAACTTGTGCAACAGGGGCACTTACTCGTCAGCGGGGCATGTTTGTAGCCTAGAACAACTGTTGCACGTACTATTCATCTCTAAACTCAGCATATTTACTGCCTACTGAATCAAAAAAAGAGAGTGCACAGACAGCCCTCCGGAGCACCATCTGATTGCCAATGACCGGGAAAAACGAATGACTAACACTACAACTCCTCAGTATGCTCATATTATGTTGCCACTGAACTCTGTTCTTGAGAGTGTTACATTTTTTTCCAGCGGTATATTTGATCTGTTACTACTGTGTAAACTTTTATTCCCGATCGCAGAAACGAGTCTTAATGAAATGCTCGTCCTCCTAGTGATAGGATAGAGCCACCTTTCCAGTTCACTGAGTTTAGGCCTATTATAAGTAGCCTGTTTATATATTTGTATGTTGGCAGCGCTATAGACAGTAATTACTATCGCTGACAGCGCTCTGCGCCCTTGGTAAGAGAGACTGTGGTTGGACGGGCTAGCAGTTAGCAGTTAGCGAGCAGACAGTTTGGACATGTGTCCTTCGTGGAGACTCAGTGTTGGTAGGACTGCATTGTAAAATGAAGATAGGTGTAGTTTTTCCTGTTTGTGTAGTGGAATTATTGACCACAATATGATTTATGGAACTGGATGTCACATTAATAAGGTAAAATCTGCTAATTACATTGTTTGCTCTTCAACAATATTTTCTTTTGCTAACCACATGCCCCCTAGTTGTTAGAGCCTATTGTAGTTAGAATATTTTTATTTAGCTGGCTGTAGTTGCTGCTTGCTGTAATTGCTGTACATCGTATTATGAAGATTTTCTGTGAGGTAAGTGACTAATGAAAAGTATGGGTTATTGTTAGGATTTCTTCCAATTCAAGGCCATTCTTTTGTGTTAATTACTTGTAGTCAAGTTGTCATTGTAGAGCCGTCAGATTGCGTTGGGCTTGTATACTGTGGGTAATAAATGAATAGTTTAAGTTTGACTTGTCATTGTCAGGGAAAATTCTGTAGGTCAGTGTTGAAATGATACGAATGAGTAATGGGACACTAGGTTCAGTTTCACTCAGCAGTTTAAGTAAACACAAAGAAGTTTCGGCTGCTCAGTTATTTCAGTGAACACACACAAACTAGTTTCAATATGACTTTATAAGGTAATGACTTTCGGCAGCGTTTTTTCAGCTGACTTAATGTTTGTTTCTACAGACAAAGAGTAACTATTCGCTCATGTACATCTTCAAACTATTGAATAATTCATGCACCACTACGATGGCGATAAATTCCTATTCCCTTCAAATTACGATACGATATTCTATACAGTCCCTCTAAGATGATGAAGCCGGCCGGAGTGGCCGAGCGGTTCTAGGCGCTACACTCTGGAACCGCGCGACCGCTACGAGCGCAGTTTCGAATCCTGCCTCGGGCATGGATGTGTGTGTGATGTCCTTAGATTAGTTAGGTTTCAGTAGTTCTAAGTCTAGGGTACTGATGACCTCAGATTTTTGAACAGACCCAGACTGAGCCCAGACTGACGCTGACTGACTGACTGGCGTGCAACACTTCGTCTGGACCTAATCTGCGGCCATAGATGTCTTTCTTCAGTGCTCCAAAAATATGGAAATCCCGTGGGGAGAGATCACGACTGTGTGAAGTATGCATAAGGGCTTTCCAGCTTAACTTCTCCAACATAGGCGAAACACTCTTGGCGACATATGTGCCCGCCCACTTGTTTCCAAGTTTGTTCCGAGCGCGCTGCAAAAACAAGAGTCTGGGTGGCATGCAGGCGGCTTCAGGAAATGTATACACAATCGAGTGGGGCTCGTAAACAGCAGGAGTTGTTTCTCCGTTCTGCAGCCGGCCGCTGTAACCGAGCGGTTCTAGGCGCTTCAGTCCGGAACCACGCAACTGCTACGGTCGCAGGTTCGAATCCTGCCTCAGGCATGGATGTGTGTGATGTCCTTCGGTTAGTTAGGTTTAAGTAGTTTTACGTTCTAGTTGAAAGGTCTCTGTTGGATTCCTTTCATGTTTAATTTCTTAAATCTGTTGACATTTATGGAATAAATTCCTCTTCTAAATGTACTGTGGCGTTTCTGACTATCTGGGAGGAGACTGAGCAGTGGAACGTGTTACTTTTACACATAAACAAGAACGATCTGTCACACTACTACACTTTAAAGCACAGTTTATATGTAATTCTTATATGTAATTCATGTCACACAGTCTCATACGGAACCTACATCCGCTTTCTTTTATATACTGTATATGATAAGATACTGTCATCCCCCTTCCCTTTTGTGTGTGAGGATGAATGAGCATATGTATTTCTAGTTGTATGCTTGAGGGTAGCAGACAAGGCTGTCTGCTAGAGAACAGTAGGACCAACGTCGGAACAGGTAGCTACGCTTCCTAAAACCAAAGAGGTTTCTATCCTTAGTATGGTCCTGTCCGTCCGTTGTCATGTTGGTATAGGAAG
Organism: Schistocerca cancellata; assembly: GCF_023864275.1. Taxonomy (NCBI): domain Eukaryota; kingdom Metazoa; phylum Arthropoda; class Insecta; order Orthoptera; family Acrididae; genus Schistocerca; species Schistocerca cancellata. Next base: position 460,041,581 of record NC_064630.1, read on the forward strand.
CTGCCCCTCTGGCCACTTCCGTTGGTCTTTGTGAGCCAACCTCAGGAAGCACGCTCGGCAGTAGTGCAGTTGCAGTGTGGCCGTGGCGAGCGTCTGAAGTGGTAAGATCTCCGGCTAAGCGCGTGTCTGTTAAGTCCGTAGGACAATGGATTTCTTAAGTTCAGCCTAACTGAAAATTTAATCACCTTGATTTCAGGTTTAGCTCTAAATATCTAATGCTATCTTAAAGTGCAGCGGAGTGTAATTCTCGTGTTAAATTCAGATTATTTTGCGGTAGTTACTTTGTGAGTAAAGTGGAACCACGTGTTGATCAGTAACTCTAACTAAGTTCATCAATCTTAAATGCGAATGTTTGTGTGATTATAACGTCTCGTCTTGACTATATTTTCAATATAGCAACTTTTCTTTATGTTCAGCTCACGTGGGGTGTACGTTGCGAGACCACTACCACGTGCTTATATAACTGTTTGACCCATCAGGTTAATAGTAAGACGTTAGTAACCAGTTCAAGGTTTTTCTTTTGTCAATTGCTTTTCGATCTAATGTATTTTAATTATCAAAATTATTGTGGAGTTGTACGCTTTGTGTAAACCAAGTTGACCACGTGAAGCATGTGGTGTAATCATCAAAGTAGCCCTCAGCTATTCTTTTTGCGAAGACTTCACAAAGAGTTAATATGAATTTAGTATACCAGTGTGTGGTAATTACATGACGGACAGGATTGTGGTATGAACGTAATTTCTTTGGGTAAAAACTGAATCTGTTGGTTGTGGTTAATTTCTTCTTGCTTATGTTTCAATGTTCTTCGTGTGTTATTTTATGAATGCAGTGTTGTATCCAGTCTCCCAATCTTGGGTCCATATTTTATGTATTCCGTAAAATTACAATCTCACATTTTTTTTTAATCGTAAATAAGGCACCAGCTCAGTTATAACTCACGTATAATATGCTGAAATTTCAATGAACAATCTTAAAATAAATTTCCAAATATAAACTGATTTCTTTCTTTTTATTTAAATTATCCTTTATATATATATATATATATTACCGGTTTTGTATGACTATTAAAAGATTATCATTAATGTTAGTCTGGTTGGTAAACCAAGACTAAATATCTGATGAAACAGTTGCCCAGTAATCCACGGTTAACGTCCCCAGACAGATCACGGCTTTTAACCCAGCTTTTATTGTCTATTAGCACCGATCTCAGCATAACAAAATTAAAGTTACAATATTACACATCAGCATAACAAAAATTAAAGTAACAATATTACACATGGCGACCCTGTTCTGTGATTCCGCTAGACTCTGGAATCTCTGAAACGTTAGATTGCGAGCGTGTTATAATCTTAATTTTTTTCCTACAGCGCTCAAACAACTCCTGCGTTGTTTCCGAGCAGACTTTCAAAAGATTCACGGCGTTGTTGATCGGCGTTGCGTTGTTTATCTTGTTTTGTTTTTTATATTTGTGTGTTTTATATGTCTGTGTGCTTTTTTTTCTCGCTTGTAAATTCCACTGTTTCGATCAAAGATAAAAATTTGTTTTGCGTGTGAAAAAGTGTGTACTAGGTTGGGTATCTTTCGTGTGACTGTCGTAATTTTTGTGGGTCACATTTGCTTTGATTAGTGTGTCGCATACCGGTTATAAATTGCACTAATGCAGACAAGTAACCAAACTAAAAGTAAGCGGTCCGACAACCTAAGCAACATGGACCAAGGGGATAATTTAATTTCGAATGTTAACGCGTCGGGCGGTTCCGAAAATGCAATGGGGAATACTTCAGACGAAATGCAAGACAGGACGAACGGGCTCACATCAGAGCCACAAATTAATTTGCCTCCAACTAACCAAATTGATTTGGCTGAACTCATGAAAGCCTTATTGCAACAAAATAAAGAATCATTTGAAAAATCGTTTCGAGAACAAAAAGAATCATCAGAAAAATTGTTCCGAGAACAAACAGAATCATTTGAAAAATCGATCCGCGAGCTAGGGGAACAAATGACGCAGAGCTTTGAAAAATCGATCCGCGAGCTAGGGGAACAAATGACCCAGAAATCTGAAAAATCGATCCAAGAGCTAGGCGATCAAATGACGCAGAAATCTGAAAAATTGTTCCGAGAACAAAAAGAATCATCCGAAAAATCGATCCGAGAGCTAGGCGAACAAATGACGCAGAAATCTGAAAAATCGATCCGCGAGCTAGGCGAACAAATAGACAAAAAACTAATACAGCAGACAAATAAGGTTGGCGGGTCGATGCAGAGAGTGTCCGATGGTGTCTCACAAAGAATGAGCGGTCTGGCAAATGAAGTGAAGGGTGATATTATGAAGGAGTTGGGCCGTGCATTTGAACAAATCATTGACCGTCTGCAAGCCTTGGAACGGGGCAGGCGTAGTGGCGATGCCGAGCCTGAAGAAAGCGAAGAACGGCTACTTAGGAATTTCCAAGAGCTGAGGGAAGAATGCCAAAGGGAAGACCAGCAGGTACTTTCAAGGGTCCAAGAGGCGGAAACGCATTGTCCCACGTCCGTTAGCAACACAATAGCGGACAACAGTCTAGCGATTCATGCGCTGGAACAGCAAGTAGAACGATTGAAGCAGACTGGGGCGGAGGACAAGAGACAAATACATGTTAAGATGAAACTCAGGGGAATATCCGATCTGTGGGTATTATGGGTCTGGCAAACCCAGGTCCCCAGCTGTTAGTAGCCTTGTTTCCGATTTTCTGCTTTCAGTGCTACTATCTATCTATTACTATTCTATGTCTGTCAGTATAAATGAGGATCTCTTACTATAGTATGCGTGCTGTATGAATATTTTAAGGTAGGTAAACTCAGGGGAATATCCGATCTGTGGATATTATGGGTCTGGCAAACCCAGGTCCCCAGCTGTTAGTAGCCTTGTTTCCGATTTTCTGCTTTCAGTGCTACTATCTATCTATTACTATTCTATATCTGTCAGTATAAATGAGGATCTCTTACTATAGTATGCGTGCTGTACGAATATTTTAAGATAGGAGAACTCTGAGAAAGGAATGAGTAAGTTTGGAATCTTGAAAACAGGATGCGATAATACGATTGTTGAACCATTGGCTTCCAATATGCGATGATATGTTAATATTGATGATATATGTCCTTTTTGTTCTTTATAGCTGAGTACGTAAAGTGCTGTCTGTGGATTTCGTAAGTATATTGATTCCCTTCAAGGTGAAAGAAGAATTGTGGTTTGTGTAATTTACATGGCTCTGAAACATTATTGTGATAGTCAAATACGAGCAGCTTTTCAGCAAATGGAGAATGGAACGGAAATATGGATCCTTTTTGTAGTTTTGATTGATGTTGAGCCAAAGCCTAAAAAAATTATTCTGCGTTAATACTTGTCCTAGAAAAGCGACGTTTATGTGTTTTGCTGATGCTGTGAGCATTACAGCTTACTGTTTTCGCTGGTGCGGGATGCACTGCAGCCTATATGATTTGTACTGAGGAAATTTCCCTCTTGAAGGTAGAGGATGATTAAATAATTTTGATTATGGGAACGAAGGAAAGCTTGGTTTAAGGTAATAAGGATAAAGCAAAACATTTGTCATTTAAACTACAGGAGGATTCGGATCTTTTGTGTCTGTTGTAAGTTCAATATGTTAAGATGATACTGTTTTACAGAATAGAGGTGACCACAATTTTGCCATTCATGAGAAATGAATCCAGAATAACCACCACAGGCGAAATAACTGATTTGGAAGCGAAAGGTAACGTAAAGAAGGAACGAAATCGCAGCAAAGTAGGTAAGAAAATGTAATATAACCTGTATAATGCAAATATTTTTAACCTTCTCAGAGTCATCTGCGTGATTAATTGTTGTGATAACGTAATTTTAGGTGAAATTTTCTTACTGTTTTATGTGTGAATATATGAGTATGATAAATGTATAATTGCGAATCTCTTTTCAGGTGTGCGAACTGGTATAAATGTTTTGGCGTGTAAATAACCATTGTTCTTTTTAATGTGTATGTTTAAGGAAAGTTCTCCATATTTATCATGTGACAAGACGTATGCCGCGAGCGTCAAGAAGAGGACGAATTAGAACAATGTTGTAGTGGTATATACACGGTGTTGAAATAGCATTGAAGTAGATTATTGGCTTAACTAGTAGTGGATAGAAGTAGAATAATGAGTAATGCATGTTTATGGGTAGTTAGTTTGTAGAATAGACAACAGGTGTGCATGTATGTGTGTGTAAATAACATGTGAACCCTATGCTGTCCTGACCTATACTTGCACAAGGCATAATCCTATTCATTTTAGTGAATTAATAAATAGCATTTGATTTATTAAAACATAAGTGAACCACATTAGTGATGTGGATTTAAATATTATATTGTCAGTTCATTTAAATTTTTATTTTTATACTGTCAAGTCATTTCACTTTTATTTTTTTTTACATTGTCAAGTCATTTAAATTTTATTTTATATTGTCGATTCATCTAATTTTTTTATTAAAAAAAATATTAAGTCTCACTTTGTTCTTAAAAATTGTGAAAGACAATACTAAGTGGTATTATGTATGACATTGTGTAATCACATAAGGATGATGAAAAATTTCTGTGAATGCAGTTGAGAACGTGAAAGCGAACCGGCAAAACTCTTAAGAGACAGCGGGAGCAGCCGGACTAGTTGTAAACTGGCGGGTTTCCCAGCAGGACACGCTGTCAACCGGGCCACTTCGGGAGCGCGGCCGACAACAAAAGAAGGTACGCGGCAAACACTTTCCCTTGTACCTGGAGCTAATGGGCGGCCGCCCCGGGCGACCCTTCCTCGAGGCGATGACCTGAGATGGGCGAGCGGTCCACCGCGCGGAAATCCATCTGCTGGCAACGCACCACACGCATGCGACCGTGACGAGACGGCCGCGGTGAAACAACACAAGGGGCGTGGAGCCTTTTGACAGGTACTGTCCAGAGTAACTGGCAGACTTCAATGACGCCTATCAACATCTCCTGACGGATGCCCACTGTCAAGCGACAGTAAATCATGGTTCGATGTTCTCTGGTCGCTAAGGGTGGCACAAAAGAAGAGCCATTAAGTGTCATCCTTGCCCAGGAATATCAACCTGGCGTGTCAAACGAGGATACCGCACGAATTTGTCAACACTAACATGGAACCAAATCGAGATGACGTGACACGGGAGAAACTTCATGAGAGGGCAGAGACGGCGGGATCGCACGCAACAGATGGACAAAAAAATCCCTACTGACAGCTGCGGCGACGAACCCCCCCTCTTTCCCCCATATTGTGCCTCGGAACAGTGGAAGTACTGAGTGTGTCAGTGAACAGTGATTATACGGTTCTTAGTCCAGTGCATATACGTGTGTTTCTGTCAGAGAAACTCTGACTCGTGTGTTTTGCAGGAGTTCGATTTATTGGTGTTTATTAGACTGACTTGTATTTTGCAGGTGTTCTATTTATCTTTTTAGACTTTGACTCTTGTATTTTGCAGGTGTTTTATTTATAGGTGTTTTTTTGTTTTAGATGTTGACTATTGTACTGTTTTATTTATCAATGTTTGTTTTTGTGTGATGTATTAGATTTGTGATATTTTGTTTCGTAAATTCATTGCTGTGGCATTGCTTCGTTTATCAGTCAGATAGCTTTTTATTCTCATTGAACTGTGATCGATTAGCCTTTGCATGGGGCATATTTACTGTGAGGAACCCCTTAAGGGTAACAATCACATAATTATTGTAGTTTCAGTATAATGACAGTGCTCATTGTTTGCTAGCTAATTGAAATATAGTAGAGTGATTAAATGAGTGCCACATAGTTATTTTAATTCTACAAATTATTAGTTTTATACGATATAGAAATTTTTTTGCGATAACCACTTTGTAAAACATGTTTTTTCTCTTATCATTTTGTTGTTTTTGCAGATTGTGCATTGTTATGTTCTGCTTTTTAATACCGATGTTATTTGATGTTCTTTTTTTAATTGCTGTGGCACCTTTGCTATTTTCATAAATTTTGCTTGTTAATAAACAGTCATAAATTTTCCTGTGATCAGTTGGCTCTTGCAATGAGCAAATACTGGTGAACTCCATAAGGGTAACAACCAGAAATTGTTTTCATATTAATGACACAGGAAACATTGTTTTTACTTGCTGACCAAATTAGGTCTACACTACCTTTTAAATAGGTGTCACAGATTTTGTTCTTTTTTTCTGTTTGAAATTGGTAGATTCTAAAGATGTGTTGAAATTATTGTGTTTTAGCAAGTAGCTGGTGTCCTTTTGCCTTTTCTTTTACACTTTTGGTTTAAGTAGGGTGTGAGAAGCCTGCTTGGGAATGTCCTAGCATGGCCAGAAAATTCCCTGCACAGTCTTTTCCCGGAGCGTTGGGGTTATGAAAGGTCTGTGTTGGATTCCTTTCATGTTTAATTTCTTAAATCTGTTGACATTTATGGAATAAATTCCTCTTCTAAATGTACTGTGGCGTTTCTGACTATCTGGGAGGAGACTGAGCAGTGGAACGTGTTACTTTTACACATAAACAAGAACGATCTGTCACACTACTACACTTTAAAGCACAGTTTATATGTAATTCTTATATGTAATTCATGTCACACAGTCTCATACGGAACCTACATCCGCTTTCTTTTATATACTGTATATGATAAGATACTGTCATCCCCCTTCCCTTTTGTGTGAGAGGATGAATGAGCATATGTATTTCTAGTTGTATGCTTGAGGGTAGCAGACAAGGCTGTCTGCTAGAGAACAGTAGGACCAACGTTGGAACAGGTAGCTACGCTTCCTAAAAGCAAAGAGGTTTCTATCCTTAGTATGGTCCTGTCCGTCCGTTGTCATGTTGGTATAGGAAGCTGCCCCTCTGGCCACTTCTGTTGGTCTTTGTGAGCCAACCTCAGGAAGCACGCTCGGCAGTAGTGCAGTTGCAGTGTGGCCGTGGCGAGCGTCTGAAGTGGTAAGATCTCCGGCTAAGCGCGTGTCTGTTAAGTCCGTAGGACAATGGATTTCTTAAGTTCAGCCTAACTGAAAATTTAATCACCTTGATTTCAGGTTTAGCTCTAAAATATCTAATGCTATCTTAAAGTGCAGCGGAGTGTAATTCTCGTGTTAAATTCAGATTATTTTGCGGTAGTTGCTTTGTTACTACTTTGTGAGTAAAGTGGAACCACGTGTTGATCAGTAACTCTAACTAAGTTCATCAATCTTAAATGCGAATGTTTGTGTGATTATAACGTCTCGTCTTGACTATATTTTCAATATAGCAACTTTTCTTTATGTTCAGCTCACGTGGGGTGTACGTTGCGAGACCACTACCACGTGCTTATATAACTGTTTGACCCATCAGGTTAATAGTAAGACGTTAGTAACCAGTTCAAGGTTTTTCTTTTGTCAATTGCTTTTCGATCTAATGTACGCTTTGTGTAAACCAAGTTGACCACGTGAAGCATGTGGTGTAATCGTCAAAGTAGCCCTCAGCTATTCTTTTTGCGAAGACTTCACAAAGAGTTAATATGAATTTAGTATACCAGTGTGTGGTAATTACATGACGGACAGGATTGTGGTATGAACGTAATTTCTTTGGGTAAAAACTGAATCTGTTGGTTGTGGTTAATTTCTTCTTGCTTATGTTTCAATGTTCTTCGTGTGTTATTTTATGAATGCAGTGTTGTATCCAGTCTCCCAATCTTGGGTCCATATTTTATGTATTCCGTAAAATTACAATCTCACATTTTTTTTTAATCGTAAATAAGGCACCAGCTCAGTTATAACTCACGTATAATACGCTGAAATTTCAATGAACAATCTTAAAATAAATTTCCAAATATAAACTGATTTCTTTCTTTTTATTTAAATTATCCTATATATATATATATATTACCGGTTTTGTATGACTATTAAAAGATTATCATTAATGTTAGTCTGGTTGGTAAACCAAGACTAAATATCTGATGAAACAGTTGCCCAGTAATCCACGGTTAACGTCCCCAGACAGATCACGGCTTTTAACCCAGCTTTTATTGTCTATTAGCACCGATCTCAGCATAACAAAATTAAAGTTACAATATTACACATCAGCATAACAAAAATTAAAGTAACAATATTACATAGTGGACTGATGACCTTAGATGTTAAGTCCCATAGTGCTCAGAGCCATTTGAACCATTTGAACTACATTCTGTGTCTGCCTAAACCGACAGTGTCGCCTTCGCTATAGACACAATGCACGGACAATCCAGATGAGCGGCGCCCCTAGGACATTAGCTTTCAGTAGTTGAGATCGGGTGAGAGAGTACCAGATAATGCTTTTTTTTAGTCAAGCCCAAGATGGAGGAAAGCAGGCGGAAGAGGTCCCAGGCTTAATAGCATATTCTCCAGATTTGTCACATTAAGCAAGTACTCAGAATTGTACGTTTAGTATTTGGCTTAATTCCTGTGGGAGAGGAAATCCGGCACCAGTGTGTTGAGATGGAGGAGTGTTTTGGGCATGAGGATTGTTTTAGGCATGATTTCCGCCTAAAGCGTTCGAAAAGTTCATGTTTTGTTGGGCAATCTACTACGAGGTTAAAATTTTTTGTAAATAATTGTGATTGGGAGCTGTCTCGCGTCTGCCCAGCAGTTGGTCTGGGGTGAGGCTAGGTTGAAAGTCTCAGTCTTGAGGCAACAGCTATTTGGAATTAGTACTTGGGAGAGGATGGATTTAGTGTTCGGTCCTGATCATATATTCGCTGTTTGATGTTAGGAGTTTGGTGTCAAACATTTGCCGTCTACACTGAGTGATATCGCAGACTTCATACCTAGCCATTGATACACAATATAAGCAGTTGCATCTGTTACTGGTGCACGAGGCAAGGGTGATACTAAATGGTTCAAATGGCTCTGAGCACTGTGGGACTCAACTTCTGAGGTCATTAGTCCCCTAGAACTTAGAACTAGTTAAACCTAACTAATCTAAGGACATCACAAACATCCATGCCCGAGGCAGGATTCGAACCTGCGACCGTAGCGGTCTTGCGGAGGGTGATACTTCCAACTTCACCGTGCCATCTTTTACAGTAACCAGTCAGCCACAGTAAGAACTGCACAATGCAAAGCACTGAGTTTACATCAGAAGTAAGAGAGATGAGATTCATGTTAGATAACGGGGGGCTGAATTGACAGTAATATGGGTTAAGCAGGGAACATAAGTGCGACAAATGGTACTAACGTTCTACCTTTCTTTTCTTATTAGATCTAAGTGGTTACTTATTTGCTGAATAAGACTTGCGGAAACTGTGTCGTGATGTTGGAAGACAAGAAGCTGCACTGGTTCACTTTCTTAATTCCACGCTGGTGTTTCCTCCCCTAGTGGTGTATACATGTAAATTTATACAGGGAGATTCACGGAGATATGCAAAAATTTTAATATGCTATTCTACAAGCAAAACTAAAGAAAAATTTCATACAAACATAGGTCCGCAAATGTTTGGTTACGGAGTTACGACTAATAAAAGATTTTGCCTGAAATGTAGAAAATTCGCTAATATGAAGCCATCGCAAAATCATGCGAGGTTAAAGTAAAGCACGATTTCTATTTATTTTGTTGCTATTGATTTGGTGAATCCAATAAAACATGTCCCAGACGTGTATCAGCAGTAGTTTTCCAGAACATCCAGAGAAGCAAATAAGTAATTTTGTAAAATTTTTAATTTACTAACTGCTTGGCCCAATTTGTGTTTTAAATTCTAGATAATTGAGTACAGTTCCCAACAGAAGTTGTAGAGAATTTAATTTTGGACTACAACGTAGTAATTGTAACACAGTAACTACAACAGTTACTATGTGGTTTCACTTAAATACATTGTTGTTATTTCGTTGTTTCACTGAACAATACAGAAAACTAACTCGTTTCAAGGTTAAGAAACGACTGAAACAACTCACTAACGGTTGCCAACAATGACATAAACGTTTCTACATTCTTAATGAAAAGTAAACAAATTTACTTGTATAATAATCTCTACTTCTCTGGATGTTCTGAAAAACTCTGCAGTTACACGTCTGGGACATGTTTTATTAGATTCACCAGATCAATAGCAACAAAATAAATGGAAATCGTGCTTTACTTTACCCTCCGTAATTACACACTTGCGGACCTACGTTTATATGAACTTTTTTCTTTAGCTTTACACGTAGAATACCAAAAATGGTTCAAACCGCTCTAAGCACTATGGGACTTAACATCTGAGGTCATTAGTCTCCTAGACTTAGAACTACTTAAACCCAACTAACCTAAGGAAATCACACACATCCATACCCGAAGCAGGATTCGAAACTGCGACCATAGCAGCAGCACGGTTTCGGACTAAAGCACCTAGAACCGCTCGGCCACAGAGGCCGGCTAGAATAACATACTAAAATATTTGCATATCTTCGTGAATCGCCCTGTATTCGTTTCAGTTGGTTTTTTATACGTTTCCCTGTATTAATGCATTTCAGGTAGATTTCCTTTTAAGTGTACATGATGAGTGTGGCGACCTTAACACTGTATTATTTGATAAATAAACAAATTGTCTGGATCACGGATCTTTCGTCTAATGATCATGATGTCACCTGTGTTGTTGTAGCTCCTTGACTATCAACCATATCTTGGTTGTTGCAGCCATTATGAATTAATAATTAATTTGCATACCATCAACTTGATATCGTTTCCTTAGGCTTAGCAGTTTTGTGGCCCCTAGATTCAGTGGGCGATGCATCACAGGATCCACGGTGACAATGATTATGACTAAGAAATGTGTTAAATCGGGAGCATGAGCGTAGATGACGGTTGGCAGTATGTATACGGCATTCTTCTGAGTGAAGAATACCTTAGCTGTTAGCGCTTCTCTTCCTTTGTAAGGGGCTTGGCAGTAGTAGAAAATATAACAAATAGAACTTCATCACAGTAAAGATGTAAGAAAATAGGGGTTGTTCAGAGCATGATTTTAATATCTTCAGTTCGTTTTCTGTACGGAAGTAAATACGATTAAGAAGTGAGTGAACAGTGGCGCTTATGATCCATTGCAGGGGCAGCCAACCTTTTTTTACCTATCACCCACTTTTGTATCTCTGTTGGTAGCAAAATTTTCTGCCCGCCCACCGGCTCCACAGTAATGGGGATTTGTAAAGTAAGGAACTCACTTCACGAAATTTATAAAGCAGAGTTATGGCAAATTAAAAGCAATAATTAGTTTACAAATGCTTTGTCAAAATCATATGGAAACAGAATAATTTTTTTTTAAAACCCCTACCACCTAGCGCCCATCATGAAAGCTGGAAAGCCCAGTGGTGGGGTGGTGGGCTGTAGGGATCAAGTTGACAGCCACTGGTCTAGAGTATGAATGGGCAACCGATGGCTCGTGAGGTGTATTCGGCCCGCGATTGATTTCAATCCGGCTTGCGGAAGAAATTCGTGGGAGACAGAGCGAGCCGCTCATATTATACTGCGCAGAGGCGCATTTTCCGTTATTTCCGCCGACGTTCGGTTCGCCTCAAGTTTGCTGCTCATGATGCAGACCAGTGAAGATTTCGCTTACTCCACACATGGTAACTTTGTGGTAAGGTTCTATGGGACCCTGGCTTACACACTAATTAATCTAACTTAAACTAACTTACGCTAAGGACAACACACACTACCATCCCCGAGGGAGGACTCGAACCTCCGACGGGGTAAGCAGCGCGAACAGTGGCGAGGTGGCTCAGATCGCGCGGCTATCCCACGCGGTTCCATGCATGCGCAATGCCGCTGCACCTCTGTTGGATATCAACCGTGTGCTCGTGTGCTTGTGGAGAGTAGGGGAACAGCTCACTACCTCGCAGGGATGCGAGGAGAAGTATTTTCGCGTCAGGATCAGTGCTGCCAACCAGGGCTTTAGTTGGCAAACTGTAACTCTGGTACTCTCCGAATCCTTCATAATTTTCCTGACGGGGTCGAAGGGATGTTGCATTGCGGTCATTTTTCTTCCGTAACTACTAGCATCCTCATAAATAACCTGCAGAGTCTTCGTACGTCCCTGTTGATCAATAGTGCAACCAGTGCTACAATAATTATTGCATCAGCAATAGACAATGCGGCCACAAATCTCTGTTCAGTGCGGTGGCCGTACGCTACCTTACTGACAGGACCTGTATACCCGCATGGTACCATTGCTAGTAGTGTAGTGGAGTCGTCAGGATATTTTTGCAATTGATATGCAAATTAATTAAATTTATCAATTAATTGCCCCCACCCTCACCACCGACCACACCCACCTTCACCCCCAGATGACGTCTCGTGTTTTTCTCAGCCTCCACTTGGGCCCCAGGCCCCTCCCTCCTACCCCATCCCCCCTCCCCTCATACCCCCTCCCCCACGTACACTATTGTTGGGAATTACGAATTTTGGCGGGAATTTCGAATTTTGGCGGGAATTTCTTTGTCCCAGGTCCCAGGGCTGTGCTGACGTCTCACCCCAGCGTCCCCCCCCCCCCCCAACCTCCAGGAATTGGCGGGCAGTTAATATTGGTGGTACCATTTACGCGACTCGAACCCTGGTCCTCCTTGAAGGTAAGCCCAAGTGCACCTCCTAATACAACTGACAGGAAATTAAAAATGGCGGTGCCTTTTCTGGGACTCAAACCCTGATTCTACAGGAAGGGAAGCCCAGTGCACCCCTCCCCCCCAAAAAATGGAAACTGTCCAGATGCAGGAGAGTAAGGTTAGGTTAGTGTACTTTATTTATTTTGGCACGTCTTCACGAAGAATATTTCATTCTGCCGGTACATTGGACAATCACACTGAAATCACATTCTCATACCTGGGACACCCCAGCTGCAGGGGGGATCGAAGAAGACTGTGGGGCGGCGAGTGAGTTGTAAAATTAACTTTTTGCTGTATAAATGCTTGCAATTCAAAATGTTTGAATCAGTTTCAGGCTTTTAAAATGTTGTTAATGCTGTCTTTCGCCGTTCTCAACACTGGCTCTCTATTTACCTTTTAGCACCCAGAAAGTGATTTAATAAAACGTGGAGCCTGTAAAGAGAGTTCCTAGTGCCCACTTCATCTGAGAATACCATTATAGCTGCAGCTTATAGCTCTGAGGAATTAGGAGATTGTTCGGGATTTCTAATCAAAACGATTTTCCAAAATAGTTGAGTATATTCTGAAATTCACTGATAACAAACACAAGTATCCCTACAACCTAACTAACAGAGCAGTTCAGAGTCTAATGAGCTGATGCAACTATAAATGTCCGAATTAAATGTTAAAAGAATGCTCGCCAAGATTTGATGAGAATATTTCATCAAACGCCACGCTGAAATAATTGGTAGAATGTCTGTCCCGCGACGGCACGTGAAAATACGACAATACGCAAACTGAAGCTAGATAATGAAAATCATCCCAGAATTAACCACTTCACTTGAAATGATTTCACAGTTCCGCGTATCTCTAATAACTTAATACGGCACCCGAAGCTGTTTTGTAGCAGTGCTACCGAAGCGATGCGACTCCCGACACAGCTGACGTGCTATTCAGTGTCTGGAGAGAACTGGGGCCTTGCTTCCTCGCGCAGCGCTCTTATATATATAGCCGCGGTGCGGACGGCTAAGAGAACGCCTGTTCAAATCGGCTCTCCCGACTAGCAGCTGGGCTAGTAACTCACCACTTCAAGTTACATAATAATTTATAGCTTCTTTTGCTGATGGCCAATGAAGCTCTTAATTTAAACGTGCATTCAGCACGCAGGTAAGTATTGATAATAAAATTTTGACGTGGCTAAGTTAACTATTTTGGGCGAGAGAATTAATTAAATTACGCTGCACGCAGCAGATGAGCTCTGAACTGGCCCTTTTGAGATCCGCTATCGCTATAATTTTATAGGTATTCAAAAGAAACTTTTCACATCTTCATAGTCATAGCGGACCTCCAACCTATTTAAATCTAAACATCCTAGCCTTATTTATTAGCCTACTTAATCTATCTTGCTTCCTTCAGTTTTGAGACGAAAACCAGAAAATCATGAATTTCCACTAAAGTCTTAATCTGTGAAATCCAAAGTACTGTTTTTATTAAATCATTATGAAAGATGAATCTAAATATAAATTTTGAAGTCTCTAGCTCTTTTCTGTTGCGCCAATGATTTTTTCAGAAAAACGTCCAAATTTCAAAAATGGCTGAAGTTATCGAACTGATATTTAACACACATTAATTTAGTATTATTCCTCACATGCTAGAAAAGTTTTAAGTCATTTGCTTGATTTTTAAGATATTGCGCAACATTTATGACGTCAGAGCTAGTTACAGCAGACTGGCTGGCACACAATGGAAACTGATGTGAATTTACTACAGCGTGAGTAGGCTGCTTCCCTACATCACCCTCTACTTAAATTTTTTGTTTATGAATGTTAACGAATGAAAAAAAAATTTAATTACAAAAAGGGAAGCAAGAGTACAGTTTAACTCCCTATAAAAAATCAAAATTGAAATATAAACATGTAGAAACATTAAATAAAACTGATTACCTACATTAATTATTTAAATTGTGGGCATGTTCACTGCCTTTTAAACAATGTCATTACTCAAAATTTTAAGCAAAGTAAATGAAATATTTTGGCATACATATTGCCTTAGACAAACAAACACATACGAATTGAAAAATTATGAAAATCTTAGATCCATTAAATACATTAAATACATTTTTACATACACAAATTCAAAGAAAATAACATGATACATAAACAGATGATTATCTTTTAGCACTCTTTTCTAAACCTGAAAGAAAAGTTCACAAATAATTTTCACACACGTGGTTGTAGCCGCTTTGGCTGGCGTCCTACACTTCCATTCACAAGGGTAGAGGTGGGGAAGTTGCTATGGTGTGCGTCCTTCACGTTCTCTCTAAATTACATGGGGGAAAGGGGAGGGGTCACTGTGAGTTGTGTCCAAGTCACTCCACACTTTCACGCAGCTACCAGGCTGCCATTATCTGGTTTGTCCTGTAGAACAAACAAAAAGAGTGCCTCAGACTTTGTTCACTTAATATCTAAGGGTGGGTTACAATGAAATGGGTATATATACATTTTATCCTTCAATATGTTACTGAAAACAAAGTTAACAGAACTTTTTCAATTTTACTCTCGTGGTTACTTAATTGTCATAAAATCGGTAAACAAATGGCTCAAAACTCCGTTAGTCACGTACTAGAGAAAATCTATGCTCAAGGCATACAATCATGAATCCTATTTAACATCACTTTATTATTTCTGGGCCGGAACACTGAACCAATGCTCGGTACATTCCTGACAAATCTGCATTTTATTTACTTAACTGACTCATCTTTGATTA
The DNA here is from genome assembly GCF_023864275.1 of Schistocerca cancellata. Lineage (NCBI taxonomy): Eukaryota > Metazoa > Arthropoda > Insecta > Orthoptera > Acrididae > Schistocerca > Schistocerca cancellata. Next base: position 460,056,940 of record NC_064630.1, read on the forward strand.
CCTTATGCTTAGAGATAGTATGAGTATGATTAGTGGTTGTTTTCTCAGCTTCTTTGTACATGTGAGTAACTTTTGGTAATAGTACAGTTGTAAGTGTTCAAAACACACTACGTTTAGTTGACTACAAAATCCACTTATTGGTCCTCTGCTGTTGTGTTAGTTCCACATCTGCAATTAGGTAATTACTTACTTTGAAGTGTATTTATGTTGAGCTAAAATTAATGTTTCACGTCTGTCAGTATGTTACTTACTTATTTTGCTAGTGTATGTACTTATTTAACACTCACTCTATTAGTATTTAAAGCATAGGACAGCACATTTATTTCATATTCATAGTGTATTGCAGCTGATTAGTTTGCTCACGTGGCAATTCATTTCCACTCGATCGGACGCTGAAACCTCAGGTAGTCTCTCTCAGACCTACCACTAAAGTGCATCAAGTAATTATGGACGAGCGTAATGCTAAATTCCTTAAACCTATAGGACACCATGAGCTGCTCTGTCTCATCTAACATAAGGGTACCTATGGTCGCATTCACGCCTCCAACTCATAACCTCAATACGTCTAGGTGTATCCTGTCACACACTACACTAAAATAATGGCCAGTTCCAACCTTAAAAATACTTCAGGGACGTGTCCTTCACGTCTCAACCACAAACACTGCCTAATTCTATTACACTGCCTTTCCTTGCTACATCAGGTGAGTTTAATCTTACAACTTATCTGCATATTTTTCACAACACTAAGCAATCTCTTTCTTACTATTTATTAGTTAGCTCTAATGCATACACTAGGTTTCACTACCACTTCAGATCCTGCTTGTATATGAATTCATATATCTTTTTAAATTACTGTTGGTGGACCATTTCCAATAAAACAACACTTTGTACTTACCATATTACCAGGTTACTATACATACTTGTTACTCAAATACATTTGTATCTTAATTACGTCATACTTCTCTATTGTTTGTCACTATTAGGTTTGTCACATTAGGTATTTTTCTTCACTAATCGGTGGATAGAATGGTTACAGAACTCATGGCTTGGTAGCCATGACAGAAAAATTTCATGTCTGGAAAGAAGAGGTCGAAATTTTTTTTTGATAGGAAAGATGAAGAATGAGTGAGACCTGAAATGGAAAGAAGATCCCACACAGCTGGGACTGCACAGCTGCCACACTATGTAGAGGTTACAGAACAACCTCCTCCCTACAGCATTCATTAGTTTAGTGCTGTATTGATAACCATACCGGAAAATTTAATGTATGAAAGAAGAGGTCGAAATTTTTGAAGACAGGAAAGAGGAAGAATGAGTGAGACCTGAAAGGGAAAGAAGATCTCACACAGCTGGGACTGCACAGCTGCCACACTGTGTAGAGGTTACAGAACAACCTCCTCCCTACAGCATTCATTCATAACCTTTGACCACGCCACGTCGATCTGAAAATACCTTATGATGCCTTTTTAGAACCTGTCTCAGTTCTTCCTTTTGATTGTCTGAAATCTTATCGACTTCCTGCAATTTAGCTTCTATTTTGTCTAAAATAATTGCTTCTTCTTCTTTTTCTGTGTTCAGCTTACTGTTACTAAGATTAACACCTTCGTCCCAATACCTCCTATTTTTCAGAACTCGTATAGGCAGCTCCCAAGTTTCATCATTAGTTACTATATGTTTATCACTAAAAGGGACGGTAATTACTCCGGTTATTGGCAAGACCACTTTTAACTGGCTTCTTTCAAAGTCAACAACACTCTGATATTTTGACAAGAAATCTATGCCAATTAAAACCTCAATACTGAGATTGTTTACAATTAAACATGGATGATCAATTAAATTACCATTAATGTTAAAAGGTAGTAAAGCTTCTTGCTTTACCGTTTTTGAAACCTTGCCAGTAGCACCAATTATTCTTAGTCCTGATACCTTCATTACTGTAAGCTTGTCTTTACCAGGTAATGCATCAAAGAAGGACTGAGATATTGCACTCACCTCACTTCCACTGTCTAAGAGACAATGTACATTGATACCCAACATATTCACTATTATTATAGGGTGGCTTATTCTAGGTTGTACAGGTGGTTCCTCAAATTCATCTAGTAGTTCCTTTTGGATTTGTCTCCAACTAAAGTGATCGACATCTGTCTTCATTACATTTAGGTCACAGTGTGTAGGGGTTTCCTGAATTACTCGTACATTTTCAGCTGCCTTTTCCAGTCGGTCTATTAATTTTAAATCGAAACACCGCACGACTTCATTACATTTAGTTTGCTGAACATAACCCAAATTACTGCAGTCTGAGCGATTCTGCGTCTCCAGACCGGGCATAACACTAGTTACAGCTAAACCACTTTCACCATTATCGTCAGTTTCCTTCTCAAGTGACAACTGGTCACAGCTACTGGGTTCATCGACCCTCAACAGCCTACCCTCTACATTTTCACTTATCTCCTGTCCTAAATCTATTAGTACCTTATCAATATCCTACACAGGCACTTTAGATAAGAGCACATCATCGTCATCGTAAATATAAGCATGAATTTCTTCTGCTTCTTCACCTGTCAATTCAGTATTATGTAGCTCCTCCCTATCGTTACACTGCTGCGCCTTCTCTTTCTCTTCCCACTTAGAAAGCGTCTCTAACACGGTATCTATCAAAAACTGTGAGTGATCTAATATTTCTGTTGTATCCTTAGATGCTACCGACTCTTCATCCACATGTTCAGTCTGAGTATTCTGATCTGTCTTACCAATTCCCTTAACTACTGGCTTAGGAAAAGTAACCGCCTGGTGAGCGCCAGTGTCCTCATAGACGGGAACTAGTTTTCCTGCCTTGGCCTACTGCTGTTTCCTTTAGTTTCATTATAGTTGACTGGCACAGCATTACTTTCCGTACTGTTGTTTACATGCATATTTTTGTTTGGAACAAAATTATTATCCCTTGGACGCCATTGTTGGTTCTGATAATTATTTCCCCAATTCCTACCTCTCTTAGGATGGCGAATACCTACTGTTCTGATGTTTACATTGCCATTTTGCTAGTTCCTAAAATTACTATTATTGTTATTGGCATTTCTGTTATTACGTGCTTGCTCCTCATTGGCAGCAACACGTTCCACACGTTCCAGATACTCAATGAAACGATCCAGATTGTCTCTAGGGGCAGATATAATTCTAGTTTGCCAATACCATGGCAGTTTGGCTTCAAGACCTAGTATAATCATTTCTGGTTTTAGCTTTTCCGCCAAATGTGACAAACGTGAAATCCATGACCTAGCAAACTCTTTAATTGATTCCTTGCCTGTATTGAACCGTTTTCCACTCCAAAATTCTCTCAACACTTCATTTTGCTTATTGCTAGACCAATACTCATTAATAAAAGCTGTTTTAAACTCCGCTAATGTTTTACACTTCAACATAACATCAGCTGACCAACGCATGGCGTCACCTGCTAAATGGCTTCTAATAAATGAGATTTTCTCTCGTTCAGACCAAGTTGGTGGAATCACATCTTCAAAATCGTTCCAGAAATCTAGCGGGTGGATATTTTTATCTGGATCGAACCGCAAGAACTGCCGACACCCGATAAAAACGGCGTTTGCAGCTACAATTTGTTGTATATTACCATTACCAGAAGTTACTGAAGCTACTTTACTCTCAATGTTAGCAATGTTAGTACTGATATTTTCTACTCTCATTTCAACATTATCTACTCTTTGTACAATATGAGTAGTATCAGTTTTAATTGCATCTACTTCTGCTTGACATATGTTTACTTTAATATTAACATCTTTAAATCTATCTGAGCACAGTTCAGATTCCGCCTCGATCTTTTCTGTTAACTTGTGCTCCAGCTTCGCATCTTCCATTTGGAAGTCTTTGCGAACCTCAGCAACTTCGGATTTAACTGTTTTATACATTTCAGAAAATTGTTGAGCGACCTTTTTCTTAATATCCTCATGGTTGTAGTCAATTTTATAATTCAAACTGTCTAGATCCTCTTTCAACTTATTGCAACCAGCCTTGAAGGTATCGTCCATTACCTCCAATCGTTTATTAAAATTTGTTTGGCTGGCCACAAACTCAGATTTTAATTCAGCATTACTATTTTTGACCTGTGCACTTATTTCAGACTTTAATTCAGCATTACTGCTTTTGACCTCAGTTATTTCAGACTTTAACTCAGCATTATTGGCTTCTAATTTATTGTCCATTGCCTCAAACCGCATATTAAAATTTGTTTGACTGGCAGCTATTGCTTGTAATATAACATTTAGATCAACAGCCCTAGCATCTTTGGGTTGCTCACTATCTGGCTTTTTATCACACTCAGGTGACGAAAAACTAGCTCCAACACCAGAATCATCAAAACTAAATGAAACTTCTGATCTATTAGTCATATCTAACTTCTCCTTCTTAAATTCTACCATCTCTGATGACTGTTTCATTTTTAATTCATCAGAGAAACTATCATCCAATAAATTTACAATTTCTTCCTTCTGCTTTACTACAGGGGTCTCTGTTATTGAATCATTGCCCCTTCGCACACTACTGTCAGGAGACAATACTTCATATTTCACTTTAACATTACTATTTTCATGCATATTTACACTTGAACCGTTATCTGAATTTACAGTTCCCTCAACAGACATAGGTTCTAATTTAAGTTTAAACTCAGTTTCTTTTGGCGGTTCCATCACCGACAGTCTTTTAGTGCAGGTTAGTAAAATTTTTAACAGCTTTTCACTTAACTTAGTTCCTTCTGCAAGACGTTGTCGGTGCGGCGTACCAGGATTACTGATGCGACGTGGCACGTTGAACTGCAGACGGCACTCCGACGGCTGTTGTGTGTTTGCGTGGCCCGTAACTGCAGGCGCGGCTCCGGCTGCTGCGGCGGACGACTGCGGTACGGCGAAACTGGCTTCTCGCGATGCCGGCAGCACCGCTAGACTCAGTGCCAGCTCCGTCAATACAGATGCGTTGTTAATTCAACTGCGTTGTCCACATGCCCACGTAACACTTTCACTGTTCTATTACTCAGCTGCGTGTCGCATTCCACTCGCGAATCCGAATAGTTAAAAATCACTTTCACTTAGTTGGTATATTTCCCGGCCGATGCACCATATGTGGGGCGGCGAGTTAGGTGTAAAATTACTCTAATTGCTGTATAAATGCTTGCAATTCAAAATGTTTGAATCAGTTTCAGGCTTTTAAAATGTTGTTAATGCTGTCTTTCGCCGTTCTCAACACTGGCTCTCTATTTACCTTTTAGCACCCAGAAAGTGATTTAATAAAACGTGGAGCCTGTAAAGAGAGTTCCTAGTGCCCACTTCATCTGAGAATACCATTATAGCTGCAGCTTATAGCTCTGAGGAATTAGGAGATTGTTCGGGATTTCTAATCAAAACGATTTTCCAAAATAGTTGAGTATATTCTGAAATTCACTGATAACAAACACAAGTATCCCTACAACCTAACTAACAGAGCAGTTCAGAGTCTAATGCGCTGATGCAACTATAAATGTCCGAATTAAATGTTAGAAGAATGCTCGCCAAGATTTGATGAGAATATTTCATCAAACGCCACGCTAAAATAATTGGTAGAATGTCTGTCCCGCGACGGCACGTGAAAATACGACAATACGCAAACTGAAGCTAGATAATGAAAATCATCCCAGAATTAACCACTTCACTTGAAATGATTTCACAGTTCCGCGTATCTCTAATAACTTAATACGGCACCCGAGGCTGTTTTGTAGCAGTGCTACCGAAGCGATGCGACTCCCGACACAGCTGACGTGCTATTCAGTGTCTGGAGAGAACTGGGGCCTTGCTTCCTCGCGCAGCGCTCTTATATATATAGCCGCGGTGCGGACGGCTAAGAGAACGCCTGTTCAAATCGGCTCTCCCGACTAGCCGCTGGGCTAGTAACGCACCACTTCAAGTTACATAATAATTTATAGCTTCTTTTGCTGATGGCCGATGAAGCTCTTAATTTAAACGTGCATTCAGCACGCAGGTAAGTATTGATAATAAAATTTTGACGTGGCTAAGTTAACTATTTTGGGCGAGAGAATTAATTAAATTACGCTGCACGCAGCAGATGAGCTCTGAACTGGCCCTTTTGAGATCCGCTATCGCTATAATTTTATAGGTATTCAAAAGAAACTTTTCACATCTTCATAGTCATAGCGGACCTCCAACCTATTTAAATCTAAACATCCTAGCCTTATTTATTAGCCTACTTAATCTATCTTGCTTCCTTCAGTTTTGAGACGAAAACCAGAAAATCATGAATTTCCACTAAAGTCTTAATCTGTGAAATCCAAAGTACTCTTTTTATTAAATCATTATGAAAGATGAATCTAAATATAAATTTTGAAGTCTCTAGCTCTTTTCTGTTGCGCCAATGATTTTTTCAGAAAAACGTCCAAATTTCAAAAATGGCTGAAGTTATCGAAATGATATTTAACACACATTAATTTAGTATTATTCCTCACATGCTAGAAAAGTTTTAAGTCATTTGCTTGATTTTTAAGGTATTGCGCTACATTTATGATGTCAGAGCTAGTTACAGCAGACTGGCTGGCACACAATGGAAACTGATGTGAATTTACTACTGCGTGAGTAGGCTGCTTCCCTACAAGACACTACCCAAAAAGGTGGCATAGTACTGACGGTATCGCGAATGGTGCACGAGGAAAGTAAAGCGAACTTGCAGGAACGTCCAAAAATCAAGAACACTCTTATCACCTTCATGGAACAAATAAGATATCTAGAGGCCTTTTATCTAGATCACAGTGTTGGTTCAAAAATGGCTCTGAGCACTATGGGACTTAACATCTTAGGTCATCAGTCCCACAGAACATAGAACTACTTAAAACTAACTAACCTAAGGACATCACACACATCCATGCCCGAGGCAGGATTCGAACCTGCGACCGTAGCGGTCCCGCGGTTCCGCACAGTGTTGGTCTTCGTACGTGGGACATAGAGCTCATCTGGTAACAGGAGTGATTTCGGTGTAATGACATGGGGAGCCGTACGTAGAAGAAAGGCAAACATCTTCTGAATAAGCTGCCACACCTCTGTAGAAGATCCACACATTAGTTGATGTTCATCCGTATCAAGCGTGTGACAAGTTTGACTCATCGGCGAATTTGTCATCTTTATGGCACGTAGACGTGTATTTTCCATTAACGACCAGATACCAGGTCGCACGAGCGCTCGTGTAGAGGAGAACATGGTGCACAGAACGCCAAACCATGTGCCATGCGATCGTAGGATGTCGGCTTTCCGCAACATTCCGAGTATGATTTCTCATCATTAGGCGGTAAACATCACGTGCCATAGTGTTCCTGGTAGTAGGTAAGTCGGCATGGACATACCTTTATTCGATGAAAAAGGTCCTGACATATGAGAGAGAGAGGAAGAAATATGGGCTTCTGCAACGGATGCCACTCGAGAGAGAGGGGCCAGTTCGTCAATCACGCTTCCCGATAATCCGGTTCGGCGGCGGGTCCACTATATAACCATCGTACCTACATAAAAGGCAGCTGCTGTCGCTTGGACGTTGACAAGGCCGAGGCAGCCATCTCGAGGAGGAAGTGTCAGCGTGTCGTAACCGACTTAGAAGATAAGAGCCGCGCTTACAAAGTAGCCGAACGCCGCCTGAAGTCTGTGTGCCATTGCCTTTGGCATCGGTAAAATCTGTGCTAAATGGGGACTAAATGAGTGTTAACAAAATCCACCCGTTGTAACATGTCCAATGCTCTCAGGAGATTGCCACGAATGTTCGTGCGGATAACTTGAAGCTTGAGATCGTGCGCTGTATATCACGCGTGAAGACGATCCCCAAACACTTGAGCTTGTCCACTAATGGCAATGGAGCCACACTCTTTGCTGGAAGGCCTCTACCGACAAACATAGCGCTAGATTTCGTCAGGTTCACACGGCTGGCCGTAGTAGTCCCGTACTGGTTGATCCATGCCAGTGTCTCTCGCACTTCATCCTCATGTAGAACCAAGAACACCCCATCATCTGCATAGGTGCTGCAGATGAAAATATGCCCCCTCATTGTTATCCCTGTCAGCCGGCTCCTTAAACCGTGTAACAGTGGCTCAAGGGCGATGGCAGAAAGGAGCATTGACTGCGGACATCCTTGACGCGCCGACCGCATGACATTATTAGGGCCCACCACACAGTCATTGACCGGCACTTGGACGTGGCACCTCGGAGGAGCCGCAAGACGATGTGATTAAACCTGTGGGGAAAGGCCATCCGTCGGAGTACGTTTTCTAGAAAGTCATGACTCACTCTATGAAAGGCGTGGTCGAAATCCACTAAGGCGCCGCGACGGCGGTAGGTCGTGGCCAGTGCTATGACGTCACGGCAATCGCTGAGTGCCGTCTGAATGTTATTGTCAGCACTAAAGCACGTTTGATCCAGAGAAATGACTTGAAGGATGATGTGCCGAAGGTGAGCGGCAATAATCCGGGTAAAAATCTTAAAGTCACATTTTAACATAGTCAACGGCCGATAATATCCAACTCCGCTACCCCCTGATGGCTTGGGGACCGGGATAAGCAAGCCCTCTGCAAATTCGGGTGGGAGTGGCAGGTCAGGGTTCATCAGTTCCTCAAACATCGCCGTCCAGCGTGAGCCCATGATGTCGTGGACTGTGCGCTAAAACTCCTGTGGGAACCCGTCGGGACCTGGGGCTTTGTTCGCTGCACCCTTATGAAGAGCATCAGCGACGTCATTAGACGTAACTGTCGCTGTGAGAATCTCTGCAGCAGCCCCGTCAAGGGTAACTGTCAAGGAACGGAGGACATCAGTCGTTACCGCCATGTTGTGGTCCTCTGCTGCATAGAACCGTTTGTAGTGATCCACAAAGGCGTTTATGATATTGTGGAACGTCAATGTACGACCATCTCGCACGTCGAGGGCGTGGATCAGCTTTCTCCGACACCGCTGCTTCTCTCAGATAATATGATGCGTGGATGGGGATTCTCCTAGCGCACAATCTTGTCATCTTGCACGTACTACTGTGCCTTTAAGGCGGTGATGCATAAGAGAAGTCATCTTCGCCTTAATCCTTTGAACTTCAACCTGTCGTTGAACAGAGGGGGCGTGGTTTGAGAGTTCCCGGAGAATTGTGAAATAGTATTCCATGGTATGTCGTTGCCACAGCGTTTTGTTGTGTTCGTAATTCATCAGCGAACGACGTAAAGCAGGCTTGGTGCAGTCAAGCCACCACCGGAGTGTTGAAGGATACGCTGGAAGACGTCTCACGCAGTTGTTCCAAGTCGTCTCTATGACCTGCCTGCATTCCGGATCCTTGAGACTGGGGACATTCAGCTTCCACAGGCCTCGACCGCGCCACACCTTCTGCCTCTGAAGCGAAACAGTGCAAATGTAGGCGATATGGTCGGAGAAGTCGGTAGGACATAACTCAGAGTCAAACGTGGCATTCCTTCGGGAATGTAAACACGGTCAAGACAACTTGCTGAATGGCTGGTGACGTACGTATATCCAGGTCGACCACCATCGGTGAGGTTCTGTTCATGCACGAGCAGCTTGAGTTCCTGACACGTGGTGAAATGGGGATGTTGGTCCTTCTTGGATAACACACAATTGAAGTCGCCGCCGAGAATAGTACGGTCGTAGCGGCCTACAAACAAAGGAGCGACCTGTTATGAATGGAACAGCGACCGTTCCCGTCGCTTGGCCGTGCCCGAGGGAGCGTAAACATTGATGATTCGGACGCCATGAAAAGTCACAGCAAGACCCCTAGCCGACGGTAGGTAAATCACGTCGTCTACCTCAATGCCTTCCTTTAAAAAAAATAGCTGTCCCACTGCCACCGTCAGCACACGGCGCGAGGTAGGAAACATAGCCATATATATTAGGAAACGTCGCTGGGTGAACTTCCTGCTGAAGGGCAACATCGAGGTCCGACGTCCTCAACATTTCACGGAGCAATTGTAGTTTGACAGGGGTGCCAATGGCGTTGACATTGATGGAGCCAATCCTGTAAGCCTATCGTGGAATTGGGACTGCTGGGACGTTCAGAGAGACACAATGAGCAGCAGCGAACAGGAAAGTTGTCCCAGCAGGCGGCACATCCCTATCCAGGAACGCTGTCGATTAGCAGTCGTGGATTGGAGCAGCAGCTTTCGCTGCTGTCACAACGGTGGGTGTTTCGTCGTCTACATCGCCAGACAACGTAAAGGTGCGTGGATGGTGTGCGTCTAGTGGAGTACCTATGGAATTCGAAGGCGGCGTCACGTCGGCGGTGGAAGAGTGGTGCTGGCTCAGCTGCTGTCCATAGGTACAGTGCCTGGTGCATGTGAAGATGGTTGTAGCTCTGACGGGGAGCAGACTGGTGTTTCCTCCACAGAATCGTTCATCGGGGAAACATCTTGATGGTTGCGATCCTCGTCGTCTTGAGACTGCGTCCTGCAGGTGTCAGACGGAGCGATCCGCCGTTTCCGACGTCTCTTTGGCGTCCATTGCTTGGGCACGTGATCTTCAGTGTCCAAAGACATGGAGTCAGGGGCCATCCCCTGCACTAGAGATTGCTCACCACTGCACATGACGGAGGGAGGAGGCAAGGGCTTCAGTCCGTCCGCAACAGCCTGAGGCGTTACCGGAGACGACGAAGTGTCAGTAGCAGGAGTCACTGCTGATGGCGGTCGGGGGTCGTTATGGAGAACTTCGACAAACGTCAGCGGTAGCGTCGTCGGAGCGGTCGTGGCCTGCAGGTCTCAGGCGGTAACTGTGTGATTCTGCATTGCAGAGAGATGGAACAGAGGTGTCCTTCTTTGCCACATCACGAGCATGTCTTCAGCTGGCCGTCATAGATTATAATTGGACGGCAGCCACTAATATATAAGTAGGACGGCACAGGTTTGTGGATCCGTCGTACTCCACTGAGAACCGGGTATGTAGTGAACTCATCCCACTTTTCAGCTGTATGACTAATCATCTTTCCATGTGGACGGAATGCAGATACCACTACCTCTGAAGGCACCTCGAAAGGGAGTTCAAATGCACGGATCGTCCGCAGTTCAAGTCCCGCATGTTCCACAGTTACGTCACCGATGTGACCATCGGAGTGACGGAACTTAAGACCACTGCTAGTTGCCCTTAGAATTTTGTCACATATGTCTTCGTTAACCGATTTCACGTATGCCACACTGCTCACTATAGACAGGTGGATGCCAACAAGATCGTTGCGATCAATCTTGACTTCATCTCTCATAAACTGTTCGTTTTCAAGCGCTTTTGGTCGGGCATATTCAGGTGAAAAGCTAATCTTCAGCGTCGATTTTCTGTGGGCATAAGCCATTTTATTTCGAAGGAAATATAGTGCGCTAAGACGGCAGAGTCACGTGAACAACTCCGCGAGCGAGCTGCGCGGCGAGGACGTAAACAAGATGTCCGTGCCGCTAGCATGCCGAAAGGCGACTACTCCAACGGAGCTATCCAAGCACGACTCACGACCCGTCCCGTCCTCACAACTTTAATTCAGCCAGTGCCTCGTCTCCTACCTTTTAAACTTCACAGAAGCTCTCCAGCGAAAAAAATGGCTCTGAGCACTATGGGACTTAACATCTCTGGTCATCAGTCCCCTAGAACTTAGAACTACTTAAACCTAACTAACCTAAGGACATCACACACATCCATGTCCGAGGCAGGATTCGAACCTGCGACCGTAGCAGTCGCGCGGTTCCGGACTGCACGCCTAGAACCGCTAGACCACCGCGGCCGGCGCTCTCCAGCGAAACTTTTCTTTTTGGCTGGAAATACGTTCAACTGACGAGATGTTGATGTTGGACAGAAAGGGGTTTAGAAAATGTATCACCTGTAATCATATGGTATCTACCCTTGTTTGACGTCAGAGTTCGCTACACACACCTGCTCGAAAACCACCGTGCAGCCCAAGTAACCAAAGCCAATACACACTTCCACAAATGATGAAAAAAATGCATCACAGTTCTAATTACACTTAGAAATTGCCATGATAAATCAGCACTCCTAATGAATGGTTCATAATGCAAAACATGTACTGGGGAAAGTCGTCATCCTAAAAGACTGCAGAGGGGGAGGTAGTTGAATGTGCATTCTCCTCGATGTACAGTCCCAAACTGCTGAAAATCGAGGCCCTCTCACCTCCCTGCACGTCTCTTCCCCTCCCTCCTTCCCTTCTTCCGTCTACCTACTGGGACGACACAAGCTTTTTCAAATGGCCAGCTGCTCCACCAGAGGCCTTGCGGCAAATGCAGGCCGCTTTCCGCACTAGGCTTTCTGCCCTCTCCTGTTTTTCTGTGTGCCCACTGCCACCCCTGTGCAGCCGTGGCCTCACCAGACCCTCCGCTATCCTCCGTGGTATGTGGCATGCCCTGAGGCGATCGTCTTAGACAACATATACGGGAAATTTAGCAGCACCACACCGCCTCTCCGGAAAACACTCCACATGGCTTTTTCAATGTCGGCTGCTTGCGAAACAGGAAGCCTTCTGCCTAAAGCAACCACAGTCTCAGTAAAATGCGCTTAGGCGAGGACACTGCTGGCTGACAAAAGCTACACAGACAATGGACAGCGACGCCGGCATCCCTCAGAACAAAAGCATGATAAGTGAGGACTAACCTGACGCGGGTTGTTTGTCTAGAGGGGTAGTCGCGACCTCTTAGGGAACTCGGCCAACACACCATTCTGAGTACTGGACTGTAACATTTGTATTTAATATGAACATGACTCCTATAATAAAGCAGCTATTAAAAAAGGAAAACACAATCCCGACGATAATAAATGTCCTCGTTCCACAAAAATAAGCACAGTCCATTTTCTTTTAATTTTTATGAGCAAAAGCAGTGTAGCTTTTATGTTAGACTGCAAGATACAATTTGTAGCTCATTATTTTGTGACAGCCAACGAAGTGCACCGCCACCAATCACAAATAATCAGCAGAGACATGTCCACCCTGCGTAAAATCCGGAAAAAAAGCTTTGACTTTTTCTGGGAAAATTACCGATCATCACAGAATGTGCTCATTATATCGAAACCGTCATCGGAGAAAAGAAAATGCCATAATTGAAACTCCAAAGAAAAAAATCTATATTAAGCAATTTCTTTCAGCTAGATGAACAAATTACGTGATCTGAAAGCGTCTCTCGCGTTCAGTGTCTGTAAATAAACTGCCAAGGCCGTGTGTATTACAAACATTTCAGACACGTGAAACAACATTAGAGAATACAGTCTTTCATGCCAGTGGCTCACATGTCGGAAAAAAAACATATTCATTTTACGTTCGACAGCAAAAAGCTGTAGTTCAACATAGCTGTTCTCTACTTGTGGCAGTTCCCGTTTTACCAGTGCGATGCTATATCGTACTAGCATTTACGTCCTCATCATCCATGTACTGCTTCCCACGGAATGTGTGCTTCATTGGGCCAACCAGATGGCAGGTGCGAGATTCGAGCTGTACGGCGGCTGAGGAAGAACATGATATTTTGTGAGCTCCTTTCAGGTGCGCAGGCTTCTGTGAGGTCTTGATTGTCATGGAGAAGAACCTCGTTCGCGTTTTTGTGGCGAAAAACACGCTGAAGTTGATTCCTCATTTTCTTGAGGGTAGCGCAATAGACTTCTGAGTTGGTCATTGCACGATAAGGCAGGACATCTAACAGAATAACCTCTTCAGAGTCCCGTAAGACCGATGCCAAGACTTTACCGGCTGAGGATGCAGATTCGAACATTTTGTTTGGAGGAGACGTGGATTGTAGTTTTGTTTTCAATTGCCGGTTCTAGGCGCTACAGTCTACAGGTTCGAATCCTGCCTCGGGCATGGATGTGTGTGATGTCTTTAGGTTAGTTAGGTTTAAGTAATTCTAAGTTCTAGGGGGTTGCCGGCCAGTGTGGCCGAGCGGTTCTAGGCGCTACAGTCTGGAACCGTGCGACCGCTACGGTAGCAGGTTCGAATCCTGCTTCGGGCATGGATGTGTGTGATGTCCTTAGGTTAGTTAGGATTAAGTAGTTCTAAGTTCTAGGGGACTGATGACCACAGCAGTTAAGTCCCATAGTGCTCAGAGCCATTTGAACCATTTTTTGTTTCCAATTCGAAGTGATGAACCCATATTTCATCGCCTGTGAGAATGATCGACAAAAAACTGTCACAGCCAGCCTCACAACGCGCAAGCAATTCCGCACCTGTGGTCCTTCTTTACTCTTTATGGTCTTCTGTTACGCGGCGAGAGGGTACCGCTGAGTACCCCAACTGGTGGACGAATATGTCAGCACTACCAACAGGCGTCCAGTTGATTGTGGCCTGCCAGTCACCTCTAATGAGAGCATTCGCACGTTGTAATATTGCAGTGTCACAGCTTTTTGCGGCCGGCCGACATACGGGAGATCGGATAGGTTTGCGCGACCTTGTTACGATGATGTCAGACGCCTCGTACAAAGACGCTACGAGGTCTCCATAGATATTCGTCAAGCGCCTATAAATATCTGTGATGCTCTGGTTTTCTGACAAAAGAAACTCAATGACAGTTCTCTGCTTGGAAGTTACAGACGCCGTTTTAAAGGCTACGTGTAGGGCCGTCACCTATCGGAACTTCGTGCAACTGTAGCGGCTGAAGCGGAAATTTTCCACGATGGTCCACAACAAATTCCACATATTTTTGAACCGAAACGAGCCGAAAAAAAAGTGTTGCATTACTTATTGGATGCTCCACGTAGCTGTGAAAGATCTCGGACACTCACACTATTTATGCCAAATGCCGACAATAAAATCAGATATGGAAAAACTCCCTGAACTGAAGGATTACGAAAGACATTTATAAAAAAATCGAAATACCAGATCTTTCATTAGCACTACCAAAATAAAGTGGGCATGAAATGTGTACAGAAACCAATGGAAATGTGAAATTCTACAAATTTTCAGTATTATTTCAATTGAACGTCCAACACGCATTTCTAAACGTTCCCACATCAGTATCACTCTCTGACAATAACATGTGAAAAACGGCAGGTATTAGGATTCCGTTCAGTACCGTATTTCCCTGGATATTAATCATAATGAGCCAATGTTCTTAAATTTCTCTCTTGGATTAAATTTTTTCTTGGAAGCTGCTGATTGATGCGGTAAATACACTCCTGGAAATTGAAATAAGAACACCGTGAATTCATTGTCCCAGGAAGGGGAAACTTTATTGACACATTCCTGGGGTCAGATACATCACATGATCACACTGACAGAACCACAGGCACATAGACACAGGCAACAGAGCATGCACAATGTCGGCACTAGTACAGTGTATATCCACCTTTCGCAGCAATGCAGGCTGCTATTCTCCCATGGAGACGATCGTAGAGATGCTGGATGTAGTCCTGTGGAACGGCTTGCCATGCCATTTCCACCTGGCGCCTCAGTTGGACCAGCGTTCGTGCTGGACGTGCAGACCGCGTGAGACGACGCTTCATCCAGTCCCAAACATGCTCAATGGGGGACAGATCCGGAGATCTTGCTGGCCAGGGTAGTTGACTTACACCTTCTAGAGCACGTCGGGTGGCACGGGATACATGCGTACGTGCATTGTCCTGTTGGAACAGCAAGTTCCCTTGCCGGTCTAGGAATGGTAGAACGATGGGTTCGATGACGGTTTGGATGTACCGTGCACTATTCAGTCCCCTCGACGATCACCAGTGGTGTACGGCCAGTGTAGGAGATCGCTCCCCACACCATGATGCCGGGTGTTGGCCCTGTGTGCCTCGGTCGTATGCAGTCCTGATTGTGGCGCTCACCTGCACGGCGCCAAACACGCATACGACCATCATTGGCACCAAGGCAGAAGCGACTCTCATCGCTGAAGACGACACGTCTCCATTCGTCCCTCCATTGACGCCTGTCGCGACACCACTGGAGGCGGGCTGCACGATGTTGGGGCGTGAGCGGAAGACGGCCTAACGGTGTGCGGGACCGTAGCCCAGCTTCATGGAGACGGTTGCGAATGGTCCTCGCCGATACCCCAGGAGCAACAGTGTCCCTAATTTGCTGGGAAGTGGCGGTGCGGTCCCCTACGGCACTGCGTAGGATCCTACGGTCTTGGCGTGCATCCGTGCGTCGCTGCGGTCCGGTCCCAGGTCGACGGGCACGTGCACCTTCCGCCGACCACGGGCGACAACATCGATGTACTGTGGAGACCTCACGCCCCACGTGTTGAGCAATTCGGCGGTACGTCCACCCGGCCTCCCGCATGCCCACTATACGCCCTCGCTCAAAGTCCGTCAACTGCACATACGGTTCACGTCCACGCTGTCGCGGCATGCTACCAGTGTTAAAGACTGCGATGGAGCTCCGTATGCCACGGCAAACTGGCTGACACTGACGGCGGCGGTGCACAAATGCTGCGCAGCATGCGCCATTCGACGGCCAACACCGCGGTTCCTGGTGTGTCCGCTGTGCCGTGCGTGTGATCATTGCTTGTACAGCCCTCTCGCAGTGTCCGGAGCAAGTATGGTGGGTCTGACACACCGGTGTCAATGTGTTCTTTTTTCCATTTCCAGGAGTGTATATTTAATTACAAAATGGTTTACAATGCAATGAATAAAAGCAAATCAGTCTAGATGTTGTTAAACAGAAATATAACACATTAATGAGGGAGACGGCTGAAGTAATAATTGATTCACACCTCCCAGCAACTACACTGAAGCGCCAGAGTAACTGGTATAGGCTTGCGTATTTAAATACACAGATATGTAAACAGGTAGGACACGGCGCTGCGCTCGGCAATGTTATGTAAGACAACAAGTGTCTGTGCTGTTGTTAAATCGCTCACTGCTGCAATGGAGGTTATCAAGATTTAAGAGAGCTTGAATGTGATGTTACAGTCGGCTTACGAACGATGGGACACAGAATCTCCGAGGTAGCAATGACGTGGGGATTTTCCGCATGACCATTTCACGAGTGTAGCGTGAATATGAAGAATTCGGTGAAATATCAAATCTCCGAGATCGCTGCGGCCGGCAAAAGATCCTGCAAGAACTGGACAAATGACGACTGAAGAGAATCGTCCAACGTGACTGAAACGCAACCCATCCGCAAATTTCTGCAGATTTCAATGGTGGGCCATCAGCAAGTGTTAGCGTGCTAACCGTTCAATGAAACATCATCGATATGGGCTTTCGGAGCCGAAGGCCCACTGATGTACCCTTGACGACTACACGACACAAAGCTATTTGCCTCGCCTGCCCCGTCAACACCGACATTGGACTGTTGATGACTGGAAACATGCTGCCTGGTATGATGAGTCTCGTTTCAAATTGTATCTAGCGGATGAATCCATGAACCCTGCATAACAGCAGGGGACTGTTTAAGCTGATAGAGGCTCTGTAACGATATGGGGCGTGTGCAGTTGGAGTGATATGGGACTCCTGATACGTCTAGATACAACTCTGACGGGTGCACGTACATAAGCATCCTGTCTGCATCCATTCATGTCCACTGTGCATTTTCCGACGTGCTTGGGCAATTCCAGCCGGACGATGCGATACCCCAAACGACCATGATTGCTACAAAGTGGCTCCAGAAACACTCTTCTGAGTTTAAACACTTCCGCTGACCACCAAACTCCCTAGAAATGAACATTATTGAGCATATCAGGGATGCCTTGCAGCGTGCTGTTCAACAGAAGAGATATACACCTGCTCTTATTCTTACGGATTTATGGACAGCGCTGCAGTATTCATGGTGTCAAATCCCTCCAGTACCGGAACCCCGCGACTGCTACTGTCGCAGGTTCGAATCCTGCCTCGGGCATGGATGTGTGTGATGTCCCTAGGTTAGTTAGGTTTAAGTAGTTCTAAGTTCTAAGAGACTGATGACCTCAGATGTTAAGTCCCATAGTGGTCAGAGCCATTTTTGAACCCTCCAGCACTATTTCAGATATTAGTTGAGTCCATGCACGTCATGTTCCGGCACTTATGCGTACTCGTGGGGCCCTATACGATATTAGTCAGGTGTACCAGTTTCTTTGCCTCTTCAGTGAATAAAGGTGGGCATTTATCAAGTATTGCAGAGAAATTACATTAAAAATTCTGAAAAAAGTAACATCCGTGTGTAATTACGAGGGCTATCCACAAAGTACATAACGTTTTGGAATTAAAAATAAATAAAGTATTGGAATTTCTTTTTATTATATACAGATGAAAGCCACACTTCAATACTACTTTTCTACATAAATGCCGTTTAAATTAAGGCACCTATCGTAGCGATGGACGAGCTTGGATATTCCTTCGTCGTAAAATTCGGCCGCCTGCGCCTTCAACCACGTAGTTACCTCTTCTTGAAGCTGTGCGTCGTCATCAAAACGCTGCATAGCCAACCACTTTTTCATTGCTGGGAATAATTGGAAGTCGCTCGGTGCCAGGTCGGGACTGTACGGCGGATGAGGAAACAACTCCCACTTAAAAGATTCGAGAACTTCACGAGTGGCATTTGCCTTGAGGGCCCGGGCGTTGTCGTGAATCAGCAAGATCTTTGAGCCCAACTTTCCCCTGCACTTGTTTTGTATTGCTCTTCTGAGGTTGTGCAGAGTTTGGCAATAGCTTTGAGAGTTTATTGTATTGCCTCTTTCAAGGAAATCCACAAAAATCGTATTTCCACCGGGTTACTGATTAACCACGTGGTTGAAGGCGCAGGCGGCCGAATTTTACGACGAATGAATTTCCAAGCTCGTCCATCGCTACGATAAGTATCTTAATTTAAATGGCAACTATGTAGAAAAGTAGTATTTAAGTGTGGCTTTCATCTGTATATAATAAAAAAAAATTCCAATACTTTATTTATTTTTAATTCCAAAACGTAATGTACTGTGTGGATAGGCCTCGTACATTGATGTGATTACAATCCGTGTATAATTGCTATGATATTATCACCAGCCACAGAGCATGAAGTCAGTTAAACTCTACAAGCCCTTAAAAGTTAAAGTCGATAGGCTTCGATGAAGTTCTAATGCGTGCTGAGTCAATTCATACAAAGTATACAAGCCCCCTTGAGTCATTCACATCAGGGAAATTTCCAGAGCATTTAAAAGAGGCAGAAGTTATATCTCTGCTAAACAAAGGTGACATAGGAGGAATAGAAAACTACCGGACCATTTTCCTATTGACATCATTCTCAAAAACAATAGATTCCGTGATGAAGGATAGATTAATAAATTACTTGAATAAATACAACCTTCTAAGTGAGTCATAGTTTGTTTTCTGAAGTAGTAGACGTGCAGAAACAGCTGTAACAGAATTTACAAAAATAGTAATTCATGCTCTTGACAAACATGACTGTGTGACAGGCATATTTTTAGAAATTTCTAAGCCCATTAATGCTGTTAATTGTACTAAACAAGCGAGATTCCTGAGTAATAGGAGTGTAGCTAATGGTTGGTTATAATCATATCCAGCAGGTAGGGTACAAAGTGTGGAGATAACACATACTATAAAAATAGCTAAATTCCTTGTGAAATACTTATGTGAAGCGAAATACTTAAACATAGGAAGTCCTCAGGTGAAACTAATAGGACCAATAATGTTCCTGATCTTCATAAATGACTTCCCATATACTGTGAGCCATGGGATAAAAGTTCCTTCTGCTGAAGACAGCAATATTACAATCACTGAACAATGAAATAAAAACGTCAAGAAAGTTTACAACTAGCCAATATGCAATAAAATGGCTTTAAAAATAAAGAAAACAAATTCTAATAATTTCAGTTTGTAGAGGGAACCCGATATTGTTAAATTAATACTAATAGCACTCCTATAGACTGTGCAACAACCAGAAAATGTCAAGGAATGAATACTGATTATTAGTTAAAGTGGTTTGAACATAGAAAGATACTTGCAAACAGAGCGTGTTATGCCCTTAGCGTCCTGTCATCCGTGTTAAGAGTCAGCGGCCTTTACTTACATACTATTAATATGTACACTCAGTTCTGAGTCACGAAATTTTTTCTGAGGAAAAAATGCACAAAATATGAACTCGGGTGGGAGTCTCTAGGGGAAAGAAGGCGTTCTTTTCGTGAATCGCTACTGAGGAAATTTAGAGAACGAGCCTTTGAGGCTGACTGCAGTACAATTTTACTGACGCCAACTTACATTTCGCAGAAAGACCACAAAGATAAGAGACATTAGGGCTCGAACAGAGGCATATAGGTAGTCATTTTTCCCTCGTTCTGTTTGGGAGTGGAACAGGGAGAGAAGATGCTAGTTGTGGTACGAGGTACCCTCCGCCACGCACTGTATGGTGGATTGCGGAGTATGTATGTAGATGCAGATGTAGTTGTAGACTGGACTTACATTTACCTTGAAAGAATAAACACAAATGTCAAAACAGTATTTTCTACCAAGGAATAAGGGTATTAAAGAGATTATTAAAACGAACTACTTTAAATAGCAGTTGAGAAGTACCCTTTAACCAATAAATTCTATACAGCGAAGGATTGGGGTCGCATTGTTTGAGGCGTCACGTCACGGACTGCACGGCCCCTCCCGCCGGTCTTGCTTACAAGATGAAGGCAGAGCTCACGATCTGCAGAATCGTTGACAGAACCGACTGCGGACCTTTGGTGCAGAGCCGGGTGGAGGGTCTGAATCAGAGGCTCAGACGGTTTTGCGACCGTGTTGGCTGCAGATTCCTTGACTTGCGCCATCGGGTGGTGGGGTTTCGGGTTCCGCTGAATAGGTCAGGAGTTCACTACACTCAGCTGGCGGCTACACGGGTAGCAGAGGCTGTGTGACGTGGACTGGGCGTTTTTTTTTTTTTAGGTTAGAAGGCCTCGGGAAAGTACGGGGTGGGCTGCAATCTCAAACGATGCATGGCAATTACAGGACGTGCTTGGATCAAGGAACAATCGGAATTGTAGATGTAAATTGTTGTAGTTGTCCTGGGAAAGTCCCTGAGCTTCAAGCGCTAATAGAAAGCACAGAAGCTGAAATCGTTATAGGTGCAGAAAGCTGGCTAAAGCCTGAAATAAGTTCTGCAGAAATTTTTACGAAGTCTCAGACGGTGTTCAGGAAAGATAGATTAGGCAGAATTGGTGATGGAGTGTTTGTGTTTGTCAGTAGTGGTTTATCTTGTAGTGAAGTCGAAGTAGATACTCCGTGCGAATTGGTATGGGTGGAGGCTATACTTAACAGCCGAACTAAGTTAATAATTGGCTCCTTCTACCGACCCCCATACTCCGATGATACAGTTGCTGAACAGTTCAGAGAAAATTTGAGTCTCGTAACAAATAGATACCCCACTCATACGGTTATAGTTGGTGGGGACTTCAACCTTCCCTCGATATGTTGCCAAAAATACTTGTTCAAAACCGGTGGTAGGCAGAAAACATCTTCCGAGATTGTCTAAATGCTTTCTCCGAAAATTATTTCGAGCAGTTAGTCCACGAACCCACACGAATTGTAAATGGTTGCGAAAACACACTTGACCTTTTAGCCACAAACAATCCAGAGCTAATAGAGAGCACCATGACTGATACAGGGATTAGTGATCACAAGGTCGTTGTAGCTAGGCTCAATACCGTTTCTTCCAAATCCACTAGAAACACACGCAAAATAATTTTATTTAAAAAAGCGGATAAAGTGTCACTAGAAGCCTTCCTAAGAGACAATCTCCATTCCTTCCGAACTGACTATGCAAATGTAGACGAGATGTGGCTCAAATTCAAAGATATAGTAGCAACCGTAATTGATTCATACCTCATAAATTGGTAAGAGATGGAACTGATCCCCCACGGTACACAAAACAGGTCCGAACGCTGTTGCAGAGGCAACGGAAAAAGCATGCGAAGTACTGAAGAACGCAAAATCCCGAAGATTGGCTAAAATTTACAGACGCGCGAAATTTGGCACGGACTTCAATGCGAGATGCCTTTAATAGGTACCACAACGAAACATTGTCTCGAAATTTGGTAGAAAATCCGAAGAAATTCTGGTCGTATGTAAAGCACACAAGCGGCAAGACGCAGTCAATACCTTCGCTGCTCAGTGCCGATGGTACTGTTACCGACGACTGTGCCGCTAAAGCGGAGTTATTGAACGCAGTTTCCCGAAATTCCTTCACCAGGGTGACGAATGGAATATTCCAGAATTTGAAACACGAACAGCTGCTAGCATGAGTTTCTTAAAAGTAGATACCTTAGGGGTTGCGTAGCAACTCAAATCGCTTGATACGGGCAAGTCTTCAGGTACAGATTGTATACCGATTAGGTTCCATTCAGATTACGCTGATACAATAGCTCCCTACTTAGCAATCATATACAACCGCTCGCTCACCGATAGATCTGTACCTACAGATTGGAAAATTTCGCAGGTCGCACCAGTGTTAAAGAAGGGTAGTCGGAGTAATCCATCGAACTACAGACCTATATCATTGACATCGGTTTGCAGTAGGGTTTTGGAGCATATACTGTATTCAAACATTATGAATCACCTCGAAGGGAACGATCTATTGATATGTAATCAGTATGGCTTCAGAAAACATCGTTCTTGTGCAACGCAGCTAGCTCTTTATTCGCACGAAGTAATGGCCGCTATTGACAGGGAATCTCAAGTTGATTTCGTATTTCTAGATTTCCGGAAAGCTTTTGACACCGTTCCTCACAAGCGACTTCTAATCAAGCTGTCTATGGGGTATCTTCTCAGTTGTGTGACTGGATTCGTGATTTCCTGTCAGGAAGGTCGCAGTTCGTAGTAATAGACTGCAAATCATCGAGTAAAACTGAAGTGATATCAGGTGTTCCCCAGGGAAGCGTCCTGGGACATCTGCTGTTCCTGATCTATATAAATGACCTGGGTGACAATCCAGTTCTCTTAGGCTGTTCGCAGGTGATGCTGTAATTTACCGTCTAGTAAGGTCATCCGAAGACCAGTATCAGTTGCAAAGCGATTTAGAAAAGATTGCTGTTTGGTGTGGCAGGTGGCAGCTGACGCTAAATAACGAAAAGTGTGAGGTGATCCACATGAGTTCCAAAAGAAATCCGTTGGAATTCGATTACTCGATAAATAGTACAATTCTCAAGGCTGTCGATTCAACTAAGTACCTGGGTGTTAAAATTACGAACAACTTCAGTTGGAAAGACCACATAGATAATATTGTGGGGAAGGCGAACCTAAGGTTGCGTTTCATTGGCAGGACACTTAGCAGATGCAACAAGTCCACTAAAGAGACAGCTTACACTACACTCGTTCGTCCTCTGTGAGAATATTGCTGCGCGGTGTGGGATCCTTACCAGGTGGATTGACGGAGGACATCGAAAGGGTGCAAAAAGGGGCAGCTCGTTTTGTATTATCACGTAATAGGGGAGAGAATGTGGCATATATGAAACGCGAGTTGGGATGGAAGTCATTAAAGCAAATTCAGTCACCAACTTTCTCTTCCGAATGAGAAAATATTTTGTTGAGCCTAACCTATATAGGTAGGAATGATGATCAAAATAAAATAAGAGAAATACAGAGCTCGAACAGAAAGGTTTAGGTGTTCGTTTTTCCCGCGCGCTGTTCGGGAGTGGAATGGTAGAGAGATAGAATGATTGTGGTTCGATGAACCTTCTGCCAAGCACTTAAATGTGAATTGCAGAGTAATCATGTATATGTAGATGTAGAGGTTCGAGTCTTCCCGCGGGCATGATTGTGTGTGTTGTTCTTAGTATAAGTTAGTTTAAGTAGTGTGTAAGTCTAGGGACCGATGACCTAAGCAGTTTGGTCCTTAGGAATTCACATACATTTGAACATTTTTGAAGGATTAAGTATGTAATACAGGGTAGGCGAATGGTTAAAATGAGGGGTGATATCAATAAATAATAATAATGTTAGTGAAATATTTATAGTTTTACGTAACACCATTTTTTTCTATTTTTACTCCGCAAGTTATGCAGTGTGTAATACTGACACCTTATCCTCTTTCTGATACAAACATTTAATTATAGAGGATGCTCTGTTAATGCTATCAATGCATAGTTGCGGTTCACAAAATGAAAAAAAAGTAGCTGTTGTCCTCATGTAATCTGGTTGCGTGTGTAGTAGAATACTATGAAACAATGTGTATGTAGCGAGTTCAGTGACGGAATGAGAAATGAATTAATACAGTTGCAGTAGCGTTTTACATTATTAAATAAATACTGCACACACAGTATAGTACACCACGGATTAACAGAATGTTTTAACTCTGATTAAAACAGACTGGCCTTTTATATTCGGGAGGGTGGAGGCTCCAATCTTCATTCGGTGACCTTGATTTAGGCTTGTAGTTTCCCTAAATTACTTGAGGCAAAATTCGGGATTGTTACCACTATAAGGCCATGGCCAATCCCTGTCTCATGCTTGTGAAAGTAGACCTGTAATTATGCAAATGCCTGTATATATTAATTATGTTATATTTGTTGTTCTTCAACTGCAATACCACGAAATACCTAATATCGTTTTAAAAGTGAACTGCAGATGAATAAATGTACTACCACAGCTACTACTACTAAGTCTCATATTTGTTTGTAAAATTTATCCAGGAGGGGATACAGACTCGGATCACAGTTTAGTAATGATGAAGAGTAAAGTGAAGTCTAACAGAAGCGTCTGGATGAATCAATGTTGTAAGAAATGGAATACTGAAGAACTGAGGAATAAGGCTAAGACTGCAGATAATGCGATAATGAATACCACAGTAGGCAATAGGCTACAGATGCAGAGGAAAGACATGTATAAAAAGGCAAGAACAGGCGGACAGACAAACGAGGTACGAGGAGCGTAACTGCAGAGAGACCTGGGTAACATAAGTCTCTTAGGAATGCGACAAATATGAAGTTCATGGAAGCCAAGGCTAAATGGCTGCAGGGAAAAGTGAAACAATCGAAAAATAAATAGTTATCGGAAAGACTGATTCAGCAAATAGAACATTTGTAACAAAACTTGATAAAATGGTGTGACAGAAGACAGGTGATCCAATATTATAATTTAACAGAGATTTGGAAGACTTGAGATCAGGTAAGGCATACATAACATTGCTTCGGAAGTTCTAAAAGCTTTGAGGAAAGCGACAACCACATCTTCGGTGAAATTAATAGCAAGGGCGGTAACATTAAGCGAAAGAGAACTCGCTCAAGCAAAAATCTGAAGAAATCGGAAAAGAAATAATCGTCTTAGGACAGAGTTAGCATATAGGAAACCCAAAAAAGCCTTGAAATTAAAAGCAAGAACGGTAGCATAAACAGTGCAATGCAGTGTTTAAAGTCCTCTAATGAACGCTCGCTAGTCAGTAGGCAGAGTGCGAAATCAGAATGCGTACAAAGTAAAGACGCTTCGACTCTAAAAATTTTAACAGTAAATTGTCGAAGTATTTGTAAAAAAGTTCCTGAATTTATTGTCCTCCACGAAAGCTGTCGCACTCAAATTATTGTTGGAACTGAGAGCTGGCTGCAGCCCGAACTAGAAAGCTCTGAACAGCGAGGCTTGAAAAGTATGTCGAAAAGACAATTAGACACGATAGGATGGGATGTGTTCATTGCTATCCACAAAAATATTGTTCCTACTGAGGTCGTAATTGAATCTGACAGCTGACTGTGAAGTTCTATAGACGCATGCGACAGGTCTAGGTGAACTCAATTACCGGATATTTTTACCTGCTGCCAGATTCCGCCGGGCAGTTTGAGTAATTCAAAGCAAATCTACGCAGAGTAGCAGATAAGCAGTTGTTAGCATCCCACTTAAAAATGAATGGACATCATTTAGCTCCGATAGATGGACGTAGAGAAATGATGAACAAAGTTTAAGAGGATTGTAAATCATGCCCTGGAGAAATACTCGTTTGTGCCGATTAAATGGTTTAAGAACGGAAAGACAGACCGTGATTTATAAACAAAATTCGGTAATTGCCGAGGAAGCAGAGACTGTTGCACTCTCCGTTCAAAGAGCAAATGACGATAGGCAAAAGTTAACTGAAATTCGTGCGTGTGAAAAAAGATCATAAGCGAAGTATATAAGTTACACCGGTATATCTTAGCGAAAGACTTTGCCTAGAATTTGAGAGAATTCTAGTTCTACGTAAAATCGATAAGCGAGTCGAAGGCTTCTAGCCAGTCGCTCGTTGACCAGTCTGGTGTGACAATAGAACACAGCAAATAAAAGCTTAAGTTTGAAACCTCGTATTTAAGAAATCATTCACGCAGAAGGATCGTGCAAACGTAACGTCTTTTCACCGTTGCACAGACTCCCCTATGGAGGAAAAAGTGATAGATATACCTGGCGTAGAGAAACAATTGAAAGAATTGAAAAAAAAATAGCTCACCAGGTCCGGATGAAGTTCCAGTTTGATTTTACAGAGAGTATTCTTCGCCATTTACCTCTTACTTGGCTTGCATTTATCGCGAATCTCTTGCCCAGCACAAAGTCCCAAGCGACCGGAAAAACGCGCTGGTAACTCCTTTATATAACAAAGATAAAAGAACAAATCAACAAAATACAGACCAATATCATTAACATCGATTTGCTGATGTATTCTCGAACATATTCTCAGTTCGAATTTAATAAACTCAGAAAAGCATCTGTGTGCGAATCAGCATATTTCTAGAATGTGAAATCCAGCTTGCCCTTTTCTCACATGTTACGCTAAGAACGATGGATGAGGGGGGGGCAACAGACAGTTTCCATATTCCTAGATTTGCGAAAAGCATTTGACTCAATGCTCCAATGCAGACTGTTAGCGAAAGGTTCTCAGAACTGTACGAGGCTCGATGATTTCTTAAGTAATAGAATTCAGCACATTATCCTCGACGATGAGTGTTCATCAAGTGCAAGGGTATCGTGAAGAGTGTCTCCAGAGAAATGTGGTACGACCGCTTTTACTCTCTATATAGGACAGGGTCAGCAGCACTCTGCGGCTGTTTGCTGATGATGCAGTGGTGAATTGGAAGGTTCGGTTGTGGAGTGACTGTAGGAGGATAGTTAGTGATATGAGTGACAGCTTGCTCCAAATGTAGAAAAAATGAAGTTAATGCAGATGGGTAGGAAAAACAACTCCGTAATGTTCGAATACAGTAGTGCACTGCCTAAACATACACGTCGATCAAACTGAAACATTTCTATTTACATGTGGGGAAGAACTAAGCATCCTGGAAGAGTGAGCTACAATGAAACATACCTATTAATGGGAGTAATATCCTGGTAGGGCGGGCTAAATGAAAGATATCTACTACTACGTGGAGACTATATACGCTGAGGCTTGATTCTGCTAATGTATCAATATAAGAGTTTCCAAATAACTGAGCGTCGGCAATTAATACGAAATAAAGGAATTTATGCTGTGGCCTGTAGGCTGATCGGAAGCTATTAATTATTGAAAAGAACATATCAGCACGGAAATGTCAAACGAAAGGCTGATAGCCTTGGTTAATCTACAGTCAAGTGACAAGGGATTAAGTAACAGCTGAAATGATATCAAGAGGAATTCGATTACTGCATATTTATTACGCAAAGATCTACATACGTGGAAAAACTAAAAATTGACGAGCGTCTTCGTTCAAAACGACAAGGGCTACATGAAGTATTAAACAGTCTCATTTACAAGTAATGCATGTACGTTAGGTCCGAAAGACACAGGGAAAGAGTACGAATATAAAAGAGGCGTTACTTTTAGAGATCGCGACCCAATCGACTTCAAATTACCCATGTTATTAAGTCTAGGTTAGACATGCACTATAATTAATACATGCTTGTAAACAGGAAAATCATGGTAAATCAGGATTCACAGTAACAAATGCTGAGTTCTGAATCGGAAAAGAATTGAAATGGTAAAATTAAGAATCACGACTACGGTTATGAACCCACTAACTTGCTCACAAGTTCACAAAATTCACTCGATGCTAACCTCAGTTAAATCCTAGACCCGCTGCGAGAACGCTAACGATTCCTGCTGCTGTCTCAGATCTTGTAAAACGACCAACTGCTCTAAATCGGTATCGGAAACAAGAAGCTGATGTTCCCCACCATTCTTGTAAACAGAGGGCTCTCTCAAGCATTATCTGAAATCGAATGCCGTCTACACTTTTCGTTTGTCTCACTTTCGCGTCTCACCAAAAATAATTCCGCCAAAAACCCGTCTCAGTCAACCAGGGGTCGTGCTTGTTTGGTGACCTATCAGAAGAGAGATAATTTTCCATAAGACACCACTCATATTGTCTTATGAGCTTCAGAAAAATCTACGCCACCTAATAGTGGCCAATGAGAGCTCTTGTCTCGGCTTTAGCCTATGAGACACGGGGAAATGCTTCCATCTTCTCCTGTCATTTAGATTATTTTCGAAAACATCTTAAGTAAACCATGAGAGTTCTCGTTGTTCTTGTAAAGAAATCTGGTGAGGGTATAGCTTCCTATTTAATCGACAGGCTGTCAACTTTCAAATGACGCCGACAAATCACTTGTGGGCGTAAATGATCGTAAAATTCTGTCACCCTGCTGCTGGAGTCATCACAGGAGGCATAACTCCACCATCAGTCAGAAGGCTGTCTGCCACAGCACATTCCCCTAAAACCCTGTCTTTGCGTACTCCTGGAAAGTTTTAAAGGCGACCACCTTTGGCAGAGCCTACTCTGTAAGTGTTACGCGAGGCTCTCCGTCGTCCGAAGGGCACAACATGACCGTCCAGCCCTCAGAGGCACGCTATTGGAGTAAGAATTCGGTTAGGCGAAAACAGCACATAAGACAAAAAACAGTGTTATTTCAATAAATCTTACTTGCTTATTCCTTCCGTATACAGTGGAGTTTCAAATTATCTAAGTAGATTCTATTAAAGGAAGCTAATAATGAAGGTGGCTGCAATTATTTCAGCTCTACTTATGTTAACACTGAAATTACTGGTGGAAACCAATCTTAAAAGATTTCAAAAAATAGCAGGCGGATGTTTCGGTCAAAGAACAAGTAGACAAAACATAAGCATTCCTTTCATTAATCTACCGCTGTCGGACTGGATTTCCATATTCGCTGCGTTAGGAAAGGAATAAAGTGTGTGGATCCCTATTATCATTTATCAAACATTCAAACCCAAAGAGCACAACGGCACACTTGTTTTCGGGAGGTTGGTTATATTCGCAAACATTTAGCAAATGGCAAACGATAATGACAAGCTTAGAAAAGTAAAAAGATATGAAAGGGGGTCTCACAAATCTCTCTCAAACTATCCAGGACAATGATGCAAAGCGATACGAAATGGAACTAGCACGTAACGACGGTAGTAGCAAAGATGAATGGTCGACTTTTTATTACTGCGAAAATTTTAGGGAAGTGAGGTTCGTCTGTAAAGGAGACTATGTACAGAATAGAGCGTCCCATACTTGAATGCTGCTTGAGTGTTTGGGATCGACATCAAAGCAATGCAGAGATGCGCTGCTGGATTTGTTACCAGGAGATTTGATCAACGCACAAGTACTACGGAGATGCTTCGTGGCCTCAAGTGGCGTTCTTTTCTGGTAAAACCATGAAGCGAATTATGAGAAATGGCATTTGAAGCTGACTACAGAACGAATCATCTGCTTCCAAGACACGTTTCGCTTAAGTACCAAGAAGATAAGAGTAATTAGGATATGTGTGGAGGAATGTAGACAGTCGTTTCTACCTCGCTCTATTTGCGATTCGAACTGGAAAGGGGAAGATTATCAGTGGTACAAAGTATACTCCGCCACGCACTATAGAGTACCTTGAGGAGTATTTACGTAGATGTAGATGTAGTACGTTGAAGGCCTCTATCAGTCCGAGGAATTGTCTGATGACGTGACAGAAGAAGAAATTATTCAATATGAAAGAGACGGGGATCCAGTATTATAGTCAGAACTTAAAAGAATTAGAAAGACTCGAGCTTAAGGTAGGGAAAAAGGATAGATAACATTCCTTCACGCTTAATAAAATCATTGGGGGAAGTGTTTGCCAAACTACTATTCAAGTTGATTTGTAGAATCTATGAGACTGGACACTTTCGGAAAATGTATCATCCATACAATTCTAAAAATAGCAAGGGCAGATAAGTGTGATAACTGTTACACAACTGACAGCTCATGCATCCAAGTTGTTAACAAGACTAATACACAGACGAATGGGAAAGAAGACTGAAGACGAGTTAGATAAGAATCACTTTGGCTTTAGGAAAGGTAAAGGCGACTGAGAGGCAGTTCTGACGTTGCGGTTGATAATGGAAGCAATACCGAAGAAAAATCAGTGTTCATGGATTTGTCGGTGTATGGTTCAAAAATGGCTCTGAGCACTATGAGACTTAACTTCTGAGGTCATCAGTCCCCTAGAACTTAGAACTACTTAAACCTAACTAACCTAAGGACATCACACACATCCATGCCCGAGGCAGGATTCGAATCTGCGACCGTAGCGGTCACACGGTTCCAAACTGAAGCTCTTAGAACCGCACGGCCACACCGGCCGGCATTTGTCGGTGTAGAAATACATCCAACAATGGTGAAAGATGTTCGAAATTGAGAGAAAAATAGGGGTAAGGTGGAGGGTAAAATGTGTAATACGCAGTATATACAGGGTGTTTCAAAAATGACCGGTGTATTTGAAACGGCAATAAAAATTGAACGAGCAGCGATAGAAATACACCGTTTGTTGCAATATGCTTGGGACAACAGTACATTTTCAGGCGGACAAGCTTTCGAAATTACAGTGGTTACAATTTTCAACAACAGATGGCGCTGCAAGTGATGTGAAAGATATAGAAGACAACGCAGTCTGTGGGTGCGCCATTCTGTACGTCGTCTTTCAGCTGTAAGCGTGTGCTGTTCACAACGTGCAAGTGTGCTGTAGACAACATGGTTTATTCCTTAGAACAGAGGATTTTTCTGGTGTTGGAATTCCACCGCCTAGAACACAGTGTTGTTGCAACAAGACGAAGTTTTCAACGGAGGTTTAATGTAACCAAAGGACCGAAAAGCTATACAATAAAGGATCTGCTTGAAAAATTTCAACGGACTGGGAACGTGACGGATGAACATGCTGGAAAGGTAGGGCGACCGCGTACGGCAACCACAGAGGGCAACGCGCAGCTAGTGCAGCAGGTGAACCAACAGCGGCCTCGGGTTTCCGTTCGCCGTGTTGCAGCTGCGGTCCAAATGACGCCAACGTCCACGTATCGTCTCATGCGCCAGAGTTTACACATCTATCCATACAAAATTCAAACGCGGCAACCCCTCAGCGCCGCTACCATTGCTGCATGAGAGACATTCGCTAACGATATAGTGCACAGGATTGATGACGGTGATATGCATGTGGGCAGCATTTGGTTTACTGACGAAGCTTATTTTTACCTGGACGGCTTCGTCAATAAACAGAACTGGCGCATATGGGGAACCGAAAAGCCCCATGTTGCAGTCCCATCATCCCTGCATCCTCAAAAAGTACTGGTCTGGGCCGCCATTTCTTCCAAAGGAATCATTGGCCCATTTTTCAGATCCGAAACGATTACTGCATCACGCTATCTGGACATTCTTCGTGAATTTGTGGCGGTACAAACTGCCTTAGACGACACTGCGAACACCTCGTGGTTTATGCAAGATGGTGCCCGGCCACATCGCACGGCCAACGTCTTTAATTTCCTGGATGAATATTTCGATGATCGTGTGATTGCTTTGGGCTATCCGAAAAATACAGGAGGCGGCGTGGATTGGCCTCCCTATTCGCCAGACATGAACCCCTGTGACTTCTTTCTGCGGGGACACTTGAAAGACCAGGTGTACCGCCAGAATCCAGAAACAATTGAACAGCTGAAGCAGTACA
This sequence comes from Schistocerca cancellata, assembly GCF_023864275.1. Lineage (NCBI taxonomy): Eukaryota > Metazoa > Arthropoda > Insecta > Orthoptera > Acrididae > Schistocerca > Schistocerca cancellata. The sequence continues at coordinate 460,088,763 of NC_064630.1, forward strand.
TCTCATCTTCAAGTGAAGCCATTCCGCCAGAGACGTTGTCAAAGGTTTCGGGTAATTTCATTCAGAGACTACGCCATATTATTGCTACGCATGGTGGATATGTGGAAAATATCGTACTATAGAGTTTCCCAGACCGCAGCGCCATCTGTTGTTGAAAAATGTAACTACTGTAATTTCGAAAGTTTGTCTGCCTGAAAATGTACTGTTGTCCCAAGCATATTGCAACAAACGGTGTATTTCTATCGCTGCTCGTTTAGTTTTTATTGCCGTTTCAAAAATACCGGTCATTTTTGAAACACCCTGTACAAGAACGAAGAGGGAACAATAAGACTGGAAGACCAAGAACGAAATGCTTGGACTAAAAAAGGGTTAAGCAGAGGTGTAGCCCTTCGCCCATACTGCACAGCTTATACATTGAAAAGGCAATGACGGAAATAAAATCAAGTTTTTTGGAACATTGTTCCAGGATAAGCAGCGAGCTATTAATATCGTAATTTATTTCAACATACGTAGTGTGTACAGGGACAATGGCAATCATTACTATTGCTATAGTAGATACGCTATTAACTGCCTTCTGAAGCTGGAAATATTATTCAGTTTCTTACCATAATGCAGGAGGTTGTTCCAGTCGGGTTCCTGCTACTGAGAAGGACTTCGAGAAGGTGACTGAGATATGGAGCGGGACAGAAAGGATTTTGCTGTGACTGGAACGGGTGTGTCTGATGTGTTGCTCAGACAAGAGCTTTAAAGTCGAGGAGAAATGTGAGGGACAGTGTATTTGATACAGTAAGGAGACAGAGGGTATGGAAAGCTCTGCTCTTATCTTCACGCTGCCAAGATAGTTGCGCATTTGATGCTGAAACACAATAAAAGAGTCGACCATCACAGATAAAGCAAACACAGGCATTCCTAACCTCTTCCAAGTGCCGTGAGCTTTCATGGGAAAGGCTTTACGAGATAAGATCCCTGTAATCAATGATCGGAAGTATAAGAGTTTCTAAAAGTTTTTGTTTCAGATCAAGAGGGAAGCGTTTTCTATATTTTTGTAGGGCCTGGAGAGATGCTGATGCTTTCTTGCACATTACAGTTACAACGTCAATCCAGTGTAGATTTTCATCTATTATTAGTCTTAGACTATTTGTCCCATTCCGGATATTACGGTCTAATGAGCCTAGAATGGCGAAACCGTAGGCCTTGGGTGTTGGATGGGTTGAGCTCTACGCTATATCTTGTGCCTACTGTGATGTACACACAGATCGCTATTGAGATTCTCGATAGCTACCCTCAGGTTTATTGGTTTTGCACTTAGGAACAACTGGAGGTCGTCAGCGTGCACATGGTATTTATACTAGAACATAGATTGTGGCACATCATTAACATACAATGGAAAGAGTACAGGACCTAATACCGAACCCTGGGGGACGATTGATACTACCTGCCTCCATTGTGTCAGTGAATTTCCCCATTTGCGACTCGTATCAACACAAGAATGATCCCATATTCGTCTCTGCTCCACTTACATGCTTTCTGTACCATGCACGTGCCCGCAACGTCAACAGGCGACATTTCATCTCGCAGTTTACACCTATATTTTCACTCACAAGTGTATATAGACAATCTGTAACACTTCCCTTTGAAATATTATGTATAGCAGCTGCCCTGTTCCTACACGCAATCTCCATGTAACACAAAGCCTGTTCCTCAAGGACCTGCCGCCGTAACTTTTCCAGGGCGCGCCCATCCCAATTAGGCCGGTGTGGCGTGCGATACCGTTCTGGAGGCGCCTGCGGCAGCGACCGCGTGCACACATCAAGCCATATGGCCGACAGGTAGCGAGCGAGGACGGTGAGCGTTCACTCCGTGCCCTGCAGGCGTAATTACACACTGGGCCTGCGTAAGTCTGGCCTTCACGTCGGATCGCGTGGAGGCCACTAGGGATTTTTAACTTTTCCCACAGGAGAAATATACAATACTCATTCCTCGCTTAGTTGCTAATACGTATACTGATTCACATGTTAATTAATTCCTCACCAGATCGGTTCTCAGCAGTCTTCATATCCCATTGCTGTCTACATTTCACTGTATTTCTTTTATCGTGGAATAAAATACGTTTTTGTCACGCTCTCTGATCTCACTGTTCGACTTTGTAGTACCAGACACACTGGTGCTACAGTTTTGAACTGTATGTATGAAAGGTGCCTACAAAATAGAGAAAGAACAGTACAATATTTGATTACAAGATTTGTAGTGATCATCGAGAGCACGTCACATTATATAAACTTTTATGGGTGATTCTGAGAAGTGGCGTGCAAAGGGACGATCACATGAAATCGGTATTAGGGAAAGCAATGGAAGTCATAAATTTGGTGGCTGGATTCTGAGGAAAATGCAGTGGATCTATAAAGGAAATCGCAATACAATGCCCCACTGCGATCAGTTCTAGAGTAATGTTCCAGTGTTTGGATTATTTCCAAAATAGGCAAAACAATAAACACCAAACGAATTCAGAAACGCACTGCTACCATCCTAACAGATCGCTGTACCACATACGTAAATGGGAATTCTTGGAAGAAGGAAGACATTCCGAGACACCTTTTTTGGTAAATTAGGAGAACCTGTACTCGAAACGACTGCACGACCATTACGTTGACATCAACGTGTATGTCATGTAGAGGCCATAAGAATAAGAGCCGTTTCGGGCGCTTACAGAAGCACACAGAGTCTTTTGTCTCAAGCTGAAAACAGGGAAGAAAATCATTACTATTGAGAACGTTGCGATAAGAAACTCATAGCCGGCCCGAGTGGCCGAGCGGTTCTAGGCGCTACAGTCTGGAAACGCGCGATCGCTACGGTCGCAGGTTCGAATCCTGCCTCGGGCATGGATGTGTGTGATGTCCTTAGGTTAGTTAGGTTTAAGTAGTTCTAAGTTCTAGGGGACTGATGACCTGAGAAGTTAAGTTCCATAGTGCTCAGAGGGATTTGAACCATTTTTGAAACTCATAATCGGGAAATAATATTTACGCTTTTTGTTGACATAAGTGCATCACACCTGACAAGCTATTACTTTCAAAGTGCCAAGCGCCAAGATATTTTCGCACATGATCCAGCACTACCTCTTGAAAGCCTACTATGCAGTCAGTTCTTTGCCAACTGCACGCCAGAGGTTAGTGGGCCGGATCATGCGCCCCACAGCATCTCAGATGTGTTCCATCGGGAAAAGATCGCACGCATTTAATGGCTAAGATGTCAATGTGGGTTCACTATCAAGTCCCTTAAACCACTGCAGCACGATTCTGGCCTCTTGACACGGACAGTAGACCCGTTGGAAGATGACATCGGCGTTGGGAAATACATCAAAGAAGAACGGATGCTGGTGCTCCGCAACACTGGTCACGTAGTCCACAGCCGTCAGATGCATTCGACTACCAACACGGGTCCCTTGGAAGCCCAGATGAAAGTCGCCCATGGCAGAATACTGACCACCGACCTTCGTCCATGACAGGGTACACGTTTTCAGCAGTCGTGCCTCTGGATGATGGTGTATCTGGACTCGACCTCCTTTGACTAGGAATGTTATTTACATGACCAAGTGATACGTTGCCACTAGTCCACAGTCCAATATCTATGATGCCGTTGTAACACCTCAGATATCGAGAGCTTTCCCTGAATTAAAAGTGTGATTAAGTTGATAAACATTAAAGGAAGAGAACCATGTTTTTTTTTTAAATTTTGATGTGCTAATTAGTTTAGATTAAATGAAACTTTATGGCCGAATTTTTCCCGTTTAATGTCATTGGACTGAGCAACAGCTGTCAATATCATCTACAGATACAAGAGTTATTGTACTCGAAGTTTCAGGTTGATGGCATTAATCATTATTTTAATAATTAAAATCTACAAGATGGCGTCTAATGAGCAGCGGCCGTTGCTCGTTTGAACGCTGCTGCGTTGATAAGACTTCCATTCCTTACGTCAATGGCGGCCAAGTAATGCAATTCCAGGCGCTTCCGACGTCCAATGAGTGGCTGCAGGAGCTGGCGGCATCAGCGCTAACAAATTGGTGGCGTGTAGCCTTGGCGGTCTTCTGTTGTTTGGAAAACAAGCTTGTTTCACCCGCATTCTGTGCATGCACTTCGTTCGTGTTAAATCTTGGTGGAGACCAGTTGCCCTGTACAGGTCAAAGAAAATTGACAGTAGATGGCTCATTAGCCTAGGACGTCCATATTGGCCTCTTTCCTGGCCCATACTGATGCGCAAGTTTAACAATTGTTGTTCGAAAGAGAAATTCAGGTATTCCTCTGCGCTTTAAGGCATGATTTGTAGAACGTTAATTTTAACAACAGCGTCGTGATTTTCATAGAAATTTACCACCACAGTAGCTGCTATAATGTGAGATGCTGCCACTTACACTCAATACTTCACATCCAAACCAGATAAAGAATCTATGTCGGGATTGCATCTCTCCATGTATATTCCCTTCCTCTCTACGCATACACTCGCTCTTTCAAATCACTTATTAATACTTCGGGCCTGGATATTAGACTTGTTCATGTATCCTTCAAGTCAGAGATAAGCTGTGGTCCTGGAAGGTGTCTGTGACTCAGCCCTTTGTTTCCTCACAGTATGTTTTAGGTTTTTGTATATCGTGATGTTTATATTTGCTACAGTCTACGAGATCACGCTGTGACCAGGTACGATACAGTGATACTAGCTCTTTAGTAATCTCTCTTCTTGATCACTGTGACAAGCTTCTTTGGCGAGTCGATTTGCTCGTCGAATACTGTTAATTCGCAGGTGTGGAGCATACTGTCTTTATCGTTGGAAAGAGGTTCGCCATTACTCTTAATCACTTCTTGTCTGGACTTGGAATGGTAAGCCCAGGAGGCCCTTTCTGCATTGCTTCTGATGTTGAGAAGGAAGCTGCTTTTGTGTAGCCGTGGTCTTCGCTGTTGAGCAGATATTACACTGTATGAGGAGCCCGCATCTCGTGGTCGTGCGGTAGCGTTCTCGCTTCCCACGCCCGGGTTCCCGGGTTCGATTCCCGGCGGGGTCAGGGATTTTCTCTGCCTCGTGACGGCTGGGTGTTGTGTGCTGTCCTTAGGTTAGTTAGGTTTAAGTAGTTCTAAGTTCTAGGGGACTGATGACCGTAGCAGTTAAGTCCCACAGTGCTCAGAGCCATTTGAACCATTTGAACTGTATGAGGATCGATTGAGGCCAGTTCAACTTATTTACTGTGATGTAGACCAATTTCACGTTGGGAGATTAGTTTGCTCATACTACTCCGCGTCTAGGTATCAGACCACGTGTTCCCGCACAATGGTTGTTATCATCAACTGTTTACAATCGGATTATAGTATCAGATTTTCTTTCTTTCATTTCGTGATGTCAACCGCTCCTGAAGTATAAGATTAACTTATCAAGATATTAGACTCAGATATTTCGGACGATATTGCTTTCGTTTATAAAGGTGAATCTCGGAACAGTAAGTGGGAATATTCCTACGAGATTAATTTATCAAGAAATATGACTCTTCTCTTGGCATTAAAGACAACGCATCGTTTGTTAAAGTCAAGTCTTACGAATTCAAATGTGTGAGCCATATCATTCTTGGTATTAGATCTACACTCCTGGAAATTGAAATAAGAACACCGTGAATTCATTGTCCCAGGAAGGGGAAACTTTATTGACACATTCCTGGGGTCAGTACATCACATGAGCACACTGACAGAACCACAGGCACATAGACACAGGCAACAGAGCATGCACAATGTCGGCACTAGTACAGTGTATATCCACCTTTCACAGCAATGCAGGCTGCTATTCTCCCATGGAGACGATCGTAGAGATGCTGGATGTAGTCCTGTGGAACGGCTTGCCATGCCATTTCCACCTGGCGCCTCAGTTGGACCAGCGTTCGTGCTGGACGTGCAGACCGCGTGAGACGACGCTTCATCCAGTCCCAAACATGCTCAATGGGGGACAGATCCGGAGATCTTGCTGGCCAGGGTGGTTGATTTACACCTTCTAGAGCACGTTGGGTGGCACGGGATACATGCGGACGTGCATTGTCGTGTTGGAACAGCAAGTTCCCTTGCCGGTCTAGAAATGGTAGAACGATGGGTTCGATGACGGTTTGGATGTACCGTGCACTATTCAGTGTCCCCTCGACGATCACCAGTGGTGTACGGCCAGTGTAGGAGATCGCTCCCCACACCATGATGCCGGGTGTTGGCCCTGTGTGCCTCGGTCGTATGCAGTCCTAATTGTGGCGCTCACCTGCACGGCGCCAAACACGCATACGACCATCATTGGCACCAAGGCAGAAGCGACTCTCATCGCTGAAGACGACACGTCTCCATTCGTCCCTCCATTCACGCCTGTCGCGACACCACTGGAGGCGGGCTGCACTATGTTGGGGCGTGAGCGGAAGACGGCCTAACGGTGTGCGGGACCGTAGCCCAGCTTCATGGAGACGGTTGCGAATGGTCCTCACCGATACCCCAGGAGCAACAGTGTCCCTAATTTGCTGGGAAGTGGCGGTGCGTTCCCCTACGGCACTGCGTAGGATCCTACGGTCTTGGCGTGCATCCGTGCGTCGCTGCGGTCCGGTCCCAGGTCGACGGGCACGTGCACCTTCCGCCGACCACTGGCGACGACATCGATGTACTGTGGAGACCTACGCCCCACGTGTTGAGCAATTCGGCGGTACGTCCACCCGGCCTCCCGCATGCCCACTATACGCCCTCGCTCAAAGTCCGTCAACTGCACATACGGTTCACGTCCACGCTGTCGCGGCATGCTACCAGTGTTAAAGACTGCGATGGAGCTCCGTATGCCACGGCAAACTGGCTGACACTGACGGCGGCGGTGCACAAATGCTGCGCAGCTTGCGCCATTCGACGGCCAACACCGCGGTTCCTGGTGTGTCCGCTGTGCCGTGCGTGTGATCATTGCTTGTACAGCCCTCTCGCAGTGTCCGGAGCAAGTATGGTGGGTCTGACACACCGGTGTCAATGTGTTCTTTTTTCCATTTCCAGGAGTGTATTTGAAACAGCCGCGTCGTTGGGCCGCCGTCTTGTTGTCTTACGAAAGTTAAGTGCGCGATTCGCAGTCACTCTGATTCGCAGCTACTCGAATACAGAGCTGGCACTGAGAGTTATGAACAATAATACATAAGATTTCGCTGCATGCTAATTAGGTTTCAGTTGCCGGTAAAGGGCGTTTCATCTTATCTTGGAATGCTGGCCGTTGATGTGAGACATCTTTATGTGCAGCCTCACTTATCTAACATAAATTTATGTACGAAGGGAATTACTATTGCAACTGATCAATATGATAACAATTATTTACATTCTGAATTTACTAAGTGTAAACAAAAGGACAGAAAGCCCCACTGTACAGCCGGACACTATTAGCGGAAATGTAACAATGTTAAACGTAATCTACTGCTTTCACGAACCTATTCGTTTGTGTGCTGGCTACACATGCTAAATATGCAGGCCACCATTTCTTTCCGTTGGGCTGTAATTATGAACGTGTGTGTTGTGTGACTGTTTTCGAGTCAGACTGACTTACTATGTTCGTTCTCTTGAGCATTAGATATTTACATTCTGCATGTCACCAAGGCACCAGGGCTTATCTGTGAATACCTATGAGAGTGGTCCGTGTTGCTTTACACACACACACACACAAACACACACACACACACATACACACACCTTTCTGTCTGAAAGAAAAATTGATGTGCTAACTACATTTCTAGAGACAAGGAATACTCCATTTTTTTATGGTTAGAAGTAAGCTAAACGATTTCCAAGAATACGTTAGAAGAAATATAGCAGTATCTGTTTTGTGCTCTGAACACCACTATACTTTGAACTTCCGGTAGATCAAAACTGTGCGCCCGACCCGTACTCGAACCTGGGACGTTCGATTTCTGCAGGAAAGCGCTCTACTGATTTTTTTGTTCGGTATGGTTCGTTCTATTTGTTCGGGACGGATGTCCCATGTTCACGTTCATCGTTGATACATTGAGTCATTTTTTTATTACAGAGTGCAGCTAACCCTCTGACCGAACACGCTGAGCCACAACGAAATAGCTTCAATGTCTTATGGAATCTTAGTTTTAGGTGTTTGCAGACTTTTAAAAATCGGAATTCTAAACAAGAGAGAAATTGATTCTTGTTGACATGATAAATGGAAGGGTGACGGAGGCAATACCCTCGATTCCTTTTTCTGGCGCAAGGGATAACAACATGGCAAACTATAACCGTACGATAAATAACAGCAACACAGTAATAATAATAATAATAATAATAACGCATTCATGCCGAAATGCGTTCAGAATTTATTACTAAACATGCATAGTCAATGATGCTACTATACGAAAAGATACTATGCAAGCACTAGAACTACTACATTACTGCAGTGGCTTAAAACTTTCGTGAAGTGACTTAACACAACCTTTACGCGCCAAACTCACTACTACCTTATGGCGATAGGTTGTAGAATAAAAGAAAGCTAATTCATTACACTGTCTTTTATGTCGACAGAATTATAGAAGTAATCGACAGAGAATCTGCACTTTAGGAAACAATTCTTGATAAATTCATCTGGTTTGATGCGTTGTTCACATGGATATCGCGCATTTTGGTGGCAGCTCTGTGACACTATTACATCTCGTTATATAGGGAACCAGTCTGTTCTTCTCTCCTTGATATATCGCCACTGTGATTGCGAGAAGCCAGATGATCTTCCAGATGGTACATTTTCACACCGCTGCCTTCCTTGAACACGCGGCGCCACATCGCCAGCACACCACAGACTATTATTATAAGCAATACACTACGGTTTTAGCATAAATGGGTTCTTTGCATTACCAGTGCAATTGTCTCATAGGGTCAATAAAATTGTTAACGTACTTTTGTTTGTCTCATTACACAATCTACTGTTCTGTATCATTTAACTTTATATAAAATGTATCACAAAAAGAATCATATTTGCAATTACGACGGGATTTCAAACTCCAGCTGTCTGAACTGGCCGAAAAAAGATGCTCGTATTTAATTTCTTGCTAATTACAACGTGGCTTCCAAGAAATGTCACGAGAACGCAAAATAAAAATACTTTTCAATTCTGCTCGAACATCAGCCCATTCATCCCGTGTTGATATGAAGTTCAAATCCAGGAATAAGTAAGGAATTCTTTATCACGTACAGGCAGGTGGAATTCTTTTTTGCCCAATTACAACATGGCGGAATGCGCAGATGACGAGAATCTGCAGGCACATCGAAGTTCCAAGCTCTTGAGATCACTGCTTATAACACGTAGGCGTTTATTTTGGATTGCTTCATTTAACTTGTTTAAAATTTGGTAGATGATGGAAAGAGAACTGTGTGGGGTATTACAATATAGAACGTGTGTTTGTATTTTAAATGTGTATTGTTGTCTACTAATCGCTGGTCATAAGAAGTTCCTCATACATACTCCTAGTTCCCAGCGTTTGGCTACAGTGGGAGGGGAAGGAGGAGAGAGGTTGTTACTATCTCTACATACCTTCTTCATCCAACATGCTCGAAAATCGGTTTCGCATATGCCAGTCTTTCCTAAATCTACAATGTTTCTCTTTTATTCCTGCATCCAGAGTCAAGTAAACTATTTCTATGTATTCTAGCACATGTCACTGTAGCCTATCTTCTCTTCTGGTAAGGGCTTTCCATAGGCCTCATTCTATTTATTAGTATTTAGCTCTTCTTAACACTCAGCCTACAAAACCATCGGTGATGTAATAAGTCAAGTGCAGGCAGATAGTGTGCAGTCTAGGTTTTCCATGATTTTCCAAACTCGTTTAAAGCGAATGCCGTGGTGGATACTTTGAAAGAGCACAGTCTATTTCCTTTCTCATTCATTCCCAACTTTATATTTTGCTCCGTCCTAAATGACCTTTGAGCTCTCTCACAATTAGCAGAAGACAGAATATTCAATTCGGTAGTGGTAGGAGCCAGATGAACACACTGAGAAATAGACATGTACTACCTTTAACCAAATTTTATTTTATCAAATAATTTTAATTAAAATAGGCAGCCTGAAAAATTGAGAACAACACTAGAGGCCACCAAGGGAAACAATTTTGTGTTTTAAGACATGTAGAATGCAAATATTAAATTAGATACAGTTCCTTCGTGGAATCCAACTGTTCATAAGAGTTTCAAAATCACCGCCGGATCCGGCCTTTCAAAATGCAATGGGCTCTCTCAAACAGGTTAATTGTGATACAGAGAGAATCACACTCTTCAGTAATCTAAAACACACGTACGAAGCAGTTACAACACATGTATTAACATGAAACAAGCCACTACGGAACAAGAGCAAATCGTAAGCCAGGGGCCCTTTCGAATTAAATGCTACTGTTAACTATGGCTTAAGTAACAACATTTATCAAATGCTTGGACAAGTGTCAGGTATTAAAAGATTCTAACAAGTTTATCACAATATGATTTCAAAAGTACCATTTTAGCCAAAATCTCTCTAAGGGGAGAGCTATAAAGTACATTTGCTTTAAAACAGTTCAGTGCAGAAATACTTAGCAAGGCAAAGGGCCTGCTCATATACGTATATTATGTAGAGAGACTGGACGAATAAACATCAACAATAGTAAGGGAGACCGGGATGGGGCGGCCCACCTAATGTTTGGAGCAAATTTTTTAGTTCTCAATGATGAAGAAAAAAAATAATAACTGTTTACTCAAAAAATGTTGTGATATGATTTGTAAATGAGGATAACGTAAAATAATATGTAAACGTAGACTTCCGCGGTCGTTGTTACAGCCAATAAAATTCTTCTGGGCTTGAGGCCGCATTGTGAACACTATTGTATCTAATTTAATATTTGCAGTACACCCTGAGGAAGGCGTCTTGCAACAGTCGCCGAAACGTCAGAATTTTATAGTTGAAAACGCGGCCGCAAACCCAGAAGAAGTTTATCGACTATGAAATATTTCGTTTGTTATATCAATAGACCATGAAAGCGTCTTTAAGTCCTTTCTATCTCGTCACAGGGCGGAATAGATGCCGCTTTTGTTATTTCTTTGATGACACATCCTGCATATAAGCTGGGCCCCATCGTCCTCGCTATCTGTGCTAGCACACGAGTGTGAGCCCACTGATTGCACGTTTGACATTCGAACCAACTCTCAGTTAAAGTGGAATGTAATTGAAACATTCTGGCAGATTAAAACTGTGTGCCGGACCGAGACTCGAACTCGGGACCTTTGCCTTTCGCGGGCAAGTGTCTACCAACTGAGCTACCCAAGCACGACTCACGCCCCGTCCTCACAGCTTTACTTCTGCCAGTACATCGTCTCCTAACTTCCAAACTTTACAGAAGCTCTCCTGCGAACCTTGCACAACTAGCACTCCTGAAAGAAAGGATATTGCGGAGACATGGCTTAGCCACAGCCTGGGGGATGTTTCCAGAATGAGACTTTCACTCTGCAGCGGAGTGTGCACTGCAGAGTGAAAGTCTCATTGCGATTCCCATGTTCGTAGTATACAAAAAAGCTTGCCCGAGCAAGGAGGAGATTTGCCACAACGTGACAAATTTCCCTGCGTTTACTGTTAAACACCTCCTCATTTCGTCTTCGTAATAAACGCTCAAGGGTTTCATAAATAGTACATTCAGGGGCTGACGTTTATGCGAACAATGTGGTGGAAAACATAGTGAAATAGAACCGCCACTCCGAGATAGTTGGATTACCAAGTTTTTCGTGTGAGAGGCATGCCCATTAAAGAGAAGCAGAAAAGGATTTTCTGTCTCTGCTTTAGAAAAGTCCATCAATCTGTGAAACCAGCATAAGAATATTTCGCTTGTCATCCATTCATGAGCTTGGCTCAACGCCCTCGTGGCAAACCAGATTCGAATTCTTGCTGTTTCCTTTTCCTAAGATAGATCAACATCGAAGGCATGAATATTCCGTCCACTGAACAACAAATTTCAGCTGTCACTGTATTTCCACGTTCTGCAGATGTGACCATTCCAATATGATGTTGTCCTTTACTTGAAATAATTTCTGAGTCTATTTCTGTAAGATAGTTATACTAGTCCCGTCACAGTTGTAAATACTTTCTCCAGTTACTTTGTTTTTCCTCGACACCTTTAGTCAATAAGTCAAAAAATTGTGATACTGTAACTTAAATGAATCCCATAACACACGGTCCAGATGTGGCTTCTGGTTCCATAAAACTTAGGATAGTGAGCTAGAAATCCAAGAATACAATCTTCTGCAGCCATTTCCGTTTCGTCGTTGAATGGATGCGGTCATCCGTTTCGCTCTGCGAACTGATACGCCAATCTGCGCTGCGCTGTTCTTCATAGTCATACCAATAAGCAGCTTTTGCAGATCTTTAAAACATTTCACAATTTCTAACTCTTGCTCCATATTGAAAACATATTGTTTTTTTTTTCGCAGGTTTTGTCAGTTGATGAATGGGTATTGTCCTTTTCGGTTTTTTACGTATCGTTTTAAAGTTGTCAGAGGCACGACAAGTTGTTTTGCTGCTTTTAAGTGGGCCATCGTTTTATTAATTACCGATTCAATAGTTTGTTCCATGTTTTTCGTGGACCAATTTTGTCTGTCCATTTTCTGTGCATAATGACGTACCATTTGTAGACGAGAAATAAAAAAAAACGTGGTAGAATTCGTCAGACTGTATCAGTAGACCATTCCGTCCCCCAAAGGCGTGTCTATTGAGAAAATATCCAATAACCACCGCAAACAATATCTTTTTCCAACTGCGTTGTACACTAAGATGGATAAGAACATCCTGAAATAGTTGTACAAAAACGTTGACTGTGAAGAAAAAACTATGAGAGACTAACCTTAGCAGGAAAATTTACGGACAGCGAATACCCTCACTTTTGTAGACAGATTTCGTAACTGGCGCGCGACAATAATTGCAACCTTACTAAACGATAACAGACATTGACTTCGTAAACACTTGTTAGGCTGATCGTACTCCAGTGCCTCTAGACGAAATCAGACCACCGAGACCGTTCTGTCTCGGTAGTCCATTCCATCCCTGTCTCCCCTACACAGAACGTAACGGCACTCAGTTACACCCAAAATACACAACTGGGGAAGCGTCTGGACATGGAGTGTACCACCACTCACAATATAGACTTTAACAGCATGCTCTCGAATATCTTGAGATCCTTAAGACAACACTAATCGATGGCGATCATTGGTACCAACGCTGACAAATATTTGTGTATAAGACCGTAACGCTCAGCGTTTATCTGTTTGCGCTGTCGTCCTGTCGCCACGATGAAAATCCACAGGTAATACCGCGACATTCGGCCAAATTAACAGACAACATGGGTCGTACTCTTGGCGTCTGTTGTCCTTAACTAGAACAGCCAGCTCATTCAAACACACACACACACACACACACACACACACACACTTGTTCAAGCACTCGTAATCTCTACGGTGAACTGGCTAAGCCGGCAGGCCGGTTAAACTCCAACTATAACTCGAACTCAACTTCACATCCAGATGACGTTGCGAAGATGTGCTACAAATGTGCCGCGCGGGATTAGCCGAGCGGTCTTAGGCGCTGAAGTAATGGACTGTGAGGCTGGTCCCGGCGGAGGTTCGAGTCCTCCCTCGGGCATGGGTGTGTGTGTTTGTCCTTAGCATAATTTAAGTTAAGTAGTGTGTAAGCTTAGGGACTGATGACCTTAGCAGTTAAGTCCCATAAGATTTCACACACATTTGAATTTTTTTGCTACAAATGCTGCCGCTGAACTTCCGTCCAAGGTAACACTGTGCCAACTCCGAGGCTCCCACAAGACTCTTGAATTCGCTGCAGGAGAGAACACCATCAGGCGATGCGCGTACAGCGCTCTACAGCCTCATCGCACGACCCCGCCGCCACCTAGGGGGACACCGAGAAAGTCACTACGAAGAGATGCGGCTCCGGTATCTTAGAATATCGACTGCCTACCGGCTCAACCTGCATCGGTAGAAACATCGGTAGAAACAGAGCTCTTATAAAATCGGTGTGTTGTCCGTCCGTCTGACTGTGTGTCTGTCCGACTGTTAAGAACCGCTTTTCTGAAGAACGGAAGACGTAGCAAGTAAAAATTTATCTCACATACTAAGACATGGGGTAGATAACGTAACTAATGAGGAGGTACTGAACAGAATTGGGGAGAAGAAGAATTTGTGGCACAATTTGACTAGATGAAGGGATCGATTGGAGGGACATGTTCTGAGGCAGACCAAGAGATGAATACACGAAGCAGATTCAGAAGGATGTAGGCTGCAGTAGTTACTTGGAGATGAAGAAGCTGACACAGGATAATTAGCATGGAGAGCTGCATCAAACCAGTCTCTTGACTAAAGACGACAACAACAACAGATACTAAGATCTGCGGGGCCTTCAGGGTGTAAAAATAATTAAGGTTCTATATCAGTACAATCGAAAGATACGACCATTTAAGTCACATATTCTGGTATTCACAACCTCACTCAAAAAAAATTGTAGTGAAAAAAGCATTCGATGATGTTGAGCCACAGTACGCATAATACCTGACTGTGTATTACTATATTTATCTTCTGTACTCTCTAGATTTCGGCCTTTATGTCATTATCAAGTACAATGCTAATCCTTTAAAGCAGCCCCGTTGACCTAGAATTACGAAATTGGGCAAGAAACAAGATTTCACAGCATAAGTAAAGGAGAAAAATTCAAAATTGGGTAAATTGCCATTAAATTACATTGGATTCGGCATCCATCAAAAGCATAATGGAAAAGTATTGCTGCACGTAAACATATAATGAAAGTCATAGTAATTTTCTAGTAAGTAAATAAAAATAATTTATTAACTTTTCTCGCGTTACATACCCAAACAAAAGCCCCCCTTTGTACGTCCGGGCTAGTGTAAGGAATTGTATCGATATCGACAAAAGGCAAGAATCGTCAAGATTCTCGGTTCTCAGAGTGAATGAACTGTCCGTATACATAATTAAGTTTGTACGGAACTCTCAGTGCGTGGGTCTTACTCACACTTGTCCAGTTACTTTGTACAACATTTTGATGTAGCTAACCATATTACGCAACGCGAGTTGCAAACGAGCTGTCTCCATTTAAAGTGCTATTGGCGTTACCTGGATCCAGGCCGGCCGCGGTGGCCGAGCGGATCTAGGCGCTTCAGTCCGGAACCACGCGTCTGCTACGTTCGCAAAAGGCAATCCTGCCTCGGGCATGGATGTGTGTGATGTCATTTGGTTAGTTAGGTCTAAGTAGTTCTAAGTCTAGGGGACTGATGACCTCAGAAGTTAAGTCCCATAGTGCTTAGAGCCATTTGAACCATTTGAACCTGGATCCAGTGGTGTTTGCAGTACAAATGAGTGTAACATAGTGCTTAAGCAACAAGCCATCGGCAACAAGAGATGCTGGCTGTGCGTTAGCCGCCTGTAAAGTCGCTGGAATGTAGTCTTGAAACGTTCAGAAGGCGAGTAGACTTTGCTGTTTGTACCGGACAAACAAAAGAATGCGTGGCCTACGGCCGAGCCGGAAGACGCGAGATCGTACTGATGGCGCAGAAGAAGCCTCCGCGTCACGGAGGCGGAGTGACGCGGACGTATAGTGCCGCGGCGGCGTCGGCGTCGGCCAACCCTCTCTCGCCTTTCCCACCGCGGCGCCATGTTTTATGGGCCGTCAGCCGCCGTAATAGACGCTGACAGCGCCGTGATGGACGCTCGTTTCATTCGCAGCTGAGCCTAATGCCCCTACCGCGCGCCGGCCGGCGACGTTTGGGACGTACGCTTTGATATATTAATTTTTCCTCCTATCCTGCGTGCCTTTCTCGTATTTCTTGCGCTGCGAGACCGACTCTACCGGCCCTTTCACCGCACTGCTGCGTGTGGTAATGCCAGTAACTTGGTACATGAGGTACAGGCGAGATACTGCGGTAGGCAGCCTAATAGCGCCACCCAAGATCTTGCCGAGTTACGATTTACCCACAGAGTTATTCAGAAGTAGTAACTGCGCCTTATCTAGGAGTTCCGACAGACACGTTCCTCCGATAGTTTGCACTGTATATAAAGTAGAAAAGTCAAAAAGTCTTTCCAGTCTTTCATCATTGTTCGCTGCATTAGTCGCATAATTTTAGTCGTATGTTGTAGAATGCCACACACACGCCTTGAACAACTGTGAAGGTTTGTTTACCTTTGTATAACTGGTTGTACATCCAGAGGCAAAACAGAGGTTACCTACACGGCCTCACCATCGCTTGCTGAAGTCGATTTACTGTTGACGTCAATTGACAGCGAACGAATAAGAAGGTGGCAAAAATTCTGGAACAAAGGTGATGGTAAAACAAGAACAGATATAATGATAAAGTTTGTCGAGGATGCATACCTACCAATAAAACGTAGGGAAGAGTTAGAGGATTTTGCGAATGAAATAATTTTATTTAACACAGAGTCGAAGTTAAGGGCATACAGTGTGGAGACGAAAATGATCAAGTGTTGTAGAAGATGTATAGTAACTTATTCAACATTAAAGTTGGGGATGTATTTCAAAAAAAGTGAAACAGATCTTAATTCTAGGAAAGAAGATTGCCAAAACAAGTAAGATACCACAAGCCTTTTGCTGCATTCGGATTGTTCGAGAAAAGAGCCTTACTCGAACGATTTCGCACAGATGTCGAAATGACAAGCAATGAAATGAGTGACAGCAGCATAGAAAATCAGACAAAACCATTTACCAGAGGAAACGCGTCTCGGTCTGTGAATGATATTCTACGTCTTCTAGCAGCTGCCTTTTCTATGGCGCTGGATGACTGGAAAATTACGCAGATCATCCCTGTTTCCAAGAATGGTCGTCGAACAGACGCACATAACTGTAGGCCTATATTGCTGACATCAGTCTATTGTACAATTTTGGAACATGTTTTACGGTCGCGTGTCATGGCACCTTTGGAGACCGAAAACGTACCATAGAGAAATTAACGTTGTTATGAAAGCACGGAGTTGGATCCAAAATAACTGCTCGTTGAGTCAGTAGATTCAGTCTATAATACAAGGGCAAATTCACTGGCCGACCTCGGTGTCCGAGTGGTTCTAGGCGCTTCACTCCGGAACCGCGCGACTGCTATGATCGCAGGTTCGAATCCTGCCTCGGGCATGGATGTGTGTGATGTCCTTAGGTTAGTTAGGTTTAAGTAGTCCTAAGTTCTAGGGGACTGATGACCTCCGATGTTAAGTCCCATAGTGCTCAGAACCATTTGAACCATTTTTGCAAATTCACTGAAAAAATTGCGACGTGCCGGGGTGGAGAAGAGTTGTACCTCTTTAATTCAGACGAATTTTGCATGAGAACGAGACATGCAGTCGACCCCCACCTTATCTACCAACTAATTAATAATGCGCGCAACGGTAACGGAAGGAAATGATGGTGGACCCTGCTAGTTGGTAAAATAAGGAGTGCACACCCACAATAATTTAATAAAATAAGTAATCCACTCAAAAAAAGAGAACTTTATCATAATAAACAACAGGAAATGGGATTCTGCCTATCTCTACGAAATGTTATGCGAATTAAATATTACAATGAGATTTATTATACCGGGTGACCAAAAAGTCGGATAAGTTTGAAAACTGAATAAACCACGGAATAATGTAGATAGAGAGGTAAAAATTGACACACATGCTTTGAATGACATGGGGTTTTATTAGAACATAAAAAAAGTATTGCTAGACGCGTGAAAGATCTCTTGCGCGCGTCGTTTGGTGATGATCGTGTGCTCAGCCGCCACTTTCGTCATGCTTGGCCTCCCAGGTCCCCAGACCTCAGTCCGTGCGATTATTGGCTTTGGGGTTACCTGAAGTCGCAAGTGTATCGTGATCGACCGACATCTCTAGGGATGCTGAAAGACAACATCCGACGCCAATGCCTTACCATAACTCCGGACATGCTTTACAGTGCTGTTCACAAAATTATTCCTCGACTACAGCTATTGTTGAGGAATGATGGTGGACATATTGAGCATTTCCTGTATAGAATATCATCTTTGCTTTGTCTTACTTTGTTACGCTAATTATTGCTATTCTGATCAGATGAAGCGCCATCTGTCGGACATTTTTTGAACGTTTGAATTTTTTTGGTTCTAATAAAACCCCCTGTCATTCCAAGCATGTGTGTCAATTTGTACCTCTCTATCTACATTATTCCGTGATTTATTCAGTTTTCAAATTTATCCGACTTTTTGATCACTTGGTATATCAGAACATAAATGCACATGATTGTCGACACTCACCGTAGGTTAAAGGATAGGGTATACTGAAATATTATGAGAATAAGAGTTGGCTCGAGAACAAGGTGCTTCTACTCTCTGTGATGCAATAGATTGACCATAATGAGTGGAGGTCCTAATGAATCAAATATTAATCTCCTGACTATATAGAAGTATCGTAATTAGTAGTGAGAGCTCAAATGGGATCACATGGAGAAATAAGCAAGGTGGACTTGTAGCAAAGCGAACGCGCGTCCTGCTGAGGGATTCAGTATAAAACTGATAAGGCCCTACAATGCCGGTGCCGCAAAATACTGTACTAGTACTGAAATCTGCAGCACGTCGTTGGTAGACAGCGTGCTGATGATGAAGGCGCCGACTTCTGCCGTGCAACAACTCTGCGTCAACGCCTGGCCGCGAAGTCTGTCCGAAGAATTCTAAGTTCATCCGAAAACGAGCGACCAAGTCGCAAGACCGTCCGACTCGAAGGAAGATCAGATCCCGATTCCCCTGCCCGCGCAACGCAAGAGCGAAACCAACGTTGCTCTACTCTCTACTCTCCTCGAAAAACCACGGATCAGCATTCAGTTGTGATTCAAAAATTCCCCCACACTGCCTCAGAACACCATTCGCGCCAATAGCGACCATTCCCTCCAATTTCGAGCAGGGTTTTATGACGTCAACTAGCCTCATTTTAAGTTGACCAATCATGCCTCTGCTATTCAGCTGAGGGCACTGAACTTGCCGTTTGACCGGCTACGAAAACAACATGCCTAGACCACCGGCCATCCAGTGCCAGACAGTCGCACTCAGCAAGGCAGAGTCAACAAGTTTTCTGCGAATCAAGAGGACAATGCAGTCAGTTGGTGCCAGGAATCTTCACTCCGGACGCGCCAGAATGATAAACATATAAACTGCGGTGACACTCAGACGTCTCGCAGGTCGTTTCGCCCTGCATACAATAGGCGAAACTCGACCAATGTCAGTCGTTCTGCCAGGTGCTTGAGCCTATTGTACGAACCCCACAGAATTCAGGGAAGTGCAGCCCCCAATCGGAAACGCAGTGTGCTGCGTCCTCCGATACTCGCCTCGTACAGGCCTCCCATGGGACTAACCCAACATCTATAGGAATAAAGCGAAAAGTATTTTTTGAGCTCTCAGTACAAATACTCTCATTACAATAACCTTATTCGGTCTGTTACTACAGTGCATTGACATAGAAAATTGATAAAATTGATGAAAATGAGAGGCGACATGCTAAAGATGGCATGGAACCTCGCAAAATTGCACAATAGTGACCCCAGTAATAAACTGCATAACCAGACCCTAGATACCCCAAGTGTAAATGGCATAGCTAGTGCAATGTAGTGATTTCAAGGTAGTATAAGAATGACTAAGAGCTACAAGCACTAGAAAGTGGTTTTGAAAGCGATACTGGAGATAACAGCGATCCAAATGTAGTATCGTTGTAACATTATAGATCGCAAGGAACATTTATTGAAAGATGACTGGTTTCGACCACCACCTGATCATCTTCAGACATCTAGTCATTTTGATGGATAATGGCTGTGTATGGAGCAGGAACCGCTGAATGACGATAGTTGATAGCAGTCCCTCAGACAGGCATATGTGACTCACTGGGAACAATAACATTTCATCAGCTTAACAAGTAATATTCAGTTACCCATAATGAGGTAAGATTGCTGCAAAACTATTTGAGAAACACCAAGCTATTACTCTGGCGCCTTATAAAGAAGCCTTTAACGCATTTAGTGTTCATTTTAATGACCACTGACACACTACAAAGGGCTGACCACTATTAAATTCAGCACCTTGTTGCCGAACCATAAATAGTAGTTTGCATGTCACAAGAGAGAGACCGTGACAAAGAGCGTTGAACAGTTCCAAGAGGCTTCTTCAGTAAACACTGAGCAGAAACACAGAACAACCACGCCTTAACAGAAAGGTCGGCGTTCATACGTCCTTACATCGCCACAGCCGCACGGGGTAGCCGCTTGGTCTAGGGCGCCTTGTCACGGCTCGCGTGGCTCCCCGTCGGAGGTACGAGTCCTCCCTCAGGCATGGATGTGTGTGTGTGTTGTCAAAATGGTTCAAATGGCTCTGAGCACTATGGGACTTAACTTCTGAGGTCATCAGTCCCCTAGAACGTAGAACTACTTAAACCTAACTAACCTAAGGACATCACACACTTCCATGCCCGAGGCAGGGTTCGAACCTGCGACCGTAGCGGTCAAGCGGTTCCAGACTGTAGCACCTAGAACCACACGGCCACTCCGGCCGGCTGTGTGTTGTCCTTAGCGTAAATTAGTTTAAGTCAGATTAAGTAGTGCGTAAGCCTAGGGACCGATGAACTCAGAAGTTTGGTCCCATAAGACCTTACCACAAATTTCGAAATTTACATCTCCAGAAATACTGTTATCATGTTTTCCGAACAGGTATTGATACTTCTGCAGTAAAGCTGCCTGAGCAGTGCTTCAAGTGCGCCTATTGTTTTATTTATTTTATTTAGCCTTCAGCAGTATAACACCATTATCCACAGAACACCACTCGTTCCCGGCCAGTTCTCTCGGCCCATCAGCCGCGCCTCATCCTCCACGTTTCTGGCTTGTTCCATTCCCGTCAACCACCTCCTGACTCACGGCCGAACGCGGCGCCAGAGAACGTCCGGCGCCTCTCAGCCCGAAGAGAGGTCATTGCTCCTTGATGCGACTATCGATAAGTGCCGACATGGCACAACCAACGGTCGTGTGACCGTGGATCGCTCTTTCACGAGATGCAGAAGGCAGTAGACAATGGCAGTCAGACTGGTGCCGTGTTCCTCGGCATTCGGAAAACATTCGATACAGTTCCGCATAGCCACCTAATAAACAAAATACACTCCTGGAAATTGAAATAAGAACACCGTGAATTCATTGTCCCAGGAAGGGGAAACTTTATTTACACATTCCTGGGGTCAGATACGTCACATGATCACACTGACAGAACCACAGGCACATAGACACAGGCAACAGAGCATGCACAATGTCGGCACTAGTACAGTGTATATCCACCTTTCGCAGCAATGCAGGCTGCTATTCTCCCATGGAGACGATCGTAGAGATGCTGGATGTAGTCCTGTGGAACGGCTTGCCATGCCATTTCCACCTGGCGCCTCAGTTGGACCAGCGTTCGTGCTGGACGTGCAGACCGCGTGAGACGACGCTTCATCCAGTCCCAAACATGCTCAATGGGGGACAGATCCGGAGATCTTGCTGGCCAGGGTAGTTGACTTACATCTTCTAGAGCACGTTGGGTGGCACGGGATACATGCGGACGTGCATTGTCCTGTTGGAACAGCAAGTTCCCTTGCCGGTCTAGGAATGGTAGAACGATGGGTTCGATGACGGTTTGGATGTACCGTGCACTATTCAGTGTCCCCTCGACGATTACCAGTGGTGTACGGCCAGTGTAGGAGATCGCTCCCCACACCATGATGCCGGGTGTTGGCCCTGTGTGCCTCGGTCGTATGCAGTCCTGATTGTGGCGCTCACCTGCACGGCGCCAAACACGCATACGACCATCATTGGCACCAAGGCAGAAGCGACTCTCATCGCTGAAGACGACACGTCTCCATTCGTCGCTCCATTCACGCCTGTCGCGACACCACTGGAGTCGGGCTGCACGATGTTGGGGCGTGAGCGGAAGACGGCCTAACGGTGTGCGGGACCGTAGCCCAGCTTCATGGAGACGGTTGCGAATGGTCCTCGCCGATACCCCAGGAGCAACAGTGTCCCTAATTTGCTAGGAAGTGGCGGTGCGGTCCCCTACGGCACTGCGTAGGATCCTACGGTCTTGGCGTGCATCCGTGCGTCGCTGCGGTCCGGTCCCAGGTCGACGGGCACGTGCACCTTCCGCCGACCACTGGCGACAACATCGATGTACTGTGGAGACCTCACGCCCCACGTGTTGAGCAATTCGGCGGTACGTCCACCCGGCCTCCCGCATGCCCACTATACGCCCTCGCTCAAAGTCCGTCAACTGCACATACGGTTCACGTCCACGCTGTCGCGGCATGCTACCAGTGTTAAAGACTGCGATGGAGCTCCGTATGCCACGGCAAACTGGCTGACACTGACGGCGGCGGTGCACAAATGCTGCGCAGCTAGCGCCATTCGACGGCCAACACCGCGGTTCCTGGTGTGTCCGCTGTGCCGTGCGTGTGATCATTGCTTGTACAGCCCTCTCGCAGTGTCCGGAGCAAGTATGGTGGGTCTGACACATCGGTGTCAATGTGTTCTTTTTTCCATTTCCAGGAGTGTACTTGCGTACAGAACATCATACAAGCTTTCTGCATGTATGGAGGAGTTCCTCGTAAACAGAACACAACATTTCATTCTTAACGAAAAGAATTCTGCGGACGTAAAAGAATTACGTAATTCGTAAAAGGAAAAGACGATTACTCTTGACAATATACACAAAAAATTGACAACGCCGGAAGCTATATGAGGCTTTTTCCAAATGATGCTATTATATAAAGAGAATTTGTAACGCTAAGAAATAGTTGCGAAATTTCGGAAGATCCGCAGAGCATGGACGCTTGGTACAGGGATGACCCTCAACAAAAACAATTGTAACTTATTGAAGTTAAACAGGTGGAAATATCCGTTTTTGCATAATTACACGATTGCCGAAAAGGCATAAGCCGTCACATCCATTTAATATCTGGCAGTATGAGAACGCAGTTTAAAGTGAAACGTCCACATAAAATTAATTGTAGGAAAGACAGAATCCTCTTGAAGCGTAGTCTCCCAACATAAAGGTAACTTACAAAGACTTCCTTCGATCTCACTCTGAGGCCAGTACCAGATAGGACTGATAGAGGAAATAAAAAAAAGAGCAGCGTTCTTCCAAGCACGTTCGTTTAGCAAGCGCGAAACCGTCATGGAGATGTTCGCTCATCTCCAGTGGCAGTCGGCACAGCACAGACGTTGTGTAACATTGAGTACGTGTGAATTCTTGAGGGACCAAACTGCTCAGGCCATCGGTCCCTAGATTTACGTACTACTTAAACTAAACTAAATTAAATTACAATTAAATGAATACCCCTAGCTGCATACAGTTGAAAATGTGTGCCCCGACCGGGACTCGAACCGCAGCTCTCCTGCTTACATGGCAGACGCGCTATCCAGCTGAGCCACCGAGGCCACAGAGGATAGTGCGACTGCAGGGACTTATCTCTGGCACGCCTTCCGTGAGACCCACGTTCCCAACTTATTGTCCCGCACTACAGGGTTATTACAAATGATTGAAGCGATTTCACAGCTCTACAATAACTTTATTATTTGAGATATTTTCACAATGCTTTGCACACACATACAAAAACTCAAAAAGTTTTTTTAGGAATTCACAAATGTTCGGTATGTGCCCCTTTAGTGATTCGGCAGACATCAATCCGATAATCAAGTTCCTCCCACACTCGGCGCAGCATGTCCCCATCAATGAGTTCGAAAGCATCGTTGATGGGAGCTCGCAGTTCTGGCACGTTTCTTGGTAGAGGAGGTTTAAACACTGAATCTTTCACATAACCTCACAGAAAGAAATCGCATGGGGTTAAGTCGGAAGAGAGTGGAGGCCATGACATGAATTGCTGATCATGATCTCCACCACGACCGATCCTTCGGTTTTCCAATCTCCTGTTTAAGAAATGCCGAAAATCATGATGGAAGTGCGGTGGAGCACCATCCTGTTGAAAGATGAAGTCGGCGCTGTCGGTCTCCAGTTGTGGCATGAGCCAATTTGCCAGCATGTCCAGATACACGTGTCCTGTAACGTTTTTTTCGCAGAAGAAAAAGGGGCCATAAACTTTAAACCGTGAGATAGCACAAAACACATTAACTTTTGGTGAAATGCGAATTTGGTGCACGAATGCGTGAGGATTCTCTACCGCCCAGATTCGCACATTGTGTGTGTTCACTTCACCATTAAGGAAAAATGTTGCTTCATCACTGAAAACAAGTTTCGCACTGAACGCATCCTCTTCCATGAGCTGTTGCAACCGCGCCGAAAATTCAAAGCGTTTGACTTTGTCATCGGGTGTCAGGGCTTGTAGCAACTGTAAACGATAAGGCTTCTGCTTTAGCCTTTTCCGTAAGATTTTCCAAACCGTCGGCTGTGGTACGTTGACTTCCGCGGGCTACGCGTGAAACTTGCCCGCACGCGTTCAACCGTTTCTTCGCTCACTGCAGGCCGACCCGTTGATTTCCCCTTACAGAGGCATCCAGAAGCTTTAAACTGCGCATACCATCGCCGAATGGAGTTAGCAGTTGGTGGATCTTTGTTGAACTTCGTCCTGAAGTGTCGTTGCACTGTTATGACTGACTGATGTGAGTGCATTTCAAGCACGACATACGCTTTCTCGGCTCCTGTCGCCATTTTGTCTCACTGCGCTCTCGAGCGCTCTGGCGGCAGAAACCTGAAGTGCGGCTTCAGCCGAACAAAACTTCAAGAGTTTTTCTACGTATCTGTAGTGTGTCGTGACCATATGTCAATGAATGGACCTACAGTGAATTTATGAAATCGCTTCAATCATTTGTAATAGCCCTGTATATTAATAGTGCCCCTGCCCATTATACTCATTACTCGCGGCTTTTTGCCGATTCCCGTAAGAGTTCGGGCACTGTTTGTACATCCGCACAGAAGAAGATGGTCAAATGGCCTATTAGCCTTAACTATATACATCTGTTATTTCGGGCTAAATTAACTTACGGTAAGAACAACACACCCCCGTACCCAAGGGAGGACTCGAACCTCCGGCGGGAGGGGACGCAGTGAGTGGTTTCCGCGACAGTTCATCTGTAAGGTCACGAGAGACGCAGTGAAGTATTTTACGAATTCTGCCTCTGCACTAAACAGTTAGGAGGAAACATAATTCTTCGATATTATTTTGAAATCGAAGAGGAAACAACATGCAGAGTAAATGATAATGAGCGGTATGACTTAAATATTGTTCTTCTCTTTATTTGTATATATTATCTGGATGTAATAAGAATGATGCGTCGGTGCCGAAGCTTTGTGCACGGCAGTCTCTCAGTCGACATGAAAGTTTTCTGGGCTGGCGGTAAATACACGCTTTCAGTGCATCAGACATTTAATTCAGTTTTGCCGGAGATAACACTCCCACATCGCGATACTGTGCGAGATTTGACTAACAAATTTCGAAGTACGAGTTCAGTGACAGATGCACCGGGAAGTGGTCGTCCTAGCGTTTTGCCTGAGGATAAACTACTCAATATTTCCGATAAAATGTCCATGAGTCCGAACAAGTCAGTAAGAAAATTCGACGAGGAAATTGATGTTATTGTCGGGACGGCCCACACAGCTGTAAGTAAAACATTGGAATTTTTCCCATACAAAGAGACAGTCGTGCAAGAACTGAAAAATACTGTTCATGGCAAGAGACTGCATTATTGTAAATGGTTCAAAAATTTCGTTCAACAAAATGGAAGGGATATTCTTAATGAAACGTTTTCACTGATGAGGCGTGATTTCATTTATCCGGGTACATGAACTCTCAATATTCTCGTATGTGGAGTACTGCAAATCCATTGTGTATTCATGACGAACCACTTCATTCTGTGAAAAAAGGAGTTTGGATTGCAATTTCTAGACATCGGATTGTGGGTCCCATATTTTTTAACGAAACAATAAACGCACAACGATGCTGCAGTGATATTCTGTACCCCTTCATAGGAAAACTTTTGTTGAGTGAAATACTGAACAGTTATTTTCAACAAGATGGTGCAACCGCGCATACAGCACGCGTTACAATGTCACTGCTTGCTGATGTTTTTGGTGATCGCATAATTTCACAGGGACTTTGGCCTCCACGATCGCCTGACCTAACACCACCTGACTTTTTCTTCTGGGCTGCAGTGAAAGCAACTGTCTATAAAAACGGTCCAAAATCCATCGATGAACTGAACACTGCAATATCCACTTTCACTGCTTCTGTTACAGAAGAAATGTTACAGCTTGTGTTTGGAAACATGATTAGACGAATTGAATTGTGTATTCAACAACAGGGGAGACACTTTCAACATTTAATGTGAAAATCTGTAAGTAAAAATGAGTATTCAATAAATTAATAACTTGTACTTCACTGAGTTTTATTTCGGTATATTCACTGCGTCATACGGCACGCGCGGCTAACAATCATACGACACTGACAAGAAACTTTTTGAACACCCCGTATTATGTGTTATGATTGGTGGTCACCGGCGAATGAGAAGCTGGTTGACGTTTACCAAGTGCTGGACGTCGGCCGCGCGGCGGCAGTTACTCGCCGGTAGTGCTCGCGCCTCGTATTGACAGTGCGGCCAATTGGGTTCTGATGGTTGCAGGCGTGTACAAGGTGGAATGCAAATGTGGACAGGCATACATTGGCGTGACTGGCAGGCCAACAGCAATGTGCATTCGGGAACACGAACGCTATATTCGTCTAGGGCAAGACAACAAATCTGCAGTGGCAGAGCATCAGCAAGATTGCGAAAAAGAAATAAAATTCAGCGAAGCCTGTGTGTTGGCCAAGAAACCGGTTGTGAAGAAACGCAAAAACAGAGAGGCCATCCAAATAATTAAGCACCCTAAGAAGATCAAAAGAGAGGATGGACTCAGGCTTGCCCCATCATGGCTGCCAGCAATCAGAGCCCAACAGACCGCACTGCCAACACGAGGCAAGAGCACTACCGGCGAGTAGCTGCCACCGCGAGGCCGACGTCCAGCAGTTGGTAAACACCAGCCAACTTCTCATTCGCCGGTGACCACCAATCATGAGACATAATACAAGCGCCAATAGACAACTTAGGTTACGCTCTCCCTCCACCGCAGTAACCGATTAAAATAAAGTTCCCTCTCCTTCTTCCTTAAGTGACCATTGAAATGAACTGTCTTCTTAAAATTATG
The DNA here is from genome assembly GCF_023864275.1 of Schistocerca cancellata. Taxonomy (NCBI): domain Eukaryota; kingdom Metazoa; phylum Arthropoda; class Insecta; order Orthoptera; family Acrididae; genus Schistocerca; species Schistocerca cancellata. Next base: position 460,116,025 of record NC_064630.1, read on the forward strand.
ATGTAATGGCATGCGCAGTGAACAGTAATAACAAAATACAAGGGACACTGCATAGCTAGAACGCACCAGTAGACCCAGAAGAAAGCCACTGCAACCGTGGCCGAAACGTTACTTTCCTCCAGCAGTAGTTGTAAACAATATGACGCGGTACCATACCCAAGAAACTTTTATGTCGACAGATTGCGTAGTTTGCAAAACCCATATTCTGGAGGTACAGGGCTTCAAATCGCCGTCCTCCCGTTCGGATTATGGTATTTAGTCGTTTCTATACATCGCTTAAGGTAAATGTCAGCTAACCGTTTTTTAAAAAACACGCGGTGGACCTCTTCCCTCAGTATTAGCTCACGTTTCATCTCTAATGATATCATGACAGATGTAACGTAAGATTCCTGTTGTCTTTTTGTGTTTGAAGTCTCTTCCGTAGTGAGTTTCACAGGCAATGTGGCTGCTATTCTGGTTTTTGCGAATGTAACAATTCTTATTTGCTTAGATGCTTTAAAATAAAGACTTTTATTACAGTCATAAAAGACGGAATGATTCCCATATTGTACAAAATACATGTTTGACCATCAGCTGCTTTTATTTTAAATCCAAATATCAACCGGTTTCAGTAATGGACCATATTTACCGACAAAGGTTAAAATGATTTACCAGAGGTTGAAAATACCGCTTCAGTTGTAAAGTTCTCTTATTAGCACACGACCAGTTTCGGACTCTTATAAGCAGGGACAGGGAGTCCCTGTTCTGCGCTCATAGGTAGCACACCGCTGCTAGTATACGTCCACCGCGGCGCTCGGGGGCCACAGCACCAAGTTACACCTGAAGATGGCCGTATAAGAGCCTGAAACCGGTCGTGTGCTAATAAGAGAACTTTAGAACTGAAGCGGTATTTTCAATCTCTGGTATAATGCTCAGTTGCGGATGTTCCTCCAACAGGATTGTTTGTAGCAAAATGATTTAAGCCACACCTGTCATTACATAAATAATGTGTAGAGCAAGTCATGAATATCAATATATGATAAAGGAGTTTTAGAAGAAAACATATTAAGTGTACTCAGGGAGTGTAAACAGGGTAGGACTGATGAGAAGATCAGAAGTGTGGTGCTCCACGGCAATGCCGCACACCCGAATTTCAAAGATGTAGTGCATCACGTTGAAGAGAACGTTTCAACGAGTACTCGAACAATTGCGCGTGGAATAGGTGTTAGTATCATCTAGGACATTTTGCGTGAGAACAGTTACATCCGTACCATTTACAAAGGATACACGGTATCGGTCCAGCCGATTTTCTAAAACGTGTCGCCTTTAACACGTGGTTCCTTCACCACTGCATCAACACACCTCTGATTCCACGTCTAGTTCTATTCGAAGATAAATGTAAATTCACTAGGGACTGTGCTCTTAATTCGTGAGGCAGCCGTGTCTGGGCAGACTAAAACTCTAGTGCAATGCATGTTCAGGGATTTCAGTACCGATTTGGTATTAAAGTGTTGGCAGGTATCCTAGACAGTTATGTGGTTGGGCCATACCTTCTTCAAGTCAAGCTGACTGGTCCTGCATAACAGATCTTCGAACAAAACGTATTGGACCAGTTCTTGGAAGCTGTGCCAATCAATTTCTCGCCAGGAAACGTGCTTTTAACATGATGGTGCACCACCTCACTTCTCATGTGCGATTCGGAGACATCTGAACAGACGACACGGTGAAACATGGATAGGCTTGAGTGGTCCAACCACGTGGCCGCCGCTATCTACTGATTTAACTCCTCTACACTACTTGTTGTGGAATCCTATTCAAAGATTAATTTACAGGACTCCTGTAGGTACAGAGAAAGATCTGCTGACATGAGTTATGGCTGCTGCACTAGCAACTGAACGGGCCCTAGGTAGGATGGAGAGTGTGTACCAGAACATGCTTCGTAGGTTCAATGTCTGTTAACAACGTTGGTGCTCGCTTTATCGAGTCACTGTTGTAATGCATCAGTACAGTTTTGTACGTACATGATGCTGGGTTCTTTTTTGTTTTTTAATAATGTAAAGACGTTATGTTAAGTGTTAATACATACAAATGTGCTTAAGTGATAAATGCATGTTTCGTTATTTTTCGTTTCGAATTGTTATCTAACGATTGTACTGCGTCACACCTAATTCAATTCCTCAAGCACAAGTGGATGAGTTAAATATCTAAATTGAAACCGTCGTAGAACTAGAACGGTACGTTATCGTACATGAGTTCCTATTCAAAATATTATGTACTCACTCCACTCTACAAGTTCAAAATGGCTCTGAGCACTATGCGACTTAACTTCTAAGGTCATCAGTCGCCTAGAACTTAGAACTAATTAAACCTAACTAACCTAAGGACATCACACACATCCATTCCCGAGGCAGGATTCGAACCTGCGACCGTAGCGGTCGCTCGCCTCCAGACTGTAATGCCTAGAATCGCACGGCCACTCCGGCCGGCACTCTACAAGTCCTGGGATTTGTAACAGGAATTTCCAGACACGCTGTACATGGGTTTTGGGTGAGAATGATTACAAACAGTACAATTTGTTTGCAATATAATATTTTATAACGTTATTGCTAACGTAATGTTGTTTTAACAGCACAGCAAATTCAGAGAAAATTGTAAAATGTCTCAGATAAACCATCTCAATTGCCTTCAGTTGTGTCACCTTCCTAATCGCAAATCTTATTTGTCTTCTTTGCTGCTCTCATCATCTTTGGCTCTTGAGTTACCACTGCAGCTGATGATTATAGGCTCTATTATGGTGTTTCGGACGAATTCTCTCTCAAATCATTCTTTCTGTCTTTCTGTAGATTTTCTGCATGCTGAACACATTTATGCTATTGTTTAACAGTGACGTTCTCCAAGGCCTCGAGAAGTAAGCCCTCAACATCTGCGTTTTTAAACGTGTTATTTTTCTCTGCTGCTTCTCCCGCAAACGTAACACTCACCTCGCTATCAACTATCTGCACTTACACAATGGATAATGCCCTAGTGTGTCTCATTCGTATTGGCATAGGATTGAGTCTCATTGGTGACAATTTTTTTTCTTTGCTGCGTTGCGCTGTTTAAGTCTAAAAACATTAGAAATAGGCAAAGAGCTGGTGCTGTTCGAGCAGGAGTAAAAATGGGGGATTTATTCATTTCAGAAACATACCATGGCCACTAATTATGGTTCAAATCAGACAGTTCCGTGAGTACTTCCATTTAATGCGTGCACGAGCACGGCAATATATGTTATCATCTGCCTCTACACAGATACTCCGCAAGTCACCGTACGGTGCGTGACGGAGGGTTCCCTGTACCACTACTAATTTCCTTTCCTGTTACACTCGCAAATAGAGCGAGGAAAAACCGGCTGTCACTGTGCCTCCACATGAGCTCTAATTTCTCGTATCTTATCTTCGTGGTCCTTACGCGCAATGTACGTGGGCGGCAATAGAATCATTCGGCTGTCAGCGTTAAATGTTGGTCCTCTAAATTTTTTCAACACTGTTCTTCGAAAAGAAAGTCAGCTTCCATCCCGGAATTCCCACTTGAGTTGCCGAGGCACCTCCGTTAGACGCATGTGTTGTTCGAATCAAATGGTTCAAATGGCTCTGAGAACTATGGGACTCAACATCAGAGGTCATCAGTCCCCTAGAATTTAGAACTACTTAAACCTAACTAACCTAAGGACATCACACACATCCATGCCCGAGGCAGGATTCGAACCTGCGACCGTAGCAGTCTCGCGGTTCCAGACTGTAGCGCCCAGAACCGCTCGGCTACACCGGCGGGCTTGTTCGAATCTACTGGTAGTAAATCTGCCAGCCTGCCTCTGAATTGCTTCGATATCTTTCTTAAGTACGACCTGGTACGGATCCCAAGAATAGGTCCCACCAGAGTCCTATATACTGTCTCCTTTACGGATGAATCACTCTCTCCTAAAATTCTCCCAATAAACCGAAGTCGACCATTCGCCTTCCGTACCACAAATCTCACAACGTTACGCCCAGATATTTAAACGAGTCGACTGTGTTAAGGAGGGCACAAGTGGGCTGTATCCGAACATTACGGATTGTTCTTCCTACTTATCAGCATTAACTAACATTTTTTCACATTTAAGGCTAGCTGACATTCACCATACCAACTAGAAATTTTCTCTACGTCGTCTTGTATCCTCCTACAGTCACTCAACTTCGACACCTTACCGTACACCACAGAATCGTCAACAAACAATCGCAGATTACTGATCACCCCATGCTCCAAATCATTTATGTATACAGAGAATAACGGCGGTCCTATCATACTTCCTTGGGGCACTCCTGACGAAACTCGTGTCTGTGATGAACTCTCGCCGTCGAGGAAAAGATCCAGGGTTAAATTACTTAAGAAGTCTTCTAGCACTCATCAAGTTGTGGTAGTGCAAAAACTGTGAAATACGACACAAATCCTGGATGCAATACGACCGCTCAGCACTCAACGAGCGCCCAATACCGGTAGAGTTTTTCTTGTCTGAAAGCCACGGCGAGCACCTCTTGATTGACGGCGCAATTCGCGACCGTCTCAGATCTTGCCCCACTCTCACACAATGCCGGCGAGCTGATTCTCAGCGATGTTTACACGTCTCATATTTCACGCGGAAGCTCCCTGAGAGAGCAAAACTTTCACGTGTGTACCTATCTTTAAGGAGCTTACAGCGGCAACAATTGTTACATCGGTTAGCTTCTTGAGTCAAACTGGAGAACCCATATCTGTTTATCTGCATTCTAGGCATGCCTCAGTAGATCCCTATTGAATATGAAACACGTTTAATGAATAAAACTTCTAAAATTATCGGTCATGTTTTAAGTGTTTAATTTACTTGCCAGTATCTGCTTCTAGGAGGAGACAACGCCTACTCGTCAGCACCTATTTTGTTCAAATTATGTGTGTGAAATCTTAGTGTGAAAGCTTACACACTAATTAACCTAAATTATCCTAGGGACAAACACACAGGCCCATGCGCGAGTGAGGACTCGAACCTCCGCCGGGACCAGCCGCACAGTCCATGACTGCAGCGCCCTGGACCGCTCGGCTAATCCCTTGTTCAAGTTTACTGTATACACAGGGCTTGTACGGGAACGAAACTGGCAGTAGTAGGAGTTCTAGAGTGTCAAGCGTTTAGAAAGAACAGTTTTTGGCGCGTGGCGGGTAAGAAATGACTCATTTAAGTAAGCGTTATTTTAAGCAGCTTTTGGCGCAGCAGAAGGAGTACAGAACGCTAGTTGGCAGTTAGCGAGTTCGAGTCCTCGTGCGGAATTTTCTGTTTTCTTTTATTTTCAATTTTTGGGTGCGAATAAATCGGCATAATGCTCGCTGTATTGTATTTATCAATGTTTTTTTTTCATAAAAGACATGAAAAGGAAAGGCTAAGGATAATTTGGGATTATCAATGAATCTGAGGAAGAGATTCCAAGGCGTACACGAGAGCGTCGTATATAAAAAATGGTTCAAATGGCTCTGAGCACTATGGGACTTAACAGCTGTGGTCATCAGGCCCCTAGAACTTAGAACTACTTAAACCTAACTAATCTAAGGACACCACACAACACCCAGTCATCACGAGGCAGAGAAAATCCCTGACCCCGCCGGGAATCGAACCCGGGAACCCGGGCGCGGGAAGCGAGAACGCTACCCCACGACCACGAGCTGCGGATAGCGTCGTATATAACATCAAAGTTTTTATTAACTTGCAGTTGATGGTATACAGGTGCTGGGGTGTTAGTCATCGCAAAACAGGTTAGCAGTAATTTTCTCGGCACCTCGCACACCGTATAACCACTCAATTTTTACAATTATATTATTGATTTAATGTTTCTGTAGAAAAGAAACTTAGTTTATTTTCAAAAAAGATTCTGTCTCATCACTCAGTGTGGCAGTCAACCGCTTCTAAATTTCGCCAAAAATTGGCAAGGATAGTTGATGATTTACACAGAAATGTATTTTGATATAGTTTTCACTGAATGTGGTTTCCTTATTTCTTTCTCTCTCTCGATAAGAGCAGTTTTGAAGGTATTTGATCAGATTCTTTACCTGGCGACAAAAGCAGACATTGCCGGGTTGCACTAACAGTGTGCATTTGGCAAAAAGAGCGATGGGGAATCACAATGACAGTCCTTTTTCATCTTGCTAAATCTGGACATATGACTGGATTTGTTTGTCCTCCCCACGAGACAACCACCAGAAGATATCTGTTCTACTGCACGTAGGGCTTCATCACATTACGCAAATTTTTTTGTGTAATGTTGGTGTTAAGTTTCCCCTGATTTTGAAATATTGTGACGACGTTTTTACGTTTCCCATGTAATCATCCGACGGTTTCTGAATTCTGTGTTGAAATGAGCCATTAATCTCTTGCAAGCATATATGCATAGTGTTGGAAACAATTTTCTGTTAAGGGTTGTATGCTAGTGGGCTATTTTTTTCACAACCTGTCGTTTCACGCGAACTTCTTTTGCCCTCAATTGTCCAGGATTCGGTTGTAAGTCGATTGGCACTAGCAACCTGCAAAAAGAAAATACAATGGAAATATTTTTTATACGTCACGCTGGAAAGTGTATTTCGGTTAACGTCGAAAATGTGAATTTCCGATTTTAATCCCCTTATTGCATTGTCCCCATGGACGCAGTAAGTACCATCCTTTCTTGGAAATTTATTTGCAATTTCAAATTTTCCTTTGCCTTTCCTTTTCACGCCTTCTACGAAATTATTAATAAATAACCGAGTATACTTCGGTTCATTTGCTCTGTAAATAACGTAAACATTGAAACTAAAAGAAAAGTTTCTGATTAGGGGTTCGAGCTCTCGACCATCTGATTTGCGTTCTGTAATCTTTCCGCTGCGTCAATCGCTGCATGGAAAATAAGCAAACGTAGATAGCTGATGCCTCGCCCGACCTGTGCAGAAAATGCTATTTTTCCAGAACGTTTGACCATCTGCATTTTCCATTCCTGTCACTTTCATTTCTGGCCAAGCTTTGCATACATACCACACATTTGGACTAAATCTATGATGACGAGAAGAAGCTTTATTATAGAATTTTTGTGTATTTTGTAACTACTTGTTGATTTTTACACAAGAGTACACAACTCCGTTCTCAATGTTAGGTGGGGATGCATAATTCTTTATCGTGGTTTTGAATTTCTAAGTTCACTCTGTATTCAGTCTTCCTATTAAGGGATTGTATTGTATTGTACTGTATGGAATTGGGGACCTAGAAATGGTGGAGAGGCTCCGTCCCCGCCGTAGCCCGCAGTGGTTCACAACTCCACAACAGGCTATAGCAATCCACTCACCCCACTCGCCCCACTCGCCCCACACCGAACCCATGGTTATTGTGCGGTTCGGCCCCAGTGTAACCCCTACCCCCCCCCCCCCCTCCCCGCGAACGTCTGACACCAGACGAGTGTAACCCCAATGTTTGAGTGGTAGAGTAATTATGGTGTACGCGTACGTGGATAAAGTGCTTGCGCAGCAATCGCCGACATAGTGTAACTGACGCGGAATAAGGGGAACCAGCCTGCATTCGCCGAGGCAGATGGAAAACTGCCTTAAAAACCATTCACAGACTCGCCAGCACACTGGACCTCGACACTAATGCGCTGGGCGGAAGCGGGTTCTCTGGAAATATAAAAAGAATAGATTTTTTTATGAAATAATTGTTTGAAATGTTTTTCTTGTAGTGTTCATTGGAAGCTCGCCAGACACTCGATTATCGAGTAACAAGGCAGTCTATGAAAAAGAGTCTCCCAGAAACCAATCACAGCGATAATAAATAGTCGATATCTAATTTCAGTGAAGGGTTAGCAGGAATCCTCCTGGACCTGTAAGGATTGATGTATGGTCCAGGAATCGCTTAACTTAAATACAAAAAAAATTTCCTAATACTTTAAATACGTTTATCGCGAAACCAGATTTTTAAAGTGTCAGGAAGCGTCACTAGAGAACGGTACACACGAAATTGATCAGAATTTGATGCTGACATTCTAAATTGAATCCTGTATCACCGTAAGTAGCCGTTTTGCAGTATCTTCAAAAGTATATTTTTCGGTGCACGCATTTGTCTCGATTTTTGTGGAGCTAGAAAATAACATTTGATCAACACATCACCATTTATTTGGAACTTAATATTTTTGAATTATCCTATGTATACTGATAGGAAAGTATTGAAAGGGACTCATACAAAACTGTTACAGGAACACCGTCACCATGACTTTGCCGGCTGAGGGGTCGGCTTTCAGCTTTTTTTTCGACGGAGAGGTTTGTCGCCACTCCTTGGACTGCGGTTTCGTTTCTGGTTCGAAATGATGAACCCATGTTTCATCATCTGTGACGGTGATTGGCAAAAAATCTTCTCGATCGGACCTCTAACGTGCAAGTAATGTAGCACAGATGGTCTTTCGTTGCTCTTTATCTTAGGCTGCAAGTAATTCAGTGAGCACATATCTTTGAGTACCCCATTGGTGGACTAATGTATCAGCACCACCGACAGAGAGGTCCAGTTGAGCAGTGAGGAACGTAATTGTGATCCGGCGATCACCTCGAATGAGAGTGTCCACGCGTTCCAACTCTGCAGGAGTCACAACCGTGTGTGGTAGGCCAGCAAGCCGGAGATTGGACTGGTTTGCGCGACCATGTTAGGCGATGAAAGACTCCTTGCCCAGCGGCTCAACGTGCTTTTGTTTAAGTCCACGTAGAAACCACCTATGGATACCTGCGATCTGCCAAAAGAAACTCAATGACAGTTCTCTACTTGGAACGCACCTCCATACGAGTGCCGTTTTGTACGCTACATATAGTGCCACCACCTATCGGAACTTCATGAAACTATAGGGGGAGAAGTGGGAATATTTCACGATGTTGCACTCACATTCCACATTTTTTCTACCGAAATTGGCCGAGAAGAAATTGAAGTCTTAAAACAACCATTCTCTTTTTTTGTCAATCCAGTCTCGAAACCTTTTGGACTGACAGGCTAGATCACAGTTTCGCATCTTAATCGCTTTCAGGTACATTCGATACGGTCCATGACCAGATTCGTAGCATTCCCCCTGGCGTATAGATATCCTCACTCAACAATTTCTCCCCATCCGTCTGATGGCCTCCTTCGTCTCCCGCCGCCATTCCTACGTTACCATCCATATGCCCCAACCCCCCCCCCCCCCTCCCTCCAGTACACCTCCTGCAGTATGCCAATGACACCGCATTCCTTGCCCTTGCTCTTACCCTCCAACAGTCCCACCGCCTTCTCCAGAATCACCTTGACCTTTTTGCCACATGGTGTAACCATTGGCTCCTGAAAATCAATCCTTCCAAGACCCAGGCAATCATCTTAGGTTGTACCACTCGCTCCTTCTGGATCATGGATTTCTCCCTTACCATCTGCACCCGTCCTGTCCGCCTCTCCCCCACCCTCACCTACCTTGGCGTCACCATTGACCGTCACCTCACCTGGATCCCTCATCTCCACTCCATCCAATCCAAAGCCCACAACCACCTCCGACTCCTCAAACTCCTCTCTGGCTGGACATGGGTGTTGCACCCCTCTATGATCTTCCACACCTACAAATCTTTAAACCGTCCCATCCTCTGCTATGCCAGTCCCGCCTGGATATCCACCCCCCCCCCCCAAATTCTATAAGTCCCTCCCAATCCTCAAGCACCATGCACTCTGCCTCGCCTTCCGTATATGCCTCCTGTCCCCCACGCGGATCCTCTACAGCCTCAATCCTTTCTCCCATCTGCTCCTATTCCTCTAACATGTCCACATACACTACATCTCCTGCTGCCTTGATCCCCGTCACGCCCTGGTTGCTCCTCTCCTCTCCAATGCCTGCCCTCTGCCACATCTTTACTGTTGTGTCCCCCCTTCCCTCCATCTCTACACCCTTCACCTCCTTTTCCAAGGTTGCTTCCGTCAACTCCTCCTCCCGGATGATGCCCTCTTTCCCTCCATTTATCCCTCCTATCACCTCTGATCCTCACCATCCCTCCTTTTCTTTTTCCTTTCTCTTCCCCCTTTCCATCCTTTTTTCTTTTTCCTTTCTCTTCCCCCTTTCCATCCTTTTTTCTCCCTACCTAATCTCTTTCTGTATCCCCATCCCTCCCCCCCGAGTCTTTTTGTGTGCCCCTCCTCTGCCTTTCCCCACTCACTGTCGTGTCTGCCCAGCACTCCCCCCCCTCTTCTGGGTCCTCGTCCTCCATCAGCTCCTTTCCCCCCTCCCCCGCACTTCGTTTTTCGTCTCTTTCCCCCCCTTTCTTTTCCCAACATCTGTCCAGGTTACCCCAATCTGCCCTCGGCATATTTGTGCCAATTTTTTAGTGCAGTGTTCAAGTGAATGTTCAGTGTTGTTCGTCTTTCCAAAGTGTTGCGAAGAGAAACCATGCTGTCACTGGGTGTGAATTTTATATCTGTTGCGAACAGAAACCAGATTGTTGCCGTGTTTTTTTAATTCTCTATTATTTTACCTGTCTGCTTCATCTGTATTTTATTAGCGTCATCAACCCTTCCTTTTCTGTTTTAAGTTCCCCGATTTTCCGCCATTTAACCATTTAAGTCACCGATTTTATCACCTGCTTTTACTATTTATTATCTTCATCTTTTTAAAACAAATTCTGTAGGCTGAAGAGCGGCGTACTAAGCTGCTGCCAGGCCGCCCCCTTCGCGGGGGGAATCGAAATTTAATAAAGAAAAAAAATTCTCCTCGATGTTAAGAAATGCTCAAATGATCAAATGGAACATGAAAAATGTGCTTCATATTGTACTAGCTGTGTTCCAATTTTCAGTGATGGAAAGTGCGGGATGATCCGTGTTGGATGGAAGCCAGTTGAAGACTCGAGCGCTCCCCGTTCCAGATAAGCAAGGCCGGCCGGTGCGTAAGCGCCTCTTGCTCGGCTAACGCCGCCGCCGCCGGCCCCGCCGCCGCCGCCGCCACCGATTAATCGGTATAAGCTGATGGCGACGAAGCAAGGAAAAGACTGTGAATTGCGCCACACATTCCGAGTGGGCAGCGAGGGCGCCGACGCGGACGGCGACATTCCAGAAACCGGCGGGGTTTTGCGTCGCTGCTCACTATTCCGCGGGCATAGCAGCCCCCCCAAGGCTGCTGGCTCCAGGGACGGAATGTTAACGGCGCTCATATCGAGTAATTGCCAGTGGCACAAAGCGACGCGGGAATGCGGCCGGCGCGTGGCGTGCGCGCCTGCCCGCGGCTGCCACACGCGGCGGCCAGCGCTCAAAATCCGGCGGCCGGCGAGTGCCTCTCGTTCCGAGAAATCCGCGGCGCGCCGGCCGGCTTTCCCAGAAAGAGCGACGGCGGCAGTGGCGGAAGCACAGGCCGTGTTCGCTGATCTCTCCTCGTTCTATTCTCACAAGAATATTCCTAAGCGGTGCTCAAGGCGAGAGTGCCACTTGGAAGATATCTACCTTGTGAAAAGCTGTTTACAGGTCGCTATTAGTCACAAAATTATGTTAACTTACTTAAATCATTTAACGAAGCAACCTGCACCGCTATAAAGAGCTCATCTTGAGGTTACAATGAGGTAAAGATGACATTCTGCGTTTTGGCCCTATAAGGGCCAATTTTTTCTGACTGACCGCCATTTCACCTCTGCCAATGGCGTCAGTTCGATGCAGTGTGGAGGGGCATGTAATCTGCAACCGGTCTCCCAGTCTTTGTTGCATTTCTTGACCTTGGAACCGTACTTATCGGTCTAGTAGCCCCTCAGTTGGCCTCATGCTGCTCAGCAGAAGGCATACCAGTTCCTCTTCCACCAAGAAAAAAATCTCTGACAGTACCTGGTCTCCAAACCTCCGTCTGGCAGTCAGCCGCGTTGACCACTCGGTTACGGAGTTGAGCACTCAGTTACGGAAGCTTAAGGGGACCACACGTTGGTTCAGGTCGAAAAAAATTCGAGTTTCAGTTTTCATCATAGTTCGATAGGTTAAGGTTTTATTTAAGTACTCTGAAAAGAAGTTAGAAAATTTTTTTTCGAGCATTTAAAGAGCATTTCCCTACCACGTGTGTTTATGTGCCACGCCCACTTTTCTGTCACCTACTTTTCTGCATACATTTTAGATCTTTATATCCCCTACATTGTACGTTAGGGATTTTTTTTGCTACCGACTGTGTTGGTTATCCTTTTGGAGGGCAACGGTCGGTATTCTTTCGTTTGTGCTGTTTGTAAGCAACATGCTTTCAAACACGCGGTTAGTTTTGTTCAAGTGTGATTGCGAGTAGTTGTTATAGAAAACTTGCACGTATACTATGGGCTGGCAATTAGGAGAAATAAAGAAAATCTGGAGGCAATGTAGAGAGATGTTTGGACCATATTCTTCCATAAGTCCTCTACTGATGTTAAGCCATTCATGGATTGTGTCCATCAGGAGAAAATTCGTGGTGCAAATACAATAGGGCTCAGGCAACTGGAGAATCTTATTCTCCAGTTCTCTTCCTGCTGCTGTTATTACAGCAATTAAACCTATTTTAAGAGACTTAGCTCATCCTGACCTTCTAAGGAAATGTCTGCATGGGCAGACACAGAACCCAAATGAATGTTTCAGCAGCATCATTTAGAACCGCCTTCCTAAAACTGTATTTGTAGGCATGCATACAATGAAACTTGGTGTTCATGATGCTGTTATTACATTCAATTGTGGTAATATTGGAAAGTATTGGGTACTGAAAAAGCTGGAAATTAATCCTGGAGAAAATATGATCACTGGGCTGCAGCATTGCGATAAAATGAGGATAGCCGATGCAGACAGGTCTGCATCTAATATGGCCAAGAAAGCAAGACAGACATCCAGGAGGGTGAAAAAGAAGCTGGAAGACCTGCTAGAGGCCAAAGAAGGGCCATCATGTGCAGCAGGACAGTTTTAATTAACTGTAAGTAACAAATTTCAAATTGCCTAAATTAACATGGGTTACATAGAAAGGGTGTGGTCCCCTTAAGGAAAGTGCAGGTACAGGGTGTCCCAAAAGTGTTGCGACCGACTTCTATGGGAGGTGGGACTCATTATAAGAACTGAGAATTGCATGGCAATCCATGACCGTAAGCGTCGTCGTACGTCGCTAGGTGGTGCCGTACATGAGAATACTGGAGGGTAACGTGGGTGTCTCCTCATTCGAGCGCTGGAGAGCGTACGAGGAGCGTGGAACTGCATACGGATGGTGAGCTTGCAGATGTGCACGTCACGTATAGAATAGTTGAGTGCAATGGACGAGCAGCTGGACGCGTTTATCGGGAACGCTACCAAGATAGTAACAGCACCCCAGTTTGTTGCACGTCTGTATCAAAATTAAGAAATGGTAGGGTTGGTGAGGGCGAGCCACGATCGACGTATTCGTTCGTTAGGGAAGAATGCTTGACGCCGTGGAGACTAACCCAAGCACCAGTATGCGCGCAGTTGCCTCGGACGTAAGAATGTTTCATGTGTCCTGCGTGTTTTGAACACCTAGTCCTTATACGACATTCATCTCCGAAGGTTGCTGTTAAGGACCGCCCTACACGTGTATTTTGCACAGTGCGTTTGTAAGTAGGCTGTTTATGTTTTCTTATCGGCAACGTTACGTAGCGCTCGGTATGAAAATCACTGGCTGTGCTGTGTGCAGTCTGTAGCTAGTTTGCATTGTTGTCTGCCATTGGAGTGTTGGGCAGCGGCAGCTGGATGTGAACAGCGCGTAGCGTTACGCAGTTGGAGGTGAGCCGCCAGCAGTGGTGGATGTGAGGAGAGAGATGGCGGAGTTTTGAAATTTCTAAGACTGGATGTAATGAACTGCTATATATATATTATGACTTTTGATGACTATTGAGGTAAGTACACTGTTTGTTCTCTATTAAAATCTTTCATTTGCTAACTATGCCTATCAGTAGTTAGTGCCTTCCGTACTTTGAATCTTTTATTTAGCTGGCAGTAGTGGCGCTCGCTGTATTGCAGTAGTTCCAGTAACGGAGATTTTTGGTGAGGTAAGTGATTTGTGAAAGGTATAGATTAATGTTAGTCAGGGCCATTCTTTTGTAGGGATTCTTGAAAGTCAGATTGCGTTGCGCTAAACAATATTGTGTGTCAGTTTAAGCACAGTCATGTATAATTTTTCTAAGAGGACGTTTCATAAGTCGACCCTTAGTCGAGGATACCTCACTGGAATCTTCTGATTTTTTTCTTGTAGTTTGTGTAATTAGTGTAGCTATTGTTTATTGGTAACACGTAATTATAGAGAGAATTTCCTTTGTAGTTGCAGTCTTTCATTGTTGTACAGTAAAACAGTTGTGGCATGCATGTAGATTTGCACCAAGTATTTCGCAGCTGCGCTTGCAATTAACTATATATTATTTTCAGTGCTATGTTAATGTGTTCCCCTATTTTTCCTCTTCAAATTGTGTTATTCGGTGTTGTCGTGTGAAATATTGTGATAATAATGGCGTGTGAAAAACGTAATACTAGGCTCCAAAGTAAACTGAGAAATGACAGTGAAGACGAAAGTAGTGTGTTAGCGCCACCATGTAATGAATTAACTAATGTTCAACATAGTAATTTGGTAATTGTGCATAGGGAAATGGAGCGGGCGGCAAACAATGGCGTAGGCAGTGAAACAATTAGTGAACAGGGAAGCATTATCGATCGATCGGTCGGCAACAGCTCGCCTCAGGATTCCGAAATGACAGGACACAATCTTGCAAATACTGTAGATTCAGGTTTTGCTTCCTCACCCTTTTCTCAAATAAGTCAAGACACATTTTCTGCTTTTCAAACTGCAAAAATTGCCGGTTCAAATGCATTGCCGAATAGCACTGAGGAACATGTTTCAGACACCAGTGCACTGTTATTACAGTTAATGCAACAAATGGGACAAAATCTTCAAAAGTTGGACACAATGGAACAAAATCAGAGACAAACACAGCAAAAGCTTCAAAAGTTAGACACAATGGAACAAAATCTTCGGAAGTTAGACACCACACTTGAACAGACACGTGAATATTTAACTACTGAGTTACATAACATTGAATCGAAATGTCAAAAAGTCTGTAATGACGTAAAAACACAAATTTGTGAGCATTTTCAACCTATTTTTTCGCGGCATGAAAATGCATTACAGAATCACGAAGCAGCCATAAAAGAACTGCAAACCATTGTTCATGAAAATCATGAGACCTTGTGGGCTAAAATTGAATCAGTTGCATCTACCGATTCGGTTACGCAACTTGCAAAAACTCAGGAAAACTTAAAGGACACAGTAGATTCGATTTCAACACAAATGGACACTCTGAAACTTGGTTCAGAAAAACACACTGAGGAAATGTGTTCACTATCGGAGAAAGTAGCCGAACTTTCGGATCAGGTCACTAACTTATCTACAAAGGTAGATGATGATCTGAATGACACAAGACCCATAGCCTTCACTGACACAGAAGAGTATGAACAAATTAGCAAATTCAAACAAAATCAAAATCAAATCAATACACAGTACAAAAGAGAAATCCGGGAAGTACAAGATCAGTTGACGCAGGTAATACAAGAATTACATATTTCAGAGGACACTCGCGCTCCAGTACGGGAAGAGGGACATAGAAATACGGAACAACCACAAAATAAGAACACAGGACACTTCGGAAATTATGAAAGAAATTGGCAAGGCGCATTGGATTTTGAGATGGAACCGCCGAAACGACGTAACAATGACCGACATGTGACTCGCCGACATGATGATTTTGACTATAAGCTGTTCGTTACTACACGTAAATTCAAAACATTTATGAATTCTGGCAACGACATTCATCCACAAGCATGGCTCCATCAATTCTCTCATTGTTTTCCTCCCAACTGGTCATTGGAGCACAGGTTAGAATTTATCTGTGGCTATTTAGAGAATGAACCAGCTGTAAGAATGCGATCGGTCATCTACGATTGCCACAGCAAAGGAGAATTTTACCATGCCTTCCTCTCAGCATATTGGTCTCAAGCCACACAAGACTGAATAAAACATGGCATCATAATGATGAAACATTTCGAACAATCTGAATTTTCCAGTCTTGTGAAATATTTTGAAGACATGTTGCACAAGAATCAGTATCTTTCAAACCCATACAGCCCTTCAGAACTCATCCGCATTTGCTTAATGAAATTGCCTGAACATTTAAGAAATATTATTTTGGCAGGACGTTGCAAAGACGACATTGAAGCTTTTCAGGGACTCTTACAAGAATTAGAAACTGACACAGACAGTCGCGGGATGCAAAAACAGGAAAACAATCACTACAGGTCACATCCGTCACAATTCCGTGACGACAGAAACAATAACTGGACACGACAGGTCTATTCTTACAACGTAAATCGTGACCAAATAGACACGACCCGTATCACAACCGTTGGCAGAGTAGTAATAATAACAGGGAAAGTTCACCTCTCCGCGGTAATGACTATCACAGAGACAATTAGAGAAACAGACAATATGGGAACCAAAATAATTATTATCAAGGGAGACAGAATAACTTTAGACACAACGGTCCAGCATGCAGTTACGACTCAGGGAGAAATTCTCCACCACGTGACCGACAAGAAAGAAACTATGGAATCTACCGACATGACGACAGACGATATGATCGTAACGACAGACCTGAACTGGATCAGAACTGGCGGGATTTAACCAGGGCAGGGCCCTCTCGTCACGGTGAATTTGTAGAAGTTAGGTCTCCAAATCCCAATAACGATGCGTGCCAACAAAGGAACAGACAAAGACTCGCACCGCAGGCTGCCGTTTGCGCCGGCTGGCTCAGAGAAAAATAACATAGACGCTAACCTTGAGAAAAATTCCAGTATTCTTTACCGACGTATACCACATGATAATTGCATTACAGTTGAAACTCTGCCTACTAGGAAGAGCAAATGATTACACCACATTTCACATGTAAAACCGTTTATTGAAAGATAATCTGCTTTTTAATTTAGTCTTTGCTATAAAATTTTTCACTTCATGTTACTAGTACTCTTTGTCACACTTACAAGCTGTTAACATGCAACTATGTTTTAAAGCTAACTAACTATCCAGTCAAGAACATAGGTAACTTAGACAAGTAATTGCGAATGAATTGTTATTGCGAACAGACAACACAGTGTTGTTATTTATACATTCTTCCTTGTTAGTTGCATGATTACGTAACGACTATGAGGCTCACATACTTGGAACATATACTGGCACTGCTAATGAGATTTTCATGCAACATTTTGGTTTACTTGAAAATACGATCTGGATTTAAAGTACTTTCTGTGAGATACCAGATGAGACAGTGGTTAGTTTATGTGACAGCTACACGATTTTATCACAACACTACTAATGAGTGACAATTTACAATGTTGCTTTTGCGGTGTTTCTGTTTCATATCTGCACAGTTTTTCTGTATTATTCTGGAAAGTAAAACATGTTTTAGTAGTAACTTTTGTGGTGTAGCTACAATGACACAGCCTTTTCCGTAGCACAACAATACGTTACAGCACAGTACTTTCTTCATCACGGCAATAAGCGTAATAAGTAAGATATCGAAATTCAATGCATTTCACTTTTGTTTATCATGAGGTAAGTACATTGACTTCTGCAGAACTTAGCTTTCGGAGGACAATAACTATGACACCTCCACAGAGATTATCTTACAGCAAGACGCACATTTAGCGCTACAGGACACGTATTTGAGTGATTAATTTTGTACTTGAAACATTTATTTTTAAAGATTTTTGAATTACTATAATAGGAGCCCTAGCTAATATGGTATTTGCTTATACAACTTTACACATCGGTACCATATTCCTCTAACACATAAATTACACAGCTATCTGATCATTTAACTGAGACATAAACTTTTTTACTACGTCAGTGACAGATGTTTACGTAGTTACACCGTTGGATAACTTCACACTTACGAAATTGTGTTTTGTCTGTACTTTGTGAACTGTTCATATTTTTTCGGACCCATTGTGATATTATGAGAGCTTTGAATGATATATTTGGTATGGGATCACGATTTTTAAAGTACGTTTGAGGCAGATGACACTTTTGACATGAGCAGAGAATTTTTTTTAATTATTGGAGGAAGCTACGACGATTTTGAGAGTTGACTGAGGTGTTATGATGTTATTATTACGATGACTATGTGTATTATGCTGTTGTGGTATGTTTATGATCAATAAGCTGATGCTATATGAGTTATTTGATTATGCTACATAATTATTATGTGAAATATTGAAGAAGTGTCGACGAATTCGCGTACGAATAATGAGTAGTGTTTAGGGACTCTGATTTGTGGAAAAGGATGTTGGGAATCAAGAATCGTACTTTAAGAGTTATGAAATGTGTGTAAATGCGTGAATGTATCACAATGCCGACGAAAACTTTTTGAACACTGTTATATTCATAGGATTTTGTTTCTACACATTTGCAACGCAAAATCTCGACCTGTGAAATTTTTTATATGAGACTGTCACTGTAGCGGAAACTTTCGGTAAGAAAGGTAAGTGACCGTGACGTAATGCATTGTGAGCGGCCAGGTGTGCCAGCCGCCTTGAGAAAAAGTCATTAGGTGGAGAAGAAAGAGGCCATTAACCTCTCTATTGACATTCCTTTGTAGAAAGCATCGCAAATACGACATGCTCAAACTTGAAAACATATGATAACACTGTGGAGCTCTTAATTTATTATATTTACTGAAATGTCTAATGAAATGACAAGAAATATTTTATGTCTATACACCTGATTATGACTACTGTCTTTCTAGTTGAGAGATTTTTTTTTACTACCTTATGAAATGCCATATGGCTAATGAATGATGTTTCATGCCTTCCTTTGTACATATTTGCTCATTTCGTTTAATATCTAGTTTCTAGCTGCACTGCAGCATTGGTTAAAATAACATTTAATAGATGTACTAATATAGTTATTTTATGCCTACAGATCCAGTCAATTATAAATTTATGATCTATTAAAAAAAAAACAGGGAGCATAAAAAGACATTTCACTCCACAGGAATTGCATACGGAATTTTCTTTTCAAGTACTTGGTAATCTTTTGTAGAATAATTTGTGGTGCACCACTTTAATTACATAGACATTAAGATGTGAATATACATTTCCCTTATCTGCATTGTTGTCTTTAGTGTAATATTTTTTCTGCTTGAGCTTTGTCATGTTTAGATATTAGTTATTACAATTGCTGCTGCTGTTTGCCAGGTATAGTGTTACTGAATTTGACTTTGTATTACTCTGTTAAGCTAGTTTTACTACTGATTTATTTTTCTTGTTTGCTGTACAGTGCCTTATATTAGTTGTAATATTGCAATTGCTTTGCCTATTTAAATTTTTTGTCATTGATGTTTGTGTTAATTGTTTTGTGCTGCTGGATTGCCTCATCCCTTAGTTTAGCATCTGAGCTCAGTAGATTTAAGTTAGGGGGTAGCCTATAAAAGAATGAGTTGCGATGAATTTGAAGAAATGCACTGAGAGGTTATACGAGAAAAGTACAGAAAGCAGGTATAGATAGGACTTTTGGAAATAATGAAGAACGAAGGGAGATCTCCGAGAAGTAAAGAAAGTTTTGTTTGCAAGATACTGCAGTAAAAGAAACCCTGTGCTTTCCTTGTATTATTCCGCTATATGTTTGTGTACCCTTGTGTATTTATGTTCTTCCTGTATTTATATGTTTATCTGATAAGACTTATGTTGTAGAATTTTTCTAATACTCAGCTACATGAACTATGATGAACAATGTTGGAAGTTAAATATCAAATCAAGAACCAAGAGAACTTACTTAAACAGAAATTACGAATGCATTGTTATAGTGAACAGACATCACAGTATCATTGTGTGTGTACATTCTTGCTTGTTAGTTGCATAATTACGTAATGACTATAAGGCTCACATACTTAGAACATTTACCAGTACTGCTAATGAGATTTTAATGCAGTATTTTGGTTTACTTGAAAATACATTCTGGATTTAAAGTACTTTCTGTGAAATACCAGATGACACAGTGGTTAGTTGATGTGACAGCTACACGATTTTATCATGACGCTGTTAATGAGTGACAATATACAATGTTGCTTTTGCAGTGTTTCTGTTTTATTTCTGCACAGTTTTTCTGAATTATTCTGGAAAGTAAAACTTGTTTTAATAGTAACTTTTGTGGTATAGCTACAAGAAGACAGCCTTTTCCGTAGCACAACAATACGTTACAGCACAGTAATTTCTTCATCACAACAATAAGCGTAATAACTAAGATATCTATACGCAAAGCATTTCACTTTTGTGTATCATGAGGTAAGTACATTGACTTCTGCAGAACTTAGCTTTTGGAGGACGATAACTACGACACTTCCACAGAGATTATCTTACAACAAGACGCACAGTTTAGCGCTACAGTACACATATTTGAGTGATTAATTTTGTACTTAAATCATTTATTTTTAAAGATATTTGTAGTACAATGATACAAAGGTTTTCCGTGATACATTTCATTCCATTGCTGTAACCTGTAACACCTGAGGGTATAATTACATTAATCCTCAGGGGGGTACACACTTATTTTGTGTATCATGTGTTTGGCAAGCACAAGGAGCCCTAGCTAATATGGTATTTGCTTATACAACTTTACACATCAGTACCATATTCCTCTAACAGAGAATTACACAGCTATCTGATCATTTAACTGAGAGAGACAAATGTTTTACTACGTCAGTGATGGATGTTTATGTAATTACACCATTGGATAACTTCACACTTACGAAATTGTATTTTGTCTGTACTTTGTGAACTGTTCATATTTTTTCGGACCCATTGTGATATTATGAGAGCTTTGAATGATATATTTGGTATGGGATCATGATTTTTAAAGAACGTTTGAGGCAGATGACACTTTTGACATGAGCAGAGAATTATGCTATGTATTTATTATGATGAAATATTGAAGAAATGTCGACGAATATGTATATGGGCAACAACGTAAGGAATAATGAGTAGTGGTTAGGGACTCTGATTTGTGAAGAATAATGTTGGAAACCAAGAATCGTACTTTAAGAGTTATGAAATGTGTGTAAATGCATGAATGTATCACAATGCCGGCGAAAATTTTTTGGACACTGTTATATTTATAAGATTTTGTTTCTACAGCTTTGTAACGCAAAATTTTGACCTGTGAAATATTTTTAAATGAGACTGTCACTGTAGCGGAAACTGCTGTCGTAAATATTTCCGTAAGAAAGTTAAGTGACCACCTTCACGTAATGCGTCGTGAGCACCCAGCTGTGCGGCAGCCGCCCGAAAAAAAAAAAAAAAGCCATTAGGGTGTGCCTTTCAGAGGCGCAGGTGGAGAAAAAAAAGGGAGGCCATTATCCTCGCTATTGACATTCCTTTGTAGAAAGCACGGCAAATACGACACGCTCATTACTTGGAAAGATACTTACATCTGCACACCTGATTATGGCAAGCGTCTTTCTCGAGAATCGAGAGAATTTTTACTGCCTTATGAAATGCCATATGGCTAATGAATCATGTTTCATGCCGTCATTTGTACATATTTGCTCATTTTCTTTAATATCTAGTTTCTAGCTGCCCTGCAGCATTGGTTAAAATAAAATTTTATAGATGTACTAATATAAATATTTTATGCCTACAGACCCAGTAAAGAATGACTTTGATGTACTTAAAAAAAAAAAAAAACGAAGGAGCACAAAAACACATTTCCCTTCACAGGAATTGCATACAGAATTTTCTTTTCAACTACTTGGTAATTTTTTTTGTAGAATTAGTTTTTGTGGTGCACAACTTTAATTACATAGACATTAAGATGTGAATAGACATTTCCCTTATCTGCATTGTTGTCTTTAGTGTACTATTTTTTCTCCTTGAGCTATGTCATGTTTAGGTATAAGTTACTGCTGTTTGCCAGGCATAGTGTTACTGAATTTGACTTTTGTTACTCTGCTAAGCCAGTTTATTACTGATTTATTTTTCTTGTTTGCTGCTCATTGCATATTAGTTGTAATAATGCTGCTTGCTTTGCAAATTTGAATTTTTTGTAATTGCTGTTCGTGTTAATTGTTTTGTGCTGCTGCATTGCCTCGTCCCTTAGTTTAGCATCTGAGCTCAGTACATTTAAGTTAGCTTAAGAAGGGGTAGACTATATAAGAGAATGAGTTGCGATGAATTTGAAGAAATGCACTGAGAGGTTATACGAGAAAAATACAGAAAGCATGCTTGGATAGGATTTTTTTTGGTGGAAGCAAAGGTTGAAATAAGACGAAAGATCTATGGAATGAAGTTTTGGGTTGGACTGCAGTACCAAATGTTACACTGAAAACGAACCCTGTCCTTTCCTTTTGTGTTATCCCACTATGTGTTTGTGTACCCCTGTGAATTCGTTTTCTTCCTGTCTCTGTGTAGTTTCACAGAATTTTTTCTTCTTCTAATACTAAGCTATATTCACTATGATGAGGAATACTGTTATCCTCAAATATAATTTGCATTAATAATATGTTATTTACTTTGTAAAGATGTTTAGACATTATTTATTCTGTTTTGTTTTAATGCTAATGTGTGTAGTTGATGTTCCAATAATTATTCTGATCTTTTATGTATTTACTTATGTCATAATTCCTGTAACACTGATGTATATGTTTATTTCTATTCTGTTGTAAAGCCTGTACTACAAATGTTATCTGTATTGTTATGTTCTTTAATGATGTATTTTGTACCTTTGTAATTGTATTCTTATGTTATAAAATTGTAATTGACACCAGTTCATCATATTATTAACTTTTAAGTTACATTTCACTGCACACGTTTCTGTTGGTGATAGTATATGGACAATATGTGAGAAGAAGGGACTGTTAGTGTTTGTACATGTGTTAATAATTCAGCAAGAGACTGGATAACAGCATTGCTGGTTCTAAGGACAATTTCAAAAACTTTGTGCGTGCACAAGTGGTGGTTTATGGACTTGCTATCTTCTCTGCAAGACTCTTCGATGGTGACTGTGCACCTGCACAGTTGCAGCAGATGGCTGCTGGCCATCTCTACAAGGACTACAGTGGGTCTACACCTTTGCTGACTCACCAGTTACATTATCTCTACAAGGACTACAGTGGGTCTGCAACTTTGATGACCCAACTATACCATTATTTCTACCAGGACTACAGTGGTTTGCTCTGTGATGACCTACCTACCAATATTCTTCAAAACGTCGAATGACTCTGCTGTGGGTTTACTCTGTTGTGGCCCATTACCTATCTGCATGTCGAGAGTCAGCACTGTCTTTCTGTTGGAAGGACAACACTACTTCTTTAAGACTGCATGGAAATCCACTACTTCTGTGTGCAATTTCTTTTACTAATGAGACTTTGTGAAAAAAAACTGTAATTACTATTATGATGAATGATCAGGACTATCTTTATGGACTGTGAGAAAATTTTAGCTTTTGACCAACATTGTATCAATAAGTGTGTGCATTTGATTTCTTTGTTATTGTAATTACGATTATGAAAAATTTTAACAAATATGTATTGCCCACTGCCCAAAACAATTTGTAAAATTTTTTGTGGGGAGCATGGGGGCTATGTAAGTAGGCTGTTTATGTTTTCTTATTGGCAACGTTACGTAGCGCTCGGTATGAAAATCACTGGCTGTGCTGTGTGCAGTCTGTAGCTAGTTTGCATTGTTGTCTGCCATTGTAGTGTTGGGCAGCGGCAGCTGGATGTGAACAGCGCGTAGCGTTGCGCAGTTGGAGGTGAGCCGCCAGCAGTGGTGGATGTGAGGAGAGAGATGGCGGAGTTTTGATAATTTGTAATACTGGATATTATGAACTACTATATATATTATGACTGCTAAGGTAAATACATTGTTTGTTCTCTATTATCATCTTACAATTGCTAACTATGCCTATCAGCAGTTAGTGCCTTCTGTAGTTTGAATCTTTTATTTAGCTGGCAGTAGTGGCGCTCGCTGTATTGCAGTAGTTCGAGTAAGGAAGATATTTGGTGAGGTAAGTGATTTGTGAAACGTATAGGTTAATGTTAGTCAGGGCCATTCTTTTGTAGGGATTTCTGAAAGTCAGATTACGTTGCGCTAAAAATATTGTGTCAGTTTAAGCACAGTCGTGTATAATTGTTCTAAGGGGACGTTTCATACACTTAATTACTACTTTTTATGGTAATTACTGCACCTAAGGATGGGATATTTATGACTTTATATGTCACTGGGATCGCGACTACGTCTTGGTATTTGAGGGTAATACCGGAAATTGCAGCATTCCAGTGTCCACAGGTTGAATCTGTACCCGCCTGTGAGGCGGGTGGTCCTTGTTAAGGGTTAAATCTCTTAAGGCGCCAATGTCAGTATTCAATACGGGGTACAGAATCATTGTTGCAACAGTGCTGCGGTAACTAGTTGGCGAAATAATTGAAATATAGGAAAACTAAAATTGAGTATTGAAACTGGTGCATTAATAGCCAACTTTCAAGGTATACATCGAAAGGCAAGCACAATGCAGAACCCGCCGAGTGCTATCAACAGAGGAACATGACACTGCTGACCTTTAGTTAGGGAAAACTGAACTGAACAAGAGTTCATTCTAAACAACAAATAAATAACTAATAGGCTGTAAAACGTGTGTGATAGTGAAGCTCAAATGCTCAGATGTCAAGCAGAACGCTTTTACAAATTAACTTCAAAATTATTGACATCTTCGATTTCACGAGAGCAATGCTGTTAAATTAAAAGCGTTAATGGTCACGTGATGGTGGAACGCCAACGTCGTAATTCGTAAAGTATAATGACTAATTAGAAAATGCTATTTATTTAAAGTTTAAAATTACGATCAACTGATCAGCATTAGAAAACGTATTAAAGAGCGTATTTAGTTACGCTTCTTCTGTGTGTGCGTAAACACGATCGATAACACTATACGTATTCTGAATCACTTTTGACGCGATGAGTAAATAAATATTTCCTCAAATTACAAGAATCAGCTACCGAACGAGGTGGCATAGTAGTAAGACAATGGACTCGTATTCGAGGGACGATCCGTTAGATCGTCGTCCAGCCTTACGCATTCAGTTTTTTCGTGGTTTTCCCAGACCACTTTAGCCAAAAATAGGTTGACTCCTTTCAAAGGACAAAGCCCATTTTCTCCCGCCCAACCCACTACCAAAATCTGAGCTTGTTTTCCCTTTCTAACGACATTGTCATAGACGAGACAGTAAACCTTAAACCTCTGTCTTCCTACCCAGAATACAACTGTTTAAAAGTTTTTAAAAATGTGAGATCCATATTACTGCACTGAATGGCTTAACCTTTCTTCCTGAACTGTCTGGCACACGAATAGTCTAAATTTTTTTCTGTATTCTTTTTTTTCCCTTTTTATGCCGACGTTTATGTTTTACATCTGTGTGGCGTTTCCGATATCGAAGGGCGAACGCGCCGTGAAACGTCGTTCATCTACTTGCATCTCCGGAGGTAGTGTGAAATGTTCGGCAAAAAGGCAGACACATACATCAGACAAGAAATAACTTTCTCCCGATGTGTGCTAACACGTCTTAAGCTTGGTAATGATTCAGCGGAGAAAGCACTGGGAAGAAAAAGTTGCTGTCACAGTAGATAACATTTGCCCTACACCGCAAGTGATTTGTACGGGACAAGTAGATATGTAAATGTATATTATGTAGGAAGCTCGATACAGCACAGCTTAGTTAGCACAGAAAGAAAAAAAAAGCCGTAAGACTTAAACATAAACATGAGCAAGTGAGTTCTTGTATTTTTATTGAAAGTGTGTCAGCGAGCATGCTGTTGGCTTTTTTCAACACAAACGCTACAGCATGTTGTGAAGGACTGTAATAAAGCCTTGAGTAGTGTTTCTGTTGTTACGGAACAGATAATGAAAAGAAAGAGGAGAGTGAACCTCGGAGTCTATTACTTCTCTTAACCACCCCTA
Organism: Schistocerca cancellata; assembly: GCF_023864275.1. Lineage (NCBI taxonomy): Eukaryota > Metazoa > Arthropoda > Insecta > Orthoptera > Acrididae > Schistocerca > Schistocerca cancellata. The sequence goes on from NC_064630.1 coordinate 460,142,025, forward strand.
ATGAGGCGTCTCCGTTTAACGTCCACGGGTCTCAGGTAAATTTGTAATTTCAGGATAGTGTCCGCTCGCACCGTGGCACAATGCGATGAGTTACGGGTGTAGCCTAGGATATTTTGTTGCACGGTCTCGTGGTCGGGACTTCAACACTAACTTTCCCTTACTGGCGGAAAGCCAATAATTAAAATTACCAATTCCTCCTGCTCGCCGCAACTGAACAAACATACTCGTGTTGTTGTGATCTTCAGTCCGAACACTGGTCTGATGCAGATCTCCACTATAGTCTGCCCTGTGCAAGACTCTACAACCTAAACCCATTGCAACCTGTTCACTGTATTCATCCTCTAGCCTCCCTCCACAATTTTTATCTCCCAAGCAACCCTTCATCACCAGACCGACAACTACATCATGCCTAAGGATGTATTCCCTCAATCGATCAAGCTGTGTCATAAATTTATTTTTCTCAGAGCTGGACTCAGTATTTACTCACTAGTTAATCGGTCTACTCATTTAATCTTCAATGTTCTTCCTTAACACCACATTTGAAAATATTTTCTTCTTTTCTTTTCTGAACAACTTATTGTTCACGTTTGACTATCGAATAAAGCCACACACCAGATAAATGTCTTCAGGAAAGGCATCATAACCTATAAATTTTTATTAGATGTAAATAAATTACTCTTTTTCAGAAATGCTTTTCTTGTAATAGAAAGTCTGCTTTCTATATCCTCTACCTTGGTCACCATTAGCTATTTTGCTGCCCAAACAGCAAAAGTCATCTATTACATTTAGAGTCTCATTTCATAACCTAATCCCTCCAGCAACAAAAGATTTAATTCGAGGACAATTCCTTACTTTTGCTGATGTTCATCTAACAACCTATTTTCAAGCGGCTATACATTTCGTTCAGCAGCTCTTCAAAATACTTTTCCATCTGTGACAGAATTTCAAATATTTAATAACATTTGGGGTAGGTTACAACCCTGCCTCAATCGTTATTCAACCACTACTTCCCTTTCTTGTTCTTCAAGACTTACATCTGCAGTCTTGTTTCTGTACAACTTGTGCAAAAAACCTTTCACACCCGGTGTTTCATTCCTGCTACCTTCAGAATTTCAAAGAGTGTATTCCAGTCATTACCAAAGGTTTTCTTTAAATTTGCAAATGCTATAAACTTAGATATGAGTTTCTTTATATATCTCCGTAGGTTAAATATTGAAAAATATAATCAAAAACTGTGGTCATGTAATACTTCTCATGTGAGCAGATCAAACAGACGACATAGTGCGTGAAGTCTGTACATCCACTGAGACGAAAGGCATATGGCAGCGGAAATTTCAAAAATGTTAAGCCCTCCGGAGGAGATGTCGCTGACTTGTACAATATTTTAGCAGTCTTAGAGGATGACGAAGAGATTAAATGATGGTGACTTATTCAAGAAACAAACCTAATATCCGACTGAATTACAGTATGGAAAAATCCAATCAACGGCGGTGGCGCGCATTTCAGTTCCGCTTCTTCACCTAGTACTCTTAAATCGTGACGATCCTGCTTTTGTTCACAGATACGTCATGAAGTGGCATTGACCTACGTTCGTATTGTCTTCTCCTGTGATCCATAGCTTTCTACTCCAGCGAGAGAACGCATCAGACTGTGAAGCTTGTGGAGTAAGTATTTCAAGCCATCTCATTTTCATTGAATGTGTATTACACTGAAGCGCCGAAGAAACTGGTACAGGAGTGCGTATTCAAATACAGAGATATGTAAACAGACAGAATACGACGCTGCCGTCGGCAACGCCTTTATAAGATAACAACTGAGTGGCGCAGTTGTCAGATCGCTTCCTGCTGCTACAATGGCAAGTTATCAAGCTTAAGTGAGTTTGAAAGTGGTGTTATAGTCAACGCACGAGCGATGGGACACAGCATCTACGAGGTAGCGATGAAGTGGAGATTTTCCCGTACGACGATTTCACGAATGTACCGTGAACGTCAGGAATCCGGTAAAACATCAAATCTCCAATATCACTGCGGCCGGAAAAAGAGTCTGCAAGAACGGGACCAACGACGACTGAAGAGAATCGTTCAACGTGACAGAAGCGCAAACTAAGGCAAATTTCTGCAGATTTCAATGCTGCGCCATCAACAAGTGTCAGCGTGCGAACCATTCAACGAAACGTCATCGATATGGCCTTTCGGAGCCGAAGGCCCACTCATGTACCCTTGATGGCTGCACGACACAAAGCTTTGCACCTCGTCTGGTCCCGTCAACACCAACATAGGACTGTTGATGACTGGAAACTTGTTGCCTGGTCGGACGAGTCTCGTTTCAAATTGTGTCGAGTGGATGGACGTGTACGAGTATGGAGAGAACCTCATGAATCCATGGAGCCTGCATGTCAGCAGGGGACTGTTCAAGCTGGTGGAGGCTCTGTAATGGTGTGGGGCGTGTGCAGTTGGAGTAATATGGGACCTCTGGTACGTGTAGATAGGACTCTGACACCTGACACGTACGTAAGTATCCTGTCTGATCACCACACCCATTCATGTCCATTGTGCATTCCGACGGACTTGGTCAATTCCAGCAGGAAAATGAGACACCTCACTCGTCCATAACTGCTGCAAAGTGGCTCCAGGAACACTTCCGCTTACCACCAAACTCCTCACACATGAACATTATTGAGCTATCTAGGGTGCCTTGCAACGTACTGTTCAGAAGAGATCTCCAGCCCCTCGTAATCTTACGGATTTGTAGGCAGCTCTGCAGGATTCATAATGTCAGTTCCCTCCAGCACTACTTCAGACATTAATCGAGTCCATGCCACATCATGATGGGTCACATCTGCGTGCTCGTGGAGGCCCTACACAATATTAGGCAGATGTATCAGTTTCTTCGGCTCTTCAGTTATATTCTAACGAGACGGTATCAGTAAATGTGTGTGAGGACTAGCCCTCTACTTTATATGTCAAAGAGATGAGTGTGGTTCGTCTTTCAAAATTTTGTGAGTTAGCCAGCCGTTAGGCCATACTTGTAGCCTGAGGGTCTTAGACTGTTTAAGAGTGGCTAGTTCATCAGTTTTCAGTTTAGTGATCAACCGACTATAAAATCATCTTCTTGAACTTTGACTTTACATTTAAGCCTTTGTTTACATTTTTATTTTTAACCTAATGCATTTTTAAACTAATAGTCAATTAACTATAATCGTCTCATCAGCCTTGGGCGCGAAAGACCTCGATGACGTGTGCCAACAATTCAATCATTCATTCTCTGACGTAACTTTGTGGGGTCAACAACTCTGGCTACCTAATCAGTAACGGAAAGCTGGACACACTGGGATCGGCATAGTTAAATTTGTAAACCACATTCAGGATGTGTCACTATTTTACTTGAGTCAGAATCTTACTCGTATCCCGATATGGTAGGTATCGGGAATGAACGAATACGTTAAATAATCGATATTTTTTATGCTACCTGATACCTTAAGGCAGCTACGAACTTTCGAATAACAAGTCGAACGTGATACAATAGCACAATTAATTCTGACTCTGAGGAAGGCTATTTGTAAACGCGACTGGGTTACGAGCATCATTTGCAACCAATAGCCACATTGGTAATGACCGGAATTATTCAAAGTACTTGTATTTCATTCTCTTTGCTCTACCTGTTTAGTGAAGGATATCTGTGAACACGCTCATCTCTGTTACATGCCACAATCTGGACCACCCCAATTGTTATGCGTAAATTGTACATGTTAATAAAGAAGGAAATTTTATCTTTGAGGAATAGCGATAGCTCTATCGAAATTATTCTCTGTAGTTATTTGTCTTTCCGTGAGAGCAAGCGCTCTGGATTGCAGGACCTGTAAAAGCGTTCTAGTGATACACTGTTCCCGCAAGTTCTCTTGAATCAGAGATGGGGGCTTATTGGCCAGTGCCCCACTGGTTTGGGGAAGCTATGGTGACCCAGGTGATAACATAAGAATCGATGCCGAAGTTGTTAACCGCAATGTCCGCCTGTAGTCTAGGTAGCACATGCTGGCGGTAGTAGTGTGTGTGAATAAAATTGTATAATAATATTGTGAAAGGGACCTTAAACCTTCCAATTCATAGTTTTCGTACAAACGCATCATTAAATATATTTAGCCTCAGACTGACCACCCTACAGATATTGTAACCATTCCACTGATAGGTCAGGAAACTTTATACATCTGTTGTTGTTTGCGGCTACTGGTACTTTGCTTCATGTACTGCCAACATATTAACACTTGACAGTTCTGTAGCCTGCACACTTTGTCTGGAGGTAACATCAACTAGGTGAAAGGGTTTATTAAAGATTGCCTCGAATGAAAAACAGCCCACAGTTGCACTAATTATGTTTATTCTAAACCTGGACCATGGTTTCAGCTATAATAATTTAGCCTTCTTCAGAAGTCCTAAAAAGTGATGAAACTAAACCTTGACCATGGCTTCAGCTGTAATAATATAGCCTCCTTCAGAAGTTCTAAAAAGTGATCAAACTAACATCTAGACCAGTAATACAGTCTATACATAAACTTCTAAAAGTACGTATGTGATAACATATCACGTACATAAGCTTTTAAAAATGAAAAATGTCTTAGCCCAGCGGCTGCGTCAAGATCAGTAAAATAAAGTAACTTCAACAGACCTAAGCCTGTTTCGATCATAAGTAAAACTACATATGGCACCGTATGTCTTCCAGCACTACATCCGTTATACTAGGCGCAATTCAAAAGAAACCAGTTTTTTCAACAGCGTTATGGACGTTAATGATAACATTAGATTCTATGCACGATATGTGGATGATTTGTTGTTTGTGGTAGATGGATCCCATAAGGAGCTGGAGCAGTAACATACTCATTTCAGTTCGATGCATGAAAAAATGAAATTCACAATGGAACCAGAGTAAAATACTAGAGAGATTAATTACTTGGATTTGACTTTATCGGTTGTCAACGATGAGATACAGTTTAATATTTATCGAAAGCCTACGTTTACGGTTTGCGTCATTCCCAATGAGTCGTCGTATCCGTGGGTGCAGAAAATGGCTTTTTTCAATTCGAGTGTACACAGGGCAGTAAATTTACCTCTTACCCAGGCTAACTTTCAAAGAGAAGTGTGTACCCTAAAAGAGATTGCCTGTAATAATGGTTATAGCAGCAACATAGTTGATGATATAGTTGAGCGCAAGACGAGAATGGCGGTTTCCACGTTGACGCGGTACGTGAGTAACAGGGATGAACGTAAGAGATTTATAGGTAACAAAAGTATAAAATGCAACGTGTGCTCCAAAAACACGACTGTAGTGTAGCATTTTCCACCAACAATAGCTTAAAACTAAATTTTTTATGTTTTAGGAAAGTTGTTTTAGCAATAACAATTATAATAAGCTATTGCTATCGGGAGTTTATAAAGTGAAATGTAATGATTGCCCGGCGTATTACATAGGGCAGACAGGCAGATCTATAGTCATAAGATGTAAAGAACATATGCTGTCTAAGAATGGGTCAACGTTTGCCGAGCACATCACTGAAGAAGTACATACGCCCCAACCTGTTAATGACGCCGAGTTATTATGTAAAGAAGCCAATTTGTGACAATAGGAATTTACTGAATGATGAGTGTTATTTGATAAGGTCCAGCTTCCTTGAAGGTTTTCAGCCCGTATTGGGCATAGCAGATAGGCACTAGTGGTGACTCGATTGTACCATATTATGATTATTTGAGAGAAACTACAGTTTTAGAACAATGCTCCAGTAGGAAATTGTCGTAAAGAGCCATGAGCTGTTATTCCGTTAACAGTAGTTTGTGTTGAGACAGCTAGGTTAATGTGCCTTCCTTTGTCTTACTCTTGCGCCATGTTACCGCACTTACGTTGTTGTTGTTGTTGTTGTGGTCTTCAGTCCTGAGACTGGTTTGATGCAGCTCTCCATACTACTCTATCCTGTGCAAGCTTCTTCATCTCACATTACCTACTGCAGACTACATCCTTCTGAATCTGCTTAGTGTATTCATCTCTTGGTCTCCCTCTACGATCTTTACTTACGTACTAGACTGCTATTCGTAGGGCTGTCGTCAGGCATTAAGTAGTGTGCCCATGTACAACAACTAAGGTCGGCTGGTAGAATTAGCCCTATAAGTTGTTAGAGCGCATAATGTAAGCTGGAGTTATATTTGCATATAATATCTCCGTTTCTGAATGATGCTTTAAATAATGGTGCAAACTTTGCTATATGAATATGTTAATGTTTGACCACATTAATGATCGTATCCAATAGCATTTTAACTGTTGGATAGCCGTATTAATAAGTACACGGTCCGTCAGTTGCACTTGTAGGCTTGTTATTAATATTTTGTCGTAGATATCAACTAGTTTTCTGATAAATGGTGCGATGTAGCTCTATATGGGGAGCGCCACATATGGCGCGCAGGAAGTAGCACAGTTGACGACCGTGCGCCAAGTATAACAGATGTAGTGGCGGAGGACATTCAGTTATTAACTTTAAGAATTTGAATATATTAGCTTCGTGCCTAAATCCTTAAATGTATAACTATAACACGTATGTGTTTCTCAATATTTGCTGTTGTCGCCATGCGATAAATAAAATAAACTGTGTCTATTAAATGACGTAATAGGTGTTTCTTCTCATCACATAAATAGAAAAAGGTCTTTTTCCAAAATATTGCCTGAAAGAAAGATTGAGTCGAGGTTACCAGCCAATGTATTCCCGGAGGAGCTTCGTGGGATAAGCACGAATTACCCAGCGCGACACAGACCAAAGCTTAAATCCGACGTTTTCACACACATTATTCGTTACCGTTCTCATTTGTGGCGAGCTTTGCCTTAGGTTGCTCAATGGAAGAATACTGTCGAACGCTATGCGAAAGCCATTTATTAGGTTCCACATGGGAAGCAGGAAAGATACCACCAACCGGGTTTCACCAACAGTACCAACAAAGTGACCACATCTATGCACGGCAACATCCTCACTGACTGCTCATCATCGCCCAGCCCAAACCGCTAAGAACAGAACTTGAAGTTTGGCGAGGGTCTTGATCTTATAATGTATAGGGGTAGTTTAAGATGGGATTTCTCGGAATTCCACCCCTATGTGTGTGAAATAGGAGATGAAATATATTTTTTTTTAAGTATGCCGCTATTAAGGCAATTTTGAAGCTAGAAATGTGAAAATTCGTGTTTGGTTTCTCGCTCAGTGATGAAGACATACGTGTTTCGGCATTGTTAGAAATTGAACCCCTAAGGGGGTGAAATAGAGAGTGAAAGTTTATTTTGAAAATAAATTATTAAAGAAATACTAAAATGTTTTTGAAGTTACATCTATGAAAATTGGTATTTAACTTGTCGGTTGCAAATAAAAAAAACATGTATTTCACTGTTTTTGGAAATTCAACACCTAAGATGGTGAAAGAGTGGCTGAAATATTTTACAGAATATTTCATTAAGAAAGCATTTTTAAAGCTATAAAAATTTGTATTTGTCTTCTCTGTCAGAAATAAAAAATATACGCATTTAATTGTTTTTGGAAATTTAAACCCTAACAGGGTGGAATATGGATGAAATGTTTCGTGAAGATAATTAATTATGAAAGCATTTTCAAGCCAAAATATGAAAAAAAGGCTTGTTTCACTTTTTCTGGAAATTCAACCCCTAAGGGGATGAAATAGAGCCATCTCTTTGACTCAACACCACCCAGCCGAAATCGCAAAGGATACAAACTTGAAATTTGAGCGGGTGTGGATTTTATACAGTAGACATCATTTAAGAAGAGTGACGCGGGCGAAATAGTAGATGAAAAGCTTTTCGAATATATGTCTCTATTAAGGCAACTTTGAAGCTAGAACTACAAAAACAGGTATCTGGTTTCTCAGTTAGAAATAAAACAAAATACATCTTTCAGCATATTTGGAAATTCAGTCACTAATGAATAAAATATGGTGTGAAATTGTTTTAAAAAGAAATAACTGGTAAAGAACTCGTAAAGCATTTTTAAAGCTACATGTATGAAAATTGCTATTTGAATTCTCGGTTACAAATTAAAAAAATATACCTGTTTCAGTGTCTTTGGAATTCATCCCCCTAAGGGAGTTAAATAGGGGATGAAAAGTCTTATGAAAGTATTTCACTATGACAGCATTTTCAAAGTTAATCTATGAAAATTTGTAAGTATTTGGCTACACTGTTAGAAATAAAAGTACGTGTTTCACTATTTTTGGGAAATCGACTCTAACGGGGTGAAATGGGGGCTGAAATTTTTTAAGAAAGTATTTAGTCATACTACAAAAACATGAAGCTAAATATCTGAAAATTGGCATTTCATTACTCTCTTAGATATAAAGAAATATGTGTTTGAGGATAAAAGTTTCTATGGATATAACATCACAAGAACGCAAAAGGCATGATTAACAAAAACCTTGGTTTCCACCCACGAGAATCGCTTTTTGGTCAGAGGTACGTTCGGAAAAGACCATGCGTCTATGGTGTTAATTAACGTGGAAAGTTGAGGTGTTGCAGTTTGTGAATAACTCAAAAATTCAATTAAAGGAAAATGGGAAAAAAAGCCCGTACAATATACCCAAGAGAAGCAGCGGGCGCTAAGCTAATCTAGGACAAAGAGAAACCGCGCAGTAGATCCTGCGTGGTTTCCAGAACCCATTACGGTCGCTGTCCGTCTTGCTGTCTTCCCTCGTTTGTACGTGAGCATGCGAAGTATATTTATACAAATCTTGACGTTATATATCTGTAGCAGGAAACGAGCATTCACAAGGCACCACTGGTAAAACATCGTTTCTACACTATTGGTCGAAATCAGATTTTGCCAAGAAATCCAATTCTTAATACAGTTCAGCTCCATCAAGGCAAAGTTTAAGAAAGAAAAGATGTAACTATTATGTTGCTCTTTGTAGCCAGTAGGACGTGGTTGTGATGTGAAAAGAAAGTGGCTGAATGTTACCTTAACCTTCTAAAATTTTGCTCAATTTATGAAAATCATTATCATCATCATCAAACAAAATGTTTACTAACTGACGTTAGATTTCGTACGTTTGGACACTGCTACTGCAACATCAGTTTTATTCTGTTTATTCCTCAGGTCTGCGTTATGTAGCGCTAAAGACTTCTCGACTGGAATGTTTATTGAAGCGTAAATCCTACACATTCTTAGCAGTAACAACAGCAAGCAATTAAATACAATACGTAGCTATTACATTAAAAGTTTACATTCCGGCAGACGTTACAGAGAAACGATAAAATCTGGAGCCACATTAAAATAAATTACACAGGAAACGTTGGCGCAGTTTGTACACGAGATAATAATTTTCCAATCTCTTGACTTTTACCAGCATCAGATATATGCGCATCTTTATGTATCCTTGCTGTTCTGAGCAGTAATTAAAATTACTGCATGCGCGTCACTGGGGTTTCAGTGCAAAATATGACTGTTAGAATCTCTTAGTATACTTTTTTTCGCATTCTTTTCTTCAGGCGTGTACAAAAAGAAGAGAGGTTCATTAGAGACGGAGCACTTAACCGAGGATACTGGCCGTGGTGAAGGTACGGTCAGGTTTGAGTCCGTCGCAGTTTTGAAGTCCCCTTGAAATGACCTGTCACAAACACAAGGCCACCAACGACATATCTCTGCCTCTCCGAAAGTCGCTTTCTCCGCACCGATGTGTGTCGCAGGGTCACTAGTTTCTTGGTGGCAAGGATTTATAGATTATTTTATGTTTACTGTAATCGTCAAAGATCGAATGATAACAAGGGATCTATACATTTTCGACTGTTTCAGAAGGAATGTGCTTTGTTCTATATAATCGGAATTTTAGTGTCCTTTAGGTTCCACGTGAACATACACTTTCGGTTACCACGTAAGAAGAGAAAATATACACTTGCGAGAAATATGTTAAACAGCCGTTACTTCACGTTGCAGCTTATAAACTACAAGAGAATCGTACAGTGCACAACACAGAAAACAAATAGTAATACTTCATTCAGTGATTAAAGCATACTTTATCGACATTTTTGAAGAGATAGAAATTTATGCCCATTTAATAGAAGTCCAAAAGGAAATACTCAATGAGTAATGCACCCTAAAACACCCAGTTTATTGACCATGTGCCTCCTCATTATTGATGACTTCTTGAAGTTACTACGAACATTTTCAACTGTGTCTAGATGGTATATAAATGTTTGTAAACGGTCCACAACACATCCGAGCGATTCTGACATCCAATCTATGCTAAGATCCAAGCTACGCCAACAAGATTTGCAGTTCATCGTAATTCAAATTCTGTACACTGGGAATATAATTCTGCACTTGACTTGGATACCCCTTCCTCTGCAACTATGTTGTATTTTTATTAAAAACCTGTTTGAAGACTCTACTTAAGCAACATGCAAATTCGAATATATCATAAATCTGCATAATTTTTGTCGTGGAATGAGTCATACAGTCTTGGGACGACCATATTCACATGACATCTACCAGTCTTATACTTAGATCTTTTAGATATTACTTCTCCACTGTAAGTTTTATAATCTTCTGCACATAACCATAAGGCAGCGTTGACTTTTTCAGTCATATACAAGCAGACAATTATCGTTACAGCGTGGAAGCACAGTAGCAACCATGTTTGAGAAGGCCGCACGCAGTCTCTCTTGGTTGCTGTTTGAGCTAGGAACGTAGGGCACCGAGCGAGGTGGCGCAGTGGTTAGCACACTGGACTCGCATTCGGGAGGACGACGGTTGACATCGTGATTTAGGTTTTCCGTGATTTCCCCAAAATCGCATCAGGCAAATGCCGGGATTGTCCCTTTACAAGGGCACGACCGACTTCCTTCCCTAATCCAGTTGGATCGATGACTTCACTGTTGGTCCCCTCCACAAATCAACCAACCCACCAACATTGGGCAATAAGTTCATGGTTTCGCCCACGCCAGCGAAAATTTGTATAGCCACTCGAATATCTGTTTTACTGTAGCTATGTTACACTATAATAAGCAAGGTCTGATCAATGAGCCCGATTTGGTGGCCAGGCAGATTGTGCGACTCGATTAATTCCTGTTGCAAAAATGTTAACTGGGCTGAAATTAATGTTTAGCTAATTTCACTATTCATATGTGTGTTGTTCGGATTTTACGTACAAATACACGCAAAGAACAATTCTATCTGGGTGAAGCACACCACTTCTATACTTTAAACTAGTGTAAATTAGTACAAACTTTACACGATGGTAGATAAATGGACAATGTTACAATGAAATTTTGTTGCCCAATAATCTTTATCCGTTTTGGAGATACGATAGTTTGAAGTCGAATTGAATGTACCATGTAAAATTTATTCCTACGTGAACTGTATCAGTTTAAACTGATTAAAGTAAATAAAAAATGAATTTTTACGATGAAATTGAAAACTCGCTTTAAAAAATCTAGCTTCAGTAGGATTTTACGTGCAAACACTAGTTTTGCGTGAATTTTCTTTTATGTGCGCCACTTATGTTTGAGACTTATGCGAATATTTTCAAACTTTGTAAGAAGAGACACAAGTAAATGTAATTGGTCGTCCTTGTAAGAGCTTTATCCGTTGTCACAACATAAGGAACATAGATCGAAAGACAATAAAAACCTATACTGGATCAGTCGTCGCCCAAGTCAACAAGTCTCTGCATTGGTTGCCAAGTTATGGAGTCCTCATGTCAAAATTATGGTAGAATAAGAATTGGGAAATAGAATGAAAAATGCTCATGGCACAGAAGAAGGCGACTATGTGCTGGGCAGAGTTAGGGATGTAAAAGAAAGAAACCAGCTTTTCGACTTATCTCGCAGCTTCAAAGACATTTAAATCAAAACATTCTGACATATTCGTTTTTTTATGAGTTAAACCTATTCCCTCAGTGCAGTGTGCTCTCTTAGCTGTAAGGTGTTGGCACACCTGCGTCTTGCTATTTATAGTCTACTGTTCCTGATCTTGCGCCCAAAATCAAGAAGATTCGTTAGCCATAATCAACAACATACAATGTCATATGGCTGAAGAGCATACATGTGATAACTAAAATGGTTTTCCCGGGAGGATAAAATTTCCGGGGATGGATTTGTTCCTGGGGGAATGACATCATATATCATGTTACTTTACTTAACACGATGCATTATATTATATGATATGGAAACTAATACTAACAAGTAAAAATATGTTTTGATTTAAATGTTTTTGAAGCTGGCAGGTAACTCGAAAAGCTAGTTCCCTTCTGTTACATTCCTAACTCTTCCCGGTTCATATTCCCCTTCTTTGTGATATGGTAGGAGCATTTTCCATTTGGCCCATATGCAGTAAAACGTGCTCAAGACGGAATCGCCTGTGACTAAAATAATTTTCCAAATTGGACAAATTTCCGGATTACATTAAACTCACTGGGCTACGTAAAATTTGTCAGGTATTATACACAAAAGTACAGTAAAAATTTTTAATTATGCGTGTATTATATTTATGTACCTTCACTCCAGCACAGTAGATGTTCATTTACTGCATATTGGACAATAGAACACTGGACTATTACACTAACTGATGAAGAACACGGCATTTCTATATTTTTATTCGAACTTTAAATTAGTTTGTTGTTGTTGCACATACATATTATTCTCATGTTTATTTGCATTACATTTCACATTTTTCGCCCCATATCAAGGAGGGAAACTTGTTTTAATTTTCTGTTCAAAATTGCTTTTTTCGAGGCAATTTTTTGCACCATACAATAGTTCCAACAAGTTGGGAGAAATTGTGCGTGTGCTACAAATTGCTATCCGTAACATCGTTTAAGTATGCAATGGCTTCTTCAGGCATATTTATTTTTCTAGGGACATCATTTTGCTCCTATTCTTCTTCCTTTGTTTTTTCTTGATCATCCTCTGTGTTGCGGATTTCTGATAAATCTGTCGCTGAACTGAAAGTGCAGTGAGTTGACAGAAAGTCATCACTTCGAATGTAATTCTCTGCACTACATGAAATGTTTCGTATTTCCATTAATTCAGCAATTGCTGCTGCATTTTCTTGAACTTCGATGGCCACAGAAGCGACTTGTTCTTGTACCCCAAACCTAGCTTTGAGGAAGCACTTGGTGACAGTTTCAGGTTTTATTTCCTTCACTGCCAAGCCAATCCAATTTACTGCATCCAGGACAGAGAGCAAAAGCGCTTTCGTCTTCTTCCACACTAAGAATAAGAGATTGCATCAGTAATCGCCTATAATGAATGTGTAAATAATCCTCTGGTCCCTGGGTTGTGTGAGGCTGGTTGAACCTGGAGGAAACCACACCTATTTCACGTTTGATAACGTTACTTTCGGGTGGCAGGTTGCATTGTCTAGGGAAAAGAGAACTTGACGATTTCCTTTTTTCATTTTGGCATTGAAAGAGCCCAACCATTCTTCCATAAGGCCACTCACCATCCACGCCTTTTTATTGCTTCGCAATGTGACTGGTAGCTTACTGACGTCTATGTTTTCGAAACAACGCGGTTTTGCCGCCTTTCCAATCACCAGTGGCTTCTCCATTTCACCTGTTTCCACACAGCAGTACAGTGTGTCTTTCCTTGGACATTATTCCACCGGTGCACTTTTCAGTCGAATTGCTAGCGATTTTTGAAGGCAGCGAGCGATAAAACAGTCCCGTTTCATCGGCACTAAACACGTCTTTCGGGTCATAATTCACAATTAAGTTGGACACCGTTGTCTTCCCTTCTGTTGCTACGCTTTCCTGCACATCCTTAGCTTCCCCACATACTTCATTCCACACGATGTTATGCCTAGTTTTGAAACTGTCCGGCCATCTTGTGAATGCCTTAAACTCCATAATTCCAAGCTCTTTAGCGGCTTTCAGAGTCTCACTCTGGGCCAGATAAAGGTAAGTTTTTTTGCTGCGCTCTTACGAACCATTCCCACACTTTTTCCTTAATTTCTGCTTTTCTGGTCTTCTTCGCCTTTCTTTTCATCTCCTCTTTCCCTTTCATCCATTCGTCCGGAATCTTATCGTTGTTTCTTTAAGTCTCACAAATTTGTGTTTTAACGCATTTGAAACGCAACATAATTTCGGGCACAGAGAGTTTGTCTTTCTCACTCGCCTCTATTACATTAATCTTTTCGTTAGGTGCTAATGACACATATCGTTTGTTTGTCTTAAAGCGCTACTAGTCAACTGAAACTGGCAGAAAATAATATCCTTGCCGGGTAAAACCATTGTTTAAACGAACAATATCGACATCTTTCAATGCGCACATTGCAGCAGAGTGTTGGTAGATGCGCAACAATGTTCCTGTATGCGCCGGCGTGCGTCAGCGATGATGAAAAAGAGAAAGCCGACAAACAGAACGCTGACGAACGAACAGTTTCCTTTGACGCACTGTACCGACACTGAGCGTAACTTATTCCTTGTTTCACAGAGCGACGCGGTTTTAGGTCCACACTTGCAGCCCCACGCTCCGCTGGACCTCTTTTCTTGGTTTTGCGCCACTTATCAGAGGTGTTAAAAGTAACGTCCTCGTAGAGTCGTGAATAACTAATGAACTATAATACAGCAGTACTGTATAGGCTCTTTTCCGCATTATACGATTAATTATTAAGTATTTTCTAAGATTTGTTTTCCGTTTCCGCGTTAGGCACGTTCCGCTTTATACAAAAAAATCAGCATATAAAAGTGCAGTGACTGCGTCGGGACTGGAATACTTGTACGGTTTGGGCACATTTCCGAATTATACACGTGCCGATTTAAGTGAGTTTTACTGTATATGGCACTTTCAGATCCATTTGAGGCTGTGTTAACATAAAAGCCGAAACTGGTAGTGGACTAAATAAAGTTTTACAGTACAACTGGAGTGGCCTTTGTAACGGAACTGAAATGATGGTGGGCTGACAGTAATTTGGAGCCCGCGCGTCGGAAACGGGCGCGCTTGTGTGAGACTGCCAGGGAGTGCACCCTGATGCCATCTATTGGCGAAACTGGGAATTAGCGCTGCCTGTCAGACAATGCACTAAGCTCTCAGAGTCAAATGTATTCTTTTTCTTGGTAATTATAAGTTATTACTGTATAATTTAATGTTGTAAAGCGCTAGTAGTAAATTATTATGACTGGTATGGACTCCAGGGTAGTAAATATAAATATTCTTAAATACTAAATGATTTCGGTAAAAAGGTGGTAGGGGAACGCCCCCACTCTTGGTGATACGAGCGTAGCTAGGGGTAGCTGGAGACACAGGGACTGAACAAAGGGAATGGCCTGGGGAGTGTTGATGTGATTGGACGTGCGTAACTGTGCTCATGCAAAAGTGATTGTGCAACAGCGAAGAGGCGAATATCGTCGCCGTTTTTGGAGTAAAACGCGACGAATGGTTGTTGAAGCCGCCACTATGCCACTGGGGCTGATTGTAAGAGTTCCTGTGCCCAGGTTTTATGGCGGACGTGCAGTAGCTTATACGAGTGCTACAGCTCATAGTTCCAGCCGCCATTAAGGGCATGAGGCATGACGAGCTGTGTTAGCCACATGCATCTCACCACCAGCACCGACACGTCTACCCAAGGCAAGACTGCTTGCAATTGTTAAGTCGAACTTTGTATACATGTAAAAGGAGAATACCAGTTTTCTTTTATGCAAGTGCAGAGGACAGAATATAGTAATGAGTAAAATTACGACGCATGTTGTTCATTGTAAAGTGTAGTAACCTCAAACATAGTATAGTGAAATCAGACTGAGGCCACCATCGCCTCTTTCATTTACAATTCTTTTGGTTGTAGAATACTTTAGCGTATAAGAATGTTGAAAAGAGCAATGGTCACACCAGAATGAGTCGCCTATTTACAGTTACTTAAATTTTTCTGAGCAACCTTTCAAGTAAAGTCACTTAACTAATTCTGTATCAATGGTCCAAAGAGTAATATCCAAAATCATTAAATAAGTTGAAGGATAGAATTTTGTTAAGCGAAGTTGCATAACCTGTCTTGGTAGTAATTACCAAGCCACCTCACAGAAATTGAGAGAGTATTTGCTTTGTAGAATCATCTAGAATGATCAGAAATAGTAATATTCAGAATTAAGTTTAAATTCAACTCAAGCCATTTCACTTTGAAACGAGCCCAAAAATTGATTTATTCTTTTGCTCCTTCAGAGCTGGCGACCGTAGTTATAAGTATTTTCAGGAGGATTCGACGGTAAGTCTGCTGCTCTCGTCGTGCTGATAGGATTATCCACTGCTGCTAGCAGTGGTGATTGGATACATAAGCTCACTACCAAGTTAAGTGGGTCAGGTAGGCAGTGTTACCGTGTGAACTGTAGGGCACTGTAGGCCGTGGATCGAACCCGTTCAATCATCACAGCTCTTAGGGAAATAGTCCGGTTAGGAGTGTACTAATCATTAGGTAAATACTGGCGAGTAACGGTCAAAAATATATACGCAAGTGAATTTAGCAAGGTCCACGTAGCACCTAGTTAATGTGGTGCAATGGCGAGGGTAGGAGTGGAGTAAAAGTGAGCTGAGCTTGTGGCAGCTGTGCTGGATTCAAATATTAACTACGTGAATTCACTACTGCCTCTTACCATTGGGACTGAGCTATTTACAGTTAAAATACGTAGCAGTAAGCGCAAAGGCGTGACAGCTACAAGTCCGTATTGGTTTTATACATACGGAATTGGGAAGTGGGTCATTCCGTCAGTGGAGGGGGTTAAAACAACCGAGTCAGTGGAGAACATACCCCATTTACTGATGGAAAGATTCAGCGGTTCGGTCGCACCTTCTTATTACTAGCAACATCCGTCTCTTCCTATATCAACCTTTTCATTTACACTGAGATGACGAAAGTCATGGGGTACCTACTAAAATTATGTCGGACATCTTTAGACCCGGCGTAGTGCATTAACTCGGCGGGGCATGGCCTCAATAAGTCGTTGGAAGTTCCCTGCAGAAATATTGGGCAATACTACGTTCATAGCCACCCATTGCCTGTGTAGGATTTTATGCATAAACTGACCTCTCATTTACGTCCCATAAGCGATCGATGGGATTAATGTCACGCAGTCTTGCTGGCCAGATCATTCGCTCGAATTATCCAGAAAGCTCTTCAAATAAGTCGTGAACAACTGTGAACCAGTAACACGGTGCGTTGTCATCCATAAAAATTACATCGTTGTTTGGGAAGATAAAGTCCATGAATGGTTGCAGATGGTCTGCAAGTAGCCGAACATAACCACTTCCAGTCAATGGTCGGTTCGCCGGCCGGAGTGGCCGAGCGGTTCTAGGCGTTACAGTCTGGAACCGCGCGACCGCTACGGTCCCAGGTTCGAATCCTGCCTCGGGCATGGATGTGTGTGATGTCCTTAGGTTAGTTAGGTTTAAGTAGTTCTAAGTTCTAGGGGACTGATGACCTCAGCAGTTTAGTCCAATAGTGCTCAGAGCCATTTGAACCATTTTCAGTGATCGGTTCAGTTGGATCAGAGGACCCAGTCCATTCAATGTAAACACAGCCCACACCATTATGTGGCTACCACCAGATTACACAGTGCCTTGTTGACGGCTCTGGTCCTTGGCTTCGTGAGGCGTGCGTTACAGTCGAATCCTACCATCCTCTCTTACCAGCTGAAATCGAGACTCATCTGACCAGGCCAATGTTTTCCAGTCGTCTGGGGTGCAACCGATGTGGCCACGAGCCCAGGAAAGGCGCTGCAGGCGAAGTCGTACTGATAGCGAACACATTTGCGTCGGTTGTCTGCTGCCATAGCCGATTAACGTCAAATTTCGCCGCACTTCCTAACGGACACGTTCGTCGTACGACTCACATTGATTTCTGCTGTTATTTCACGAAGTGTTACTGGTCTAATAGCAGTGACAACTCTACGCAAACGCCGTTAAATGAAGGCCATCGGCCACTGCAATGTCCGTGGTGAGAAGTAAGCCTGAAATTTGGTGTCATTGGCCCACTCTTGACATTGTAGACCTCGGAACATTGAATTCCCTAACGATACGCGAGATGGAATGTCCCATACGCCTAGCTTCAACCGACATTCCACGTTAAAAGTCTGTTAACTCCCATCGTGCGACCATAATCACGTCGGAAACCTTTTTCTTTTAATCTCCTGAGTGCAAATTACAGCTCCGCCAATGCACTGCTACGGTGCATACGCGATACTAGCGCCATCTGTATACGTGCCTATCGCTACCCCATGACTTTTGGCACCTCAGTGTATACTTCATCAGTCTTGTTCGTGTGATTCTAGTTTTTGTGTTTGATTCCCTTTTTAGAAAATATCCCCAGCAATAACAACATTTATTGGGGGAGTTAGGGATGAGGGACAGATTTGGCTATATTATGTGTGTGTATGTGTGTGTGTGTGGGGGGGGGGGGGGGGGGGGAGCTGGAGGGAGGGCCAGAAAGCAGGCAGAGCTACCACGAATTACGCAAAGCCTTATAAGACAGAGGCGCTCAACTTAATTTTCGAAATCCTTTCTCAAAAATCCTTCTGTGGTAATGAAGAGTCACATTTGATGTACAAGACCGAAATACCACAACACAGCTAATTTATTTAATCCCAAAAACGATGTTTCTAGTAACCTTAGTTAGTATTTTAAACATAGCTGCGCAACAGCAACGGTTCCACGTAATAAGACTAAAAACAGCCGACCAGTTGCAATGGATAAAGTAATCTTTACCTAGGTTTCGACAGATTTAAACCTGTCTTCTTCAGAAGGCGGCAGTATTACATCATTCCATATTAATGTAATACTGCCGCCTTCTGAAGAAGACAGGTTTAAATCTGTCGAAACCTAGGTAAAGATTATATTATCCATTGCAACTGGTCGGCTGTTTTTAGTCTTATAACCTTAGTTAATTGGAAATGAAATGTCAGAAGGAAGCAGCATTGGACGAGGTGTTAGACAAGGTTGTTTAACGTATACCTTCAAAAGATTATTGTGAAAAGCTTGGATGGAAAAAGAGGAATATGTATTGGTGGAAAGAGAATTGAATGTATAAGATTTGCTGATGACATGATATTAGTGGCCGAAAGTGAGCGGACAGTGAGTAACATGCTCAAAGATCTGTATGAAGCTTGTGTGGAATATGGGATGCAAATAAACACAGCAAAAACAAATAGTATGGTCATCAGTACATGACGCAGACATCAACATCAAAATAGGACAATCTACCGTTAGCCAAGTAGGGGTCCGCAGCTCGTGGTCGTGCGGTAGTGTTCTCGCATCCCACGCCCGGGTTCCCGGGTTCGATTCCCGGCGGGGGTCAGGGATTTTTCTCTGCCTCGTGATGACTGGGTGTTGTGTGCTGTCCTTAGGTTAGTTAGGTTTAAGTAGTTCTAAGTTCTAGGGGACTGATGACCATAGCTGTTAAGTCCCATACTGCTCAGAACCAACCAACCAACCAAGTAGGTGAATTTAAATATCTTGGAAGCACAATAGATGAAGACTTGAGATGTCACCAGGAGGTGAAAACTCGAATTGCCATACCGAAGGAGGCATTCAACAGAAAGAGGAGACTCTTATGTGGCAAATTAGATAAAGGACTAAGGAAAAGGCTTGGCAAATGTTTTTTCTGGAGTGTGGCACTATATGGGGCAGAAACATGGACGCCGAGACGAGAGGATGAAAAAAGGTTAGAAGCATTTGTGATGTGGATGTGGAGGAGAATGGAGAGTATAAGCTGGATGGAAAGAGTGAGTATTGAAAGAGTATTGGAAAGGGTTGGTGAGAGAAGATGTCTGCTGAAGGTTTTAAGAGAAAGAAAAAAGATCTGGTTGGGACATTCATTGAGAACGGAGTGCTTGCTAGTAGATGCTTTGGAAGGATTGGTTTGTGGGAGAAGAGTGAGAGGAAGAAGGAGGTACAAGATGATAGGCGACATAAAGGGTAAAGGAAATTATGCAGATCTGAAGAGGATGGCAGAAGACCGGACAGCCTGGAGAACTACCATGTGAAAACCTGCCTTTTGGCAGAACACTGATGATGATGACGATGATTAATTAATTACAACATCGATTAAAAGTACAGATAATTTACGAACTGTACGTAAAATCCCATTCCCGATTAGTAACATACACACATCAAAAAACGTTTTGCATCACCCCAGTTCCCAAAACTCCTGAAGATAGACGTTGACTGTGGATTTGTACCACAGACACAGTCCCTTTGACTGTTCAGAGATGTCACTAAACCCACCTAAAGAAGTAAATAACAACGCATGAGCAGCGCCTATCAGACGGAGGGGGTTTGATAGCCGATCAGTTCCGTCATTCCACCAGGAAGGAGGTACACGGCTCATGTTGTCTGTAGTTCAACCATGCCTAGGTGGTCAATACCGCGGTTCGATCGCGTCCGCATTGTTGGTTTGTGCCGGGAAGGGCTTTCAGCAAAGGAAGTGTCCAGGCGTCTCGGAGTGAACCAAAGCGATGTTGTTCTGACATGGAGGAGATACAGAGAGACAGGAACTGTCGATGATATGCCTCGCCAAGGCCGCTCAAGGGCTACTACTGCAGTGGATGACCGCTACCTACGGATTGCGGCTCGGAGGAACCCTGACAGCAACACCACCAGGTTGAAAATGCTTTACGTGCAGCCACAGGACGTTGTGTTACGACTCAAACTGTGCGCAGTACGCTCCCGACGTCCACTGCGAGGTCCATCTTTGCAACCACGACACCATGCAGCGCTGGCCGTAGTGGCCGAGCGGTTCTAGGCGCTACAGCCTGGAACCGCGCGACCGCTGCGGTCGCAGGTTCAAATCCTGCCTCGGGAATGGATGTGTGTGATGTCCCTAGGTTAGTTAGGTTTAAGTAGTTCTACGTCTTAGGGGACTGATGACCTCAGAAGTGAAGCCCCATAGTGCTCAGAGCCATTTGAACCATTTGAACACCATGCAGTGCGGTACAGAAGGGTCCAACAACATGTCGAATGGACCGCTCAGGATTGGGATCACTTTCTCTTCACCGACGAGTGTCGCATATACTTTCAACCAGACAATCAAAAAATGGTTCAAATGGCTCTGAGCACTATGCGACTTAACTTCTGAGGTCATCAGTCGCCTAGAACTTAGAACTAATTAAACCTAACTAATCTAAGGACATCACACACATCCATGCCCGAGGCAGGATTCGAACCTGCGACCGTAGCGGTCACGCGGTTCCAGACTGAAGCGCCTTTAACCGCACGGCCACACCGGCCGGCTCAACCAGACAATCGTCGGAGACGTGTTTGGAGGCAACCCAGTCAGGCTGAGCACCTTAGACACACTGTCCATCGAGTGCAGCAAGGTGGAGGTTCCCTGCTGTTTTGGGGTGGCATTACGTGGAGCCGACGTACGCCGCTGGTGGTCATGGAAGGCGCCGTAACGGCTGTACGGTACGTGAATGCCATCCTCCGACCGATAGTGCAACCATATCGGCAGCATATTCCTGAGACATTCGTCTCCATGGACGACAATTCACGCCCACATCGTGCACATCTTGTGAATGACTTCCTTCAGGATAACGACATCGCTCGACTAGAGCGGCCAGCATGTTCTCCAGACATGAACCCTATCGAACATGTCTGGGATGGATTGCAAAGCTTTATTTATGGATGACGTGACCCACCAACTACTCTGAGGGATCTACGCCGAATGGCCTTTGAGGAGTGGGACAATGTGGACCAACAGTGCCTTGATGAAGTCGTGGATAGTATGCCACTACGAATATAGGCTCGCATCAATGCAAAGAGGACGTGCTACTGGGTATTAGAGGCACTGGTGTGTACAGCAATCTGGACCACCAATTCTGATGGTCTCGCTGTATGGTGATACAACTTGCAATGTGTGGTTTTTATGAGCAATAAAAAGTGCGGAAATAATGTTTATGTTGATCTATATTTCAGTTTTCTGTACAGGTTCCGGAACTCTTGGAACCGAGGTGATGTGAAACTTTTTTTGATGTGTCTATGTATCGAACCCTATCTTTTTATTTGAGCCAAAATTCGTCCACTCAGGTGCCACAGCGCTGAGCCGTGGCGGGACTGGCGCTAGTAGTAGGCTATCTCCGACATGAGTGCGATCGATTTCCTAGTGCAGGGGTTTGTCTTTGGGTCTGGGCCGGCTAGAGATATAAGGGAGTGCCGAACGCGAGTAGGGGAAAGGACACAACGCTTGAGAACGGAACGCAGCGGTGCGCGAGTCGGCGTTTGGTTGGCGGACAGAAGCGAAGATGGTGTCCTGAGGATGGCCGGCGCTGTGCATTCTCCGGCAACCTCGTGAGCTGTGGATGTGCCTGCTTCCTTCTAGGGACACGCATAAGGTCTTGCGAAGTGATGGTCTGGCATCTTCGCAAAATCTCAGCTAGACACCCAGTTAACTGTGATTGTGATCGCTCTTGGTAGAGTAAGACGTTGCTCGACGTGTGACGCGATGCTTGTTCGATTTCATTTGAGACCTCTCAGTCGGTTCCACCGTTCGTGGTTAAACTTCGGCCTTATAAGCTAAGGCCTTGCTCCTGTTATTACACATTTATCATTGTACAAGGTTGTAACCTTCTATACCCTAAAGGTGCATCTTACAAGTCAATAGGCATTTGGATAATTTCGGGGTCGCTCTGTAAGATTGACCACATTATAAACATTTTTTAAGCATTCGTGTCGAAGTGGAGGCTGTGTGTAAAATGTTCTTTTACATGTAATGTAAGACTTTAATTGAAAGGGTCTTAAGTGATGTGTCTTAACTAGAGTTGTTTGTTAAAGCTATTGTTAATTTCAGCCTCAGTGGCTTCTGCCAATTTTGGTGGAAAATCGTGGGCTACATGTAATGTGAATTGAAAGGGTCTTAAATAATGTCTCTTAACTAGAATTGTTTGTTAAAGCTATGCTTAAATTCAGCCTCAGTGGCTTCTGTCAATTTTGGTGGGAAATCGTGGGCTACATGTAATGTTAATTGAAAGGGTCTTAAATAATGTGTCTTAACTAGAGTTGTTTGTTAAAGTTATTTGTTAACTTGCTTATGATTTATGTAATGAATGTCTCTTAAATAATCTTGCCCGAGTGGTGTCTGTCAAATTGTATCTGAGATTGTTTGGGGTAGTTAATAAAACCATTGGAATTGAAATGTTCACTTTATTCGATCAGCCCTTCCATTCTCTTTAGATTTAAAGGTTAAACAAAACAACTGTTGAGTAAAGGCGTACCAAACGCAATTCCTTGTTTTCTAAGAGAAAAAATGTGTATGTAACACCATTTCGTCCCGTGCACGTATTCAGTAGAAAACTGATGTCAGAGAAAGACAGTTTTGCACCTCTGTAATCACGGGAACGGCAAGCAGTCTCATCCAATGCTCTGCAGCTTTGTCGGTTATCTTTTTCATTAACGTGTACATGTCGATATGTATAACAATTATTTGTTAACCCTCCAGTTTTACTATGTAAACTATCCTTATTGTTGCTGATGCATTCCTTGTATTCTGTTTTCACATGTGTAAATGCTGTCTAGATAGTAATTACAATATGATCACAAAATGTTATTCTTTTGGGGAAAACGTTGTACGTGGAGGCTAATGTACCTATGAACGTGTGATGTTTCTTGACTGGTGGTTCAGTCTAGAGACCGAATTTAGAATCTCGTGAAGGAACGCAAAATAGAAACCGCCATAAGCAGTTTTCTGCATTTTGTTGTTGTGTGGCATGATATGAATTTTGCGCTGCGTTGATAAATGTTACAAGTTCTACATATTTAGGTTCTGCACGATATATCAAAGCTATTTTCAGGAGATTCTTCAGTTTCAGAGCTCTATGACGAGTAAAATTCTGTATAATTTTGAACCTAGTTACACGACGTAAGACGGCGAAGCCATACTTACAAGGAACCCCTTGAGTGCGAGGTCGCAAGGCCCATTTCAAAGCCCTGCGTTAAATATTATGACAAGAAAAATATTAGCTGCTACTGACTCACCACGTGCATCAGGATGGTGATAAAAATGTGTGTCCGCGGGATGCAGAGATCAACTTCCTACGTGTGTATTACATTTCACAAAATAGCCACCAACGACATTCAAAAAATGTTTAAAACAAACCAATAGCTTGCGCCATGAACAACGAATGAAAAATAGCATGTAAAGTGACCCCAAAGGTTCGCAACACCAGGATCGAAGAAGAACTCCTTGGGAGTTACAAACAGTGCAGAACATTCGGCTAGATATCCTCTGTTAAAGAATGCATGTAGAATCATATTGGTGTAGCGGGGTGGTAGGAACTGATGGAATGTGATGGCACGAAACCGAATAGCTGCATATAGTGCGATAACATGTTTTATGGCACGTAAAAAAACATGCAGAGGTTGAATTTGTCCAGTGATTCCAATTGTATGAACTGCAATGTCACACACTTTTCAAGAGCGATAGTTTCCTGCAAAGGAGTATGATTTTCATACACAGACCGGGAATCAAGCATAAACCATGTAATTTTGACCAGCTATTGGCCAAAACCAGTGCTTATACCACAGTCGTCTTTCTCTTATACCCGTTTTCCCATTCTTGGTTGCTGTGACGTAAACATTTTGAACTGCCCTTGCAGGATCACGCACGCGAGAAATATTCATAAGCGGCAGAGCACCTCCAACTTCTCGAAGCCCAATAAATAACTTTCCAGACAAATTACTATCCAGACTAACAGTCGGCATTATTGTACATGAAAGCGTTAAGGCACAGATGTTAGTTGATCTTCATACAACCCTCTTGGCACTTCTGATTTCCAGCGTTCCTTTCATATGCATTTCCTCTTGATATTCCGATTGGTCGGGGCTGAAAACAAATTCCTTACTAAACGATGGGATGAGTTTGTGTACTTCGTCTACAAATTTCTTGGCCTGTTCCGCAGTTTGCTGTGCATCGTCAAGTTGACGCTTTGTTTAAAATTTCGTTGCCATATGTCTTCCAATTCCTTAGCACTGTTTGAAGTTACTTTGTGTTGCTCGCAGTTTGATGTGCGTAGCGTAGTAGGTCACTACCATGCAAATCCTGTAAATTGTATCGAGCATCCATGAAACGCGCGAACACCAATTTTTGTAACAAGTGCTCCCTGTCCTCCTTAAATACACTCCTGTAAATTGAAATAAGAACACCGTGAATTCATTGTCCCAGGAAGGGGAAACTTTATTGACACATTCCTGGGGTCAGATACATCACATGATCACACTGACAGAACCACAGGCACATAGACACAGGCAACAGAGCATGCACAATGTCGGCACTAGTACAGTGTATATCCACCTTTCGTAGCAATGCAGGCTGCTATTCTCCCATGGAGACGATCGTAGAGATGCTGGATGTAGTCCTGTGGAGCGGCTTGCTATGCCATTTCCACCTGGCGCCTCAGTTGGACCAGCGTTCGTGCTGGACGTGCAGACCGTGTGAGACGACGCTTCATCCAGTCCCAAACATGCTCAATGGGGGACAGATCCGGAGATCTTGCTGGCCAGAGTAGTTGACTTACACCTTCTAGAGCACGTTGGGTGGCACGGAATACATGCGGACGTGCATTGTCCTGTTGGAACAGCAAGTTCCCTTGCCGGTCTGGGAATGGTAGAACGATGGGTTCGATGACGGTTTGGATGTACCGTGCACTATTCAGTGTCCCCTCGACGATCACCAGTGGTGTACGGCCAGTGTAGGAGATCGCACCCCACACCATGATGCCGGGTGTTGGCCCTGTGTGCCTCGGTCATATGCAGTCCTGATTGTGGCGCTCACCTGCACGGCGCCAAACACGCATACGACCATCATTGGCACCAAGGCAGAAGCGACTCTCCTCGCTGAAGACGACACGTCTCCATTCGTCCCTCCATTCACGCCTGTCGCGACACCACTGGAGGCGGGCTGCACGATGTTGGGGCGTGAGCGGAAGACGGCCTAACGGTGTGTGGGACCGTAGCCCAGCTTCATGGAGACGGTTGCGAATGGTCCTCGCCGATACCCCAGGAGCAACAGTGTCCCTAATTTGCTGGGAAGTGGCGGTGCGGTCCCCTACGGCACTGCGTAGGATCCTACGGTCTTGGCGTGCATCCGTGCGTCGCTGCGGTCCGGTCCCAGGTCGACGGGCACGTGCACCTTCCGCCGACCACTGGCGACAACATCGATGTACTGTGGAGACCTCACGCCCCAAGTGTTGAGCAATTCGGCGGTACGTCCACCCGGCCTCCCGCATGCCCACTATACGCCCTCGCTCCATGTCCGTCAACTGCACATACGGTTCACGTCCACGCTGTCGCGGCATGCTACCAGTGTTAAAGACTGCGATGGAGCTCCGTATGCCACGGCAAACTGGCTGACACTGACGGCGGCGGTGCACAAATGCTGCGCAGCTAGCGCCATTCGACGGCCAACACCGCGGTTCCTGGTGTGTCCGCTGTGCCGTGCGTGTGATCATTGCTTGTACAGCCCTCTCGCAGTGTCCGGAGCAAGTATGGTGGGTCTGACACACCGGTGTCAATGTGTTCTTTTTTCCATTTCCAGGAGTGTATCTGTAGTTTCCCTTAAGCACTGCACGGTTTTATTGATTTGGAATTATTTACTGA
The DNA here is from genome assembly GCF_023864275.1 of Schistocerca cancellata. Lineage (NCBI taxonomy): Eukaryota > Metazoa > Arthropoda > Insecta > Orthoptera > Acrididae > Schistocerca > Schistocerca cancellata. The sequence continues at coordinate 460,168,620 of NC_064630.1, forward strand.
TTCGAAATACGTTCACAATTTTTTTTACTTTGTTGCGGATGATCTTCCATGCACGTAATTATGTTCAGTACACTCTTCTTGCCCGCCCGGCTAGCTGCGCGGTCTAACGTGGTGCTTCCTGAGCGCATGGCGGATTAATGTCGAGGTTCGGTGTGCCGCCCAGCCTGTGGATGGTTTTTAAGGCAATTTTCCATCTACCACGGCGAATGCGGGCTAGTTCCCCTTATTCGACGTCAGTCACACTATGTCGGCGATTGCTGCGCAAACACTGTCTCTACGTATACGTATGCCGTAATTACACTACCACGCAAACATTTGGGGTTGTCTGGTATGAGACGTTCCCCCCGGGGGGGGGGGGGGGGAGGTCGGAGGTCCACTGGGGGCCGAACCGCACAATAACCCTGGGTTCGGTGGGGGCGGCGCTGGGTTGTTAACCACTGAGGACTACGGCGTGGACGAAGTCTCTCCGTCGTTTCTAGATCTCTGGTTTAAATACGCAATAGAATATACTCTTCTTGGACAATGGTTGTCTTTTACTCTGTTTCCCTAGAGACGGGATTTGTGGCTCCCTCACTGACAAGGGTGACGAACAATATGGCTCGACACCCGTTGCAATATCACTTTCACTTGTTAACCATGATGTTCCGTTCGCGTCTGTATGACCCAAATGGGATATTGGACGGAACATATTTCGAGCAACCGTCCCTAGAATCATTCTCTAAATTATTGCACGTTTTGCGCTTTGATAAAAAATCGACAAGAGAGGAAAGACGACATACTGGTAAACTCGCCGCAAAATCGCTGCATCTGGGAGAAGTGGTTAGAAGCTCTCCCTAAACTGTATAATCCAGGGGAAAATGTGACCGTCGGCGAACAGCTGGTAGCATTTAGAGGCCGCTGTCCACTCAAGCAGGACATTCCAAGCAAACCGGAAACATATGGGATCAAGATATGGACTCTGTGTGACGGCAAATCTTCATATGTACTGAAGGCCCCAATTTATAAAGGAAAGGAGAGTGGAGCGGTACCAGAAAAAAATCAGAAAATGAGAGTAGTTGCTGATCTTACCTCTGATTTGCGAGGTCAGAATGTAGCATGTAGGAATTTTTTACTTCACACAATTTGGGACAGCTGCTCCTGAAAAAGAAGCTGACAATATTAGGACCCGTACGTAAAAATAAGCCAGAGCTTCCACAAAATATGACCAACAACGAGGTTCACAGCTTTTCATTTTACGTCAAAAATGACGCTACGGTGGTCAATTATATTCCTACGAGAAACAAGAATGTTATACTAATGAGCACTCTCCACCAGGGTGGGGAAGTAAGTGACAGGGTTGATAAGAACCCAAAAATGAATGTAGACACACTCGATCAGCTAACAGGTACATATACATGCCTTTTGGGAACTCGCTCTCTTGGGATTCCTTGTCACACTTGCTTGTGCTGGTATGCAACTGGGTAGACAGGATGACTTGCCACTAAATGTCCGTCAGGAAATGTGGTTTCATTGTGATAGTGCACCGCTTCACTTCTAACGTGTGCTTCGGAGACATCTCAACAGAGGCTATGTTAAAAGATACACAGGCGGAACTGATCCAACCACGTGACCATTGCAGTCGCCGAATTTAACTCCTATGACGTCGTATGCTAAGTTTAATTTACGAGACTCCTGTACAGACAGAGGAAGATTTTCTGGCACGAATTCTGGCCGCTGCACTAGAAATGGTATAGATACTAGGTGGGATGGAGAGTGTGTACCAGAACATGCTTTATAGGTAGAATGTAACAACGTTGATAGTCGCCACATCGAGCTGCTTCTGCAATGCATCAGTACCGTTTTGTACGTACAGGATGCTAGGTTCTTTTCTGTTTTGGAACAAGATAAACAAGTAATGTTTAAATGTTAATACAGAAAATGTGCGTAAGTGATATATGGATCTTTCCTTATGTTTCCTTTCGAATAGTTATCTTATCGTTGTACTGCGTAACATCTAATTTAATCCTTCAATCAGAAAAGGATGTGTTAATCGTGTGAATTGAAACCGTCCTATGCTGAAAACGGTACGTTTCCATACATGGAATTCTGTTAAAAATATTATGTATTCACTCACCTCTAAAAACTCCTAAAAGTTTGTACCGGGATTTTCGAGCACGCTGTACACTGTAAGCCTCGCACATCGGATGCGGCATTACATTATTGGCAACCAATCATGTACTTATTACGAGTCGTTTGTTGCATTGAATGGTATAGCTAAAATTTACAACGAAAATATTTACAAAAATATATTCAAAAGTTACATGCATTACAGGCATAATGGTTCACAACAAAGCTTTTCATAATCTTCCTTTAAAAAAAGAAATGCAGTATCAGCCACGATTTGATCCGTTTTGTGTGTACACTGCCCTCTATGGGCATTTGTATGAACCCGTCGAAAACAGTCGTAGCAGAGATGGCTGTATTCGTTACCATGACAATGGCTTGCCGACGTCGATATTCACGCTCCAGCGAGGCCCACCACAGATGCCGTGTTGGAGGTGGAACGCTGGGGAGGCGGCGGCAATCCGATGGCTTGGAAACTGATCGCCGTGTTTCAGCTTTAACAGACAATAGTAGCGAATAAACGGACTGCTTCGGCCTACACTGGCCAGGAGAAACAGGTGAAGGGATCATTCCCAAGGACGGTACAATACTGTCCAAGAACCTGTTCATAAAACTTTGACAAGTTCTGCCTTCAAAATTCATCTAGAAGATTTCATTTCCATGTTATCTCACATAGAATTTATTTATAAGGCCATTCTGTGTTATAGGAAACATTTCGTGTAATGTTAAACAGTACGTACATTTTGAAGCCAGGAGTCGTCAAAATGTAAGTAAAGCATTGGTTACGTCAGTGAAATAGGACGGTAGGTAGGGGAAGACTCTTTCGTCGGTTCCCCATCACTGTGCCTTTCTCATCGTACTTCACAAATAAATATATTATTACGCTGCAAGTTCACTTGTTTGCCGTGTCAGCAGAAATTTTTCGCCGTCCGGCGTGAGTCGAACAGTAAGTAGGTTTAAGCTTACACAAAAACTGTAAATACAGTAAGCGGCGTTTGGTAGCTGGCACCATGTCCTTAATGATCAGAACTTCCCGGCTGGTGAGTATAGGCGCCAGTAAGGGACGAAGTGAAGCAGGCATCGCAAAAGCTTTGGTCCGGTATAAAGCCGCAGAATCACAGAAATTATGCGGCAGAGTGGAATGTCTTGGAGACATAAGACCACTATTTTTAGGAGGAAGTTAGTCAGTTTAGAAAGAACACTCTGGCAACGTAAACTTGACCCACAATGCATAGTCATTACTGTCTTGCTCTGCTATATATATATATCAGAGATAGAGTGATTTTGCCACTGTTTTCGCCAGAGCTAGCTAGGAAATTCTGTTAAGTTGTCAGTAACCAATATGTCTGTGAACACTGAATAGATTTTCAGGTGCCAAGGGCGCTAAAACCATTTGCCTATATGGATTAGCGGTTTCGGCGATTCTCAGTTGCCATCTTCGGATCAATGTTTACACTATATTCTCCTCCACTACTGCCGAAACCGGTAATTATATGAATAAATTATTCCAGCGATCTTGGCAGTTGAAAATTCTTTCATTGTTCGTAATACCGCAGACCGCCCTAATGCTGACGATGTCAGAAGCCTGCAACATGTTTCTAATCCCGTTTTATTCACATAATTGACCATTACCCTGGATTCTAATGTCTCTCATGTCAAAGTGATATGACGTGTGTAAGGTTGTAACTCTTATTTTGTATGCTGAAGTGTAAGGTTGTAACTTTAATTTGCTATGCTGAAATCGGTGCTAATTGACAATGAAAGTGGGTTAAAAGCCGTGATCTGTCTGGGGACATTAACCGTGGATTACTGGGCAACTGTTTCATCAGATATTTAGCAGACTAACATTAATGATAATCTTTTAATAGTCATACAAAACCGGTAATATATATATATATATAAAGGAGAATTTAAATAAAAAGAAAGAAATCAGTTTATACTTGGAAATTTATTTTACGGTTGTTCATTGAAATTTCAGCATATTATACGTGAGTTATAACTGAGCTGGTGCCTTATTTACGATTGAAAAGAATGTGAGATTGTAATCTTACGGAACACATAAAATATGGAGCCAAGATTTGGGAAACTGCATACAACACTCCATTCATAAAATAACACACGAAGAACATTGAAACATAAGCAAGAACAAATTAACCACAACCAACAGATTCAGTTTTTACCCAAAGAAATTACGTTCATACCACAATCCTGTCCGTCATGTAATTACCACACACTGGTATACTAAATTCATATTAACTCTTTGTGAAGTCTTCGCAAAAAGAATAGCTGAGGGCTACTTTGATGATTACACCACATGCTCCACGTGGTCAACTTGGTTCACACAAAGCGTATAACTCCACAATAATTTTGGTAATTAAAATAAATTCGATCGAAAAGCAATTGACAAAAGAAAAACCTTGAACTGGTTACTAACGTCTTACTATTAACCTGATGGGTCAAACAGTTATATAAGCACGTGGTACTGGTCTCGCAAAGTACACCCCACGTGGGTTGAACATAAAGAAAAGTTGCTATATTAAAAAAATATTCTCAAGACGAGACGTTATAATCACACAAACATTCGCATTTAAGATTGATGAACTTATTTAGAGTTACTGATCAACACGTGGTTCCACTTTACTCACAAAGTAGTAACAAAGCAACTACCGCAAAATAATCTGAATTTAACACGAGAATTACACTCCGCTGCACTTTAAGATAGCATTAGATATTTTAGAGCTAAACCTGAAATCAAGGTGATTAAATTTTCAGTTAGGCTGAACTTAAGAAATCCATTGTCCTACGGACTTAACAGACACGCGCTTAGCCGGAGATCTTACCACTTCAGACGCTCGCCACGGCCACACTGCAACTGCCCTACCGCCGAGCGTGCTTCCTGAGGGGTGGCTCACAAAGACCAACGGAAGTGGCCAGAGGGGCAGTTTCCTATACCAACATGACAACGGACGGACAGGACCATACTAAGGATAGAAACCTCTTTGCTTTTAGGAAGCGTAGCTACCTGTTCCGACGTTGGTCCTACTGTTCTCTAGCAGACAGCCTTGTCTGCTACCCTCAAGCATGCAACTAGAAATACATATGCTCATTCATCCTCTCACACAAAAGGGAAGGGGGATGACAGTATCTTATCATATACAGTATATAAAAGAAAGCGGATGTAGGTTCCGTATGAGACTGTGTGACATGAATTACATATAAGAATTACATATAAACTGTGCTTTAAAGTGTAGTAGTGTGACAGATCGTTCTTGTTTATGTGTAAAAGTAACACGTTCCACTGCTCAGTCTCCTCCCAGATAGTCAGAAACGCCACAGTACATTTAGAAGAGGAATTTATTCCATAAATGGCAACAGATTTAAGAAATTAAACATGAAAGGAATCCAACAGAGACCTTTCATAACCCCAACACTCCGGGAAAGGACTGTGCAGGGAATTTTCTGGCCATGCTAGGACATTCCCAAGCAGGCTTCTCACACCCTACTTAAACCAAAAGTGTAAAAGAAAAGGCAAAAGGACACCAGCTACTTGCTAAAACACAATAATTTCAACACATCTTTAGAATCTACCAATTTCAAACAGAAAAAAAAGAACACAATCTGTGACACCTATTTAAAAGGTAGTGTAGACCTAATTCGGTCAGCAAGTAAAAACAATGGTTCCTGTGTCATTAATATGAAAACAATTTCTGGTTGTTACCCTTATGGAGTTCACCAGTATTTGCTCATTGCAAGAGCCAACTGATCACAGGAAAATTTATGACTGTTTACTAACAAGCAAAATTTATGAAAATAGCAAAGGTGCCACAGCAATTAAAAAAAGAACATCAAATAACATCGGTATTAAAAAGCTGAACATAACAATGCACAATCTGCAAAAGCAACAAAATGATAAGAGAAAAAACATGTTTTACAAAGTGGTTATCGCAAAAAAATTCTATATCGTATAAAACTAATAATTTGTAGAATTAAAATAACAATGTGGCACTCATTTAATCACTCTAATATATTTCAATTAGCTAGCAAACAATGAGCACTGTCATTATACTGAAACTACAATAATTATGTGATTGTTACCCTTAAGGGGTTCCTCACAGTAAATATGCCCCATGCAAAGGCTAATCGATCACAGTTCAATGAGAATAAAAAGCTATCTGACTGATAAACGAAGCAATGCCACAGCAATGAATTTACGAAACAAAATATCACAAATCTAATACATCACACAAAAACAAACATTGATAAATAAAACAGTACAATAGTCAACATCTAAAACAAAACAAAAAAACACCTATAAATAAAACACCTGCAAAATACAAGAGTCAAAGTCTAAAAAAGATAAATAGAACACCTGCAAAATACAAGAGTCAGTCTAATAAACACCAATAAATCGAACTCCTGCAGAACACACGAGTCAGAGTTTCTCTGACAGAAACACACGTATATGCACTGGACTAAGAACCGTATAATCACTGTTCACTGACACACTCAGTACTTCCACTGTTCCGAGGCACAATATAGGGGAAAGAGGGGGGGTTCGTCGCCGCAGCTGTCAGTAGGGATTTTTTTGTCCATCTGTTGCGTGCGATCCCGCCGTCTCTGCCCTCTCATGAAGTTTCTCCCGTGTCACGTCATCTCGATTTGGTTCCATGTTTGTGTTGTCAAATTCGTGCGGTATCCTCGTTTGACACGCCAGGTTGATATTCCTGGGCAAGGATGACACTTAATGGCTCTTCTTTTGTGCCACCCTTAGCGACCAGAGAACATCGAATCATGATTTACTGTCGCTTGACAGTGGGCATCCGTCAGGAGATGTTGATAGGCGTCATTGAAGTCTGCCAGTTACTCTGGACAGTATGTGTCAAAAGGCTCCACGCCCCTTGTGTTGTTACATTCTTGGGTTATCCTCAATTGGCTCGCCGGTTTGATATTCCTGGGCAAGGATGACACTTAATGGCTCTTCTTTTGTGCCACCCTTAGCGACCAGAGAACATCGAACCATGATTTACTGTCGCTTGACAGTAGGCATCCATCAGGAAATGTCGATAGGCGTCGTTGACGTCTGCAAGTTTCTCTGGGCAGTACCTGTCAAAAGGCTCCACGCCCCTTGTGTTGTTTCACCGCGGCCGTCTCGTCACGGTCGCGTGCGTGTGGTGCGTTGCCAGCAGATGGATTTCCACGCGGTGGACCGCTCGCCCATCTCAGGTCATCGCCTCGAGGAAAGGTCGCCCGGGGCGGCCGCCCATTAGCTCCAGGTACAAGGGAAAGTGTTTGCCGCGTACCCTCTTTTGTTGTCGGCCGCGCTCCCAAAGTGGCCTGGCTGACAGCGTGTCCTGCTGGGAAACACGCCAGTTTGCAACTAGTCCGGCTGCTCCCGCTGTCTCTTAAGAGTTTTGCCGGTTCGCTTTCACGTTCTCAACTGCATTCACAGAAATTTTTCATCATCCTTATGTGATTACACAATGTCATACATAATACCACTTAGTATTGTCTTTCACAATTTTTAAGAACAAAGTGAGACTTAATATTTTTTTTAATAAAAAAATTAGATGAATCGACAATATAAAATAAAATTTAAATGATTTGACAATGTAAAAAGAATAAAAGTGAAATGACTTGACAGTATAAAAATAAAAATTTAAATGAACTGACAATATAATATTTAAATCCACATCACTAATGTGGTTCACTTACGTTTTAATAAATCAAATGCTATTTATTAATTCACTAAAATGAATAGGATTATGCCTTGTACAAGTATAGGTCAGGACAGAATAGGGTTCACATGTTATTTACACACACATACATGCACACCTGTTGTCTATTCTACAAACTAACTACCCATAAACATGCATTACTCAATATTCTACTTCTATCCACTACTAGTTAAGCCAATAAGCTACTTCAATGCTATTTCAACACCGTGTATATACCACTACAACATTGTTCTAATTCGTCCTCTTCTTGACGCTCGCGGCATACGTCTTGTCACATGATAAATATGGAGAACTTTCCTTAAACATACACATTAAAAAGAACAATGGTTATTTACACGCCAAAACATTTATACCAGTTCGCACACCTGAAAAGAGACTCGCAATTATACATTTATCATACTCATATATTCACACATAAAACAGTAAGAAAATTTCACCTAAAATTACGTTATCACAACAATTAATCACGCAGATGACTCTGAGAAGGTTAAAAATATTTGCATTATACAGGTTATATTACATTTTCTTACCCATTTTGCTGCGATTTCGTTCCTTCTTTACGTTACCTTTCGCTTCCAAATCAGTTATTTCGCCTGTGGTGGTTATTCTGGATTCATTTCTCATGAATGGCAAAATTGTGGTCACCTCTATTCTGTAAAACAGTATCATCTTAACATATTGAACTTACAACAGACACAAAAGATCCGAATCCTCCTGTAGTTTAAATGACAAATGTTTTGCTTTATCCTTATTACCTTAAACCAAGCTTTCCTTCGTTCCCATAATGAAAATTATTTAATCATCCTCTACCTTCAAGAGGGAAATTTCCTCAGTAGAAATCATATAGGCTGCAGTGCATCCCGCACCAGCGAAAACAGTAAGCTGTAATGCTCACAGCATCAGCAAAACACATAAACGTCGCTTTTCCAGGACAAGTATTAACGCAGAATAATTTTTTAGGCTTTGGCTCAACATCAATCAAGACTACAAAAAGGATCCATATTTCCGTTCCATTCTCCATTTGCTGAAAAGCTGCTCGTATTTGACTACCACAATAATATTTCAGAGCCACGTAAATTACACAAACCACAATTCTTCTTTCACCTTAAAGGGAATCAATATACTTACGAAATCCACAGACAGCACTTTACGTACTCAGCTATAAAGACAAAAAAAAGACATATATCATCAATATTAACATATCATCGCATATTGGAAGCCAATGGTTCAACAATCGTATTATCGCATCCTGTTTTCAAGATTCCAAACCTACTCATTCCTTTCTCAGAGTACTCCTATCTTAAAATATTCATACAGCACGCATACTATAGTAAGAGATCCTCATTTATACTGACAGATATAGAATAGTAATAGATAGATAGTAGCACTGAAAGCAGAAAATCGGAAACAAGGCTACTAACAGCTGGGGACCTGGGTTTGCCAGACCCATAATACCCACAGATCGGATATTCCCCTGAGTTTATGCACTAATTCAGCAACGATCTTGCTTCTCTCAGGAGCGACTCCATTCAATTTACACACACAAAAAAAAACATAAACAGCATTTTACTCGTTCACAAAGACCTTTTATCTTCACGTTTGAATCAAACTAAATCTTAATTGCACAAGGAGAGAAAAAAAAATTAAAACATCACTTCAATCCATCACACAGAAACATCTTTATCATAAATTTTTATCAACATATTATTCAAAATGCATTTATCACAAATGTAAACTAATCAATTGTTTCTCTTCACCGTCCTCTCTAGTCCTCACTGCCCTTTCTATTCAATGTATGGTTTGACGTTTGACACATGGTGTAGCCCTTTTGATTTCTTCGATCGAAGAGTTTCCACTTCTATGGCGTTTTCATGGGAAATCTTCCTTATCCGATACGGCCCGTTAAAGAGATTAAAAAATTTCTTGCAGACACCTGACCGTTTGTTAGACAGCTTGTGTGATCTGATAAGGACTTTTTGTCCTACATGAAACACTGCTTTTCTCACGTGTTTCTTATACGCCTTGACTCTGGCTTCTGCTGCTCGCTTGATGTTGCGTAAAGCTAAGTCAACAATTGCGTTCCGGCGTAGTCTCGGCTCTAGTGGCCAAGGCACCACCTCTTTGAATTTGCTTGGGGGCTCCTTGTTTTTTAGCACAGTGATTGGCGGAAGCTTTGTTGACGTATTAGGCAACTCATTAATTATGTTCTGAAATCCTTTTAGGTGTATGTCCCACGATCGGTGATCACGACTGCAGTATAACCTACATAATTTTCCTAATTCACGCATAATACGCTCACTGGGGTTCGAGCTGGGGTGAAAGAGAGAGATATATATAGGTTTAATTCTTCTTCTTCTAAGCATCCGCTGCCAGTATTGCGATCTAAATTGTGGGCCATTATCCGAGATAACCCTTTTCACGCTCCCAACTTCGTGCAGAAACTGCTTTGCAAATGCAGTTGCCACTGCCCTTCCTGTGGCTCGCTTCAACGGAGTCAGATACACAAACTTGGAGGTTAGCTCCACCGCTACGAAAACATATGCAAAACCTGCTTTAGATCGTATTAGTGGCCCAAATAGATCCACGGCCGCGAGGTCACAAAGTTTGCTTGGTATTATCGGGTGCAATGACGCAGCATAAGTCACTGTGGCCGCCTTTGCTCGCTGACAAGGTCCGCACACTCTAAGTACACCACGAATACGCCGTAGCATGTTATTAAAATAGCATGTCTCTTTCAGTTTTTCACAACATTTCTGTGCTCCGAAGTGACCATAACTCAAGTGTATGTACCATATAATTTTGTTTACGAGTTCCTCCGGAATCACCAACACCCATCTGGAGTCGTCCGGGGATCGTTTCTTGAATAATATTCTATTGCGCACTAAGTAGTACTGGCGTATTCCTACATTCTCCTTGTCCTCCCACTTCGTCTTTATATCTTTCAGTACAGCGTCCTTATCCTGTTCGTCCGCTATACTCCCTAAAGAGGTGGTAACAAAATTCTCGAACGCTACATTCTGTAAGTATAGGATGCTAAAATTATTTTCACCCAGTTCCCTTTCTTCTGTGTGAACCAAACCTATAGGAATGCGCGATAGAGCGTCAGCAATTACATTTTTTTTGTCCAGGAATGTATTCTACAGTGAAGTTATATTCCTGTAGGTATAGTGCCCAGCGTCCTAGTCTCCCATGCGTGATTTTTTGTGCTCATAAGAAATTGGAGTGCACGATGGTCAGTGTACACCTTGGTGGTCCTCCCAAATAAAAAATACCTAAATTTTGAGAATGCCCAAACTATCGCGAGTGCTTCGAGTTCCGTCACAGAATAATTTTTTTCACATCGAGAGAGCACCCTGCTCCCAAACCAGATTGTTTTCCAAGTTGTAATATCATCATTTCCTTCCGTTTGAAACAGTACCGCACCTAATCCTGACAAGGAACTGTCCGTCATTAAACAGAAGTCTTGTGTCAGGTCGGGATGCACGAGGATGGGAGCCTCTACCAATGCCTTTTTCAATTTATAAAATTCATCCTGTGCCTCTTGATCCCAGACCCACAAAGCGTTCTTCCCTGTTAGTCCACATAGACGGGGTGTACCAAGTACACTAAAATTTATAAATCGCTTATAAAAGTTACACAGGCCTAAGAATGCGCGCAACTGTTTTTTATTTGTCGGCATTGCACACTCCGCTATCGCCGCAATTTTCTCCGGGTCAGGTTGTATTCCATTTGCTGAGACAATATGGCCTAAGAATTTTATGTTCTCTCGTCCGAACTGTGACTTATCTAAGTTGACTGTTACACCTGCCTTCTCAAAAACATCCAGTAGTCTGTTCAGAACGTCATTATGGTCCTCCCACGACTTTTCCGCAATTAATATGTCATCCACGTAAATTGTCACTCGCTGTTTCAAATCATCAGGTAAAATGCTATTTAATCCCCTTATAAAAGCAGCTGATGAGACATTTAGTCCGAACGGGAGGCGCCGGAATTGGAAACAATTTCCGTAACACAGGAACGCAGTATATAATCTGCAAGATGGGTGTAGCACGATTTGCCAAAAACTCGAACGGAGGTCGACAGATGATAGTACCTTTACCCCGTGGAAACGTTGTAAGAGTTCCTCAAGGCTCTCAGGCCTGTCCATTTCCGACATAATAATTGTGTTTATCTGTCTCGAGTCTAGCACCAAACGAACCGAGTTGTCGCGTTTTGGCACGACAAGCAAGGGTGAGTTGTACGAGCTTACTGCCCGCTCAATTATTCCTTGTTCTAACATCTTGTTTATTTCCTTCTCCACCTGGGCTTTATATGCCACGGGAATAGGGTATGGTCTAACAGAAAACTTCTGATGTTCACGTACCCTGAATTGGTAAGTAAAACCCTTAATCGCCCCGGGAGTCTCAGAAAATACCCGTTCATGATTCCTAAGTAGGCAATACAATTTCTCCTTTTCCCTGTCCGTGGTTCTGACACCCGCGATGCTCTTTCTCAGTGCATCAGCAAAAGCAACATCTTTTCCCTGCTCACCAGACGTAGAGCACGACTCACTTACGTAGTTCACGAGTAGCTCCAGTCTGGGTTGCGACTCGGTTTGAGTTTGAAATTTTAGGCAACTAATTTCTGATTCGGCACGTAATATGCATTCATCAAATACTAAATTAATTGGCTGATCCCCAACATGAACTGTCATTACTCCTCCACCCATGTCAATTACTGCATGGTGGGCATTCATGAAGTCATTTCCTAAAATCATTGCCACATTCAGCATTGGGAGCACAAAGAAATTGTACTCAAACTCTCTTCCCTGGCAGGTAAAATTAAGCCGAGTCTGCCTTCGGATTTCTATGCTCTTACCGTAGATTGCGCCCTTCACCTTAATTCCTCGCACTTGAAAAACGGGCCAAGTCCCAGTCCCTTCGCATTTTTGAAATGCTGCCTCGCTCACTATCGAGAAAGGGCTTCCAGTGTCAATGACACACTTAAAACATATTTCTTTTACTGCAATTGTCACGACTGGATTTACTCCCGAAATTTTAGCACTCGTAGTTTCTTGCAACAAATCCTCTCTAATATCTTCCCTCTCTATATACCGTATGCACTCCTTTGCCATGTCGTTCATTGTTTCCGATTGGGCGCCTTCTGCGCTGATCGTTTGTCATTGCCGGTTTTGTTCATTTCCATTTGCTGGATTATGTCTAGGGTTAGCTGGCCGAATTTCAACATCATGAGGTGCTCCGCCTATAGTCCTATTCCCACCGTGTTCACCGTAGTATCGATTCTGGTTGCCGTAACTGTTCCGTTCACGATTCTGTCTACGTCCTCGATCATTTCTGTTGTTCCACCTGTGTTCGCGACTGTCACCCCAGTTTCTATACGGCCTGTCCCGATTATTGTTCCGTTCGCGTCGCGACGACCAGTCACGCCGTTGATTAGTAATACGGCCACGACTGCGGTCGCGCTGCTGTGCCCCGTAATAACTTTGTGCCTGATTAGGCGGGCATTCTCCTGTATTGTATTCCAACTCTTGGAGAAGCGTCTTAAACGTTTCCACGTCCTCTTTGCATCGTCCCGCAAGAATGACGTGCCGCAAGTGCATCGGCAATTTGGTGATGCATATCCTAATTAGTTCCGCAGGCCCGTATGGGTCGTATAAAAATTGATTTGCCTGCAGCATGTGGTCGAATAGGCGTGCAGGGCTGCCGAAACCAGACTGGTTCAAATTTGGCAGCATAATTATGCCATGTTTGACCCTATCTTGTGCCGCTTCCGACCAATAGGCGGACAGAAAGGCTTGTCGAAACTCCCGAGTGGAGTTGCAGTGACGCGCTGCCGACCTCATGCGAATCGCCGGTTCGCCTTCCAAATAGCCACACATATATTCTATCTTATGTGAACTTGCCCAGTCGGGGGGAAGACAAAACTCAAATTGCTCGAGCCATGCACGTGGATGTATTCCTTTTTGCGAATTTCGGAATATCTCAAACTTTCTTACCGTAAGGAAATGTTTGAAATCAAATCCCCGCATTTCCTCCTGGCGAGGCCCTTGAATGTTTCTGTTCCTCTCATGTCTGCCCCTTAAATTACATTCTTCCCTGTCGTCAAAATCTCCCTCGTGGCCGGAGTCCCTCTCTGCACTGTTCGTACGGCTATTTTTAGTGCTATTGGCGAGTTCGGAATCACACGCCATGCGGTTTTCCAGATGCGCCACGCGTTCTTGTAATTCGCCTGTTACAGCTTTGTGTTGTCTGTTCACTTCAAACTGTCCCTTCTGAAATCTAAGAAGCGAACGCACTTCTTCGGTCTCTGCGGCCGCTACCGGTGTAGTATTGTTCTCGCTTTCCGTCAGCTTCATCGTGCCTACAGTGTCCGCTAATGCCGCAATCTTATCATCAATTTGTCTCTTGTCCTCCGCCCCAGTCTGCTTCAATTGTTCTATTTGCTGTTCCAACGCGTGGATCGCTAAACTGTTGTCCGCTATTGTGTTGCTAACGGACGTGGGACAATGAGTTTCCGCCTCTTCGATCCTCGAGATTACCAGCTGGTGTTCCCTTTGGCATTCTTCCCTCAGCTCTTGGAAATTCCTAAGTAGCCGTTCTTCGCTTTCTTTAGATTCGGTATCGCCCCTCCGCTTGCTCTGTTCTAAAGCTTGCAGCCGATCATCGATTTGTTCAAATGTACGGCCTAATTCTTTCATAATATCACTTTTTATCTCACTTGCCAGATTGTTTATTCTTTGTGAGATATCATCGGACACTCTCTGCATCGACTTGTCGACTTTATTTGTCTGCTGGATTAGTTTTTCGTCTATTTGTTCGCCTAGCTCTCGGATCGATTTTTCAGATTTCTGCGTCATTTGTTCGCCTAGCTCGCGGATCGATTTTTCGGATGATTCTTTTTGTTCTCGGAACGATTTTTCTGATTTGTGCGTCATTTGTTCGAACGATTTTTCTGATTTCTGCGTCATTTGTTCCCCTAGCTCGCGGATCGATTTCTCTGTGTTTTCTTTATTTTGTTGCAATAAGGCTTTCATGAGTTCTGCTAAATCAATTTGGTTAGTTGAAGGCAAATTAATTTCTGGCTCTGCTGTGAGCCCGTTCGTGCTGTTTTGCATTTCGTCTGAAGTATTCCCCATTGCATTTTCGGAACCGCCCGACGCGTTAATATTGGAAATCAAATTATCCCCTTGGTCCATGTTGCTTAAGTTGTTGGACCGCTTACTTTTAGCTTGGTTACGTGTTTGCATTAGTGCAATTTATACTCAGTACGCAACACACTAATCACAATAAATGTGTCCCCCAAAAATTACGACAGTCACACGAAAGATACCCAACCTAGTACACACTTTTTCACACGCAAAACAAATTTTTATCTTTGATCGAAACAGTGGAATTTACAAGCGAGAATAAAAAACACACAGACATATAAAACACACAAATATAAAAAACAAAACAAGACAAACAACGCAACGCCGATCAACAATGCCGTGAATCTTTTGAAAGTCTGCTCGGAAATAACGCAGAAGTTGTTTGAGCGCTGTAGGGAAAAAAAAATTAAGATTATAACACGCTCGCAATCTAACATTTCAGAGATTCCAGAGTCTAGCGGAATCACAGAACAGGGTCGCCATGTGTAAGGTTGTAACTCTTATTTTGTATGCTGAAGTGTAAGGTTGTAACTTTAATTTGCTATGCTGAAATCGGTGCTAATTGACAATGAAAGTGGGTTAAAAGCCGTGATCTGTCTGGGGACATTAACCGTGGATTACTGGGCAACTGTTTCATCAGATATTTAGCAGACTAACATTAATGATAATCTTTTAATAGTCATACAAAACCGGTAAAATATATATATATAAAGGAGAATTTAAATAAAAAGAAAGAAATCAGTTTATACTTGGAAATTTATTTTACGATTGTTCATTGAAATTTCAGCATATTATACGTGAGTTATAACTGAGCTGGTGCCTTATTTACGATTGAAAAGAATGTGAGATTGTAATCTTACGGAACACATAAAATATGGAGCCAAGATTTGGGAAACTGCATACAACACTCCATTCATAAAATAACACACGAAGAACATTGAAACATAAGCAAGAACAAATTAACCACAACCAACAGATTCAGTTTTTACCCAAAGAAATTACGTTCATACCACAATCCTGTCCGTCATGTAATTACCACACACTGGTATACTAAATTCATATTAACTCTTTGTGAAGTCTTCGCAAAAAGAATAGCTGAGGGCTACTTTGATGATTACACCACATGCTCCACGTGGTCAACTTGGTTCACACAAAGCGTATAACTCCACAATAATTTTGGTAATTAAAATAAATTCGATCGAAAAGCAATTGACAAAAGAAAAACCTTGAACTGGTTACTAACGTCTTACTATTAACCTGATGGGTCAAACAGTTATATAAGCACGTGGTACTGGTCTCGCAAAGTACACCCCACGTGGGTTGAACATAAAGAAAAGTTGCTATATTAAAAAAATATTCTCAAGACGAGACGTTATAATCACACAAACATTCGCATTTAAGATTGATGAACTTAGTTAGAGTTACTGATCAACACGTGGTTCCACTTTACTCACAAAGTAGTAACAAAGCAACTACCGCAAAATAATCTGAATTTAACACGAGAATTACACTCCGCTGCACTTTAAGATAGCATTAGATATTTTAGAGCTAAACCTGAAATCAAGGTGATTAAATTTTCAGTTAGGCTGAACTTAAGAAATCCATTGTCCTACGGACTTAACAGACACGCGCTTAGCCGGAGATCTTACCACTTCAGACGCTCGCCACGGCCACACTGCAACTGCCCTACCGCCGAGCGTGCTTCCTGAGGGGTGGCTCACAAAGACCAACGGAAGTGGCCATAGGGGCAGTTTCCTATACCAACATGACAACGGACGGACAGGACCATACTAAGGATAGAAACCTCTTTGCTTTTAGGAAGCGTAGCTACCTGTTCCGACGTTGGTCCTACTGTTCTCTAGCAGACAGCCTTGTCTGCTACCCTCAAGCATGCAACTAGAAATACATATGCTCATTCATCCTCTCACACAAAAGGGAAGGGGGATGACAGTATCTTATCATATACAGTATATAAAAGAAAGCGGATGTAGGTTCCGTATGAGACTGTGTGACATGAATTACATATAAGAATTACATATAAACTGTGCTTTAAAGTGTAGTAGTGTGACAGATCGTTCTTGTTTATGTGTAAAAGTAACACGTTCCACTGCTCAGTCTCCTCCCAGATAGTCAGAAACGCCACAGTACATTTAGAAGAGGAATTTATTCCATAAATGGCAACAGATTTAAGAAATTAAACATGAAAGGAATCCAACAGAGACCTTTCACGTGTACATGTGATAACACCTATCTGAAACGTGCAGAATGCTATTCTCGTCGTTTAGGAACTCCACAATGTCTGCTTACTAAGTAAATAAAATGAAGCATTAGTTATCCTGAAGTTAGTTGTAATACCATTAAACCATGTTCTACGTTTCTATGAAGATGGAGTATGGTTTTCTTTCTCCGATGTGGTGAGGACGACTTTATGCGGAATTCTATCGAGCACATTTGTAATATCATCATGTAGAATTACTTGAGAAGGGTAGAACGAAAATGGCGTCATCAACTTCCCAAAGCTGAAAGGCAGAAGAGATGCAATTCTGATAAGCATTTATTTGCACATTTTACCAGAAATACTGTAGGAGAAGGAAGCTAGGATTCCTATAAACTTTATTCATAGTAACAAATGTGCATTGCCCTAACCCCGTAGACCTCAGAAATCACTGAATTCAGGCGTCTTTTGTAAGTCGGGGCGAAAAACTTCTTTATCCCTCAGCGCTCGTTGGCTGTAGACAGCGGGCTTCTAAGGAGAGGTCGCCAACTCGCGGAAACAATATAGGCCGTGGGAAAACGGCTACCCTCACGACTGCATTGAAACGTGACGTGACCCTCCCTGGCTTGCGGCGTGCTTATTAATTGGTTTGATTGGGAGGCAAATTGCGCGCCGCGCGCAGGATCTGTCGAAAGAGTACTCCGCGGATCCGTTCGGTGTGGCTCGCACGACTTAGCGACTTGCGAAACGATAAAAGGATCACAAAAGTGTTCGTCTAACCCGTTTAACTGACGAGAGTTTGATGAAGTCTTACAAAATTCAGTGAAAGTTAATCTAGTCAAACTGAAGCATGTAATCTGGTTTGAAAACAACTTTTTATTCGCAACATTCTCGATTACATTTCACGTGATTTTGGTCATCATTAGAACCAGTATCTTGATACGAGAACAACACATCAAATGGTCATGTAGGATCTAGCGTCTACGAAGTACGCATCCGTACGTGGGGATTCCAGGAATAATAAACGTTGGCAGATTGTATACATCATCGTCACGCGGTCCCAACACTTAGCGTGATGGTATACGGAGCTCCTGCGTCAGTGAGACGGTCACCTCTGGTTAAAAAATTCACTAATTTACTCAGTAGCCGTTATATTCCTAGATGATCGTAACGTCTGTGTTTATACAGTGTCTGTATCTTCGCATTAACACGTCGTTCAGACACACGTGCAAGTCGGAAGGAACGGGTTGACGTCAATCCAGATTCGCAAAAGGCGGATCCATTTCGTAACATTATACTTCTGACGTGCTAAAGCCAGTAGCTATGCTCCGTTTTGGAAGTCTCTGGTGCTGACCCACCTTGACACGGTGGCTGTTGCCCCGGCCATCAAGTTCTTCAGATCTCTCACACATTGACAATGTCAGGACAAGGGTTACCGAGAGACGGGTAACCACCACTCTTTACCCACTACGACTGATGTCTCGCAGAGAGTTGAAGCAGCAAGGAATGATAATCCTGTCTTTCATCCAAGCTCAGTTCAGCACGACACCTATTCGCGATAGAGCCGTTATTTCTGCCAGTGATGGCAGTTGTATGTACGAAATTTCGCATTCCTTGCATCCTAAAAACACCTAAAAATTTAATAACGTATTGTTTCTGCTATACTGTACGCGCACGAGAAGCAAAATTTCGTTAGATGCGCTCTTTCCTGCTGTTGTTAGTTTAATGGCCAGCTGTGTATTTATATGGCAAAAAAAAATTTAATCAAAATACTAAACCACATTTTTCTGAAGAAGGGTCACAGTAACACGACTCACATAGTGAATTTCGTTACTATTGTTAATTTTCTTTTTACTTGTGAAAACAACCAAACAAACTACGTAATCGTAAATGTTGTAAGACAGTTGCTGTCAGACTACGGTCTGCGGGGCTCATGCGGCTCGAATCAAGTATTGGTGCGGCCCGCGTATCTCAAACAGTATGCATCAGGTGACTAACAGATGGATCCAAATGCCTCAACTTAGGTTTGGAGCTTCTTAATAGCGTATTTTCCTGCTTAGTAACAAACAAAAGAACAGGGGTGTTACAATAATAATAACTGATAATAATTAAATAAGTAATTAATTAAAAGGAAATCTACTAAATGAAAAGTAAAGTGAACCTATATATTTCATACGCACACACATGCCACTTTCTTAGTCTCTATAATGCAAATTATGTTTTGTCCGAAAATGCACACTATATTATCGACTACATAAAAAAACACTTCACTCCTCAGTTAATTCTACTCTTTTTTACCTTTTTTAGTGTTGTAAGTGAAGGTTGGTTGACTCGTGGCGTGCTGAAAAACGTTTAATTTGGATTTCTATAATATCAGGGAAATTACTGTCTTCTCGCCCCGAGAGAAAATTCAGAACAGTTTAATTTAATTTCATACGTATCGCGTTGCCGACGTAAGAAAAAATGTAGTAAAGCAAGATCTGTAATATTTATAAATTGGGGATTGACGATCGTTACTATTAAATGAAAGCAGAAATGCCAAATTAAACAATTATTATCTAACAAAAGTAGCTTTGTATACAGACGTCTGACATCTCGTGCATTAATCTCACAGTTCTGGACATAAATAGAACTCATGTCGTATTGCGGCGAAATACGTAAAAATTACAATAATCTTAGCCTGACTCTGGAGAGAAAGAAAAACGTATTCATAGCAAAGTTATATCAGTAATCGCAACTGGCGATAATAATGGCACAATTGAACAAAATCCTAACAGGAATACAATTTCAGTTCATTTGAGAAAAAATGGAAGAAAATAAGAGGCCGATAGAGTAAGAGAGTAACTTCAGGGACTCACACCTAGTAGTGAGTACGTGGCTGGCGACCACGGGGTCCCGAGCTGAGTCCTGGCATTGCTTCCACTTACTTATGCCAGGCTCCTCACTATTATCTTTCCTATTTGGCCACCCTCGGCCAACTCTTGTTCTTTTCCGACCCTGACGCTATTAGGTTTCGAGGGCTAGGGGTCTTCCATTTCCAACCTATACTTCTGCTGAGCCGAATATCTCCCGGGATAAGGAGATTACCTTCTATCAATTGCCAACGGCCTTCTAGGAGGGCGGATGAGCGGCTAGAAGGAAGGGCACTCTCTTGCCCTTGGGGTGGGAAACTGCTCCTAAAGGCGGAGGAGCCACAAGGTGGCCAACGGCATACAATGGAGAAGGCAACGGAAAACCACTCCATTAAAGACCCGGGCGGGTATCCCATGTATCAACAGCTTATGATGGAAAGCTCTTTGGTTAAATTCTCCGGAGGTAAAATAGTCCCCCATTCGGATCTCCGGGCGGGAACAACTAAAGAGATAGAAAAATCCAAAAGCATTAATGTAAGAAGGATAGCAACATGGAACGTCAACTCACTTCTTAAATGTGATAAACTGGAAAACTTGAAAATGGAAATGAAACGAATGGATATTGATGTAATGGGAGTCTCAGAAATGAGATGGCCAAACGCTGCCAACTTTTGGTCAGGGGATTACAGAATCATACACACTGGAACAGCACAAGACAATCCCGGGATTGCAGGAGTGGATGGGGTTAATAGCACAAGGATTTGTTCAACATAGTGAGAGGATAATTTATGTCCGATTGGAAACTAAACCAAGAGACACAATCATAATCTAAATATACATGCCAACTACGAGGCACGAGGATGATGAAATCGACATGATGTATGACCACCTTGAAGAAGTAATTGGCAGAATTAAAGGAGCTGAAAACCTTGTCATCATGGGAGATATGAATGCCGTTGTTGGGGAAGGTAAAGAAGAGGATGTGGCAGGGAATTTTGGATTAGGATTAAGAAATGAAAGAGGGGATAAACTTGTAGAATTCTGCCAAAGAAATAAACTTTGCATTACAAATACCTTCTTTAATTATCATCCAAGAAGAAGATATACTTGGAAAATCCCTGGTGACATTAACAGATATCAAATTGACTTCATATTAGTGAAGCAAAGATTTAAAAACCAAGTTAAGTACGGCAGATCATATCCCGGCTGTGATGTGGAAAGTGACCACATACTCGATATGATGACGACTGAACTAAAATTCAAGAACATTAAAAAAAGAAGTACATGTAAATGGGATTTGACAAACCTGAAAAACGAAAATACACTGAAGCACTATCAACTAGAAACAGACAAGAAAACAAATACACAGGGCTGCAATGACATCCAAAGCAGCTGGGAAAAAATAAAACTGGTATTTTAGAAGCAGCAGAAGAAGTAATAGGAAAAGAAAGGACAGAGAAAAGGAAGGAATGGATCACTAATGACTTACTAAAGAAGAAGGAAATTAAAAAATTCTGTGAAGAAGGAAGACCAAGAGAAATACAAGAGTCTGAAAAACAGAATCAACAGAGAGGCAAAACAAGCAAGAGAAAAATACCTTGATGATCTCTGTATTTCAGTTGAGGACAACATGAGCAAGGGAAATATCGACAAGGCCTATAAATGTGTGAGACATTGCTTTGGAGACAGAAGAAACAAGTGTAGGCTGTGATGGATGAAAATGGCAATATGTTGGATGACGATGATGAAGGTGCAAGAAGATGGAAACAATATATAGGAAAACTGTACAGCGGACCAGACCTGTCTGAAAACATCATGGAAGAAGAAACAGAAGTAGATGCACACAACATAGGTGAACCTATATTAAAGGAAGAGTTTGAACTAGCTCTGAAAAAATTGAAAAGCAACAAATCGCCTGGTATAGACAATACCCCAGCCGAACTAATGAAATCTGGAGGAGCAAAACTGAATCAGGAGTTGTATAATCTTGTTTTCAACAGGTACGAGCAGGGTAAAATTCCTACAGACTTTGAGAAAAACATTATGATCCCCATTCCAAAGAAGGCAAATGCTACAAGATGTGAAAATTATAGGACGCTCAGCCTAGTTACGCACGCCTCTAAAATATTAACCTCAATTATCCTAAAACGCATAGAACAAAAAGTCGAAGCTACACTCTCCGAAGACCAGTTTGGATTCCGGAAAGATAGAGGAACCAAAGAAGCAATATTTGCTCTAAAACTAATAATAGAGAAACGACTAGATAAGAACCTGAAAACATACATAGCTTTCGTAGATGTAGAGAAAGCCTTTGATAATGTTAAATGGGATAAGATGTTTGAGGTACTCAAAAAAGTAGGAACAGACCATAAAGATAGAAAAATGATATGGAACCTGTACAAAAACGAGACAGCAGTTATCCGTGGACGGACAAAACAAGAAGAGGTGCAGATACGGAAAGGTGTCCGACAAGGTTGCGCACTATCCCCTGGTATCTTTAATGTATACATTGAAGAGGCGCTGAAAAAAGTAAGGAAAAATTCACAGACAGGTGTAGTAATTCATGGCCAACGAATAGATATGATAAGATTTGCCGATGATATAGCTGTCCTGGCTGAAAGTGAAGAAGGTCTTGTAGTCCTACTGAATAGAATGGATAAAGTTATGGGTGAAGAATATAATATGAGAATTAATAAAGGCCGGCCGTTGGCGGCCGAGCGGTTCTAGGCGCTACAGTCTGGAACCGCGCGACCGCTACGGCCGCAGGTTCGAATCCTGCTTCGGGCATGGGTGTGTGTGTTGTCCTTAGGTTAGTTAGGTTTAAGTAGTTCTAAGTTCTAGGGGACTTATGACTTCAGCAGTTGAGTCCCATTGTGCTCCGAGCCATTTGAACCATTTTCTAGAATTAATAAAGCAAAAACAAAAGTAATGGCATGCGACAAAGAAGATCAAGTGAAAGTCCAAGTTCATGTAGGCAATGAACTGCATGAACAAGTTGATAAATTTACTTATCTGGGCAGTAATATTACCAGGGATGGAAGGAGCAAGGCAGAAGTGAGAAGCAGAATAGCTCAAGCAAAGGCCGCTTTTAAGAAGAAGAAAAACATATTAACATCTAAGAGCATCAGCCTTGGAATCAGGAAAAGATTTTTGAAATCATATGTGTGGAGTGTGGCATGCTATGGGTGTGAAACATGGACTCTCGGGACAGAGGAGGACCAGAAGCTAAATTCTTTTGAAATGTGGTGCTATAGACGCATGCTCAAAATAAAATGTATCGACAAGGCCACAAACGAAGTGGTTCTGGAAAGAGCAGGTGAGAAGAGAAGCTTCTGGAGCTTCATTGTTAAAAGAAGAGTCCAATTTACAGGCCATCTATTAAGACGTAAAGGACTCCTGAACACAATCATAGAGGGATATGTCGAGGGAAAAAGACCAAGAGGAAGACCACGACTGAGGTACATGGATCAAATCGTGAAAGATGTGGACCTATAAAGAAATGAAGAGAAAAGCTGAAAGACGCACAGAATGGAGACAAGCTGCCATTGTAGCTGTTGCAAACCAATCCTTGGATTGACCACTACAGAAGAAGAAGAGTAAGGTGCTGTCGGAAAGGCTCGCGACTAAAGAAGAGAAAGAAAAGACGAGCCCGCATTCTTATATAGAACAAAATACAGATGATAATATTATGCCGCTCTCATTATCCTAGGCGCACATATTCGCTGACTTGCAGCGCAGTTCATTGACTCAGTGGTTAAATTATATCTTTAACTCTTGATATGTCGATAGGAAAGGAAAATGATATTACGTCGCGGGCAGGCCACAATATTACAGTGTGCTGAAAAATAATGTCCCAGAATACGCCTCGTTCTTATTGTTAGGGGGTGGGGGCGGGAAGATTGGTAAGAGTTAAGGTGTCAGGGATAATTTTATCTGTGACACTGGCGTAATTTTTTATAAACCTGTTCTTCTACTAAATGACCAATACAAAATTTATTTGCAAACACATTTTCACGTTTTATCATAAAACATTACCTCCGTTGAAAGTAGAAGAAATAGCCAGGAAATTTATAACAAATACAACCTTCAGATAGCTGAACTGATTAACGATCTTTACCTCAAGTATCAACGAAGACATTATACAATAAAAGGAATAAGGCTTTAACTAGCTCTATTAATTAATCGTTCTTTCTCCACAACAATAAATGGAATATACCTCGGTTCAGTAGCGTTGGCATAACCATGCAACTGGCGCCTTGCAATAGGAATAATAATTGGATAGAGTAACAAATAACAGATTTCTGTAACAGTCAGAAAGGAACATAATTAAAAACCGCATTCAAACATTAAAAAGAGCAATTAAAACCAGATCGGTTCCTCCCAGTTTTTGGTTAAAACTTCAAAACTCTTAGAATAGGCGCAATAAACAAACTAAGATAGTTATGGTTGAGTATTCTCAGCTATATTCTACCATGGTGCTCCCAAGATCACCATAACTTAAGAACAATGAATAATTGTTACGTTAAAAGGATTCCACAGCTGAGATAATAATAGAAAAAAAACCTCAATATTCAACCATTGACTATCACTCAGTGGCTATAGCCTATCTATTGGGAGCCCATAAAATATTCATATAGCTTACCAGTTAATGATGAGATATGTACATGTACAGCCCCTAGGTGCCACCCCACGAAGTCGATATTGGCTCTTGAGCAATAAAGGTTGACGAACACTGTTGTAAATGAACGGCATCATGGAACCACAAACAGCTACTGGCACATACATTTTTTCACAGACAAGCACTTCTGGTCAAGTAGCTATCATCAATTCGCGGATTACAATTACTCCACTAGTTGAAGTCCGATACTGGATGGCCGGCCGAAGTGGCCGTGCGGTTAAAGGCGCTGCAGTCTGGAACCGCAAGACCGCTACGGTCGCAGGTTCGAATCCTGCCTCGGGCATGGATGTTTGTGATGTCCTTAGGTTAGTTAGGTTTAACTAGTTCTAAGTTCTAGGGGACTAATGAGCTCAGCAGTTGAGTCCCATAGTGCTCAGAGCCATTTTTGATACTGGATGTCTGAGAATTAACAGAAGTTACAGCACCTTTTAATGATTCCATGATGCCGTTCTGCAGGTACTTTGTAGCTGTCCCGAACTGCTTTCTGCTAATGTTATGATTCCGATACGTGCATAATTTAAAGTCATCAGAAACTTTGGTAGACATTTGTGTCACGTATAAACTAACTCTTAAGAGTAGCTAGCTGTTTTTGTTGCAGAATATGTTTCACACGGAGAAAATAATTTAGTTGGTTTCAGAGAATTCAAAAAAGGAGGAGTGGTGAACAGATTTTATGCGGGTGGGGGGGGGGGGTTAATAAGGAGGACAGAGAATTACAGTTCAACGAACACGAATGTGTCTTGTAGAAAGAAACAGAGCATGCAGTAGGGAAAGACTTTAATGCAGATAATGGTGAACAATATGTCAGCAAAATACTGGCAAAATATATGAGGTAGCTTGTTTGCCGAGAAAGTGTTCCTGTGAACGTTAATCCGGCAGACCAAGCAAGGCATGCGAATACGTCTGATAAAAGCGCTGTAACGCCCGGACACTAGCGCCGTAAAAGAACATAGATGCGATTTACTGCACACAACGAAACGCTGCTGTAGTTCTCGGAATAAAGGCAGTCATTCTTCGTCTAAACGATTCGACGAAGCTGTAATGAGATACGCATTACATTATGAGTGTTATTTGGAAGGGTGCGGTCTATGAGATTCCCCGCTTCCTTAATACTACGGTAGACTGTGACGGTTGTCAAGAACGGAAAAAAAGGTCCTTCGCCGCCTATTGTTATTATCCGACTACCGTTTCCCCTAAACCGTGGCCACGGTTCTTGTAAGGCTAACAGGCGGTTCACAGCGGAGAAACTGAATTTGCTTGGGAATTACTTCATCCGGAGGCGCTATACCTGTCGCTTTCGTGCCGTTCGGCTCGTTTAACTTGGCCCTCGTGGCACGGCTGACTTCCTCCCAGCCCCTGCCTCTCGCTCTCCGCCCTGTGTCGGCGACAGAAAAAGCTTACACCTCGAGGCATTTGTCTGGCGGAGGGGTGAACGCAGCAGCAGTTTCGGGGTATTTGTTTTGTGCGCCTAGCGTCCCTCTTGTTAAGGAAGGCACCCACTCCCGCTAAAGCTGTTTTTAAAAACCTGAGCCACCGTACCTTTTCTCCGCCACCCAGTTACGGCTTCCTTTGTATTGCCCCACCCACCCTATACGTCCCTCGCGCGGATGGCGACCGTGTTAAAGTTATGATTACTTCTCCCGGTTCTCTACACCACAGGTGTGCGTGTATGAGTGTGTGTGTGTGTGTGTGTGTGTGTGTGTGTGCGTGCACGCATGCGTCTGCATGCCTTGAGCGAAGCCGCTGATGTCTTCGTCCCTGGAACGCAACGCACCAGGCCCGTCGTGACTGACGTATTACGCGACTGTGGACACCGCCGAACCTCTGCGCCTTAATGCGGTCTCTGTGAATTACAGGTTATTCGAAAGTACTGATTTAATCTAAAAATGAAATGTCTGTTGTATTTATGCGTACGTAAACGGAAAAGCAAAGTAAGGCTGTAACTAGCTGTCGACTACCAATTGAACTGGTCGTACCATCAAACCAGTACACATAACTGGAGTTGGCACATCGCACCTTCACAAGAACAGTGACAGATCCAAAAATGTGATACTTGAGATCGTCTTACAGAATTCTATAAAACTAGTTTTGATATAGTATAAGCTTCCTTCAAATTTCAAGTAAATACATTTGGCAGTAAATTCCATTATATTCTGGACAACAGTAATGCAGACAAGCAATTCTGTTCTCTTCAGATCTTAGGTGTTATCAGATAATTAGTAATTAGGTCTTTGAGTCGTGTCACTTTACTTCCTTTTCTAAAAAAAAAAGTCATTGCTATGACCCCTCCTGTAATATTTTGCCACTTTTCCGTTGACATATATATATCCGACAGCAAACGTAGTACTTAAGATGATGCAAAAAATGAAAAAAAATTGAAACCGTTTTACTGGAGAAATATAAAATGCAGAATTATAGTTTATGAAAAATTAATAACATTAATAAAATTTAGTAAGGAACATCAGTTAGGTACAAGTTAAGGAAGACAATTTACGGAATCATAGACTCGTTTATATTCTTATACAGGGTGTTACAAAAAGGTACGGCCAAACTTTCAGGGAACATTCCTCACACACAAAGAAAGAAAAGATGTTATGTGGACATGTGTCCGGAATCGCTTGCTTTCCATGTTAGAGCTCATTTTATTACTTCTCTTCAAATCACATTAATCATGGAATGGAAACACACAGCAACAGAACGTACCAGCGTGACTTCAAACACTTTGTTACAGGAAATCTTCAAAATGTCCTCCATTAGCGAGGATACATGCATCCACCCTCCGTCGCATGGAATGCCTGATGCGCTGATGCAGCCCTGGAGAATGGCGTATTGTATCACAGCCGTCCACAATACGAGCACGAAGAGTCTCTACATTTGGTACCGGGGTTGCGTAGACAAGAGCTTTCAAATGCCCCCATAAATGAAAGTCAAGAGGGTTGAGGTCAGGAGAGCGTGGAGGCCATGGAATTGGTCCGCCTCTACCAATCCATCAGTCACCGAATCTGTTGTTGAGAAGCGTACGAACACTTCGACTGAAATGTGCAGGAGCTCCATCGTGCATGAACCACATGTTGTGTCGTACTTGTAAAGGCACATGTTCTAGCAGCACAGGTAGAGTATCCCGTATGAAATCATGATAACGTGCTCCATTGAGCGTAGGTGGAAGAAACTAAAATGAGCTCTAACATGGAAATTAAGCGTTTCCGGACACATGTCCACATAACATCTTTTCCTTATTGGTGTGTGAGGAACGTTTCCTGAAAGTTTGGCCGTACCTTTTTGTAACACCCTGTATAATGGAGGAATACATTTCGACGAGAAAATGGACTCAATATGAAATTTATTTATAGCAGAAACATCCATTTTTTTTCTAGTACACTGCAACACAGGAAATTTCGTAATATTTACAACGTCTGTAATCCAACAGCGTCTGTCGCTTCACACATGCATGCATGACTGAAGAAAATTGTAATGAAAGATACAGACACTGCATAAACGCAGATACTATAATAATGAATGGTGTTAGAAATAACATTCCACATACCTTAGACATCAAATATTCACAACTCAGGAAATGCGTCTCTTCTTGAATGACCCATGCATACTTACCAATAGCAATATTGAAGCGACGCAGTCCTCGCCGTGGCGAATCATGAAGTGGCCTGCAACAAAACTGACACCACTGTCCTGAAGGGAACAAACTGCGAGATAGAGATCTGACGTTTCTTGTACACACTATTGCACTTCCCACTTATTTTTCAGTGACGTAAACTAAAAATTGTCGTTTTTGACTTGCGTCGGTTTTCTTGCCGGGGTGCTATATAATTTACGTTCTTGCACAACATGTGTATACACACACACACACACACACACACACACACATACACAAACACACACTCATTGCACAACATGTGTATACACACACACACACACACACACACACACACACACACACACACACACACACACACTCAGATTAAAATGCATTGCGCAACACATTCTGAAGGTGAACCCGGAAACATGTCGATCAATTGTGGAACATGCTGTTTCTCAATTTGAGCTTGTTTCGGAAATCGGTGGACAGCAAATTGAACATGTTTTGCTTCATTCAAACAGAAATTAATATTCAGATTTGATTTTGATTGATGCTTTTAATGCGATTCTTGACCTCAAAACAATTAAAAACCGAGGTGATTGATGCTTTTTTGCGGTTTTTGGTCTCAGGCAATTAAAAACCGATGTTAGTGATGCTTTTTATACGGGTTTTGGCCTCAGGACAATTGAAAACCGATTTTCCCCATCCGATGTGATATGATATTGCCGTGGTGGATGGGCTTACGTAACTAACAGTATCACACCTGTGCACCCATGCACACTGGGTAGTACAGTTTTTTTAACGTCAAACGTACACCTTAGACGATGTTATATGATTCGTTTGTCATTTGTAGTCGAGGACTATTAAATTATGATGCTTACAGCGCCAACTATTGCTATATTTTGTAACTATTTATTTTTCTTCTTTCATACGTTTTCCCCCTTCGCCGACCAGTGATGTTATTTCTACGGCAGTTTGAAAGTTTGTAAAAAATGGTAAATTTGAGGTACGATCGCCGGCCGGTGTGGCCGTGCGGTTCTAGGCGCGTCAGTCTGGAACCGCGTGACCGCTACGGTCGCATGTTCGAATCCTGCCTCGGGCATGGATGTGTGTGATGTCCTTAGGTTGGTTAGGTTTAAGAAGTTCTAAGTTCTAGGGGACTGATGACCTCAGAAGTTAGGTCCCATAGTGCTCAGAGCCATTTGAACCATTTGAGATACGATCTTATGGGACCAAACTACTTAGGTCATCGGTCCCTAAGCTTACACACTATTTAATCTACCTTAAACTGACTTACGCTAAGGACGTCACACACACCCATGCCTGAGGGAGGGCTGGAACCTCCGACGGGGGGAGCCGCGCGGACCGTGACAAGACGCCTAAGACCACGCGGTTACCCCGCGCGGCCTTTGAAAATTTAACTTTAATTATAATCTCCCCGTAAATGAAACTTCTTCTCAAAATCAGTTTACCCTATTCTCAAGCCCATAATACATATTTTTCAGCAAACTCTAAATAGCTTTTTTATGTTTAGGTGTTAACGCAGATTTCTACAGTCGTTTCCAGGTGTTTGTCATTTGACAAAATTTGTCGTAAATGTCTCCTAGTTACCGGCAACTGTAAATCAGCAACAAGTTGAAAAGAATAACGGTTTGTGTCCCTTGCTTTGCGTGACAGTAACCGTTTCGATCTCTCAGATAATTTTCTACTTTGCCCATGTTATCCGCTCTGTCCATTTCGAACGCCCAATGTAACGAAATTAGAAATCACTCTACTTGAACGGTTCAACTTCTTGGCTACTTGATGATTAGAGAGACCCATTTCCTTTTACGCATCGATTTTTGCTGTTTCATCACATGACAACTGTTTTCCAAGTGGCAATTGTCAGAATTGTGGCTTATGTACACAATACTCACTCTCACTAATGGTGTCTGTTTCCTGTCTACAGGAAAGGCACGTATGCACACGCTAACACCGCACAGAACCGTCTGCCTTTATACCGAGTTCCACCCTCTACCACCTGTATCGTTGATGTCTCGTTATATACTGTACTACTAACATCAAATGTGATACCATTTGAGTGCAATTGTCATTACACTGGATCTCATGTTATTTAATATATAACGTGCACAATTATTCCATATGAAAATGCTGATTTTCCTAGAAACATTCGTGCCTTTATACTGATTTCCACTACTATGTGGAGAATGAAAAGGCTAGCACATGACAGACTAACGTGGAGAGCTGTATCAACCCATTCTTCGGAATGAATATTGCAACAGCAACTCGTATTTCTTATAAACACAATTTTATATTTCAGCCGCAGCTTACTAATTAGTTATTATGTGATCCAGAATGAAACTTTCACTGTAAGTGAAATGTGCGCTGTTCTGAAATTTGGTAGATTAAAACGTGCTGGACAGAGATTTGAACTCGGAACCTTGTCTTTTGTGAGCAATGCTCTTATCTACTGACCATCCGGTCATGGACAGCTAAGGGTAAAACCACTGGCAATGAAAGACAAGGTTCCGAATTTGAATTCCCGTCCGGCACAAGTTTTAACATGCGTTTCTGTAGCACAGTGTCATTTTCACGGCTTATTATTACCTTCAATTAATTTCACATTTGCATAGTGGCATTCAGTTTGTCTTTTGCCATTTTGTTAAGAATGAGTGTGTAAGACAATTTCCTAGAGCTGACGCTATGTGATAATATAACTGAGTAGGTTTCCGCGGCCAGTCATTTAATGTAAAAGTTTTCTGTGTATAGTGCAGCAGCATATTGGAAAAAAAACTATTACTGCAGAAATCATTTCGGCAACGGCTACAGTGGGCTTCTTCTTGGCCTATTGTGTGAATTTGCTCTCCAGATTCACTTTAGTCATGACTGCTCTGAGTATGACATTAGTCAAAAATTTTAAAAATCGCTGATACACACTGAAGCGCCAAAGAAACTGGTATAGGCACTTGTATACAAATACAGAGATATGTAAACAGGCAGAACACGGCGTTGCGGTCAGAAAACGCCTACGTAAGACAAAACGTTTCTGGCGCAGTTGTTAGATCGGTTACTGCTGCTTCAACTGCAGGTTATCAAGGTTTATGTTTGCCTGAAACGTGGTGTTACAGTCGGCGCACATGCGATGGGACGCAGCATCTCAGAGGTAGCGAATAAGTGGGGATTTTGCCGTACGACCATTTCACGAGTGTGAAATATAAGGAATAATGTAAAACATCAAATCTCCGACATCGCTGTGGTCGCAAAAGATTCTGCAAGACGGTGACCAACGACGGTCGAAAAGAATCGTTCAGCATGACAGAAGTGCAATCCTTCCGAAAATTTCTGCAGATTTCAATGCCGGTCCATCATCTAGTGTCAGCTTGCGAACCATTCAACGAAACATTGTCGATATCGGCTTTCGGAGCCTTGATGACTGCATGACACAAAGCTTTACGCCTCGCCTGGCCCCGTCAACACCGACATTGGACTGTTGATGACTGGAAATACGTTGCCTCGTCGGACGAGTCTCGTTTCATATTGAATCGAGCGGACAGACGTGTTCGTGTATGGTGACAACCTCATGAATCCACTGACTCTCCGTGTAAGCAGGGGACTGTTCAAGCCGGAGGAGGCTCTGTAATGGACTGGGACGTGTGCATTGGAGTGATGTGGGACCCCTGATGCGTCTAGATACGACTCTGGCAGTTTATACATTCATAACGATCCTGTCTGATCACCTGCATCCATTCATATCCGTTGTGCATCCCGACGGACTTGGGCACTTCCAGCAGGACAATGTGACACCACATACCTCCAGAATTGATACAGAATGGCTCCAGGAACACTCTTCTGAGTTTAAACACGTCCACTGGCCACCAGGCTCAGCAGATATGAACATTGTTGAGCATATCTGAGATGCCTTGCAACGTGCTGTTCAGAAGAGATCTCCACCCCGTCGTACTCTTACGGGCAGCCCTGCAAGATTCATAGTGTCAGTTACCTCCAGCACTACTTCAGCCATCAGTCGTGTCCACGCCACGTCGTGTTGCGGAACGTCTGCGTGTTCGCCCCTACTTGATATTAGCCAGGTGAGACAGTTTCTTTGGCTCTTCAGTGCAATTGGTTTCTTGAGATGGAAGGAGTGGAATCTATAGGTTACTGCGTTAGACGTGCTACACTCCTTCAGTGGTAAAGTAGATACACTTACGGCATGTACAAAGTGGAATGTGAGTGTGGAGAGGTATACCGTGGCAAAACCGGCAGGCCAACAGTAACACGCTACTTAACAACTAGGACAGCACAGCAAATGTGTAGTGACCGAGTACCAGCAAGACCGCAGCAAAAAAAATAAGAATTTAACGAAACTTGCGTACTTGGCAAGCTGCAATAAATAGTGAGACGCAAGACAGAGAAGCCACTGAAATGCTAAAAAACCGAAACAAGGTGAATAGAGAGAACTCACCTCCTGGTTTGCCCTACACTGGCTGCCAACCATCAGAGCCCAGCAGGCTGCACCAACGATACGAGACGTGAACGCTACCGGCCAGTCACATCCTCACTCCCCTCACCGCAATATCCAATTACCGTGAAGTTCCTACTCCTCAAGAGAACAATTACACCACTTTCTTTTTACAAATTATGGTATAATGTCCTGCTCAGCGAACAGTCACGATAAAATATAATGAATCTGGACAGCAGAAGCACGCCAGTAGACTCAGAAGGCCATTGTAGGCATGGCCGAAACATTGATTTCTCCAGTAATAGCTTTTTGGAATGTAACGCCAAATACAGCGATATTTATTTATAACTTATGAGGTATACAGAACATTTAAAAGTAGATAAATCACTTGAATATTCAGATTGTATAGGTTCAATGGAATGATAAGAATGGGAGGCTCTGTACGTTATAAATGAGAAAATTGCCGCACTTACGAATACGGCGAAGCAACGAAGGAACCTTAATAGAGTAAGACACATGACCTTATGTAAAACAAAATTTAATTATTTTCTGTTGTGTGAACACAAAAAAGACACTGACTTAGCTCGTAGCGCAGTATGTGAAAAAGGTAATTTTCCAAGAGGAATTCCCTGTCTGAAAATGCATTTCGAATGCTGCGGGGCGTCAAAGTTTGCGAAGGTCGACGTGAACGTATCTTCAGATTATATGATAATCTATGGGGGAGACCCGCGAAAACGGGACCATGGAATGGTTCCATCCAAAAGTAATTAGATTTATCCCGCTGGAAGACAATCAATTCCTCTTTCGTAGAACGCGGTCGGCTGCTGACGGATACAAAACCGCACCCACTCTTGCACTTCCTCATCCGACGGAAACCGAGGTCACTGCTCGTCCTCCTTCAGGTCAGCAAATATGTGCAAATCGCAAGTTGAAAGACCTAGGTTGTTCGGAGGGTGCTGCAGTTTCCCAACCAGATCCCAGAAGCGTGGCCTTCGTCTGATTGGCAATGTGGTGGTGGGCGTTAGAATGCGACGGAATTAATCCTTCCGACAGCATTCTTGAGCGTTTTGAGTTTACGGCGTATGGCAGTTAGTGTTTCCATAGTGCTGCGTGTTGGTAGCGGTTCCACGCTCGAAGAACTCCGCGCGCAGAGGGTTCCTGCAGTCAAAGGAGATTATCATGATCTTACCGGTCCTCGTTTGAATATCTCTGGATTCTTTGGCCGGGTTGATGAGGGACGCTTCCAATATTGACTTTAGCATTTGCCTTCGGGCTGTTGGAATGCTGTCGGATGTAATCATCCTGTTGCGCTATAAAGTCCGCTCCCATATTGCAGATCGGACGAAGGCTACACTTTCGCGATTTTGTTGAACAACGCCTATCTTTACCATGAAATTTTCACGTCTTTGGCGACTAAAAGAAAGACTTTGGCTTTACTCAGTCGAGGAAATGCAAGAGAGGGTGAGGGGTGCTGTCGTGGGTCCGTCAGCGGCCGACTGCGTTCTTCTTAATAGGGAAATGATCTTCTCTCACAGTGGAATAAATGTCTTAATGCACGTGGTGATTATTTTCGAAGCGAACCCTTCCATGGTCCCGTTGTGGCGGGCGTTCGATTTTTATTTGACTGCCTCTTAAAATTAGTATATAACCTGGAGGCTACCAGCGTAGTTTGCGTCAGTCTCTCCACTGGAGATGTAGAATCCAGGGTCAAGTTGTACTACAAAATTTTGAACGTCTTCTGCTGTTAACTTCTTGATGTAACCTCTTTTTGGTTGTTTAGGTTCCTGATAGGTTCAGACCACGGATTACCTACGAATGTAAGACCTGATACGCCCTGAATTAAAAAAAAATACCCCCTCATATACAATTTTTAGACCCATGGATCAAGTGAATAAAGCGATTTGCTAAATTTGTAGTGCATTAACTAGACAAGGTGATCTTGTTTTGTGTAAAGATTTACGATGAGAATAGCAAAAATAAATAAAATAAAATGAATAAAAATAAAAATAAATAAAATCTGAATTTACCCGAATCTGCGTAACATAACGAACATGCCACCATGTATACACTACTGGCCATTAAAATTGCTACACCACGAAAATGACGTGCTACAGACGCGAAATTTAACCGAGAGGAAGACGATGCTGTGATATGCGAATGATTAGCTTTTCAGATCATTCACACCAAGTTGGCGCCGGTGGCGACACCTACAACGTGCTGACATGAGGAAAGTTTCCAACCAATTTCTCATACACAAACAGCAGTTGACCGGCGTTGGCTGGTGAAACGTTGGTGTGATGCCTCGTGTAAGGAGGAGAAATGCGTACCATCACGTTTCCGACTTTGATAAAAGTCGGATTGTAGCCTATAGCGATTGCGGTCTATCGTATCGCGACATTGCTGCTCGCGTTGTTCAAGATCCAATGACTGTTAGCAGGGTAATACGGAACGCCGTGCTGGATCGCAACGACCTCGTATCACCAGCAGTCGAGATGACAGGCATCTTATCCGCATGGCTGTAACGGATCGCGCAGCCACGTCTCGATCCATGAGTCAACAGATGGGGACGTTTGCAAGACAACAACCTTCTGCACGAATAGTTCGACGACGTTTGCAGCAGCATGGTCTATCAGCTCGGAGACCATGGCTGCGGTTACCCTTGACGCTGCATCAGAGACAGGAGCGCCTGCGATGGTGTACTCAAAGACGAACCTGGGTGCACGAATGGCAAAACGTCATTTTTTCGGATGAATCCGGGTTCTGTTTACAGCATCATGATGGTCACATCCGTGTTTGGAGACATTGAGGTGAACGCACATTGGAAGCCTGTATTCGTCATCGCCATACTGGCGTATCACCCGGCGTGATGATACGGGGTGTCATTGGTTACACGTCTCGGTCACCTTTTGTTCGCATTGACGGCACTTTGAACAGTGGACGTTACATTTCAGACGTCTTGCGACCCGTGGCCCTACCCTTCATTCGGTCCCTGCGAAACCCTACATTTCAGCAGGATAATGCACGGCCGCATGTTGCAGGTCCTGTGCGGGCCTTTCTGGATATAGAAAATGTTCTACTGCTGCCCTGGCCAGCACATTTTCCAGATCTCTCACCAATTGAAAACGTGTGTCAATGGCGGCCGAGCAACTGGCTCGTCACAATACGCCAGTCACTACTCTTGATGAACTGTGGTATCGTGTTGAAGCTGCATGGACAGCTGTACCCATACACGCCATTCAAGCTCTGTTTGACTCAATGCCCAGGCGTATCAGGGCCGCTATTACGGCCAGAAGTGGTTGTTCTGGGTACTGATTTCTCAGGATCTATGCACCCAAATTGCTTGAAAATGTAATCATATGTCAGTTCTAGTGTAATATATTTGTCCAATGAATACCCGTTTATCATCTGCATTTCTTCTTGGTGTAGCAATTTTAATGGCCAGTAGTGTAAAATGTACGTAGTGTAAAGCTGTGCGTTGGGTATGTGGACCACAAATACAAGACGTCAAATAATCACACTTTCTATTGAAGGAAGGACTGAGAGTCTGCACTCTTCAATGTGCGAAACGAAACCAGTACATAGGGTTTAACGATAACTGTTTACAACGTACTACATTCGTGGAGGGAAGTCGAAATGAACAATTCGTTACATGACACTTGTAGTCTACCAAAGCGAGAAACAGCCTTAAATTAGCCTACAAAAGCCCCCTAAGCTACAGCAAGTACCCAACGCGGGGGTTTTCAATCTCTTCTTACTCTTTGACGTCAACAGTTTCGTTAACATTGCTAATGCAAACTTTCCCGTAAGAATAATCAAAGGAAAAAGACTTATGTAATCGTTATGGGATGGCAAATTACATTTACACTCGATATAAACTTAACCCTTACAAGCAAAATAGTTTCGTAGTAGAAGGCTAGACAAACTGAACGACCTAATTTTCATTTCAGACAAACGTCAATTTTACATTTTGTATGTTTACGAACAAGGGTTTTTAATACTGAAGGATGATTTTAGCCAAAATATAGCCTGTGAAGCATCGTTGCAGCTTAGTTGGCTTTTTATAGGCCCATTTGTAGCTGTTTTCCGATTTGATAGTGTCCTGGATCAGTTTTTGAGATATCGTCTTGATCCGCATAACTGCTTTACGGTATAAACAGTTATCGTTTACACTCTGTGTATATTCGTTCACTATGAAGTTTTACTACTACTGTTACGATAGTCTGGGAGATGCAGAAACAACAAAAGGAATGCTAGACTTCACAGATCAAGTAGATGCATGCAAACTATGGAATGTGGCAAATGAAACTAAGATGGAAACTCAGGCAAATTAAGACATCAGCCAGTCACTATTAATTACACTATATATTTTAACGAAACAGAACTATTTCGGGACTATAACAAAAAAAAATCATACATCATCAGACACCACCATACGTTTCATTTAATAAATTTATTAATTGTTGACAAAGTGGATGTTGAATCGTAACTGCAGTTTCCTAGAGATATGATCAAAGTTCATGCAAAAGGAAAGAGAAAAGTTAAAAATACTTATACACCAGGTCTACTGAGGCACTACGACAATTAATAACGTAAATTATTTCTTAAGAGAATTGTGTACTGCGTCTTTACAATGTGGAAAGCAAAATGAAGTAAGTTATTTTAGTGCACGTTTGGAAGTACTCTCAGCAAAGACAATCGTAAACGTGTGCACACAGCAGACTATTAAAAATACGGAACATTGTCAACGACTAAACGTATATAAGACGCTACGAAATAGCTGTATGTATTTTGGCAGAAAGTTGGTGAAACGCAAACAGTACAACTACTTTAACGAAATTCTCTTGGTTTTCCTGGCACATTATCTTTACACTACTTGAAGTTTGCAAGATATAAAACCGACCACCTTAAACCTAGGATATTTCATTCTTTAAAAAAACTATTTCTTCGCGACCAGCCTTGTGGTCGTTTTCAAAACATATAAAGTGCATGTAGTACAAATACGTACAAACATAGAAATTACAGAAACTAACTCACACACATCGTCCCTTTATAAGACCATTGCGCAAAAGTAGGGACGCGTTGTCAGAATAGGGTACGTGTAGATGTTCCAGACACAGCTTCACAGTGGTATATGTAACAGGTGCACCACAGTGTCGATTGAAATGGCGCCGCCGGCCGAAGTGGCCGAGCGGTTCTAGGCGCTACAGTTTGGAACCGCGCGACCACTACGGTCGCAGGTTCGAATCCTGCCTCGGGCATTGATGTGTGTGATGTCCTTAGGTTAGTTAGGTTTAACTAGTTCTAAGTTCTAGGGGACTGATGACCTCAGCAGTTAAGTCCCATAGTCCTCAGAGCTATATGAACCATTTGAAATGGCTCGACAACTGGAAACCTACTACAAAGTTATAGCTCCCCCTCCCCCCTCCCCCCCCTCCGAGCACTTCATATCTCTTTGTATACAACATTAAAAGTCAAAATATTATATGAATTTAAATTACCGTCTGGGCTTGTGTAAAGTAATAACTAAAAAGTTTGTATTATTTTGATAAATTTCAATTGTGCTGACAGCCACTGTATATGAACTTTATGGAATCAACAAGGGACAAGTCGTGATAACTCTGCATATACTGATACACACAAAAGGAATCTATCTAAATACAAAGGCTACTGCCTGCTGCACACAAGGCTAACAATAAGTTTTCACTGTTGCAAGAAATATCATTTACTGTTAATCAGTCAACAGTTCACAATGGAAAACTGATATTATGAATCTTCGTCAATTCGTCGTATAAAAAGAAGTGTTAGTAACAAATCAGAATGTCGAAACAACACGCTTTATTTGTTTCTTTTCTAATAAAAGACAGCGTATCGCAAAAAACATAGACCAGAGTTAGTCTATTTAAAGAAATGCTGCTGAATGTGATGATGAATTGATTACTGAACTTGCAGTTACTCTTCCTGTCTTCAAACGAAAAATGTCATATTTCTGCCCCATCCTTATGTCGTCATCTTAAACAAGGTGTAGAAAAGAGATTGAGTACCAGCAAAAATGGCAGTGTAGGTACAATTGACTGTATTTTGATAGTGATATGGGTGGGAATTTTTGGAAATTGTTGGAAATGCATTTAAAAATGATATCGAAGACCTATAAAAAAAACAAAAAACCAGACAGTATGTTCATTACTGTGCCTCTCACCAAATTTAGAAAACCTTCTCTAATTACAGAAGAACCAGAAAAGCTCTCCAACTCAGAAAAACACACAAAAGACGTTGCACTTGAAAACTGTAAATTACGGATATTAAATGCTCCATTTCATTTGCACATAATTAAACAAAATTATACAGAAAGTGTCAAATCTCCAAGCAGGGCCTTCTTTATTTCGGAGTGAGTTTTTCCTTGGTAAAAAGGAAATCCTCCAAACAACACAATATTAACCTCCAATCCGAAAGATAGTACTAAAAAGTGAAATTAACCTTGAAAAGTGTGTTAAATTTCAGAGTAGAGGTCCACACCACACGAGTTAGCAAATATACTGCGTCGGAATTATTAAATTCCTTTACTGGAGTTCTGGACAGTCAAAATGAAATAGTTCCCCATGATAAATAACCTTACTTAATGTCAGGTGTTTCTAACCAAAGTGAACTGTCTCTGCTAATTTGTCATGTTGCACCTCCATCGTCTTTTGAAGCAAAGGTAGGGTTTTTATGTCTGGTTGAACTGAAGAGTACTACTGAAACTATATTTACAGCAATTTAAGGTGAATTAAGGAAACGAAGAGTTTCTTACGGCAAATTAGTAACATGCTCTTTCGATGGCGCTACTAATTTTAGTGGTTTG
This sequence comes from Schistocerca cancellata, assembly GCF_023864275.1. Lineage (NCBI taxonomy): Eukaryota > Metazoa > Arthropoda > Insecta > Orthoptera > Acrididae > Schistocerca > Schistocerca cancellata. The sequence continues at coordinate 460,208,242 of NC_064630.1, forward strand.
TCGCTGGGTTCCGAGCTCAGTTACCAGAAAAAGGGAAGCATGATATGACCTGCATTCATTGCAGAGCCACAGTTTTGTCAGTTACTGCCACCAAGTGCAGGAATGAACATTCTATAATAAAGTAATATTGTTAAGAACATTTATAAAATGCTCCATGCTTCTATTAAATGTAAAATGTACTGCATGAAATTCAGTGTACTTCAGAACAACCGTTGACATTCGCCGGTTGAGCAATTAACGCACAGTTCATGCTGCAGGTTGACAATTATTGAACTATATGAAATAAAATCGTCAAAACTTCTGAACGGTCTGCGATAGGACGTCCAAATTGCACGGTTTGCAGCGGGGCTTGATGGAAATTATACTGAAGCGCCAAAGATACTGGTACTGGCATGCGTATTCAAATACAGAGATATGTAAACAGGCAGAATGCTGCGCGGCGGTCGACAACACCTAGATAAGACAACAAGTCTCTGTCGCAGTTGTTAGGTTACTGCTGCTACAATGGCAGCTTATCAACATTTAGGTGAATCTGAAGATGGTGTTATAGTCGACGCATGAGCGATGGGACACATCATCCCCGAGGTAGCGAGTACGTGGGGATTTTCCCATACGACCATATCACAAGTGTACCGTGAATATTAGGAATCCAGCAAAACATAAAATCTCCGACATCACTGCGGCCGAAAAGAGATCCTGCAAGACCGAGACCAACGATGACTGAAGAGAATCGTTCAATGTGGCAGACATGCAAACTTTCCGCAGAATGCAGCAGGTTTCAATGCCGGAACATCAAGTGACAGCGTGCGAACCATTAAACGAAACATCTTCGACATGGGCTTTCGCAGCCGAAGCTTTACGTCATAGGACTGTTGATGACTGGAAAATTGTTGCCTGGCCGGACGAGACTCGTTTCAGGTTGTATCGAGCGGATGGACGAGTACGGAGACAACCTCATGAACCTATCGACCCTGCATGTCAGTAGGGGACTTTTCATTTTGGTGGAGACTCTGTAATGGTGTGGGGCGCGTGCTATTGGAGTGATATGGGACCCCTGATGCGTTTAAATACGACTCTTACAGATGACATGTATGTAAGCATCCTGTCTGATTACCTGCAACCATTCATGTCTATAGTGCATTCCGAAGGACTTGGTCCATTTCAGTAGGACAATGCGACACCCCATATGTCCGGAATTGCTGCAGTGTGGATGCAGGAACACTCTTCTGAATTTAAACACTTCCGCTGGCCACCAAATTCCTCAGAGATGAACATTATTGAGTATATCTGGGATGTATTGCAACGTGCTGTTCAGAAGAGCTTTCCACCCCTCGTACTCTTTCTGATTTATGAAGAGCCCAGCAGGATTTATTATGTCAATTCCCTCCAGCACTACTTTAGACGTTTGTCGAGTCGATGCCATGTCGTGTTGCGGTACTTCGGCTTGTCCGCTGGGGCCATACACGATATGGCGGGTGTACCAGTTTCTTTGGCTCTTCAGTGTCGTGTGCGCTGTATGGTTTGGTTTAGCGGCCTTAAAAATGGATTTTTACTTGGTTTTAAAAGTTTTAATAACTGGCGCCACAGTAGAAATTGCTTTTTCACAAATTACTTTTTTAACCAAATTTATTGAATCTCTCTCTTCTTTGTGTTTTGCAGTCATCAATGATAATTCTATTTCGTTTGATACTGAGGTGGTATGAAGAGAAATCACATGACAGAGTTTTCTAAATTATTTCATGACTTAATTACTTGCTTTAAGCTTATAGTATCACTTGCCGAAAGTATTATTTTGTGAGAAATATTTGTCATCATTCGTTAATTTTATTTGAAATTCTTTGATATAATTTCGTAGTATGAATCATCCTTGCAGGTACTGTATGCTTTCAATTTATGTGGATCATCACTGTTTATCCAGTCGTATGAATTCTTCCATTCCCACGGCTGACGCCACTGACCTTTTCGGTATTCCGCCCCAGACACAAAGTTCACCGTTAAAAAAAAACGACTATTCATAAACATGAAGTTCAAGAATAATGAGAAAAACACAGGAACGGTGGTAAAAGTGACGACAGGCGATAAGAAAGTCCAGTCAACAATAATAATAATAAGGCAAGACGATCGAATGTTTCCGCTCAGAAGTGAATGCGCCGGACTGCACCTACTTTTTTATGCGATTGCTTCCACAGACTGGTTGCAGTAGAAAGAACTGAATGAATACCAGTCCAGCCGACACGTAAAGCTACAACCGACTGTGTCGACTGCTTACAATTGGTTGCTCCCACAGACTGGTTTCACTCAAAAGAATGAATGAATAATTCAACCGATACGCAGTATTACAACCGAATGAATCGATTGTTTTTCCAACAAAAGACAGAATCGATAATTTTCATTCAGTTATTCGCATCAGTAAACATACAGCGCATACTTACTGTGTGTCAATTAGACGTTTCAGATATACGCGCCATCTGATGCATATGGGTGCCAAACACTGGACTGGAGTTAACAGACGGTTACATTATACAAATTCAGTTCCTAGCATTTTACAGCTGTTTAGGCTGCCATCTTTTAGTTTTATGGTTTGTATTGAGCACTGAATGAATATTCTTAGCAGCAACAGGGTTGAACCTTATTTACAGCGAACGACCAAAAGTGATGGTAAGGCACTTGACACGGGTCGTTCATCGGCTACCGAAGCGTATACGGAGCTTTTGCCTCCATACAGACACCCCACACTCGAACTGGCGACGATCAGACACAGAGTTGATAGCCAGCCGTTCCGTGTGGCTCTGAGGACGTAACGCACTCACGTCAAACATTTGTGGCCATGCTGTGCGACAGTTTATGGGTGTAGAAACATGGTTTCTGCTCCACCGTTGACACTGTTGATATCGGAAACCCGAATCTTGTGTAATGTCCGGTATTCTATGATCAATGAGTTTGAAAGCAATCATTGCCACAAACAAAATCGATTTTCTCTTGGGGTGCTGCTATGTTCAGTACACAGCTGTCTAAGTGCTCAGTTATCGAACCTGTAATCACATCATTCATAAGATCTAGCTGCAACATTTGGGCATCATACAAGGCATATCTTCCAATTAGACAACTCTTTCCGTAACTTTTAGCCATACAATATAGATTTTAAGGTTGAGATTAGCTAAGAAAGTGCTCTAGAGCGGCTGAATCGCCTAATTCAGTTCGTTCAGAGAATATATGACGATCATTTCGAAAGTTCTGCACACAGTAAGGGAGAATTGAAGAAAATAACTGTTTTTCGTAATAACATTACAGGCCTTCAATACCGTCTCCATTCTTGTGTATGACAGCTTTCCAATGTTTTGGAAACTTCTATATCACAGATAGGGCAGCTTCCTGGCTAAGCCGTCTGATTACTCGGGTTATCTTACTGGAAGCTCCATCAGCTGTAACAAAACGTATTCCACGCATTTATTCCTTCAATTCGCAGAAACAAATCAAAATCTCGTGGGCCCATATCAGGGCTATATTACGGGTGGGGAGTATTTTCCATCCATATTTGTCGATTGTTTTTCTCACTAGTAGGGTTCTACGTGGTCTTAGAATAGCGTGCAAAATGACAACATCGGCTCTTTTGTATATACTTGTGTGTCGGGTAAAAATGCGACACCTTCCAAGACAGGGGCATTTCATTCACAAGTGATGTGCCAGGTAATTCATCATTCTAGAAGCACATGATAACAAATTCGTATGAAATGAAACGCTTACGTCAGAGTAAAGGGTGTCCAAACAGTCGCATAAGTACCCACTGTATCCACCAACGCAGGCGTATAATCTCACACTGACTTGCCGAACGGCATCCTGCGATAGACTGCTGCAAGCATCTTGCGCCTTCTTTGTAATATGGCGAAGTGTTTTGCAGGCTTTGGAGAAAGATTAAATTCTCATTTCTACTTCATCATGTCCCATAGATGTTCAGCTGACGAGAGATCTGCTGAACTTGTGTCCAGGACAGTTGTTTACAGCATGGAGAGCATTTAGTATGGCAGCAGCTGTATGTACTGGTGAAGAAAGCGCACAAACTTCCTGTCGAAGAAACGGCAGTAGCACGGGCGTAACAACCTGTGCGGTGTGGCAGGTACTGGCGCATTACCATGCAGAAACACCAAATGTGATCCCGGGTTGTAGCTGACGGCCAAGCACACCATGAAGCCTCGGATGGCATCCATCTGCCAAGGGCGAATGCTCTCTAGAATGGACACCACACAAGGTCTACGCCATATAAGTCTACATCCATCACTCTCTTTCAGACAGAAGCCACCGATATAGACAGAAGCTACTGTCATCACTGAAGACAACAGAGCGGCGTTCCACTCTCAGGCGATTCTTTCACGATACTAGAGTAGTTATGGTTCGTGGTGTGGTGGTATCAGTGATAGCTTGGCCAGAGGCACAAGTGTCTTACTCCTGTTGCAACAAACGTATTCCAATAGTCCCTGGGACACAGCAGGTACAACACGTGCGTGCCCGGGTTTCGTCCTTGGATGATGATCACTCAGCGACCGATGCTCACTTAATGTGTCGAAGTTGACGTGCGCCTGTATTACGCAGAAGTCCAGATCCTGGTCTACGAGTGTGGGAATGTTTCACAGACTTCTGCTGAAATCAGCTACCCAAGACGTCCAGCAGTACATGGATACGTCCATCCATCTTCCCGCAGCCCCCAATGCGACACCGTTCAAATGGATGCAGCTGCTCAACAGGAATACGTAGTTGTCGGTGTGGCGCGGTTGTATCCCAGAATGAATGGTGCAAGGGCATGGTTGTACCCTAGAATGAATGGTGCAAGCACTGTCCACCTACAAACTCAGAACAACTGCTGTCTGTAGAGTCAAAACAGAGTGCAGAGACAAACCTGAGCGCTATCTTTTCGCTGATGACCGTGACAAATAAATCACTAATACTGTAACTCCACAGTATACACACATCATACCCAGGTGCTACTATGCACAGTCTTTGATGGTGGTGTAATGTTTTTGGTTAGTGTATGTGGCCGTTTCGTTTTATTAATTTCAGTAACGAATTGCCTTTATTTTCACGCAACCGCAGTAACTGACGCAGAATGGTGTTTCCATCAATCAGTGTGAAGCTACAGGTGGCACAGATTTCGAAAATTACGTAAAACCTACCTTCCACGCCACTTTGTTTCATGGTATGCAACAATCGACTTGTGCAGTTCGCAGAAGAACGAACTAAATGCGGACAAGGATCCAGTACCTCTCCTTACAAGCGTGGGACAGGCAAGCATGGCAGCAGTGGGACGGGCCGCACGCACGTTGCGGGGGAGAGCAGACTGCCGTCGTGAGTGTTGGTTGCGAAATCCGTGGAAACTGGAGCTGGCCCTGATTGGCCGGCTTGTCGCGGCACGTAACAAGTGGCGAACCGTGTAATTGGTGGGCACTATAGCGGAGCGCGGCCGCGGCCTGCCTTCGTAATTGGCAGCACTGCAGCGCCTGGCGCCGTCAGCGAACCAGAGCCGCCCGGAGAAAGGTGTTCCGATTCTCCCTACGCTGTCTCACATGGCTACAGAGTTTTTCCAGTTGTCCAGCTATGTTTCTCCTACCGACCTGGTGGGAAGCAGGTCACATGCCAAATTGCATTTTGGAACACAGACGCATTTGATCTGAAGGTTATAAAATCAGGTCCTTTCCTTGATTTCGTCAAGCTTGTGACTATCATCTTCTGATTCGTAGCTGTGCCTCGCCACGTAAGCGTGCCAGTACATCACCGCGTCGCTGGTCATCTGGGCTCAGTTCGAAACGGGACTCGTCACTGAAGATAGTTCTACTCCAGTCAATGAAATTCCAGGCCGAAGACGTAGTTGGAGACGTCCCAGACAGCGGTGAGACGTCAGTCTGACTGTGGCCAACCATAAGGCCCCATAACCAGGAGTGATCGCCTGGAGTGCCATTTTTTTTCCAGAGCAGAACCCCGCTTTTCGTCATCGGCCAGACCTTTACAGCAGAGCAGTACATTGATGATATTTCACGCCCCGTTTTGTTGCCCTTCATGATAAGCTACCCCAAGCTTACATTTCAGCAGTAGGATACCCGCCGGCACATGGCGAGAGTTTCTCTACTGTCTTCGTGCTTGCCGAACCCTGCCTTGCCCAACAAGGTCGCCGGATCTCTCCCCAGTTGAGAATGTTTTAACGATTTAACGCGCCATTGAGCCGAATTTGGCACGAATTTCTCAAGAGGACATCGAACAGCTCTGTAAATCAGTGCCAAGCCAATTACTGCTGGCATTAAGGCCAGAGGTGGACCAATGCCTTATTCACTAGCTCACTTCGCGTAGCTCTTTCTCTTGAATAAATCATCCATTTTATTCTAAAATTGTAATCATTCTTTTGTCTGTACATGTACCTCACATCTACCTATTTCCATGCCATTCGGATAATTCCTTCGTGGTGCCTATTTTTTCTTACAATGTATTATAAAGATGATTTGCTTGCGAACTGTATCAGCAGTTTGTGATGGACTCCGAATTTAAGTTAGAGGCAAAAAAGTATAGATATAATTGCTCAGCTGTATAGCTTAAAATTATATGAAACTTAATTCCACGTGACGCAGGGCTTCTCTGACAACACGCGAACAATGTCACAAACTACCAGAATAAGTGAAGCACCTCAGCTATGTTGTTGTTGTGGTCTTCAGTCCTGAGACTGGTTTGATGCAGCTCTCCATGCTACTCTATCCTGTGCAAGCTTCTTCATCTCCCAGTATCTACTGCAACCTACATCCTTCTGAATCTGCTTAGTGTATTCATCTCTTGGTCTCCCTCTACGATTTTTACCCTCCACACTGCCCTCCAATGCTAAATTTGTGATCCCTTGATGCCTCAAAACATGTCCTACCAATCGATCCCTTCTTCTAGTCAAGTTGTGCCACAAACTTCTCTTCTCCCCAATCCTATTCAATACCACCTCATTAGTTACATGATCTACCCACCTTATCTTCAGCATTCTTCTGTAGCACCACATTTCGAAAGCTTCTATTCTCTTCTTGTCCAAACTAGTTATCGTCCATGTTTCACTTCCATACATGGCTACACTCCATACAAATACTTTCAGAAACGACTTCCTGACACTTAAATCTATACTCGATGTTAACAAATTCCTCTTCTTGAGAAACGCTTTCCTTGCCATTGCCAGTCTACATTTTATATCCTCTCTACTTCGACCATCATCGGTTATTTTACTCCCTAAATAGCAAAACTCCTTTACTACTTTAAGTGTCTCATTTCCTAATCTAATTCCCTCAGCATCACCCGACTTAATTTGACTACATTCCATTATCCTCGTTTTACTTTTGTTGATGTTCATCTTATATCCTCCTTTCAAGACACTGTCCATTCCGTTCAACTGCTCTTCCAAGTCCTTTGCTGTCTCTGACAGAATTACAATGTCATCGGCGAACCTCAAAGTTTTTACTTCTTCTCCATGAATTTTAATACCTACTCCGAATTTTTCTTTTGTTTCCTTTACTGCTTGCTCAATATACAGATTGAATAACATCGGGGAGAGGCTACAACCCTGTCTTACTCCTTTCCCAACCACTGCTTCCCTTTCATGCCCCTCGACTCTTATCACTGCCATCTGGTTTCTGTACAAACTGTAAATAGCCTTTCGCTCCCTGTATTTTACCCCTGCCATCTTCAGAATTTGAAAGAGAGTATTCCAGTTAACATTGTCAAAAGCTTTCTCTAAGTCTACAAATGCTAGAAACGTAGGTTTGCCTTTTCTTAATCTTTCTTCTAAGATAAGTCGTAAGGTCAGTATTGCCTCACGTGTTCCAACATTTCTACGGAATCCAAACTGATCTTCCCCGAGGTCGGCTTCTACCAGTTTTTCCATTCGTCTGTAAAGAATTCGCGTTAGTATTTTGCAGCTGTGACTTATTAAACTGATAGTTCGGTAATTTTCACATCTGTCAACACCTGCTTTCTTTGGGATTGGAATTATTATATTCTTTTTGAAGTCTGAGGGTATTTCGCCTGTCTCATACATCGTGCTCACCAGATGGTAGAGTTTTGTCATGACTGGCTCTCCCGAGGCCATCAGTAGTTCAAATGGAATGTTGTCTACTCCCGGGGCCTTGTTTCGACTCAGGTCTTTCAGTGCTCTGTCAAACTCTTCACGCAGTATCTTATCTCCCATTTCGTCTTCATCTACATCCTCTTCCATTTCCATAATATTGTCCTCAAGTACATCGCCCTTGTACAAACCCTCAATATACTCCTTCCACCTTTCTGCCTTCCCTTCTTTGCTTAGAACTGGGTTGCCATTTGAGCTCTTGATATTCATACAAGTGGTTCTCTTCTCTCCAAAGGTCTCTTTGATTTTCCTGTAGGCAGTATCTATCTTACCCCTAGTGAGACAAGCCTCTACATCCTTACATTTGTCCTCTAGCCATCCCTGCTTAGCCATTTTGCACTTCCTGTCGATATCATTTTTGAGACGTTTGTATTCCTTTTTGCCTGCTTCATTTATTGCATTTTTATATTTTCTCCTTTCATCGATTAAATTCAATATTTCTTCTGTTACCCAAGGATTTCTATTAGCCCTCGTCTTTTTACCTACTTGATCCTCTGCTGCCTTCACTACTTCATCCCTCAGAGCTACCCATTCTTCTTCTACTGTATTTCTTTCCCCCATTCCTGTCAATTGTTCCCTTATGCTCTCCCTGAAACTCTCTACAACCTCTGGTTCTTTTAGTTTATCCAGGTCCCATCTCCTTAAATTCCCACCTTTTTGCAGTTTCTTCAGTTTCAATCTGCAGTTCATAACCAATAGATTGTGGTCAGAATCCACATCTGCCCCAGGAAATGTCTTACAATTTAAAACCTGGTTCCTAAATCTCTGTCTTACCATTATATAATCTATCTGATACCTTTTAGTATCTCCAGGATTCTTCCAGGTATACAACCTTCTTTTATGATTCTTGAACCAAGTGTTGGCTATGATTAAGTTATGCTCTGTGCAAAATTCTACAAGGCGGCTTCCTCTTTCATTCCTTGCCCCCAATCCATATTCACCTACTATGTTTCCTTCTCTCCCTTTTCCTACTGATGAATTCCAGTCACCCATAACTATTAAATTTTCGTCTCCCTTCACTACCTGAATAATTTCTTTTATCTCGTCATACATTTCATCTATTTCTTCATCATCTGCAGAGCTAGTTGGCATATAAACTTGTACTACTGTAGTAGGTGTGGGCTTCGTATCTATCTTGGCCACAATAATGCGTTCACTATGCTGTTTGTAGTAGCTTACCCGCATTCCTATTTTCCTATTCATTATTAAACCTACTCCTGCATTACCCCTATTTGATTTTGTATTTATAACCCTGTAATCACCTGACCAAAAGTCTTGTTCCTCCTGCCACCGAACTTCACTAATTCCCACTATATCTAACTTTAACCTATCCATTTCCCTTTTTAAATTTTCTAACCTACCTGCCCGATTAAGGGATCTGACATTCCACGCTCCGATCCGTAGAACGCCAGTTTTCTTTCTCCTGATAACACGCGAACAATGTCACAAACTACCAGAATAAGTGAAGCACCTCAGCTATAACAGGTGGGAAACATTTGTGGTCAGAGTTTTGCCATGGTAAAGACGCGTGTAGCAAGCAGACGTTTTGACAGCTAAAGACGTACGTGTCTTTCTAGAAGGTGGGGTTTTGTTTTTGCCTAGTGGGATGGTTGCAACATTGATATAGCGATACTGTTCAGCGTATGTCACTTGTTCTCTTGTTTATGCCCGGAAGCAAAATAGACATTCCGCGAAGTTTTTGTTTGTTCCTTTAAAGTCAGTACCGCCATTAGACTGTTGTTTAATTGCAGTGTTACATTTACATTTACACTATATGATTTCGGCTTCAAAGTGCCATTATCGAGTGTTTTAAGTGTTATACAGTGTCTAAGATGGCAGTGTTGAAACAAAGCAGTAGGCTTTACCAGAAATATTTACCCTTAGACAACGTGTCTGATAGTGTATTTTAAATACGAGAGTATGCCATCTTAGGCACTGTATAACACTTCAAACATTCTATAATCCCACTTTGAAGGCGAAATCGTGTTAGTGTAAATGTAAATGCAACACTGTAAATAAACAACAGTCGAATGGCGGTACTGACTTTAAAGAAATATATTATGACTGTGACCCCGCATCATGAAAAAAAAATTATTTTTGTTTGTTTTTATTAAACATCTCAAACAAAAAATTTGTTCATGGACTTGCAACGCTGGAAACCAACAACCCTAAGGTAAGTTTATCCACATTATTTGTGGAACTGGTCTTCCACGTTATTAATAGGGGTTCGTATTAATACCATTTCAAAGGAACATAGGAAATTCTCACCATAAAAAAGATTAAACTGTCATAAGTCTGACAGCTGCTCGTTACCTAGTAGCTACCCGAGGTTTTATTGGAACTGACACTAAAATCTGCTACCCGAGCTCTAAGTTTAGGATCTAGTGATGGCAGAACAGGAAGCCAGTCACTGACGTAATGAATGATCTATACATCACGCCTTCAAGAAGAGCCATTGTTAAATAATAAAAAAGAACAACCTCCGGTTCCACTCAAATTCCAAAACCCGAAACGTTCTTTACATCTCTTCTCAGAGCGGTCTCTCTGACGTTTGAAGTCATACCAGAGGCCGCAGCCAAAATTCATGCACTACTCGCAAAGCGCGGCTCTGTGGTAAAATTTACAAAACGTTTTCCTTGTTCGATTAATTGTGGAATATTTATTGGCAAACTAAGATCAGTTTTCTACACTACTCCACTAAATTTTGTTTTGAATTTTCAATCTTTCGGCTGATTTGATGCGGCACGCTAAGGATTCATCTGTTTTGCCAGCCTCATCAGAGTACTTGCACCCTATGTCCACAAATACATGTTGGATGTATTCCAGTTTATGCCTTTACCAACATGTTTTACCCTCGGCAGCTCCCTCTAGCATCGTGTAAGTTTTTCTTTGATGTCTTAACACGTATCCTGTCATTCTGTCCCTTTTCCTTGTCAGTGATTTCAGTATGTTCCTTTCTTCGCCGATTCTGCGGAGAAGCTCCTCAGTGCTGATCTAGATTGAGCATTGCATTTCCCTTCTCAGATATTCATGCTTCCGACCTACGTTGAACCTTCTGACCTTCCGCGCACTGTCTCATTGATTATTCAATTCTCTTCTCATGTAACCTTCTCCTTTGAGAGTTCCCTCCTCGAGATCCGAATGGGAGACTAATATGCCAGTGAAGAGATCCTCATGACAGGTTTTCAGTTACAGGGCGTATCTCCTTAACGTCGTGGTTTCTGTTGCCTATCACATACTCATTCCTTGGATATTTCTCTTTTTAGGTGCACTTTGCCACTCCAAAATGTTACCCTGAAATTCTATCCACTCCTTCACCATAAATAAGGCCGTGGCAGAACGCTGTGATTGTTATGCTGGACGTCTTCGGCAGCCATTGCCCATGCTTTTTACAGATATTTGTAATGTAAGCAGTATCTGTTTGTGAATACGAGACCCAGTACGCTTTCATTACTAATCAGAGACGCTACCACTAGACCATAGGTTAGTGACTGCACTTATAAGTCAGTTTCTTTATGTTAAAAAAACAGTACTAGGTTGCACAATGCTAGGACTGTTTGTTTTATATTCATCACAACATAAAATTGCTGTGCCTCCTCCCCACAATGGATTGAAATAAACTTATAAAACAGTCTAAATAATGCCCATAAGCTTTGCTCTGACGCGGGAGACTGGGTTAAATTCGTCACTAACACAAAAACAATAATTAACACGTTGTAGCTGCACGCATAAAGATTCTGAAATCCGACCTTGTACTGGAAAATATTCGCCGCTTTCTGTAACATATCACATCGAGAAGGTTCCTAGCAACTTACGCCAATAGTCTAAAAAAAATGGCTCTGAGCACTATTGGACTTAACATCTGAGGTCATCAGTCCCCTAGAACTTAGAACTACTTAAACCTAACTAACCTAAGGACATCACACACATCCATGCCCGAGGCAGGATTCGAACCTACGACCGTAGTGGTCGCTCGGTTCCAGACTGAAGCGCCGAGAACCGCTCGGGCCAATAGTCTATTCAGACACAAAACAGTATAATAGTTCAAAGCCAACAGTTAAAAAAACATACAGAAATACCGTACTTCAAGTTTCTAAGGAATCGAATGTCATTTGTTGGCCTTCAACCAGTATCCTTTGTTAAACACCATCTGTAGGTAACTAAAGGCTCTGCGCTCTCTGGCCTCTTCTTGCCGGGCACGCGCTCTGTTACTAAAACGCAAATCTTGATCATAAAATCGGAAAGTGAATACTCAGAATTCGACGCTCGTACACCGGAAGGTAGTAGTGAATTCTTGTAGGCTTTCCTTTAAAAAAATTAATTAATATTTCCTCCCAGCTTCATTAATGTTAAACACTTTGGAGCACCTGAGAGCTCACGACTTGCCTATGAGCACTGCAGACAGATTCCTTATTTACGGAATCTTTAAAAGTGTCCATGAAATTACATTTCCATTCATACCTTCCAGTCACTCACCCTCAGGTTTAATTAGCCAATTTCTGCTCCCTCTAGATAACCTCGGTAAGGTGTTGCTTTGTGACACGTTTCTCAAGTCTCTTCTCAAATTCCTGAGATATCTCAGCAAAGTAATCAAATTTCTGGATAACCAAAGATGTCAAAGCAGTCACACAAACATCAAATACTTCCACACACATATATATATATATATATATATATATATATATATATATATATATATATATATAAAACGATTTATTGCCAAATTATAACACCTCACAAATTCAGTTTCTTCACCGAATATCTCCTACACCAACTATTAGCTCCCAGATTTAATACAAAATTTCCACCACACAATAATGTCAGCTTGGGCTACGCCACACTGCACCCGACACTGAAAACCACAAATGAAATCTGTATTACTGACGCAAAGCTGTCACCTGTAAGGTCCCCACTTTAAACTTCTTTTCTATCTTCACGGTCGCAATAGACTCACATTGTAATTTAGTCAATATACTCCAGAGCACTGGTTGTGATAAACTTGTTAAGCCACAAATATGCTGATTTATTAACATGTAGCACCCAGGAAGACACATTTTCCCATACTAACATTTGATGAAATATATAATTAATTTTGTGACCTCTACCTATCGATACACCTAATGAGCGCCGAGGTGTGCATACGTCTTTCATGAAAGCAAGCTCGCCAGCCACTGCAGTGGTGCTTCAATAATGCAGTTCGCAGCCACATCGCCACATTGCCACATCGGCCTATAACAAAGCTTATATGCCGTAAATCTAGTCTGAAACTGCCGAGAACACATTACATCCAGGTCCCAAGAGCAGCTTTCAAAATGAGTTATATATTTGGGCCAATATTACTCCCAGACGTGGAAAAGATACGCAACAACCACCTGATTAGTTTGATGACATCCTCCATATAGTTCTATTTTCTGCTCGTCTTTTCATCTTTACTCACCGGCTAGAATCAAAACCCACCATAGCAAAGCGTGTTTCAGAAACAACAGCAAATATTTTAGGTATAGACAATATGGAGTTATTCGAATAAAGAGTTACATACAGAACGCGCCCCAGTTTTATTCGTTGCAGATATACAGCGTGTTACAGTGATAAGTTTACATTCCACTTGCTGTGGGTTTACTCATCGAGTGTCACTTTGTTTTGAAATTCAAGTTGCGCTTGAATTTATCTAATCGAATTTTTCAAGGGTGATTGTTATTCTCATTTGTCAAGCAATTCCACTCTAACGTTTAAGCATGCTAAAAGTATTTAAATGAAAGGAGTAGTCAAATGAAGACGAAGAAGATGGGTCAAAATAAATAAACGCTTACTGCGTCTAAAGTAATCGCCTTAACTGTAAATACATTTATGAGACAAGACGGTCAGTGCCTTCGTGGCAAAATATTGGCGGCTGCCTATGGAACCATGACTGCATCCAGGCGTGAAACCTCTTCATCCCACGCAAGTCGACGGCCACGAACGTCTTTCTTCAGGGCTGCAACAATATGGGAATCGCATCGGGAGAGACCAAGGCTGTATGGAGGACGTGTAAGGACTCCCCAAAGAAATTTCTGCAGCTTAATCGAAACAGGCACGCCAGCTCCGGGAAAGTCACGATAAGTTTTTCTTTGACTCCAACTGGCCTCTACTAATTGCCTTTCCGGAACACGGCACCACAATTAACACACGGCGTACGTGAACACTTTGCAAAACTTGAAGTTCGCTGTATAGTCGAAACTCCCAGGAATGTTGATGAAGACCACCTTCTGTTGCAGAATAATGTCCGCCCACACGTTGCCAAGGTTGTTTCGACTACGTTGTGAAAAATCCGCTGGAAAGCCCTTACACGCCCTCCACAACTGTCCCGATGCCTCCACATGCGATATGCACAGTTTTGGAACCTTGAAGCAAGACATTCACGACCGTCGATTTGCTTCGGGTCGACAGGTGCATGGCTGGGAGAATCGTGGATCCATAGGCAAACGCGAAAGTTTTCCCATTGAATGCAATGACTATCTTGTCTCACTGTGGGATAAATATCTTAACAATTACGGCAACTACTTTTGAAATAATAATTTTGAGGGTTCTGCACGGCAAAGGAACCCTCAAAGGATCAATTTGTTGTCCGTCTGTCTGTCCGACTTTTAAAAACCCATTTTCTCAGGAACAGGTTGACGTCTCAATGAAATCAGTATCACGTACTATGGCCGACGGCCCCTTGACGGTGTAAAAAGTTGAAGCTTCTATGTCAGTGCAATCAAACGATTCGGCCATTATTATCAGCCGGCCGGGGTGACCGAGCGGTTCTAGGCGCTACAGTCTGGAACCGCGCGACCGCTACGGTCGCAGGTTCGAATCCTGCCACGGGCATGGATGTTTGTGATGTCCTTAGGTTAGTTAGATTTAAGTTCTAGGGACCTGATCACTTCAGAAATTAAGTCCCATAGTGCTCAGAGCCATTTGAACCATTATTATCACATATTTTAATACTCGAAAACTAACTCATCAAAATTATAGGGTACTTGCCGTTGGCCTAGAATCATGAAATTTGGAAAGAAGCAAGGTTTCACCATACAACCAAAGGAAAAAAATTCGAAAACGGTAAATTTCTGACCACATCAAACGTGAAAAATGTCATTTATTATCTGACTGACTGTTCGTCTGTCTGTTAAGACCTCTGCTTCTCGTGAAAGAGTAGGCGTATCGAGTTGAAATTTAGATCATATACTAACATTTATGGTCCCTTAACGTCGTAACTACTGTAAGCTTCTGAGTCAACGCAGTCAAAAGATACGGCCATCTATGGTACTCAGTATGAAACTCGAAAACTCATTCATCGAAAACTATGGTGTGCTTCCCGTTGACGTAGAATCATGAAAATTGGCAACAAGCAAAGTCTCAAAGTACAAGTAAAGAAAAAAATCACAAACTGTTAATTTGTAATTATATTACACACAAAATTTTGTCATTTGCTATCCGACGTTAAACTTGAAATTAAAACATTCTCTAAAGTCTTCGAATCCCTGGACCTACATCCTGCCAGTATCAGTGTTGATAACATGCAAAATTCCGAGAGATTCTCGATTCATGGAACTGATTAACAGCCTACATACGTAATTCAGTTTGTACGGAACCTACAGTGGGCGAGTCCTACTCTCACCTGATCAATTTTTTTTCCGTCTGTCTTATTTTCTTTTGTCTGTCCCTTTTTTGCTGAAAATGGCGATATAGTAATTGTGTACGGATCCTGCAACTGAAACGCCGTTAATTGTAGAGAATGTGAAAGACGATTTACAAACCGCAGAGTACCAGAGTCAAGAGTACATAACATGTATTCGCAGTTGCGAATTTGGAAAACCATCAGCTGCGTAATGGATGACGACACTGAAAATTTGGGCCGGACCGGGACTCGAACCCAGATTTCCTGCTTATCGCCAGCGGTCATCTTACCATTGGGCTGCCTCTTCCAAACCCCTCCAAAGTTCCATATGTTGTCAACTATGTGTCTACAACCTGTATTTTACACCTATTATGTACATTCCCGTACAGACGAGATATTTTAGTTGAAAATCGCTTGCCTGGTGACGGCGGATGAATATGATATCGCAGAGCTTGTATTATTCCGAATTACGATGCAATGTTCCTTTGGATATGCGTGCATGTTTCCCATTGACGGGACTGTACATAACTGATGTACAAGTAGAGGTTGTAGACACCTGGTTGACAACATATGGAAGTTTGGGCCCGTCTTGGAGAGCCAAACGGTAAGGCGAAAGCTCGCGATAAGCGGAAAATCCGGTTTCGAGTTCCAGTACTGCACAAATTTTCATCGTCGTCTTTCCATTACACAGCAGATGATTGTCCATATTCCCAATTGCGAATACGGCTGTAGTCACCGCAGTGTTCCTTGGGACATGCATGCAAAGGAAGATTGTGTAGTAATTCGGAGTAACACAGGCACTGTGCTATTCGTAGATTCAAGAGTGGTTACTCGTGTTTTCACTAAACTGAATAAGACTGGCGCACTGCCTAATAGTTGTTCTATTATTTCATCTGACTGCAAATGAACAGAGTGTGAATGAAGCAGAAGTTAATGCCTCGGTTGGCATATCGTAGTCCTTCAACAAGAACACGCGTAATTTCTACACGTATCAGTGTCCCACACAGAAGAATGTCTACATCTACATCAATACTCCGCAAGCCATTTGACGGTGTTTGGCGGAGGGTACTTCTGCTACCACTAACTGATCCTCCCTTCCTTGTTCCATTCACGAATGGAACGTGGGAAGAATTATTGTCAGTAAGCCCTGTATTAGCTGTAATTTCTCAAAGTACCCTCTCGAAATATCAGATGTAAACCTCTCCGCGATACACAACGCCTCTCTTGTAGCGTCTGCGGTTGAAGTTTGTTAAGCATCTCAGTAACGCTTTCGCACCAACTAAACGATCCCGTGATGAAACGCGCTGGTCTTCGTTGGATCTTTTCTGTCTCTTCCTTCTTCCTTCTGTACTACCTGGTCCAAGACTGAAGAACAAAACTCAACAATTCGTCGAACAAATGCCCTGTAAGCCATCTATTTCGTGGATGGCTCACATTTCTGTTAAGCTCCTTCCTATCAGTCTGAATCTGACATCCGCTAGTCCTACGATTTGTTTTATGTTGTCATTGTATTACGGTCGCTCTAGATACTCCTAGATATTTCACGGTGGTTACTGTTTCCAGAAATTTGTCATCAGTTATGTAGCTGTAAAGTACTGAATTTCTTTTCCTATGTAAGTGCAAAATTTTGCACTTATTTACGTCTAGTAACAACTGCCAGTCACTGCATCATTCATCGATTCTCTGTAGATTCTTCCACAAATCGTTACTGTCTTCTGGCTTTCTTACCTTCTTATAGATAACCGCATCATCTGCGAACAACCTTAAACAGCTTCCTGCACGTTCTGCTAGTTCGTTTGTATAGATTGTAAACAGCAACGGTCGAATCACACTTCCTTGGGGGTATTGCAGAAGTTACCTTTACACCTGTCGATTTTTTTCCGTTAAGAACGGCATGTTGAGTTTTATTTGCAGGGAAGTCTTGAATCCAGTCCCAAATTTGGTCCGATACTACGGAAGCTCTTACTTTTTTTACACTAAACGGCAGTGCGGGACGGTGTCTATTGCCTTCCTGAATTCGAGGAACACGTCATGAACCTGACCGCCGATGTCTACAATGCTGTGGAACTCATTTGAGGAATCCATTTTATTTTTATAGAGGAGGTTTTCTTTCAAAAATGTTATAACACAAGAACATAAAACTTGTTCCGTAGCCGGCCGGGGTGGCCGAGCGGTTGTAGGCGCTACAGTCTGGAACCGCGCGACCGCTACGGTCGCAGGTTCAAATCCTGCCTCGGGCATGGATGTGTGTGATGTCCTTAGATTAGTTAGGTTTAAGTAGTTCTAAGTTCTAGGGGACTGATGACCTCAGCAGTTAAGTCCCATAGTGCTCAGAGCCATTTGAATCATGTTCCATAATTCTACAACATATTAACGTCAACGATATAGTCATGTGGACCAGTCCTAAAACCCACCTGAAACTGGGAATGATTTGCGCATTTTTCCATTATCTAGGTGCCCTTCGATGGGGATTCTTTAGCATAATCTCAGTAAAACCTTACAAATAACATATCTAGTTCTGACGCCTTTCCACTACAAAGAGACTGTAATTGTTTTTATATTTCGCAGTTAGTTATCTCAATACCTTCCGTCCCGAAGTTCGTACGATAATCGAAACGAGGTACCGTATCACGATCTTCCGATCTTTCGCGCTGAAACAATTTCGGAAGATCGAAATCAGCATTTCGGCTTTCTCTCTGTCACAGTTTCGGTGACGTTATGGTCACTGAGGACTCAGTAGAAGATTACGTACCACATACTGAAATAAATCTCTTAGGAATTTTAGTCGGATCGGCTGCCAAAAAATATGACGGGCATCACATATGAATGACCTAGCCTAATCATTTACAGCAGATTCAGCAAATTCGAGATTTAGATAACGGTCGATGATTGGAATTTTTCCGTTAGCTAGTTGCAAATTGCCGAGTAATCCCATCAATACTATTTACTGATGAAGCTACTTTTACTAATGACTGAATCAGTCATGCTCGTAAGCCAATGCCTTTGTCGATACGTATTTCCAAGAACGCTTATCTGTAAGTCTGTGATGTGGCATGATTGTCAGTTGATAGGGCCTTTTGTGCTACCGCACTGTCTTCGTGAGTTAGTTGGAAACTAAAGAGGTTCTTTTTTGGCTACAAGGATGGGTATATTCTTACAGCATGATGGGGCCACTGCACATTCTAGCCGTCAGCTGGCTCATCATCGTAATCTAACATTTCCCGGAAGACAAATCGCCAGAAACTGTTACGTTTCTTGCCCTCTAAAGTCTCCGGATCTTTCCTGTTTACATTTTTGCCTGTGGAGTTAGTTGAAGAAAAAATAAAACGCATGAGACAAAATCACCGCTCGAATTATGAATGGTCCTGTCCTCATGAAAGAATGCCAAGACGATCACACAAGACCCAAAAGTGGTGTCATGAGAATTCGAAAGTGCATTGTAGTCGTCAGTGGGATTTATGAAAATCAACTAACGCAAACATCTGCTTTCGCTAGACATCCTTTGTGAGTATCTGTTTGAGTTACATTCTGAGAGCTATATATTTGAAACAAATAAAATTTGGTCAGATGTTATATGGATTGCTTTGTTCGAGTTAGTACTGCTGTGTTTTAAAACATTTACTTATCTACCTGAGACAACGTGTATAATTTACAGCTTTTAATAAACGGAAACATACTTGCAAGTGGCCTCAAGATCGTCACGAATTGCAAATACTACAGTTGTATACATGAACAACACATAGGGGGAGGAAATGATCAGAAACAAAGCGGAGGTACACAGAATCCTATTTTTATAGTGTCTTTGTAGCGTCAGCGTAGTGAATGGGGAGCCAATGTAAACGTCGAGCACAGAGGCAACTGAGTAGGAATTGTATTCGAAGAAGAGTTATCGAGGACTGTAAAGAGGATGGCGAAGCTCAGAATTTTCTGCAGTTTGTATAGAGCGTGGAAATCAGCAGAACAAACGCAAACGAAATTGAGATAATCTGTCATGTTTCCGTTCAATTGTGGGTGCGAGGAGGCCGTACGTCAAATCGAAGGAAGTTTGCTCGAAACTCACCGAAAGCAAGCAAATCGCTATCGCAGTAAAGGAGTAAATATGTTCCAGACTGACAAACTTACAAGAAATCAGGTGACGACGTCACTAAAATTTTGTTCTACTAGTCCAGTAGGGGCAAGAGAAAGGAAGGCTTCGGAATACCTGCAAGATGATAAATCAGAAGGAATTCAATAGTAGTAGCAATTCAGGAATCAAAATTCTTACATAAGACCAACACGAAAGGAGAAGATTTCCACAAAGCTTATTTTTTCCTAAAAAGTAGATGAATAAGGGATGAAAAATCGTTCTCTGCCTACACAATTTTAGATTCCCCTCGGTCGTTCTTGTGTCATGATAGCTGTTCCCGAGTACGGTAGTTCATGTGCTGCTACCTATCTATTTTTAGTGCATATCTTCGTTACATACTTTATTTATTATTTTTATTTTAAAATTATCCTTTAGCGTCACATTTAACTCTTTTTCTCTGGGTTTCTCTAGATCTATAATTAACTTTATGGCTATTATTTCATACCAATATCGCTCTTTCACATAACAAATATACTTATATACAGCCCGCTTCGATATTTCTCTGTTTTCTTGTTTTCTGTATATGGTATACCTTCAGCTTCTTCTATTGTCTCGTCTACAATGTTCTCTTGTTCATTTATGCGACTCTTTGCAAGGTGTTTCCAGCCTTTCTTTCCGGCAAGCCCTTTATTTATATAAATACCCTGTTACTCCTCTGAGCATTACCTAAACACACGACTACAAATCTCTCAATACAAAACAAACTTTCCTGCGAGAATTTGGTGAGATATATTCTGTAGCGAGTGCCCGCTGCGCCGCTGAATTTTCCTTTAGTCTCCTGAATAGTTACTTTTCTCAAAATGCTGAAAGAGGAGTAGAATATTAAGCCCTCGGCCATAAACAGTGGTAAAGGACTAGTTGACTGTTTTTCAAAATTTCACGGCAAAATTTCAACAAATTCCCTTAAATAAGATACTTCAAGTACACGCCTTGCAATTTTTTTATTTATATAAGATACTGTTACAAGTTATTTGTTATGTCAAATTGTGTCCAAAATTTTATTCTAAGAACACGTCAATGGTTACTTAAAATTATTTAGTTGCGAACTGAGTGCACTTAACACGAGTTATCACTGTTTACGTGCTGAGCGAGTTTACTGAACATTACTGTGAAACTCCGCAAAAATACAAATTTAGAAGTTCCAAAATATTTCGGTTTATGATAGTAATATCTGAATGACCAAGTTTTGAAACAATGATGTATCACAACTTCAGAATTTAATTTGTGACTCAACACAATGTTAAGAATTTCCCTGAATAGTTCTGCCATCACACTGTCACCTGAATTCACGTAAATAGTGGTAAGGGTCACAACTTACCGTTGCCTACTTGCTTAAAGAACTACTCACATTTACCTGATTAGCAGTAACTGTTGAAGCGCATTTGCGTTCAGGAAATGGCTCTGAGCGCTATGGGAATTAAGATATGAGGTCATCAGTCCCCTAGACTTAGAACTACTTAAACCTAACTAACCTAAGGACATCACATACATCCATGCCCGAGGCAGGATTCGGACCTGTGACCGTAGCAGCAGCGCGGTTCCGCACTGAAGGGCATAGAACCACTCGGCTACAGCGGCCGGCGTTCAGGAAAATATTCACTATCTTCATCCTACTCATAATTATCAATACCTTCCTCAGATTTGTACAAATCGTCCTCGAAAAGCATGTTTCTGGCAAGAACACAGCAGTCGTTGCTGCTACTAGCAATCAAGCTTTTTACACTTAGTACTACTTACATGAACACATCCTGAAAAAGCTGACGTCAGTGAGCATCTGAAATTAGAATAGGGCTGCTATTGCAATAATTCTTTTTCTCGTTGAGTGTCCCTTATCATCGTTTACAGACGAGATCTTCACATAATAATACCCACAATGTTGGAAGTGTGAGAAATAACTGTGAATGGTGCTTTAGGGCATGGGAGCATAATCCAGGTTGCTGCAGACAGTGGTCCTATACACCGAAGAGCCAAAGAAACTTAAATACCTCCCTAATATCGTGTAGGACCCCAGCGAGCACGCAGGAGTGCCGCAACACGACATGACATGCACTCGACTAACGTCTGTTAGGTTAGGTTAAGTATTGCTGTAGGGAACTGACACCATGAAACCTGCAGGGCTGTCCATAAATCCTTATGAGTACGAGGGGATGGAGACCTCTTCTGAACAGCACGTTGCAAGGCATTCCAGATATGCTCAATGTCTGGAGAGTTTAGTGGCCATCGGAAGTGATTAAACTCAGAAGAGTGTTCCTGGAGCCAGTCTGTAGCAATTTGGGGTATGGTGTGTCGCATTATTCTGCTGCAATTGCTCAAGTCCGTCGGAATGCGCAATGGACATGCGTGGACGCAGGTGATCAGACAGGATGCTTACGTACGTCTCACCTGTCAGAGTCGTACCTAGACGTATCAGGGGACCCATATCACTCCAAATGTACACGCTCCGCACCATTACAGAGCCTCCACCAGCTTGAACAGTCTCCTGCTGACATGCAATGTTCTTGGATTCATGAGGTTGTCTCTATACTCGTACACGTCCATCCGCTCGATACAATTTGAAACGAGACTCATCCGACGAGGCAACATGTTTCCAGTCATCAACAGTCTAATGTCGGTGTTGACGGACCCAGATAAGGCGTAAAGCTTTGTGTCGTGCAGTCATCAAGGGTACACGACTGGGCCTTCCCGAAAGCCCATTTCGATGGTGTTTCGTTGAATGGTTCGCACGCTGACACTTATTCATGGCCGAGCAGTTTTCGGAAGGGTTGCACTTCTGTCACGTTGAACGATTCTCGTCAGTCGTCGTTGGTCCCGTTCTTGCAGGGTCTTTATCCGGCCTCAGCGATGTCGGAGATTTGATGTTTTACTGGATTCCAGATATTCAGGGTACACTCGTGAAATAGTCGTACGGGAAAATCCCCACTTCATCGCTACCTCAGAGATGCTGTGTCCCATCGCTCGTGCGTCGACTACAACACCTTGTTCAAACGCATTTAAATCTTGATAAGCTACCATTGTAGCAGCAGTAACCGATCTAACAACTGCGCCAGACACTTGTTGTCTTATGTAGGCGTTGCCGACTGCGGCTTTGTATTATACCTATCTATTTGAATACGTATACATATACTAGCTTCTTTGGCCCTTCAGTGTATAAAGGCCTTCTCGTGGGGAAAACAAAGGAAGTTTCAAAAAGCAATTACAAGGTTATAAGTTCTGCAAATAACTTGATCTATTAGAAAAACCGCTACTTTTACAGACGTATATTGAACGTCACTGATTAACATCGAATTCGCGACAAAGTACCCATAAAAATACGCAAACAATGTCAAATTACATTCCATTAGGAAACTGGAATGCGCTCAACGACTGTGAAATGACTTTCAAAATGACAGACAGCAGCAAATCAAATCAGTCGCCGTTTGCATTTTAGCTTTATCATAACAGATGTAGATTTGGGCTAGTAACTAGCCATTACCAGTGCAGCTTTTCAGAGGTGCTGTACATGACCTAGTGCTTCGACACCAGTTATTCACACTCCTGTCACAGTTCACTCAAGGCTGAATAAGTTTTGACAGGAGCCCGAACAACACGTATAGACGTACTACGATATTTATAAAAATTCGGTAAAACTGCATTGGTAATGGATAGTTACTAGACGAAATGTGGGTCTGCTTTAATAAAGCTAGAACACTGACGACGACGGATTGTTGTTCTGTATCATTTTGAAAGATATAAACGGTGTGACAACGAGTCAATTTGTTACCGAATGATTGTGGGAGTTAGTATCTATCATGATGGAAAAAGCTGATGGTAAGCATGGATATTTCATTCCAGACGGGCGCACGTTCAGACTCAAGCACAAAGAATTAAGTTTCATTTTTAGTCAGAATCCCAAATAAAAGTACAAGATTTTACCGCGACATCGAAAAATAAGTTCACCCTACTTGAGTGAGTTCAGCCGACTGCATTTGCAGTGCGTTGCTTACGCCAAAAGACTTGCAGCAACATAATGTGAACACAGCATAGCAACCGATGAGCGCGTGGCCGACCATGATCAAGACAGAAACAATAGTGTATCATTCACAAAAACGCCAATAAAGCGACCTCTCGCGGAAAATCTTATGATTGGCCGCTGCAACCAAAGAGTTCTCCGTAACAAACGCTTAGTGCATGGATACCTGCAAGTCCAAAGATCTACCCAAGATAGTGCACCATCCGTACTTACGAGATTAGCTATAAAATAACGGGACTGATGCTGTCACAGAGTAAGTACGCATGCGCCAGAGATGAACGACCAATATCTGTGGAACATGATGCGTTCTCAGTCGCATGTAGCATCTCAAATCAATATGCCCAAAGCCTTCGTTTGTGTAAGTGCTGTTTTTTGTTTCACCGGAAACATGAAAATTGCAATAACAAATTAATTAATTGTCGTGAAGTTTCACATAAAACTTGGAAAAACTGCCAATGATACCTATCTTTTACTGTAAGAAGTATATGGTGAAGACTGTTTGTGACGAACGCGAGTTTTTAAGTGCTTCAAGCGATTCCGAGATGGCAGAGAAGACGCTAAAATAACTCACGCTCGGGACGCACTTCTGCATAAAAAAAGATGAAAAAATAGGTACTTTGATTCCAACTGACGGCGTTTGAGTAATCGATCAATTAATGAAACTGTAGGAATTGATAAAGAATGCGCAAGGCATGCAGTTATCAGAAACGAACAAAAGGAAACTCGTGAAAATGTCTGAACTAACACAAAGCAATTGAAAATGATACTACGTTCTCCGAAAGAATGATAACATGTGGCTAATTTTAGTGTTCTACTTAAGATCCAGAAACTGAGCGCCATTCCATGCACTGGAAGGGCCCAACTTCACCGAGAGCGGCTACGGTCGCAGGTTCAAATCCTGCCTCGGGCATGGATATGTGTGATGTTCTTAGGTTAGTTAGGTTTAAGTTTTTCTAAGTTCTAGGGGACTGATGACCACAGTAGTTAAGTCCCATAGTGCTCAGAGCCACTTGAACTCACCGAGAGCGATATAACTTCGAATGAACAAGCCAAGATTCAAAGTGATGGTTGTGATTTTTTATCGATATTCATGGAGCTGTAGATCTTCATTGCGTCCTCGATCTAGGGATACTATGCTGTTTACGAAGCTTAACATTTGTATTGGTATCTTTCTAATCTTCTATAATTCCAGCACATTTATTCACTTTATTCGCTACACCTTGGACACAGACGCTATATAACAGCTGCAGTAAACAGTTTATCACGAAATAGTTTTCTGCCTCTATGGAGACCATTTTTTAATTTTCTCATTGGCTTTTATTAGTCATCCTCACAAAATGTTTCCCTTTCACAGCAGATGCACGCATTCAAAGAATTTGAAATTCAAGCAGAGAAGGAATTTTAAAGACTTTCATGAGCGTAATTGGAGAAATGCACGAAGGAGACATTTCCCACAAGGAACCACTGTTAATGGGGTCCGATGCGTGCAGTAAATTTATTTATAGTTTGCTCTTTTGGATATCCCTGCGGTTTTCGTACAGAGAGGATAATGTCTAAAAATGCTTCTGTTCGCTCTGAATTTTGGGTGTAATCTGATAAAATGGCTTGCTATTTAATCTTCCGTCTTCAAGTCGACAAGAGTGAGATTCCGTTATAGTACTTACAGTTGCCTTGATACCATTCCTAAAGATGCGGTTCATTAATCTGGTGAAATCTGATCAGTGTCCTATTTCTTGATCATATTCATGGCAGGTTTGTATGTTATTACTTTTCTAAAGTGAGGAAAAGTATGGCTCTTTTTCAATAAAGACTTTTGTAAGTTTGTCATAATTCATAACAGGTAACTAGAGAGCCTTTGTTTTCATAATAGCTTTCTGGATTTCAGCAAACGTCGTGGGTGAAAAAAGTTCTTTCTTTACTGGTTCCTGAGGTGTAGCACCAAATACATTCTCAACTTTCAAGTTTTCATTAAGTACTTTTCGAAAATTCTGAGTCTAACGGCTGCTGCCGGAATCAGTATCTCTAACCATCTGCATTTCGTCATTTGATATTACGTACACGCATATACAATTAGCTAATGATTATCTACGAGCTTTACTTCTTCAGTAGTAGCATTCAGGACTAACTTACGTGACAATAAGGCAACTGTAAGCGGCCACTACGGGAATGAATAACGCTTTTCTTTCACTTTCACAATCCATTATGTCCTGTTTTCGACTACAAGACAGCAAAAAGCTTTGTGGTTAGAGCAATAAAATACGAAGTGAAAGTTGTTCTGCGAATAAGGAAACTTCATTCTGCAATAGCTTTAAGAACTGTTCATTGCGCTGAAGGAAGAATCTTCTCAGGAGTTAACGATTTCTAGAGAGTGGAACTCTGCTGTTTCGTCATTGTGGTTTGTGGGACTACAGCGGTGTGCAGTCAAGATGCAAGGACACATCTGCAAGCGCTCTCGCAGCCGGCAGTGGAATCCTCTTCAGCACGAACCATCTTCAGTTTCTAGTTTTTCTCTCACCAGACATGCCAGATTGACAACATAAGATTTTGCTTGCTACTCCAGCTTCTCACCAAGTGTACACCAACAATCTTACTCCCAGTCTACAGATTCCACCGACCAGTAGCGTTTATCCAACACTTCCTAACAGTTACTTTCTTTTAATAACCTCAATAAGAACATCATCCAAGATTTTTTCTCTATTCCGACTCCAATTTTGTTTTCTATCATTGCACTGAAAGTGTAAACGAGACCATTAGAGTAGACGACATCCCCTCAGAATTATTGGGAATCTTGGGAGAATCTGTCGTAACATAAGTATTTCACCTAGTGAGCGAGATATGAGATGAAATACCCCCAGGCTTCATAAAAAAATGTAATAACTCCAATTCCAAAGAACGCAAATGGTGAAATGTGTGGATGCGTGGAACCACGCACTTAAACAAGTGATTGTTGTAAAGTACTGACACGAATTATTTATGGAAAAATATAAAAGAGTGATAGAAGACCTAAGGGAAGATTAGTTTGTGTTCCGTAGAAATGTAGGACCATACGAGGCATTATTAACTCAACGATTATTCCTAGAATGTAGGTTATTTAACAGAGGGAAATCTACATTTATAGTACGTGTAGATTTAGAAAAACCTTTTTGACAATGTTGACTAGACTATATACGTTCTTGGAAATTATGAAGGTAGTAGGGATACAATAAACAGAGCGAAAGATTATTTATAACTTGTGAAGAAACCAGCCTGTAGTTATAATGGTCGAGGACGTGAAAGAGGAGACATAGTTAAGAATTCAGTCTGTACACTGAGCAAGCTGCGAAGGAAACCAGTAAGATTGAAGAAGAGAATTTAAATTCTTCGAGAAGAAATGAACTTCGATGTTTTTTGATGAAAGATAAATCACTCAGAGAATTCGAAGGACTTCACAGAGTAGATGAACGGAACGGATGATGTCTTGAAAAGAAATTAGAAAATGAATATCAACTAAGTTAAAACGAGGGTAATGGAATGCAGTCGAATTAAGCCTGTACTGAGGAAATTGTCAGGAAATTAGGCTGATAGAAGTAGGAGGTAAGTAGAGAAAAACAAAATATTAGTAGGAGATATAAGTCCTGTAGGATAAAACACCATTGAAAGATTGATGACTCAAAGAGAAAATTAGACGATCGTAAATAACTGCTGCATACCTATAACAAATATTCGAGTCTACGGTAATTTTCAAAGTGAAGCTAAGTGATCCGTGTGCTCAACGAAGAGGGAATGATACCGAATGAAAAATGTCAAATATAGTTAAGTGGATAACCGTATCAGAAAACCCTCTTAACGTTTTACGTTTTTTAAGACATGTTATATAGTCGCTTCTCAGTGACTTGCGTACTAAAAAGGAGATGTCGGTGAGAAAGTTTCTTGTTGCAAAAATGTAACTGAGTGAAAGCCAATACGTTTAATGTATAGGTTTAGAGAAAAACTAATTTGCAACGCTGTGTACATATAGATAGAAACAAATACAGAAATGTAAAGACAAATATTTCAAGAGCTCGGATAATTTTGTAATTAATGAAAGAATGGGGTTCACAGTCATGTCGATTTTTTGAAGGACATCATAGTCGCCGTTGACCGTAGAAATTATTTCTTTCACAATTGCAGTAGGCACGCATATGGGGCTTTGATCAGGATCAATGTACGAAGATGAAATTACTGAAGACAATCGAGTTTATAATGTTTAATAAGCAATGTGAAGCCTATGAAGTAACTCCAAAACACGTCAGTGTAAAAAACTGAGACTACGTCTACAGCAACGAATCAATCTAGAAGTTACTACTTGATAACCGCCTTAAGGCAGTAATTGCAATTGTGAAATAAATAATTTCTACAGTCAACGGCGAATAAGATGACTTTTAAAAAATTCTGCATGACTGAGAACCGCAACCATGAGATGTTAAATGACGAAATGTTACATAATGTACCCATATAGCATGTTGTTGTTGTGGTCTTCAGTCCAGAGACTGGTTGGATGCAGCTCTCCATGGCTGGTCCTGGCGGAGGTTCGAGTCCTCCCTCGGGCATGGGTGTGTGTGTTTGTCCTTAGGATAATTTAGGTTAAGTAGTGTGTAAGCTTAGGGACTGATGACCTTAGCAGTTAAGTCCCATAAGATATCACACACATCTGAACATTTGAACAGCTCTCCATGCTACGCTATCCTGTGCAAGCAGCATCATCTCTCGGTACCTACTGCAACCTAAATCCTTCTGAATATGTTTAGTGCATTCATCTGTGGATCTCTCTCTACGATTTTTACCCTCCACGCTGCCCTCCAATACTAAACTGATGACCCTTTGATGCCTCACAATATGCCCTACCAACCGGTCCCTACTTCTAGTCAAGTTGTGCCACAAATTTCTCTTCTCTCCAATTCCATTCAATACTTCCTCATTAGTTATGTGATCTACCCATCTAATCTTCAGCATTCTTCTGTAGTACCATATTTCGAAAGCTTCTATTCCCTTTTTGTCTAAATTATTTATCGTCCTCGTTTCACTTCCATACATGGCTCAGCTACATACAAATACTTTCAGAAACGACTTCCTGACACTAAAATCTGCACTCGATGTGAACAAATTTCTCTTCTTCAGAAACGCTTTCCTGGCCATTGCCGGTCTACATTTTATATCCTGTCTACTTTGACTATCATCAGTTATTTTGCTCCCCAAATAGCAAAACTCATTTCCTACTCTAAGAGTCTCATTTCCTAATCTAATTCGCGCAGCATCACCCGATTTAATTCGACTGCATTCCAATATCCACGTTTTGCTTTTTTTGATGTTCATCTTATAGCCTCCTTTCAAGACACTGTCCATTCCGTTCAGCTGCTCTTCCAGGTCCTTTGCTGTCTCTGACAGAATTACAATGTCGTCGGCGAACCTCAAAGTTTTTATTTCTTCTCCATGGATTTTAATTCCTACTCCGAATTTTTCTTTTGTTTCCTTTACTGCTTGCTCAATATACAGATTGAATAACATCGGGGATAGGCTACAACCCTATCTCACTCCCTTCCCAACCACTGCTTCCCTTTCATGCCCCTCGACTCTTGTAACTGTATGGTTTCTGTACAAATTGCAAATAGCATTTCGCTCTCTGTATTTTACCCCTGCCACCTTCAGAATTTGAAAGAGAGTATGCCAGTATTGTCAAAAGCTTTCTCTAAGTCTACAAATGCTAGAAACGTAGATTTGCCTTTCCTTAATCTGTCTTCTAAGATAGGTCGTAGAGTCAGTATTGCCTCACGTGTTCCAACATTTCTACGGAATCCAAACTGATCTTCCCTGTGGTCGGCTTCTATCAGTTTTACCATTCGTCTGTACAGAATTCGCGTTAGTATTTTGCAGCCGTCGCTTATTAAACTGATAGTTCGGTAAATTTCACATCTGTCAACACCTGCTTTCTTTGGGATAGGAATTATTATATTCTTCTTGACGTCTGAGGGTATTTCGCCTGTCTCATACATTTTGCTCACTAGATGGTAGAGTTTCGTTAGGCTCCCAAGGCTGTCAGTAGTTCTAATGGAATGTTGTCTACTCCCGGGGCCTTGTTTCGACTTAGGTCTTTCAGTGCTCTGTCAAACTCTTCACGCAGTATCATATCTCCTATTTCATGTACATCCTCTTTCATTTCCATAATATTGTCCTCAAGAACATCGCCCTTGTATAGACCCTCTATGTACTCCTTCCACCTTTCTGCTTTCCCTTCTTTGCTTAGAACTGGGTTTCCATCTTAGCTCTTGACATTCATACAAGTGGTTCTATTTTCTCCAAAGGTCTCTTTAATTTTCCTGTAGGCAGTATCTATCTTACCCCTAATGACAGGCGCCTCTACATCATTACATTTGTTCTCTAGCCATCCCTTCTTTGCACTTCCTGTCGATCTCATTTTTGAGACATTTGTATTCCTTTTTGCCTGCTTCATTTACTGCACTTTTGTATTTTCTCCTTCCATCAATTAAATTCAATATATCTTCTGTTACCCATGGATTTCTATTAGCCCTTGCCTTTTGCCTACTTGATCCTCTGCTGCCTTCACTATTTCATCTCTCAACGCTACCCTTTCTTCTTCTACTGTATTTCTTTCCCCCATTCTTGTCATTCGTTCCCTAATGCTCTCTCTGAAACTCTCTACAACCTCTGGTTCCTTCAGTTTATCTAGATCCCATCTCCTCAAATTCCCACCTTTTTGCTGTCTCTTCAGTTTTAATCTACAGTTCATAACCAATAGATTATGGTCAGAGTCCATATCTGCCCCTGGAAATGTCTTACAATTTAAAACCTGGTTCCTGAATCTCTGTCTTACCATTATGTAATCTATCTTAGACCTTCCAGTATCTCCATGCTTCTTCCATGTATACAACCTTCTTTCATGATTCTTGAACCATGTGTTAGCTATGATTAAGTTATACTCTGTGCAAAATTCTAACAGGCGGCTTCCTCTTTCATTCCTTACTCCCATTCCACGTTCACCTGCTACATTTCCTTCTCTTCCTTTTCTTACTATCGAGTTCCAGTCACCCATGACTATTAAATTTTAATCTCCCTTCACTATCTGAATAATTTCTCTTATCTCATCATACGTTTCATAAATTTCTTCGTCATCTGCAGAGCTAGTTGGCATATAAACTTTTACTACTGTGATAGGTGTGGACTTCGTATCTATCAATAATGTGTTCAGTATGCTGTTTGTAGTAGCTTACCCGCATTCCTATTTTCCTATTCATTATTAAACCTACTCCTGCATTACTCCTATTTGATTTTGTATTTATGACCCTGTATTCACCTGACCAGAAATCTTGCTCCTCCTGCCACTGAACTTCACTAATGTCCACAATATCTAACTTTAAGCTATCCATTTTCCTTTTTAAATTTTCTAACTTACCTGCCCGATCAAGGGATCTGACATTCCACGCTCCGACCCGCAGAACGCCAGTTTTCTTTCTCCTGATCACAACGTCCTCCTGAGTAGTCCCCGCCCCGAGATCCGAATGGGGGACTATTTTACCTCCGGAATATTTTACGTAAGAGGACGCCATCATCATTTAATCATACAGTAAAGCTGCATGCCCTCGGGAAAAATTACGGCTGTAGTTTCCCCTTGCTTTCAGCCGTTCGCAATACCACAACAGCAAGGCCGCTTTGGTTAGCGTTACAAGGCCAGATCAGTCAATCATCCAGACTGTTGCCCCTGCAACTACTGAAGAGGCAGCTGCCGGCAAGGTCCGTGGTTCATGGGGGGCCATATAGCATAACAGGATTAATCCTGAATCACCTACAAATTTAATCATATAATCTTTCCATATAGCATAACAAAGATTATATGATTATATTTGTAGGTGATTCGGGAGTACAGAGGACAAGTTATTTAGTGCACAAAGGTGCCCCCTCTAGGAACAGCAAAGACTCTAACGCAGTTCGACATCCGGTCGAGTTGATCTTGGCTAAAAGATGCGGATACGTCATCCCATGCTGCTCCAAGTCCATCCCAGAGTTCATCTATCAGAGTGGCTGTGAAGTAGTGGTGTGCAATATTCTCGGCAACCCATGATCAAGTGATTTCCGTGGGTGACATATTTGGACAAAGTGCTGACCAGGGCCACAGCGGATCGTTCAGAGTATCGAGGTAGGGGAGGACAGTACGTTTAAAATGCGGTCTTACGTTATCTCGATAATGTCACGGAGAACTCAAAGACAGGGCACATAACCGCTGACCTAAACAAGTCACAAATGCTATCCTAATTACCAGCTACGTGAAGTAGAGGTGATTGTGTTGTGTACCTAGTGGTGTCATGACACTGTACGAAGACCTGAGATCCGCATGAAATGACTACGTGTTCCACACTCGCGTCCAGTTTGTCGGCCCACCTCTCTAATAGAGAAGCTGTGACAATGATTGCCGTGGTGACAGTCCGTAGTGCTCCAGACATCGTCGCAATGTCCCATTTTCTGATTCCAGGTATGTGCCGTGACTGTACGATCCTGCTGAACCGAGAAAAGAATATGTCCTCTCGGGCGCTAGTCGCAGTATATAGGTGATTATGTCCAAAGAGGTTTGATGGCCCATCGGTGCCGACTGATCGCCGTGTCATCCTCAGCAAATAAGCGTCACCGGATGCAGATATAGATGGATATCTGGTCAGGACACCGCTCTCTCGGCCTTGTGTATTTTGGCAACCGGAGCTGCTATTTCTTTGAAGCTCCTCAATTGGCCTCAGAAGGGCTGAGTGCACCTTGTTTGCCAACAGTGCTCGGCCTATCCAGATGGTCATCCATCCGTGTGCTAGCCGACAGCCCTTAACCTTAATGATCTGACGGGAACCGGCGTTTCACTGTGGCAAGGCCGTTGCCATAGCAGCAATACCGCTGAACAATAAATTGCAATCTCGATAGTTCACGACCCTGCCACTGTTGAATTCCGACAAGTGCTGGTAAATATTTCTCTTTCTTAGACGAGGCAAGACACGAACTTCTCACAGTCCACACTCAGATGCAGTTTATGAACGGCAAATTGGCTGCGTTACCTTTCCACAAACACGCATGGTACAGGTTGTAACTCCTACACACTTCTTCCGGCTACACTGAAATGTTGCCACTATCGTTTGCATATCCACTTTACGCCAGTCTGACGTCCACTGCATGCCAGATTCAGTGTGGCTCAGCTTCAACGGACATGAGTGTAATTTTAATGATCGATTAATGCAAGACAGAGCCGTTAAACCTGAGAGCAATAACAGAGTGCGGACAGCAGCATTAATTGCAAACTACATGTTCCAAATTACGAACACCTAGGTTTTGACATTGTGGATGATATTTCACACATTGTTGCCTCCCACACCTAACCGTTGACCAGCATGAATGCGCTTAGGCACATTGTATGAGCCTCAGCTGGTTGCATACAAAAGCGTATCAAAATGATGGACATAAATTTCTGTGACATACAGTTACAGAGAGCGAAAAAAAAGCCAACATTTAGTGGACCTGCTGCCTAACTAAAATGAAACGAAGTCAAAACACAGAATTGCGCCATAAAGACTATACTCAATGCGTTTCCCAAATTCTAAGAGTGCCATGGCCAGGAACACTAGTGCTCAACAATAGGCTGTCACATTCAAAAGATCTGAAGAAATTATTCTAGTTCACAAAATTTTAGGGGCACACATAGACCATCTTGTTTTCGAACCTCTAACAAAGATGAAATGAGAAATTCTTGTACTCCCAGTTTTGTAGCTAAGTAACTCACATTTTTTGAGCCGCTGAAAAAATTAGTGTGGGGTAGATAGACAGTAACGCTTGAGATAAGCAATTTGTCAGAGAATAAAACAGAATTTTTCTTCTCATTTTTCTACGCACAGGTCAGACTGTCAGTCTTGAAGATGATTTCTTCATATAATGCGATTGCAATGCTTAAATTAGTACTCCTTCCTGGTGTGCTTTTAGTTTTGTTTTTCTTTCTTTCTTTACTAGAAAGCCAGCACATACGTACTGTTGCAGTTTGTCTAACCTATTGGGGAGCAGCTTATGTACAGATGTTTATTTAATTCAAGTAAGCAATCCATTAATCACGGGAAGCTAGTCTAACCCAAAACCGTAGACTCTAAATTGGTTGAAACTGCAGCAAAAGTAGTTAAACATTTGCATCTCAAGCGGATTATATACGTTCTTTTCTGTTCAGATGTTAATGGACACTAGCCTGAGAAAAAGAGCGAAAGCTTTTCGCAGATGCAGTCACACATGCATAATGACGCACCTGTGACGACGCTTAAGTTCGCGAGTGTATGCTAAGAGGCTTGCGTCTTGCATTCGCGATAAGATTAGACACTTGATACATCTCGTTCTCCCTGTGAATGATCGTAAACCGTTCGCAGACCTTGGAAAGAACAGTTAAAAGGACGTGATCTTAGCTCACCAGTGTGGGAACGCTATCGCCCTGTAAGGGGGAAATGCAGGACGGGATTAGCACCACTGCTGGCCGGGTGACAGCAATTTGAACCCTCTCCGAATGCAGCTAGTGACGAGGATGTGAATCCGATATTGCAAGTAAAGCGAGATGTGAAGCTGAAATGTAAGGATCTTGTTTCGAGTACAGTAGGGGAGACTGCTGTATCCCCTGGATAGTGTACCTAGGAACACATGATATTTCCGGGTCGGTTGTTTTCAATCTAGTGACTGATTTTAGTATCGCTTGAAGGAATGCTCACCATAAACATCCTTGAGCAGTGTCCGGCATCTTCTACTAATTTTATTGCTGTGAGTCTGATAATCCGTTTTGTGCCGCATCTGTAAATATTAACATTTCTACATATGTAAGTGCTGTATAATGTATTAAAGCTATTTGGAGGATATTCTTGGTTCGTCAGTTGAGTTTGGTGGTGAATATAACTGTATAAATTTTTAAAACTAGTGAGTGCTGAAGCCTTTCTTAGTCAGTGACGCGCCATCCTGTACCATTTTGATCTTACCCGCCCGCACATGGCCATTAAAGTTCTCATTCTTTGGACAAGTTTTGAAAACTTCGAGAGGCGTAAGTTTACAGAAGAAGAACTTTTTTACTTGTCTTGATTATCTCGTTTTTGTTGTTGCTGCTGAAAATCTTGTTGTCTCTAGGAGTACATTCTTGCTGCCGAAAATTTTGATTTTAAATTGCGGATTCTTGAAGACGAAATAACTGATGAATAGTTGCCTGTTGTTATGAATATCTTTTTATTTTTTCCCATTATTCTAAATCACGTCGTCTTTACAACTACCACATTAAAAAAACCAATAATTACATTGTCGGTGACAAACGCCTACTCCCATCTGAGGCATGCTCACTACTACTTACATTCTGCGGTACTCACAATTCCCAAAGAGTTTGCAAACTTTTTCGACATGAGAAGAATCTTTACCAAATTATTATTTCATAAATAAATCCAGAAACAAAATTGATAACTAGCGTTTGACCGTTCAGTTAATAATATGAATTTTAAGTATGCCAGAAATTTTATAGTTTCAATTATTCTTAAAAGAAGAGTAATTTTAACTGTTAATACATATCAA
Organism: Schistocerca cancellata; assembly: GCF_023864275.1. Classification (NCBI taxonomy): domain Eukaryota; kingdom Metazoa; phylum Arthropoda; class Insecta; order Orthoptera; family Acrididae; genus Schistocerca; species Schistocerca cancellata. The sequence continues at coordinate 460,243,727 of NC_064630.1, forward strand.
TTGTAACACATTAATTTCTGTTTTATATATTTTAGCCTAAAATATAGTACGTCGTATACAAAATCTTATGAATTCTTTTAGTGAAACAGCTGAGACAATTTTAACCTATGCAAGGGTCGATAGTATGCATGGTATCGGTTATCTCCATAAAAGAAGGTAATGTTAGAGGAGGATAATTCGTTATACCATTCAAAGAAATATGGTATCCTACCACGAATCAGAATCACGTGATGTTTACAAATGGATAGAGCCTTTCTAATTTCCTGACTATTATCTCTGTCTTGAAAATGGAAATTTGTGTTAGTTACCAGTAGCTCCTACACTGAGGTAACAGAAGTCATAGGATTGTGATATGCAGATATACAGATGGCGGTAGTATCTCGTTCACAAGGTATAAAAGAGCAGTGCATTGGTATAGCTGTCGTTTGCACTGAGGGGATTCATGTGAAAAGGTTTCTGATGTAATTATGGCCGCACGGCGGTAATTAACAGACTTTGAACGCCGCATTGTAGTTGGAGTAGACGCAAGGAAATTCCATTAGGGAAATCGTTAGGGAATTCAATACCCCGAGATCCACAGTGTCAAGAGTGTGCAGAGAATACCAAATTTCAGTCATTACCTCTCACCACAGACAACACAGTGACCGACGGGCTTCACTTATCGACCGGTAGCAGACGCATTGGCGTAGGGTTGTCAGCGTTAAGAGTCAATCAGCAATGTGTGAAATAGCCGCAGAAATCAATGTAGGAAATAGGATGAACGTATCATTAGGACAGTGCTTCTTAATTTGGCGTTAATGGGCTATGGCAGCAGACGACCGACGCGAGTGCCTTTACTAATAGCGCGACAGCGACTGCAGTGCCTCTCCTGGGCTCCTGACCATATCGATTGGACCCTGGACAACTGGAAGACCGTGGCCTGGTCGGATGAGTTCCAATTTCAGTTGCTAATAGCTACTTGCAGGGTTCGAGCGTGGCGCAGGCATGGACCCAAGTTGTCAACAGGGCACTGTACACGCTGGTCGTGGCTCCATAATGGCGTGGGCTTTGTTTACATGCAGTGGACAACTGAACCGATCATTGACTGAAGGTGGCTATGTTCTGCTACTTGGAGACCATTTACAGCCATCGGACAGACAGGCAGTTCCTTTGATGTAAAGGTTTAAAGAACACACATATCCGAGTAATAAGACAGCGCTAGATTTACATATGCAAGAGGAGGGTCATAATATTGGTAACATCGACGAACAGCTTCGAATTCTACACGAAGTTACAAAAAGTAAACCCTTTTAGAACAACTTGAGATTTATGTTACGAGACCCAGAGAACCTGACAAAATCCTCGATGAACAGAATGAATTTCCAACAGACGCATACTTCAACATTTACGACGATCTGTTTACCTGAGCGAATCATTTTTACTACATACGTGCTGCAGCTGAGGATGAAGGCTTGCGGCGGTGGAGTATTGCACTGTCTAGAGCGGGCCGTTGTGTTCCGCCACTGTCCAACTCTTATTGGCTGAATACCGTCCTTACAAACAATACATAGCTCATTCGAGCTACAGATATGATTTGACTCATTTTGACCAGCTCCCGGATTAAACTAATATGTTACAACAATATTTAAATAACGAAACATCATAAGCATTCGGTTACACTCAGATTATTCACAATACTTATAAATCAAGGTTTATTCATTAATAAATGAGCCAGCATTCTTGCGCAAGTGCTCCAACATTAAGCGACTACAGACTGTCACTAAAAATTACCTAAACAACTATTTACACCTGCCTGACAGAAACGGCTTCCGGCGCTCTTTTCTATTGTGGTGTCCGCTTACACATGCGATTTACCACATTTAAAATAGCACAGCTTTTTTAATAGCACCTGCAATCAACATCTTAAACAATGTTATTGGCAGAACAGCAAATTATTCATTAAATAAAAACACAAGTATGACAAAATATGAGGTATTCACGCTGCATTCGTTTGCTGTGTAAATGTGGAGAATAAGATGATCTGACAAACATCTGCATGATGAAAAAAAGATGTAAAAGACTTCGTAAATCAATACATAAAACAGACACCGATGAGTGGCTTTCTGAGATGATGGCTATAGTGCAATGCTGTCATCTGAGATATTGTTTATTGTAATAGCTTGAATCGATTAAACGTTGTTAATTCAGAAGGTCACTGTGAAAAAATTTATTCATTGCGAGATATTACCTTCCATGGTCTTAAAGATATTGAGTTCTTATTGCGACATTGAATGCACCTCATTTTTCTGAGATCTCAAATGTATTCAGATTTTCATTAATATTTGAAAGGAGTTTTTTCGAATCTCAAAGGGCTGTATCTTGCCCAACTTTAAGAGTGTCTGACAGTCCGCCATTTCCTGGAGCATATTCTGCACAAAGGCAATGCGAGCATCAGCCGTCCAAATGCTCAGCTCTGGGATTTACCCGTTTCCGGCGACGCGCTCGTTGTCTCTACACCCGAGCTCGCCTGGGGCGGAAACGGTCAACTAACCAGGTTGGCCGCGGCGCGCCCTGCGGCTTGGATCTGCTAGGGTTCAGCCATGCAACAAATTCATCTCTCCTCAGTACCAGGCCTAGGTGGACGAATAACTCGCCCCAATACTTAAGACTACTGTAACGTGAGCTGCACTGTCCGCCATGTTTTCTGAAAGTATAGGATATTCATACTTGTTTACATACGAGCCACGATGCGAGCGGATATTTCTAAATAAATGTATTGAAGAATTCGTCGTAAATATGGGTGGCTGCTCAGCTGTGAACTGCACTAACTATTGCAAAAATCGTTTTCGTATGTTTAGATTTCCTAGCGACCCTAAATGAAGAAAATGATGGGCCGTAGACTGCCAGAAAGACAACTGGGAACCACCCGGCGTTCAGTTGTGTATTGTAAATATACGTTAATAAAAGTAGTTATAAACAGGAAACCATCTGTATGCAATTACATTTCTTCCCAGTCGAAAACTATAGTGAAGCATTTCGAATCAAAATTTTTCTGTTCTTGAGATATTTTCGCATTTGGAAAAGTGAGAGGAATATTATTTATGTATGTAAACGTCTTATCATAAACATACATGCAAAAATTGAGTAATACCCAACCCAATTTCTTATATGGCACGGTAGAACAAGTGATAGCGGAAGTATTTTTGTAGCAGACTGGTTTCTGTGAGGGAACCTGCACGAGTAACGTAACCTTTAAAAAATAAAGTTTTCACCATAACTCAACAAGCCACAAACCTATCATGAAGTATATAAAACGAGGACTGGTTAAACGATAGATGAAATTATTAATAGAAATTTGTCTCACTGTAAGATGAAACTATACTTATCCCCCACCACCGCACAATAAAAATACGGCATTTCTTGAAGAACATCGTTTTGAATAAAAAATTAACACCTGTTTTACAAGTGGCCGTATACAGGTAAAACTAATAAATAGCCACAGGACGTTACTGCGAAACACCCACATTTGAAGAGATTCGTACCGTGATGTTAACACATTACATTTAACATCTACATATTATCACGTAAGTTCCGTGCCAACGTTTCTATAGCTGTGTAATATTACATTTGAATATCTCTGTTACATGAAAACGGCATTCTAAATGTTTCTATAAACATTAATTACTGTTTGGTTTACTTCATACTTGCATTATCAAATATTTTATAAGAAATGTTGTAAAAAGTTGCATGAATAGGTTAACCACCCATAAGGTAAACGCTCATGAGTCCTCAGAGATGGGGAAAAAATGGCAGACGATTCAGCCTATTATAAAGGACATCTACTGCAAAATGGAAGTCCAACACGATATTGGCAGGTACCCCATGACTTCTGTCACTTCAGTATATTTCAAAATTTTATTAACCTATATACGGTTTTTAATAATAATTCATCTTAATATGATACAATTTACTGATCATTGGTGTGTAGTACAGTAATAATTTATAACGTAGTCTATTACATACAATACTGAAAAGATTTCTTTAACTGCAATACTTTTCCGTTTGAACAGGGTATTTGTCCCTAGTTGCATGGCCATGTTGTGCCTTGGAACAATTTTTCTTATTTGAATAAAGCATTACTTCTTCCGAGTAGTTTTTGTAATTTTAGAAAAAGACTGCAAAACACATAAAGTAAATATCATTTGAAATGGAACAAGAAAATATATTAAACTTCTGTTACAGGATTGGCTAGAGGCGAAAGTCCGAAAAGTTTCCAGTGTAGAACACTTTGTCTTACACAAAAATCCTTATTTTACTTTCTTTTTTGCTCTTTAATAATTTTAATATTACATCCTATGCCAATTCTTTTCGTGTACGTCGCCGTTAGGATGAGTGAGTGTTGTATTCCAAACCCAACGCTTTTGATTTCTGTTAGGTGTCGTAATCGATTAACTATGATCTGTCTACAAGAAAAATTGCAAAATAGTGTTGCCTCGCACAATGAAACAAGAAGCATTTCCTTATTACAAGTCCGTAAAGTCGACGTTTCGGCAAGTTTGTGCTGATCGGCTTATGTCTACCTATCTTCTGCACCCAACATCCTCTATAGTTTATTTTTCTTTTTTTTATCCACAGTCTCAAAATGCGTAATGGAAGAAAACCTGGGCCGTAGGTGGCTGTAATGTAGACCTTCTTTATTTAAATCGTGCGATTAGATAATTTCGGTGACTTGTCGTTTTCAATCACAATTGTAATATTACGTATTACATATCGTAATTGTTAGCTGCACTGATCTTCTTTTTCGTGCAGTCACAACTGTTCGTTAGAACGGCCATAATCGGGGTTATGCCGAGGCATTTGAGTGTTCAGCGAAAGGCAGTTATGTACAGAAAAAAATTAACTTCCTGCCTCAATGAAATCATTGTATCTAGCAATTTAGGGAAACCAAAACATCCCTAAATCTGAGTGGTCGGACGGAAACCAAATTGCCGGCAATATTATTGAGAGTGTGTGTCTTAACCATTGCTTTATCGCGCTCGGAAAATCTGTTACATATGACGCTCGCATGTGACCTTGTTCTTGCTGCTCTCATACTGATGGACATGACCAACTCTAGAGTCACTCCAATGTTTTTAGGCTTACAGTTATGCTCCACGGCTGATCTTTTTTTGGAAATTTGTGTTAAGTTCCTATGGGAACAAACTGCTGAGGTCATCGGTCCCTAGGTTTACACACGAATTAATCTACCTTAAACTAACTTACGCTAAGGACAACACACACACCCACGCCCCAGGAAGGACTCGAACCTCCGAGGGGGAGCCGCGCGAAACGTGGCAAGACGGCTGAGACCGCGCGGCTACCTCGCGCCGCCTGATCTGTGCCACACGACGTTCAGCTTCCTTCTACCTTCTCTGTTCCGAATCTGAAAACAACGCTTTAGGACCTTGATTTCGTGATAAATCAAATCAAGCTGCTGATGGTGATTAGAGCATACTCTACAAGGAAATATTATTTTTTTCATCGAAGTGCCTGAATAATTGCTCCTGGGTTGCCGAACTAGGACACCAGCATTGAGGAAGTGAAGCATTGCATATTTGAACGGTTACAGTGTCAGTGTCAGGTTTATTTTGCTTCAGTTACAGACTTAATTTCTTCAGAAAACCCTGGACTAACATGACACTAGTTAAATGCTTTCGATGCATCTTCTCAAACCTATATAAACGCTTTTACTTTTAAGAGTATTCCATGCACTTCCTCTAGCGCTAACACACCTTAGAATTCTGAAGGTAACAGGAATAAAATACAAGGAGAGAAAGGTTACCTACAACTGGTGCAGAGAACAGACTGCAATCAAAAGAGGCGAAGGACGTGAAAACGAGTGAGTAGAGATGACTGTAGCTTAACCCCCAACTTGTTCAGTCTATACTTTACCCAACCGGTAAAGAAAACAAAAGAGAAACTTGGAAACCGAATTGAAGTACAGGGAGAAGAAAAAGACTTTGAGGGTGGCCGATAACAGCGTAATTCGGTTACATATGAAAAGGACGTTCAAAAACTGTTGAAAGCAATGGATTGTGTTTCGAAGAGTGGTTGTAAGATGGATATAAGGAATGGACGGACGCATGGACTGAAAATTACTGTGCACTAAAAGGTAGACATAAGAGCCCTATCTCAAGATTGTGGTACTTTACATGTTTGGTCAGTCTTGTTATAAAGAAAAGCAAACGCCGTATAACAACAGCCACGTCCACAAATTTCACGCAGTTTGTATAGGTACGGCTGTTTTATTGCGGAACTAATAGAATGAACCACCCACCCAAAAACATTGAATTCTGTGACCAATTAAACTTGACAAGATTCTGACACTATACAAAATGTCAGCTATTTTCCTGCCGTTATTTCCTCATCGCTTAAAATTTAGAGTAAGTGCCTCAGTAAACCAAAAGCTCCTATTAGTGTACAAAACACACGGCGTTATAACATGATGCACTGTGATGGTGACGCTATAAATACTGCATTCAGATGGATTTTCATGCAAGAGTTAAGCTCATGTCACTGGGCATTGGGAAATGGAACATATCTGAATGAGATCGAGCGATTCTGGATGTGTTACAGTAAGAAATAAGACACTGAAGATTTTTATATTTGGGTAGTAAAAAAAATCTGACGATGGCCGAAACAGAGAAGGTATAAAGTCAAGACTGGGAATGGAAAGAAAACCACTTCTCAAAGGGAGAAATTATCTAACATCTTATACTAATCTGAATGCTGGAAGTATTTTATGAGAGTATTTTTCTGTAGTGTGGCGTTAAACGAAAGTCAAACATGGACAATAAACAGTTCAGACAAGAAGGAAATGTAACGCAAGAGAATGGAGCGAGTCGTAGGATGGTGCTTCAGGAGAATGTTGAGGATCAGCCGTCTAGCTCAGATAAATACATCTACATATACTTTCAATAACCCACCTTACTGTATGTGGCGGCAGGCACTTTTAGTACCGTTATCACTTTCCCTCTTTCCTCGTCCAGTTACATATTGTTCGCGGGAAGAACTATTGCTGGTAAGTCTCCGTGCGTGCTCGAATCTCATTTTATCTTCATGGTTTTTTCACGATGTATAGATATAGGCGGAATCAATACAAGGTTATTCAAAAGGGTGGATCCAATTTAATTAATTTGCATTTCGTGACTTATAAATGGAACATGGACAATCTGCATACGGAAGGAAAGAGGAAGTCCAAAGTTCTATTTTATTAACCAATAGTTGTGCAAGCGATCACTACGGCAGTGGCAGTTGCGTAAACAGCCGCTAGCATACTCGCTCCGATAGGCAGTTCTCGGTTAGATGGCTACGATTAGCACAAGGTTTCATGGATTCTTGAGTTTGCAAGAACTGAGTCAGCAGTTACAGTGCAGCAGGCATTACGTCTCCGATTCTGCATTGTACTACCAATTAGGAAAAGTATAAGCCATTGGTTGAAGCAATTTCAACAAATAAGATGTGTCTGCAAATTTTGTGGAAAGCCCTGTGAGTGGAATGTAGTACCTGAACATGTTTTTCCTCAATTTACTTCATTTTCCAACAGAATAAAGCTTTGCGAAATTGACACCGTAACGTACGAGGATTTTTAAATCAATCCATTCCTCGGATAGGTCGCGTGGGCAACCAAGGCTTTCCTCTACACTTCTGGCCATCAAGATCTGATCTCACGCCATATGACTTTTACTTATGGGGCTGTGTTAAAGACCCCGTTTACGTCTCACCTCTAGCAAAATCTGTGGCCGGCTGGGGAACCTTTTCAGTGGTGCTGTGAACTCCGTAACACAAGACATGCTCTTCGTACGTGGGAGGATTTTGCGCCGGCCGCGGTGGCCAAGCGGTTCTAGGCGATTCAGTCCGGAACCGCGCGACTGCTACGGTCGCAGGTTCGAATTCTATCTCGGGCATGGATGTGTGTGATGTCGTTAGGTTAGTTAGGTTTAAGTAGTTCTAAGTTCTAGGGCACTGATGACCTCAGATGTTAAGTCCCATGGTGCTCAGAGCCATTTGAACCATTTTTTGGGGAGTTTGGGTACGACTTAGATGTTAGCTGTGAATCAAAGGGCGACGCACTGAACATCAACAACCGGTGTTACAAGGAACTTCCTAAATTCATTGGTATGGAGACCGTTCATGTACAATTTATGTTTCATGAAATACAAACCAATTAAGCTCGGTCCAGGTCTTTGAAAAACCTTGAATATCTTTTGAGCCTTCTAGGAATGCAAGCTCTCGAATCTTTAACAGTAAACCACACCTTGAAGTACACCTCCGTTGCAGCGTCTGCCACTGGAGATGGTTCATCATATCCGTGACGCTTTCTCGCTTACTAAATGAACCTGTAACGAAACGGGCTGCTCTTCTTTGTATCTCCATATATCTTCCATCGATCTTGTACAGATCAAAGACAGACACGCAATATTTAACTATTGGTCGAATGAAGATTTTGTAAGCTATCACCTCTGCTGACGGACTACATTTCCTGAAAATTCTTTCAATGAACCTCGGCCTGGCATCTGCCTTTCCTGCAATTACTTTTATGTATCCGTTCCACTTTAACCCACTCCTTATTCATACTCTCAGATATTTTATGGAAGTAACTGCTTCCAGCGATTGTCTTGCAATTTTGTAATCATAAATAATTAATAGGTCTTTCTGTCTATGTATTCGCAATACGTTACATTTGTTTATGTGAGTGTCGCATGACACTCCCTGTCTCAAGTGTCGACCCACTCCAGGTCTTCCAGCATCATCCACAAAAAGCCTCCTGGAACTTTGATGTTGTCATCTGTGTCATTCATATGCAAGGCGTCTCTCCTAAGAGAAAACATGTGCATTTTCCCTGTTTTTCTGCAGATATTTACGATTCAGTTTTTGCAACGTGTAGCTGGAGTCAGCCCAAACAAATGCTGCTCATGACGTCTTTCATGCGATTTCAACCGTCGATGGAAAGCATCAATATGTTTCCCGTTAGAAACAAAATGATTTTTAAAGTGGAATTTTAAGTGCCCGTTCGTTAGAGCGCTATCAGATTCGTGTTGTACGGTATTCGCTTTACCGCTATGTATTAACAGGGACGGTAAATAACCATACCGCAGCAGATTCGGACCGCCTTGGCCTGTGCTGCTACTGCCATGCAGAGGCGCGCTGTTCATTCGCTGCTGGAGTACCAACTATCCCTGGTGTTTTACTGTCCCTGTTAATACATTGCGGTAAAACGAATATTGCACTAATTTGGCAGCGGTCTATAGAGTGGTCCCGTAAAATTACGATTTAAAAATAATTTTGTTTGAAACAGGAGACATTCCGACGCATTTCGTCGACGCTCGGTGTCACACCAAACATGTGATGAGCATTATTTGTTTGAGTTGACACCAGGTATACGTTGGTAAAAGGAAATTGCAATATGTGACGGAACATCAGAGAAAATGCGCCTGACGACTCTTACGAAAGCCACCCTGCATGCTGTGAAAAGTAATTCATCCGTAACACTCGCTTCGGGTACGCACGAAGTTACTTTCACGACTGAAGACTTCTCTCCACTGAGAATGGCGTGCTGTGCTGTGTTTGCTATAAATTCTTCTATTCAGTCACACAGCTAGTCTGATATTCCATAGGCTTGTATTTTGTTTATTACGCGGCAGTGTGGATCTACGAGTATATCGAAAGCCTTACGGAAGTCAACGAACACGGCACCTACCTTGGCCCCAGTACCTGCCGCCTTCTGGCTAAATCACTACAGGCAAACTCCGGGATGGATCCTTTGAACGGGCACGGCCGATTTCCTTCCCCATCCTTCCCTAATCCGATGGGACCGATGACCTTGCTGTTTGGTCCCCTCCCCTAAATCAACCGACCAACCGCCCTCTGAGTCTCGTGGACGTACGGAGCGAGAGATACTGAATCGAAATGGGGAGAAAATAAATTTGGAGCACAACTTGATTAAAATTAATAACAGGACCCGAATGAATGGAACAGTGGGGGTAAAAATTTTAGAGGGAGACTGTGACATAACTACAATATGCATGTTTAGATGGCTGGATGTTGCAGTGATTAGCAGAGATACAGAGGTTTGACCATAATACACTAACGTGGACACCTGTATCACATTAGCCTTTGGAATGGAGACGGCTTCAGCAACAGCAACTACTATGAAAAATGTTTACTTTATGTATGTTATGTTTAATTTCATTGTCTCTCTTAGAATATGAAACACCTGTCCCTTGAAAATATTAATTTACTTTTTTCTATAATTCACATGTTTCATTAATACATTTCCGAGAATTATTAATTTTAAACTAAACGCGCGTGCTTCTTTTGTTTTTAACAATACGGAACGGTACTTCTGACAATAGCAGACCACTTGTACATCTCCGGCTGGCCTGTACAATTTTGTCAAGCTCCCATTTCTTTCAAGGCCCTATTGTTCGTCTCTAACCTAGTGGTCAGAGGTAGCATGTCATCAGGCGGCAGTTAGACTACCGTGCAGTGCGAACGATGGTATCAGCGGCCGTCGCACTGACGTTCATGCGAAGTCTTGGCGCTTTTGTTCCCCGCTTTCGGCTCATTCTCTTTTCGGCAAGACGCAGTGCGACTGTCGAGATAAAAGCCTCTTAGCGTAGGTGCGGGCGATGTTATCTGAGTGACTTATAGCCGCCGACGGGTCTGTTTCATCGCGCGGGGCTCCGGTGTCGGTGGCGGGCGGCCCGCCCGTAAACTACTTAGCCGCTCTTCCTTTGTCGATGCGGCCGTCAGGCGCGCTTATTAGCTACACGGAGGGGCCCACCTGTCGGATCCGTGACCGCTGACCCATTTAGAACGGACAGGCATCGGCGTGTCTCCGTACTCCCACTCAACTCTGCCCTGTGGCAGAACCATTTGGGGCGTAGCAGCAAAAGTGAAAAAAAAAGTATGTATTCATTGGAAGAGTGCGACACGCGTATTCTGCAAAGTTCACAACCTTGTACTTTGCAGAACCTTCTTCATGGTCTCTTGCGATCTTACACTTTCATGCTAACACGGGGTATTCCGTTTATCAATATCACCTCGAATAACTTTTTTTTTCACAATCCAGCAAGAGAGCAGTATCTGAATTCGATTAATTTAGTTTTCTTATTAGAAAAGTTCATTTTCCCAGACCGCAGTAAATATATACGTAGACTAGTTTCGGCAACTTCAATTGCCATCTTCAGATCTTGTAAAAGAAAATGCTCCCGTGTCAACACAGACACTGCAGGCAGTACCCAATGGTTCAAATGGCTCTGAGCACTATAGGACTTAACTTCTAAGGTCATCAGTCCCCTAGAACTTATAACTATTTAAAGCTAACTAACCTAAGGACATTACACACATCCATGCCCGAGGCAGGATTCGAACATGCGACCGCAGCGGTCGCGCGGTTCCAGACTGTAGCGCCTAGAACCGCTCGGAGTACCCAATGAGCCAAAGGTATTTGATCATGGACTTTTGTGCGTGTTTGGCACAATCATTGTTCTATTGTAAATCATGTTTACATCTACGTCTAAATTGACTCTATTACTCTGCAATACAGGGTGAAAAGTATTTAAAGCGACAAACTCTGGGAGGTTGTAGGGGACATTAAAACAAATATATTTCCCTAATGTCCTTTTTTCCAATGAGGAGTATTTAAACCGGTAGAGGAAGATTTCTCTGGCGACAAATTAATTAAACCAACCAAAAACTCCAGAGGAGGCATATCTGGGGATCGAACAGGCCATGGTACAGGACCACCTCTGCCAATCCACGTTTCTGGGAACCGTCTGTCCAGAAATCGATGCACACGACGAGTGAAATGTGCCGGCGCCCCGTCATGTCGGGACCACATGCGTTGTCTTGTAGGGTGCGGGACGTTTTCCAGCAATTCCGGCAATGCTCTGGCGAGAAAATTGTAATAGTGCCTGCCATTTAATGGGCTAGGTAGGAGATACGGCCCAATTAAACAGTCCCCAACAACACATTAACGAAGAACCGCACTTGATGAGCGCTAGTAACTGTGGCATGTGGGTTATCCTCACTCCAAACATGCGAATTGTGCATGTTGAAGACTCCATCATGCCCGAACGTTGCTTCATCGGTAAACAACACACAGGATGGAAATGTAGGATGCATTTGTGTCCCAGGTAACACTGCGAAAACTATGCCCTGGGTGGATAATCAACTGGTTCCAGGTTGTGGCACGCTGTAAGTGAAATGGACGTAACACTTGCTCTCGAAGGACTGTTCTTTGCACGAGTGCTGATTGATGGATTCCGCTCCACATGCTGCAAGATAGCTTCCTCAAATTGCAGATTGCACCGTTCTTACCGTGCGACGGCGTCCCTGTCCAGGCAATCTGCTAAATGACCCGGTTTCACGCAGACGTTGGTACACAGCAGCAAAGGTCGCATGATGCGGGATACGGCGATTAGGATATTGTTGTTGACAAACACGCTGCGCAGCTCGTCCGTTGTGGTGCGCTACGTAGTACGCACCAAGCATGTCAGTGTACTCACTCCAGGTGTATGGCTCCATTAGTAAACAGAGACAATGCACTACTACACTGGTGGACAGCAGTTGTCTACAACTGAAGAGCGTAATACGCCCTCTAACAACTGAATATCGTAATACGGCCTGTAACAAGTGAAGAGCGTAATACGGCCTCCACCGGTTTAAATAATCCTCATAGAAAAAAATGACATTAGGGAGAAATATTTGTTTTGATGTCCCTTCAACCTCCCAGAGTTTGTCGGTTTAAATACTTTTCACGCTGTATACAGGTAAGTGCCTGCCAGAGGGTTCGTCCAACCATCTTCAAGCTATTTCTCTGCCGTTGCGCTCACGAACAGCGTGCGGGAAAAACGAACACCCGAATCTTTCTGTGCGAGATTTGATTTCTCTTCTTTTGTTATGATGTTCATTTCTCTCTATGTAGGTGGTTGCCAACAAAATATTTTCACATCGTGGGGAGAAAGTTCGTGATTTTAATTTCACGAGAAGATACTGCAGCAACGAAAAACGCCCTTTAGTGATTGCTACCCTAATTCACGTTTCATATCCGTGGAACTATCTCCCCGCTTTCGCGAGCGTAAAAATAAGTTTCCACCTTTGAATTTTTTCGATGTCCTCCGTCAATCCTATCTGATGTGCACAGCACTACTCCAGGATGGACAAGCGTAGTGTAAGCATATTCCTTGGTAGACCTGTAGTGTTTTCTAAGTGTTCAGCCAATAAATGGCAGTCTTTTGTTTGCTTTCCCCACAACATTATGTGTATGATCGCCCCAGTTTAAGTTATTTGTAACTGCAGTCCCTAAGTATTTAGTTGAATTTCCAGCTTTTAGATTTGCGTGGTTTATCGTGTAACCGAAATTTGCCGGATTCTTCTTAATACTTATGTGGATGACTTCACACTTTTCATTACTTAGAGTCAGTTTCCACTTTTTACACCATGTACAGGGTTATTACAAATGATTGAAGCGATTTCACAGCTCTACAATAACTTTATTATTTGAGATATTTTCACAATGCTTTGCACACATATACAAACACTCAAAAAGTTTTTTTAGGCATTCACAGATGTTCGATATGTGCCCCTTTAGTGATTCGGCAGACATCAAGCCGATAGTCAAGTTCCTCCCACACTCGGCGCAGCATGTCCCCATCAATGAGTTCGAAACGGTAAGGCTTCTGCTTTAGCCTTTTCCGTAAGATTTTCCAAACCGTCGGTTGTGGTACGTTTAGCTCCCTGCTTGCTTTATTCGTCGACTTCCGCGGGCTACGCGTGAAACTTGCCCGCACGCGTTCAACCGTTTCTTCGCTCACTGCAGGCCGACCCGTTGATTTCCCCTTACAGAGGCATCTAGAAGCTTTAAACTGTGCATACCATCGCCGAATGCAGTTAGCAGTTGGTGGATCTTTGTTGAACTTCGTCCTGAAGTGTTGTTGCACTGTTATGACTGACTGATGCGAGTGCATTTCAAGCACGACTTATGCTTTCTCGGCACCTGTCGCCATTTTATCTTACTGCGCTCTCGAGCGCTCTGGCGGCAGAAACCTGAAGTGCGGCTTCAGCCGAACAAAACTTCATGAGTTTTTCTACGTATCTGTAGTGTGCCGTGACCATATGTCAATGAATGGAGCTACAGTGAATTTATGAAATCGCTTCAGTCATTTGTAATAGCCCTGTATATATCTTGTCTAAGTCATTATGCAATTTTTTATCATCTGATGTCATTACAAGAAAGTTAATGACAGTATCGCTTGCAAAAAGTCTAAGAGGACTGCTCAGAATGTCTCCTAAATCGCTTATGTAGGTCAGAAACAGCAGAGGGTCTATAACACTTCCTAATGTTACACTAATGTTACACTAGAGCGTTTTCTTCAACGAGATCTTAGATGGCAACTTAACCTGCCGAAACTAGTCAATGTATATATTTATCGCGACCTGGGCAAATAAACTTCTCTAGTAAGAAAATTACATTATTCCTATTTAGAGATCCCTCTTGTGCTGCCAACGGCAGTTAACTATAATGTAATCTTTGTTTAGCTACCAGGAGGCCTGAAAGCATTCCCTGTGATAATTCTTGAGGAGAGAAAAAGGGTTATGCAAAAAACTGTAGTATATTATTTAAAACAAGTCGCATTGTTTTTCACATCTTAGTAGCGAGCGAATTATAAAAAAGGCTACCATGCATATTTGAAGTAGAACAATAAACAAACTGCTTTTTCGTTCTACTTATATTTCTTTAATTCGAACCGGTTTTAAGGTCACTGGCTCATCGTCAGGAAACAATTGACTAGTGTCCATAAGAGACATCAGTGTTTAGGAAACTAGATAATGGAAAAAGAAGTATCAACAGGCACAGAACGTATGGCCGTGTTATTACGTGAGAAATTTCAATGGAGCGCCCATCACTCACGTTTTGCATCAAGCTTGTAAAATTATAGTGTTCAAATATAATTTACAAGATGGATAGTACCAAACACAGTATATGACGAAAGGACACAGTATTAAAGTATTCCAGTTGTATGAATACAATACAACAGGTAGTGTAGAAAAACAAAGCAAAGTATAAGACAATTCTATAGTAGTGCATGTTTGTTCAAACAGTGGCTCTGAGCACTATGGGACTTCACATCTGAGGTCATCAGTCCCCTAGAACTTAAAACTACTTAAACCTAACTAACCTAAGGACATCACACACATCCATGCCCGAGGCAGGATTCGAACCTGCGACCGTAGTGATCGCTCGGTTCCAGACTGAAGCGCCTAGAACCGCTCGGCCACACCGGCCGGCTGTACACGTTTGTAGAGATGTAAGTGATCATTGGGATTGTGGTCTGGGAGTATGTTGCTGGTCGACTGGACAGTATGAAGGTCAAGAGTGGCGGCATGCTCAGCCAATCTCGGTCACTTAAAACTAGGTAGGAGTTTCTAGCTAAATTCTTGTTTTCCTCAAATGGTTCTCACAGGAAAAGCATTTCTCCTTTTTAGCCACAAGTAGTAGTTCTATGTGGACTTCGTGTCTATGAGCGTCCTTCAGTACATACTCATGGAACCTGACTTAAGTAATCTCTAGCTACCTTCATACTCAGTCAGTCAAGTTGTTACAGCCCTGCCTCTTTGCTCAGTTTACAAATTATTACAGTCAATCTAAGTTATTTTTTAAACAGCAATATTACATAATGAATCTGTTTTCTGGTTCCTGTTGAACAATAAATGCGATGCGTTCCCTCCTTATGAAACCTTAAAATTGCAAAAGGTGACAGTATCGGTCACTTTGGGTGTATGACGTTTTTAAATTTGGGATGTACAGCAGCTGATTTTAGTTATGACACTGGCTCCCCAATTAGGTGTAAGTTTAACTGAATTGGCGCTAAGCCTTGTTTTTCAAGTTCTAAATTCTGATCTGATGATAACAGTAACCGAAACGACATTGTAATTGTGATTGCGGGCTCATGCAGGAAATTTGTTTCCTTTATGAATACAGATATGTCAACTTTATTAACTGTAGTGTCAGTCTCTCATTAACCTGTGACCACATGTTTTCAGTAGAGGAACATGCTGGCCAGGGCAATTTCTCGTGTCTCACCTGAAACGAGATTAGGTCGTAACAGCCGTTGCTGTTACCTAGTGCGCCTGGACAACATCGTCAAGGAAAATCGTGTTAATAGAACCCAAGGATACTTGTCGCTAGACAAATAACGCAACTCACAATCCCTGTTAGCGTGTGTGGTGCATATACACACATCAAAAAAGTTTTGCATCACCCCGTTTCCCAGAACTCCTGAAGATAGACGTTGACTGTTTATATTGTATCACAGACACGGGCCATATGATTGGTCAGAGATGTGACTAAACCCTCCCAAAGATGTAAACAACCATGCATAAGCAGCACCTATTCGACGGAGGGGGTTCGACAGCCGATCAGTTCCAGTCATTCCACCAGGTTCGTGTTGTCTGTAGTTCAGCCTTGCCTAGACGGTCAATACCGCCGTTCAATCGCGTCTGCAATTTTACTTTGTGCCAGGAAGATCTCTCGACCAGAGAAGTGTCCAAACGTCTTGGAGTGAACCAAACCGATGATGATGATGTTTGGTTTGTGGGGCGCTCAACAGCGTGGTTATCAGCGCCCGTACAATTACCCAATCTTTGCTCAGTCCAATTGCGCCACTTTCCTGGATGATGATGAAATGATGAGGACAACACAAACACCCAGTCATCTCGAGGCAGGTGAAAATCCCTGACCCCGCCGGGAATCGAACCCGGGACCCCGTGCTCGGGAAGCGAGAACGCTACCGCGAGACCACGAGCGGCGGACAACCAAACCGATGTTGTCTGGACATGGAGGAGATACAGAGAGACAGGAACTGTCGATGACATGCCTCGCTCAGGCCGCCCAAGAGCTAATACTGCAGTGGATGACCGCTACCTACGGATTATGGCTCGGAGGAACCCTGACAGCAACGCCACCATGTCGAATAATGCTTTTCGTGCAGCCACAGGACGTCGTGTTACGACTCAAACTGTGCGCAATACGCTGCATGATGCGCAAAATGGTTCAAATGGCTCTAAGCACTATGGGACTTAACATCTGAGGTCATCAGTCTCCTAAACTTAGAACTACTTAAACGTAGCTAACCTAAGGACATTACACACATCCATGCCCGAGGCAGGACTCGAAACTGCGACCGTAGCAGCTGCGTGGTTCCGGACTGAAGCACCTAGAACCACGCCACCATCATGCACATCTTTTAAATGACTTCCTTCAGGATAACGACATCGCTCGACTAGTGCGGCCAGCACGTTCTCCAGACGCGAACCCTATGTAACGTGCCTGGGATATACTGAAAAGGGCTGTTTATGCACGACGTGACCCATCAACCACTCTGAGGGGTCTACGCCGAATCGCCGTTGAGGAGTGGAGTAATCTGGACCAACAGTGCCTTGATAAACTTGTGGATAGCATGCCACGATGAATACAGGCATGCATAAATGCCTGATACTAGGTATTAGAGGTACTGAGACCTCTGAAGGTCTGGCTGTATGGTGGTACAACATGCAATGTGTAGTTTTCATGAGCAATAAAAATTTTGGAACTAATGTTTGATCTGTATTCCCATTTTCTGTACCGCTTCAGGAACTCTCGGAACTGAGGTGATGCAAAACTTTTTTTGATGTGTGTATTTGAGGCAGCACAAGTAAACAAATGGGAACGAAGTTATCCTAAGAGACATTCCATAAACATGATTGTTTGCTCCAATTCCAAGTTGTCAGTAGTGCAGTACCTAAGCTGGATATTAATGTTCCAGCGTTGCAGTCCACCAGTCCCTAAAAGAGCAGTTTTGATGTAGCACATCCTCCTAAGCTATTCTTCGTGCGTTCGACCACGAAGGTGCAACATGATCGAACTCCTGAAATATTGTTCAAGCTGAAAAAGTGTTGCGTCAAACTGATCTGAAAAAAATAAAGCTCGAACAACCTTTTAAATTTTTTGTAATTTAGTAACAAAATTGCTTCGGCTTTCAACTGCATTTAATAGAGGACACATTAATAATTCTGGACGTGAAAAAATATATAAAATTTCAATTTGCTTGTTTCTGTATTAAAACAGAGATTAATAGGTCTTCGCAGCTTCAGTAATCATTTGAAAGCCAAAACAGTATATTATTTTCATTTCAGTGAAGGAAAAAGCCTGTTGTGGTCTTCAGTCCGAAAACTGATTCGATGTAACTATTCATGGTACTCTATCCTGTGCAAGCCCCTTTATCTCCGAATAATTACTGCAACCTAAATCTTCCTGTATCTGCTTACCTTACTCATCTCTTGGTCTCCCTCTATGATTTTTATCCTCGACCCCCCCCCCCCCTCGCCCACACACACTTCCCTTCAATACAAGATTGGTGAGCCCTTGAAGTCTCAGAATGTGCCGCATCAACGCATCCATTCTTCTAGACAGGGTGTGCTAAAAATTTCTTTTCTCCTAGATGCTGTTCACTACCTCTACATTAGTTACGTGATCTACCCATCTGATCTTTAATATTCTTCTGTAACACCATGTTTCAAAAGCTTCTATTCTCTTCTTGTTTAGACTGCTAATCGTCAACGTTTTGCTTTCATAAATGCCTGCACTCTTTCAGAAAAGATTTCTTAAGACTTAATACTGTATTTGATCTTAATCCAGTCATGATCACTTTGCTCCCCAAATCGAAAATCTCATATACTGCTTAAAGTGTCCCGTTACCTAATCTAATTCCCTTAGCATCACCTAATTCTGTTCGACTATATTCCATTATCATTGTTTTGTTTTTCTTGATGTTCATCTTATATCTTTCTTTCAAGAGACTGTCCATACCCTTCAGCAGCTCTTCCAAGTCCTTTGCTTTCTCTGATAGAATTACAATATCATAGGCAAACCTGAAAGGCTTTATTTCTTCTTCGTGTACTTTAATTCCTACTCCAAATTTTTCATTGGTTTCTTATACTGGTTTCTCTTTGTACGTATTGAATAACATCGGGGTTATGATACAACCCTCTCTCACTCCCTTCTCAGCCACTGATTCCCATTCATGCACCTCGATTTTTATAACGGCAGTCTGGTTTCTGTACAAGTTGTAAGTAGTCTTTTCATCCCTATATTTTACTCCTCTTACCTTCAGAATTTCAAAGAGAGTATTCCAGTCAATATCATCGAAACCTTTCTCTGAGCCTTTCCTTACGCTATGTTCTAAGAGTAGTTGTAGGGTCAGTATTGCCTCGCGTGTTCCTACGTTTCTCGTGAATCCAAAATGATGATTCCCAAGGTCGGCTTTTACCAGTTTCTCCGTTTTACTCTAAGGTATTCGTGTTAGTATTTTGCAACCATGACTTTTTAAACTGACAGTTCGGTGATTTTCTCACCCGTCAGCACCTGCTTTCTTTGGAATTGGAATTACTTGCACACCAGATAAATGAGATTTGTCATAGCTGGCTCCCCCAAGGCTATAAATAGTTATTCTGACGGAGTGTCGTTTACTCCCAGGGCCTTGTTTCGACTCAGGTCTTTCAGCGTTCCTTCAAATTCCTGTCGCCGTCTCATATCTCCCACTTCATGTTCATCTACGTCCTCTTCCCTTTACATAATATTGACCTCAAGTACATCTCCTTCGTATAGACCCTCTATATACTACTTGCATCTTTCAGCTTTATCTTCTTTGCTTAGGAGTGGCATTCCATCTGAGCTCTTGATATTCAAACAGCTGTTCCTGTCTTCTGCAAAGACCTCTTTTATTTTCGTGTGTGCGAGATCTGTTTCTCACCTACTGACAGACGCTTAAATCCTTACGTTTGTCCTCCAGCATTTCCTGCTTAGCCATTTTTCACTACCCGTCAATCTCTATTTTTTGTTTTTTACTTTACTTTACCGTGACTGTTCATCATCATCATCATCATCATCATCATCATTTAAGACTGATTATGCCTTTCAGCGTTCAGTCTGGAGCATAGCCCCCCTTATACAGTTCCTCCATGATCCCCTATTCAGTGCTAACATTGGTGCCTCTTCTGATGTTAAACCTATTACTTCAAAATCATTCTTAACCGAATCCAGGTACCTTCTCCTCGGTCTGCCCCGACTCCTCCTACCCTCTACTGCTGAATCCATGAGTCTCTTGGGTAACCTTGCTGTTTATTTATCTCCTCGACGCGTTTCAAAGGTTTAAACCTCCATCATCAGGTGGATATCCTTTTGTTAGTATGACATAAGTGTGTGTGTGTGTGTTGTGTTACGATTTTCTGGAGGAACTTGTGGAAATGTCTTCAGTGGTCACAGGTTCCTTTCACTGTCGTAACACATCACATGTATACTGTCATATTTTGTAAACAAATATTTGAAACGCTTCGTGGAGATAAACAAACAGTGACTGGTAACAGTAAACTTGTTGTTTCATTTAATCTCATTTCTTAGACATTTCTATTCCCTTTCGCTTGCTTCATTTGCTACATTTTTATATTTCATCCTTTCATCAATTAAATTCAGCATCTCCTGTGATATCCAAGGATTTCTACTAGGCTTTGTCTTGTTATCTGTTCGATAATCTGCCGCCTTCACTATTTCGTCTCTCAAAGCTACCCATTCGTCGTCTAGGTTATTCCTTTACCCGGTCGCTGCCTAGAGTTTTCCTTGACAGTACACACATTCTTTTGAAATGACCATTCCAAGCCGTAAAAAAAGAGCAAACCGTCGACAAGACAGTATTGTAATTTATTCACTTTTCACAGAGAATCATTTCAATCTATCTTCCCTAAGTAGTAGGTTGCTCTGTTCAAGTTCGAAGTGTTGCTGTCTCTGGTGCTGCTTCCTGTTGGCGCTATCCCTACTTGGGTTATTTCAAGATATTGCTTTCATCGTTTGGCATTCCTTGCCAAAATGTAGTTTTACACAAATGAACAGAAAACCTGAACTTTAGTTGAGCCGGCCGGTGTGGCCGTGCGTTTCTAGGCGCTTCAGTCTGGAACCGCGTGACCGCTACGGTCGCAGGTTCGAATCCTGCCTCGGGCATGGATGTGTGTGATGTCCTTAGGTTAGTTAGGTTTAAGTAGTTCTAAGTTCTAGGGGACTGATGACCACAGATGTTAAGTCCCATAGTTCTCAGAGCCATTTGAACCATTTTTTTGAACTTTAGTTGACTAGTCATCCCTTTCCTTACTCTTATTAAAGCTAATTTTACTGTGGCTGCATTTTAGTGCCTTATTTGTAATAATAATGTAATATTCATGGTGAAATGTCCTGGAGGAAAAAAAGAAAAAAGTTATGTTGCATGTACTTATGTGTTGCACCATGTGAGGACAAAGTATGTGCTGACAAAGTGTAACACACTCTGTATCGAGGTAGGTCAGGACAGCACGAGCAGCATGGAACCATGATTCCCTTATATTTTACTACGTTTTCCTGGCTCTAGTTCCGAAATATCTATGTCTTCAAATCTAATATAGATGTGTACTACTAAAGTTTGCTTCGTGCAGATGTTTTTGAACTGTGCAGCTGTTTGTGCAAATATTCTAGAATACTCTTCTTTACGCAATAGGCATTTCAGTAAAGCCTAATAGATGGCTGTTAGTTGTATTGCATTACTTGACTGCTCTTTTTCAAAAATACGTTAAGCTGTCATCCTGTGAATTTTGCTTTTTGTAATTAACTTGATTAATTCTATTATTTCTGTTACTATGTCTCAAGTAGGCATACTTCACTTTGTGCGTCCGATAGGCGGCGCAACTTCTGTCTTGTTTTCGTAGCAGCAATCTAAGCCACGGGGCCTAACAGTCTGATGTTCTTTGCAAGATGTGCTACAAAAGGCAGGAACCATTTTAATTTTTAATTTTTTACTTGAGCATTTCTGCTCTAAACTTTGACTATTGTCTTCTTACGTTGTAACGTCATGTAAGTAACCTTTCTATGTTACGACGTTTTTCATCGTAGGTAATGTTTCCTTCAAACTTATTTTTCTATGTATTATTTTATAGGACTTTTAAATTTTCATTCTGATGAAGAATCTTCATCTCCATTGAGATGACCAATACTTCAAAGATGGGGTAGATTCACCAGCCTTAACACGACAGAAACATAAAGTCCGCTGTCCAAATTATCAACCTCGTGCAGCAGAGATAATCGCGTTGTGTGCCCAGTGGCAGCTTATACATTCACGCCAGGAACTAGGCAGATATGATGACGACGACGACGACGACGAGGATGATGATGATGACGATGGCGAATGCATTCTGGCTACATTCGTTTTCCTCAGAATCTCCACACACGGATACATCCATTGTGATGCTGTACACAGAACAGGGACTCATCTGAAAAGGCGACATGGTACAGCTGTCGTTGGGCAGTGCTGCAGCGTCAGGGGTAAGCGGCAATAATGGTCACTGTGATGACAGTCCGTGATGGTGTGTACGCCATCGCACTGTCGTGTGGGTACTCGTCTTGCTGCAAACAAGTCCATTCCCTGACTCAAATTATGTGACACTGCTGCTTGATCTTCCATGATCGAGTGAGCATTACATCTGTACAATTCATGCCACTTTGCTGCATGCCGCGTACATGGTGTTGAGACTTTTATGGCCAATAAAGCACAGGTGTAAGATGAAAATATGAAAACACCACAAGAAATACGCGCTTGAACTTGAATACAGATGCTAGTCAAGCCTGCAGGTTGTGCTGCTGTATTCGACCACGAATGGCACCTTTGTAGAGTTGTAAGACTACCATAGGCTACTGTAGACTTTCATAAGTAAGCATTGACTACGGTAGTTTTGCTAGTACCTTTGGTCAATTAAGGTCGTACCCGTGTTACATGTATGTTATGTGTGTTGTACAACTATAGAGCATTAACACATAACGATCGCTTTCTTTATGTACGCTATCAGTGTCTTACTATATTCCCCAATAAACCGGAAGCCGTAAACAATCTAGAAAATGAGTGAGGCTATATAAATCCCCTTTTAACCTATAGAACATTTTTTTCTACATAGTTATCCTAATTCTTGTTTTTATTCGATAGTTATTGATATGTAACGCGGAGCAGACGGAGGTTGTAGCAAGAAAGCAGCACAGATTTGTCATATAGTGTTAGAAAACCCAAACTCTTCGACAAAAAAGTAAAACAAGTAAAACGGCAAAAGCGAAATATATCTAACATCGCTTCAGTACTTCGGCGAACTTGCATAAAACATGTTTATGTTATTCACAAGCAACTTTCGCCTTTATCAATAACAACAAGAACTCCTCCCTTTGATCGTAATGAAGAATGTTTTATTAAATAAAATTATAACAACAATAACGATATATATCTGTGCAAGTAAATCATTCTTGAGTCAAAAGTAATTGCTTTGATTTCACACAAAAGTGCAGAAGTTACGTGATCAACTTTTATTATTTATAAAATGCAATTTATACTCTGTAAGGATGTGGAACACACACTGGACTGACACTGAAAGTTATGCGGTTGTAATCATGCAAAATAAAAAATAAAAAGATAAGAATTCGTCATCTCCCAGTTTCTCTGTTACACATTCAGTCATGTTTCTTTCCGCACAGCCGGCCAGGGTGGCCGTGCGGTTCTAGGCGCTACAGTCTGGAACCGCGTGACCGCTACAGTCGCAGGTTCGAATCCTGCCTCGGGCATGGATGTGTGTGAT
This sequence comes from Schistocerca cancellata, assembly GCF_023864275.1. NCBI lineage: Eukaryota > Metazoa > Arthropoda > Insecta > Orthoptera > Acrididae > Schistocerca > Schistocerca cancellata. The sequence goes on from NC_064630.1 coordinate 460,267,421, forward strand.
GTCCTTAGGTTAGTTAGGTTTACGTAGTTCTAAGTTCTAGGGGACTGATGACCACAGATGTTAAGTCCCATAGTTCTCAGAGCCATTTGAACCAGAGCCATTTCTTTCCGCACCAGTACTACTGTACCACCGGTAATTCTACCATTTACTACGTCATTTAAGCAGTGTACCAAGCCTACCGAACCACAGTGTTGGTAGAGAGCAACTCTACACCTGTGGAATGTCCTCAGTACGCTGCAAGTGTCACTCGTCACCAGAACAGTGTTCTGTACTGTTATGAGTGCATTATGCCGAAGTTACGTGAATTCCAACGTGGAAAATTGTTGGTGCTTATATGTTGGGTGCCTCCGTAACCACGTTAGCTAAAGTATTTAGTGTTTAAAGAGACTCCATATTGAAGATGCAGGGGAAAGGGAAAGACATCATCTGCTAAGTCACATTTCAGGCGAAAGTGTGTGCTTCAGTCCGGAACCGCGCTGCTGCTGCGGTCGCAGGTTCTAATCCTGCCTCAGGCATGGGTGTGTGTGAAGTCCATAGGTTAAGTTAGGTTTACGTAGTTCTAAGTCTAGGGGACTGATGACCTCAGATGTTAAGTCCCATAGTGCTTAGAGCCATTTTAACGAAAGTGTGTGTTGATTGATCGTGACAGGCAGTTACTGAAGAGGATTGTGAAGAAAAATAAGATGATTACAGCTTCGATTGGGTTTGCAGAACCGAATGTCACAGTCGCCAACGTTGTCAGCACAAAAACAACACGAAGGGAGCGCCATAAGCAGGAAAATGCCGTGCGATTTGGAATTTTAAAACTACTCTTCGGGTATGCAGATTTTCTTAACGGGAAAACCTGGTGCCGAAGCCATAAACCTGGACTATGGAGCAATGGAAGTAGTGATTTGGTTGGATGAGTCTTGTTGCACTCTTTTCCAACTTATGACTGAGTTTATCCCCCAAGAGAGAAACATAGCAGGGGTTCCGTGATTTGGTAGGCTTATCGTGATATTCCATAGACGATAAGGGTAATACGCAGGGTCGAGTTACTGCCGAGGATTACGTTTTAGCTGATAAGGTCCATCTTACACAGTACAACATTTGTTCTCGAACGGTGATGCTGTGTTCCAAGATGACGGAGTCCCTGTTGCCAGAGCTCGCATAGTCCAGGACTCATTTTGTGAGCACGAGGGTGAATTGTCGCATTTCCTCTGGCCTCAAATGACCAGATCTCAATTTTGTTGATTACTTTGGAGAGAAGGGTACGTGATCGTTAGCTGTACTTGCCGCTACTTTCCAGGAAAATTGGTATAAGATTCTCTAAAAACCATACTGAGAGAGCCTGGCAACTGTTTCGAACGCAAAGGGTTTTCGTATCAGACTTGGTAATGTGTTTTCGGAACACATTAGTTGATCACGTAATTTCTGCACTTTTGTGTAACCAAAGCAATTACTTTTGACTCCAGAACAGTTTACATGCACAAATATATATCGTTATTGTTGTTATTTTTTATTTAATAAAACATTCTTCATTACGATCATAGGAAGGAGTTATTGTTATTAATAAATGCGACAGTTGCTTGTGAATAACGAAAACAAGTTTTATGCAAGTTCGCCGAAGTATTGAAGCGATGTTAGATATATTTTGGTTTTGCATTTTTTTAAATTTAGTTTTTTGTCGACCAGTTTTAGTTTTCTAACAATATATGATAAAACTGTGCTGCTTTCTTTCTACAACATCCCTCCGTTCCCCGTTACATATCAACCATTTTCGAATAAAAACAGGAATTAGGATAACGATGTAGAAAAAATTGTTCCATAGGCTAGATGGTCTTTTATATAGCCTCACTCATTTTCTAGATGTTTCACCGCTTCCGGTTTTTTGGGGAATATAGTAAGTCACTGATCGCGTACGTAAAGAAAGCGATCGTGATGTGTTAATGCTCGATATGTGTGCAACACACGTGTCATACATGTAACAAGGGTACGACCTTAACTGACCAAAGGTACTAGCAAAACTACCGTAGTCAACGCTTACTTATGAAAGTCTACAGTAGCCTACGGTAGTTTTACAACTCTACAAAGGTGCCATTCGTGGTCGAATACAGCAGCACAACCTCCGGGCTTGACTAGCATCTGCATTCAAGTTCAAGCGTGTATTTCCAGAGGTGTTTTCATATTTTTATTTTACACCTGTGCATTTATTGGCCATAAAAGTCTCAACACCATGTACGCAGCATGCGGCAAAGTGACACGAATTGTGCAGATATAATGTTCACTCGCTCATGGAAGATCAAGCAGCAGTGTCACATAATTTGAGTCAGAGAATGGACTTGTTTGCAGCAAGACGAGTACCCACACGACAGTGCGATGGCGTACACACCATCACGTACTGTCAACACAGTGACCATTATTGCCGCTTACCCCTGACGCCGCAGCACTGCTCAACGACAGCACTGGACGCAAGAGCTGTACCAAGTCACCTTTTCAGATGAGTCCCTGTTCTGTGAACAGCATCACAATGGATGTTTCGTTCACCATCATCATCATCATCATCATCGTCGTCGTCTAGAACTTTTATTTATGTCTTACAAAACTGTGTCACATACCTACCCTGTTATCGGACTCGTATAAGAAACTTGTTTGCCAGGAGCTGGACTGGTGTGCGGTTCGTGGAGAGCGTGCCCCCTTTCGGCCACCAGGTCTGTCGGCTAGTCGGGCTGGCACGCCACGCAGCCGCTTCGTTACGGAAGATGAGTCGCCGCTTTCTGGCAGCTCGGTGGCGTCGCGCCGGGGGACACGACAGCGCGTGGCTTCTGAAGGAGCCCGCCGTCTGGGCTGGGCGCGCGCTGCTACCGGCCGCTCGCTCGCTCGCCCGTCGCCTCGCTGTACCTGCCGCGGCGTCGGCGGCGCAATTAAAACAGACCAAGGCCGCGTCGCACAACGGCCGCGTCCTAGCTGGCGGGATTCTGTCTTAACGAGCCAGCTATTACACGCTGAGCGACGGTCATCTCGGCCTTTTTGGGGTTCACCTCTGTTAACTCCACGGTTGCTCTGTAATGGAAGTATTTTTTCCAGCCACTGCCTTGGGAAACTTTTTTTTACTGCCTACGTGAAGTCGCTTGCCCAGAACGCACTAGTGTGGAGGACTGCCTGCCGTTCTCGAACTGAAGATCACAACAATTTGAAAATTTCAGCATTGTGCTAATGGAAGTTTTGTGTACTGTCGTTGCAATAAAATCTTATCGAGACGCTAACGAAATGGAGCCAGTAACGTTTCGCGAAGCATTCTCTCCTCTCTCTTAGCTGTCTAAGTACGGGAGAAAAGAGCACGTTGCTTCTCGAAATCGGCGAGGTAGGTGGGCCGTTAGGGCACTGAAACCAGTTTTGGAAGGCGCACTGTTCAAACCTCCAGGCGGATATCCAGATTTAGATTTGCGTAATGTTCCAAAATCGTTTGAGACGAAAGCTGGAATAGTTCCGTTGAAAAGGACGCCACCGTATCCGTTCTCCATAATTCTTTCATTCGGGCTTACTCTCCACCTATAATGGCTTCATCGTCTTCAGGACAGTAAACAGTAACTTTTCATCCTTTCTTTTAGAAAAGTCACGAAGGTAGCTGACTAAGATGTTTAGTACCCCGAAAAGATTATCTTACGTGCTTCAGAATCGGTCGGTTCTTTTACAGTGTAGTGCCAAAGAAACTGATATAGATATGTACAGAGATATGTAAACAGACAGAATACGGCGCTGCAGTCGGCAAATCCTATACAGGGTGAGTCACCTAACGTTACCGCTGGATATATTTCGTAAACCACATCAAATACTGACGAATCGATTCCACAGACCGAACGTGAGGAGAGGGGCTAGTGTAATTGGTTAATACAAACCATAAAAAAATGCACGGAAGTATGTTTTTTAACACAAACCTACGTTTATTTAAATGGAACCCCGTTAGTTTTGTTAGCACATCTGAACATATAAACAAATACGTAATCAGTGCCGTTTGTTGCATTGTAAAATGTTAATTACATCCGGAGATATTGTAACCTAAAGTTGAGGCTTGAGTACCACTGCCCCGCTGTTCGATCGTGTGTATCGGAGAGCACCGAATTACGTAGGGATCCAAAGGCAACGGTGATGGACCTTAGGTACAGAAGAGACTGGAACAGCACATTACGTCCACATGCTAACACCTTTTTATTGGTCTTTTTCACTGACGCACATGTACATTACCATGAGGGGCGAGGTACACGTACACACGTGGTTTCCGTTTTCAATTACGGAGTGGAATAGAGTGTGTCCCGACATGTCAGGCCAATAGATGTTCAATGTGGTGGTCATCATTTGCTGCACACAATTGCAATCTCTGGCGTAATGAATGTCGTACACGCCGCAGTACATCTGGTGTAATGTCGCCGCAGGCTTCCACAATACGTTGTTTCATATCCTCTGGGGTTGTAGGCACATCACGGTACATATTCTCCTTTAACGTACCCCACAGAAAGAAGCCCAGAGATGTAAGATCAGGAGAACGGGCTGGCCAATTTATGCGTCCGCCACGTCCTATGAAACGCCCGTCGAACGTGTACCTCACCCCTCATGGTAATGTACATGTGCGTCAGTGAAAAAGACTAATAAAAAGGTGTTAGCATGTGGACGTAATGTGCTGTTCCAGTCTCTTCTGTAGCTAAGGTCCATCACCGTTCCCTTTGGATTCCTACGTAATTCGGTGCTCTCCGATACACACGATCGAACAGCGGGGCAGTGGTACTCAAGCCTCAACTTTAGGTTACAATATCTCCGGATGTAATTAACATTTTACAATGCAACAAACGGCACTGATTACGTATTTGTTTATATGTTCGGATGTGCTAACAAAACTAACGGGTTCCATTTAAATAAACGTAGGTTTGTGTTAAAAAACATACTTCCGTGCATTTTTTTATGGTTTGCATTAATCAATTACACTAGCCTCTCTCCTCACGTTCGGTCTGTGGAATCGATCCGTCAGTATTTGATGCGGTTTACGAAATATATCCAGCGGTAGTGTTAGGTGACTCACCCTGTATAAGACAAAAAGCGCCTGGCGCAGTTGTTAGATCTGTCATTGCTGCTACAATGGCAGGCCATCAAGATTTAAGTGAGTTTGAACATGGTGCTACAGTAGGCGCACCAGCGATGGGACACAGCATCTTCAAGGTAGCGATGAATTGGGGATTTTCCAGTACGACCATTTCACGAATGTACCGTGACTATCAGGAACTCGGTAAAACATCAAATCTCCGACATCAATGAGGCCGGAAAAAGATCCTGCAAGCACGGGACCAACGATGACTGAAGACAACAGTTCAATGGGACAGATGTGCAACCTTTTTGCAAATTGCTGCAGACTCCAATGCTGGGCCATCAAAAAGTATCAGCGTGCGAACCATTCAACGTAACATCATCGATATGGGCTTTCTGAGCCGAAGGCCCACTTGTGTACCCTTGATGACTGCACCAGACAAAGCTTTGCGCCTCGCCTGGACCCATCAACACTGACATTGGACTGTTGATGATTGGAAACATGTTGCCTGGTCGGACGAGTCTCGTTTCAAATTGTATCTGGTGGATAGACGTGTACGGGTAAGGAGACAATCTCATGAATCCATGGATCCTGAATGTCAGCAGAGGACTGTTCAAGCTGGTGGAGGCTCTGTAGTGGTGTGAAGCGTGTGCAGTTGGAGTGATATGGGATCCCTGATACGTCTAGATACGACACTGACAGGTGACACGTACGTAGGCATCCTGTATGATCGCCTGCCTCCATTCTGTCCACTGTGTTTTCCGACGGACTTGGGCAATTCCAGCAGGACAATGCGACACCCCAAGCGTCCAGAATTGGTACAGAGTGGCTCTAGGAAGACTCCTCTGAGTTTAAATGCTTCAGCTGGCCACCAGAGTCCCCAGACCCGGGATGCCTTGGAACGTGTTGTTCAGAACAGATCTGCACCCTGTCGTTCTCCTACGGATTTGTGAACAGCCCTGCAGGATTCATGGTGTCAGTTCCCTCCAGCACTACTCCAGATATTAGTCGAGTGCATGCCACGTTGTGTTCCGAAACCTCTGCAAGCTCGCGGGGGCCTTACACGATATTACGCATGTTTACCGTTTCTTTGGCTCTTCGGTGTTTAACACGCTGTGCGACGGTCATCTGACCTGTTTGGTGATCTGGGAAATCTTTTTCTCTGCGTACGTGAAGAGGCTTGCACAGAACACACTAGCGTGAAGGGCTGCCTGCCAGTTTCAAACTAAAAATCACAACAACTTTAGAACATTTCACCATTTTGCTAATGGAAGTTTTGCGTACTGTCGTTGCAATAAAATCATATCGGGACGCTAACAGAATGGAGCCGGTAACGTTCCGCGAAGCATACTCTCCTCTCGCTTAACTGTCTAACTACGGGAGAAGAGAGCATGATGCATCCCGAAATTGGCGAGATAGCGTGGTGGTTAGGGCACTGGAATCACTTTCGGAAAGAGCTCGATTCAAATCTCCATGCGGACATTGGTAGTAAGGTCATCGGTCCCTAAGCTTATGCGCTGCTTATCTAACTTAAACTAACGTACGCTAAAGACAACACACACACCCATGCACGAGGAAGGACTCGAACCTCCGACGGGGGAAGCCGCGCGGGCCATGACACGACGCCTTGACTGCGCGGCTACCCCGCGCGGCCCTCTATGCGGACATCCAGATTTAGATTTGCGTGGCGTTCCAAAATCGTTTGAAACGAAAGCTGGGATAGTTCCTTTAAAAAGGACACAGCCATATGCGTTCTCCATAATTTTTTCATTCAAGCTTACCTACAATGACTTCATCGTTGTCAGGGCAGTAAACTGTAACCTTCCACCTTTATTTTGGAACAGTCACGGAGGCAGCTGACTAAGATGGTTAGTACCCCGAAAAGACTATCTTACATGGTTCAGAACCGTGTAGCCATAATCAGTGGGTTCTTTTATTTCTGCGAATAGATACCGTACTAATGAAGTACGTAGAGTAAGGAAATTTTTAATAATACTAAATGAGAACTTAGATTGCGTAATATGACTACTGTTTGCTTCCAGAAAAGGAAAAGCTTTTAGTTTAAAATGTTTCGTGCAACAAAATATGTGACCTAAAAATGCTGCTGGAATTAAACCCCAGCGATACTGTGCCATACACAGAATCAAGTGTTACAGTGAAAATTATGACAGTTTCCGTTCCTGTTTGCACTTACTTCCAGAGTAAATGTTCTTCTACAGAGAAAAATAAATAATCGATTGATAAAAAACCACCAACTCATGGTTTACACAGAGCTCCACGTACGATTGGTTTAAGGACTGTCGGTTTAGTTGTACAAAAACAAGTGTTCCTCGCGAATACTGTGACCTCATTCATGTTCCAAATCTCCTGCCTATCTCTGCTTCCATTCATCTATTACATTCAGTCCATGGAGAAACGATAAATACAAGGGAAAGACATTTTGATATGTCGGGTACTAGACGCTATAAAACACGTCACAGAACCCAGTATTAAACATTTCGGGACATAATGAATGTCCTCTTGCAACCTATGAAATTACTGGTAATGAATATTTCATGTCTCAATAGAGAAACATCAGAAAAAACGTCATTATTCATGAGAGTCAACAAGTTGAAACTGGCCTATCGACTGAGTACGAACACCTACAACAAGAAATGCCCGTCGCGCAACCTGAAACTTAAGCACTACACATTAGTCACACGACCAGAAGCCCTTTATGCCATAGAATGTCTTTCTATGAACCGGAGAGGCCTGACGGTAATATAGGATGTTATAGAGAGGAGACTCCTCAGGAAGATCCTAGACCCGGTAGAAGGCGGCATAACTCGGAGCTCTACGAAGATATCGAGAGGCTCTCTGACTGTGCAAGAAACAGAAGGGTAGCTTTCTATAGCCATGTTGCAAGATTGCGTCCAAACAGATCTGCTCACCTACTGGCAAAACAAGAAGGTTCGCACCACTTGGCTGACAGAAACCGAGAAGGACTTTAAAGAACTGGGAATAACTGATCTCCAGAACAGACAGTCTGTGAGAGACACCCTGAAGGCAGTCTGAGGATTTCAGGAAAAGCCCCGAAGAAAAGGTACCTCCTGGATAGAAGAAAGAAAGGAGTTACACCGACAGAGGATGCGACAGTACTGGGCAGAGATCAAAGCCCAACAGTTGAACAAGTGTGGTCCGAAGTAGGCCCATTCGAAACAAGAAGAAGAAGAGGAACAGTGACTGTAAGAGAAGGAAAATAAGTTTCGGTAGATAACAGAATTATTACTGTTTTATCGTTATCACTATAAAGCAAATCGTTCGGACAAGTAATATGTTAACGGTTTCCCGCAGAACGATTTCACGACTAACGTTTTTAACAACATTGCGGAAGCACCTGCCAATAGGCCGTGCGGGAACGAGATACTGACATGTTACCTGAGTCACAGGTGTCTCCTTTTACCAAAAAAAAAAAAAAAAAAAAAAAAAAAAGTCTCAGGTGATATGCCATCTACAACGACATATCTTACAAGGGTTTTTCTTTTGATAGTTTGTGCAGCCGTGATTGAAGAGAGGACTGGCATTGCTGGTAGCGATCTGTGCTGTTATGGAGATTGTACATTGAATAACGGGCTCCTGGAGGCCATTTCAATTATTTGCGATCGTTAGGTTTGGTTAAAGTGGTTAGGCTGTTGGCACTGCTTGGTGGCGATTACTCCGTGAGTGGGGTTGATGAGGCCGAGGGATGCTGATTGTAGAGTATAATATTATCTTTTTACGTTGTCGTGCTGCAAAATCGAGGTCGTCACCCTCTCATGAACTATGAATTAACTTTTGCTTTGTTCGGAATCGTAGTTCTGGGAGCGCAATTTTACGATTACTTGTTACGTCTTTGACTCCAGTAATTCTTGCTTTGAGTATCAGTGAGGGCTTGAAAATTATTTGTCTGTGTTTAGTAACAATATATAGACCACCGGTGATTATCAGTTTACTTCTTCCGGAAGTATTTCGATCCAAACCGTCATTCATTGTTACAAATGCATAATATTGTACCACGTTACTCGGCGGTTTTGGGTTCGCCATCAGTGAATGTCCTTGTGTGCTAGAAATCAAATACTGAGTTCCGATCACAAGACATTAGTAATAAGTAGTTTTTGTTTGCTTGCTATAGGATCCAGGACCGGACAATGCGTGTCAACGAATAGTGCTTCGAAAGTTGCTGTTAGTTACCTATCGTATGGATTGGTCTCCTACATTACTACGATGTTACATGAAGATGTTACTCAGGATTTATATGTTGATTCAGATGGTTTAGTGAGTCTTTATGTTCAAGGTGAATGCCTAGAAAACTGAGGAGACATCCTCATTGTACCTCTGGACGCTATAAACAGAAAGCTAATACTTGATTAGTTTGGTTCATTGCATTTACCAACCAGTACTTACTGTGTAATATTCAAATATTAGCTATGCAAGCTCATTTTCTTATATGCGGAGGTCTGTGAAAATTCTTGAATGTGTCTGTTTCTATTAAGCCTTAGAGGTCAAATAGCGTTCACAAATTGTTTTCTGGGGCTAAAAATTATATTTTTTGCATAGATTCTATGTTTCAATGGTTAACTGTCACTACTTTTGCTTTATATCACACCATCAATCTTCTTATCCTCCTCAAGTCTGACTATCCGAGATATGCAGTACACAGCATTTAAAAAAGCCTTAATCAGGGAAGTCAAGGCGAAATGATTGTAAGAAAAATATTAAAAAATTGGAAGAGAAATGGTCGTCAGAAGGACTGATTTAGCATGTAGAAAAGTCCAAACAACTTTCGGTGAAATTAATTGCAAGGGCTCAACATTAACATTGCGCTGGGAATTATATTCTAAAACGCAGAGTTCGCTGATGGCTTCTGACGTCGAGATAGAAGGAGAAATGGGAGCCAATATGCAAGATTTATTGTCTCCATTATTTGAGTATAACAGAGCTTTGGAAGACTGGCAATGAAATAGGGAAGAAAGTATAGATAACATTCCACTGGAATGCCTAAAATCATTGAGGGAAATGGCAAGCCAACTACTATTCAATTTGGTGTGCAGAATCTACGAAACCGAAGACGTACCGTCAGACTTTCTGAACCTCACAATCCGGACGATGGCAGTGGCAGGTAAGTGTAAGAACTAGCACGCAATCAGCTTAACATCTCATGCATCCAAATTGCTGAAAAGAATAACACAGAGAAGAATGACGACCGGTGTGGCCTCAGGAAAGGTAAAGGCAGTAGAGAGGCAGTTCGAACGTTGTCGTTGATGATGGAAGAAAGCCTCAAGAAAAGTCACTTCCGCAGAATCTACATAAAAGAATATCACTGATAGGAATCGCTGACGACATTGTTATACACAGTGTATATGAGGAAGAATTATAGGACCTGTTGAATCGAATGAACAGTCAAACGGACCTTGGGAAAACCAGAAAAGAAGAGAATCGACGCGTATGAGATGTGGTGCTATTGCAGGATTTCTGTAAGGTGTTCTGTAAAGTAAGGAATGAAGAGGTTCTCTACAAAATCGGCGAAGAAAGGAAGATATGGAAAACACTGACATGTTGAAAGGACAGAATGATAGGAAATGTGTCAAGACAATCAGGAAATATCTTCAATAGTAATAGAGAGCAAAAAACAGTAGGAGAAAAGCGGCATTAGAACACATCCAACAAATAATTAGGGTGAGGTGAAGAGGTTGACCCAAGAGAGGAAGTCCTGGCGGGCCAAATCAAACAAGTTGTAATGTTGTTGCATTAATTTGTTCTGAAAGCGGTGCTCATATTCAAGACCATAAAAGTGGGTTAAAAGCTGTGAGCTATCTGAGGAAGTTAACCTTGCATTACTGCGCAACTTTTTCATCAGGTATCCAGTCTAGCTTACCAAATTCCGAACCAGAGTAACTTTAATTAGAATCTTTTAGTATTCATCTTACGATAACCGGTGATATATATATAAAAATACAATTTAAATAAAAAGAAATAAATCAGTTTATATTTGGACATTTATTTTAACGTTGATCATTGTTCCATTAAAATTTCAGCATATCAAACTTGATTCATAACTAAACTGGTGCCTTATTTAGGCCGGTGTGGCGGTTAAAGGCGCTACAGTCTGGAACCGCGTGACCGCTACGGTCGCAGGTTCGAATCCTGCCTCGGGCATGGATGTGTGTGATGTCCTTAGGTTAGTTAGGTTTAAGTAGTTCTAAGTTCTAGAGGACTGATGACCTTAGAAGTTAAGTCCCATAGTGCTCAGAGCCATTTGAACCATTTTTGAACCTTATTTAGGAGTGTGTAAATGTGAGTTTGTAAACTTACGGAACACATCAAATAGGGAGCCAAGATTGGGAGATTACATACAACACTGCATTCATAAAATAACACACGAAGAACGTTGAAACATATCCAAGAGGAAATTAACCACAAACAACCAATTGAATTTTCACCCAAAGAAGTTACGTTCGTAGCGCAATCCTGTCCGTCATGAAATTACCACACACTGGTATACTAAATTCATCCTAACTCTCTGTGAAATCTTCCCGAAAAGAATAGCTGAGGGCTACTTTGATGATTACACCACATGCTTCACGTGGTCAACTTGGTTTATACAAAGAGTGTAACTCCACAATAATTTTGATAATTACAATAAATTAAATTGAAAAGCAATTTACAAAAGAAAAGCCTCGAACTGGTTACTATCGTCTTACTATTAAGCTGATGGGTCAAACAATTGTATAAGCACGTGGTACTGGTCTCACAAAGCACAGCCCACGTGGGTTGAACATAAAGAAAAGTTGCTATATTGAAAAATATTGTCAAGACGAGACGTTATAATCTCACGCACATTCGCATTTAAGATTGATGATCTTAGTTAGAGTTACTGATCAATACGTGGTTCCACTTTACTCACAAAGTAGTGACAATGCAACTAGCGGAAGATATTCTGAACTTCACACTCGAATTATACTGTGTTGCAATTCAAGATAACATTAGATATTTTAGAGCTAAACCTGAAATAAAGGTGATTAAATTTTCAGTTAGGCAGAACGTAAGAAATCCATTGTCCTACAGATTTAGCAGACACACGCTTAGCCGGAGATCTTACCACTTCAGACGCTCGCCGCAGACAGACTGACCTGGGCTCCTACCGAGCGTGCTTAACAGATACAAACGGAAGTGACCAGAGAGGCAGCTTCCTATACCAACATGACAAGGGACGGACAGGACCATACTAAAAATAGAAACCTCTCTGCTTTTAGAAAGCGTAGCTACCTGTTCCGTCGTTGGTCCTACTTGTCTACTGAGAGCTAAGGGGTTGTATTTCTCTTCAGGCATTTTCTTCAGTGACGTAAAAGCTCCAGATTTATCATTATGTGAAAGATATGTCAAGAAATTAGGATAAAATGGAATTCGTTTTATAATCAAACAATGGAAGTGTGAATCTGATAAAAATAATATTTCTTTTCACATTTTTCTGAATTTTGTCTGTGTTTTACAAGCTCATGCAAGAGGAGAAGTATAGGGTTAGAGTCTGATGTTTCCTTGACATGGAAGTCGTTAGAGAATGAGTACTTATCTGGAAAAGCATGGGGGAAAGAATCGAGCATAATATGTCGCATGCACTCTTCCGGAAACGGTCACTCATGTTCATAAATTAAGAATTAACGCATAATGTGGTGTCACACAACGTGCACTACACAAAACTGGCGCTAATAGCATAGGCACATAAGGAACACGCACGACGCAGATCTGTAAGTCCACGGTATTGGTGATAAGTTGAGAAAAAGGTCCCGAAGCACATGTGCTACAAAACGCCACTCTTTCCTTCGCATGTACCCCGAGTATATGATCACCATGCACATGTACACAGGCCGCACAACGGGTTGGCGTACTCTGGGTCAGGTGGTCGAGCAGCTGCTGGGGTATAGCCTCCCATTCTTGTACCAGTGCCTGTCGCAGCTCTTGAAGTGTCCTAGGGGTTTGAAGACGTGCAGCGATACGTCGAACGAGAGCACCCTAGACATGCTCGATAGGGTGTAGGTCTGGAGAACAGGCAGGCCACTCCATTCGCCTGATATCTTCTGTTTCAATGTACACCTACACGATGGTAGTTCGGTGGAAGCGTGCGTTATTATCCATCAGGAGGAAGTTGGGACTCACTGCACCCCTGAAAAGGCGGACATACTAGTGCAAAATGACGTCCCGATACACCTGACCTGTTACACATCCTCTCTCAAAGACATGGAGGGGTGTACGTGCACCAACCATAATCCCACCCCACACCATCAAACCACGACCTCCATTCAGGTCCCTATCAAGGACATTAAGGCGTTGGTATCTGGTTCCTGACTCACGCCAGATGAAAACCTGGCGAGAATCACTGTTCAGACTATACCTCGACTTGTCCGCGACCATTACCTGGGACCACTGTTCCAATGACCATGTACTGTGTTTTTGGCACCAGGCTTTACGGGCTCTCCTGTGACGAGGGGTCAGCAGAATGCACCTTTCAGGTCCCCGGGCAAATAAACCATGTCTGTTGAGTCGTCTGTAGATTCTGTGTCTGGAGACAACTGTTCCAGTGGCTGCGGTAAGGCCCCGAGCAAGACTACCTGCAGTACTCCATGGCCGTCTGCGGGCACTGATCGTGAGATATCGGTCTTCTTGTGATGTTGTACACTGTGGATGTCCCGTACTGCAGCGCCTGGACACGTTTTCTGTCTGCTGGAATCGTTGCCATAATCTTGAAATCACACTCTGTGGCACACGCAGGGTCCGTGCTACGACCTGCTGTGTTTGACCAGCCTCCAGTCGCCCTAATATTCTACCCCTCATAATGTCATCAATATGTGTTCTTTGAGCCATTTTCAACATACAGTCACCATTAGCACATCTGAAAACGTGTGCACACTTACTCGCTGCACCGTACTCTGACATGCACCAACACACTTCTACCGACTGTTGCCAGCGCCACCGTGCGACGATCGCAGGTCAAATGCACCGCATGGTCATACCCCGAGGTGATTTAAACCAGCAAACCGCCCACCTGAGCGTTGTTTCACCACGTATCAGCTTTATACTTAATTTATGAGCATCAGTGTAGAAATTATGGAAAGACTAAGCAAGTTGACCTTATGGCTATTTTAACGCAGCTTTTGCTAAATACGAGCCTACTGTAACAAACCTTACAACACTTCGCTCAATGTGTTTTGCATGGAGATCAGTGATGTCTTGACTGATGGTAAAGTTTGTCATTTACGGTCATGGTTCTAACATTGGCGGTTGGTTACAAAGGTGTTATATTGAAGGTAGGTTGGCATACGAATCTCTCGAGGAGTTTAGAAATTTAATTCATTACGCAGAATACGTCAGCTATGGAATAACTCTGGTTGCTTAAAATACTGGGAGGGCGGAAAGCATTAATTTCGTTGCGCATCGCGCATCCCATCAGCTGTAAATCAATCGACGCGTAGCGTACACTCGATCTGCCTCCATTCACATTATTGATTCAGACCATTTAGGACGCCGATGATAAAAAGAAATTGGGCTCGTGTCTTAATGAGAGATACTAACATCTGATGCTTTTAAAGATATCCCACAATAACGTGATTACTATCTACATATCTCCATCATCAATCAGCGTTCCTTGAATGTTGAATTCGTCTTAAGCAACAACATACCTTGTTGTTAATGAAAGAAAGAGAGGGAAAGGAAAAGAGAGGAAGTAGATTTTGCAGCTTCTGTGCAAGTTGGTTGCATTAAAATGTCGAAGTGAATGGTAGAACACTTCATAAACCTGTGGTAATGTTCTTGTTTTATAGTAGATGGTATGTGTGGAAACTGGGACCATCCGCTTGGGAAACTCGCTGGTATGTAATGGATCTTTTTTAAAGCTTGCAGGGTTACAAAAACAGCCCGCGGTCCCACCGACTAGCAACATTTTGCACTAAATATGTTTCCTGCCAACACCAACAATTTGATGTTGGTGCCTCGAATGTCGACTCACGGGAAAATAAAACCCTTAAAAAAGTAATATAAAGCGACTGGTCGTAATTGTTTACCAAATCGTGCACTAATTTTACCTCAATCGGAGTGTTCAGCTTACAGAATGGATCCAATAAAATTACTTCTGTTTTAGGTTAAGTAGGTTATTTATCTACGCTTTCCCTGATGTTCACTAGCTTCGATTTTCTACAGTGAACTTTCAAATTCTCAGCGTTGGAAAAAGATCTAAGGTCAATAACTATACCACAGTTTTTGTTGCTACAAACGGTAATGAATTAGAAACATTAAACCATTACAGTTAGTTCATCTGTTGCGTACATATAACGATTTCTTCTTTTATGTTACCAACACCTATCGTCCTCTAACCTCCACACTGCATCGTTTATATTATTGGCAGCAGATTACTCACTATTTCATTATCGTCTCTCCTGCAAAAGAATGGTAGTAAACTTAAAAAGTAACATAATGACGTGGAGAGAAAATATAGTTTACAAAACGAATATATCCTTTTCTCTTCGATGTCATTTCATTACATTCAGAAGAGGGACTGATGACCTTAGCAGCTAAGTCTCATAAGATTTCACACACGTGTTTTGTTTCTTTTTTTTTTTTTTTTTTTTTTGTTGGCTGATTACAGTCTCTGTCGATGATTACAGTATGATTGGGGAACTTACGTACAACTGAACTGAGGTTTTCGCTAAAGTTTTCGGTTACTTCAGGAGGTGAGTCTGGTGGGCGATAGGATCCAATTATCATTTTACGTCCGCCCCTGATAGACTTGCGCAAACAGTCGTCAATTTCATCTCAGTGGATTTTAGTTTTTTGTGTACTACGACAAATACATCACTTGTGCGGAAGGCTGACGAAGTACTAGAGGCATGATAAAAGTAAGTGTGATTAGTTACACCACGCGTTCGTGTAATTTATTCTCCTCAAAGTCCAATAAAGCCACAACCTTCATTAGGGTGCAAATTTACGTTCGACCTCCAGCGGAAATCTGAAATTAGCGAGCATGGAGGACATGGTCGGAGACTGTGGATAGGTGGAGGCAGGTGGGAGTGTGAGTCAACTGGGGAGCATGCCGAGATAGTGCACGCATTTGCGACAAACGCTGTGTCCGGGTAGCTTAGTGGTTACGCGACTGTCGAGTAAGCAGATCATTGGTTCGATTCCCGATCCGACACGCATCATCACTCGTCGCCGTTGATTCCGCAGAAAATATCGATGTACGTGATATCATTAGTTCCTTTCCTTTCTCTCCCCCCCCCCCCATCCTCCTCCCCCACCCTCGCGCCACCTTCATTTTACATAATAAGTGTGATTATTTTTGTAGCCTTACTTATAGGTAACACAGCCAGCTTTCTGCTTATCTACCTATGTTTGTCTTCCACTTGGGTGCTCACAGATTTCATAACGAAATTCTTGCCCTAGCTTCTCGGCGAAAAATTAGTATTCCTTCGCTGCCGCATCAGTGGGGAAACGCCATTACACGCGCTGTTGACGCCGACTTACGCTCGGGACGCAGCCCGTGTTCCAAGAAGCGGCGGCGCGGCCTCGGCTGGCACCTCACGCTGCCGGCCGCTAACCACCATATGGTACGGCGCGTGGCCTCCGGGCCGACATCTGCCAGGTGAGAACTGCTTTGTGCGAGATGGTTTGAATAGCGAAGCATTAACTAGCCAAACAGACATTCACTGCTCTGCAGATGACACGTGAGTTTAAAGCACCTGATGTTGGTAGGTAACACTAGTGGAATACCTTATACCGACGCTTCGCAAAAAAAATCCTAATGTTACACACCACTAGCTTTTGATGCTGTTGTTGTGGTCTTCAGTCCTGTGACTGGTCTGATGCAGCTCTCCATGCTACTCTATCCTGTGCAAGCTTCTTCATCTTCCAGTACTTACTGCAACCTATATCCTTCTGAATCTGCTTAGTGTATTCATCTCTTGATCTCTCTCTACGATTTTTAACCTCCACGCTGCCCTCCAACACTAAATTTGTCATCCCTTGATGCCTCAGAACATGTCCTACCAACCGATCCCGTCTTCTAGTCAAGTTGTGCCCCAAAGTCCTCTTCTCCCCAATTCTATTTAATACCTCCTTATTAGTTATGTGATCTACACATCTAATCTTCAGCAGTCTTCTGTAGCACCACATTTCGAAAGCTTCTATTCTCTTCCTGTCCAAACTCCTTATCGTCCACGTTTCACTCCCAGACATAGCTTCACTCCATACAAATACTCTCAGAAACGACTTCCTAACACTTAAACCTATACTCGATGTTAACATATTTCTCTTCTTCAGAAACGCTTTCCTTGCCATTACCAGTCTACATTTTATGTCCTCTCTACTTCGAGCATCATCAGTTATTTTTTAATTAGTTCTAGGCGACTGATGACCTGATACGTTAAGTAGCATAGTGTTCACAGCCATTTGAACCATTTCAGCCAAGTTATTTTTTTCCCCAAATAGCAAAACTCTTTTACTACTTTAAGTGTCTCATTTCCTAATCTAATTCCCTCAGCATCACCCGACTTAATTCGACTGCGTTCCATTATCCTCGTTTTTCTTTTGTTGATGTTCATCTTATACCCACCTTTCAAGACACTGTCCATTCCGTTCAACTGCTCTGTCTCTGACAGAATTACAATGTCATCGGCGAACCTCAAAGTTTTTATTTCTTCTCCATGGATTTTAATACCTACTCCGAATTTTTCTTTTGTTTCCTTTACTGCTTGCTCAATATACAGATTGAGTAACATCGGGGAGAGGCTACAACCCTGTCTCACTCCCTTCCCAACCACTGCTTCCCTTTCATGCCCCTCGACTCTTATAACTGCCATCTGGTTTCTGTACAAATTGTAAATAGCCTTTCGCTCCCTGTATTTTACCCCTGCCACCTTTAGAATTTGAAAGAGAGTATTCCAGCCAACGTTATCAAAAGCATTCTCTAAGTCTACAAATGCTATAAACGTAGGTTTGCCTTTCCTTAATCTTTCTTCTAAGATAAGTCGTAAGGTCAGTATTGCCTCACGTGTTCCAGCATTTCTACGGAATCCAAACTGATCTTCCCTGAGGTCGGCTTCCACCAGTTTTTCCGTTCTTCTGTAAAGAATTCGTGTTAGTATTTTGCAGCTGTGACTTATTAAACTGATAGTTCGGTAATTTTTCACATCTGTCCACACCTGCTTTCTTTGGGATTGGAATTATTATGTTCTTCTTGAAGTCAGAGGGTATTTCACCTGTCTCATACATCTTGCTCATCAGATGGTAGAGCTTTGTCAGGACTGGCTCTCCAAAGGCCGTCAGTAGTTCTAACGGAATGTTGTCTACTCCCGGGGCCTTGTTTCGACTTAGGTCTTTCAGTGCTCTGTCAAACTCTTCACGCAGTATCCTATCTTCCATTTCATCTTCATCTACATCCTCTTCCATTTCCATAATATTGTCCTCAAGTACATCCCCCTTGTGTAGACTCTCTATATACTCTTGCCACCTTTCTGCTTTCCCTTCTTTGCTTAGAACTGGGTTGCCATCTGAGCTCTTGATATTCATACACGTGGTTCTCTTTTCTCCAAAGGCCTCTTTAATTTTCCTGTAGGCAGTATCTATCTTACCCCTAGTGAGATAAGCCTCTACATCCTTGCATTTGCCCTCTAGCCATCCCTGCTTAGCCTTTTTGCTCTTCCTGTCGATCTCATTTTTGATACGTTTGTATTCCTTTTTGCCTGCTTCATTTACTGCATTTTTATATTTTCTCCTTTCATCAATTAAATTAAATATTTCTTCTCTTACCCAAGGATTTCTACTAGCCCTCGTCTTTTTACCAACTTGATCCTCTGCTGCCTTCACTACTTCATCCCTCAGAACTACCCATTCTTCTTCTACTGTATTTCTTTCCTTTATTCCTGTCGGTTGTTCCCTTATGCTCTCCGTGAAACTCTGTACAGCCTCTGGTTTAGTCAGTTTATCCAGGTCCCATTGTAACGCCGGAAATGCATATCCTCCTATTTCTATCTATTGCACTGCAATTTTTTCTTCTTCTTTTGCTACCTGAAGATACAACATATCTGTGTCTTTGTAGATTGTAATTGTTTTACTATTTGTATATATATGCATTTATGTCGATGTATAATTGGTTTGTTTTGTGAATATTATTTGTATTTTTACGCTGGGTCTTGCCTAGGGAAAACTGCTATCGAACGATTACATCGATAGGTCGTGTGTAGAATCAAAGTGTATAGGATCTTTGGTAGTGTTAACTCTGCCGCGTGGAACGCGGGCAGAGAGGGAGTCTGGCTGGGGTAGTGCAGTGGAGCAGGTGTGTTGTGTGACGCTCCCGCGAGTTGCCGCGCTTTCGCTGTTTGGCAGCATGTAATTGCGCTCGACTTGCTATGATAGTTTCTGACACGGTGTCGCGGACGGGAAGCATTAGCTGGCGCACATCAAGAGCCCATTTCGCCTGGTGACCGTGTCGAGAAGAAGGCGCGCCAACATCCAGCTTCTGCAACAGCGACGGCCGACAATGAATGACTGTCGCCACCTCCTCGATCGACGGCTTCAAACCTTCAATCAACCAACGAGGAAGACTGGAAGCACTTAAAGTTTTAGAACTGTATGGCAGACCTCAGCTTTTCAAAATGTTTCATTTTCGTAACTATAATTACAGCAACTTACCATGAACATTTGTTGCTCATTGTCCCAATTGCATTACCAAGCAGGGTCCCTTCCTTTTCCGGAATGAACCCGAGTGCCGTTGAAATTCAAACGCCAGCATTAAAGTAATATTATTCCATTTCACTGCTTTGCTTTCAAAGTTCAGTTAAAGTATTCATAGCTGGCTACAATATTTAGATTACACAAGCACAAATTAAGAGTGCGAGATTTGTTACCATATTTTAACTTACCTGTGACTGCAGCTCAGCTTGGTACGTACTAAATGTTACTATTGTTAATTGTTCAGAATCATTTAGTTCAAGTTCAAAGTTAAATCTCTTATTTCTAAATTGCGTAGATTCAAGTAGCTTTTGAAATGGTTGTTGAGGTAGCCCAAGACTAACCTTATTATTGAATTTCGATGTGCTTCAGAAACAAAGCTCACTATTAATTTCAGTCACTAAATTAACTTTCAATTTTCCGGTTTTATTAATTCTTTTGCTAAATTAAGTCAGAGTGTAGCGAAATTTATTACTTCTGACAAACATTCAGTTTTCACACAATACGTGTCAACCTTCAGTTGCCACGCTTTTAGTGCTAATTATATGTGCATTAATCTTTCATTATCAGTTATTATAGTAGTTGTCCATAGGACTGGCGACCGTAATTTCCCCAAATCTCAAATATCTAATTAACGCCAATTAACTGTTAACGTGACGACCGCACATTTACTTTCTTTATTAATTTTACCCTTTTCTCAAAATTAGTTTCCACTAATTTCATTTGCATTTTTCCTTTTATTTGGATGAAACCCTTTCCTCCCTCTTTACCGACAGATTAACTTCGGTGACGATTGTTTTTTCCCAAATTTCCGTTAGGTACACGCGGTTTAATTTTTCACTGTCATTAAGGTCGATAAGTGAGGGGGAGGTTACACTATCTCCTTAAATTCCACCTGTTTGCAGTTTCTTCAGTTTTAATCTGCAGTTCATAACTAATAGATTGTGGTCAGAGTCCACATCTGCCCTGGAAATATCTTACAACTTAAATCCTGGTTCCTAAATCTCCGTCTTACCATTATATAATCTATCTAATACCTTTTAGTATCTCCAGGGTTCTTCCATGTATACAAACTTCTTTGACGATTCTTGAACCAAGTGTTAGCTATGATTAAGTTATGGTCTGCGCAAAATTCTACCAGACGGCTTCCTCTTTCATTTCTTACCCCCAATCCATATTCACCTACCATGTTTCCTTCTCTCCCTTTCCCTACTCTCGAATTCCAGTCACCCATGACTATTAAATTTTCGTCTCCCTTCACTACCTGAATAATTTCTTTTATCTCATCATACATTTCATCAATTTCTTCATCATTTGCAGAGCTAGTTGGCATATAAACTTGTACTTCTGTAGTAGGCGTGGGCTTCGTGTCTATCTTGGCCACAATAATGCGTTCACTATGCTGTTTGTAGTAGGTTACCTGCGCTCCTATTTTTTTTATTCATTATTAAACCTACTCCTGCATTACCCCTACTTGATTTTGTATTTATAACCCTGTATTCACCTGACCAAAAGTCTTGTTCTTCCTGCCACCGAACTTCTTGTTCTTCCTGCCACCGAACTTCATTCCCACTATATCTAACTTTAACCTATCCATTTCCCTTTTTAAATTTTCTAACCTACCTTCCCGATTAAGGGATCTGACATTCCACGCTCCGATCCGTAGAACGCCAGTTTTCTTTCTGCTGATAACGACGTCCTCTTGAGCAGTCCCCGCCCGGAGATCCGAATGGGGGACTATTTTACCTCCGGAATATTTTACCCAAGAGGACGCCATCATCATTTAACCATACAGTGAAGCTGCATGCCCTCGGGGAAAACTACGGCTGTAGTTTCCCCTTGCTTTCAGCCGTTCGCGGTACCAGCACAGCAAGGCCGTTTTGGTTAATGTTACAAGGCCAGATCAGTCAATCATCCAGACTGTTGCCCCTGCAACTACTGAAAACGCTGCTGCCCCTCTTCAGGGACCACACGTTTGTCTGGCCTCTCAACTGATACCCCTCCGTTGTGGTTGCACCTACGGTACGGCCATGTGTATCGCCGAGGCACGCAAGCCTCCCCACCAACGGCAAGGTCCATGGTTCATGGAGGGGTTTGAGACATACTGTAATGTCAGTATCTTATTCTCTTTGGGAATACAGCTCTTAATGGATCTTCTCCTCTTCATCGACTAATTCTGACCGCAAACCTAGGATCTGACTGTCCATCTATCTTGCTCATTGTCGTCCCTTCCTTAAGTCGAATACAGTCTTCTGTCGATTATCTTCCTGGAAGTTCTGCCATCTAGCATCGTCTCCACATGTCCTAATCTGTGCATTTTTCGTGACTGCTAAATTTAGATATGTCTTTCCCGTGTATAGCTGGCTTAATAGGAATTACAGCTGAGATTTTTAAGTCCCATGAGATCTTGCGTAGATTAGACAGGTAGCACACTTGCCCGGTACTGCGGTGCCATTCCAGTCTCAAGTCAATATGATACGTTCCGTGGCAGTTGACGGTAAACATTGCACCGGACGACGATGTATCTTTCAGCTATTATTTATGTGGTCTATTTAATACATGACAGCGATCCTGTCTATTTGTCAAGATAAAATAACGTAGGTAGCATTGCGAAAGGTATATGTATAAAATTTTCAACCAGTGTAATTACGTTATCGATTTAAAACTAAACTGCTACCAATATTACACGAAATCGTTGGCTACAATTTTTCCTCTGCAGGGCTCCACTTTTGTAAATGGGTTTCCTACTATCCTAACTGTGCATGCATTTGCACGTTTTTGTAGAGTGTCATTTTTCTACCGTCTGGCAGTGCCACACAAAAAAATGGAGCTCAGATTATTGCAATTATGTATGATTACCATCTGCACAAAAAAAGGTCATTCCAGTTTTCTTGGGGGGGGGGGGGGACTATTCGAGTTTGTGATCATATTTTTTCCGCAAATAACTTTTTTTTACAAGCTTAAAATTTCCCTTTGTATACCTTTTTTTCGCGAAATGCTGCAGAACTGTTCAAATTTTGTACAGAATTCATTAGAACTGAAACAAATGGACTCTGACAAAGTGTGTATATTCCTCGGAAGTCGGGTGGCAATTTCACAGGCCTCACAATATTCTGCAGTAACGCCCGATGCCGACAGTAGTCCAATTAGTTTTGATGCGTGGATACCCCATAATCGAAGCTGCTCCGTTTCCGGTAGGTTGGCTATCTGAAGGTGTGTGGGAAGCTCGGAATAAGGATACTCGGCGTTACCTTCTTACCTAGAGAATTTTACGCGCGAATATTCCCATCAAACGGTGTATATCGTATTCCATAGGCTTCTGGCATCATTGGACCCATTCATCTCGAGAGTCCAGAAAATGACAATTGAAGAAGATAAACATATGCTACTTGCCGTACAAGATCAGCTTTTGGATCCATCTCCATGACAGCTGCCCGAGTGAAAGCAACTATGACACAAGCGACGACTGTGACTATGATTCCGGTTGAAAAATGTAAAATATCTAATAAAACATTTCAGTGCGGCAAGTTAGACTGCTAATTCGTTATCAGCGGCCTCATAATTCTTTATATCCGAATCCGCTAAACTTATAACTTTCGATCCCCCAAATTATATCCACCATTTCGAATTTTGTAATTCAGACTTCCTCATGAGCCGCTTAAAGAATCTAAAAAGAACGCAGTTCTGTTGCAGATTTTTATATCCATTTTTCTATTATGTCCAGGCTTTGAAGCGAGTTTGCCCGCTATGCACTATTGTCTAGTCACACATTGATGCCACCTGCCCGTACAACGCTTCCTTCATTCACCGCACACCGCACACATTCACACCAAAGAAGAGGGAACTTTGGATCAAACGTTTGAACTTTCTGTTTACCACCGACACTTGTGGATCTCAACTAACCGTTGTTTAAACTATCAAGCATCGTCAGATTTGTTCATGTTGTTGCAGGACTCTCTGCTTTTGGTGGAGTTACAATACTAGTTTATGAAATTGTAACACATTAAAATAAAGAGAAAGATTTTATACGTCTTAGGTTATCATTGGTCTGCTGGCATTATGTGCATAAGTTATGTCCCATAGCTCTAGCATTGTTTGTTGTTCTTTGGTTTAGCAAATGTTTTCATGTAAAGTTACTGGTTCTTTTATTTAACATTACTAGCCTTACGAATTTACATAGTTTTTTTTAATTTCAGAATTCCAAAGTTCTTGTTATCGCCTGTTTTAATTTATTCACATTATTCTGTATGCTCAATCTGTGTGCCTATCTCACAAAAGCTTGCCAAACGTTGTACCAATCCTGCTTCATGACCAAGGCCAGCTGCTAAATATATGTTTCATTTATCAAAACAAGTGTTCCTAAAATTTTAAAGCCGCTGGAGCATATGGTTTATTGTATTTATGAATGAATTCTCTCCGAAATGGTATTGTGCATATTCTATGGTTTTTGGCGCGGGACTGGCCTCGAATAAAAAAAATTGTTTGCTGAAAAAACATGACTCAAATGGTTCTAAGCACTATGGGACTTAACATCTAAGGTCATCAGTCCCATGAACTTAGAACTACTTAAACCTAATTAATCTAAGGACATCACACACATCCAAGCCCGAAGCAGGATTCGAACCTGTGATTGTACCAGCAGCAGGGTTCCGGACTGAAGCGCCTAGAACTGCTCGGTCATAGCGGCCGGCTGTTTGCTGAACTAAATATTTTTTTAGTTTCGCCCTTCCCCTATTATCTCCGCGTTCTTTACTCTATTTAACTGTATCTTCCCCGTGTAATTTGCTGTAAAAAAATTATAACAAATTATGTACAAGAGAGCGCTGAAAAGTAATGACTCTGAATTTTTTATGTGAAAACTCTTGTAGCTCTTTAAATAAAACAAATGTTATTGACACTCTCATCTTTATTCTTCATGTCTATATATTTAAAGCCCTCTGCCGTTAGAGGACACCAAATTGTAACGTGTAGCATGGCGCTGTGTAACGTAACTGTGTTGGTGCCTGAAAAACAGCGTGCTGTAATCGAGTTTCGAATTCAAAGTGTTCATAAAGCCATGGAACACTCTCTAGTTCTGCATGACATGTTAGACCACACACGAGCATTGCGACATTTGCAACAATTCGTCGTCTTGGGTTCACTGCCTTCGATCATCCGCCATACAGTCTTGACTTGGCCCCATCCGATTTCCATCTGCTTCCAAAACCTTAAGAACACCTTCGAGGACGTCACTTTGGTGGTGATGAAGCAGTACAAACAGAGGTGAGATTGTGGCTTCGTCAACTTAGTCAAACAATATACAGTGACGGTACAACAAGCTTGTCTCTCGTTGAGAGAAACGTGTTCTTCGTCAAGGTGACTGTACTGAGAATTAAAGGTTAATAAAGTCTGTTTTATTTTAAAAGCTTTAAGAGTTTTCATACAAAAAATTCGGAGACATTACTTTTAAGCATACCCTCATATTAACAGCTGATACCAGTGTCTGCACTGATGTATCAGCAGTCTTTTTATGGCGAGTGATGGTAAATAAGTAAGTTATTGTAGGTGCAATAATTTCAGCTGCCCTCACGTGTCTGGCTTTCCAGGTAAGCATAGTTCGTGATGTACACCCACCGCCACCAGTTGCCCTAACTTACTACGTGGCGACACTGACATAGCAAATGGTGGTCCATTCCCCACTTCATCGCATCAGGGGCCCATTCTTTTTATCTTTCTAAAGCCTATGTTCTTCTTCAGGTTTCAAGCTATCTAAGTACCATATTCCGTGAAATTAGTTGTGAAGACGTAACAGAGTTACTTTCGCATTTCATAATCTTAGTACGAAAGGAAGGAGTGTATAAGCATTCTGTTCATTATGTTAAATTTTATTACATCGAACATCAGCAAATAGAAGCTGAAAGGTCTCTGTTGGAATCCTTTCATGTTAATTTCTTAAATATGTTATCATTTACGGCATTAATTCCGCTTCTAAATTTACTGTGGTGTTTCTGACTATCTGGGAGGAGACTGAGCAGTGGAACGTGTTACTTTTACACATAAACATGAACGATCTGTCACACTACTACACTTTAAAACACAGTTTATATGTGATTATGTCACACAGTCTCATACGGAACCTACATCCGCTTTCTCTTATATATTGTATATGATAAGATACTTTCATCCCCCTTCCCTTCTGTGTGAGAGGATGAATGAGCAAATGTATTTCTAGTTGCATGCTTGATGGTAGCAGACAAGCCTGTCTGCTAGAGAACAGTAGGACCAACGTCGGAACAGGTAGCCACGCTTTCTAAAAGCAGAAAGGTTTCTATTTTTAGTATGGTCCTGTCCGTCCATTGTCATGTTGGTATAGGAAGCTGCCTCTCTGGTCACTTCCGTTTGTATCTGTTAAGCACGCTCGGTAGGAGCCCAGATCAGTCTGTCCGCAGCGAGCGTCTGAAGTGGTAAGATCTCCGGCTAAGCGCATGTCTGCTAAGTCCGTAGGAAAATGGATTTCTTAAGTTCAGCCTAACTGAAAATTTAATGACTTTTATTTCAGGTTTAGCTCTAAAATATCTAATGTTATCTTAAATTGCAATGCAGTGTATTTCGAGTGTGAAGTTCAGAATATCTTCTGCTAGTTGCTTTGTCACTACTTTGTGAGTAAAGTGGAACCACGTGTTCATCAGTAACTCTAACTAAGGTCATCAATCTTAAATGCGAATGTGCATGAGATTATAACGTCTCGTGTTGTCAATATTTTTCAATATAGCAACTTTTCTTTATGTTCAACCCATGTGGGGTGTAGGCCTACTTTGTGAGACCAGTACCACGTGCTTATACAATTGTTTGACCCATCTGGTTAATAGTTAGACGATAGTAACCAGTTCGAGGTTTTTCTTTTGTAAATTGCGTTTCGATCTAATTTATTTTAATTATCAAAATTATTGTAGAGTTACACTCTTAGTGTAAACCAAGTTGACCACGTGAAGCATGTGGTGTAATCATCAAAGTAGCCCTCAGCTATTCTTTTCGGGAAGATTTCACAGAGAGTTAGTATGAATTTAGTATACCAGTGTGTGGTAATTTCATGACGGACAGGATTGCGCTACGAACGTAACTTCTTTGGGTGAAAATTGAATCGGTTGGTTGTGGTTAATTTCCAAGTAGCCCTCAGCTATTCTTTTCGGGAAGATTTCAGAGAGAGTTAGTATGAATTTAGTTCACCAGTGTGTGGTAATTTCATGACGGACAGGATTGCGCTACGAACGTAACTTCTTTGGGTGAAAATTGAATCGGTTGGTTGTGGTTAATTTCCAAGTAGCCCTCAGCTATTCTTTTCGGGAAGATTTCAGAGAGAGTTAGTATGAATTTAGTATACCAGTGTGTGGTAATTTCATGACGGACAGGATTGCGCTACGAACGTAACTTCTTTGGGTGAAAATTGAATCGGTTGGTTGTGGTTAATTTCCTCTTGGGTATGTTTCACTGTTCTTCGTGTATTTTTTATGAATGCAGTGTTGCATGTAGTCTCCCAATCTTGGCTCCCTATTTGATGTGTTCCGTAAGATTACAAACTCACATTTACACAATCCTAAATAAGGCACCAGTTTAGTTATGAATCAAGTTTGATATGCTGAAATTTTAACGGAACAATGATCAATGTTAAAATAAATGTCCAAATATTAACTGATTTATTTCTTTTTATTTAAATTGTCTTTTTATATATATATCACCGGTTATCGTAAGATGAGTACCAAAAGATTATAATTAATATTAGTCTGGTTGGGAATTTGGTAAGCTAGACTGGATACCTGGTGATAGAGTGCGCAGTAATGCGAGGTTAACTTCCTCAGATAACTCACAGCTTTTAAACCGCTTTTATTGTCTATCACCACCGCTTGCAGAACAAATTAATGCAACAACATTACAAAGCATTTTCAAAAAATATGGTGAAGTTGGTAAAGGTCAAAGGGTAAATAGCTTTTTGAAAGAGTAAATACGTTTCCCAACTCATGCTGTACTCTTCATATCAATACACACCCTCGCTGCACACGTTCGAAACTAATGTTTTTCTTCTGCGTACGAACTTCTATCAAACTCGCTCAGCATTTTAGTCGTGAAAAGTGTGGATGTATTTTTCTTCAAGGTAAAATGTTCTAGAATATTAGGCCACATCACATTCCTCTTAAATTTCTTCTACACACACGACGTTTTGAGCTCTCGGCTCTAATCTTCTTCAGGCTCTACTGGCTATCTCCGTTAACTGAACTCTGTCAGTGTCACATTCACGTATGAAAGGTAGTTTTTCTACGCTTATTCTGAAAAAAAAACCACTTATTGGGTGGCACTCTTCTGGCTAGTGAAAGTCCGCCGCTCGTGGTCTCGCGGTAGCGTTCTCGCTTCCCGAGCACGGGGTCCCGGGTTCGATTCCCGGCGGGGTCAGGGATTTTCACCTGCCTCGAGATGACTGGGTGTTTGTGTTGTCCTCATCATTTCATCATCATCCAGGAAAGTGGCGGAATTGGACTGAGCAAAGGTTGGGAAATTGTGCGGGCGCTGATAACCACACAGTTGAGCGCCCCACAAACCAAACATCATCGTCATCTCTTCTGGCGAGTGCTGTAGTGGCGACGTTATTGGATAGGTTGCAAAATAGGCAGAGCAAGAGAGGGGGAACGTTTATCATAATGTATTTCATGCCGCAGTGATAGCTTCCTACCCAACGACGATATTACTGCACTTGACCTCCAGCGGCTGTTATCGGAAACGTGCGGCGACGTTATAGTAAACAAGTACGTTTGTTCCTGAGGGAATTGTTGTTCTGTCGTTACAAAAAGAAAAAAAATTTTTTTCTCACCAGACACGTTTTGCTTTATTGAGGTAAAGCATCATTCGTGGTTTGTAAGCAAATATGTTTACAATTTGATTTGTTTTTAAGATCGAAGAGCAGTTAATTAACAAGCAGTTGGTATTTACTTAGGGTGATTTATGCCGACATGCTAGCTGACAGCATTTCCTCTTGTAGGTGAGAAACCAAGCAAAAATCACTGTAAGTAAGTACCAACAATAATGGTGTACACGTACGTGGAAACGGTGTTTGCGCAGCAATCGCCGACACAGTGTAACTGAGGCGGAATAAGGGGAACCAGCTCGCATTCGCCATGGTAGACGGAAAACTGCCTTAAAACAGACAGGCTGGCACACCGGACCTCGATTCTGTTCCGCCGGGCAGATTCGTGCCGGGGTCTGGCACGCCTTCCCTCTCGGGAAGCAACGCGGTAGACCGCGCGGCTAGCCGGGCGGGCTGTGGTTCACTTGGTAGTAGCTGATCCCATTTGAGTGGACTTTGGCCTTAGAGTGGATTCATGTAAACAAAGTCTGATTGCACTGTAAAAGCAATTAATTCAAGAGGGTCTTTGTATAGATTCCACCCCGATGTTTTGCCAGTCAAGCACCATTCTTTTTCTGATTTATGTTTGTCATTCTTTAGTAAGATTTCTCAGCTCGATTGTAGTTATAAAAGGATGAATAAAATTTTGTCATTATTTTTTTTAACTTAAATACATCAGTCATACTCCTCCAACCATTCACTGTTGTTATTTTACTGTGGCGATACACGGATACACTAGCTATTCAAAATGCAGTCATACTAAATTAATTAATTTGATGATTAATTTGAGTTCTGAAAGTGACCGCAGGCATAAGCAACAAAAGCGAAATGAGTAAATTCACTAATTTCATAAATAAAAATTTAGCCTGTAGCTCACAATTTGAAGATGTAAAGATAATACCATTTAGCATCACTTGGACATATATTTATGAATAAAGCAAGCGACCCCTCGCATCATTTCTGCTACTTCTCATTACTTCCGCCTTTCTTTGATTAATTCTCAATCCATATTCTGTACTCATTAGACTGTTCATTCCATTCAACAGATCCTGTAATTTTTTTCACTTCCACTATGGTTAGCAACGTCATTAACGAATCTTATCATTGATATCATTTCACCCTGAATTTCAATCCCACTATTGAGCGCTTCTTTTATTTCCCTCAGTACTTCCTCGGTGCCTAGATTCAATAGTAGAGGCGAATGACTACATCGCTATCTTACACCCATTTAAATTCCAGCACATTGTTCTTGGTCCCCCTGTATTAGTGTTTCCTCTCGGCTCTTGTATATATGACATATTATCTGTCTTTCCCTGTAGCCTACCTCTATTTTTCTCAGAATTTTGAACATCTTGCACCATCTTGCCATGTCAAACGCTTTTTCCAGGTCGATAATCCTATGAACGTATTTGGACTTTTCTTTAGTTTTGTTTCCATTATCAATCGCTATTTCAGAATTACCTCTTTGCTGCCTTTACCTTTTCTAAAACCAAACTGATTTTCGTGTAACAAAACCGCTCATTTGTTTCTTTTCTTACATTCTTCTGTATATTATCCTTTTCAGCAACTTGGATGCATGAGCTATTAAGCTGACTGCGCGACTGTTCTTGTAATTGTCGGCTCTTGCAAACTTAGGGACTGTGTGGCTGATGTTTTTCTGGAAGTCAGACATCCTCCACGCGAACTGAATAGTCACTTTGTTGCCACATTCGCCAATGATTTAGAAATTCCGATGGAATGTTATCTACTCCGCCTGTCTTATTTGATTTAAAATCTTCCAATGCTCTTCTACTGAATCCCCTGTCTTCCCTATGGACGTTTGTTTCTTCTTTCGTCACGTCATAAGGTAAGTCCTCCCTCTCATAGAGGCCTTCAATGTACTCTTTCCACCTATCGTTCTCTCCTCTGCATTTAGCGGTGAAATTCCCAATGCACTTTTAATTTTACCACCCTTGCTTTTCATTTTACCGAAGGTTGTTTTGGCTTTTCTGTATGCTGAGTCAGTCCTTCAGACAATAATTTCTTTTTCGATTTCTTCAGATTGTTCACGTAGTAATTTCACAACTTCCCTGCAATTTCTATTTATTTCATTCCAAAGCAACTTATATTTCTGTATTTCTGAATTTCTCTCAAAGATTTATGTACTTCCTTCTTTTGTCGATCAGATGAAATATTTCTTATGTTACCCATGGTTTCTTTACAGCTACCTTCCTTGTACGTATGTTTTTCTTTCTAACATCTATGGCTGCCCTTTTTAAAGATGTCCATTTCTCTTCACCTGAACTGCTTACTGAGCTATTCACTATCGCAGTATCTATACCCTCAGAGACCTTCAAGCGCTTCTCTTCATTCCTGAGAACTTCCGTATCCAGTTCCTTACGCATTGATTCTGCCTGACTAGTCTCTCAAACTTCAGCCTACTCTTCATCAGTACTAAATTGGGATCTGAGTCTATATCTGCCCCTGGGTTCACCTTACAATCCTATATCTGATTTCGGAATCTCTGCCTGACCATGGTATAATCTATTTGAGATCCTACTGTATCTACTGGCCCTTTTCAAGTACATCTGTTTCTTTCGTGATCCTTGAAGAGTGTATTGGCTATTATCATCTGATCTTTATTGCAGGACTCAAGTAGTCTTTCTTCTCTTTCATTGCTGCTACCAAGCCCATATACTCCCGTAACCGTTCGTTCTACTCCCTTCCCTACAACGACCTTCCAGTTCTCTTGAGTGTTAGGTCTTCATCTCCCTTTACGTACTGAATTACCTTTTCCATCTCCTCGTATACTTTCTCTATCTCTTCGTCTTCTGCTTGCGATGTCAGCATGTATACCTAAACTATTATTGCCTGTGTAGCTTTGCTGTCGATTCTGATGAGAGCAACCCTACCAATGAGCTGTTCACAGTAACTCTTTCTCTGTCCTACCATCCTATTCATAACGAATTGTACTACAATTATACCGTTTTCTGCTGTTGTTGATATTACGCTGTATTGGTCTGACCAGAAATCCTTCTTTTCATTTCACTTCAGTGACCCCCACTACATCTAGTCAGCCTTTCCCATTTTCTGGCTTCCCATGCCACGTTCAAGCTACTGACATTTCACGTCCCGACTCGTAGAAAGTTGTCCTTTCATTGGTTATTCAATCTTTTTCTCGTGGTCACCTCCCCCTTGGCAGTCCCCTCCCAGAGATCCGAATGAGGGAGTATTCAGGAATCTTTTGCCTACGGAGAGACCGTCATGACACTTTTTCAACTACAGGCAACATGTTCTGAGGATACACGTAGTTGTGTCTTTAATTTTGTGGTTTCCATTGGCTACTGCATCCTCGTGCCATTGATAATTGTTTATTCTTCCACCTCGTAAGGCAGTTTCCCACCCCAAGAACAAGAGAGTGCCCTAATCGTCTGTCCGCTCCTCGGCCCTCTTTTTCACAAGGCCGTTGGCAGAAAGAGGGTGCCGGAAGTCGTCGGCCGCTATTGCTGACAAATTTTATTCAAAATGTAAACAGTGATGGAATTTGAATCTTGGACCAAGCCTGTTTTGATTATTAATCAAAGACGCTACGCCTAGACCAAGGGTGCTATCAAAGCCAAATCATCCTAACATACCGGAATAACGTTACTGCAGCGTGAACATAGAATTTTGTTTTGATAAGCACTTATAGTACAGATTTGTTTTGAAAACGAATGGCTACTTTCGAAACTAGTCATTAGTATAATCTGCATTGAAATGTGACAAGAAATTAAATAAAGAATTAATATTTCATTTTGGAAACCTACCTATGGACAAACCCGCATAGCAGTTCGCATTCAGTCTCTCCTTTGAAAAATTCAACTCCGATTCAAAGCTATTATTATTACTGAAACGAAAGGCAGAATTTTGAGCACTGCTTGCTTCTGGTAGCATGGTTGTGTAAAGTATCATCTAAATACCTATTTGACTTACTTTCCTAGAGTATTTTTGTATTTCCTGTAGACTACCACATCCAGAATCGATCTCACTATCTTCAAAGTGAAGTTGATTTTGGGATGTACGTCGTTTAAGAAATTGCAGTCTGCGAAGCTATTCATTTCCGATATCTTGTGGCCATACTGGCTACGTTTGGGAACTGTGACCGTAGGGAATAACTATTTGCATTTTTTCTGCTGCCAGTCACTTTTATCTTTAATTTAATGTAACAATGCGTTTCGAGCATGTTCTACGTAGCTTCAGGCGTTTACCCGTAAATAAAATTTGTTACTTAAATTGTCTTAAACTAAGTTAATATACTAATTTTTGTTTGCTGTTCTCAGCTGGAGTGACTATTGGGGTATTTGGAGGGAGGGGGGGGGGGCAATGGTGGGAAGATATTATTGTCTAGATATGTCTTCTCCTCGCATGGAGGTGTGTCTCGTTATTTGTTGAGACGACAGCCTGTGTGGGATTCAAATAGTTGCGAAAATCATGTGATAAACTTTTTGTATGATAGTGTTCACTTACGATTTTGGCGTCTCAAATCTTCATTTTTCATTCTTGGTACACTGGTGAAGCTGTTGTGTAACCTAACACTATAGTACTGTTTATTTTGTCACCTTTTTTTGACGTAAATCACCGCTCAAAATTGTCTATATAGAAGTAAACACTGTATACTTGATAAAATATGGCGGCTTTGTGGCCTGTGGATGAGTTGGAAAATGCGACAATCATCCACATACTACAAGGCCATCATATTGTATTATGTTTACAGTGTTTACATGTATGTAGAAAAATATGTGCAGTGAATTAGGTAAAATATTACAGTAGTGTAATGTTACACAACAGCTCTTCCAGTGTACCAAGGATGAAGAACGACGCTTTGTGTCGCAACAATCGTAAGTCAACGTCTATCATATAAAGAGGTGTATCATACGATTTTTGCTGCATAAATGATGGAAAACTGCCTGCAGCCCACACAATCTGAGGTGCCAGTCACAATCGACAACGGGACACACTTGCACACCAGGAGAGGACATCACCGGACATCAGTTTCGTGGCACCCACTGCTCCTCCCCTTTCCTCTAAATACCCCAACAGCCACAACAGCAGAGAATAGTAAACAAAATGTGTTACCTTAATTTCATTTCAGACAATTTCATTTTTAAGTATCCAATTTTATGGCTGCATAAACGCCTGAAAGTGTGCACAACATGCTCGAAACGCATTGTGTTACGTTAAATTAAACACGAAACAAATAAGAATTACTGGTATCAGAAAATGCAAATATATAATTATACTTTCCTTTGCGGCCATACAACAAATGTGTCACCCAGATAGACGATTTTAAAGTATATCTCGGATTTACATAATGAGTTACGTTGGAATACGACGGTGTCAAGGAAGGAGCACAAAGTCAAAAGTTATCATAATTTCTATATCGTGTAAGTATGTTTACTCACTATACAGTTCCCAGCCCATTTCTGGACATCATGTTCTTTTTCAGCCCGATTGTGTTGCCTTATAACACCTGTCTTTAACCACAGATCTGCTGTAAAATGGTCTTTGACCGAAAGGACCCTCCAGTTGATGAATACTTACCGTGTCACGCGGTGTTATTTGTAAAATACTACTCTAATTCTCTACCTCTCCCACAGGGCGACATATTCTTGTCATGATTCTTCATTCATATGGTGTCAGGTTGCTTATCAGCTTCTGTCATGTTAGAAATCCTATGAGTATCCTAGAGACTGCCACATTTCATTGTACGCTTATTTAACGTTAGAAATTACTTACATCCTTTACCTCCTGAGAGCATATTGTCTCCGATCAGAAAAAAGAAAAGGACAGTTGCAAAGTTCTTGTTTTCCATTTCCTATAATCCATTCATTTATAGAAAACTGAAATATGTATTTGTGTCTGCATCTTTTTGTAAACCATTGGACCAATTTCAACCAAACTAGGTACACATACACCTTCCTGTCAGGCGCCAATCGCTGTTGGGGTAAGAAACACCTACCTATCAATGGGGAGGGGGCTGGGTTAAAAAGAAAAGTAGCCCGCGACGCATGAATTCCTAGACTTCATTCAACCAGTATTTGAGAATGAGAGCACTTAGCGACTTTCGCCAAACTTAACACACAGTTTCAAACCTTTAAGAATTTCTTTCTCGCTGATAACCCCTACAGGGTGATGAAAAGAAAAAAAATGTTTATCGCTTACTATTTTTTCGGCGTTCATGCAGTAAAAGTACCGCTTCAGGCGTGACTTTATAATTTCTTACTTCTTTACTACTAACTGTATTCGTGAAACATTTTACAGGCAGTATGCACATCTGGCGCTGAGTGTAAAAGCAAAATTACACCATTGTACGATTCATAGTTTTGGAGATATGACATCATAAACAATGGGATAGGTGAAAAACGGCCGTAAAATGCATGACGTTTAGACTGCGTTACTAACTCTGTTCGCAAAGTATCCAGATATACCGCTAAATGTACCTACGTTATTCTATGTGTGTACGACACATAGTTCAGGAGAAATGACGTCACTAGCAGTGAGATGAGTGAGGAACTGACACATCATACATGACGTTTAAATTTTTTACTTCATTGTTCCTAACTCAATTCGCAACACATTTTGGAGACAGTATCCACGTATGCCGCTGAATGTATCTACAAACTTGTGGCTGAGATGTCATAAACATTAAGCACAAGATGTGGACGTACGTTCCACATCTCCTCCACCACACTTGACTCACATATCACTTACTGTCAGCCAACAATCGCTGTGGGGACAAAAACCAACTACCTGCCATAGTTCAGCAGATATGACGTCATAATGACATGCGTGAAAAATACCACATCATGCATAAAGTTTTAACACATTTATTCTTCGTTACTTAGACTCTCCAACAGTCGAATAAACTCAAGGAAATCCCTGACACTTGGTAGCGTTTTTGATTACTTTCACCTTCAAAGAGCAAATGGTTGTAGGTGGAAACAATAGCCGTCTCTACAGCTATGAAGAAGCGTCGTCATGGACACGTTTACAAAATCACGCGAAGGAGCTGCGCCCAGCGTACAGGAACTGTCCAACATGACCTCATACGGAGTCTACTGCAAGAGTGCATATAAGGTTTCGTTTTTAATAAAAACTGGCAAAAGTTATACCTGGGAAATGCCTGATTTGTCAGATAGTTATTACAGTAAAGCACAACGAGGCCCCGATCGTTTCGCGTTCGTGATGACCGGGAATTAAAACTCCGCATCAGCTGAACAAGACGATATTGCGTTGTCAGGACGTAACGTACCATTTCCCGTCGACCTTCGGCGAGTGTGGTCGCTATTGTGAGTGGCTTCCGGTGGACGGGAACTGTCCTCCCGCATGAGGATAAGCGTCCCGTCTTTGCTTAATCCGGCTAAACTGTGCTGGCTTAGCCCGAGCGGACGGTTTTCAAAGGCGGGTATTTCCCTCAGGATGTCTGGCGTTTCCTAATACCCATTGGGAAACAAACTGCTGACAGTGTCTACTGTTTACAGTAGTCCTCTGAGCGTTACCAGGAAACGGCCAATCGTAGTGCCAACTTGCTGCTTTCGAGAATGATTAGGCGAAAGGTATGCAATATAAATTAAGGGGGTGAGGAGGTTGGGACAGAGTCATGTAAATTGCAGCCAGTGAAATTTGTACCCAGAGAATGTCGAGGAAAGGCCCACTAATCCTCTCGTCCCAACGCTACGACTTGCCCGGCAGGTAGAAGGGCCGTGGGCACGCCCTGATCCGCCCTTACGTGGCGCACTATGAACAGGACTGGAGAAGCTCGAACAAGAACTGCAACACTTAAATTTCACAATCAGAAGTTATTGTTTTTTTTTATTTTCCATCCCATCCATTTTTGTTTCATTTATTCATTTATTTAATAACTTAAAACCAGATCTTCAGAAAATACAATGGGCACCAGGAAAATCGAATTACAAACATGGATTGTAAAACTCAGATCTGTTTTACTAGATATACTTTAAAACAGAATACGGTCTACGTCCGTGAATCAGCGTGTGGTATCTGTACTGTCCATGAGATTCGTTGTCATTCTAACGAAACCGCCATTCTGCATTTACATAAGGTGAACCCTTGGTCTAGGGGATCCTGGCACAGTAGCTCACCGTCTTCGGTCAGAGGGTTAGCCGCCCTCTGAAAAAAAACAAAAAAAAACTAAGTTAATGGAACGACGATGACCTTGAACAGGCGTTATGGGACGTCTGCCCCGAACAAATAGAACGAACAATCACGAACAAAATGAGATAAAAAAGGTGTAGTGTTTTTGATTAGTAATAAAAATGTTCTTGGTCCCAGATTCGAGTCCGGTCACAGCTTCAATTTTGATTAATAATCAGCATTGACGGCCGAAGACTTCCGGCCTAAGAAGTCACCATCATTCTGCCAACGGCCTTGTCAAAGAAGGCGGAGGAGCTTCATAGTACTCCCTTGTCCTAGGGATTGAAAATGCCCCTTAAGGCGGAATAATCAGCAATGATGAACGGCATGAGGATCCAGAAGGCTATGGAAACCACTCCAATACAGACATGTAACGTGTATCCATAGGAAACGTGGCCTGTAATTGAAAAAATGTAATGATGATCTCTCCATTGGCAAAAGATTCCGAAATAGTCCGCCAATCGGATCTCCGGGAGGGGACTGCCAAGGGGTAGGTGACCATGATAAAAAGATTGAATAATCAACGAAAGGATAACGTTCTACGAGTCGGCGCGTGGAGTATAAGAAGCTTGAACGTGGTAGGGAAACTAGAAAAATCTGAAAAGGGATATGTAAAGGCTTAATTTAGATATAGTGCCAGTCAGTGAAATGAAATGGAAAGAAGACAAGGATTTCTGGTCAGATGAGTATGGCTTAATATCAAACAGTAGGAGGAAATGGTATAACTGGAGTAGGATTCGTTATGATCAGGAAGGTAGGACAGAGAACGTGTTACTATGAACAGTTCAGTGATAGGGTTGTTCTTATCAGGATCGACAGCAAACCGACAACGATAGTTTTGGTATACATACCTACGTCGCAAGATGAAGATAAGGAGATAGAGAAAGTTTATGAGGATATTGAAAGGGTAATACAGTACATAAAGGGAGATGAAAGCCTAACAGTTATGAGGGACTGTAATGCAGTTGTGGGGAAGGAGTAGAAGGAAAAGTTACAGGAGAATATGGGCTTGGGACAAGGAATGAGAGAGGAGAAAGGCTAATTGAGTTCTATTGTAAATTTCAACTAGTAATAGCGAATACCCTGTTCAAGAATCATAAGAGGTAGATGTATACTTGGAAAAGGACGGGTGATACGGGAAGGTTTCAGTTAGACTTTTTACTTTTCTTATAATTAGTGTTACAATATTTTTAATTAGGTCATGTACAGTTGTTTAAAACATTGGATATTCGTGAATATTAAGTGGCTATCTACAGTCGTTTTAAATATATATCTCAAGGGTAACACCTTTTCATAATAAATATGTTTTTAGCCTTTGGCTTAAGTATGCAGTTCATTTACACCATTAATTTCCTGTGGAAGGCTATTGTACAGCTTAGGTCGTGAAAGGTGGCTACACTGAGTCACAGCGCCAGAGATTGCGCCAAAGAGTATTATTCAGCCGCCTCCACTGGCAGTGCTTGTTGAGAAGTTGTCGTGAGAGTGTTTGTTGAGAAGTTGCGGTGGGCATTTGTAGTTCTGAGGTAGCCGTAGTTGCAGTACTAGTTGTGAGCATGTCGTGTGCAGTTGTTCTGATGGGCTACACAGCCGACGCCGTTCGATTGCGGATGTTGTAGTGATCAGAGTGTATGTTTCGTCAATATATATGAAGGTAAAGAAAATTTTTTTTATTTCATATGTCCTAACTAACAATGTCTCTTGGTCACAGGTTCAGTCAACAAAGCATCTTGCTTGTGTTCATGTATTAGAGTGTAGTTCTGGTTTCTATGAGCAATTATAGTATTTTTGGTTTTTTTTAATTACTTCATTGTAGATGGCGTTTAAAGCATCTTGTCGTATTGAGGAAGAACTGTGCCAGATGTGTACGTTGAATCACACTTCCACACACAGAATAGTTACATTTGTGCTTTGTTGTTTCGTAGCTTTTATAGTTGCTGGGGACTTAATTAATTGTGTTAACGGAAGTTTTCTTTCATTCTTTGTTGTTATTCTATGCACACAGATTGCGTACTAATACCAGTCAGGGCCAACCGGTTACGAGACTGCGTAACCAGACAGACAGCTACTAATACTAAAATTATTTGCATTTTATTTAATTAAGCCCCCATGCACGTGGCGACCGCTGCTTCGGATCGTCCCTTGGAATTCTTTTGATAGTAAAAATAGCAGACAGTAGTAGTGTTGTAGTAATTTGTAGTTTAGTAATTGTAGTCTATATTGCATGTGTAGATTTGGTAATTGTCATTCTTCTAATGGTATTTTTGCAGAATTTAATTTTTGTTGTCTTGTATACGGGTTTGACAATTTTGTGTAATTATGAAGATTTCAATTGTTCGTTAATCGTGTTTGTCGGGAAGCATTTCGTGTGAATGGTATTGTTGGAGATAAAGTGTCATTGTGTGTAATTTTCGTATAGTGACGAGTTTTGTATGTTTTGTAAATGATTACGCGATCGATGAAAAAGGCAAAAATGATGAATAGTGAGAATGACGAAATTGTTAACATGGCGAACTCGCCAACACAGGAGAAAAGTATGAGGAATAATGAAGTAGAAAGCATTTAGTGAGTCGGGAAAATAGTCCGGAACCAGTTCAAAATTTTTCACAATCAAAAAATTTTCAGAATACGAGATTAACGACAGAAGATTCTGGAATAGTATCGAACACAGACAGCTTTACAGCTATGACGAAGGAAGTTGGTTTTGCGAGAAATGTTAGAGGCGAAAAGAATTTCGAGCCAGTTAATATGGAGCAGTTAATGAGTGCAATATTAAATTTGGGATCACAGTTGGGATCTGAATTACAAATAGTGGGATCACAAATAGGAACAATTAAAACGAAGTTGGAAACTTTGGCAACACGGTTAGACTCACGAATAGGGACATGTTTCAAAAATATGAAAGATGAATTAAAGAAAGAAATTAGAGAAGAAGTTCAACCGATTTTGAATGCTCACAATAATAGATCAATTTCAATAGAAATAAGACAAAAGGAACAGGATAGTGAACAGGAAGAAACAGATCGCGTGATAGTAAATAAATTTTCAGAGTTAAATTTACAACGTGCACACGATAAGGAAGAAATACTTGAAAGAATCGAGGAATCCGTACCAAATGACAGAATAAATAACCTAACACAACAGTATGAACAGTTAACTACTAAATGTGTCAATACTGAAACCCGAGTCGCGACACTTACGGAAGACGTAAATAAACAGAAAGAAAAAATAGGTGACTTATCGGAAAGAGTTGAGGAGATTTCAGATAAATTGACAAGTCTTAGTTTAAATGGGGACAGAGATTCAGATGATACAGTTCCATTGCCATTTGCAGAAACCGAAGAGTACCAGAACATAAATAAACTTGTTGAAAATCAGGGAAAATTTAATGAACGCTTCAAAAGAGAATTTGAGGCATTACGAAAGCAAGTCAAACAAATTGAAGGCGAAATCGTAAGAAAAGACAGCAGATGAAATTTAGAATCACAGATAGCAGAGGGGTTTGAAGAAAATAATTTGTTTCATTTAGGAGATGCAACAAGAGAGCGCCAGGTGCGCGAACTTGACAATAATCGACATTGGGACTGGGGCAGACGCGGTAGGTCTTTGTCGCCACGAGGAGAAAACCTTGACTATAAACACTTGTTAACTGTTCGGAAATTTAAGATCTTTCGCAATTCTAAGAATGACATAAATCCATGTTAATGGTTAGATCAATTTATGTACGCACTTCCACCAAATTGGCCACTATGTCACAAACTGGAATGTATGTGCGGCTATTTAAGTCCTCAGGGGATTCGCTACACTGAGTGAATATGTGCCGTAGCGTGCACAGGGCCCCGAGCTGTAGTGGTGCTATTTCCCTTTTAGTTTTCTGCACTGCTGCCTACTCTTTTACTATTCTTTGTATCTATCAAAACAACTCTTCAACTATCAATCTGTCTAGAAAAGAGAGTCGGTAAAGAATAACCGGAAATGACTATTTTACCCAAAAGTGATTTTGGAAATTACCATTTGGACTTACTATATCTTCTGCAGCATTCATTCGTAGTTTAAACGAAATTTTACCTGTTTATCTTCGTGACAATATTACTTCATACGTTGACGATATTCTTATTGCTAAACGTTCTTGGAGTGAGCGTAACAAAATTTTGGATTCATTATTATGTATTTTTGCAAGAGTTGGCATTACAGTGAACTTCAAAAAATCTGAATTTGGTCGTTCTCGGGTGAAATTTCTTGGTCATATTATTTCTACAGAAGGTATTCTTCCTGATCCTGAGAAACTAGACGATATTCGTAATTATGCTGTCCCTACTACAAAACGTGATGTTCGTAGTTTCCTTGGTGTCCGCAATTTTCTTAGACGCTTTGTTAGATTGGACGATTTGAACACACCTCGTTTATGTGGAAAGAAACCTAATTGGTGTTGGGATGAGGAAGCTCAATCAGAATTTGAACAACTTCGTGATGCTTTAGTTGCTGCTCCACTTCTTTCACATTCGGATTTATCTAAAGATTTTTGTTTGGCGATAGACTCATCATACAAAGGCCTAGGTGCACACTTATTTCAAGAGATGGAAGGAAACGGCGTTGTAGTACAGAAGACTATTGCATTTGGAAGTCGTGTTTCTCTAAATCAGAAAAGAATAGTTCGATTGCGGAACTTGAAGCCTTGGCTGTTGTATGGGCTTTCACAAAATTTCGCATATTTTTGTATGGCAGACATACTAAGGTTTACACCGATCACCGAGCTCTGGAATTTCGTATGTCAACAAAATTAACACATGGAAGATTGTCACGATGGGCGCTGTATCTACAGAAATTTGATTTTAGTATTGTTTACATACAGGGTTCTTCAAATATTATTGCTGGTGCTTTATCACGTGCACCTAAGGGTTTGAAACAAAGTGCTGAAGAGGACTGCAAAGAAAACAATTATTGTTTGATGTACATTCAAGGAGTTGCGTTTAAAAATTTTATTTCGTCTTCGCTCCAGGACATCGCTATGGAGCAAAACAAGGATCCAATCTGGAAGGACATTAAGGAGAAGTGGAGGAGAAAGGAAAGCGTAGCGATTAGACAGTATTATTTAGTTCGCAATGATATTCTTTTTAAACGAAAATCGGTCGACAATTCTGTTTGGTTAGTTTGTATTCCTGATGAGTGGGTTAATAAATTGATTTGGTACACACATTTCAGTTATGCACACTTTGGTCCCAGAAAATGCTTTCATAAATTACGAGAAAATTGCTACTTCAGTAATATGGAAAAACGTATTCGATCTGTTCTTGCCAAATGCAAATTATGTCAAAAGGCTAAGCCGCCAACTATTTCTCACAGAGCACCGTTGTTTCCTATCATTCCAGCGAAATTAAAGTACATGGCTGCAGTCGATTTGTTCGGTCCAGTGGTTCTTTCTACTAATGGTTTTGCGTACATTTTGGTAGCAGTGGAATTGACATCAAAATATGTGTGTTTTACACCTTTACGCAAAGCAACAGCTCGTTCAGTATGTAATGCTTTCATCAAACATTTTATTAAAGAAGTGGGTCATGTTGATAAAGTTATATCAGATAATGGTTCACAGTTTCGTTCTAAAATTTGGCTTCGTAAGATTAAATTCGTAAGATTAAACCAATTTTCATTTCACTTTTTCACCCTCAATCTAACGCTTCAGAGAGATGGATGAAGGAAATCAATAAATTGTGTCGACTTTATTGTCATCAGAATCACAGAACGTGGCATCAGTATCTTCATATTTTTCAAAACATTCTGAATGAACTCCCTAATGATTCAACTTCTTTACCGCCTATATTGATATTAAAAAATAAAGCACCGACAAATCACATTTCTGAAATCGTTCCTTTTCCGCCTACACGGAAACTGCGGCATTCTGAAGTTGTCAACATGGTTCTACAAAATATTGCATCTGCGGCTGCTAGAAGAGAGAAATCAGTTAAACATCCTGGTCGTTTAAAAACCTTGTCAGTTGGTCAAAATTTGTTAATTAAGTCTCATCGTTTGTCTCACAAAGGAAAAGACTTGTGTTGCAAATTTTTTCTGCTTTATAACGGTCCTTATAGAGTTCGCAGAATTATTCATGATAACACTGTCGAAGTAGAACCTCTTAAATCTCGACGCTCTAAGGGAATACATCATATATCGAACGTTAAAATTTTTGTGGAATGACATATTTTTGAGAAACTAACAGTTATACGTAAACACACGGAGAATGCAAGGATACCGCGCCGTGTTCCGGCGGCGGCACATACTCAAAGCAACAGTCAAGTCTGCCCGCTGCACAAGGCAGTCGTTGACAGCAAACAATTACTTCCTACGTCACGCGTACCTACAGCTGATCGAGCGCTCAGTGCGAATCCGCTGACAGCCATAAACAAATACACAGTTTAATTTCTCTGATTCAATTCAGTATAAAGCTATAGTGACTTGATAAATTATGTTATTAACGTTCAGTATTTTTCAGGATACGGTTGTATAAAATATTTAAAACCTTCAGGTAAATTCTGTGTGTGTCCGACGTTAAGAGGACTTGCTATCGAGAAAATTTTGAGGAAGAAATTAATTTCTAAGAAGAAACTAATAAACTAAAAAGGTAACTATTAATTGAGTTTATTTTTCAGGTAACATATTTCCACTTAGGTATGTACTTTAGACGTAATTTGCTGCTCGCTATTATGTGATTTATACTTTCTGTTAACTGATTTTGACAATGATTGATTGATGAACAGGGTTATTACTTTTGTATATTATGCATCGCTTGGCTGCTATGCTTTTTCACTGATGTCACATTTTTTTTATTATGTACCTGCTGTGCTTATTTATTTAAACTATAATTGTCACATGACTAATTGTGCTGATATGGTTATGTATATAAGTTATACTTTGTGATTTATTTGCTTGCGCCTTCATGTTTACTTATTAAGATTACATGTGAACATTTATTTGCTTATGCTGATATGATGCTAATGACCTGTTTATTATGTGAGATATATATTTGCTGCATTGCGTATGGATTGCATATTTACACATTCCTGCTTTGTTGTCATACCTATTCTTTAATTTGGTATATAGAAATGCTGATATACGGTGTACAAACATTGAGTTTAGGTCACACTATGGTATTAATTATAAATTTTTCGCTTGGCAGAGCCTCGTTGTGGGGATTGTGCTTGACATTCTGTTCTCTACTGGTATATTTACTCGCTATTGCATGTTTTGTTTACGCTCAGTGCCGTATATTTTAAGATAAGAAAATGAACTGCTATAATTCTACGAACGACATTGGTACAAGAAACTTCATTGAAGTCACATGAGCTGGCGGTTTTATGGAAGCTATATAAATTTATGCTAATAGGAAGGAAGCTAACGAAATGACATACCAACACTAGGTTTAGACTGTTGACAGTTATTACACTGAATTCTTCGTGAGCAATTGAAATAGCAAGTGACTCTTGACACAAGAAATACTCCAATTGTTTGCTTCTGTTTTGCCATGATTCTTGAAGTGGTGTACACACTGTGAAATATTACGATCATTCACACACGGTACTCGTACTTACTTACTGAAAGTTATTCGAACTAAAGGCTGTTAGAGGTCATGTATGCATTTCTTTTATTTAATGATGGACAAGGTAACCAAAATGTATTTTATAATTCATAATGAGTAGAAGATTTGGGTCAGATGGATTACACAGAGGTTGTGTGTGGACATTGTGTCTTCGGATTGTATGGGATGATGAACTGAAGTTTGCACTAGGATTTTATCTGTACTTGTTCGAGGAGACTGACAAGAGGAAAGAGTTGTTATGGAAGTGAAATGATATTGGCGATAAGGTTTATATGTATCGACGTATTGAAGGGGTATTATTGAGGTATTGAGATTGTGTGAAGTTGATGATTATTGGAGTTTTGGTGGGTAAGAGGTAAGGTAAATGATATTGATGATAAGGTTTATATGTATCGACGTAAGAGGTATTATTGAAGTATTAAGATTTCGTGTTGATGTGATTATTGGAGTTTTGTTGGATAAGAGGTGAAGTAAGTGAGGAGCATTTTTTTTGTTGGTCTATATAGAACTATATAGAACTTCCATGTATGGAAGTGAAA
Organism: Schistocerca cancellata; assembly: GCF_023864275.1. Taxonomy (NCBI): domain Eukaryota; kingdom Metazoa; phylum Arthropoda; class Insecta; order Orthoptera; family Acrididae; genus Schistocerca; species Schistocerca cancellata. Next base: position 460,312,381 of record NC_064630.1, read on the forward strand.
CATGGATGGTAAATAGTTTGGACAAGAAAAGAATAGAAGCTTTCGAAATGTGGTGCTACAGAAGAATGCTGAAGATTAGATGGGTAGATCACATAACTAATGAGGAAGTATTGAATAGGATTGGGGAGAAGAGAAGTTTGTGGCACAACTTGACCAGAAGAAGGGATCGGTTGGTAGGACATGTTCTGAGGCATCAAGAGATCACCAATTTAATATTGGAGGGCAGCGTGGAGGGTAAAAATCGTAGGGGGAGACCAAGAGATAAATACACTAAGCAGATTCAGAAGGATGTAGGTTGCAGTAGGTACTGGGAGATGAAGAAGCTTGCACAGGATAGAGTAGCATGGAGAGCTGCATCAAACCAGTCTCAGGACTGAAGACCACAACAACAAACAATATAGAACAAAGAGGATGAAGATCGCAGACTAGAACACTCAAGTGGAAAGAAGATTGTCTACACACACACTTTGTTAAATCAATAAGCAGTATATATTTTTTTTGGATAGAGGAAGTATTTGCATATCTTGGCACACTGACAGTTGTTCAGCAACCGTACATTTGATTTGGCTTTTCAAACATTGGTCTTGACATGATGACTATGACGTTGACCAACTATTATTTACTGTTATACACTGTTACCACTTCTGCTTGATACACATGCTGAACATCAAATTTTGACAGAATTGCATTTACACAGTTAACACTATTCAGTTACACAGTAGTACATAAATGTGGATGAAAGATGAGTGAGTGTGTTTTGTGTGTTTTCCTTTCCTAATCCCAAGTAATTGGTACCGACCTATCTCCTAAATATTATTTTACATGTTTGTTGTGGCTTGCACTGACACCCATAAATATTATAGGTTTATTGATATTTGTGTATTTGTAATATTTAGTATGACAATTATCTGATATCAATTGTGTGTTTATTATTATTTGTATGTCTAGTGTAAGAGCATTGAAGTTAATTTTGTAAAAGCAATTTTGTGTGCATTTAAACTGTTGTTCGTGCTTGCATGTATTAACATTGATGGGTGCCACTTGGAAATGTTTAATTTCTGCTAATGAACTCTGATGAACTGTCTGATTAGTGATAGTGAATATTATGGACTGTTACCTGCACTTGTTCAACATGATGGGTGCCACTTTGAAATGTTTAATTTCTGCTGATAAACTCTGATGAACTGTCTGATTAGTGATAGTGAATATTATGGACTGTTACCTGCACTTGTTCAACATGATGGGTGCCACTTGGAAATGTTTAATTTCTGCTAATGAACTCTGATGAACTGTCTGATTAGTGATAGTGAATATTATGGACTGTTACCTGCACCTGCTCAACATTGCTGGGTGCCACTGGTGGAACTGCTTCTACTGAAATGATGTCACTTGTTGGTGTCTGCACCTGCTCAACGTTGCTGGGTGCCACTGTTGAAACTGCTTCTACTGAAATAATGTAACTTGTTGGTGTCTGCACCTGCTCAACATTGCTGGGTGCCACTGATGGAACTGCTTCTACTGAGATAATGTCATGTGTTGGTGTCTGCACCTGTTGACCATTGCTGGGTGCTACTGTTGGAACTGTCAACTTCTCTGAGGAGTGCTACTTGTTTATTGAACTATTGAAAGGATTTTATGTGAACATTTGTATAAACCGATTTTTTGTGTATTTACTGTTTATGAAATGTTATGAGACTCTTACCTGCACATATTCGTCATTGCTGACGCTATTGATTGAATTGTTTAACCACATGATACTTGTGTAAACTGTTATGTAAAATCACATGTATGCAAGCATTTGAATTCCTTACTGTATTTTATATATTAGGTTATTGAAGGGTCAGTGCAAAGCCAAAATTTATTTAGCTATGTGATATTTACTTATTAATATTACTTTTTAATTTTTGACTGTATTTTTTGGACGAATTTGGTGGTATTTTCACCACCAATGCTGACAAAAATACCATCAAATTCTAGCCGTGGAGGAGGGGCATATGAAAGGTGGGTTCACTGAGTCACAGCGCCAGAGATTGCGCCATGAGTATTATTCAGCCGCCTCCACTGGCAGCGCTTGTTGAGAAGTTGTCGTGAGAGTGTTTGTTGAGAAGTTGCAGTGGGCAGTTGTAGTTCTGAGGTAGTCGTAGTTGCAGTACTAGTTGTGAGCATGTCGTGTGCAGTTGTTCTGATGGGCTACACAGCCGACGCTGTTCGATTGCGGATGTTGTAATGATCAGAGTGTATGTTTCGTCAATATATATATGTAGGTAAAGAAAATTGTTTTATTTCAAATGTCCTAACTAACAATGTCTCTTGGTCACAGGTTCAGTCAACAAAGCATCTGGCTTGTGTTCATGTATTAGAGTGTAATTCTGGTTTCTATGTGCAATTATAGTATTTTTGTTTTTTTTAATTACTTCATTGTAGATGGCGTTTAAAGCATCTTCTCGTATTGAGGAAGAACTGTGCCAGATGTGTACGTTGAATCACACTTCCACACACAGAACAGTTACATTTGTACTTTGTTGTTTCGTAGCTTTTATAGTTGCTGGGGACTTAATTAATTGATTATGTTAACGGAAGTTTTCTTTCATTCTTTGTTGTTATTCTATGCAGTCAGATTGCGTACTAATACTAGTCAGGGCCAACCAGTTACGAGACTGCGTAACCGGACAGACAGCGATTAAAATTAAAATTATTTGCATTAATATTTAATTAAGCCCCCATGCAGTCGTTATACAGCGTACTATTCTGTGTTTTTGACTTGCTTTTTCTGTTTAGGTGTAATCAGCGACTACATTACAGTCAGGAACACGTATTCACATCGTACAGTCCTAATTTCTAATTTTTTGTATAAATCACTACAATGAGCCCTATTGCTACTACTTAGCGTTATCTGCGCAACTCTCTTCAGTACCCTGAAGACAGTATGTTCCCAGCACTTTTATTCAGTCGAAAATACACACGTTTAGCTTCCATTACATTCAAAGTTGTTTTATTTTTCAGTGACGAGTTGCAGACATTCCGGGGCTGCATTAACCTTTTCTGTCAACTGCATTAGAGTTTTAGCAGCCTCACTATGTTGCCGTCACCAGGAATCAGTATTTTGTCACCACATCTGACACCTTGTGGGAAATATATATTAATAATCAATCTGTAAGACCTTCGTGTTTGTCTGTTTGTCTTTGTACACTCTAATTTCCAGAACCACTAGACGCATTTTCATGGAGTTTTGGCAGCTAACTATAGTGTATCTTGGGGCATGGTACAGTCTTCACTTCACCAAAATCGGATCACGGAAAAAAGATATCATGATGTAAAGTTTTACTAAAATTTTCTTGTCTCTCTCTCTCTCTCTCTGTCTCTGAACAAGCTATGTTCAAAAACTACTAGACGGACTCTACAGTGTCTTCACTGGTAACTTAAGCGTAGCTGTGGGCGTCTTATAGTTTCATCGAACTCAGATAAAAAAAAAGTCATAGATATTATAAAAATATATGTACTTATCTTCCATATCTCCGGAACCACTGGACCGATTTCAATAAAACTTGGTATAAATGTCAGTTACTTCTGAAAAGAATCGCTGTGAGGTTAAGAACTACCTAATCTGACAAGGGGGTGAGAGGGTGGGGTGAGAAGGTAGGGCACGAAGTGCGAATACCGACTTCATTCGTCCAGTATTTGAGACCGAGAGCGATTAGTGACTTGCAACAGACTTGACATATTATTTCAAAATGTTCATATATTCTTCCTTTTCATTCTGATTTGACAATTTTATATCCTAATTACCTTCAAGGTACGTAACACTTCTTCCAACAGTGTGCCAAATATGCACATGAATGTCCCATAATTCTTTGGCTAAACACTATGCATCCATTATAAAAAGTTTGCAGTTTTCTCAAATGTTTGAAATTCTGATCTGAAGGCAAAGAAAGTACAATTAGTCATAAAATACGTGTAGCTCGCTACAAAATAATGTATTGACGAATCATTAGGAAATATTAGTGCTGAAAATAACCCCAAAAATGTTGCATAAAACAAATTATTCAGAAATATGTGCCACACAAGTAGAGGTTTAAATATATTTTAATTTTTTAAACTTTTTTATCGGGATAAAACATTAGTAAGTAACATTATTCTACATACAGTTTGACATGCATAATATGATGAAGTACTCTGCTTTTATAAGTCAGAATAATCTCGATTTTTGCAGCATTGTTGTGTGCAATTATGCCAATTCTATAAGGTCCGATTTGTATACATGAAAGAATTTGTTACTGAGATGCTTCCTTATACAGGATAAAGGGTGAGATTTTACTAGTATTTTCTGTCCAACCTGTAATTTTTAAATGTTTATTTTTCCAAGTTGTGACTTCTTTCTTCTTGTTTTGTTGCCTTCTTAATATTATTTAGTGCTAGTTTACTACATCCTTACGATGTAATTTTTGCAAGGCTGGAAAGCGTATTAACCCTTTGATGTGATCAGGTGGTTGTTGGTTTTTGAGTACAAGTAATTACGATAATGATGTAGAATCATGTGATAACGCATTGACAATCTCATGAAAAGTGTGAATGTGTTTGTCCCAAGTCTGGTGTTGACAATGACAATATAATCTGCAAAGCCTGTTGATTTATCACATTATAAATTCTGAAGGATTTGATTTTAACTAACAAAGCGAAATAAAAACGGGTTTGATTTTAAGACGTCGTGAAGTGCGTAAGCAAATATTTAAGTGAAATTGTGGGCCATTGTCGGAACTGATTTGATCAGTGTGACCAAGTTTTCATAGAAATTTTTCGATAACAGTTTTGGATACTGTTCTTGCAGTGGCTTTACACAAAGAAGCACGAATGAAACACGTTTCGAAGTTAATTCAACAGAAACACAAATGTATGAGACTCCATTGTTTCACGTGAAAAGAGGTCCTCTCAGATCTACTGTAACTACCTCTTTCGGTGTAGAAGAGACTATAGGAAATAATGGTGCACGATGTGTATGGTTGATGGTTTGGCTTTATGACATAATTTGCATTTTCCTAAAACTTTCAGGAGTTATACAAAGTTTGTAAAACAATTTTCTCCAGCCAAAGTGGGCATAACTAAGATTCATGTACGAAATAAGCTTACTACAGAATCGTCAGGTATGCACACAAGCCAAAGAAAGTAATTGACTGTGAATGTTTTGAAAAGAATATTGTTGCATACCAAATAAAACTGTCTTATTTCGGTGTTTATTTTGTCATGCCATCTATGGTTCACAGATAGGGTCTTTGTCTTTTTTCTGAGCAATGTCTTTTAAAGAAGAAGAATTAAAGGTTTCAAAGGCTACCTTTGTATACACAACAAGCTAAAGTTTCTTTTCCAAATTAGTTTTAGTTGTGTTTTCTACGAAACTAATAGGAGCCTACGATAAAGTATCAGCTACAACGTTTGAGTACCAGAAATGTGAACAATGGTGAAGGTAAACTCTTCTAAATACAGAGCCCATCGTTCCAGTTGATCATGATTTTATTTAGATGGCATTAAAAGTTGAAGCACTCGATTATCAGTGTAAAATATAGTATGTTTCTCAAATAAGAAAATCGAAATTTAGAAAATACCCAAATGATTGCAAATACTTTCTTGTGACAGAATGATTTCTTTCAGACGTAGACAAAACGCCACTGTAAAAGACTATACATCTCTCTACATTTACACGATTTTCCTCAAATTCTTGGGATAAATGTGTGCCAAGTCAAATTTTTGATGACTCAACTGATACGCAAAAATCTCGTGATAAAGCTGGATGAAAAATTATCGGAGCATTATGAAGTACATATTTCTAACTTTGTAACTTCAATTGTGCTCCTTCATCCAAGTACGAAGGGGTGTTTTTCCCAGTAAGTGAACGTAATTTAGGAGTGCAAGAATTTTCTTGTTTACAAAACGGTGATAAAGGCTTATTAAACCGAGAAAACTTCGAATTTGGTGTTTTGTGTAAGAGTGGAAATTACCGTAATTATTTCAAGTTTTTAGGAATCTGGTTCAGTACCACCTGTTAGAGAAATTGTACTCTTGTTTTCCCAAATAATGATTTTCCTAAACTGACTATGATTCCGGAGTCCTTAAAAATATGCAAGAAACTCTTCAAATCACGTCTTTGCTGAGACCCATTTTGTGCTGTTAATATATTGTCAACGTTAAGATGTTACCTCTTTTAAAGTAATCAGGTAGAATAGTGTTCAAAGAGCGAATAAAGGCAGCTGACGAGATGTTCAGACTGAAGGGTAATTTACGAAACCGGTAGCGTAATTCGAAACATCTGGGTGTGATTCTGCCAAAAGTTTGAGTGCAGATTAACAGAAGGTATTTTTATTCCACAGAAATTTCGCAAAAGTCATCTAACGTATGAGGTCTATCTGTTAGCGTTGAAATAATATTTTTAATGTGTGTTGACTCCAATACTAGTCGAATCGATCTATCTGTTTTTCTTGACGATGTGCAGTGTGATTTTATATGAACTGACTGCAAATTCTATGATTCCTTTTCCGAACATGGACTAAAATTCTGCTTTCACTTTTCTCTATAGTAAGCTAGAATGAAGTATGCCTTAACGCAAAATCTATTGTGCTTTGTAACCTGAAATTTGTACTGTACATCCTTAATAGTCCCTGCACGATATGAAAAACCGACTGAATGTATGCTAAATGTCAAAAAGATCCTTTCTATCATCCTTGGTGCTGTGTGCTACTCTGTCTACGCTTTCCTGAATGCTATTTTGCATGTCAATTGCATGACCATTGTCATTGTAAAAGATATGTGGGTAGCTTGTGTCGTTACGAAAGTACTTTGGTGAAAAATGTGAGGGATCACCTGTCAAAAACATAAGCAATTTACTTTCTCTTTCTGTCTCGAAATCCAGTCTTGAAATATTATATGCACAGACTTACTTTCAACTTCCACTCCTACTTCAGCGTCATTAACATTCAAAACTAGTTTGTATTTATTTAGAAGACCTACACCTAATATTATTTACGTGGACAAGAGAGGAATAATCAAGAAATTCATTCAAAACTTACAGCTTTTCCACATAAAGATTAAGTGCTTCATGTCTACACATTTTCAAGAAATATAATCTTTCATTCTATTCTTTCATAATGTTGAAGTCAGACAATCTGTTGTTATCATCCATTCATGGAGTGCAGTGTCACTGACTACAAATACAGGGCTACCGGAATCAAAAACAGCGGAAACAATAGTGATACCGACTAAAATATTTATTACTGGTTGCATTACAGGATTTTGTTTATAGTCAGTCACCTCTAGTAAATTTCCAGTGTGTTCAAAACGTATGAAGTTTGTTTTAAAGTGTTTTGTGTGATCTACAGTATTGTTGACAGCTGGAGTTGCGTGTTTCTGTTTTGCATTGCTTCCTCGTCGTTGGTTTAGTTATCTAGCTTCCAACTATTTGTATGTGCTGCGGTCGGGTAGCACTTCCAGAATTTTGCCAACGTGTGGATGGGCGTGGATTATTACGGTTGTGATGATTTTGAACCCTGTTTTCGTTATTGTTGTTATGCCATGTATTTTACGGACTGCCAACGTGTGGATGGTCGTGGTTTATTACAGGTGTGATGATTTTGAACCCTGTTTTCGTTATTGTTGTTATGCCATGTAGTTTGCGGACTGGATCTGCCTGAACTGTACCCATTGGAATTCACATGATCACCATTTGAATTTCAATGTTGCCCATTAAAATCCGAATGTTGTCTGCACTTTGAGTGGTACTCGTCTGAATTAGAGTGACACTGATAATTATCTTGACTGTCGCGCTTATGTGGTAACTATTTTAGCCGAGATACTTCTGACCATCACGACTGCTACGGAAATTGCTTCTACTGCTGTATTCATTATTCAGTTGCGAGTATTATACGTGGTACGGGTGATGTCGGTTGTCCAGTCTGTTGTCTCTGTTATTATAGTTGTTTTGCGAGTTCCAAACGTTTCTGTTTTCATGAGGTGCAAAGAATTTCGTCCATCATGATTTCTGATATTACTGTTTAATTCCAATTCCTAAAGTAATGTCTGAGATGCTTTTGAATCGTTTTACAATTGCCGGCCAACGTGTCTCAAATGCGTAGGTAATTTTGTTACACAAGTATGACTAAGATCTGACGGGCTGTATGGGTATATTAAATACTGACTTCTGCATACCATCTCTTCAAAATATTTTCTTAGGCTGCAAAATTCTGAGTGTTCAAAGTTTCTTAACGTGACAATCGTGTGTTTTACGTGATCTTGTGTGATTTGTGACCAGTCAACTGACAAAAATACTCGACAAAAATCACACGCTGGCGGTTTCTCACGATGGAACGCATTCTTGTTGCGCGTTCATTTGCTAAATAAGCAGAAAAATTCCAATTTGTGTTCTAGTGGACCATTTAGTGGTAAAGAATGTAAAAATTGATGAAGCCAGGTTTGAAGATGTATTTCATTACTATAATTTCTGAAAAGCTTAAATTTGCTTACTGTCGGAAAAAGAGTTTGTAGTCGAAGTCAGACTTTTCCGTATGGCGCCACGTCGGCAATTTATTATCATATGTGAACGTGTGGTACTGTTTTCACGTAAACCTGCAGGCCATGAGTTGGTATTATCTTCAAAATTTTCTAAATGAGAATGTAAAGTGAACGGTCAAATTCGTCGTTGTTGTTACGTTATCTATGGAAGTGTTTGAGTTATTCATGTACACTGTTCATATTTCGCTTTTGGGGCTGACTGACTGTCTCCTGGTTCATGTGGTAACCATTAAGCCGACATTCTTCTGACCATCACGACTGCCACGGAAATTACTTCTACTGCTGTATTGATTATTCAGCTGCGAGTATTATACGTGGTACAGGCGGTGTCGGTTGTCCAGTCTGTAAGTGTCTCTGTTATTATAGTTGTTTTGTGAGTTCCAATCGTTTCTGTTTTCATGAGGTGCAAAAGAATTTCATCTATCATGATTTCTGTTGTTACTGTTTAATTCCAATTCCTAAAGTAATGTCTGAGATGCTTTTGAATCGTTTTACATCTGCCAGCCAACGTGTCTCAAATGCGTAGGTACTTTTGTTACACAAGTATGAATAAGATCTAAAGGGCTGTATGGGTATATTAAATACTGATTTCTGCATACCATGACTTCAAAATATTTTCTTAGGCTGCAAAATTCTGAGTGTTCAAAGTTTCTTAACGTGACAATCGTGTGTTTTACGTGATCTTGTGTGGTTTGTGACCAGTCAACTGACAAAAATACTCGACAAAAATCACATGCTGGAGGTTTCTCACGATGGAACGCATTCTTGTTGCGCTCTCATTTTCTAAATATGCAGAAAAATTCCAATTTGTGTTCTAGTGGACCATTTAGTGGTAAGGAATTTAAAAATTGATGAGGCCAGGTTTGGAAGATGTATTTCATTACTATAATTTCTGAAAAGCTTAAATTTGCTTACTGTCGGAAAAAGAGTTTGTAGTCGAAGTCGGACTTTTCCGTATAGCGCCACGTCGGCAATTTATTATCATATGTGAACGTGTGGTACTGTTTTCGCGCAAACTCACCTGCAGGTCATGAGTTGGTATTATCTTCAAAATTTTCTAAATGAGAATGTGAAAGTGAACGGTCAAATTCGTCGTTGTGGTTACGCTTTCTTTGTATGTGTTTGAGCTGTTCATGTACAGTGTTCATATTTCGCTTTTGTGGCTGACTGATTTTTTCCTGGTTGTCTTTAAAGTTTGTCAGTGACTCTTACTGTGCGGCTTCTGAAAACTGTACTGGTAAAATTTGGATCTCTATCTGCACTGGTTGACGAGTTCGCAATTTTTGTTGTTGGGTCATCTACTTCTACTTTTACTGCACTTTACTTTTTTTTTCTTCACAGTTTAGTGTCAAAGTTTCCGCTTGCTCGCTGGTTTCTATTACCGCTATGGTAAACTGATCGTTCTGTTCTGTTACCAGCGCAGCTATAGCACACTGAACTACAGTGTTGATTTTAGATAAAAATTATTCCTTGTCATTACGCCAGCTTGTTTTCATGTGTGTTCTATTTTAACGTTACGTAATCTAGTTGCAAAAGCGCTAGTGATCGGTTGAAGGTCATTTTTAATTTCTTACCTAATCTCAACTGATAAATTTAGCGATTTCAATTTTATTTCTTCCTGTGATTTTCTATTGTCTTCCTGTCATTTCCTGTTCTCTTCCTTTGATTTGTCGATTTCCTTACTCATTTCGCCTTGTGTTTCTTCAAACACCTGACGAACTGATTCTAGAGAATTTGTCGCATTCGTGCAGTGTGGATCTACATTACTGTTCACTGAATGTGAAGTGGGTTATGTTCGTTGAAAAGACGTTGGCGCAAAATCTGATTCTGATATGTTTGTTACCAATTGTTGTTATATTTCGCAAGACTGTGGAGACTTATTTCCTACCGAATCTTCTTCAGAATTAGCATTTCCATTACTCACCGTTTTTTCTGTAACATCAGTTGTCACTAAGTACGTTGGTAACTGCAAATACCAATATTTCCTGCGATCTCGTGTAAATTACTGGCTGGTGCTAAGTGTTCGAAGTGGCTTGTTTCATCCTGTACTGAACCATTATTTTTGCAACAGTCTCTGTTGTCTTTTGCTGCGACGAAGTTCGTATTATTATCCGCTGTGTCAAATATGATGAAACTCTGTTGCGCGAGAAACAAATTACTGAATATCGACCAAAGAAAGCAACTTTTTTTTAATGCTATGATACACACAAATTCTCAACAATAAATGAAGCCTCCATTGAACCTGTACTATAATGCCTCCCGTCTACGTAATAAAGTTTTCAATAACTGTCACAATTATTTGCACAGAGATTTTATAGATTACACACAAAAATTTTATCGTGATGCCTGGAAAAGAAGTAGGCCTGCAGCATTAGTGAAAATATGCGCTGCAGTATTTTTGCGTTCGAGATATCCAACAATATCTGACTACTTATCTTCAAAAGATTCAGTGATCTATCCTAGCAGAAAGATCAAAACGTGTAGCTTATCCTCATGTTTGCTCCTGTCTTCCTGAGAGAATCATCCTAAAACTGTCTATCAATACCTCCCAAAACTGATTACCAAACAGACTAATTCCTAACTTGAACTCATGTACTGTGCAAAGCTCTGAGTGCAATGAATTATATAAAGACTTAATATCATTTGCTCAAGAGTGTCTACAAACTGAAGCTAACTGTTTCTATAATAATGCAATGCTACTCTGAATGTAACCTGACTTTTAAAATAAATGAGCAACTGAACTTGCAAAGAAATTCATGGCCCTAAACTACTTCGTGTCTTGACAAACATTTTTGCAGCATACAGCGGCAAAGCAAAACTGAAAACTACGACTGAGAATTCCGACAACGTGGAATGTGCTTACGTACATAATAATATGCTGAACAAAGGATGGGAATTTTAACTGGTAAGAAATGACTTCTGACAAAATTCAAATAAAAGTCTACAGTCAAAAGCAATTCTTTCAAAATCAACTGAATGTGAACAATAGTATTTACATAATATGACCTTAAGAAATAACTTTAAGCAGTGGGGATCTCATATTCCTATCGGAGCAATCCATGCAACCGTCCTATTATCTGAGATTCGTTACCAGAATCGTAGTAACTGCAAACACTCTACATGATTTCGTGCTTACCTCAGTCTCTCAACATTTCAGAAAAACTCGCAGATCACCGTCTACCTACGACATCAAAAATATTCATACTCTAATTCCATCAATGTTATATCACACTTACAAAGAAAATTTCCTGATCAGTCTTCAAAATATGTTTTTTACTCAACACTGCTCAACTTAGAATGTGTACAGCTTTGCTAGCCCTCTCAGGCAGAGTCAGTGCAGCAACACAAAGACGTTATAGCAACAGCCAAAGATTACACAACAGCATGATTTTGCTCTGTGTGAGATACGCATATCGATATTTAAGTAAAAACACATGCCAAGCCGAGCTGTTGCACTATGACGGGGAAAAAGAGGTTCTACACGATATTAGGAAGTATTTCATGGCTTTTGCCACCGACATTGTATGTTTCGGGCCTGACAGTGCATTAGCTACGCGGTCCACTGGGCGCATAGTGACACTTAGGGCAGCGATACGGACGGAAGATATACTGGAAAATTAACTGGGGCCCGTGTGTTGGACTAGTATCTGGCAGCAAATAATTGTAAAGAGGATTACAAATAAATAAATAATTACAGTTATTTTCCTACTAGATAATTATATCTTACTTGGCAATTCATATTACTGCGTACCTCTGGCTACTAATTTTACGGCAGCACTGCCGTGCAGATTTCGCATCAGTATGTTTCGCATACAGCTGTGTATGCAGATGATGCCACATTTCTAAAGTTTTATAAGTATGGTTGTTTTCCTGCACTTCTACGTCTGCGAATGCTAGTGTGTGTGCTAGTGTGCGGTACCTACTCTAGCTTCTTTGCGTTCTTTGTTCCTTTTAAATATTAATTTCAAAATTTAATAGCACTATATTTGCCTACGCCATATACTGCAGGCTTCTTGACGAGTGCTTACTTGTACAATATTATGCAATTTTCCCATACAACATTTTAAAATTACTTATTTACTCACTGTAGAACTCCATGATAGGACTATGTCTCCCTTTTATTATTACTAAAAACGATTAAATAATCATTATTTTGGAACCAAGATTGTTTTCTTTATTATATAAATCGTTACTGTTGGCCTATGGACCAGCCAATGGACTCCAAAAGATTATATATAACTTTCTTTATTTGCTATGTTACAAGGATAAAGAAAGAAATGCAAATAGATGGACGAGGAGATTGAACGTTCTGTCCCCCCCCCCTCCCCCCTCACCACAAATGCCCTCTTCTCCTTTGCAACCTCAAGTTGTTGTTGTTGTGGTCTTCAGTCTTGAGACTGGTTAGATGCAGCTCTCCATGCTACTCTATCCTCTGCAAGCTTCTGCATCTCCCAGTACCTACTGCAGCCTACATCCTTCTGAATCTGCTTAGTGTATTTATTTCTTGGTCTCCCTCTACGATTTTTACTCTCCGCGATGCCCTCCAATACTAAATTGGTGATCCCTTGATGCCTCAGAACATGTCCTGCCAACCGCTCTCTTCTTCTGGTCACGTTGTGCCACAAACTCCTCTTCTCCCCAATTCTATTCAATACTTCCTCATTAGTTACGTGATCTACCCATCTAATCTTCAGCATTCTTCTGTAGCACCACATTTCGAAAGCTTCTGTTCTCTTCTTGTCTAAACTATTTATCGTCAATGTTTCACTTCCATACATGGCTACACTCCATACAAATACTTTCAGAAACGACTTCCTGAGGCTTAAATCTATACTCGATGTTAACACATTTCTCTTCTTCAGAAACGCTTTCCTTGCCATTGCCAATCTACATTTTATATCCTCTCTACTTCGACCATCGTCAGTTATTTTGCTCCCCAAATAGCAAAACTCCTTTACTACTTTAAGTGTCTCATTTCCTAATCTAATTGCATCAGCATCACCCGACTTAATTCGACTACATACCATTATCCATGTTTTGTTTTTGTTGCTTGCTCAATGTACAGATTGAATAACATTGGGGATAGGCTACAACCCTGTCTCACTCCCTTCCCAACCACTGCTTCACTTCCATGGCCCTCGACTCTTATAACTGCTATCTGCTTTCTGTACAAATTGTAAATAGCCTTTCGCTCCCTGTATTTTACCCCTGCCACCTTCAGAATTTGAAATAGAGTATTCCAGTCAACATTGTCAAAAGCTTTCTCTAAGTCTACAAATGCTAGAAACGTAGGTTTGCCTTTCCTTAATCTTTCTTCTAAGATAAGTCGTAAGGTCAGTATTGCCACACGTGTTCCAACATTTCTACGGAATCCAAACTGATCTTCCCCGAGGTCGGCTTCTACCAGTTTTTCCATTCGTCTGTAAAGAATTCGTGTTAGTATTTTGCAGCTGTGACTTATTAAACTGATAGTTCAGTAATTTTCACATCTGTCAATACCTGCTTTCTTTGGGATTGGAATTATTATATTCTTCTTGAAGTCTGAGGGTATTTCACCTGTCTCATACATCTGGCTCACCAGAAGGTAGAGTTTTGTCAGGACGGGCTCTCCCAAGGCTGTCAGTCGTTCATAGGAAAGTTGTCTACTCCCTGTGCCTTGTTTCGACTTAGGTCTTTCAGTGCTCTGTCAAACTCTTCACGCAGTATCATATCTCCCATTTCATCTTCATCTACCTCCTCTTCCATTTCCAAAATATTATCCTCGAGATCATCGCCCCTGTATAGACCCTCTATATACTCCTTCCACCTTTCTGCTTTCCCTTCTTTGCTTAGAACTGGGTTTACATCTGAGCTATTGATGTTCATACAAGTGGTTCTCTTATCTCCAAAGGTCTCTTTAATTTTCCTGTAGGCAGTATCTATCTTACCCCTAGCGAGACAAGCCTCTCCTTCCTTACATTTGTCCTCTAGCCATCCCTGCTTAGCCATTTTGCACTTCCTGTCGATCTCATTTTTGAGACGTTTGTATTCCTTTTTGCCTGCTGCATGTACTGCATTTTTATATTTTCTTCTTTCATCAATTAAATTCAGTATCTATTCTGTTACCCAAGGATTTCTACTAGCCCTCTTCTTTTTACCTACTTGATCCCCTGCTTCCTTCGCTATTTCATTCCTCAAAGCTACCCATCCTTCTTCTACTGTATTTCTTTCCCCCATTCCTGTCAATTGTTCCCTTATGCTCTCCCTGTACCTCTGTACTACCTCTGGTTCTCTCAGTTTATCCAGGTCCCATCTGCTTAAATTCCCACCTTTTTGCAGTTTCTTCAGTTTTAATCTACAGTTCATATCCAACAGATTGTGGTCAGAGTCCACATCTGCCCCTGGGTCTTACAATTTAAAATCTGGTTCCTAAGTCTCTGTCTTACTATTAAATAATTCATCTGAAACTTTCTAGTATCTCCAAGGTTCTGCCATGTAAACAACCTTCTTTCATGATTCTTGAAGCAAGTGTTAGCTATGATTAAGTTATGCTCCATGCAAGCTTCTACCAGGTGGCTTCCTCTTGCATTTATTAGCCCCAATCCATATTCAACTACTACGTTTCCTTCTCTCCCTTCTCCTACTGTCGAATTCCAGTCACCCATGACTATTAAATTTTCGTCTCCCTTCACTATCTGAATAATTTCTTTTATTTCATCATACATTTCTTCAATTTCTTCGTAATCTGCAGAGCTAGTTGGCATATAAACTTGTACTACTGTATTAGGCGTGGGCTTCGTGTCTATCTTGGCCACAATAATGCGTTCACTATGCTGTTTGTAGTAGCTTACCCGCACTCCTATTTTTTATTCCTTATTAAACCTACTCCTGCATTACACCTATTTGATTTTGTATTTATAACTCTGTATTCACCTGACAAAAGTCTTGTTCCTCCTGCCACCAAACTTCACTAATTCCCACTATATCTAACTTTAACCTATCCATTTCCCTTTTTAAATTTTTAACCTACCTTCCCGATTAAGGGATCTGACATTCCACGCTCCTATCCGTAGAACGCCAGTTTTCTTTCTCCTGATAACGATGTCCTCTTGAGTAGTCCCCACCCGGAGATCCGAATGGGGAAGTATCTTACCTCCGGAATATTTCACCCAAGAGTAACCCCAAGTAAAGTTCGCATTATGAATAGTAGGGATGCTGCTATGTATTTCCACAATCGCGAAAATTCAATTCAGCATCTACATCTATACTCAGCAAGAAACATTTAGGTGCCTAGTGGAGAGTACTTCGGCTATCACTATCTTTCCTATTCCATTCAAGAATGGCGCGTTGGAGGACTAACTGTCGATGCCTCCGTATCAGCTCTAATTTGTCTTATTTTCTCGTTGTGGTCATTTCACGAGAAATAAGTGGGAGGAAGTAATATGATGCCCGACTCTCTAGGAATTTCAGAAGAAACACTCTCCGTTAAGCATAACGTCTCTCTCCTAGCGCCTGCCACTGTCGTTCCTTGCGCAGCTTCGTAACGATCTTGTGCCGACCAGAGAATCATGTGGCGACACGCGCCGCTCTTCGTTGCATCTTGTCTATTATGTCAGAGCCAACCTGGTCGAACAAAATATGTCTTGTGAGTCACTTGTGTTGTGCGTGAACTGCAGTTTGTTTTCTTCTTATAAATTCATACTGGAATCTGATTTTCCTACTATGTATTTTATATGGCCATTCCACTTGGATACTTACGCTTAGGTATTTTACTGTAGTGAATATTTCCAGTAAGTTTTCTCCAGTAGCCTATTAACACAGATGTGGACTTCTGTGCCTGTTTATTTACTTTCATGGTGAGCTACTGGTCACAGCATCAATCAGAAATTCTCTGTAGATCTTCCTGTAGTTCATTCAAGTCTTCTGGCGATGCTGTCTTCTTATAATCATTACATCATATGCGAAAAGTCTTTGTGATAAGGGTCCTATCACATTTCCTTAGAGTACTGCTGAAATTGAATTTACATCAGTCGATTTTGTTCCGTTGGCGGCGACACGTTGAATTCTTTTTGCAAGGAAATCCTGACTCCAGTCGACAGTCTAGTGTGATAGTAAGTTCGTATGTTTATTCGCTAAACTTCATCTGCGATTTTGACCGTCATAAAGGCATCCGACTCAAACTACAAGCAATTAAAATGGTACAACGGCCTACAAGAATAATCTGATTTCAACACACTGGGGTAATAATAATAATAATAATAATAATAATAATAATAATAATAATAATAATAATTCCCGTGGAGGCCCGGGAAAAGAATAGGCCTCCGGTATGTTCTGCCAGTCGTAAAAGGCGACGAAAAGAACAAACCACTAATAGGGCTAACCCCCCTTTTAGTGTGATTACTTGGTTCAGGACAGAACTAAAGAAGCCTCGGACAAGCACCGTCATGGTCGGGGACGACGCTTGAACCCTATGCCCGCCCACAATGGTAACGACACTGCTAGCCAACTGGAAAATGATTTAAATCCAAATAGAGGTGTTTTGCAGGATATGCTTCCTGCAACCACCCTAGAAGGAAAACAAAGACAGAGGATGACATGGTCAGATGAAGTTAATCGACACCTCATGTTCTGTTATTACCAAGCAACAAACCTAGGAACCAACACAACTGGATACAGATCACAAGTATACACAACATTTATTAGCAGATACCAGGAATTAAAATTTTTAACAGAACAATGACTAGCTGATCAGACCCGTGTAATAATCAAAAATAACAGTATACCCCAGTCAGAATTAGAAAACATCAAACAACAAGTACAACAAATACTAGAACAAAATAATGTCCAATCAGAAGAAGAAGAAAATACAGTAACGGACTCAGACATCCCAGAGAAAACAAACAAGGAACAAAACGCGTCAATTAAACAATCAGAGGAAAACGACATCTTAAGACAGCCACCAGAACAAGCACAAATAGAACACGAAGTGACACACATGTTAGATATAGAAGAAAAATTTCAGCTGACATATATAGAATACAAAGACACAAATATAGACATTAGACCATTCTTGCATAGACCAACAAATAACCCACAAGTCGAAACAACAATGACAACTATCAACACAATCATACACAACAAAATAAATGAAAACACAACTATGGAAGAGTTACAACTACTGGTTTATGTAGGAGCACTCACTACACTAAATATACATACTAGGCACAGATCAGAACCAACCAACACACAGAAAAAACCCACAAAACCAGCATGGCAACACAGGCTACAGATCAGAATAGATAAACTGAGAAAAGACATCGGACGGCTAACACAATTTATAAGAAATGAAATATCAGACAAAAAACGAAAAAGGTTAGGTAAAATCTCACAACAAGAAGCAATAGAGCAATTAGATGAAAAGAAGCAGAAATTACAAGCATTGGCCAAACGACTTAGAAGATACAAAAAAAGTGAAAATAGAAGGAAACAAAACCAAACATTCAACACAAACCAAAAGAGATTTTACCAAACAATAGATAACACACACATTAAAATAGACAATCCACCAAACATAACAGACATTGAACACTTCTGGAGCAATATATGGTCAAACCCGGTACAACATAATAGGCATGCACGGTGGATACAAGCAGAAACAGACTCATACAAGATGATGCCACAAATGCCTGAAGTGATAATTTTGCAACATGAAGTCACCCGAGCAATTAATTCTATGCACAATTGGAAAGCCCCTGGAAATGATGAAATAGCAAATTTCTGGTTAAAGAAGTTCACCTCAACACATTCACATCTAACTAAATTATTTAATGGTTACATTGCACACCCATACACATTCCCTGATACACTTACACATGGAATAACATACCTGAAACCTAAAGATCAAGCAGACACAGCAAACCCAGCTAAATATCGCCCCATAACATGCCTACCAACAATCTACAAAATATTAACTTCAGTCATTACACAGAAATTAATGACACATACAACACAGAACAAAATTATAAATGAAGAACAAAAAGGCTGCTGCAAAGGAGCACGAGGATGTAAAGAGCAACTGATAATAGATACGGAGGTGACATATTAAGCTAAAACCAAACAAAGGTCACTACACTACGCATACATTGATTACCAAAAAGCTTTTGATAGTGTACCCCACTCATGGTTACTGCAGATATTGGAAATATACAAAGTAGATCCTAAATTGATACAGTTCCTAAACATAGTTATGAAAAACTGGAAAACCACACTTAATATCCAAACAAACTCTAATAATATCACATCATAACCAATACAGATTAAGCGTGGAATATACCAAGGAGACTCAGTAAGTCCTTTCTGGTTATGTCTTGCTCTGAACCCACTATCCAACATGCTAAATAATAATACAAATTACGGATACAATATTACTGGAACATACCCACACAAAATCACACATTTGCTATACATGGATGATCTAAAACTACTGGCAGCAACCAATCAACAACTCAACCAATTACTAAAGATAACAGAAGTATTCAGCAATGATATAAATATGGCTTTTGGAACAGACAAATGTAAGAAAAATAGCATAGTCAAGGGAAAACACACTAAACAAGAAGATTACATATTGAATAACCACAGTGACTCCATAGAAGCGATGGAAAAAACAGATGCCTATAAATATCTAGGATACAGACCAAAAAATAGGAATAGATAATACAAATATTAAAGAAGAACTAAAAGAAAAATATAGACAAAGACTAACAAAAATACTGAAAACAGAATTGACAGCAAGAAACAAGACAAAAGCTATAAATACTTATGCTATACCAATATTGACCTACTCATTTGGAGTAGTGAAATGGAGTAACACAGACCTAGAAGCACTCAATACACTTACACGTTCACAATGCCACAAATATAGAATATATCACATACATTCAGCAACAGAAAGATTCACATTAAGCAGAAATGAAGGAGGAAGGGAATTCATCGACATAAAAAACCTACATTATGGACAGGTAGACAATTTAAGAAAATTCTTTCTAGAACGAGCAGAAACTAGCAAAATACACAAAGCAGTCACTCATATAAATACATCGGCTACACCACTGCAATTTCATAACCACTTCTACAACCCTTTAGATCACGTAACATCAACAGATACGAAGAAAGTAAATTGGAAAAAGAAAACACTACATGGCAAGCACCCGTGTCATCTAACACAGCCACACATCGATCAAGACGCATCCAACACATGGCTAAGAAAAGGCAATATATACAGTGAGACGGAAGGATTCATGATTGCAATACAGGATCAAACAATAAACACCAGATATTACAGCAAGCATATTATTAAAGTTCCCAACACCACAACAGATAAATGCAGACTTTGCAAACAACAAATAGAAACAGTAGATCACATCACAAGTGGATGTACAATACTAGCAAATACAGAATACCCCAGAAGACATGACAATGTAGCAAAAATAATACATTAACAGCTTGCCTTAGAACATAAACTTATAAAACAACACGTGCCCACATACAAGTATGCACCACAAAATGTACTGGAGAATGATGAATACAAATTATACTGGAACAGAACCATTATAACAGATAAAACAACACCACATAACAAACCTGACATCATACTCACCAATAAAAAGAAGAAAGTAACACAACTAATCGAAATATCCATACCCAATACAACAAATATACAAAAGAAAACAGGAGAAAAAATTGAAAAATACATCCAACTGGCTGAGGAAGTCAAGGACATGTGGCATCAGGATAAAGTTGTCATTATAATAATTATACTATGAACTACAGGAGTCACACCACACAATATCCACCAGTACATCAATGCAATACAGCTACATCCAAACTTATATATACAATTACAGAAATCCGTAATTATTGATACATGTTCAATTACCCGAAAGTTCCTAAAATACCGTACAGTTAAAAGGAAGTGACGCTTGATCAAGGTCCGCGTCACTTTCCATTTTTAACCAGACTTAACGTCTGAGAAAGTAAAGAAATAATAATAATAATACACTACTGCCCATTAAATTTGCAACACCACGAAGACCACGTGCTACAGACGCGAAATTTAACCGACAGGAAGAAGATGCTGTGATATGCAAATGATTAGCTTTTCAGAGCATTCACATAAGGTTGGCGCCGGTGGCGACACTTACGTCCTGACATGAGGAAAGTTTCCAACCGATTTCTCATACACAAACAGCAGTTGACCGGCATTGCCTGGTGAAACGTTGTTGTGACGCATCGTGTAAAGAGGAGAAATGTGTACCATCACGTTTCCGACTTTGATAAAGGTCGGATTGTAGCCGATCGCGATTGCGGTTCATCGTATCGCAACATTGCTGCTCGCGTTGGTCGAGATCCAGTGACTGTTAGTAGAATATGGAATCGGTGGATTCAGGAGGGTAATACGGAACGCCGTGCTGGATCCCAACGGCCTCGTATCACTAGCAGCCGAGATGACAGGCATCTTATCCGCATGGCTGTAACGGATCGTGCAGCCACGTCTCGATCCCTGAGTCAACAGATGGGGACGTTTGGCAGACGACAACCATCTGCACGAACAGTTCAACGACGTTTGCAGCAGCATGGACTATCAGCTGGGAGACCATAGTTGCGGTTACCCTTGACACTGCATCACAGGCAGGAGCGCCTGCGATGGTGTACTCAACGACGAACTAGGGTGCACGAATGGCAAAACGTTATTTTTTCGGAAGAATCCAGGTTCTGTTTACAGCGTCATGATGGTCGCATCCGTGATTGGCGACATCGCGGTGAACGCACATTGGAAGCGTGTATTAGTCATCGCCATACTGGCGTATCACCCGGCGTGATGGTATGGGGTGCCATTGGTTGCAGGTCTCGGTCACCTCTTGTTCGCACTGACCGCACTTTAAACAGTGGGCATTACATTTCAGATCTGTCACGACCCGTGACTCTACCTTTCATTAGATCCCTGCGAAACCCTACATTTCAGTAGGATAATGCACGACCGCATGTTGCGGGTCGTGTACGGGCCTTTCTGGATACAGAAAATGTTCGACTGCTGCCCTGGCCAGCACATTCTCCAGATCTCTCACCAATTAAAACGTCTGATCAATGGTGGCCGAGCAACTGGCTCGCCACAATACGCCAGTCACTACTCTTGATGAACTGTGGTACCATGTTGAAGCTGCATGGGCAGCTGCACCTGTACACGCCATCCAAGCTCTGTTTGACTCAATGCCGAGGCGTATCAAGGCCGTTATTACGGCCAGAGGTGGTTGTTCTGGTTACTGACTTCTCAGGATCTATGCACCCAAATTACGTGAAAATGTAATCACATGTCAGTTCTAGTACAATATATTTGTCCAATGAGCACCCGTTTATCATCTGCATTTCTTCTTGGTGTTGCAATTTTAATGGCCAGTAGTGTAGATTAAAAAAAAAATGTTTTTTGATTCGGAAGAGAGAGAAACAATCTTTCGAGACTTTCGTGTCACAGCAAAATTAACAGAGATAAATCAGTAAACTCTAACAAAGACGATAACTCAAGTTAAGTTTATGAGAGAACCATCTAAATTGTTTGAAATAAGAACTGGGGCTAGTTTATCACCTTCACTGTTTAACTGTGTTCTAGAAAAAATCACAGAATGAATGAGAAATTCTTGGAAGGAGAACAAATGGAATGAAGATAAACTGCCTGGCCTTTACTGACGGTTCTCCATTACTTTTAGAAAATGTGACAGACACAGTAGTTCAAATAAGGACATGACACATAGAAGTGGTCTCGAAATTTTAGACGAAGAAGCAAATTCATGACAAATACATAAAAATGCACAAAAATCATACAAACATAAATACGTAAAACAGAGCCAGTAAGTAAATTTAAATATCTTGGGGAAAGTATATAAGAGAATGGACTAGAAAAATTTGCAGTAGATGTATGTCAGAGTTAAAAATGAAGCCAGCATATAGTTTGACAAAAAAGAACATTTACGACAAGAAATATTAACGTTATTGAGGCGACTTGTTGACATACTGCCAGTTGGTGGTGAGCCGAGCTCGCAGTCCCACATTATATGTATCAGGTCCGCCAACGTCCCAGAACCTTTCCGTGGTGTGTTAGCTGTTCTCTACAGCCAGAACCACAGTGTAGGCGAATTTCTCTATGAGATCGGTCTCACACAGCGGGTGGTCAACCGCTGCCAATTTCTCCACCTGCCCCTAACTGCAATGCCGTTTACGTTCGGTGATTCTGGTCTTACTGACCGTCCAGTCAATCCAGTATTAACTTTCCCCATGTACGTGGTATGTGTTGTATTCCCGACACTGCAAATGGGTTAATTTTCTCCTTTGCCGACCTGAGACATTCTTTAATCTTGTTTGTTGGTTTATAAATAGTCTTTCCTCTGTGTTTGCGCAATATACGGCCGATTCTGTCCGTCAGTTATGAGCAGAAGGCCCAGGACCTATTAGATCCGACGACGTATCGAAAACTAAGCGCAGATCCGACACAGCGGATGACATGGAATACAAATCGGTTAATCAATGCGTCTTCTCTCTCGGCGGACGTACAAAGGATCCCGCGCAACGGAGAAGCCCTACCACCTCGGCTGTATGGGTTACCAAAGACCCATAAGAATAATGTTGCATTGAGACCGATAGTTAGCGCTACAGGCTCGTCGAAGTATAAACTGGCGAAACACTTGGTCTCTCCGCTCCAGCCGGAAGTGGGAAAGTTTGACTCATACACAAAAGACGCAGGACGTTTCAGTGAGAAGCTGAAGAAACTAAAACTTGCACCAAACGACATCCTGGTCAGTTTTGATGTTGTTTCTTTGTTTACCAAAGTGCCGCTCAGTGACTCTCTTGACGACATCGTTTCCATTCTCCCGCAAGACATCGGCAAGCTCTTTCATGGATGTCTCACCACGAGCTATTTAACGTGGAATGGCAACTTCTACGAACAGCTGGAAGGCGTTCGCATGGGTAGTTCTCTTAGTCCATTGATGATGAACTTCTTCATAGAACATTTCGATGCATAGGCACTGGACTTGACACATAGTAAACCTAGGGTGTGCTACAGGTACGTCGATAATACTATCGTTGTATGGAGCTATGGTGAGAAACAACTCGGTGACTTTCTAAAACACTTCAACAGCTTCCATCTCAACATAAAATTTACGATGGAAGAAGAAAAGGACAAACAACTACCCTCTCTGGGTGAGTTGGTCACAAGGTATGGTGGAAATGTGGCACACAGCATGTATCGTAAACTGATACATACGGACCGATACCTGCACAAATTGTCAGATAACTGTCAGATCACCACCCGAACCGGAAAAGAGGTATGATTAATACTCTCGTAGCGCGAGAAAGACCAATACGTGAGACGCGAAATGCAACACCTGGAAAGCGTTCTGAAGAGGAATGGATACTCCACAAGTTATATTAGAAGTATAACAGGGCCAAACACTCGGCGAAGTGAAACATCGGAAAAAGAAATGTCGGGTACAGCCTTTGTGACATACATTCCCAGAGTGACGGACGGAATAGGCCGTATGTTGCGCAAACACAGCGTAAGTACTATTTATAAAAAGAGTGCCTCAGATCGGCAAAGGAGTAAAAAGACCCACTTGCCATGTCGGGAATATACACCATACGATGTACATGCGGAAAAATTTATGTTGAATGAGTAGGCGATTAATCAGCATCAGGATCAACGAACATAAGTGACATTGCAGGCTGAGGCAGGTGGAGAAATCGGCCGTGGCGGAGCACACGCTGTGGGAGGCCGAACACATTGTAAAATTCTCCGGCACGGAAGTTCTGGCTGTAGAGAAGAGCTATCACACCTGCTCATTCAGAGAAGCTATAGAAATACGCAAACACGAGAATAGTTTCAACAAGAAAGAAAAGAGCCTCAATATCAACAGATGGTGGATTTCCGTGCTGCAGCGAACGACCGTTGGGGGTAGCAAGATGATAACCACACCGTAAATGTTCACGGAAAAACTCTTGGACATAAGCGCGCCTGGTACATGTAATCTACGGCCGCCAGCTGGGCTCCATCCCACCACCAGAATGGAGGGGGAAGCTTTGACAATTCCAGCTACTCGTGCTGGCAAAACGTCAGAAGAATCATCAAACAAACATCGGTCGAAGAACCCGAGACAGAAGCCAACAGGCACTTTATTGAATGCATATCTAGAAAACCAAAACTGAAACACTACACCACAATGGTACGACCAGAATGTTTTCATGGACGTGAATGCCTAACAACGAACTATGAGCTGCACAGAATAGAGGTACTTGAAAGACGAATTATTGGAAAAGTAGTGGGTGCAATATACAGATAGTTGGAAAATGAGAAGTAATGAGATATCTACAAAAATATGGAGCAAATATCGGAAATAATGGCTAAATGGAGAATAATCCTTTTTGGACACCCCAATCGAAAGAAATAAGAACATGCTCAGGAAACAAATATTCCTGTATTCATGGAAGAAAAAGTTGACAATAGCGTACATCAGAGAAATAAGAAACGAAATAGAAGTAAATAACGTCAAGGCTTCTAAAATAGCAGAAAGAAACGTTTTTAATATTTAAGTACTAAATTTAGAAGGCTTTGAGCGCAGAAGAAATAAATCGGAAACAACATGGACAGAATAAAGAAATGGAGGACTAACGGAAAAATAACAAACAACAAGGAAAAAAGAGGAATTGAAGCTGTTACTTGACCCTAGCTGGTCAATACGATAAAAATAGTAATAAATAAATAAATAAATTAGTTTCATACTTCTCAACGCCCTGGTGGAAGTTTTTAAATTATACCCCAATTAGGCGATTTCTGTATGCCTAACCTACCTGAGTAACCCTATCAGAGAAAGATGACCTACACCTTAACGCGGAATCCGAGCCACATGTCGTGTCTGACGAATCTTCACATCTATGAGACGTGAAGCCTGAGTTAAAGGCGGACTGAAAAAAAATCTATGGTCCTACCGGGATTTTGATCCTACGACTTTTCGTTTTCCAGACAAGCACTTCACCACTAGATCACGCCAGAGTATCAATCGCAGGATTTATTGTCTATTCCGAAGCTACGGCCAGTAAGTCTGTCTCTAGTTAAATTCCTGTCCGTTTGTGCGTTCCACAGCGCAGGACCACACGGGTCCTTTTTATACTTGGACTTGTCGACTAACGGCGCGCCCAATTACCTCGCCAGAGGTACGGCCGTTGTCTGAGTGACACGCGTGAGTAATCGCTTAAGAAGTCCTCGGCGGCGACCGGTCCGCTCGCTTGCGCCACTGCGCCTTGAGAACGCAGCGATTCCTCTAATATCTGACCGCAAGTGGCGCGAAGGAGCGCCATCGTCAGCCGGTCACGACTGGTCCAGTTACACCGATAATTACGGGGAGGGCGGGAGGGAGGAAGGGGAGGGAAGAGAAAGGCGTAGGCGGTCTGGGCGGAGTACGAGGCGCTCCGCTTGCGACCGACACGCGCCCACGAAATAGGCGTGCCGGCGGACCCTGTCCTGCGTCATTACTGCCCTGCCGGGTTGTGTTCAGCACGCGAGGGCGGCGCCTGCCACTCTTCCTGGTGCGTCACTGGTGCTTCAGGTGGTACACGCCGACTGCGGCAGGATTTCTGCTCTAGTTCCGTTGCTTGCAACAGCCACACACAGACGAGCTTCTAGTTGGAGCTAGACGCATGAGACATACATTTCGGGAATCGTTAAGGAATTAAGCATTCCGAAATCCACAGTGTCAAGATCGGGCCGAAAATACCAAATTTCAGGTATTACCTCTCACCATGGACAAGGCAGTAGCCGACGACCGAGGGCAGAGGCCTTTGCGTAGAGTTGTCAGTGCCAATAGTCAAGCAGCACTGCCTGAAATAACCGCAGAAATCAATGGGGGACGTACGACAAAAGTTTTCGTTGGGCAGTGCGATAAAATTTGGCGTTACTGCAGGAGACGATCGATCCAGTGGCCTCTGCTAACAACACGACATAGCCTGCGGCGCCTCTCATGGGCTCGTGAACGTATTGGTTGGACCGTACACGACTGGGGAAACAGTGGCCTGGTCAGATGAGTGCCGATTTCAGTTGGAAAGAGCTCATGGTAGGGTTCGAGTGTGGCGCAGACACCATGAAGTCATGGATCCCAGTTATGAACAAGGCACTGTACAAGCTGGTGATGGTTCAATACTGGTGTGGACTGTGTTTACGTGGAATGGACTGGTGCCTCTGGTCTAACTGAACCGACCATTTACTGGAAATGGTTACATTCAGCTGCCTGGAGTCCATTTGATTCATTCATGGACTTCATGTTCCCAAAAAGTGATGGAGTTTTTATGGATGATAATGCGTCATGTCGCTGGGCAACAATTGATCGCGACTGGTTTGAAGAACATTCTGGACAATTCGAGCGCCAACATGAATCACATAGAACATTTATGGGACATCATAAAGAGGTCATTTCGTGTACAAAATCCTACACTGACAACACTTTTGCAATTATGGACGGATATAGAGACAGAATCACTCGATATTTCTGCAGGGGCTGCCAATGAATTGTTGAGTCCATGCCACGTCGAGCTGCTACACTACGACTGGCCAAAGGAGGCCGACATGATTTTGGAAGGTATCTCGTGACTTTTGTCATCTCAGTGTACAGAGGGACCGGACTACCCATAAAAGTTTGCAGATGCTTTCATCATTATGATATTTGCCACGAAATAAAGATTACTAACATCGAAAGGGAGATCTAGAGTGCTGTAGAAATACACTATTTGATCAAAAGTATTCCGACACCCCAACGCACTACCAATGGGACCACTATGTCATTAGAGCCGTCACCGTAAGTGTACAAAATCAATAGAGAAGCATTGGACAGGCATCTCAGTGACCTCCAATGTCCAGTTATTCGATGTCACCCGAGGAACATGTCTATCAGAGACATTTAAACCTTCCTAAAACTCAATGTTAAAATGTCGCCTCAGTCACAGTTGTACAAAACGCTAGAATTTCCAGAACTTACATGTTTCGAAGATCAGGCCTTCATCATCAGATTTACTGTAGTGTATCAGTGTAGAAAATACTCAGTTCCATTTTAGTCTATTTTTATCAGTTGTCAGTGACGTTGATCTACATCTTAAGGTGACACGGCTGCAAAGGAAGTAGCCAAGTAATTTTCTTTTAATGCTCTTATTTATGTTTTATGTAGGTCGCTTTCAGAGGTTGTTGTGAAGGTTTGACATTCGAAACGCGTAAATTGTAGTGTTTTTACACTGTAAATAGGTGTTTGAGTCAACATTTTAACATTATCTTTTACAACCACGACCTCATATCCATTATGGATAAAATCAAAACATTCTACAACTGCTCAAGTAGACTGCTGATGTGATTGTCAAGTGGAAACAAGAAGGAACAGCCAAAACTAAAACAAGACCAGGTAAAAAATGGTTCAGATTGCTCTAAGCACTATGGGACTTAACATCTGAGGTCATCAGTCCACTAGACTTAGAACTACTTAAACCTAACTAACCTAAGGACATCACACACGTCCATGCCCGTGGCAGGACTCGAACCTGCGGCCGTAGCAGCAGCGCGGTTCCGGACTGAAGCGCCTAGAACCGATCGGTCACAGCGGCCGGCCAAGACCAGGTACATCTCATGTATTGACGGCGGGGACACCGTTGAGCATTATAAAAATCTCCAGTCAATTGCAAAGGTACCCGCTATCCAGCTAGCTCACTGACTGTGCGTCTGAAGTTAAAAGAGTTGGGTAAATGATTGAGGAGCTCTTCATAAGCCATAAGTTTCTGTCGTCAGGGCTAAGCGACGCTTGAAGTGGTGTAGAATGCGAGGGCATTGGACAACTTGGATGACCAACCACGAGTGATTTGGAATGATTAATGACGCTATAATCTCTGGCAATCAGGTGGAGGGGTTTGGGTTTCGTAGGTGAGTGCAGAACGCTACCAACCATCATACAGGGCGACAGTTATTGAACTTATTTGTGTTAGGACGTTCAAACTGCACGGTTTGCCGGGGGAGGGGGGGCGGCATCATGGGAATTAGTATGCGCTGTATGGTTTGGTTTTGCGAGGAAGCCCACTTTCATTTGGATGGGTTCGTCAATAAGCAAAATTGTGGCATTTGGGGGACTGAGAACCACATTTCACGATCGAGAAGTCCTGTGTGATGTGCAATGTCCAGTCACGGATCAATCGTTGCGATATTCCTTGATGGCACGGCGACTACCGAACGGTACGTGAATGTTTTGGAAGATGATTTCATCCCCATTATCCAATGTGAGCATGATTTCGACAAGATGTGGTTTACGCAGGTTGTAGCTCGACCGCATCGAAGCAGAAGACTGTTTCATGTCCTGGAGGAGCACTTTGGCGACCGCATTTTAAATCTAGGGTAACCAGAGGCCTCTGGAATGGGTCTCGATTGGTCGCCGTATTCTCCGGACCTGGACACACACTACTTCTTGTTGTGGGGTTATTTAAAGATAAGGTGTACAGCAATAACCCCAAAACCACTGCTGAGCTGAAAACAGCCATTCAGGAGGTCATCGACAGCATCGGTGTTCCGACACTTGAGCGGGTCTTGTAGAATTTCGCTATTCGTCTGTGCCACATCATCGTCAAAGTTGGCAGGCATATCCAACATGTCACGTTTAAATGTGAATAAAGTGTGTGCACCCCTTGGTTTGTAACTAATTTACGTTTTTTTCATATAGTTCAATAATTGACGCCCTGTATGTAGTCCACACACTGAAGTAAGGAGAAGGTCGATGGTCTCACGCTATAAGGTGTTTTTTTGTGGTAGGGTATGGTTCCCTTATTGAGATAAAGAAAACGCTGTATCCGGGATGTTAACACCTTTTGCGCATTGTGTACTGCTTGTGGTAGATAAATAGTTCCGAGACGATGACTGTATCAGTCTGACACAGCACCTCGTCACAAAGCAGCCACTGTGAAGCAATGGTTTGTGGAAAACATTCCTGAAATGGAGTAGGCTGCCGAGAGTCCCTATGTGAATACCTTTGGGATGAGTTAGAACGTCACTTCAGTCCAGAATTCGGCGTCCAACATGAATACTTTACCTGGGTTTGGCTCTTGAGGAAGAATGGGCTACCATGCCTGTGCAGACATTGAGACACCGCTCTGAAAGGGTCCTCACCAAGCAGTGAAAAAGCTATATTAATGTCCACTAATATGTTTGCGGATATCTTTGATCAGGTAGTATATATTCTTAAACCATTCATTATTCTAATAATAAAAATTGGCAACAGCTGCGGGCTGACCAACTGTGGTGCAGAAATCTTTCTTTCTTTTTTGAAGGCCTCTACATATGCCGTATGGAGAAAGACCCAGGTATCTGGTTTCCACACTACGCAATGTGTCATCTTTAAGAAACATACAGAAGTTTGTCGCAGCAATGAATATTTTTGACATCAGCTATATGTGACATGGAAATGAAAATACGCGTGGAGGGACCAGGAGAATACTCGTGGAGTGAACAGGAAATATACATGAAGAATGAATTTTGAATTCTGAATTTGTGAACATTTTTTCAGTAGTGTACAATTTTTCAGTAGTGTGGATGGTTGATTGATCTGGCCTTGTAACATCAACCAAAACGGCCTTGCTGTGCTGATAATACGAACGGCTGAAGGGAAAATTACATCCTCAATTTTTCCCGAAGGCACGCAGCACTACTGTATGGTTAAATGATGATGGCGTCGTCATGGGTAAAATATTCCGGAGGTAAAATAGTCCCGCACTCGCATCTCCAGGGGGGGGCTAATCAGGAAGATGTCATCATCAGGAGAAAGAAAACTGGTGTTCTACGGATCGAAACGTGGAGTGTTAAATTCCTTAATTAGGCAAGAAAATTAGAAAATAAAAAAAACAAATGAATAGGTTAATGTTAGATATAGAGGGAATTAGTGAAGTTCGGTGGCAGGAGAAATAAGTCTTCCAGTCAGATGAATACAGAGCTATAAATAAAAAGTCAAATAGGGCTAATGCAAGAGTAGATTTAATAACGAATAAGAAAATAGGAATTTGGATAAGCTACTACGAACAGCGTAGTGAGCGCATTATCATAGCCAAGATAGACGCGAAGCCCACAATAGTACAAGTTTATATTCCAACCAGTTCGGCCGACGATGAAGAGAATGAAGAAATGTGTGATGAGATAAAATAAATTATTCAGACTGTTAAGGGAGACGAAAATTTAATTGTGATAGGGGATGATATTCGACGGCAGGAAAACGAAGATCAAGAAAAATAACAAGTGAATACGGATTGGGGAGAAAGAATGAAAGAGGAAGGTGCCTGGCACAATTATGCACAGAGCATAATTTAATCATCTTGCTTTAAGTATCATGAAAGAAGGTTGTATAGAGGAAGAGATCTGGAGACACCGGAAGGTCTCAGATTGATTGTATAATGGTAAGACAGACATTTCAAAACCAAGTTTTAAATTCTAATACATTTCCAGGGGCAGATGTGGACTCTGGCCTCAATTTATTGGTTATGAATTGCAGATTAAAACTGAACAAATTGCAAAAACTTAGAAATTAAGGACATAGGACTTGGATAAGTTGAAAGGACCAAAAGCTGTAGAGAGTGACAGAGGGAGCATTAGGTAATGGTTGACTAGCGCGTGGAAAAGGAATACAGTAGAAGAAAAATAGGTAGCTTTAAGAGATGAAATAGTGAAGTCAGCAGAGGATCAAATCGGTAAAAAAGACAAGGCCTAACAGAAAACCGTGAGATTACACAGGAGATACTGAATTTAATTGATGAAAGGAGAAAGTATACAAATACAGCAAATGAAGCAGGCGAGAGGGAATAAAAACGTCTAGAAAATGTTATTGACGGGAAATGCAGAATGGCTAAGCGGGATTGGATAGAGGATAAATGTAACCATGTAGAATCATATTTCTTTAGCGGTAAGATAGGTACGCTCACAGGAGTATTAAAGAGGAGTTTGGAGAAAAGAGAAGCAGCTGTAGTAATTTCAGGAGCTCAGATGGAAACCAGTCTAAGCAAAGAGGAGAAAGCTTAAATGTGGAAGACCTATATAGAGGGTTTATACAAGAGAGATGAATTTGAAGGCAGTATTATAGAAACAGGAGAGTACGTAGATGAAGATGAGACGGGAGATATAATACTGCGAGAAGAAATTAACAGAGCACTAATAGACATAAGTCGAAACAAGGTGCCGAAAGTAGATGAAATTCTGTCACAGCCACTGACAACACTGGGAGAGCCAGTCATGAGAAAACTCCTCCATCTGGTGTGCAAGATGTATGAGACAAGCGAAATAGCCTCAGACTTCAAGAAGAATGTAGTAATTCCAGTTACAAAAAAGCTGGTGATGATAGATGTGAAAATTACCGAACTATCAGTTTAAAAGTACTAACATGAATTCCTTATAGAAGAATGGAAATCCTTATTTAAGCCAACCTCAGAGAAGATCGGTTTGGATTCTGGAGAAATGTAGGAACACGCGAGACAATAATGACACTACGTCTCATCTTAGAAGATAGTTTAAAGGAAAATCTAGGTTAAAGGAAAATCTATATTAATACATATCTAGACGTAGAGAAAGCGTTTGACAATGGTGATTGCAACATACTCTTTGAAATTCTGAAGATAGTAGTGTTAAAATACAGGGAGCGGGAGATTATTCACAACTTATGTGGAAACCAGGCGGCACGCATGAGAGTCGGGGGGCATGAAATGAAAGTAGTGGTTGAGAAGGGGATGTGACAGCGTTGTAGCTGTCACCAATGTTATGTAATCCATACATTGAGCAAACAGTAAAGTGAATCAAATAAAAATTTGGAGTAGGAATATAAGTTCACAGAGAAGAAATAAGAGCTATGATACTTGCCGTTGAGATTATTATTCTGTCAGAAACAGCAAAGTACTTGGAAAAGGGGTCGATAATTATAATAAGAAGCAACATCTTAGCGCTGGTCCTTAAGAGAAGAACAATATGATTATATATATGAAGTTAATTTGGCAATTACGAAATAATATTTTGGCAAGTAACATGAATTTCACTTATGAGTTAATATCGATCAGTTACCGGATTTTCTATGTTATATGAGAACAGGCACGACTCTCATTGGCCATCACTAGAATCAACTACTCAGAGAAGTGCGCGTTCCCTCGTTCCTGAGCGAGGAGGTGCTCAGTGCGGTCTGCAGTCGTGAGTTGTAATTGAAGCACCGGTGCGTAAGTTTTTGAATGCAGGGACTCCGATGATTTTGTTAAAACGTTGCAGAAAGGTGTTTGATGAGAACAGCGAGATTTCGGACAGTCAAATCCGGGGATGTGTTTGATATCCATTTTTAAGGGAGATTCTGATAATGTATTTTATGAAGTGACACAGGTCTTCCTTACAATATGTCGTACTTTCAGAAGAAATTATACGCAGAAGTCACTTAGAAAGTAACTAACTGAGTGCGATATTTTTAGCGAACAAAAATCGTTGAACAGTGAGGTAGAGCATTGCAATTGGCGTTAGAGATCGGACCTGGAAGCAGTTTTGTGACGTGGCTATTTCGAGAATACATTTTCTTTCTTTAAAACACGTATTCCATGTATTCGAGACCCTAATCCTAAGAAGTGTAATGAACTTTGTATTTCAAAGTAAATATCATGCAGTTTAGGGACACATGCAATGCAATAGTCATAGGTTTTCATAAATTTTCTTGGCTGACTAACCTTGTGTATCGCCCACTATCAGGCAGCGGAAAGTGTGGAGGTTATCGAAGTGAGTGGAACCATCAAATTTCAAATGAACAGTAATGTGTTGATTTTTAAAATGAAAGTTTTATTTCTACGGAATCAAAGGTAAGAATCGTCAGTTTAATTTACGTGGTGACTTAAGAAAATTATGCAATCCAAGCAGTGGCCATTCTCTTGAACACAATTTATTATTATTTGTCAGAAGTTACTCATATATCGAGCCAAGAGACACATGTCAAACAATCTTTTTCGTAATGTTAGCTTTCAACATATCAAGCAGCACTTCCAACAGTCGCGGTTAAGCAATGTATCTCTCAATCATGGCTTCAGTTACGCGATTTGAACCTAGCTAATGATGTATTCAAGTTTGTTGTTAAGTTTTTCACGGTTGCAGAAATTAATTAATACCGACATTACCAAGAAAGTCTTGATAAGAAATTTAAACCTTTCCCAGCGTATAGATTGTTCCATGACATTTCAGGCAAACTGCCGGATGCAAAAGGCTTAGTGTCAATTGTTGGACGTCCGCACCTTGTCGTAGAATGTGGATGTCGGAGACTTTTCCACACTGCAGAGCAAGCTATAAATGTTTTGGAGCGCACAGTTCAGTGCATATTGTTGAAACTGGGGCCCCGCAGCTCTTACTCCTCAGGTGTTCTAAGTCTGATCTACCGATATTGCCAACTATGGTTACAGTGAAGATGGGATCATCAGAGCTGGACTACAGACCAATGGAAAGCTGTCATCCATCCGAATGAATCATATTACTTATTACACCAGACTCACCAGCTCTCGACCCACACGTTTCCCTACGTTGATCAAACAGCATTGTCAACTTCAGTTGTGGTGGGAATGGGATCATCGAAGTTGGGCTGCAGATCAATGGAAACCTGTCACCTATTTGGATAAATCAGATTTCATATCACACCAGGCTCGCCAGCTCTTGACCCTCACCATTTCCCCTACTGATCCAGTGACATTGTCGACAATGGGCACAGTGGGGATGGGATCATTGAAGTTCGATGCGGATCAGAAGAAAACTGTCACCTGTTCGGATAAATCAGATTTCTGCCAGGCTCAGTAGCTCTCGACCCCCAAGTGTGCCCATGTTGATCCAGCGACATTGTCTTATTGGGGTTCAGCGGGAATGGCGTCATCGAATTTTGACTGTGAACCAATGCAAACCTGCCACCTGTTCAGATGAATCACATTTCATATCACACCACGCTTAGCGGCTCTCGACCGCCATTTGTCCCTCTGTTGATTCAACGACGTTGTCAGCTTCAATTACAGTAGGAATGGGATCATTGAAGTTTGACTGCAGATCAATGGAAACCTGTTACCTGTTCAAATGAAGCACATTTCTAATTACATCAGACTCAGCAACTCTCGACCCTCACATGTTCTCATGTTGATACATTTACATGGACCGCTATCGTTATAGTGTGGATGGGATCAACAGAGTTGGATTGCAGATCAATGGGAACCTGTTTGGATGAATCAAATTTCTTATTACACCAGACTCAGCAGTTTTTGATCCCTATTTGTTGTCTTATTGATCGAGTTACATTGACTGCTGTGGTTACAGTGGGGATGGGATCATCAAAGTTGGAGTACATAGCAATGAAATCCTACCACACATACAGATAAATCACATTTCTTATTATACTGGGTTCTGAAGCTCGTGACACTCACATGTATCCATGCAAATTCAACAGCACTGTCATCTATGGTTATAGTGGAGAAGGGAGCATTGAAGTTCAAGATCAGTGGACACATGCGACCTATTGGGATGAATCGCATTTCTTATTACACCAAGCTCAGCAACTCTCGATCCTCACGTGTTCCTGTCTTGACCCAGCGACATCGTCAGTTATGGTTACAAACGGCATGGGTTCATCGAAGGTGGACTACAGGTCATTGGAAACCTCCTCCTGTTCAGACGACCTCCTTTCCAGACGAATCACATATCATATTACTCCAGGTCGGTTGTTGTAAGAAGATACATCATCCATGTGATAGTCTGTTCAGAACATGCTTTGTGTCGTCGATGCACGTTGGTAGGGACAATATCATGCTGTGGGGGACGTTGGCTTCTTGGAGAAGTAGTAATTTTGTGGTGACGGACACGCTGAAGTTGTTTCTTCAGTTTCTTGAGGGTAACACAATGCCCTTCAGAGTTCGTTGTTGCACCACGAGGGAGGACATCAAACAGAAAAAAAAAAACGCTTCAGTGTTTCAGAAATCCGTCATCATGAAATTACTGGCTGAGGGTGCGGTCT
This sequence comes from Schistocerca cancellata, assembly GCF_023864275.1. NCBI lineage: Eukaryota > Metazoa > Arthropoda > Insecta > Orthoptera > Acrididae > Schistocerca > Schistocerca cancellata. The sequence continues at coordinate 460,348,017 of NC_064630.1, forward strand.
TCGACTGTTTCTTCCGAGGAGAGTCATGTTTCATCGTCTGTAACGGTTCGCCAAAGATTGTCACAATCAGGCTCGTAACACACAAGTAGTACTGCACAGAGGCTCCTTCAGTGCTCTTTACGGTCTTGTGTTAGGTGGCGAGGAACCCGGTGGACACACAAGTTTGACTACCCCAACTTCTCGACGAGTGTGGCGACACTACCAAAAGAGACGTCCAGTTGTGCAGCGAGTTCTTTGATTGTAATCTGTTGACCATCTCGAATGAGAGTGTCCGCACGTTCCAACGCTCTAGAGGGCACTACTATGAGCGGTCGTTCGGCAGGCGGGAGATAGACATATTTGGGCGACCTTGTTGCGACGAAAACAGACGTCCAGACCAGCGACTTGTGGTGCTTTTGCTCACTGTTAGATCTACATAGATATTCTGCAAGCGGCTCTGGTTTTCCTCCAAAAGAAACTCAATGACAGCTTTCTTCTCAGAACGCACCCATTTTGAAGGCTACATATAGCGCGAGACCTATCAGAACTTCGTGAAACTATAGGGCTGAGGCGGGAATATTCCATGAAGTCTCACGACAATTTTTTCAACTGAACTTGGCGAGAGAAAAAATGTGTTGCATTACTTATTTAACTACATTGTATAACCACTTTGGATTCCAATACACGTGTATAGTGTAGTGTCAGAGTCCATTTGGTTAAAATTAGTCCTTTCCTTTCATTATTTATCCCTCTCGTACTTGTGCACTATGTCTGTCGACCTGCAAAGAAGTGTTGCACCAGCGACACAAGCAATGGGGACGGTGATAGCGACGGCGTGAGACGCGAAATGGGAGCCTGGCTCATACACGCGTGCGCCCTGTTATTATATGGCTGCCGCGGCCAGCAGATAGCATCTTCGGGGGCGGTCGGACATGTAAATCAATTACGAGTGTCGGGGATGCGCGGTGCAGGCGCAGAGGCTACCTGCAAGAGGCGCGCCGGGGAAATGAATGGCCCGGCGCAGTCGCCGCGGGACACGCCGGCACTGCCGCCCAAACGGTAGCAGCGGGGGCGGCTGGCCGTGTGTGGGAAGAGAGAGAGAGAGAGAGAGAGAGAGAGAGAGAGAGATAGCCCGTGCGCTATGAGGCCGTTAAGGCGCCAGTGGCGGCCGCTGTCGGCAGTGATTGGCTGTCATCCCACGGTCAAAGTGGCTGCGAGTGCCGGGCAATTGCGAGTGGAGTAACTCGTGTACCTCTGCGATAGCGATCGACATACAGATGAGGCGTATATAACACCGCACGTGAAAAATAGTGGCGGTGACGGGGCACTTTAGTCTAATAGTAACGACGTATCATAAGCACACGTACTGCTGCTGCTACTCAAGCTGTCTGGAGAGTCGTTTGAAGAGTTGCAGTTTGTCGAGCTCTTTGAGCTAGTATATACACCACAAATATATTCAGCAGTTTGTCAGCAAAGATTTTGCTCTGAACCAATGTTATAAACCATTTTCTATGCTATTTCGTAACTTACAACCCCACGCCAGAAATTGTACGACAGTGATAGTAAATACTTTGATGAGCGGTAATACTAGTAATATCTTCCTTCCAAAACTCTCAAACAGATATACAGAGTTTCCAAAATGAGATTTTCACTCTGCAGCGGAGTGTGCGCTGATATGAAACTTCCTGGCAGATTAAAACTGTGTGCCCGATCGAGACTCGAACTCGGGACCTTTGCCTTTCGCGGGCAAGTGCTCTACCAACTGAGCTACCGAAGCACGACTCACGCCCGGTACTCACAGCTTTACTTCTGCCAGTACCTCGTCTCCTACCTTCCAAACTTTACAGAAGCTCTCCTGCGAACCTTGCAGAACTAGCACTCCTGAAAAAAAGGATATTGCGGAGACATGGCTTAGCCACAGCCTGGGGCTTCTGTAAAGTTTGGAAGGTAGGAGACGAGGTACTGGCAGAAGTAAAGCTGTGAGTACCGGGCGTGAGTCGTGCTTCGGTAGCTCAGTTGCTCGTCGTGCTCAGGCACTCGGCCAGTGCACATCGCGCGGTGACGGGCGGTAGCGCGGGCCAGTGTTTACGTCGCGAGCAGTGCTGCGGTGGAGAGCTGAGCAGCGTGTGCGAGCGCTGTTAACGTTTGTTTCTGTACCACTGTTGTAAGTAAGATGTCGACAATTAACAGAGCGAACAGCGTTCAATGTGTTTTCGATCGTGCTGCCTTGCGACCGACGGCTTTTGAAATCCATGAGTGGATTTTTGAGGATCTGAAATTGCCGGAAGATATAGTCGACACGTTCCAGTTGGACTTTGTGCAGTACTCGTTATTTATCAAATTTATTTCGAGTGACACTTATGAGAAATTCGTTGAGGAGCATGCTGGTGTGAGACCATTTCGTCATAATGATGGCAGTATTAGTAACGTCCAAATCGTGCCTTCGGGATACGGAGTGAGAACCGTCAGGGTATTTAACGTGCCACCCGAGTGCCCTAATGATCTGATTGCACGCTCTCTGTCACTGTACGGCGCTGTTTTGTCAGTTACCAATGAAAAATGGTCGAGTGCATATCGCTACCAAGTTAACAGCGGGGTGCGAAGTGTACGTGTCGACTTAAAAAAGCATATACCTTCGTATGTTGCCATTGGCGGCTGTCGTGCACAGGTAACTTACATTGGACAACCCCCTACCTGTTCCATCTGCCATTCAACGGAACATCTGCGGATGAACTGTACACGTCGACGTCCATTTCAGCTTCCACGGGAACATCCTGCAGACGCTAGTGAAAAGCTTGTTCCGCTATTGAGTGAGGTAGTCGCGGGGACGGTACCGCCACCTCGGCAGCCGGAACGTGTTAGCGATGCGGAGATGCCAGTTCAGGTGGAATGCAGTGCCAAAGACATTCGCGGTAGGACGGATGTCGAGCCGGCACCGTCATCCTCACCGGGGCAGTTACCGCTGGATACCAACGATGCCCCAGCCACCTCTGAAACTAAGCCGTCTGAGATACAGGAGCGGGTGCAGATCAGTTTGCCTGAGCCACCCCTATCGGTAGAGACTGCAGCAGAATCGAAGAAAGGCCGTCGAAGGAGAAGCAAAGGGAATAGTAGCAAAGAGGAAAAGTCGGATGATTTGCGACCCGTACACGTGTCAGGAAGTGGCAGCGAGTCTGAACCTCAATCTTCTTCCTCCGTGCGCTGCGAGGACACAGCGAGGCAAGAACGCATTCGAGAACAAACAAAACACCTGAAGGCAATACTGAGTGCTGAGAGGGAACAGAGCACTATAACGGCTAAGAGGAAGAGCGAACAGAGTAGCGAGCAGCTGCAGCAGCGCTCCCGCAGGCACTCGCTGACGTCAGTCGCCGCCCCGCGTGGTGGCCAGGCGGACGCGACCAAGCTGACAGACTCAGCCGGCGGTGGCGGGCAGGGCGGTGCGCGCACCGCGCAGCACCCCGACAGCAATGAGCCGTGGTGGCGGCAGGACGAGGAGATGCAGCAGTAGCTGCTCTCGCGCATGACCATCGCGCTGCGACATTTCCACTCTCTGACCCGTTATTGGTTTTGACATTTCGTTTCGTACTCCAGACGTTCCCAACGAGTTTGATTCACAGCCGTCGAGAAGGACGATCCAACACAGAGCTCATTGTCCTCTGAACCATCATGTGCGATAGCCAAACCTACAACGTTACCACACTTAACGTCAATAGAATTCAAAGTGCGGTGAAACTCCGTTCGCTAACTGATTTCTTGTATGGTACCAGCGTTGACATTGCCCTCCTACAGGAGGTAGTCACAGTCTTAGAAGTGCCCGGTTATGTTCTCATTGATAACATCAATCTCCAGGATGCTGTAGGCACTGCCATACTTCTGCGCGACGGTATACCCTTTACGGATGTGCAGCGGCTGCCTAGTGGTCGTGGCATTTCTCTTCGAGTGAATGGTGTGCAGATTGTTAACGTGTACGCCCCCTCAGGTAGCACTCATAAGAGAGATCGCTCAACATTTTATAAAAACGAGGTTCCCATTCTTCTTAGCGCTTATCGTGCACATCTCATCCTCGGTGGTGACTTCAATTGTGTGCTCAACGATAGAGACCAAACTCCTAACACGAACAGATGTATCGAACTTGAACATTTAATTCATGGCATGCGTCTTCACGATACATGGCAACAACTGCACGGTGAACGGGTAGCGTACACCTACGTAACCAGTCATTCTGCCAGTCGGCTGGATAGGATCTATGTGTCCGAGGCCCTCCAGCGACACGCTGTGAACTGTGACATAGCTCCTGTCAACATCTCCGACCATTGTGCGTATCAGTGTTACCTTAACCTACACCGCCAGCAAATATACCGCGGGAAAGGCTACTGGAAATTGAATGTCAGCCTTCTGCAGGATGTCCAACTTGAAGAGGAGGTGAACATAACGTGGCAACAGCTCCAGCGGCAACGTCGTCGTTACGATAGCGCTCTCCAGTGGTGGACTCAGTGTGCTAAGCCTAAATTACGCCTCACCCTCATGAGTTACGCCCGACAAAAAAGCTTTTGGCAGAAACAGACTATTGAGTTTTATTATCGCTGTTTGAGAGAACTGTACAGTCGCGCTACCAATCCTTCTCGCGATATCGACATAAAGATCAAACAATATAAAGCGAAAATCACGGCGATACAACGCCAACGAATGCAAGGCATCATCGTGCGAGCCCACCCTAAGGACGTTGCCGCCGAAGAACGGGCCTCTCTGTACCACATCCTGAGAACGACGAAACGGTGTAAAGCCATGTTGATTGAAGCCGTCGTTGATGACGCTGAGAATGCCATCACGAAGCAACGTGACATCATCTCGCACGTCTACGACTATTATAGTCACCTTTACAAGAAGCAAGCCGTTGATGAAAACTCGTGCGACGATTTTCTTAGGGCGTTGAACTGTCGCTTGTCACAACAGGATAATGAAAATCTGGAATCTCTTTTCACAGAGGACGAAATCCGACTGGCGGTCCACAGTGCAAAGAAAGGGAAGTCACCAGGACCCGACGGTCTCAGCGCTGAGTTTTACCAGCGTTACTGGAACCTCCTCGGTCCGACATTCCTCCAGATAGCGAATGAACTCTGGCACCTGGAAGTTATCCCCAAGGCATTTACGGAAGGTATCGTCCTGCCCTTACCGAAAAAAGGGAACAGCAGGAAGGTCGAAAACATGCGACCCATCACACTCCTGAATGCCGATTTCAAAATCATCACCAGATCGATTAAGCTAAGGATGCAAACCGTTATGCACAAGGTTTTGGGCAGTTACCAGTACAGTGCAGTGCAAGGCCGAAGTGCAATTTCAGCAGCCTGCGATTTGAGGGACATCATCTGTTCGTATGCTGTAACCAAAGGACAGGGCGCTCTGATCTTTCTAGATTTTGAGAAGGCTTATGACCGTGTACGTCATGACTTCCTCTTTAAAAGCATGAAGAAACTAGGATTTGGACTTCATATCATAGAATTAATTCGCAAACTTACCACAAACGCCTCCTCACGGATTCTCATTAATGGCCATTTTACAAAAGAAGTTTCCATTGAGCAATCCGTCCGCCAAGGCTGCCCTCTGTCAATGATTTTGTACGCCATTGCAGTGGAGCCGCTACTGAACAACTTGGCGCATAGCGGGATCGGACTTAGCGTCGAGTCTGTCACTATCCCATGCATTGCGTATGCTGACGATATATGCGTAACTGTGTCATCATCGCAACAACTTCTGTCAGCGGAAACTCTTTTACAAACATTCACGTTTCTTTCAGGTGCCATACTCAACAGAACTAAAACCACAGCTTTGCAGATCGGTGGCGGTATCGGAGACATATCCCATGTTACCTGGTGCAAGGTCAAGGATTCTCACACAACCCTCGGTGTTACCTTTGAGGCCAAACCAGACAAGTTCCTGACGAAGAACTGGTCACACATGCTTAATAAATTACGTGCTGCTTTGATACTTCACTCCGACCGTGACTTGAACATACTACAGAAAGTTAAGACCATCGAGATCGCCATCACGAGCAAGATGACTTATTTGGCGCAAATTCTTCCAATCTCCGACCATCTAGCCAAGAGTATACAACAAGCGTTATGTTGGTTTCTTTTTAGGGGGCACATTTTCAAAGTTCAATTCGATACCTTAACCTTACCTTCGTTCAAAGGTGGCCTTAACCTCATTAAAGTACACAAAAAATGTGTCGCCCTGCTCCTAAATCGCATCAGGAAGGATTTCCGTACCCGGAGGACCAGTATCATCACAAACCTCATTCAGCGGTGGAAGCCTCATAGCCTTGACCCACCCGTTAATATCGCCGGCATTCCACTTTGTTACCGACATGTGCGACTGTACTACATGGAAATGAGCTACATTCGACACAACATCGTCGATAACGGAAGCCTGACGAACAGGAAGCTTTATGGCCTTCTCACGACAACAAACCACAGGAATCGTCTCGAAGAAAAACATCCACATACACATTGGAGTATAGTATGGCGGAATGTGCACAGCGACGTGTTACCGTCACGCGTCATAGCCGACTGGTATCTAACAGTCAACGATAAAGTAGCAACGAATGAAAAGCTACACAAAATTGGCCTTCATCCAACGCCCAACTGTGACGCATGCGGAAGGGTCGATACGCTTCTTCATAGGTTCACGTGCGGACATGCAGCTGAAATTACTACATTTCTTCGTCAACGATTGTCGGTGATAGACCGTACGACACCCTGTGGTGTAGATCCTTTAGAGCTCTTTCAGCCACAAAAACTGAGATATCCACGAGCCAAAAACAACGCTGCAACGTGGATCATGGGCCACACAGCATCGTTTATTATGCAGAATAGGCATGCTACTTTCCTCGACTATTATTCTTACATAGAAATTGAACACTTTAAAATGAGACAACATTGTGACTACAGGAGGATATTTGAAAATATGCTGAACATCATAATTAACGGCTAAATGCTTCAAATACAATATTCCGGATCGCAGAGGTTGCCAGTGACCTGTATGTATGAATCCCATTTGTTTCCTGGGACTTCAGTACTTGTCGGCAATATACGATATTATTGAGATGCTCACTAATGCAGAAGGCATTTTTTCTTTCCCATTTTCGTTTTCACATTTCCTTTCTCTCGCAGAGCAGCGGAGCAACTTACCTTCACTTATGAAGTGATAGTCCTTTGTGCACCACAAAAATTTCTGTTTACTATTTGGACCAAAAAATAAATAAATAAATAAAAAAAAAAAAAAATAATAAAATAAAAAAAATAAAAAAAAATCAAATAAAAAAAAAATCAAATAAAAAAAAAGGCCCCAAGAAGACATTTCATTTCTTATATTGCGCTACGGCGCCCTAGCAGAAAAAAAAAAAAAAAAAAAAAAAAAAAAAAAAAAAAAAAAAAGTTGGTAGAGCACTAAAAAAAAAAAAAAAAAGTTGGTAGAGCACTTGCCCGCGAAAGGCAAAGGTCCCGAGTTCGAGTCTCGGTCGGGCACAAAAACAAAAAAAAAAAAAAAAAAAAAAAAAAAAAACAAAAAAAGTTGGTAGAGCACTTGCCCGCGAAAGGCAAAGGTCCCGAGTTCGAGTCTCGGTCGGGCACACAGTTTTAATCTGCCAGGAAGTTTCAGATATACAGAGTGTTACAAAACGATACCGACAAACTTCGAGGGGTTGTAGAGAGTGTCTTGAGGAACAAATGGAGGATGGGAACCTGTGTCCACAAAAGTCATCCAACGACACTGTAGAGAGTCTAAGTTACAGGATCTGGCGCCAGCCAGTACGCCACCGCTTCGGAAGCGAAGTAATTTTGTACGCTGATAGGCCACTGGTGGAACGTCTCACAATGATGTTTGGTATTCAATGATCGCAACTGCTTGAGAGGATCACCAGGGGAGAAGATGGAGCTAGCTGCTGGATAGACTGGCCTTCTCCCCTATGAAGGTGATGCTTTGTTGTCTTGCTGGATGACGGTTTCAGACGTGGGTTTTCATTAGCAATTTATTTTTCTCCTGTATACCGAAAATAGTTGGAGATTAGAGGGTTCCAGGAGAAAAAGGACCAGCAGCTGCAAACCCAGGTGTGAACCATCATCCACTGGGGCAACAAGGAGTGGCATTCAAGGGGACAAGGCCTGTCTACACAGCAGTTACCTCAGTCTTCTCCATTGGTGATCGAGGCAGTTAGTCACGATCACTGAATAACAAACAACATTGGCTGACGTTCCGCCTGTGGTTAGTAAGCATACAAAGTCACATTTGCTGCCAAAGGGGTGGCCTAGCGGCAGGGGCTGGCGCCTATACTTTCTACACTCTGTTGGGTCCTCGCTTTGTTCCACAAGACACCCTCTAGAACCCCTCGAAGTTTGTCGGTATCGTTTTTTAACATCCTATATAAAACTTGGGGAAACCTATCAGTGGATATTAATATGAGGTGTGATCACCCTTTGTCTTTATGAGACTTTAACTTTGCTGATGATGATGATGATGAGCGTTTGGCGTCATTGGCCGGGAGGCCCCTCGCGGGGCAGGTCCGGCCGCCTTGGCGCAGGTCTTATTACATTCGGCGCCACATTGGGCGACCTGCACGCCGGATGGGGATGAAATGATGATGAACACAACACAACACCCAGTCCCTGAGCGGAGAAAATCTCCGACCCAGCCGGGAATCGAACCCGGGCCCGGAGGACGGCGATCCGTCACGCTGACCACTCAGCTACTGGGGCGGACAACTTTGCTGATGAGCTGTCTGAACGTCTGTGGAGGAATGGCTGGCATTCTTCCTCAACAGCCGAAACCAGTGAAACTAATGATGTTGAAAGCTGTCGTCTGGGAAGAAGTCGAGGATGTAACTCATTCCACAGCTGTTCCATTGGGTACTAGTCGGGAATCTGGGCAGAACATGCTGCTTTATGACAAGGTGCAGTTTCACGCTGATACAAAGGACATCATCTCCGAACAGTCCCTACACTATGTGCTGTGCACAAAGCTATAAAATATGTTCATATCCTCCTGCACTTAGCGTTTCCTTAAACGCAATAGAGTGACCACGCCCTAACCACGAACTCCTCATTCCGTAACACCACTCACCTCCTCCGTACTTCACTGTTGGCACTACTCACTTACGGGAACCCTTCCATAGGAATGCCACAGTGTGGAGCGAGTTTTATCACTCCAAACCACTCGCTTCGCATCCACTATTCAGTGGCGTCGCTCTTTGCACCACGTCTAGCGCCACTTAGCAATGACTTCAGAAATGTGTGGCTTAAGACGCGCTGCTCGACCATCGTGCCCCAATCGTTGCAACTCACTGCAGACAGTAGTTGTGCTAGCTAGACTGTTGGTAGCACTTTCGAACTCATGAATGATTTCTTCTGCTAATTTTTTGCGTTATTTCACAACCATTCTTAGCAATACTCAGCGGTCCCTGATATAGTTTTAGTTGTGATTGTTCTTCCGCGAGTCTATTCACAGCCGCATCACCAAACGTCGACTTTTGCAGCTTTAGAAGGTTTGGAAAGGCCCTGACGGATGTTTTACATCCAATGACTACGCATTCGAAGTCAGTGAGCTCTCTGTCGAACCAATTCAGCTGTTACTTCTTCTTTACTTGCACTAAACACCCTGCCCCCTTTTATACTGATGGTTCCCCCTATTACATCACAAGTTACCGCCTCCACTTAAATGTATGTGGTGAAAGATATATTTTATGTTGCAACTGTGTAGCGAACCCACCCTCTGTGTCTGGCAATATGGCATAAGGCAAGGGGTGATGAAAGGGACTGTGAGAACATTGAACAGAGAACTTCTTCTTAGAGGCGATGGGAGCAGATATTCTGTTCTTGGAAGCCATGGGTCGGGAGAGTGGTGTGCTGACCACAGGCCCCACCATACCCATATCAGTGGCGGCCTGTCGATAGCGGTGGGCCTTCATGGCGGAGTTTGGTTTTTAGCGCCCATGAGGACATCTATTAAAGTGTGAGGCTGATGCGCGTGTTTTAATAAATGTTTTCTGTACAAGCTGAACTTTTGTTCAACATATTAGACAAATATCAGTTATTTAAAATTGTTTTAAAAAGCTGTAGAACTTTATACCCCCCTCATGACATCTGGTAGTCACTTCTGCGTTACATAGTGGTGTCTGGATCACAGATAGTGTACATAGTTTCATATTTGATCTTGATGGCGATGAAAGAGAGGGATGAAGGTAGCACTTGAACACATCCAATACGTGCGTGTATGTGTTAGCCAAAGCATTACGAACACTTGCTTAACAGTGTGCTGGTCCACTTTGTAACTGAACACAGCAGTAATTCTACATGGCATGGACTCCATAAGTCATTGGTAGATTTCGGAGGTAATGTTGCACCAGAAGCCTACGTGCACGTTATGCAGTTCCCATAAATTACAGTAAATTACGCCGTGGTTCTGGCACCCGACAGTGTCCCAGATGTAATCTATAAATGAACTTGATCACAAAGATGTCAATGTGTGTTCACTATCAAGCTCTTATAGTTAAGGTAGCGCAATTTGGTTCTGCTGGAAGATGTCACCGTCATCTTGGATTACATGAAGCGTGAAGGGATTCGGATAGTTCGAAATAACGTTAATGTAGTCCACAGGCATTGTGATGACTTTGATCACTAATGCAGGTCTCCTGGTAGTTCCCTAGAGGAGCTCACGAAACTTTATTGTACTTTTCGTGTTCATCCACCCTACAGCCTTGATCTTGCATCTTCCAACCATCTGTTTGGTCCTATGAAGGACGCACTCCGCAGGAAACAGTACGTGAGCGATGGGGATGTCATTGATGCAATAAGACGTTGACTTCGACGTCGACCAGTAGAGTGTCATCACGCATCATAAAGGCGCACCCAGACAGATGATGTCAGGCCATCACATTGACTGGAGATCAGGATTTTGTAGCCAAAAGAGTGGGGCATAATATGGTGCACCGGAATCCTGAATAAAACCAACCTACTTTCAGAAAAAATGTTCCATTACTTATTGAACGCTCCTCGTAATAAAACTTCTGCTACTTGAAAGTGTCCCCATGGAAAACGAGTGATCGTATGACAATGAAACTTTGCGGAAATATTTCTAAGGACGTGTGGGGAAAATAAACCATTAAAAAAAACAATTTCCACACGAGGGGGTAACATTTGTCAATTTCTTATCATGTCTACATTCCACATTATAAACGTTGCCCTATGTGACAAACATCTGCATCCACGACAGACTGGAACCGCCCCAGAGGTATCATTTGACAACTGTTCGCAGCACTTTCGAACAGTGGACTACGAAATGTTTACCTGCCTTGACACAGCTTGAGCATTTCTTGAAGACAGCACACTGCGTCCTGCATTCCCAGTATGGCAACAGTAACTTCTTTAGCAATTTGTGACGCCACTGGACGTTGGCCTCTCCCAGGAACAATTCCCAACTTCCGGAACTCTTTTTTTCAATCTTGTTGCGGAAAGAGGGCCTCCTTGTGTTCTTTTAACACATCGATATTCGCGAAGAGCAGCAGCACTACTGCTATTGTTTTGATAAAACAGCGTTACGAGTAAAGACCTACTTGCCGAGTCATACCCATGTCGTCTGTCTGCTACTGTAATGCATTTGGATGCATGGATGCTCGTGTTTTAACACTACGTCGCTGTACTACCTAACGGCATGTCCTGAAAGTGAGACTTCTAACAACGCAAATCCTGCAGCGCACAGTCTGAACAATATTCCTATGAAGTCTGGTACCCAGGTAGTGAATATTTTACGTTGGCTCAAGTAGTTAAGGTTTAATTATAACTACCCTGTATTTTAGCAAGTGAGAAGCTGTGTGTGGTAAGATACTATGCGACAAAAAACACACTCCCTCACCCAGAAAAAACAAATTTATTTACGAAATAATGAAGTTTAACAGTCTCAAATGAATATAAGAAAATGAGCAATGAATATATTTTAATATCTGAAATTCGAGAAATTTTCAGTTGAGGTTTGACAGCATAACCTTGCGCTGAGCTTCTATCTCAAAAATAATTTAAATACACCACTGTATGAATTCGGCTCTACTTCAACACCCAGAAAAAAATTTCAATTGACACATATTCCAGAACCGACAGTAAGCATATCCAAACATTTAACTAACGCATCAGTTAACACCTACGAGTACAAGCACTGCAGATCAGAACAGTCAATGAGCAACTATAAAACAGTTTAAAATATAATATTTAGGTTTATTAGAGAAATATTATTTGCGCCTATTTAAGTCGAATGCAGATAACTCAAGCTAGTTTCATAAAGGATGGCACAAATTAAATTTAAACAACATCGTCCACAAGGCTTAGAATAAGACACCAGATAAAAAATTCAACCTACATTAATTCAGAGTACAAAATAAATAGCGGAAAACCAACACAAATGATAGTGATGACAGTTCACCAAATGGTAACCGGTAAACTGTTTAAATAAAATGGGCGTTAACTGAAATTCTTAGTTTATAAAAGGCTAAAGCACGGTGGATAGCTCCCAGATATTCTTTATCAGATCAGGATCCGCGGCCATCTTGCACCAGATCCAAGCAACGTGCCTCTCGGGCGTGTAAATCCGTAGGATCGAAAATCACACATATACCTACTCAAGATAATATTGAACTTCTAGCGGCCATGTTCCACATGACACATTCTTGGTTGGCTATCCTACAGTTATGGTTGCTAAATGACTGAGACCTAGCTTAGTGCGTTGCCTTCAAGTCGGCGAAACACAGAGAGCTCATGCCCTCTCGTGAGGCGCGAAGGAGGCGGCTGCTTAGCTATGAAATTTTCGATTTCATATCGTAGTGCTTACGGATGACGTAGGTAAAATGATCGCCCACGTAAAGCTCAAGTAGATCAATGGAACTTGATATATAACACAACAGGTTGATTGCTCTAAAGTTAAATAGAAAATGATTGCAATTAAGTGGTCAATGTTACAAGAAAATAGAATTCCGCTACTCTTGATGGTTCAAAATGGTTCAGATGGCTCTGAGCACTATGGGATTTAAGATCTGAGGTCATCAGTCCTCTAGACTTAGAACTACTTAAAGTTAACTAACCTAAGGACATCACAAACATCCATGCCCGAGGCAGGATTCGAACCTGTGACCGTAGCAGAAGCGTGGTTCTGGACGGAAGCGCCTAAAAGCTCTCGGCCACAGCGGCCGGCCCGCTCCTCTTGATACTGGCCATAAAAGCTTATACGTTGAAAGTAAATTTGTAATAAAAACAGGGGACAAAATAAGTAAGAATGACATTATTGCTTACCAGGGAGCTAAACAAGGTTGCTGTCTTTCCTCAACATTGATCAGACTCTGCATAAATGACATGACTGAAAAGGGGAATAAGGAAACAAATAACGTGAAAGACCTAAAACTATATAAGGACCATTATATAAAAAGGTGCTGACGACTCGGCTACAATAGTCACTTCAGACGAAGAATTACAAAGAAATATTTGTAAATTAAACCAAATTGGTTAATATTTTAATTTCAAGATATCTACAGAAAGGGCAAAAGTCATGGCATTCCAATAGAAACAGGTTGGGGTCAAAACAAAATAATTGAGCTGCAACATTTCTTTTGATCATGATAAAGATCTAAAGAGTAAATCAGCACAATTTCAGTGTGTCTGTGAAAAAATGGGAAACATTAAATGAAAGAAAACTGTTACAACTCCTTGAGCTCAGGGGTTGTAATTTGTTAGAACGACCGAGAGCTATGGTCTGGGAGAGAGAGGTGACTCACACCGAAGCTTACAGACTTTATTCCATCGAAGGTACACAGCGAGTCTTGTGCTGATCCCAGCGAAGGGCCGTGCGGCGTGCATGCATGCTTGGGTCAGCCCCAATTCTAGTGTCGGAATCGGCTGCGACGGCGTCCGGCCGCCCAGCTTTGCAGACGTAGCGATCCTTCTCAAACCACAGCTAAGTGGCCACCGCGCATGCTGGCTGCAACGGTAGCCCAGGACACGGCTGGCTGCTCCCTCAAGTGCAACTCGTGGACCTCATGTAGAGCGTAGAAGGAAAACAGCCGGTCACCGTGGTTAAAGTGCGCCTCAGCAGCTCCGGCCGTCCGCGCGAGGCAGCTGGGTCAGTGACCGCAGAGAGCTCTGCACCAGGGAGGCCGCCAGTACGCGTCCAAGCCCTGCTCCTCTGGATGGCAGCTTACAACCCGCGGGATGATGTCATCCAGAAAGCGGAAGCCAGCAGCCCCCTCGCTCCACGCGCTGGTGCAGATCCAAGGTGCTGCCCGCCCTGCCACAAATTTGGCGCAGCGGAGGTTACTTCCTTACTAGGGGACAAGTGGAGGCTCTTTAATAATTATAACGTCAGCTTTCCTCAGCCTGCTTGGTCCTTACACAAAGATCTGGCAACGTATGGGTTCTTCACAGCACGTCAGTATATTCTGCTGCCCTGATTACTTCACACTTCCGTACAGTGCCCACCGGACCGTGCATCTCGACTGTGAACGGTGTCGTAAACCTGCCTCATACAATCGTTTGTTAAACATCGACATTACCCGCATCTGCCATCCGATGTGACAATCGGTTCCTTAACCACTACCTTCCAGCCCTAACTGCTCGAAATTCACAAGAATTCCCCAAATCCATGCCTGTGCCTATTCGTGGCGCAGCAAAACTAAAGAAACTCAACTGACATTACATAAAACTTTATCACTGCAAATGAACATATTAGAAATGAGCTTAAAATATTTGCAGTGACAGAAAAATCGACATATACATCTATAAACAGAAATGGAAGTAAAGTCTAAACAATCTGCAACAAAGGAGATGTCCTAAGAAAAGGGTTGCAATATGTACTCAAAGGTGTAAGGGACGGCTCGGGAAACAGTGGACTTAAGAAACTGAAACTGGAACGTGATCATCGAACACAGTCCGTGAAGATAGGAACAGGTGTCACCTAATCTCTTTATGTTATACTGAATGAACTAAAGTCCTTCCAGCCAAGTGTGATTAATTTCACGTGTGGAATTCTGAGGTAAAAATATGTTCAGATGTGTGTGAAATCTTATGGGACTTAACTGCTAAGGTCATCAGTCCCTAAGCTCACACAGTACTTAACCTAAATTATCCTAAGGACAAACACACACACCAATGGCCGAGGGAGGACTCGAACCTCCGCCGGGACCAGCCGCACAGTCCATGACTAAATCTGAGGTAAAAAGGAATAAATGTATATTCATTCATCAACCCTGTAGCATTATTCAAGGAATAAAACATCTTTCTCTGGCCTTAAATATGTTGCTCTCACAAGTATATAGTAACAATGTTGTTGAATAATAAGTAACCTTGTACTGAAAAATACACTGTCGTTCGAAACGCATCAAGGCGCTCCACTCAGCAACTACCACAAAATTGAAGCCAACGAGGCCCAAATACATACACATCAGTCAGCAAATTTGAATGCAGTGTCTGTTACCGTTCTCGAACAATCAGAACAATCCACGTGAGCACGCCGTATAAAACTGGTTTTCTAATCAATTCACTTCACAGCGTAAATTATTTATTCCGACAGAAATCAGAATTCACGGACAATGGCAAATGCACTGAAGGGATGGGAGCACGTATGCCTACTACCTTCTAAATTAACAGGAAAATTGTGGAGAGGGAAGTGGAGCAAACACTATGTTTATATGGTAGTGCAGCTGCAGCAATTACTGACAATACTGCCTGTCAAAGACAATATTGCAGTGGAATAATTTTTCTTGTTAAAGGGAAAGTGTATTTATACGACTTCAACAAAGACAATATTACAAATGGAAGAATTCTTTGTACACTCCTGGAAATGGAAAAAAGAACACATTGACACCGGTGTGTCAGACCCACCATACTTGCTCCGGACACTGCGAGAGGGCTGTACAAGCAATGATCACACGCACGGCACAGCGGACACACCAGGAACCGCGGTGTTGGCCGTCGAATGGCGCTAGCTGCGCAGCATTTGTGCACCGCCGCCGTCAGTGTCAGCCAGTTTGCCGTGGCATACGGAGCTCCATCGCAGTCTTTAACACTGGTAGCATGCCGCGACAGCGTGGACGTGAACCGTATGTGCAGTTGACGGACTTTGAGCGAGGGCGTATAGTGGGCATGCGGGAGGCCGGGTGGACGTACCGCCGAATTGCTCAACACGTGGGGCGTGAGGTCTCCACAATACATCGATGTTGTCGCCAGTGGTCGGCGGAAGGTGCACGTGCCCGTCGACCTGGGACCGGACCGCAGCGACGCACGGATGCACGCCAAGACCGTAGGATCCTACGCAGTGCCGTAGGGGACCGCACCGCCACTTCCCAGCAAATTAGGGACACTGTTGCTCCTGGGGTATCGGCGAGGACCATTCGCAACCGTCTCCATGAAGCTGGGCTACGGTCCCGCACACCGTTAGGCCGTCTTCCGCTCACGCCCCAACATCGTGCAGCCCGCCTCCAGTGGTGTCGCGACAGGCGTGAATGGAGGGACGAATGGAGACGTGTCGTCTTCAGCGATGAGAGTCGCTTCTGCCTTGGTGCCAATGATGGTCGTATGCGTGTTGGCGCCGTGCAGGTGTGCGCCACAATCAGGACTGCATACGACCGAGGCACACAGGGCCAACACCCGGCATCATGGTGCGGGGAGCGATCTCCTACACTGGCCGTACACCACTGGTGATCGTCGAGGGGACACTGAATAGTGCACGGTACATCCAAACCGTCATCGAACCCATCGTTCTACCATTCCTAGACCGGCAAGGGAACTTGCTGTTCCAACAGGACAATGCACGTCCGCATGTATCCCGTGCCACCCAACGTGCTCTAGAAGGTGTACGTCAACTACCCTGGCCAGCAAGATCTCCGGATCTGTCCCCCATTGAGCATGTTTGGGACTGGATGAAGCGTCGTCTCACGCGGTCTGCACGTCCAGCACGAACGCTGGTCCAACTGAGGCGCCAGGTGGAAATGGCATGGCAAGCCGTTCCACAGGACTACATCCAGCATCTCTACGATCGTCTCCATGGGAGAATAGCAGCCTGCATTGCTGCGAAAGGTGGATATACACTGTACTAGTGCCGACATTGTGCATGCTCTGTTACCTGTGTCTATGTGCCTGTGGTTCTGTCAGTGTGATCATGTGATGTATCTGACCCCAGGAATGTGTCAATAAAGTTTCCCCTTCCTGGGACAATGAATTCACGGTGTTCTTATTTCAATTTCCAGGAGTGTATTAAGGGAACATGTATTTACACGGCATCAACAAGGGCGTTAATTAATGAGAGGGCACAGTAAGCAGGTCCTAATGGAAGGATTGGGTAACAATTTGAGCATCGTTTGTTTCATTAAAATAATATCTTCGCAAATTTATTACTAAAATGCAGTCAAATCAATACATTACAAATATTCGTAAGTTCCTTTCTTTTGACAATTAACATTTACTAGCTGCAAGAATTATGCAACATTTTGCATTGTGTTTCAAAAGTGTTACAGAGAGCAGTTTACTGATTTAAGGCATTAATTCATTTCTTACTAAAACAGCGCAACTCTACAATAAGGTTCATTTACATTAAGAAACCAAATTTGCCTTAAGTTCCAAAACATTACATCTACAATGATATATATACTCCGCAAGCTAACGAATGGTGCGTGGCAGAGGGTGTCCTGTACCACAACCAGTCGATTCCTTTCCTGCTCCACTCGCAGATAGAGGAAGAGAAAAATGACTATCTACATACCTCCGTATGAGCCCTAATTTCTCGTATTGTCTCTTCGTGGTCCTTATGCGAAATGTATGTTGGCGGTCGCAGGATCGTTCTGCAGTAAGCTTCAGATGCTGGTTCTCTAAACTTTCTCAGTAGTGTTCTTCGAAATGAATGTCTTTATCCCTCCAGAGATTCCCATTGTTTCCCCGAAGCTTATAACACTGGCATGCTTATCGAACCTACCGGTAAGAAATATAGCAACTCGCCTCTGAACTGCTTCAGTGTCTTCTTTCAATCCGACCTCCTGTGGATCGCTAACACTCGATCATTACTCAAGAATAGATCGCATTAGCGTCCTATATATGCGTTCTCCTTTAGAGATGAACCACACTTTTCTGAAATTCTCCCAAAAAGCAGCTTACTCACTTCAGGTATTAAATTCTTTCTTATTAAACAGTGCAATACACAGGGTGAGTCACTAGCTATTGCCACCAAGAATAACTCCTAAAGTATGATAGGAGCTGAAAAGTTTGTGGGACAAAAGTTGCATGGGACAACAGGGACAATAATATAATGTTGGTTTTTTGTTGCTAGGTGGGATCGCTTCAGAGATATGGTTAAGTTTTTTTTTTTTTAATTTTTGTACTTATTTTCTGATAGCGGCTATCGAGACGAAAGGTATTTGAAAGTCAACGAAGGTCAAACAGGTGGCATGAACGTCCATTTACAGAAGGTGTTCGAAGTGATGACCATTGGTATCAATGCAGTGCTGTAACTTTCTTATCATGGATTGAGTGGTATTCCTTATCACATCCTAACTTATCAAAGCACATACCCTGACAATTCTCTCTAGCATATCTTCAGGTGTAGTTGGAACGTCTTTTACGAATCCTCGCAAGAAAAAAATCCAGAGGCGTCAAGTCTGGCAAGCGAACCCGCCACGACTCAGCTCATCCGAGTCCAATCCAACGATTTGGGAATTGTCTCTGCAACTCATTTTTTATTCTCGTCATCAATCTTCTGACTGGTTTGATGCGGCCCGCCACGAATTCCTTTCCTGTGCTAACCTCTTCTTGCAACCTATGTCCTCCATTATTTGATGGATGTATTCCAATCTCTGTCTTCTTCTTCTACAGTTTTTGCCCTCTGCAGTTCTCTCTAGTACCATGGAAGTCACTCCCTTATGTCCTATCATCTTGTCCCTTCTCCTTATCTGTGTTTTCCACATATTCCTTTCCTGCGCAGAACCTCCTCATTCCCTACCTTATCAGTCCACCTAATTTTAAACATTCGTCTGTAGCACCACAAGTCAAATACTTCGATTCTCTTTTGTTCCGGTGTTTCCACGGTCCATTTTTCACTACCACACAGTTCTGCTGTACTCCAGACATACATTCTCCGAAATTTCTTCCTCAAATTAAGGCCGATATTTGAAATTAGTGGACTTATCTTGGCCAGGAATGCTCTTTTTGCCATTGTTAGTCTGCTTTTTATGTCCTCCTTGCTCCGTCCGTCTCTGGTTATTTTACTGCCTAGGTAGCAGAATTCTTTAACTTCATCTATTTCGTGACCATCAATCCTGATGCTAAGTTTCTCGCTGTTCCGATTTCTACTACTTCTCATTGCCTTCGTCCTGTTTCGTTTTACTCTCAATCCATACTCTGTACTCATTAGACTGTTCATTCCGTTCAGCAGATCATGTAATTCTTTTTCACTTTCACTGAGGATAGCAGTGTCATCAGCCAATCGTATCATTGATATCCTGACCCTTCGTTTTATTTCCACCAATGCTTCTTCGATGTACCGATTGAAAAGCAGGGGCGAAAGGCTACATCCTTGTCTTTCACCCATTTTAGTATGAGCACTTCGTTCTTGGTCGCCCACTCTTATTATTCCTCTTAGCTGTCGTGCATACTGTATATGAGCCTTCTCTCACTATAGCTTACCCCTACTTTTTCAGAATTTCGAACATCTTACACCATCTTACAATGTCGAACGCTTTTTCAGGTCGACAAATCCTATGAAAGTGTCTTGATTTTTCTTCAGTTTTGCTTCCATTATTAACCGCAACTTCAGAATTGCCTCTCTCGTGTCTTTGCCTTTAATAAAGCCACACTGATTTTCATGATCGTCACCTAACACATCCTCAAATTTTTTTTCCATTCTTCTGCATATTATTCTTGTAAGAAACTTGGATGCATGAGCTGTTATGCTGATTGTGCGATAATTCTCGCACTTGTCAGCTCTTGTCGTGTTTGGAATTGTGTGGATGATGGTATGTCGCCAGAATCATATATTCTAAACACCAAAGTGAATAGTCGTTTTGTGCCACTTCCCCCAATGATTTTAGAAATTCTGTTGGGATGTTATCTATCCCTTCTGCCTTATTTGATCTTAAGTTCTCCAAAGCTCTTTTAAATCCTGATTCTAATACTGGATCCCCTATCTCTTCTAAATAGACTTCTGTTTCTTCTTCTATTACATCAGACAAATCTTCCCCCTCATAGAGACTTTCAATGTATTCTTTCCACCTATCCGCTCTCTCCTCTGCATTTAACAGTGGAATTCCCTGTGTACTCTTAATGTTACCGAAGGTTGTTTAGGCTTTCCAATATGTTGAGCCAGTCCTTCCGACAATCATTCCTTTTTCGATATCTTCGAATTTTTCGTGGAGCCATTTCGTCTTAGCTTTTCTGCACTTCCTATTTATGTCATTCCTCAGAGACTTGTATTTCTCAGTTCCTGAGTTTCACGGAACATTTTTGTACTTCCTCCTTTCATAGGTCAGTTGAAGTATTTCTTCTGTTACCCATGGTTTCTTTGCATTTACCTTCTTTGTACCTACGTTTTCCTTCCCAACTTCTGTGTGGCACTTTTTAGAGATTTCCATTCCTCTTCAACTGTACTGCCTACTGAGCTATTACTTATTGCTGCTTTTATAGCATTAGAGAACTTCGAGCGTATCTCGTTATTCCTTAGTACTTCCATACCCCACTTCTTTGCGTATTGATTCTTACTGACTAATGTCTTAAAGTTTTGAACATAGCTGCTTGGTTCAGTGACCGTTTATAAATTAAAATTGAAACAAATGAGTCCTGGGTCACAATTTTTTAGTCTTATTAACCAGATATTGTATTTTGTTGTTAGTCAGTACTTACACTTTTTTATATAAATTTTTTTTTCTTCCTGTAAATTTGTGATTATGTTATAGAGCACTTTAAATGTCTAAATTCTGATGAAGGCACTCTTAGAAGTGTTGAAACCTGGTGAGTGAGACTAAAAAGTTGTGACCGAGGGCTCATCTGTTTCAATTTTAATGTCTTAAACTTCAACCTACTCTTCAACACTACTCTGTTGTGATCTGAGTCTATATCTGCTCCTGGGTGCGCCTTACAATCCAGTATTTGATTTCGGAACCGCTGATCATGATGTAATCTAAGTGAAATCTTCCCGTATCACCTAGATTTTTCCAAGTATACCACCTCCTCTTGTGATTCTTGAACAGAGCACTCGCTATTACTAGCTGAAACTTGTTACAGAACTCAATCAGCCTTTCTCCTCTCTCATTCCTTGTCCCAAGTCCATATTTTCCTGTAACCTTTTCTTCTACTCCTTCCCCTACAACAGCATTCCAGTCCCCCATGACTATTAGATTTTCTTCTCCTCTATTTATGTCATTCCTCAGATACTTGTATTTCTCAGTTCCTGAGTTTCACGGAACATTTTTGTACTTCCTCCTTTCATAGATCAATTTAAATATTTCCTCTGTTACCCATGGTTTATTCGCATTTACCTTCTTTGTACGTACGTTTTCAATATCCTCATACACTTTCTGTATCTCTCCATCTTCAGCTTGCGACGTCGGCACGTGCGCCTGAATTATCGTTATAGGTGATTGTGTAAGTAGGCTGTTTAGGTTCTTATATTGGTAACGCCACCACCACGTAGCGCTCTGTATGAAAATCACTGGCTGTGCTGTGTGCAGTCTGTGGCTGGTTGGCATTGTTGTAATACTCGCCATTGTAGCTTTGGGTAGTTGGCTGATAACAGCGTGTAGCGTTGCTCAGTTGGAGGTGAGCCGCCAGCAGTGGTGGATGTGGGGAAGTGAGATGGCGGATTTTTGAGAGCGGATGATCTCGACGTGTCCATCAGAAAGAGTAAATTTGTAATATTGGATGTCATGAACTGCTATATATATTATGATTTATGAACTCTATTAAGGTAAATACATTGTTTGTTCTCTATCAAAATCTTTCATTTGCTAACTATGCCTATCATTAGTTAGTACCTTCAGTAGTTTGAATCTTTTATATAGCTGGCAGTAGTGGCGCTCGCTGTATTGCAGTAGTTCGAGTAACGAAGATTTTTGTGAGGTAAGTGATTTGTGAAACGTATAGGTTAATTTAGTCACTGCCATTCTCTTGTAGGGATTATTGAAAGTCAGATTGCATTGCACTAAAAAATTGCGACTGTCACCTCCACCGTTACTCCATCAAAGAGCCTGGCTCCCCAGATACCCAAAGATGGTGGTTAAGGTATCGACCTCCCCACACGGCTTATATATACTACACAACTTTTGCATCTGAAAACCTGATTCTATTTAGCGATGCTGGTGTTCTGACGATTCTGAATCGAAAATAATGCCCCCAGAGCCTTCATGTATCTGTTCTAGGTAATTATGCAATTCCCGTACTTCACACCCGCCGCGCGAAGCCAGATGTCGTGGGATTGCAGTAATAGGATGTGAACAATTTGAAATACACTATGCTGAAATATTTGCGGAGTGTATTTTTATGACGTTCGAATCACTGGCACTGGCACTGGCAACCGCGAAACAGTTTCAGTTCATGGAGCGACACGAAACAGTTCAAAGCTAGTTCACATCAAAGTACAGTCGTCGTAAATCTGAGATCGCGAGCACACATTGTTTCGCCAGTGACCCACCATTACGCGTCCCTTACACGCACCGAAACTGAGTCATTCAGAAATGAAAGCACCAATTCCAGTTTATACAGTGGTAATCGCTGTATTTCTGCAGTCCACGTTGGTACGATGCACATCTTAATTTACATGCTTGATTCGTGTCCCTTCACATGAAACCTAAACCACCAATCATTCCGTAATGTCAACATAATCGTCACTGACTTTACACCTCGATTGCTCAATTTTGATAATCGAAAATGATTCAAATCGTTCAAATGACTCTAAGGTCATCGGTCCCCTAGAACTTAGAACTACTTAAACCTAACTAAACTAAGGGCATCACGCACATCCATGCCCGAGGCAGGATTCGAACCTGCGACCGTAGCGGTCGCGCGGTTCCTGACTGAAGCGCCTAGAACCGTTCGGCCAAAACGGCCCTCTAATCGAAAATGGCTCTTAAAACAAAAGCTAGGCAGTGATACATTGACACATTTGTGTTCAGGTGATGTACATATTTGTAAGATTTGAATTTAATGAGATTTGTTACTAAATGTATGAATAAAAGAATGTAACAAGTAATTTTTGTTTTTATACGTTCCCTGGAGCCATAATTTTACAAACTAACTCGACAACCAATACGTCTGAATAAATTACTATATCTCTGCTTTACTGAGATGAAGTGTTAAAGTGCTATTGTGGCGATCAGTCCGTCATGCGGCCCATCTAACAGAAATAATCCAACACGAGCTTCTCCCACGCAGAGGAGGCTCACAGTTACACAATCTAACCTCTCATCGAGAGTCCCACGAAGTAATATCATCTTAAGTTGTTTGTGATTCTGGACGTGGTCTCTTTCAGAGGCTGTGAGGGTCCTTTGCGCATAAGAAAATTTTTTTCCTTTCAGAAGTGTGATATGTTAGTGAAGAATAGGAACTAAGGCTAAAAACTGTTGTCGAATTTGTAGAATAAGTCAATTGACATTATTCATATGAATTATTATTGGTTTTCGCGTCTTAAACTTATAGTGGCCGCGCGGTTTGAGGCGCCATGTCACGGATTGCGCGGCTCCTCCCAGCACACCTGTCCTCCCTCGGACTTGGGTGTGTGTGTGTTGTTCTTAGCATTAGTTAGTTTAGGTTAGTTTAAGTAATGTGTAAGTCTAGGGACCGATGACCTCAGTAGTTTGGTCCCTTATAAATACACATACATTTGAACATTTGAGCTTATAGTAACTAATTAAAAACTGTTATATACACCAGACTCGTTTCGATTTTATTTACAATGCGGTCAGTCTGGAACTGAGGATGAATAACCTATTCGTACATTTTGGTTCTTATAGATTGAAAACAATGTTTCTTTATAAAGTTTGCCGGCCGGTGTAGCTGAGCGGTTCTAGGCGCTTCAGTATGGAACCGTGCGACCGCTACGGTCGCAGGTTCTAATCCTGCCTCGGGCATGGATGTGTGTGATGTCCTTAGGTTAGTTAGGTTTAAGTAGTTTCTAGGGGACTGATGTCCTCAGATGTTAAGTCCCATAGTGCTCAGAGCCATTTGAACCATTTTATAAAGTTGACGTGAAATTTTCTTATAGTATTTCTGCCTCTTATTTACTTACTACGCAAACCACTGCGTTTTACTTCTCTGTGGTTGAGGTCGAAAGAAAGTTGGTTGTCAATAAATGCCGATTGTTTTCTAAAATCTTTACTAGCCAATATTGCAAGTACGAAATTTGATAACTGGTTTGAAACTTTACCGAACAGTTTGAGATCAAAATATATATAGCTATGTCTAAAATAAGAGGACGCTTTGTCAATTCCCTGTTTACAGCGCAAGGGAATGTTAATACCCCACTGACAAAGTGTTTCCTTATTTTAAAAACAGCTGTGTATATTTTGATTTGGAGACGACCGATAACAGTCGAAACTGTTTAGTATAATTTCTGCAAGGGATTTTGGTTAATAAAATTTTAAAAAAATAATATCTACATGTAGATCGGGTATCTACTCAGACACCCTCAAGTAACTAAAACTTGGTGGCACTGCCACTGTTTGCAAATATTCGTTTTTGTCTGAACACTTTTCCTTGCGGTGCAGTGGCGTTTACTTGCATTTCACCTCATTTTATAGATGTTCTACAAAGCGAGGTGAAGAGAAAATGACGGTAACGCAACGTAAGAAAAAGTTGTTTCAAAAAACGCGAAAATTTTGAAGAGAGAATGTACAACCAAGACAACGAAATGAAAAGCATAACATGTAAACAAGAGGCGGTAAAACCAAAAGAAAATTAGACACCGACTTAATAAGGAAATACTACATTTAATCTACAAAAATGAAATGTACGAAAGTATTACGCACTTACTAATGCTAACACCACAACATCGGCTACTACAATTGAAATGGGCACATGACCATCGGCACTGGACGCTGGCACAGTGGCAGAGAATTGCATGATCTCATGAATCCCGATACCTTCTTCATCACGCCGATGTGAGGGAGCGAATCCGTCGTCTTCTATGAGAGCAGCTGCTTGACACCAGTACAGTCGCACGGAGGCAAGCTCGCAGCGGCCGCATTATTATCTGGAGAACATTGATGTGGGCATGCATGGGTCCAGTTGAGCTCCTGAAAGGCACCATGACGGCCTAGGAGTATCATACACTGGTTGTAAACTACGTACACCTCTGACGGCAGTGGCATTTTTCAGTAAGATAATGCGTCATGTCACAAGTGTAGAAGTGTTATGTAGTGGTTCTAGGACAACAGTGGCGAGTTCCAATTGATATGCTGCCTCCGGCCCCCCTCCCCCCCCCCCCAAACGCGCCAGATTTCCTCAAATATAATTGGCATTAATAATATGTTATTTACCTTGTAAATATGCTTAGACATTATTTATTCTGTTTTGTTTTAATGCTTATGTGTAAAGTTGATGTTTCAAAAGTTATTCTGATCTTTTATGTATTTACTTATCTCATAATTCCTGTAACACTGATGTATATGTTTATTTCTATTCTTTTGTAAAGCCTGTATTACTACAAATGTTATCTGTATTGTTATGTTTTTAATGATGTTTTTTGTACCTTTGTAATTGTATTCTCATGTTATAAAATTGTAATTGACACCAGTTTATCACATTAAGTAACTTGTAAGCATTCATTTCACTGCACACATTTCTGTTGGTCATAGTATATGGACAATATGTGAGAAGTAGGGAGTGATAGTGTTTGCACGTGTGTTAATAATTCAGCAAGGGACTGGATAACAGCATTGCTGGTTCTAAGGACAATTCCAAAAACTTTGTGAGTGCACAAGTGGTGGTTTATGGACTTGCTATGTTCTACGCAAGACTCTTCGATGGTGAATGTGCACCTGCACAGTCGCAACAGATGGCTGCTGGCCGTCTCTACATGGACTACAGTGGGTCTGCATCTTTGATGGCCCACCAATACCATTATTTCTACAAGGACTGCAGTGGGTCTGCACCTCTGGTGGCCCACCAATACCACAATCTCTACCAGGACTACAGTGGGTCTACTCTGTGATGACCTACCTACCAATAGTCATCAACTTCGACTGACTCTGCGGTGGGTTTGCTGTGTTGTGGCCCATTACCTGTCTGCATGTCAAGAGTCAGCACTGTCTTTCCCTTGGAAGGACAACACTACTTCTTCAAGACTGCATGGAAATCCAATACTTCTGTGTGCAATTTCTTTTACTAATGAGACTTTGTGAAAAAAACTGTAATTACTATTATGATGAATGATCAGGACTATCTTCATGGACTGCGAGAAAATTTTAGCTTTTGACCAACATTGTATTAATAAGTGTGTGCCTTTGATATCTTTCTTACTGTAATTATGAAAAATTTTTTCAAATCTGTATTGGCCAGTGCCCAAAACAATTTGTAAAATTTTTTGTGGGGAGCATGGGGGCTATGTAAGTAGGCTGTTTATGTTTTCTTGTTGGCAACGTTACATAGCGCTCTGTACGAAAATCACTGGCTGTGCTGTGTGCAGTCTGTGGCCAGTTTGAATTGTTGTCAGCCATTGTAGTGTTGGGCACCTGGATGTTAACAGCGTGTAGCGTTGGGCAGTTGGAGGTGAGCCGCCAGCAGTGGCGGATGTGGGGGGAGAGATGGCGGAGTTTTGAAATTTGTAATACTGGATGGCATGATCTGATACGTATATTATGATTATTAAGGTAAATACATTGTTTGTTCTCTATTAAAATCTTTCATTTGCTAACTATGCCTATCAGTAGTTAGTGCCTTCCGTAGTTTGAATCTTTTATTTAGCTGGCAGTAGTGGCGCTCGCTGTATTGCAGTAGTTCGAGTAACGAAGATTTTTGTGAGGTAAGTGATTTGTAAAAGGTATAGGTTAATGTTAGTCAGGGCCATTGTTTTGTAGGGATTATTGAAAGTCAGATTCCGTTGCGCTAAAAATATTGTGTGTCAGTTTAAGCACAGTCATGTATAATTGTTGAAAGGGGACGTTTCAAGATCTGAACCCGATCAGATCGATCAGAAACATCTGGGATGTGATTGTACATAGCGTCAGAACTCATCACCCCCCCCCCCCCATCCCAAATTAACTGGAATTACCTGACTGTGTGCACATGTGATCCCAACTCCATCCGGCGACTACCAAGGCCCCATTGATTCCATGCCACGGCTATTAGGTACTTGGACATAGTGTTCTGACTGATAAATGTATTTATCACCAAAACGATACTATAAAATTTTATTTTGCTGTAATTAGTGTTGACCATTTCGTCATCTGGCAGAATCTACACTGTAAAATAATATATGTCCTTCGTCCATTTCTGAAAAGTACACAATCACATGTAATTAAAGGGAAATATAGGGAAAATGTGAAGGAATCGAATGATCGTCGGAAGGGCAGATTCAACATACAGAAAAGCAAAAATAATTTTAGGTGAAATTAAAAGTAAGAGCGACAAAGTTGGGGGACAAAGGGAATTCTACTCTACTGCTAGACGTGATTAAAAGAGTATATAAGGTTAAAGTAGGACATCGAGAGCCTCTACGAAGAGGATGAATTGCTTGCTGAGATAAAAGAACTATTGAATGCGAATTTGGAGGACATTAGCCAGCCATTATAAGAGTCTGAAGGAACTTTGGAACACTTACGGTATAACAAAGCAAAAGGCATAGACATCACTTCTTCGGAATCCTTAAAGTTGTTGAGGAAGCGATGATGAAAAGATAATTCATGTTAGCGCATAGTATCTATGAGACTGGAGACATACCATTTGACTTCGGAAGACGATATAACTGGCAGATAAATGTGAGACCTACCGTACATTGATTTGGCGCAGGAGTCGGTGGTGCGGCCGATCCTCAACACGCTTTTCGTCGTTGGCATGCCAGCCGTGAACCGCAAGCAGTTAGCACTCAATGCGATACTGCGGGCTTCGAATGGAACCAGGCATCTCGCACGTCAGGCGACGCCCCCGGCATGCGACTGATCCAACTAACTACACCCTAAGGGCTGGCTTTCGACGTAGATAAAGACCAACCGACGGAAAATCCCAGACACCTACAGCGCGTCCAAGTCCTGGGAAGTTCGGTGTGATGGAGCAAAACAGCGTTTTACTCGTCTTTCGCGTTGGTCACGGTTAACGTGGAGTCAGCTCCTGTAGGAAATGTTGGTGGAACTCATTGGTTCGTCTCAGGGAAGTTTGTGTTTAAATCATCTGTGTTGCCCCAGTCTACGGTGGCTTACCCCACGGCTGTGCAACACTTACGTTAAGTGGGTTTCGTAAGGTGGTCCAATACTGGCTAAGACCTTCAATCTGGAGAAAAGGACAAAATGGCCATTTGGTGACATTGAAATTCCAGTGAGGCAGTTTGCCTACATGGCACGGTGTCACTCACATGCGAACAACATCCTCGCTAGCTATTGATTGACAGCACCAGAACTGACTGTGGTCATAAAAAAATCCAGACCCCTGATTATCCGAACGGTTTGATGACAGGAACACCGTTGTCATTGCTCAGTGAGCCTCTTGGCATCGGCCCAAGGGAACGCTGTCATGTACGGGATCGGCCGCATAAAGCGTAGAATAATGTTTTAATTATTGCCAATTAAAGTCAATATCATAGTCATAAGGCAACATAAATGGTCACGAGAGTATTGACAGTCGTAATTTTTAAGTCGGAGGTAAATGTGATGATCGAGAATCATTGCACATTATAAATCATGTTAAGTAGTATTGGACCAGTGTGCTGTGTGACATCAGTGCGACGGCAGGAATTGCGGACAGGAATTAAAGCTGGCACCCATAAAGTTTGCTTGAAGTGTTTGTTACTGAAGCCAATTTCCTCACTGCCCTATGATTTTCACTTAAAAACACTCCGACATAGTACCGAGTCTGTGAGTTCACGACCTGGGGCTGTCAACTGCTCCGAAAGGGACATCATCAGTAGATGGCGGCAGGATGGAGACCTCTTATCGAGCTGTGACGAATCTGCACATCTCTACGAACGTCAAGGGAGTGTTGTAACTGGTCTTAGCAGCAATTTATATGATGCCTCTGATAAACACGAAGGTTTTTAGGACATCTCGGCATAATCCTCTAGCGTACAGGTTGTTGTTACGACCTGTCCAAGTACGCGGTAGCGTGAATTATGCACTCATGCCCAGAGTACGATTAAGTAATGTATTTTCTTGAGTCTCTAAACTTAAATTTCCCCTTACTATAATCGCCGGTGGGTGCTCGAGGTAGCCGCACAACGCAAGTGCCGCAGGTTAGAGCAGCAACATAACGGAAGACGGCAAGTTTCCGCGCTGTCCTGCCATACCGCGCTACGGAGGGGGTTTGCCTGCTAACACATGCTGCAGTTCTCTCATCCACTGAAAACATTTGGCCGTAAATTGGCGAGGGACGGGCACACCAACACTCACTAGCAACTACGATTGGTGAACTCTAAAATGTATAGTTGAAGCGGCGTGGATTAGGTACCCGTATCTCTAAAAATGGCTCTGAGCACTATGGGACTTAACAGCTATGGTCATCAGTCCCCTAGAACTTAGAACTACTTAAACCTAACTAACCTAAGGACAGCACACAACACCCAGCTATCACCAGGCAGAGAAAATCCCTGACTCCGCCGGGAATCGAACCCGGGAACCCGGGCGTGGGAAGCGAGAACGCTACCGCACGACCACGAGACGCGGGCCCCGTATCTCTCATTCAATATCAGTTGCCCAGTCAGCTAGAGCCAATGTTGTTGCTAGAGGTGCCTGTATATCCCCAAATCATCACCAGATTTAATCACGTAGTCTTCCTATATACCCACCTACATACCCACAATAACAATATTTCGCTGTTTACTATCCATCATTGTGTTGCAGTTTCAATTATGAACGGTGTAAAATGGAAGGAAAAGCCAGATGATAGCTAACTTCAACAGACTCAGGGCACACTTAAGTTGATCGTACGATGACTCCAGTGCTTCAGTCAGTTCCTAAGAGGGCGAACAATAAAAAATAAAAAATAAAAATCTTGCGTATTATGACTGAAGAGGTCAACCAGAAAGATTGTAAAATTTCACACCGTGTTCTTCCTGGGATGGAATGAAAATGTTAAAACAAAAATAGCAATCGTCCCATCCGTTAGTGCACCCAATGTTGTCGAAGTACGTCGAACTTTTCAACTGCAACATTCTCCGGAAGAAACTTCTAAATAACAAGATCTTGAAGATAAAAGCAAACAAAGAATGGAGGAAGGATATCAAAATTGGCTCAATATATGACATTGTTACAGACAAATGCCATACGACACTTCCGCCTTTGAAGAACGGCAGTAACTCATCGTAAGGTTAAATTATAATACCGGGTTATTCTAAATTCAAGTAGTTGTAAGAAATTTTTGTATTGTGATTAAAGTTGAGGAAACAGCAATTCACTAAGTTTGTTTTTTTAATCTCCAAGAACATGGCTACCAGATCAACACAGATGGCATTTTCCAAAATTCATGACGCATCTGCAAGAGGACAACAGGGCGGTGCCCCACTGCACTTCCGTAAAGTGAGTTGTGGGTACTGAGCTACTATGACGATGGATCGGTAGTGCATCAGCGGTCCATTTCCAGCTGTTGGCATGACCCCCATCTTCACCGGACCTGACACGGATTGATTTTTAGCTGGGGTTATAGTGTTTTCACACCTCCAATTCCCCAAAACACCACTTTCTGAAAGGACATATCAGGGCAGCTGTGACTGACTTCAATGCGGACACTTTAGCGCGAGTGTGGGCTGAATTTGACTGTAGACTGCACGTGTGGCGTGTGACTAACGGGTCGCATATCGAACATTAGTGAACATGGCACAAAAAACTTCTTGAGTTGCTGTTTCGATCTATAGTATCTAATCTGAATGTAGACTTTTTTTAAATCACTTGAAAGTTTCTACATGATTTTCAATAACCCTGTATAATATTTAATGCTACATTACGGAAATAATAATTCGTTACAGCCATAACATTGTATCACTTAATATATTGTGAAAAGCATTTTCTTTTTTACAACTCAGAACGCAGCTCACATTCTCTACATCTCTCACATGCAAGAAGCCACGTTATCTCTTGCCTCTCACACGACACTTCTAGAAAATGTCGGTGCTACCCATAAAAAAAGGAAATTTGTGTGAAATGTACTTTCTGCCTATCGATGATTGTTTCGTAGTCCAGGCTCTTAGTGGATAAAAGAAAATTTATAATCGAGCAAGCAGAGGAACGTCCATTAAGTGGTTCAAGACGAAGCTTCGGACCATCCGACTTTTAGAAAAGGAGAATCTTTTTTTCGTAAGAGCAGGTATTGGTACTACTTTCTAAAACCGTCTTATGACAGAAGAGAGTAACTGAACTTTGCAGAGTCCATGTATTGAAGTAAAAACGGCTTAAGATAAATCGTATTCTATGCAGAGTGTATTACTCGATTCCAGGTAATGAATGAAAAAACGAAAATTGGACAACTCTTTGTGCGCAGAACGTACTAGCCACACAAAGACGACTTCTAATCGTTCACTTTTTTATTGTGCGCGTTTATAAGTTATTCCATAATTGCTTTCAGTATACTTCAAACATGTACAGAAAGTAAACAACGGTGCTACCCGCACGTACTTGCTTACTCGTAATATCATTACGAATCGAAGCTCTATTGCACATAATGAGCGACTGATATAGTTACGTTCGTGAGTAGAAACATTATAACGCAGCGCTCTTGTGTGCCGACGTATGACTGTTGCCTGGGACTAACTGTCAGTAATTTTCAATTGAATTAGTTGAGAAACCATAGCAATTAGAGTTGACGTAATGGGTTTGCCGGAAAGGTCAATTCGTCATATCTGTTTCATGTAATTATTCACTCCGTTCTTCTCAATGCTATTCAAACCGACAGAATGAAAACAGGAGAAATGGGTGTGCCGACAGAGCAACAAACATCGAGACCCACGTAAGGCGGTAATGAATCACAGACAGGAAGTGAGCACAGCTCAGTCTCGAGAGAGGGATGTTCTTATGAAATACGACATTGATTAATTATGTGATATCCTCTATACAGACCTCCTACTGCGGGTACCGGATAAATTAATATCATGACACACTGTTAGATTGTTCAGTGTGTCGCTGCTCTCATCAGGATCTACATGTTAGCTTTTCAAGTCACAATAAGGTGTGTGGCAGAGAATAGATAACGCCCCAATTACTTTCCATCTTCCTCTTCATACGTGGTGAGGGAGGAGAATAATGTCTGCATCACTCAGTATTAAGCTACAATTTCTTGAGTTTAACCTCGAGACAACTATTCGGGAAATACAAACGAAATAAAGATAAGGCTTATCAAGTTAGGAAATATATTTCGGTCATCACAATTTGGTATTCGTAGAGGTGTGTCAGTAAGCCACAACTAACGTTTCACCGTTTTGGGCAGTGCACGCCAGGTCACAATCATGGATATCTTGAGACGTGTCTATCTTATTGTTAGCTACGTATAAAACACTTATTTTAAGAGCAATAATTGAAAAGAACGAGTGCTGCAAAAACAATTTCAGTAACTGGAAAATGGTATCAACAGAGTTAAAGCGCGAGCGGCGTACCATTTCTAAGCCCAAAGAAATAAGTTTTCGGAAGAGTAATTTGTCAATTGTAGCAGCACTTGTTAAAATATCATCCCGAAAGCCTTCAAAGGTGATTAGCTCCGTTACGTTCTTTCACTTCCAGCAGACACGCCAGTACTAAGTATATTGCGCACCAGTAGCCAAATATGTCATATATTTAAGCACAACATGATCCGGGACTACGCTATCCTAATGCAAAGGGTTTAAAGCTTCATATAGATACATACATACATTAATACTTGTTCCATAGATCATGAATACGACATTTCGTAGTGATGTGGAATGTGTCACTTTAACATAAGTCTTCTTCACACAAAATATATCTTTTTTTTATTTTTTTACAGTTAGTACT
This sequence comes from Schistocerca cancellata, assembly GCF_023864275.1. Taxonomy (NCBI): domain Eukaryota; kingdom Metazoa; phylum Arthropoda; class Insecta; order Orthoptera; family Acrididae; genus Schistocerca; species Schistocerca cancellata. The sequence continues at coordinate 460,381,153 of NC_064630.1, forward strand.
TCATATCTAAAAATTCATCTATTGAGTAGAATGAGTTGTCATTCAGAAATTATTTTAATTTCTTTTTAAATGTTGGTTGACTATCTGCCAGACTTTTAATGCTATTTGGCAAATGACCGCAGATTTCTGTGGCAACATAATTTAACCCCTTTCTGTGCTGAAGTCAGATTTAACCCAGAATAGTGAAGATCATCGTTTCTTCTAGTGCTGCAGCTGTGCACTTCGCTGTTATTTTTGAACTGGGATGGGTTATTAATAACAAATTTCATAAGTGAATGTATGTATTGCGATGGTACTGTGAATATCCAGAGTTCCTTAAATAAATGTCAGCAAGGTGATCTTCGTTGGACTCCAGCTATTATTCTGATTACACGCTTTTGTGCAATGAACGCTTTTTCTCTTAATGATTAATTACCGCAAAATATGATGCCATTTGAAAGCAGTACCTGAAAATAGGCGTTTTAAGCTAATATACTGAAATGCTTATCACCGATATTTGCAATAACGCTAATAACATAAGTAGCTGAACACAACTGTTTTAGCAGATCATCGATGTGTTTCTTCCAATTCAGTTTCTCATCAATGCACACACTCAGAAATTTTGAATTTTCTGCCTTAGAAACAGACTTTTATCAATAGTGTTATGCCATTTACTGTACAGAATTGTATATACTACGTTTTCTCAAATTTTAGTGAGAATCCATCTGCAGAGAACCACTTCATAATTTTCTGAAAGACATTATTTACAATTTCCTCAACTGGTTCCTGTTTGCAGGGTATGATTACTATACTTGTATCATCAGCAAGAAGAACTAGCTTTGCAGCTTCATGAATATAGAATGGCAAGTCATTAATATATATTAAGAACAATAAGGGGCCCAAGACTGAACCCTATGGGAGACCATTCTTGATACCTCCCAAGTTAGGGGACTCTGATGATTTTTGCAGACTATCTCTACTGTTAATTTCAGCCTTCTGCATTGTTCCAGTTTAATATGAATTATACCATTTGTGCACTGTTCCACTCTTACCACAATACTTAAGCTTATGCTGAAGAATTTCATGATTCACAGAATCAAAAGCCTTTGAGAGACCACAAAATATCCCAATAAGTGATGATCGGTAATTCAGTGAATTTAATATTTGATCAGTGAAAGCGTATATAGCGTTTTCTGTTGAAAAGACTTTCTGAAAACCAAACTGACATTTTGTTAGCACGTCATTTTTACATATGTAATATGCTGCTTTTGAATAGCTTACTTTTTCAAGAATTTTGGCTAAAGCTGTCAGAAAAGTGAGACTGGGCAGAAGTTGTTAGCATCAGCCCTATCCCCTTTCTTATGCGATGATTTGACAATAGCATATTTCAGTCTATCTGGAAAAATGCCCTGTTTCCGTGAGCTATCACATATGTGGCTGGGGGTCTTACTTATCTGTTGGGAACAAGGTTTTAGTATTTTGTTACAAATGCCATCAATTTGCTTTTGAATGAATTTATTATTTTCCTAATTTCAGTAAGAGAGGTTGGTTGAATTTCAGTTTTATCAAATTGCATAGTTATTGCCTCTTCCATATACTGCCTTGCATTTTCTAACGGAGAGCTCAATCCAATTTTCTCTACAATGCTTAAAAATGATTATTAAAAATGTTTTCTACTTCTAAATTCTTGGTAACAAACTTATCATCGAGTGTCATCGAGCTCTCTGTTGCCCTGTTTCCCTTTTAACAATATCCCAAGTTGTTTTAATTGTGATATCAGATGTGATAATCTCAGACATAATTCATATACGGACTTGGTAATAATTTTTATTAATACAGTGGTTTTTATACTGTTTCATTGTTTCTGGATCATTACTCCTCCTAGCTGTAAGATACATTTCCCTTTTCTGTTCACGAGGTGTTTTATTAGGTACCGGCAAAAGTAAAAACAAAAAAAAGGCAGCAAACATGCATTGGCACACATAAAACTTTTATTTGAGCATTTCATGTTGGCTCGCCATACTCTTTTTTCACACTTTGTAGACAAGGGATATTTCCGGCTGGCTTTTTACTTTGGACCGTGCCTAGTAGCATAGAAGCTTTAACCACTTTGTAGTGAGGTACCGTAATCCCAGAACATATTACGCTAAATATAAGGGTGCAATCAAGAAGTTTCCGTTTTTAGGGTGTTCCTGCAATGTATATGCAATGCATATACACTCCGATGCGAGTATATGAGCACCGACATGTAGGCAAGGAATTAATGTGACATTCGCGTCTTTTCAACTTGCCTGCATAAATGCGGAAACGTGCATGACGTTATTACCTAAAGCGTCCAAAGGGGATAACGTACTGTTATTCTTCTATTGGTTACCGATGGAAAAACATCGGCAGATATCCATCGGAGAATGAAGAATTTATATGGGGTAGCAAGATCTGTCGGAAACCACCGTTATGGAATGGTGCACCAGGGGATGTTGGTACTTTATGAGTGCAATTGATTAATGTGTTTAATTCACGAGCAATATAATTTAGCGTATGAAAGCACTGCAGTTAATTCTGAAATTCCTTAATGTGTGTAGTTTGTAAATTTATTGTATTTTGGCGGTGAACTGATTTCTGTGGCATTGTTACTGTGATACAAGGCGTGCTGGTTGGAGAGGGTGAAAGCCCGCCAATCGGGGATTACGCCGTTGGGAGCGGGACAGGAGCGCACTCATTATAATGGCAGTAAGGTGAAATACGATCTCTACGGAGATTTTCTTTTTATCCACCTAGCTGTATAAACTTCCAATATATGAACTACTGCGATGACTAAAATCTGCCAAGGGCTTAAGAGCTGAATGCTGCCATTTGTCATCTCAAGGGAAACTGAGATTTACGGAGAGTGACCAGTTTTTCATGTCAGTATTTCGTAGTCGGCGAGTGGCAGGTAGAGATGTAACGTAACAGAGTAGAAACAAAGGTAACAAAGAGTAATGACGGACAAGAAGAATAGAAAATATTTTAAAATAGTATTAATGGGACATTCATTGATGAGTCAAAACGCTACAGCCGCTGCGTACCAAGAGACTGTTACCTGCAGGCGCTGCGGGGTGATGCAGTTGGGGGAATTCATAAGCAGAGGCGAATAGAGAATCATTGCATCGACTATACAGGTCGCATATGGGGAAATACACTGATATAAGCAACTTTTACGAGGAGCAGATTACACGAGTGCCTGCTAACGAGCATCTAGAAAATGGCAGTGCTGATCTAGTGTCTGTGAACGCCTATAGAAAGTGGTTGAAGGACAGTGAAACCACTTATAGGCGAGAAGGTGTTGGACGTCCAAACGTCATCATAGAATGTGGAAGTCGATGCTTGCCCACTCTGCAAAGCAAGATAAATGGCAGTTTGTGGCAGATATGATAACACAGTGATGCAGGCACAAGTGTTCCACAGCACAATGTTCAGCACATAGCTGAACATGAACGTTTCCATGTTGACAACGATAATATCAATTAGGATTGCAGTGGGTACAGAAACATCGAAACTGGACAGTGGATCAAAGGTAGCATTTTGCCTCACCTTATGAACCTCTTTTCTTGGTACACCACACCCACACTCAACTCGAAAACAAGTACCGAACCATAAACACAGGCTGAAATCACACGGAATGCAGTTCAAGTCGTTCGGATATTTTTGAATGTGATGATACATGCTTGAGGCGCCAATTTCTACACACTAAGGGGTTTAAAAAATCTGTGAAACATCTTTGGACAACAATCCCAAATGAAACGTTCGCATGGAGACGATTTCGTCAAATTGAGGTCAGATGAAATGACACCATGTGATATGGGATAGCATGAAGCACATTTCATCATACTCACGAAGAGCAGGGTGTCAATGCCCTCTTGTCACCGATTTAGATTTTCTTGTGGTTTGGCTTCACCTCTTAAGGCAAATGCCAGACTGAATTCACTGCCAAGTCCAGGACTGATTTCTTTCCCCATTCTTGTATTCTTGTCCAGCCTGAAAGTGTTCCATCGCAAATGACCTCGTAGATCACTGGACGTTCCTTCGTTTCGAGTAAATGAGAACCAACATAAGCCTGGGGCCGTTCCCCTTATTGCTAAATGATGGACAATTTATAATAATCCATTCTTCAGATTCGAGATGGATTACGAACAGCCCAGCGGTCACGAGAGAGAGAGTGGAGTAGAAAGCAAGAGCCGCGGGCGGGGGTCGTGCTGTGCTGTGACAAATCGTCGTCATTCGTCTGTGCAGCTGTGGTCCACGCCCGCAGTAACCGCACCAGCCAGATTGCTAACTGCCTGGACTTCTGTTCTCTGCTGCCGACTTTCTCCTCGCCAGCCAAATTTGTGCCGAACAGTGAAGACACTGTCTTGGCTTCACAATAGGACCCGACGTTAGTCTGCCGCCTAAAGTAAATAAAACGTGTTTTGTTGTTGTGCTGCAGGGGAATGTGACCACTTACATTGACAGAAGCCTCACCCCTGAAAAAAAATGGAAGTATTGAACCCAATAACATGAAGTGTGATAAAAAACTGACGGAGTATTCGTCTTAAGGAATCTTTTTTTATTTATTAACATCAGCTTTGTCCCATTCAAAGTAACCCCACCCAGATTACAATATACTTATGCCAGAGTGTTTTCCAGCCTTATAAGCACTTCTGGAATTCAATTGTCGTTATGATCTTTAGCTGTTTCAGCGATTCAGTTGTTATCTCATCATCGGTCGCAAAACGACGCCCTTTCTTGATTTTCTTCAGCTTTGGGAATAGAAAAAATTCGCAGGGGCCCATGTTCAGCAAATACTGTGGCTGGGACAATATTACGGTTCTATCTTTTGCCAGAAAATCACGAACAAGCATTGAGGTGTGAGTGGGAGCATCATCGTGAAGCAATTTCCACGAGTGATTTTGCCACAATTCTGGTCGTTTTCTTCGGACTTCTTCACGCAAACGGCTTATAACTTCCAGGTAATATTCCTTACTGACCGTACAACCAGAAGGCAGGTATTTATGATGCATTATGCCACTGGAATCGAAGAAAACAGCGGGAAGAACCTTCACATGTGGCTCTTCAGTTTGCATTGCCTTGGTTTCGACGTCATACCCGTATACCCACGTTTCGTCACCTGTTATAACCATCTTTAGAAGTTCGGGTTCGCTGTCGGCTTCATTCGCTAACTCGTGAACGGTGTGTACCCGACGTCGTGTTTGGTCGAAATTCAACAAGTTCGGTTCTAACTTCGTTGCTACACATCTCATGCCCAAAACATCCGAAAAAAATGCTTAGCATGGGAGAAAGAATATATTGGCATCATCAGCAACCTCTATGATGTCGATTCGGTGGTTTTCCAGAACCATTTTCTATACTTCTTCCACAGTAAAGTCAGCAACTGATGTGCTAATCCGTCAAGGGCAGTCGTCGTTTTCAAAGTTTTCTTGCCCCTTTTCGAAACGTTTGTACCACTCGTAAACTCTTGTCTTACTGATAGTGGATTTGTCAAAGCCACAATCGACATGCCGAGTGCGGTGCTGCACTTTATTCCACTTTCAAGCAAAATGTAATGCAAATTCTTTGATCAATCCTTTATGAAAGTGAAAATTCGTCAAGCAATCGAACACACGTGTAACCTTTTCGACCGTCAACAATAAACTAAATATTCAAAATAGCTGAAAACACGAAGATAAATCAGGAAACAACAAAATGAAAAAACGTTTCAAAAATCGGATGAATAAGGCTAGCGAAATTAAAAAATTCCTGTTACTCTCTGGTCACACCTCGTATATTCATGTACCAAATATTTACATGCACAAATAGTAGGAAGATAAGCGCATAACAGTAACTGTTATGTTCAGATGAAGATAACGATTCATTTTCAATGAATGATCTACTGGTATCTGTCTCAGCATATACCTGTAAACGTACTTGTTGTCTGTAGGTCACTGTGAAATGCCAGGCAGAAGGTACTTTTTATCCAACATTCCATTTTATCTGTATTCCATTTTATCTGTTTCACTTGCTACATTATTTTCCCTTTTCGTTAATCAGATTCGTAGTATCCCGTATGTTATCCAAAGATTTCTACTGAGCTTTGTCTTTCCCCTTATTTCCGTGTTGCCTCCACTATTTCATCCCTCAAGGCCCTCCCACTCATCTTCTGTTGCATTTCTTATCCCTGTTACAGTCAATCGTTGCCTAACGCTCTTTTGAAACTGCCCGAACCTCTGGTACTTTCAATTAATCCAGATACCATCCTCTTAATTCCCTCTCATTCTGCGATATCTTAAGTTTTAATCTACAGTTCATGAACAAAGATTATGATCAGACTGCACATTTGCCGTAGAAGTGTTCCGTAATTTAAAACATGCTTTCGAAATTTCTTATCATTATGTAATCTATTTGTAGCCTTTCTCTGTGTCTACGTCACTTCCACACATTTAACCTTCTTACATGGTTTTCAAATCAAGTATTAGAGATGATTAAATTATGCCCTGTCCAAATTTCTACCAGATGGCTTCTTGTTTCATTCCTTTTTCTTTGTCCGTATTCTCCTACAATTTTTCCTTCTCTTCCCTATCCTACTACCGTATTCCAGTCTCCCAAGTCAATCAAATTTTTCATATCACATAACTATCTGACTGATTACTTTAATCTAATGATTCATTCTTTCAATCATTCCCTGCGGTGCTGTTTGGCTTATAAATTTGTAATATAGTGATGCATGCTGGCTTCTTGCCTATCTTGGTTACGCTAATGCGTTCACTTTGCTGGTCATAGTAGCTTACCAGCATTGCTATTTTCTTATTCAGAATTAGACCTATTATTACTGCATTACCTCTATTTGGTTATTTATTTTTAACCCTGCACTCACCAGCATCAGAAGTTCTCATCTTCCTGCCCCCGCAATTCATAAATTTCGACTATATCTGATTTCAACCAATCTGTTTCCCTTTTCAAAATCTTCAGCCTACTCCTCCGATTGAGAGATCTAACCCTCTACTCGCTGACCAGCAGAATGCCAGATTTTTCTGAAATGACGACGTCCTTCAGAGTACTCTCAACGCGGAGATTCAAATCCGGAATATTTTACCCAAGATGATGTCATCCTTGTCCTACAATTCAGTAGCATACCTTTGGGAGAAATTACGGCTTTAGTTTCCCCTTGCTTGCAGCCATTCCAAGTACCAGGTGGTTCTAATTGAAGTGCAGCTACACACAAAGGTCCAGTGTGGGCTGTAACTATCGTATGGCAGCGAAACTTGGCAGATAATCTAATTCATTAATATGAACTGATTTCCACTGAAAATAATTTAGTTCCTGTTTTGTTCATCGGACGTGAATCTGACGCAGTGAATGCAAGAAAGACGTACAGGAATGTTTCTGTATGTGACGGATTAGGAACGGTACTTGTCAAACAAGTGAAAAAGCGTAGTGATGTTTTTATTACTAACCGTCGTTCGCACAGTTTGTTCAATATGAGCACCAAAGACGTCGAAGAGATACTTCACCCATAAAACGATGTAATCAATAGCTGCTCTTAGCGGTTCCTGTATATTGGGCTTCAGATAGAGATCGAACGCGTCCCTGGTAAACACAGTCTTTTAGATAGCCCCAGGGCCAAAAGTCACATTGATTCAGATCAGATGATCTAACAAGCCATACATCTGGAAATCCTCGGGAGATAACACGTTCGTGGAAAGTTGATTTAAGCAGATCTTTCACTGGGCGAGAGACATGAGGTGCATGAAAACAGTGGTTTCTATACGGCTTTGCTCTTCTGAAGCACGAATCATTTGCTGTACGACGAAGTCTCGATAACCTGCAGACGCCACAGTACAGCTGGCAGGCCGTCTGGTTGTATTTTCTTCAAAGAAGAATGCACCAAGAATAAACGTGCTTGTCCATCGATACTCCGTAGTCACATAAGGTGAGTGCACAACAAGCGGCTTAACAGTACAACAGATTCGGCAGTCCTGTGAATTCACTGCATCCTTTAGCGTAAGATGGGCCTCGTCACACCACAGTATATTATTCGGCCACGTGTTATCAACTTCGAATCTTGCTAGAAACCGAAGAGCATATTCGGAACATTGCTGCGGCTCATGAGGTTTCAGTTGCTGCACCGTCTGTATCTTGTACCAGGGTTAAGTAGACCGCAACTCTTTCCATAGTGCTGACCATGGGATGGACAATTCTCGTGGCACTACATGGGTTCTACCCATATCCGGGGCACGTGTTAAATGGTCAGCTACGGCAACAGCAAACTCGTCAATGACTTCCACCGAGGTAGGACGCCTTCCTCTTCTAGGTGCCACATGAAGCTCACCCATGTTTGAGAATTTCATTATCCTCTTCTTTAAACCATTGCATGATATCGGAACCCTGCTCAGACACCTCAGTCAGCGATGCTCTCTCAAGGCAGCAGTGTAATTGCTGCCGTTCACATAAACAGCGCAAGTTCTCTCGTCTCTCGAGCCATCCTATTCACTCGCCTTATGGCTTGTCAAGTGACAGCATGGATGTCATACACAAACGGTGTACAGAGTCAGATTTGCACCTTGTGGCGAAAACTGGAACACTTTTTTTTTTTTTTTTTTTTTTTTCGTAAGTCAATTCCGCATTGACGCATTAGCATATCTACCCAGATTCCCTGCACAGCCCACAACTGGCCTTCTTGAGTAGCTGCTCTTTAATTATAGCCACCCGGTATCGGTGTGAGGGTATCTTCCTATTTTAGGTGCGTAGGGAGTGCGAGAAGAACGACTGCTTAAACGTCTCGGTGCATGCAATAATTACTCTAATGTTGTCTTCAGGAGCCTGGTGGGAGCGATACGTTGAGAGCTCAAAGATATTTCTGCAGTTCTCACATAATACCAGTTCTTGATTGAAACTGCGAAAGCAGGCTGTCACTGGCGCCTACAGTATCGTCAAAGTTGTGCCATTTCGGGTTCTTGAACATTTCCGTGACCGCCTCCCGTGAGGCAAACAGACCTGTGTGCCTCCCTTCTTTGTATAATTCCAGTACCTCCTGTAAGTCCTATCTGGTACGGGTCCCACGCTCTTAAGCAATATTCTAAGTGATTTGTAACCTTTGTGGATTGGCTGATTTTTTCTACTACCTTGGCGGTAACCTGAAGTCTGCCACCTTCCCTACCTAGGACTGAGCCTATGTTATCATTCCATTTCATATCCCTACAATGAGTTAGACACAGTTATCTGTATGAGTTGATTGATTCCAGTTGTGACTCAGTGACGTTGCAGTGATAGGGTATTACATTTAATATTTATATATACTTATATAAGTCTACCATTGTTGTACTACTTTGGAATGTTATCAAGATCTGACTCGACATTTGTGCAACAGTCCTCAGAGAGTACTTCATTATAGAAGTCGGCAAGAGGTTGCTACCAATACAGCCTGTCAGGTCGTTAATATAGTGTGTGAACAACATAGGTCCCACCCAATATCTTCTTGATGCAATAATTTACCAACAGCCGTTTGTATTGTAGAAATTTATTTTATTTTATGAACTTCTATGTGCTTCCAGTTTCGGCATTATATTGATGCCATCTTCAGGCCCCTGTACAATGAGTAGAAGAAACGTACTATTATAAAAAAATAAAAAAAAAATAGAACATACGTTAACAACTGACAGGGATCATGTTAACTATTTAAGTGGCTCAAAAACATATTGTATATCACTAAAACTATATGTAACATTAGGGCACATATGCCTCTGCCTATGTCATGCTGTTGTTAATAGTTGTCACTGTTTTACTCGAATATAGCATGATGTATGAACATATGTATACGCTATTATTCATAAAACCATACCACACAGTTGAAATAGGCCATGCAACACATCAAATGTACTGCATACAGTCGTATGTCCAATGGAACAGAGGATGATATTTTTTTTTACGGCTGTTGGTAAATTATTACATCAAGAAGCTCATGCCAGCCGTCGTCCCACGATCCATAATGGATCAACGAAGATAGGTCCCAATATGTTACGTCGATGGCTCTGTCCAAGGTGACACGCTGCATCCTCAATCAGTCCAGTCTCAGATTTGGCTTGATACTCCAGATACTCATACTAGTTCCATTTACTATACTAGCTTACTTCCAAGATAAATACCCAAGTAGTACGAAACTACTATTTCTGAAGAAGTTATTCATCTATGGATATGGTACTGGCGTTATTGTATTGTAAGTTAATAAAATTTGGGTTTTGGTTCGAAATTTTATTAGAAACTTGCGCAAAAACCAGTTATCAATTAAAATAGTCAAATGACATGATCTAGAAGCATTAGTCGAGAAGGGAATGAGACAGTATTGTAGATTGACAAGCAGTAAACCAAAGGAAAGTTTGGAGAGGGAATTAAACTTAAAGGAGAACAAATAAAAACGCTGTGATTTGCCGATGGCGTAATTCTGTCGGAGGTAGCAAAGAACTTCCAAGAACAGCTGAACGGAGTAGACAGTGTCCTGAAAGGAGGATGTAAGATGATCATCAATAAAAATGGAAACATGCGTTATGGAACTTAGCTGACGCTGAGGGAATTAGAAGAGGAAATGAGACTTTAAAACCAATAGATGAGTTTTCTACGTGTGCAGAAAAGTGGAAGTAGAGAGGATATAAAAAGCAGACAGGCAGTAGCAAGGAAAGCATTTCTGAAAAACAGGAATTTGTTACTACCTAATATAAATGTAAGTGTTAAGATGTCTTTTTTGAAGATATTTCAATGGAATAGAAAAATCGCAGGATTTTTTTTTTCGTATTTTCCAGCAAACCAACAAACAAGACTGACACAAATGGAAATTAAATACATTTCGATCATTCAATAAGACATGAATGGAGGTCTACATATCTGGACCTCAAGTCTCACTTACCTTAAAACTGTACTAATCTTTGCTTTCTATTTTCTCTCCCTTTTCTTCAATAAAACATTTTATTCACCAGTATATGCATACATGTTTTATTTGAAACAGGAAATAGGTTTCCTGATGTTAATATTTTTGAAATATATGAATTTCAATACAGGTTTTTGTTAATGTCCTGAAACAAAGAAAATGATAATCATACAATAATTTCTGGCAAGTAATAATTTGCTACTGCTAGTAAGTACATGTTTACGTTAAGTTTTGAGATAACCTTGAAAAGAAATATTTTCACAATACATAAATACATTCCACATTTTGCTCATGTGTCTTATTTTGGATTGTAGCCAGATTTCGCGCATTTTGACACATCCCTCGCCTGAAATTTTGGTAGTTAGCTAACGTATCAAAATCTAACTTCTGAAACTGATTGCAACACAACTCCTCTTGGCTTTATATTCACATTTACTACATCATCCACATCTTGAATGTAAGAGGAATTCACTGTACATGGATGTCCTCTTCTCGTAACTACTGGCGCGACATCTTAACGTCTGTATCGTTTACCAATCAGTTTGATCAATCTCAGCAGGACAATTGTCAGTCAAAAAGAAGAATTCGTCATCTGTTCAATCAGATTATTCCACATTGATGTCATTAAAAAGAACTTCTACTCGTGCATTGTTGTAGATTGTAGAAATGACAGTTGTTACAGTAATCCATCATCGAATACGAAATTGAAATTAGTAAATATGCATTATGAGCTGGGGTTCACGTACGAGGACCTTCATAAAATGGGTTATTTCCTATTAACGAACAAAATTTATACAAATCTGGGACAGTTCGCGAAAGTTGGGGAAAAAAATCTATTATCAGTCTATTATTTAGGCACAGTCCACGTTCGTGGGCTAATGGTCTATAAGCGGAAAAATACGCTTATTCACGGATAAAAGGAAAATGACCGGTGGTCTTCATGTGTCGACCGAAGGAACGACGAGGTTAAATATGTAGCTCGTGTAACTAATGGGGAGGTACTGAACAGAACTGGACAGAAAAGAAATTTATTGTACAACTTGCCTAAAAGAAGTGATCGGTTGATAGGACACATAGAGTGTCATGAACGAATCGTCAGTTTGGTTCAAATGGCTATGAGCACTATGGGACTTAACTGCTGAGGTCATCAGTCCCCTAGAACTTAGAACTACTCAAACTTAAATAACCTAAGGACATCACACACATCCATGCCCGAGGCAGGATTCGAAGCTGCGACCGTAGCGGTCGCGTGGTTCCAGACTGTAGCGCCTAGAACCGCTCGGCCACTTCGGCCGGCGTCAGTTTGGTGATGGAGGGGAAGTGTGTATGAATGTGTGCGGAAAGGTAGTGGTAGAGGATGGTCAACGGATGAATATATAAAGCAGATTAAAATGGACATGGGCTGCAGTGATCGTTCGGAAATGAGGAGGCTTGGATAGCTGCATGAAACAAACCTTTGTACTGAAGATGCAAAAACAACTACAAGGACAAACTCTGACCTCTGCAAAACACAGTTCTTTTCTTTTCGCAAACATGTTTCGACATCTATGTGTCATCGTCAGTGAGTCTCGTTTTATTTCTACGAAAATAAATGATGTTCGAGGTTGATTTAATTTAGGTCCAACAACTACAAGCTGTGCATTTTCTGTTTTTTTCTCATTTGTCACCTCAAACTACATTAGTTGTGGTGATGGAACTGTACTGGTTGCACGCCTTTATGCATTTTTTACAGTTTGTCAAAATGTGATCTGCAAATTAAATGACGAATTACTTTAAAGAGTTATTGTTTTTCAATAATTTTTTTCCGAAAGAGTAGTGGTTTGTGATCAGTACTTAGGTTTTCTATCATACTGTACATCTTTAGTGCCCTTTGTCTATGAGTTGCAATTATATGCAATTTTATTGCACCTTTTTCACTTCAGGCTCACCTAGTCTCACACGTTTTCTTACACATAGATGAAATTTAGGAAACATTTATCTCGTCCCACTGGTCGACATGTGCTGTTACTGTGCCGATTACTTAGGCCTGCAACAGAAATGAAAACAGCCATGAATTTTGGATAACATTTTTCCAGAAATAAAACAAAACCTTCTGTAAATGGCGCAGGGTAACAAACCATGTTTGGGAAAAGGATAAAAAAAGGAATATATTGTGTTATTTTGTTGAAAACTGAGTTGGTGAGAGCCTGTCTGCATTAAATACTGTTTAACTCTTACAATAAAGTAAAAACAGCAAGCATAGTTAATAATGCTATTTATGGGAGACAAATATCGCCGGACTGGTTTCGAATCGACTGGTTTATCCTCAGACGTCAGATCACATTTAAAATATTGTTATTCTTTGCTTGTAATGTTCATTATTTGTGGTGAAAGTTCCTTGGGTTGGCACCACAACTCCAAGTTACTTTCAACACAATCAGTAAACATCACATGTTGATCAAAATTTATCTTAATTGTGAATAGTCGTCTTGGGACGAAACCGGAAATGACGCTATTTTTTGCTAATAAATAACATTATTAACAGTGGCTGGTTGATGTTTTCACTTTATTGTAACAGTTAATCTATAAATTGTGTCTTAGCGAAGGGAGCATTTCATTCTCAAACACAAAAAAGGAATTGTCAACAGGTGCTTACAACCAGTAATTTGCCTCTTCAATGCAGCATATTCAATTACTTGTCTGCAAAGCAGACGTTAGTGATCATTTTGAAATGATTGACTTCTTATTGTGGGGAATCACAGTCATGTAGAATCTTTTAGAGGATGTCATATTCGCCGTTGATTGCAGAAATAATTTATTTTACAAATAGTTTACATGTAAACAGTGTCCCAGAACACTGATTGGTAATAATTAAGGGAATGAAGCATTGTTAACACACCACGCAATTTACATAGTTTTAAGGTGCACAGAGCTTCGCACGCGTCTGATGGTAGTGTATTTCTACACTAAAAAGGCGTATTTTCCATGATGAGATATATACTTGGAGAATTTTAAAACCTGACTTGTACTGAAGCAAAGAGTAAGTGATGTATTATATTAACCCGTTTTGTAATATACTACTGCCTACATGACATGTAGTTCTGTATATACGAGTATGCTCTGTGTTTCATTTTTGTATTCTTTTAGCTTTTGCAGTACACTTGAAAATGACTCAAAGGCGGAATCTGTGGTTGTGAAATAAGTAATTTCTGCAGTCAACGGCGAAATGATGTCCTTTAAAAAATTTTGAAGTGACTTCCATCGAAGGACAAATTTACATATGGGAAGATGAAGTTTTGCTTAGCTGATTGGTTTGATGTTGGCTTCATAGTGTACTTTACAGGCATGATGATGTCCGTGGTTTATCTCCTAGTACAGAGAAAATTAACTGACGAAAGGATTAAGTCGAGTAAATATAAATAGTAAAGTACTTGATCTTTTAAACGTTTGCAAGCTGCAAAGTTTCACAGATTATGAGGGCAAAATTTGGAAAAACACAGGCAGTGAAATGATCGAATGGCTTTGTTGGCCGGGAGGCCCCATGCGGGGAAATTTGGCCGCCGTATTGCAAGTTCTTTTTAGTTGACGCCACTTCGGCGACTTGCGTGCGTCAATGATGATGAAATGAGGATGTAGAACACGCAACACCCAGTCATCACGAGGCAGAGAAAATCCCTGACCGCGCCGGGAATCGAATCCGGGACCCCCTGCGCGGGGAGCGAGAACGCTACCGCAAGATTTGGACAACACGGGCAGTAGCACACTTGCTTCCTGTAGTCTCACAAATGACTATACTTCCATTTACAACGACTTACCGTCAAGTCTGTAAACAATGAAGGAGAATATACATACTATACAATGCAAAGCGCTTACATATTCGTCAGAGATAATCTCTGGTACACATTTAGCGAAACTAATAAAATTAATTTACAAAATTTTGTGTAAAATATTTCAACATTGCTTTAACCACATGGAATATAAATATTTAAGCATGCAATAATTAATTTTCGTGAACATTAAGTTATGTGAATTTATTTTTATGTAAACGAAGATAGCTGGCCGGTGTGGCCAAACGGTTCTAGGCCCTACAGTCAGGAACCGTGCTGCTGCTACGGTCGCAGGTTCGAATCCTGCCTCGGGCATGGATGTGTGTGATGTCCTTAGGTTAGTTAGGTTTAAGTAGTTCTAAGTTCTAGGGGACTGATGACCTCAGAAGTTAAGTCCTATGGTGCTCAGAGCCATTTGAACCATTTAAACGAAGATACCGATACCCGCTGGTATCGTAGGATTCCTAATGTATCATTGGTTTCATTGCTTTGCAAACCACAGTAAGCTAATAAACTAACTGGTCTTGTAGAATCTATCCCATTACAAGGCATCAGTTCAAAAGCCACAACGCTCTCGAGCACCTGGTAGAGCAAAAAGATGTTCGATTGTCTTCGTCTTAAGCTTTGCCTTCTGTACGGCAAATGGGAGCACACCGGTGGCTGCAGCAGCCGGACGGATAATCGCCGTGGGACACCGGCGCTGCGAGGGCAGTCACCCGGCGGCTGCTGACAAACAGCAGCGGAGGCCCATGTTGCGGTGACCACCAGGAAATGGGACGGCGACCGCAAGAGGCGCAAGAAGCGCGCGCGCCCCGCCCCGTGCCTCACTGCCCATTCTCACGGAGCACTCCCATTACCGTGGCCAGCAGCGGCAGGGACCGCGGCCTCACACACGGGCCCTGGCCGGCCAGCGCGCCGCTCTTGCGGTTTCGGGACCACCGTCTGCAGCCGCCGGCCGCCGCGCACCCAGGTCTATCACAGCTGCAAGCCTCGCTCTACCTTTTGCTCGTGCTTAAATTTCGTACAGCCTTCACTTCCGTGATCGTCTAAGATGTGAACTGCATTCCTCTCGAAGAATCGTCGATCGTTCTGGCCTGACCTGCATGCATCGGCTTGGAAGAATATTACATGCAAAGCCCTCTTTGCCGCACGGATCGTTGTGGTCTTCTCCAGACACGACGCCTCGAGTCATCTTAAGCGTAACCAACACGAGATGATACTCGTTTCTCATCTCACCTCACAATGCGTGTGTGAGTTTCGGCCCGTCTTCGCTAAGGTCTTGACACCGCTGTACTTTGTCTATAAATGGAGGCTAGCGAACTACTGGTACTTCTCCACATCCAATCTGGATTCCAATCACATTACTCGATACAAGAACCGCTCCTTGAACTTACAGCTCACGAACAGGAGATGGACAAAGTAGCACGAAATCACTGTAATAACAGTACTCAAAGAAAACCATTCGCATGCTTCCGCGTTCTAGTGCTGAAGTGCGCCAAATAGCGGGTGAAAATGTACACACGTAAGTCTACTATGAACTGGCATTGATGGCAGTCGGGTGGGATAGGACATGCATCCAACATACTCAATTGTTTGTGGACTGCATTTCAATTATACACTACTGGCCATTAAAATTGCTATAACACAAAGATGACGTGCCACAGACGCGAAGTTTAACCGACAGGAAGAAGATGCAAATGATTAGCTTTTCGGAGCATTCACACAAGGTCGGCGCCGGTGGCGACACCTAGAACGTGCTGACATGAGGAAGGTTTCCAACCGATTTCTCATACACAAAAAGCAGTTGACCGGCGTTGCCTGGTGAAACGTTGTTGTGATGCCTTCTGTAAGGAGGAGAAATGCGTACCATCACGTTTCCGACTTTTATAAGGGTCGGATTATAATCTATCACGATTGCGGTTTATCGTATCGCGACATTGCTGCTCGCGTTGGTCGAGATCCGATGACTGTTAGCAGAATATGGAATCGGTGGGTTCAGGAGGGTGATACGGAACGCCGTGCTGGATCCCAACGGCCTCGTATTACTAGCAGTCGAGATGATAGGCATCTTATCCGTATGGTTGTAACGGTCGTGCAGTCACGTCTCGATCCCTGAGTCAACAGATGGGGACGTTTGCAAGACAACAACCATCTGCACGAACAGTTCGACGACGTTTGGACCAGCATGGACTATCAGCTCGGAGACCATGGCTGCGCTTACCCTCGACGCTGCATCACAGACAGGAGCCCCTGCGATGGTGTACTTAACGACAAACCTGAGTGCACGAATGGCAAAACGTCATTTTTTCGGATGAATCCAGGATCTGTTCACTGCATCATGATGGTCGTATCCGTGTTTGGTGACATCGCGGTGAACGCACATTGGAAGCGTGTATTCGTCATCGCCATACTGGCGTATCACCCGGCGTGATGGTATGTGGTGCCATTGGTTAAACGTCTCTGTCACCTCTTGTTCGCATTGACGGCACTTTGAACAGTGGACGTTACATTTCAGATGTGTTACAACCAGTGGCTCTACCCGTCATTCGATCCCTGCGAAACTGCTGCCCTGGCCAGCACATTCTCCAGATATCTCACCAATTGAAAATGTCTGGTCAATTGTGGCCCAGCAACTGGCTCGTTACAATAAGCCAGCCACTACTCTAGATGAACTGCATGGACAACTGTACCTGTAAACGCCTGGCTCAATGCCCAGGCGTATCAAGACCGTTATTACGGCCAGAGGTGGTTGTTCTGAGTACTGATTTCTCAGGATCTAAGCACCCAAATTGCGTGAAAATGTAATCGTATGTCAGTTCTAGTATAATATATTTGTCCAATGAATACCTGTTTATCATCTGCATTTCTTCTTGGTGTAGCAATTTTAATGACCAGTAGTTTATTCTAATTTCTGTCTTCACTACAGTTTCTACTCTATGCAGCTCCCTCAAATATCATGGAAGGTATTCACTGATATCTTTTCCGTTTCCCTTCGTCTTGCCAGTGTTTTTCGTTCGTCCCATTCTTCGCTGTTTCTACGTCGTTTTTTTTTCACATTTCATGTTCACTGCCATACGGTGCTGTGCTCCAAACGTTCATTCTCAGAATTTTTCTTTCCTAGCTGGCTTCTTTCGGCTTGTGCCACGCTGCTTATTATATCCTCCTTGCCTCGTCTGTCATGAGTCATTTTGCTTCCTAGGTAAAAGAATTCATTCACTTTGTTTACTTCAGGGTCAAGAGCAACGATGTTAAATTTATTGTTAATCCCATTTCTGTTAATCTCATTTCTGCTGCTCATCATTACTTTCCACTTTCTTTTGCTTACTCTCAATCCATAGTGTGTGTTCATTAGACTGATCATTCCACTAAACAGATCCTGTAATTCTTCTTCACTTTCGCTGAGGACAGAAAGTGAATCTTATTGTTAATATCCTTGCACACAGAATTTCAATTCCCCTATTGAAACCTCCCTTTGTTTCCGTCATTGTTTCTTCATTTTACAGACTGAACGGTAGGGGTGGATGACTGCACTCGTGCCTTACACGCTTTTCAACCCGAGGACTTCTTTCTTGTTCTTCCATTCTCATTGTTACTTTTTGGTTCTTACACATATTACTACTATTTTTCTCAGAATTTCGAATATCTCTCATTATTCCACAATGCGTAACGGTTTTTATAGGCCGATAAATTCTAAGAACCTGCCTTGATTTTTCTTTTCTCTTACTTTCATTATGAATCACAATGTCTGAATCGACTCTGTGTTTCCTTCAACTTTGCGAAAGCCAAACAGACCATCATCTACCAGTCTTCTTTTCCAATATACGAAAATATACACTACTCCAGTATGCTCTTTGTTATCTCTGTACAATTCCTTTAAGTAGTTAACTCATGGTTCTTGTCCTATAATGTGGTGGCACGGTGTGCACCTCACTGGCATACATGCACCACACAATGATAGCTTGCCATCTGTTCCTGCAGACTCAGTACTCATATACTGTTGCTGGAGCTCATATCGTGCAATGAGACGTTGTCCGTGACTTTTGGTAAGTTTAATCATCATGGAGGGCGCTGTTTTTGAGACCACATTCAGTGGTTCTTACTTCCGGCCTGATAACGTCATACGTTCTGGCGCAATTTGCGAGGGATGTTGATGGCACCATTCAGCCTACTTACAGTTTGACAGTACACACAGTTGGTGGATTACTATTATTTGGACAGTGAATGTCCATTCTCCAGTTCATCCCCACATCTGGGTCCCATAAGATGTAATTCATGTGAGTAGTCTGTTAGTAATTGGGAAAATGTCCCCGTTGTTTAACATATGTTTCCCTTTTGTATTCAGATACCCACCTGAAGATGTGGCTTCAAGTTATGAAACAGGTTGTGTTTCCAAATGAAGGATCTTACATACAGCTGTTTCAGCTTTCGCTCCACAAGATGTACATTCACATCTGCAATGGCCCTGAACACAAAGTTGTATCCATTGACTTCTAAAGCCCAGGGGTGGAAGTTGAAGGCAGGTCCAGGTCAGGTTCCCATGGAACGCCAATCCACAACGGGGTCAATAGCAGCTTGGTGAGTGTGTGCCTTTCTGATACTCAATGGGCTTTAGTGAAACAGTGTTAAAGAACCAAACATTTATTGTTCGATAATTCGCTGATGTTGTGATGGCGTCCTAGGCTGCCTGGGACAGCGAGGCAATAGAGGAATGTGCTTTGCCAGCAATGCGCTGAAGCCATCACATGGTTCACGTGGTTGCTGCTGAGATGACAGATGTGGTACAAGGCTGCTGAACTGCGGTGGCTCTGGGTGTCAGCCATGCCACAAGCGGCAGGCAGCGGTTTTGTGGAGTCAAGGTGTGTCACACGGGCACCTACAAGCAGCAGAGCGGCAGGCAAAAGTGGAGGCTGTCCACAGGAGCAGAATGTGGGCAACAGAAACGCACATACTACCGCTAACGGAAGAGCAGCTGCACGTCTGGACCTGTAAGATAAGTCACTAGGTGGGTCACTGATTGAGGGTGAATAAAACCTTCCCATTGGTCTCTTCATGGATGGCGATACTACGGCTAACAGTGTTTAAGTCCCTAAGTTGGTACTTGCTGTTCCATAGAAGTGTGTACACAGCTAGAGAAGCTGATGGTAGACCAACCAGGCTGGTTCATCACACCAAAAGTGAGCAATAATTATATGAGATTGGCCCCAGCGTGTTACCCTGCTGTACTAGTTTCTTATCCCACAACTCATAACATCGCAGTGTCGTGGACATGGAGAAATCAAGCCATCGAAGTTGTAGCGCTCTGTCTCTCTGATACGTCTGTAGTTTGGCGCTTTCGACTGGCCAGCTCATCTATGGGCTGAGGTAACCAGTTCATGGTCTGCCCGCAATACTGTGATATCAGTGATCTCCCATTTTTGAGTTTCTGCTTGGTTATTATGGCTTCAACTGTTTTCACTTGCGTTACCAAGAAAGGTGACTGAGAGTTTACTGCCCAAATATATTATCTTGCAATGAAATGGAGTATAAGTGAGTGAGCCATGCACAGGTCGTGTTCATTCTGTTAATTACTTGGCATCTTGTCATTGTGGTAATGGCATCTCGTTTCTTATTCGATTTACTGGCGTCACTAAGTTTCTGGCTTGGATGCCATTGAGTGGTAGCAGCAGAGCTTATCGATATGGGTACTGTGGTACTAACTTTGGAGCGACTGCTAATATTTCCGTGTCGCGTGGTGTCGAGTGGAGAGTAGCGAACGGACATCAGGTCGGTTGGGGGCGCAGCAGCGAGGGCAAGCCGGGGCTGCTGGCAGCGTGCTGCCACTGCCGGATCGAGGAGGGGTAGCTGCGAGAGCGACGACTTTCTTTGCACACAGAACCCTGGACGTTTGGGTGAAGAGTTAACTACTGACGCAACCTCGACTATTCTGAGATCTCGCCTTTGGTCTGCGGGTTGTGCCCCCAGGGCCACTGAGCCTGGCGGTAACGAGTGAAGTGTTTCGAGGCGGTGAAATACAGCACTGTATCGATAAGCGCTGCTGCTGCCAGTCACGGGCAGGCAAGCCAGCACCTTACTGACGCCAGTAAATCGAATAAGAAACGAGATGCCATAACCGCAGTGACAAGATGCCAAGCAATAAACGGCATGAACACGAGCCGCGCACGGCTCAGTGAGTGTGAGACATGTGTGCACTACTGTAATGTTGTCGATGACGAGGAGAGATGAAGGAGAGGTTGAAACCCTGATGCCAGCACGTAGCCTGTGCCTCTCAAATAGCGGTAAGGGAACCGCTGAGCTGATGGATGGATCACAATGGATAGTGTTACATAAAACCATGCGCACAAGTTTGAAATTAAACCCACATTCCCAGCAGAAACTGTACACCACCACCTCCTCAACAGTTGCTGACCAAATCTGTCAGCCAAGGATTATTCCGTCACCAGGATTCAATTCGCAACCTCTGAGCATAGCACCACATCACAAGCATCCATAGAGAACTCAGCTACAAACGTAGGTATGCTTTTCATATTAATGTAATTTCAACATTAGGTACTTAAAACTGTTTAAAATATGTCACGGGGCTTGTCAGAGCATGAGTAAATGCTCGAGTCCTGTCAGACACTCACGGCAAATTACCAACTAATTTTCTCGTAGAAGCCCCACAGTATGTAGACTTCAGCACAAACATTTGCTACAGGGTGTGGGAGCGACTCGTGTCGAACAGAACTAGTTAGCACTTGCTGGCGGCTTCGCAAACGACGGAGCGCCGACCTTTTGTAAACATGTGGCCGCTTGAGATGCAAGGCGTGCGCTCATCCGCTCGCCCACGCGGCCCAGAACAATGGCGGCAGCGGTCGCAGCACGACCAGCGCTGCGCTGTCGCGGCCGAGAGATATCGCGGAAGGGCCGAGCGGCTCCCATTGTGCGGCCCGGGCCCGGGGACAATGTACCGGCTGTCAGCCGGCGCGGCGCTCAGGCGACGGCGCTCTGCCGCCTCGGGCATGAGAAAGGCCGTTGCTCCGGACATTCTGCGCCTAGCTGCATCTTCCGCGGACCAGCACTGGACAGCTTACCGTTACCCCGTAGAAAGTCCCTTTTATTTTCAAATTGGGTCATCAGATTATGTCAGTACCAACTTCGACAGGACAGAGTAGTTCAAGCACATGGTTTCGCCCCGTAACATTGTAATACTCGCCACACCTATGGGACATTGTGCATAGTAGGGTCCGTTTGAAGGATCCTATGGAAGGCGTCTCGGTCCAACCTGGAGACGGTGGGTCAGACTTTCTATATTATTTCTGAGTGGACTGTCTTACCCATTATCTCAGCTGCTTTTGTTGCACCTGTTGAAAATAATCAACATTTAAATCGGTAAGGGAACGTAGAGAGAAGTTTTAGATGATGGAGGTGATCTGCAGGACTTAGAGCAGAGTACAATGGGAGCGACAGGCTGTCGCCTGCCTCCACTTTTTCCTTTTCTCACTTTGCTGTAGTGACTCTTCGGTGCAAGCGAACCATCATCCACCAAAACTCTCCCAGTAAAAGTTTAACAGACATTCTAAACGTGGGAAGTTGTCCGCTGCCCTGGCGGGAAGAACACGTATTAGTAAATACACTCCTGGAAATGGAAAAAAGAACACATTGACACCGGTGTGTCAGATCCACCATACTTGCTCCGGACACTGCGAGAGGGCTGTACAAGCAATGATCACACGCACGGCACAGCGGACACACCAGGAACCGCGGTGTTGGCCGTCGAATGGCGCTAGCTGCGCAGCATTTGTGCCGCCGCCGTCAGTGTCAGCCAGTTTGCCGTGGCATACGGAGCTCCATCGCAGTCTTTAACACTGGTAGCATGCCGCGACAGCGTGGACGTGAACCGTATGTGCAGTTGACGGACTTTGAGCGAGGGCGTATAGTGGGCATGCGGGAGGCCGGGTGGACGTACCGCCGAATTGCTCAACACGTGGGGCGTGAGGTCTCCACAGTACATCGATGTTGTCGCCAGTGGTCGACGGAAGGTGCACGTGCCCGTCGACCTGGGACCGGACCGCAGCGACGCACGGATGCACGCCAAGACCGTAGGATCCTACTCAGTGCCGTAGGGGACCGCACCGCCACTTCCCAGCAAATTAGGGACACTGTTGCTCCTGGGGTATCGGCGAGGACCATTCGCAACCGTCTCCATGAAGCTGGGCTACGGTCCCGCACACCGTTAGGCCGTCTTCCGCTCACGCCCCAACATCGTGCAGCCCGCCTCCAGTGGTGTCGCGACAGGCGTGAATGGAGGGACGAATGGAGACGTGTCGTCTTCAGCGATGAGAGTCGCTTCTGCCTTGGTGCCAATGATGGTCGTATGCGTGTTTGGCGCCGTGCAGGTGAGCGCCACAATCAGGACTGCATACGACCGAGGCACACAGGGCCAACACTCGGCGTCATGGTGTGGGGAGCGATCTCCTACACTGGCCGTACACCACTGGTGATCGTCGAGGGGACACTGAATAGTGCACGGTACATCCAAACCGTCATCGAACCCATCGTTCTACCATTCCTAGACCGGCAAGGGAACTTGCTGTTCCAACAGGACAATGCACGTCCGCATGTATCCCGTGCCACCCAACGTGCTCTAGAAGGTGTAAGTGAACTACCCTGGCCAGCAAGATCTCCGGATCTGTCCCCCATTGAGCATGTTTGGGACTGGATGAAGCGTCGTCTCACGCGGTCTGCACGTCCAGCACGAACGCTGGTCCAACTGAGGCGCCAGGTGGAAATGGCATGGCAAGCCGTTCCACAGGACTACATCCAGCATCTCTACGATCGTCTCCATGGGAGAATAGCAGCCTGCATTGCTGCGAAAGGTGTATATACACTGTACAAGTGCCGACATTGTGCATGCTCTGTTGCCTGTGTCTATGTGCCTGTGGTTCTGTCAGTGTGATCATGTGGTGTATCTGACCCCAGGAATGTGTCAATAAAGTTTCCCCTTCCTGGAACAATGAATTCACGGTGTTCTTATTTCAATTTCCAGGAGTGTATATACACCATATACATAGTACGATATCTGACTTAACAATAAAGAACATGTATAGCTTGATACAGAGATAAGTAAGAGAGCCATACACTGATCAGCCAGAACACTGTGACCACCCGCCTACTATCGATATAAACCCGTCAAGGCGATAGCAGTGTCTCCAGGCGCGGAATTACTGCGCCAGACACACGTACGGTGCAATTAGTACCAGTGAATGCACTGTCTTTATGTAATACGGGGAAGCACACAAACTATCTGAGTTTGACCGAGGGCACATTGTGATGGTCCGGAGGCTCTGCATGAGCATTTCAGAAACGTCATGACTTGTTTGGTGTTCGAGGAGTGCTGTGGTGAGTGTCTTCAACATGTGGCGAAAGCAAGATGAAACCATGTCCGGATGTCGCGAGGTTGCGAGGCTACCCATCATTACAGACGTCGGACGTCATAGGCTGGGAAGACTGATAAAACTGGACAGGTGGCGAACTGTAGCGTAACTAACATCAGATTTTAAGTTTGGGGAGAATACATATGTGCCTGCACACACAGTGCACAAAACACTCCAAATGATGGGCATCCACAGCTCACAACCTATGCATCTGCCAATGATAACGCCAAGATAACGGCAACTACGACTGAAATAGGCACGGGACTATCGGCACTGGACATTGACGGAATGGCAGAGTGTTTCTTGATCTGATACCTTCTTCATAATGCCGATGGGAGGGCTGGAATCCGTCATC
The DNA here is from genome assembly GCF_023864275.1 of Schistocerca cancellata. NCBI lineage: Eukaryota > Metazoa > Arthropoda > Insecta > Orthoptera > Acrididae > Schistocerca > Schistocerca cancellata. The sequence continues at coordinate 460,405,636 of NC_064630.1, forward strand.
CTTGACACCTGTATTGTTGGACGGAGGCAAGCTAGCGGCGGCTCCATTATTCTCTGGGGAACATTCGTGTCGGCACCCGTGGGTCCAGTGGAGCTCGTACAAGGCACCATGACGGCCGAGGGGTACGGTACACTGGTTGCAGAGCACATACACCCCTTCATTAGGTCATGTTTCTCGGCGCCAGTGGCATTTTTCACTAAGGTAATGCACCATGTCACAAGGCCAGAAGTGTGATGAAGCGGTTGGAGGAACACAGTGGCGAGTTCCAATTAATGTGCTGTCCACCCTTTCTCCTCCCCAATCAGCAAGATCTGGATCCAATTGGACATATCTGGGATGTGACTGACTGTGGCGTCGGGGCTCATCACTCCCCTCCCCAGAATTTTCGGGAATCAGGTGATTTATGTTTGCAGCTGTGCTGCCAACTTTCTCTGTCAACCTACCAAGGACTAACTGCCTCCATGCCATGACACGACACTGGTGTTATCCGTAACAAAGATGGACATACCGGCTAATAGGTAGGTGGTCATAATTTTCTGACTGATCTGTGTACATCTCCGGTATTAGAAAAGGTTTATACAACTAAAGATAGTATAAGGAAAGGAGGCCTGAAATGTGGAGGTGAAGGAGGCAGTCTCTCTGTGACGAGTTTCGAAGGTGTTAGAGGTGATAGGAAAGCCAGCCTATTCAAATACGAGTGTTAGTGGTTCACACAAGCAGTAACCAGAAGACACGGTGGACGTGCCTCAGGCGCGCCAGTACTTGTACTGTACGACACAAATAGCGATGCTGAAACACAACAAATTCGTCGTTGTTGTATTTGTTGTTGTTGTTGTTGTTGTCTTCAGTCCGAAGACTGGTATGATGCAGCTCTCCATGTTACTCGAACCTGCACAAGCTTCTTCAACTCCGAGTATCTACTGTGACCTACATCCTTTAAATTTGCGTAATCTACGTTTCTAGCATTTGTAGACTTAGAGAAAGCTTTTGACAATGTTGACGGGAATACTCTCTTTCAAATTCTGAAGGTGGCAGGGGTAAAATATAGGCAGCGAAAGGCTATTTACAATTTGTACAGAAACCAGATGGCAGTTATAAGAGTCGAGGGACATGAAAGGGAAGCAGTGGTTGGGAAGGGAGTGAGACAGGGTTGTAGCCTCTCCCCGATGTTATTCAATCTGTATATTGAGCAAGCAGTGAAGGAAACAAAAGAAAAATTAGGAGTAAGTATTAAAATCCATGGAGAAGAAAAAAAACTTTGAGGTTTGCCAATGACATTGTAATTCTGTTAGAGACAGCAAAGGACTTGGAAGAGCAGTTGAATGGAATGGATAGTGTCTTGAAAGGAGGATATAAGATGAACATCAACAAAAGCAAAACGAGGATAATGGAATGTAGTCGAATTAAGTCGAGTGATGCTGAGGGTACTAGATTAGGAAATGAGACACTTAAAGTAGTAAAGGAGTTTTGCTATTTGGGGAGCAAAATAACTGATGACGGTCGAAGTAGAGAGGACATGAAATGTAGACTGGCAATAGCAAGGAAAGCGTTTCTGAAGAAGAGAAATTTGTTAACATCGAGTATTGATTTAAGTGTCAGGAAGTCGTTTCTGAAAGTATTTGTGTGGAGTGTAGGCATGTATGGAAGTGAAACATGGACGATAAATAGTTTAGACAAGAAGAGAATAAAAGCTTTCGAAATGTGGTGTTACAGAAGAATGCTGAAGATTAGATGAGTGGATCAAATAACTAATGGGAGGTGTTGAATAGGATTGGGGGGGGGGGGGGGGGGGGGAGAGAAGTTTGTAGCACAACTTGACTAGAAGAAGGGATCGGTTGGTAGGACATGTTCTGAGGCATCAACAGATCACCAATTTAGTATTGGAGGGCAGCGTGGAGGGTAGAAATCGTAGAGGGAGACCAAGAGATGAATACAGTAAGCAGATTCAGAAGGATGTAGGTTGCAGTAGGTACTGGGAGATGAAGAAGCTTGCACAGGATAGAGCAGCATGGAGAGCTGCATCAAACCAGTCTCAGGACTGAAGACCACAACAACAACATTCATCTGTTGGTCTCCCGCTATATTTTTGCCTCTCACATTTCTCTCCAACGGGTAAAATGTAAATGTCGTGTGACTAGGCCTCCCGTAGGGTAGACCGTTCGCCGTGTGCAAGTCTTTCGATTTGACGCCACTGCGGCGGCTTGCGCATCGATGGGATGAAATGATGATGATTAGGACAACACATCACCCAGTCCCTGAGCAGAGAAAATCTCCGACCCAGCCGGGAATCGAACCAGGGCACTTAGGATTGCCATTCTGTCGCGCTGATCACTTTTTTTGTCTCATTTTGTTCTACATTGTTCGTTGAATTTGTTCGGGGCGGACGTCCGAAGATACCCGTTAGGTTCTTAGTTGATCAATTCACTCAGTTCTTTTATGACAGAGGATAGCTAACCCTCTGACCGAACACGCTGAGCTACCGTTCCGGCCCACTCAGCTACCGGGGCGGGTGATTCCTTGATATCTAATATGCGTTAGTTTCAATTCAATTTGTTGTCAAAAATTCTTGGCCTTGGAAACTCTAAACAGGTCATACATAAACGTTAACCACGGTGACATACAATATTTTATATTATGTGTACAGTAGTAAATCACGTTAACAGCAACCAATAGTAATATTAATGTAGAAATACGTTAAACAGAACGTCAGAAAAATAAGAATCAATTTTCAAAAAATGGTTCAAATGGCTCTGAGCGCTATGGGACTAAACATCTGAGGTCATCAGTCCATTAGAACTCAGAACTACTTAAACCTAACCACACACATCCATGCCCGAGGCAGGATTCGAACCTGCGACCGTAGACTGAAGCGCCTAGAACCACTCGGCCACAACGGCCTGCCAAGAATCAGTTTTAAAAAACAACATAAAATAAAGGGAATTAAGTTAAGTTACAAGTAAATAACTTCCATCTTACGTTACTAGATATTTTGCTGGCAGATTCGGAAGAACTCGAGGATTTCCGACTAACTACAACTACACCTACCTCTAGACCTGTTGTTGCTACACTGTTCAACATCACCCACACTGGTACGTGCGTGCCTCGCCAATCCTCGAGACTATGCATGCCCTTGTGGGTGACCATAGCATTCTTCCTTGTCTTTTTAGTTTATTTTTATTTTTTCTTTCTTAATTAAACTTATATGCTCCTATCATTATCTATAATTGAGGAAACGCTTCTTTTGTCCTGATGACATTATTTTGAGATTCAGAGTGTTCATTTGATCTTATAAAAATTAGGCGGTTGCCTTCTAGATATCCGAAGTGCTATCATATAGACTTTAGTCCACAAATTTTAGTCACCTACAGTTGTTTGGAGATCACATTTTAGCTGTCTACAGTCTCTCTCTCTCTCTACTTGAAAAAGAGGACATCTGTGAATGACATGATCAGCAGAACCTTGCTTTCAACATTCACAGACTGGTGCGTTATTACATCCCACTCGCTGCGGATGTCTGGGATATGGACTGTGACCCGTTAATAGTGGCACTATATCTCGAGCAGCAACAATGTCGCGCAGTTTGAACCGGTTCTTGATGCTTGGGACTACGCTGTACACGGACCTTGCAATGCTCCTAGCTTCCCAGCCAGACTGCCATTCATCTCACATTCAGGCTCGTAAATGTCTTTTATCCGTAAAATGTGTTCCCGTGGTCTGGTACAAACGATCATATTGCTCAGATCCTAATCAACACAGCGCTGCCCTGTAACGTATCACGATATCCATCGGACATATCCCGAAGATTACCAGTTACCATCTTCAGGGTTAGTCGAAAGGCAACGGTAAGCCTTAAAAGAATGCTGCGCTGAATTTGTCGCAGTTTTCTTTTGTAGCTGCCTAGCCTATGGCGATGCGCCCTGATGCTGGCAGGGAATCACACAATGGCGTTGTAGATACGACTGCACCACATTCAGCGGTAATTTATAGTCAGTATTGCCAGCAGGGGCAACCTTATGCATAATTTTGGCCGCATTCTGAGTAACAGATTTTACTCGTTCTAGGAAGTTTCTTTTCTCACCTAGAAGAATGCTTAGATATCTACAAAGAGTGCTGCGTTTTACACGTGTTCCTTATAGCCTCGGGGAAGAAGCAAGAGAAAAATATTCCCTTTAGAAGTATGTATGTGGTATTATGAACAGCTATAGTCAGTTTGTTGCTCTTGAGCCAATGCTGCGACTGAGCAATTACATCATTCGCGCTTCCCTTGAAGTCTCTCCCTGGAGTCTGCAGACACAACTATTAGGATTTACGTATGCGACAACGCCTTCAGTAGCACCTGCCCTGTCTAACCTGTAGTAGGGGTTCAATTCCATGATTCCTGAACAGTTGACCACTAATGGAACCTCGAGGACAGCCCTTGGTAACCTCTGCCCAGCAAGCTACTGAACGCTATGTCCACTACAATAATCTATAAAGCTATTATAGAGACATTTGGGGACCGCGAGATCTCGAAGGCGTGCGAACATCGCAAGCAACCAAAGACTGTCGAATGCACCTGCGATGTCAATCATGAGTGCAACTGCATATTTCCTTCTTGAATTTTCTACAATCTGAAGAGCTCTATTAACCACATATATTGACTTACCTTTCCTGAATCTACCTTGACCGGGGTTTAGACGCAAGAGCTTCCTGTGCGACTGCAACCGATCACAGAGCAGAAGTTCCTGAACTTAGGTCAAGGCGTTTAATAAGCATATAGGTTTATAGATTTTCGGTGATACCAGGTTTTATCCTTTCCAGTTTTAATCACTACTGCTCCAACTGTTTTCCATAACGCCGCGATCCTACCTATTCGCAACGCCTCGTTTAGTAATGTTCTCACATATGGCACTCTCAGTGGACATCCCATCCGCACGATCTCTGGGTAGACGTCATCAGGAGCTTGGAACTTACGACAGAAACTTCTTCTTGAGCGAAAGGTATCACCAAGGTCTGAATATCATACTAACTTTCTAGTTCACTACTAAGTTGTGCATGTATTTCAGTATTGTGTCTGTGTTATCATCTGGAAGTAGGGCGGTCAGAAGGTACTCTGCTGACTCCCAGCCGTCATTTAGCCATCCCTTACGAACCGTGGACATGGTAATAGATCCCTGAACCTTTTCAGTCAGGAATTTATACGGCCTTTCCTACATGTCACGTTGCAGTTGCCTTTGTAGAAATTTCTCCCAGTGCATTCTTTTAGACTCCTGAAACAAAATATTGTAGTGCATCTTCATTTCCCTATGTTCGTGGAGCCTAGCAGTGCGCTCCGATTGACTTACAGCACGTTGATAAGCAATTCTTCTGGAGCTTACCCTTCGCCTCAGCGTGGAATGTTCTGGGCTCCAAGAGGTTGTAGCCTTTATCTTTTTCTTAGGAATATTATTGTCCTGTGTTCTTTGCAAGAGTTCATTTAGTAGCTGCGCACCCAAATCTACACGTGCCGGAAGCGATTCCATTGGAAATGCTGCGAGGTAGGTGACTTAGCCTTCTCGTTTCCCTAATGTCAAACCTAATCCTGCTTTCCTCTGTTTAGCTGCCTGTGTCACTGTCTTTTCTCTCTCACATGACAGTGGGCAATGAATGGCCAGAATGCATGGCAAAATGAAGCGGTATCGATTGATGTGGGCGCAGACTTTTCATTGCCCATAATCTGCAATTTTGCGTATTGAAACGTACTTGGAGACGAAAATGAGCTTCGCCTGTCCATAGGCTGTTTCTAGATCTCAGTTTGTGGTAGTAAACAGTGGGTAGCATACTGAATAAGTCATGCAGCAGTCTCACGATAGTTGAAAATAGATTTCATTGTTGCTTTATTGCCTCTAGGGCAATTAAAAACCTTTTTTCCATCCGATGTGATACGGTTTTGCCGCGGTGGATGGGCTTAACTAACACTGACACAACTGGTGAACGCCAAACTTGTTTTGTCATACACTTTGCACAGAACGGTTGGTTTAATGTGCAACTCACATCTTAGCTATTGTAATACGATTAATCTATTAGTTGTGGCCGAACCAATTTATGTTATGACGCTTACTGCGCAGGCTACTAGAAAAATTTTCTTGCTCTTTTTTTTTTTTGTTTCCATAACATTTCCCTCTTCTTCGATAATATTCTGTTCAAACATGCCGAAGTGGCCGTGCGGTTAAAGGCGCTGCAGTCTGGAACCGCAAGACCGCTACGGTCGCAGGTTCGAATCCTGCCTCGGGCATGGATGTTTGTGATGTCCTTAGGTTAGTTAGGTTTAACTAGTTCTAAGTTCTAGGGGACTAATGACCTCAGCAGTTGAGTCCCATAGTGCTCAGAACCATTTGAACCATTTTGTTCAAACATGAGTCATTCTGAGCAGCATGTCTTTTCTTATAGTGGCTTGAAAGTAGAGCTTCAATTTTCAGCACTCTGTATAGTACATTTGTGCTTGTTTAGTTATTTATACTATATTTAAATGTGTAATGATTTTACTGGAACAAACAGAACATTTTGTTAGTAAATGATCTTATAATATGCCCAGCGGTAAGCAACACTTGAGCATGAAAGTCATCCAAGCTTTCCTTCAATATTTTCAAGGTGATACAGCCTAGTGGCGACCTGATTTTGCAACTGTTAATTGCTACAGAAGAATTATGGTGGTTAGATGTATACCTCATGTAATTAATCTAAAAATTGGTTCAAATGGCTCTGAGCACTATAGGACTTAACATCTATGGTCAGCAGTCCCCTAGAACTTAGAACTACTTAAACCTAACGACAGAACACAACACCCAGTCATCACGAGGCAGAGAAGATCCCTGACCCCGCCGGGCATCGAACCCGGGAACCCGGGCGTGGGAAGCGAGAACGCTACCGCACGACCACGAGCTGCGGGCTGTAATTAATCAGGAGGTTCTTAATAGAACTGGGGAGAAAATAAATGTGTGGCATATTTTGACTAAAAACGGGATCGGTTGATAGGAGACATTCTGAGAAATCAAGGGGTCACTAGTTTACTGTTAGAGGGAAACGTGGGGGCAAAAATCGTAGAGGGACACAGAGAGATAAATACAGTATGTAACTTCTAAACGATGTAGGTTGCAGTAGTTATTCGGAGATGAATATATTTGCATGGGATAGAGTAACATGGAAAGCTGCACCATACCAGTCTTCGGAATGAAGACCAAAACAACAACAACAACAATATGATTGCATTTTTTCAGAATCGCCAGTCGTTTCGCAAAACAGCCAAGGAGACTCTCACACTGTAAGATGCGCACCAGTGAGAGAGAGAGAGAGGGCAGCAAAAAAGAAAACAGAGGAAGTCACATAAGCAGCAGAGGGTAGTTCCTGTATTTCTTTCTTTTCCCCCTCACCTCTGTTTCATTCACTAATGGTGCATAGGAAGATGTTTGTCGGTAAACGTCAGTATTAGCTATGTTTACTCTGTTTTTCTCATTGTGAGCATTTCATAAAAGGTACGTAGAGGAAAATATGTTGCCCGACACTACTCACTTGGAATTTCTATTGTAAATCTCACCGTAATGCACAATGCTTCTCTAGCCCGCAGCTCGTGATCTAGTTGTGGGAGAGTCTTCAAAATATTGATTGCGAAAGTTCAAAACAACAACGGTATCCTCTTCAGAGTAGATAAGGCAAGCAGCCAAGAAGCTAAGAAGAGAAATCCAAACTCCAATATGAAACATCGAAAAACACGGAAAGGAAGGGCCATGAAACCGCGTCAGTCTCTGTGTTGCATGTCAAATAAGAAGATGCTTGGGGGCAATACATTGCATCCTGGGTAAAAGACACAGGGGACCGACAGCCTAAGTTCAACTGTTCAGTGAAGTAATGATGATGTGACACAGAATGACGTTTAGATCTACGATATTTCCGAACAGGGGCAAAAACTTGATAGTAGCGAATCCACTCTCCCCCCCCCCCCCCTCTCCTCCCACTCGAGCGTTTGAGACAGGACGTCAAAAGTTAAGAAAATAGATTTTTCAAAAAATATCCGTTTTGTAGTGCACATCGTTCTGAAGAGTTTGATTTATGAAACATTCATGTTCGAGGAAATGTAAGACATGTTATTTGGTCTTAAGTGTGACAAAGTAGAGTGTCACGCCTCTTCACACGCCATTCTTCTATCGCACGTCACTGTGTTTGTTCTGTGGAATTCAAACGTGTGTATTTTATAATGCAGGCCATCAAACTTATCTTAAGGGAGTGGAAATTAAAATGTCCTGTGGTACCTCTCCTACTCCCAGTCGGACGGATTGAAATCCTACCCCATTTAGAAAAAAACAATTAATACTGGGTGGGACTATTTGTGACCCGGAAAATAAGAATTCTTCAGAAAATTAGGTCTCTTTATTGCCTATTAGGTAATAACTTTCCTTTTTGTGTGACAGAAAATTGAATATAGGACACAAAAATCCAGCAAAGACAAGAGACAAGCAAGGCAGTACTTATTTCTTCAACCCTCATATCCCAGCATTTTTCTCTCTCTAATCTTGCTACAGCATTACACGGCGTGCTTTCCTTTCTGCGAAATAATCTATTACCTCATCAAAGTTCATCAAACGTTTTGCTACACGAAAAACCAATATGTCGTTGTCTAATACTGAAATAGCTGTTAACAGGAATAGTGCCCGAAGAATGGTGTGGTTTCTCGATTTGATTACGTCTGTTGTGTCACTGTTTGCTAGATATAACACAACAGGCCAATTAATATTGCAGCAATTGAAACACGTACCAAGTAAGCGAGACTGTTTTGGCACAGATGGTCATTTTTATCTAACCCATTAACCTAAATAACAAGACAGAATAAAATTCACGAAGTACCAACATCAAGTGTCCATTAGACCTACTACAAGCAAAAAGTTGTTAGCAAATAATTTCAGATTTAGTTCATATGCACCAGTTTCTGAAGCATGAGATCGGTAAGTAGTAGCAGTTCGAAATTTTTAGATAAATTTGGAATCGTCATATTCCTCCCGTTTCTTCCCCTTCCTCGTTCTAAAAAACAATCTTGTCGTCACTAATTCTGTAACTATTCTTGTCGTGAAAACTTATTCCTCGGTTACCTTCACCAACCCTGCCAGAATCACCGGTTTCGTTATGCTGCGTTTAATCTCCGGTTAGGCGTAATTACCTGATCGTACCACTCGTTTTGCACGCTATTCCGAAAATAGAACTTAATCGGCTGCTAAGCGGGGACTGTTGAACTGGCCCTTAGCAGTCAAGCGATCTTGCAAAAATTTTCTGTCAAAATTTCATTTTCTTGGATACACTGAGTAGATAATATGAAATCTTTCTCATCTGTTGTTTCTGTTATCGGTTTATTTCCACTCTGGTAGTCTGAAACCAATAATTCTAACAACGCTGATCATTTACACACGAAATTAACCACACAAACAAACAGCTATTGGCATTCACCCGTTCGGGTTTATTCACCTCAGCTCGTATAGCGCCGTCCCCTTTTGTCTGAGGGAAAGTTTTTTTTTATGTGACGGGGAATCCCCTGGCAGAGACATCACGCATTCAAAGATCAACTGATGATTCCTTCAGAAATCAACTTAGAATGTGTTAAAAAATGTACAAAAACCGACAGGTTTGCTTTAAAATCATGTGAATAATCGATAGACCAACGTGCGCTGGATGCTAGACTCTTTGTGAAACAAGGTATTTTTCTTCAATAATATAGATTTAGCGACCCCTGAAATTGACGCCCCCCCCTCCCTTGCCCCCTTAGATACGGGCCTGCACAGATGTGGAAAGCTATGTAGCAGAATGAAGGTTTCCAGGATCACCTTAGGGTAGAAAGATGGAAAATACGAGTCAATCCGAAACTGGGAACAAAACAGGAAATAAATAAAACATATACTCTGTGATACAGGACCAAGGCCAAAAACAAATATCAGTAGTAGCCCTAAGTTTCTAAGGAAATCTAATTTCAATAAATTTTAAAATGTGAGAGATCCCATTTGGGTATATAGACCGACGTGACGAAAGTCATGGGAGTCGTCCTAATATCGTGTCGACCTCCTTTTGCCAAGTGTAGTGCAGTAACTCGATGTGGCTTGGACTCAACAAGTCGTTGGAACGACCCTGCAAAAATAATGAGTAGTCCATAATTGCGAATGTATTGCGGGTGCAGTATTTTGTGCACGAACTGGAGAGTGTACAAGCCTCTTCTGGCCTGTCTCCTCTCATTCTTTTCAATTTTGTTTGTTCGATATTTTATTAATGTGCCTCTGTGGGGTGGGTTCGAGAAAGATCAGTGCTGCAAATGAAACCGGTAATGAGGACTCTGATTTTAGTTCATGATATTTCAACCGGTGTTTGGACATTGCTTGTTGTTCTGTCCTTTTTTGGGCGAGCTGGGGCTGCACGAAAGCCACCTTCATTGAGTGTGGCAGAAAAACGTGAGGTCGGGTCGGGCCGACATTTCTGCGAATAGGCGTAGGAGTGGACAATAGCATGTGGCGGCTCCTCAGGAAGGCCGACCTGCTACGGCTCTTGGCCACTGTTTAGGCTTGCAGTGATGGCGAGCGCGACTTTCTGAGCCAGCGTTAAACGTTTTATTGATGTTTCCAGGCTGGGATTCGCTTGCCAACGACAGGTGTTAGCATTTTTCAGTGGTTCTCAGACTCTGAGGTCTGAAGCGAAGGAACTCTTGACGCACTGGCGTCTAGCATCCTGGGCATGATTCGTTTTCGGCAGCAGTTTTCACGGCTGCTTTCGCGCGTCCCGCAAAGTACAGGGGATTGACTGGACAACTAAAGAAGCAATGTGACATCAGAGAGACCTACTTAAAAATGTCGTCAACGTCCACGATGGGCACAAGCAATTGCCATCCAGCTTGATGGGATTTTATGGACTGCAAGGAACACAGATTACTGACGCATTTTCCTGCAGCCTCCTACGATAGGAAACATTCTAGCGTAGTAGGGCCTTCAGGCACTAGTTTTCTGTGTCCGTGCGCTGTGCGCGAGAAGGGGAGTCTGCTCTGGACCGCCGGGGAGATGTATTAAAAGTGTCTTCTTCTGGAGCTACTCTTGCACAGATTTAGGGGTAAGGGTGTCTCGGTGGTCCACAATTTATCTCACCAAGTTTTATCCGTGATCATCGACCATCAGAGAGTCCAGCAGTACAGGGGTCAGTGGCTGCACCATCTGACTGCTATCTGATGTCCATACACTGCCCGAGATCTTGGTGGTAAAGTATTTGGAGCATCGCCATAATAGGGCCCTGCAATTCTTGTCTGATGCTTTAGGCAGCATATGCACACGTTTTGGCGCTACAGTACCTACAATTTTGCATGTGGATTTTTCTCAGAGTTCTCATTTACGATGGGTATTCTGTCGCACAGTCGGGGTTTATGATTATTTCTGTTGATTGATCCACTCATAATGAATTACCGAATTCAGTATTTCAGAGTAGGTGCCGCTTTAAAAATCTGCCAACTATTTATTCTCAACACCACTATTTTGTGCATCTTGTGCCTTTGTTCAATGAATCACACATTTGGATGTTTATTAGAGAACATAAATCTCTCTGTGATATTTAATTTGTTTATCATTTAATAGTCACATGATAATTTCATTTTCTAGCTATTTTTTTGTACTTATTGGGCATAGAGATTGATAATAACTTTAAATTGTAGTTCGTATGCAACCATTTTTACTATTCATCTACAGGATTATTTTACTAATTTTCTAATATTTTATTTCTCCATTGTGCATAAGTTAAGGTGGTAATTAAAGGGGAGGGTTTGGTTGAGCGTAAGAGCAGCTCTCAATTCAGTTGAGTCCAAGTGTTACACACACTTATCCACGCCAGCACCTCACAAACTGACCTCTCGATTATAGGCCGGAAATGTTCAATGGACCTATGGGGGGCGATTTGGGTGGCCAAATCATTCGTTCGAATTGCCCAGCATCTTTTTCAAACAAGTCGCGAACAATTGTGGCCCGGTGACATGGCGGAATGTCAACCGTAAAAATTGCATCGTTGCTTGGTTACATGAAGTCCATGCATAGCTGCAAATCGTTTACAAGTAGCCCAACATAACAATTTCCAGTCAATTATCGGTTCAGTTGGACAGGCGACCCAGTCCATTCCATGTAAAACAGCCTACACCATTATGGAGCCGCCACCAGCTTCCACAGTACCTTATTGACAACTTGGGTCCATGGTTTCGTGGGCTCTGCGCCACACTCGAACCCTACCAACTGAAATCGGTACTAATATGACCATGCAACGGTTTTCCAGTCGTCTAGGGTCCCACAGATATTATCACGTGCACACGAGAGGCGCTGCAGGCGATAGTATGCTGTTAGCAAAGGCAATCGCGTCGGTCGCCTGCTGCCATAGCCAATTAACGGCAAATTTCAGCGCACTGTTCTAACGGATACATTCATCGTACGTCTCACATTGATTTCTGTGGCTATTTCACGCAGTGTTGCTTGTCTGTTGGCACTGACAATTCTACGCAAACGCCGCTGTTCTCGGTGGCTAAATGAAGACTGTCGGCCACTGCGTTGTCTGTTGTGAAAAGTAATGCTGAAATTTGTTGTTCTCAGCACACTCTTGACACTGTGTATATCGGAATATTAAATTTCCTAATGATTTTCGAAATGGAGTGCCGCATGCGTCTAGCTCCAAGTATCATTCCGCGTTGAAAATCGGTTAGTTATCGTCATGCGGGCACAGTCACGTAGGAAATCTTCTCACATTAAAAACCTGAGTACAAATGACAGGTCTGCTAATTCACTGTACTTCTACAACTTGCGTGCGGTACATCACCGTCATCTGTATATGTCCATATCGCTATCCTACGACTTTTCTGACTTCAATGCACATAACTTTATTTAACTGCAAAAAAGGCATTTTGGGTAAACAATCTACACTACTGGCCATTAAAATTGCAACACCAAGGAGAAATGCAGATGATAAACTGGTATTCATTGGACAAACATATAATACTAGAACTGACATATCATTACATTTTCATGCAATTTGGGTGATTAATTCCTGAGAAATCAGTACCCAGAACAACCACCTCTGGCTGTAATAACGGCCTTGATACGCCTAGGCATTGAGTCAAACAGAGCTTGGATGGCGTGTACAGGTACAGCTGCCCATACAGCTTCAACACGATACCACAGTTCATCAAGAGTAGTGACTGGCGTATTGTGACGGGCCAGTTGCTCGCCCACCATTGACCAGACGTTTTCAATTGGTGAGAGATCTGGAGAATGTGCTGGCCAGGGCAGCAGTTGAACATTTTCTGTATCCAGAAAGGCCCGTACAGGACCTGCAACATGCGGTTGTGCATTATCCTGCTGAAATGTAGAGTTTCGATGGGATCGAATGACGGGTAGAGCCGCGGGTCGTAACACATCTGAAATGTAACGTCCACTGTTCAAAGTGCCGTCAATGCGAACAAGAGGTGAACGAGACGTGTAACCAATGGCACCCCGTACCATCACGCTGGGTGATACGACAGTATGGCGATGACGAATACACGCTTCCAATGTGCTTTCACCGCGATGTCGCCAAACACGAATGGGACCATCATGATGCTGTAAAAAGAACTTGGATTCATCCGAAAAAATGACGTTTTGCCATTCGTGCACCCAGGTTCGTCGTTAAGTACAGCATCGCAGGGGCTCCTGTCTGTGATGCAGCGTCAAGGGTAACCGCAGCCGTGGTCTCCGAGCTGATAGTCCATGCTGATGCAAACGTCGTCGAACTGTTCGTGCGGATGGTTGTTGTCTTGAAAACGTCTCCATCTGTTAACTCAGGGATCGAGACGTGGCTGCACGATCCGTTACAGCCATACGGATAAGATGCCTATCATCTCGACTGCTAGCGATACGAGGCCGTTGGGATCCAGCACGGCGTTCCGTATTACCCTCCTGAACCCACCGATTCCATATTCTGCTAACAGTCATCGGATCTCGACCAACGCGAGCACCAATGTCGCAATACGATAAACCACAATCGCGATAGGCTACAATCCGCCTTTATCAAAGTCGGAAATGTGACGGTACACATTTCTCCTCCTTACACGAGGCATTACAACAGCAGCGTTTCACCAGGTAACACCGGTCAACTGCTGTTTGTTTTTGAGAAATCGGTTGGAAAGTTTCCTCATGTCAGCACGTTCTAGGTGTTGCCACCAGCGCCAACATTGTGTGAGTGCTCTGAAGAGCTTAATCATTTGCATATCACAACATCTTCTTCCTGTCAGTTAAATATCGCGTCTATAGCACGTCATCTTCGTGGTGTAGCAATTTTAATGGCCAGTAGTGTAAAAATAGAACAGCTAACGGAGCTTTTCAATTATTCTAGAATACTCACTTTTCATTTATAGTTTTCGTTGCATTATACATCTAATAGAAAAGTAAGATATAAAATTTAGTTCGTCAAGAAGTGATAACTTTACACTTTAATTTCCCTTTAAATTTTTTCTACTTTATGAGCATTTTATTTTATGTGTCGTGATGGACACATCTGTAAATCTAAAAAGGAAGATCGTAATTTTATCTTGATATCTTACATTCCTCACACAAAAAGGACCCTCTTTTCATTATTACTTTATTACTTTCATTTGTAAATGAGCACAGATAACTGAAATGAAAAGTTCTGACAGGACATGCGGGAAACATAAAATGGTTAGTGTGTTGTCTGAAGATCGTCCGTCCTGGGTTCAGTTCCCGGCCAGGTCGATTTTCTTCGCTTGGGAGCTCGGTGTTTGTGTCCTCCTCACCATTTCATCTCATCACAATCGCCAAACTTGCCGAAATACCATGAAATACCAAGATTTGCACAGGGCGGCCTAACAGCCCCCGACAGTGTTCAAAATGGTTCAAATGGCTCTGAGCACTAAGGGACTTAACATCTGAGGTCATCAGTCCCCTACAACTTAGAACTACTTAAACTTAACTAACCTAAGAACATCACACACACCCATGCTCGAGGCAGGATTCCAACCTGCAACCGTAGCAGCAGCGCGTTTCCGGACTGAAGCACGTAGAACCGCTCGGACCCGACAGTGTCTACATCTACATCTACATCTACATTTATACTCCGCAAGCCACCCAACGGTGTGTGGCGGAGGGCACTTTACGTGCCACTGTCATTATCTCCCTTTCCTGTTCCAGTCGCGTATGGTTCGCGGGAAGAACGACTGTCTGAAAGCCTCTGTGCGCGCTCTAATCTCTCTAATTTTACATTCGTGATCTCCTCGGGAGGTATAAGTAGGGGGAAGCAATATATTCGATACCTCATCCAGAAACGCACCCTCTCGAAACCTGGCGAGCAAGCTACACCGCGATGCAGAGCGCCTCTCTTGCAGAGTCTGCCACTTGAGTTTGTTAAACATCTCCGTAACGCTATCACGGTTACCAAATAACCCTGTGACGAAACGCGCCGCTCTTCTTTGGATCTTCTCTATCTCCTCCGTCAACCCGATCTGGTACGGATCCCACACTGATGAGCAATACTCAAGTATAGGTCGAACGAGTGTTTTGTAAGCCACCTCCTTTGTTGATGGACTACATTTTCTAAGGACTCTCCCAATGAATCTCAACCTGGTACCCGCCTTACCAACAATTAATTTTATATGATCATTCCACTTCAAATCGTTCCGCACGCATACTCCCAGATATTTTACAGAAGTAACTGCTACCAGTGTTTGTTCCGCTATCATATAATCATACAATAAAGGATCCTTCTTTCTATGTATTCGCAATACATTACATTTGTCTATGTTAAGGGTCAGTTGCCACTCCCTGCACCAAGTGCCTATCCGCTGCAGATCTTCCTGCATTTCGCTACAATTTTCTAATGCTGCAACTTCTCTGTATACTACAGCATCATCCGCGAAAAGCCGCATGGAACTTCCGACACTATCTACTAGGTCATTTATATATATTGTGAAAAGCAATGGTCCCATAACACTCCCCTGTGGCACGCCAGAGGTTACTTTAACGTCTGTAGATGTCTCTCCATTGAGAACAACATGCTGTGTTCTGTTTGCTAAAAACTCTTCAATCCAGCCACACAGCTGGTCTGATATTCCGTAGGCTCTTACTTTGTTTATCAGGCGACAGTGCGGAACTGTATCGAACGCCTTCCGGAAGTCAAGGAAAATGGCATCTACCTGGGAGCCTGTATCTAATATTTTCTGGGTTTCATGAACAAATAATGCGAGTTGGGTTTCACACGATCGCTGTTTCCGGAATCCATGTTGATTCCTACATAGTAGATTCTGAGTTTCCAAAAACGACATGATACTCGAGCAAAAGACATGTTCTAAAATTCTACAACAGATCGACGTCAGAGAGATAGGTCTATAGTTTTGCGCATCTGCTCGACGACCCTTCTTGAAGACTGGGACTACCTGTGCTCTTTTCCAATCATTTGGAACCTTCTGTTCCTCTAGAGACTTGCGGTACACGGCTGTTAGAAGGGGGGCAAGTTCTTTCGCGTACTCTGTGTCTCACGACCGATGCTGCCAAGCGAACATTTACTTTTTTATTATTCTAGGGACGATTTTCAGCGTACGTGAAAAACTGTTTCTATTGAATCTTATATTGCTACGAAGAATTTACAGATACATCATCAAAAGGAATCAGAATGTAATTTCGAGTTATAGTTCTTTTGTCCACTCTGCAACCATCACGCCTTAATTAGATGCGCCAGCGATCGCTGTGCTGACGTACACGACCCAGAGGCCTCCGACGTCGCTCTGGCATGCGGAGCTACAGCCGCCCTCGCCTCGCAATTAATTCCGAGCCACGGAAACAGAGCGCCTTTTGTGTACACAGCGCTCCGGACCAGGCCGGGCAGGTGCGCAGGTCGTCTGACGAAGCCAGCTGGCTCAAACGAAGGGCAGGCGTCCACTGTCCAACCATGACGCAAGAGATACTTAGGCACGACTGAGCTATGCGAATAGGAGGATACATAGTTTTGTGAATTCAATGACGCTTCACAATATTTGTAAGTGACCCACAGATAACGCCAGAGCTTCCGTGAGGCTTTTTATCCGGTGATGCTGTTGTATACAGAGAAGTCCCGACATTAGAAAACTGTTGCTTAAAGGCTGAAATTTCCTGCATTGTTTGAATACACAATTGCAAGACAATCACTGAAATTCCCTACGAAGCAATTTGAAGTGGAACGGACACGCAAAATCAAAGTGGGTAAGGCAGATGCTAGATAGATATTCATTGGAAGAATACTCAGAAAATGTAGTTCATCAAAAAGTAACTTACAAAACACTAGTTCGATCAATATTCGAATACTACTCGTCAGTAATGGAGTCATACCAGCCAGGACTGGCTGAGGAAATAGAGAAGATCCAAGATTCGTTACAGATTCATTTAGTAAGCACGAAAGTGTCACAGAAATGTGTGTACGTTCCTACAAGAGTCAACAAATTTGTATTGTTTCCTCCAACGTTTACCTCGCAAAATAGCCTTAAAGATAAAAGGATTCGAGCCCACGCGAAGGCTTCGTGGCTGTCTTTCCTCTCGGGAACTATTTGCAACTGGAACAGAAAAGGAGGGAAGTGACAGTGGTACACAACGCCATACATAGCAGGGTGGTCTGTGGAGTGTAGACGTAGATGCAGATATACCATTACGGTAGATATTGGGCCTGTATGACAATAACGAATGCAGTCTGGCAACATTCGTTCTACTCGGAGCCTTCACACATTGAATTGATATGTTGTGCGTGAAACCAGTACTCGTCTGCAAAGAGCAGCTCCCCCCCCCCTCCTCACCCCACTTCTTGACTCTAGTTACTTGACGCGACTGTAGCATCCAGCACTATGGAGCAAACAGTACGCCACACTGTCCAGAAATCACTCTGGTAAACTAAAACATTATGACTACTGTCATCGCGACGGTGGATGCCGCCATGTGGCGTTGCGTGCACGTGATGCGATAACAAAAGTATGTAAGCGGAGCGAACGCGGACGGATGATCACCTTAGCGATGATATAGAATGCAAATGGGTAAATTCATTCAGATAAGCTACTTTAACAAAGTGCGGATTATTACTACGCTGAGCCTGTGAACTACTATCTCTAAAACGGCGAAGGTGATCGATTGTTCACCCGCTGTTGTGGTGAGCGTCTAGGGAAAGAGGTAAAAGGACTACTAGGCGCTAAATTGTTGGACATCCGCGACTCTTCGAAGAACGTGGCTCAAATGGCTCTGAGCACCATGGGACTTAACATCTATGGTCATCAATCCCCTAGAACTTAGAGCTACTTAAACCTAACTAACCTACGGACATCACACAACACCCAGTCATCACGAGGCAGAGAAAGAAGAACGTGGGGTTTCGAAAGAGCACAAAGTTGGTGCACGCACAAGTGTTCCAGAGAACGCTATTAATCGTACTATGTTGAGCATGGAGCTCCACAGCAGCACAGCCCTACGTGTTCACATGTCAGGTCACGTAGTATCGCAGCGGGCACTGGACCATCGGAATTCGACTGTCGATCAATGAAAACGTGTCGGCTCTTCAGGTGAATCACAGCTTTCCTACACTAGGTAGTCCCGCAAACGCCATCAGCGAGGTGAACGGCAGCTTGAAACGTTCAGGGCGCCAAGAACGCAGACTGGCGGGAGCAGTATTATGCTGTGTAAGACATCCTCCTGCACTTGCGTGGGACCTGTGGTAGTAATGGAAGACACACTGACAGCTGCGAACCACCTATATCCCTTCATGCTTGATGTCTTGCCCGACAGCCATGTCATCTTTCAGCAGTATAACTGTCCGTGTCTCGGAGCCAGAACCTTGTTACAGTGGTTTCAGGCGCAATATATTGAACTCACGTTGTTGTCTCTGCGACCAAATTCGCCTGACGTAAATACTATGGAACCCATCTGGTTCGCTATCGCGCCATCACCGCGTACGCAGATCAGCAGCTCTTTATTTACGCGAACTATATGACATGTGCATAGACATCTAATAACGTGTACCTCTACAAACCTACCAACAAACTGTCAGATCCCCCACACGCAGAATCAGTATTGTATTTCGTCCCAAAGACGGACAAATGACCTATTAAGCAGATGGTCATAATATTTTGGCTCATCGAAAGACCAAGAAGATAAAATTAGAGAGGTTAGAGGCTTATCCGCAATCGTTCTTCCCGCAAATTAACCGGGAAGTGACAGCGATATACAACGTTCTCTTCGCTACACACAGCAAGGTTGCTTGCGGAGTATAGACATAGTAGGTGTAGACACACCTTTACGGCCCGTATGACAATGGCGAAAGCAGTTGGGAACGTCCGTTGTACTCGGAGCCTCCACACTTGTATACACACACCATGATGCTGTAAGCGCACCTCTACGTGAACCAGTACTCACTGTCGGTGCATCAAAGGACGGTCACCGCGCTGGCAGCCCGTGCCGCTCCAGCCGTCGTGGGATACTTGTCTTTCTGCAATCAAGCCCACTTCCTGACTTGAGTTACGTGACATGGCTGAAGATCCTGCACGACAGAGCGGACATGTCAGTCGACCGGAGCACAAGGTGATTGGTGCCTTTGAGATACTGCACAGCGTTCAGTATGGCCCTCCTGGATTCATAGGTTACATATTCACATAACATATGTTAATGAACGCAAACACTAATGTTGTAGAGGCTCATTGTAAAAATTCCCTTGAAATCAGTGGAAAGAATAATTCGTGAGTTGCAAGTGATACCTATAGTCCAGGAAGCAGTGTCAATGTGCTTAAAATGTAGTATAGTCGAGCAACTCTTCGTAAGCCACACATTTCCGAACTCAGTGCTAAGCGAGTTACGCCACTCGAGGTGGACGATTGGAGGCGAGCGACGGCGAGTGATGAACCACGCTATACCCTTTGCCCTTTCTATGAAAGTATTTGAGTTTGGCGAATCCTTAGATATCTTTGCTTGCCGTCATCTGTATTGGTTGGTTGGTTGATTCGGGGGAGGGGACGAAACAGTGGGATCATCGGTGCCGTGGGAAGGATGGGGAAAGAATGCGGCCATGGATGTGTTCACACTTCACCTTTATGAGGGCTTCGATGCTACTGGGCACAGTGTCTGAATGTCTGTGGAACAATGGCAGCCCATTCTTGTCCACAGTCAAAAAGAGAGAAAGTAGTGTTGTTGGACAGTGGAGTCCAAGTTGTAACTCGTCCATAAAGATGTTCCATTTTGTCCAGATAAACAGACCATTTCAGGAATGTTATTTTTCGTACACCATTGCCTCATGGATGCTACACACAGCAAGGTGGCTTGCGGAGTATAGACGCAGTAGATATAGACACACCATTACGGCAGATACTGCGCCCGTATGACAATGGCGAAAGCAGTCCGGCGACGTCCGTTCTACTCGGAGCCTCCACTCATGGGTACTCACACCATGATGCTGTACGTGCACCTGTACGTGAACCAGTACACATCCAGATACACATACAGTTTTAATGTGCACTTATATGTATCTGGATATTTTGATCTGATAGCGTAGATGATCCATTTCACGATCAAAGGAGAGAAACATGCAGTGGTTGTATTTTATGTCACCTACTTCCTATTGATAAACCCGCTCAGGCGATAGCAGCGTCGCCTGGCGAGGAATGACAGCTAGTCAGACACACGCACAGTGCATGTAGTATCAGTGAGCGTGCTGTCCGTGTGTAGAATGGGCAAGGCACGCGATCTGTCTGAGTCTGGCCGAGGGCAGATTGTGACAGCCCGGAGTCTCGGCACGAGCGTCTCGGAAACTGCACGACCTGTCGGGTGTTCGAGGAGTACCGTGGTGAGCGTCTTCAACACGTGGCGAAACAAAGGCGAAATCACGTCCAGACCTCGTGGGGTTGGGAGGACACCAACCATTTCACATGTCGGATGTCGTAGGCTGGGCCTTCTGGTAAAAATGGACAGACGGCGAACTGTGGCGTAACTAAAATCAGACTTTCACACTGGGCAGAGTGCAACTGTGTCTTAAAACATAGTACACCGAACATTCTTAACGAGGGGCCACTGCGGCCGTCGAACCATGTATTTGCCAATATTAACACCACGTCATCGGCAACTGAAATGGGCATGCGACAATCGCCACTTGACGTTGGTGCAGAGGCATAGCGTTGCATGGTCTGGTGAATCACGGTGCCGTCTTCATCATGCCGATGGGACGGCACGTATCCGTCGTCTTCCAGGAGAATAGTGCCTTGGCATCTGTACTGCGGGACGGAGAAAAGTTTGTGGCATTCCATTATGCTCAGGGGAACATACACGTGGGCATCCATGGATCCAGTTGAGCTCGTGCAAGGCTCCATGACAGCCAAGATGTGTCGTGCACTGGTTGCAGACTACGTACATACTTTCACGACGGTCCTGTTTCCCGACGGCAGTGGCATTTTCAACAAAATAATGCAATGTGCCACAAGGTCAGGAGTGGTTCGAGAAACACAGTGGCGAGTTACAATTGGTGTGCTGCTCCCCCCCCCCCCCCGGTCCCCCCAAACTTGCCAGATCTGTAAGCAATCGAACACATCTCGTCTGTGATTGAATGTGGCGTCAGAGTATCACCCCACATCCCCGGAATTTACGGGAATTAGGTGACTTGGGTGTGAAAACGTGATGCCATTTTCCTCCAGCGACCTACCAAGGCCTCATTGTTCCCATGCCACGGCGTGTCGCTGCTGTTATCAGTGCTTACTGCTTATTAGGTCATAAAGTTCTGACCGATCATTGTATATGGAACATAGGATGACACACGACGGCACAGAGTACACCGAAAGCTAACACATGTGAACAGATATTTACATTCAGAATGTCACAATAACTCAACGTCTAAGAACTTAGTCATGCATTTGGTGACCACTCGGTCACAGACCCTAAACGGTGCTCACAATGTACCAGCTCAGCTGATAAACTGCGAACAGCATTATGTTAGTTTATATTGTCATGCCGATACAATCATTGCTCTACTGTAGGCAGTGCATGAAGCTCTAAAATGTGTTCGTCTCTTTCGTATTTAGCATTTTCTTAAGTGCGATGACTTGACCAGACCCTAAACACAAAAAGCATTGCCGTACATTTGAACAACCTCTGACATACTGCACAGCTGGCACTACAGATACCAAGCGATAACGCGCAGTGTTTAGCACTCGCATTCGGGAGGACGACAGTTCAAACCCGCCTTCAAGAATACTGATTTAGGTTTTCCGTGATTTCCGTAAATCGCTTCAGGCAAATGCCGGGATGGTTACTGTGATAGGACGTGCCAGTGGTTCCAATCCAAAATTGATACGCACTGCCATGATCGCTAATAAAAGGACGCAGTCAAGCAGGATATTGATAAACTGCAACCAGCAACGCAGCGGCTTCACATAAAGGATCTCAGGAGCTGAAATAGTAAACATCGTCACTGAGTTGGTATCCAGCCCGTCTTCTACAGCATCCGTAAGATACATGTTGTGTTAGACTCCATCAACGACATGCTTTGTACACTGCAGGCGTGTACAAAGTGCTCTGCGAGTGTGGAGTAGCACACGACGGAGAAACCGGCAGGCAAGAAGGAGCACCTGTCTCGTTTTCTAGTGATACATTTTCCTTGCGCATCACTACAATGTACAGTGACCGAACACTGTAAAGAATGCGATAAGCAAATAAAATTTATTAAAACATAAGTACTTAGAAGCAGCCATGCATACCCGAGATCAGAGAGTTCATTGACATATTGTATCCTAACCATATGAATAGAGAGGATTGCTTTAGGCTTGTACGTCTTCGTTGCCAGCCGTCAGAGCCGAACGGACCGTACAAACGACAAGCGAGCGCTACCAACAGAAGCTGCAGCTTCGTGATGCATCTTCCACACGAAGAAAATAAAAATCCACACTACTTTCACTGATGACTGCTAATTACAGCAATAAACAACAGCATGTCTAGACTACTTACACCGCTGAAACGCAATTCCAATAAATGTTCACACTCTTTCCGCCCCAGGAGGCCAATAATATCAACTTGCTTTTGTCCATTGGTGTCAATGCTACTGATGTGACTATTACATACGAAAAAAAATTACCTTCAGTAACAAATCATGTTAAGACACGATGCATTTCGACTTCTGGGGGCTCATCTCCAGGTGCCTGATCAGCTTACACAGTTTTTTAAAAAAAATAAGTTACTGCTCGACCTGTAAATACAATTTATTACAAAATTAAATATTGTGACTGCAGTTTTTAAAAAACTAAAACAAAAACGAAAAATTGTTTACTGTTTCCATCAGTGGTTATATAGATTTTAATCACAGTCTACTTATACAGACTATTCGTGCCACAGCACATTTGTAAACAAAATTCAAACAAGGCAGGGAATATTCAAATATCAAGATTATAAATTTCCATATACACAAAGATGTTACTAAGATGGTACAAACATGCGATGATATTTTTACACACATGTCCTTTGCGCTGCAGTCATGGACTGTGCGGCTGGTCCCGGCGGAGGTTGGAGTCCTCCCTCGGGCATGGTTGTGTGTGTTTGTCCTTAGGATAATTTAGGTTAAGTAGAGTGTAAGCTTAGGGATTGATGGCCTTGGCAGTTACGTCCCATAAGATTTCACACACATTTGAACATTTTTTTGTCCTTTGCGAAAGGATTATTCCTGGAGGCATCAGATCTGACATTTTACCATTGACTACAACAATTATATTCTTTAGGAAAGAAATTCAGTAGGAAAAAAATAAATTTTTGAAACTGTTGAGAAAACTGTCGCTATTAAAATCTGTTCCTTTAATATGCTCCCATAACATTTTTCTCCGTCTAACAGTATTTGTAGTCGTTCCAGCAGGTCGAATTTTCTACCATTATTTCCCCGTGGAATACAGATAGGCTGCTGTGAACATTTAGTTGCATGTGTTCAGATATATATAGTTAGCTACTGAGGATTTCCCAAAGTGGATGAGCCTGAAAGCATGAATAAGCTCTTTGCATCATGCATGGAAACATCTTCCTGTTTTAGCAAATGTTGCACTGTATGTATTCCACTGTGTTCTTTTGCTAGCGTGTTTATGTTTGCCGTATGTGGAAAGTAATGACCAAGTTCGATGTTTGTCAAGAAAGATGTTATTATACTCGTGTTCATAAATAAGTTAGCAGTTTCATGTGACATTGTTTGAAAGTAGGGAATGCTAGTGGGGATTTGTGTTTTCAGTTGTTTTTCCTGCAGTGTTTCTACTTTTGACGTTGGCCTGTATTTTGTTGGACTTTCGTCAGTTGATTTTACTGAGTACCCATTAGTCATTATATCTGCTTTGATGGTATCCATTCTTTGTGTTAGCACTTTCAGCAGTATACTTGTACATGTTTGTATAGAGTGATGATTTTTGTTTTGTGATAGCAGTTTAGTTTGGTTTCCCACAGATGTAAAAGCTGTGTTCCTATTGTTCGTTAACAATTATAGGGTGTGAGAAATTTATCGAGTGATCTGTTTCGTGCTGTATTGTAAACTTTATCTTATTTTGTTTTGGAGTGATTTAAGAAGTTCTCGTAGTTCATCCTTTGGTCCAACGAATATGAGTAGTGTCATCAACATATCTCCTGCATTAAACTATTTTGTAGCAAGTTTATTTCTCCCTTGGAAACGTATGTATGGATATGTCATCACGGAGGCTTGAGTTGTTATCCATGACTACGTCTTATTTGAACTTGTAGATTTTATCATTAAATGCGACAGCATCAGTTACGAGATTGTAACAGAACCAGTTAAAGTAGATTGACGAAATACGAAATCTCAGTATTCCAACAATTTGAATTGTCTTATTGACATGTGTGTTTCTGAACAAATAAACAATATGAAATGAGGCAAATCTAGCTTCCTTGTGGATTTTTACATCTGTGATGAAACTCATTAGCTCATGCATATTTTTTGTTGAATATGTGGATTATAAAGTGTAAAATTTCCAGAGGATATTATTTAGTAATTTGGAAAATTTGTATGGTGGTGTATTCGTACATTTACAGTTGGTCTAATTAGGGAATTACGTTTGTGGATTTGTGGTCGTGCTCTGAGTTTGGGTTCAGTGGAGTTCATTAATGAGCAACCTTTTATTTGTTTAACAACAGTGTTAAGACTGAGTGAGCATCATACTTAGCACAGTAGTCATGACGACGTATAATAGAACATGCCCAAGAAACTACACCAGTAAATGCAGGGCCACTGCAGTTGTAAGTAGGCTGTTTAGGTTCTTATATTGGTAACGCCACCGCCACGTAGCGCTCTGTATGAAAATCACTGGCTGTCCTGCGTGCAGTCTGTGGCTGGTTTGCATTGTTGTTGGCTATTGTAGTGTTGGGCAGTTGGCTGTTAACAGCGCGTAGCGTTGCGCTGTTCAAAAGTCATAATATATATTTCAGTTCATGACATCCAGTCTTACAAATTTACTGTCTCTGATGGACACACGTCCAGATCATCCACTCTCAAAACTCCGCCATCTCTCTCCCCACATCCACCACTGCTGGCGGCTCACCTCCAACTGCGCAATGCTACGCGCTGTTAACAGCCAACTGCCCAACACTACAATAGCCAACAGCAATGCAAACCAGCCACAGACTGGACGCAGCACAGCCAGTGATTTTCATACAGAGCGCTACGTGGCGGTGGCGTTACCAATATAAGAACCTAAACAGCCTACTAACATAGCCCCCATGCTCCCCACCAAAAATTTTACAAATTGTTTTGGGCAGTGGCCAATACAGATTTGAAAAAAAAAATTTCATAATTACAATAACAAAGAAATCAAATGCACACACTTAATGATACAATGTTGTTCAAAAGCTAAAATTTTCTCATAGTCCATAAAGACAGTTCTAATCATTCATCACAGTAAAATTGCAGTGTTTTTCTCAAAGTTTGAGCAGTAAAAGAAAATGCTCACGGAAGTAATGGATTTCCATGCAGTCTTGAAGAAGTAGTGTTGTCCTTCCAATGGAAAGACAGTGCTGACTCTGACATGCAGACGGGTAATGGGTCACAACAGAGCAAACCCACAGCAGAGTCAGTCGAAGTTCAAGAATATTGGTAGGTAGGTCATCACAGAGCAGACCCACTGTAGTCCTGGTAGAGATTACGTTATTGGTGGGCCACCAGAGGTGCAGACCCACTGCAGTCCTTGTAGAGATAATGGTATTGGAGAGTCATCAAAGGTGTAGCCCCACTGTAGTCCTTGTAGAGATTATGGTATTGGTGGGCCATCAAAGGTGCAGATCCACTAGAGATGGCCAGCAGCCATCTGTTGCGACTGTGCAGGTGCACAATCACCATCGAAGAGTCTTGTGGACAATATAGCAAGTCTATGAACCACAACTCACAAAACTTTTTTTTGAAATGTCCTTAGAACCAGCAATGCTGTTAACCAGTCCCTTGCTGAATTACACTCCTGGAAATGGAAAAAAGAACACATTGACACCGGTGTATCAGACCCACCATACTTGCTCCGGACACTGCGAGAGGGTTGTACAAGCAATGATCACACGCACGGCACAGCGGACACACCAGGAACCGCGGTGTTGGCTGTCGAATGGCGCTAGCTGTGCAGCATTCGTGCACCGCCGCCGTCAGTGTCAGCCAGTTTGCCGTGGCATACGGAGCTCCATCGCAGTCTTTAACACTGGTAGCATGCCGCGACAGCGTGGACGTGAACCGTATGTGCAGTTGACGGACTTTGAGCGAGGGCGTATAGTGGGCATGCGGGAGGCCGGGTGGACGTACCGCCGAATTGCTCAACACGTGGGGCGTGAGGTCTCCACAGTACATCGATGTTGTCGCCAGTGGTCGGCGGAAGGTGCACGTGCCCGTCGACCTAGGACCGGACCGCAGCGACGCACGGATGCACGCCAAGACCGTAGGATCCTACGCAGTGCCGTAGGGGACCGCACCGCCACTTCCCAGCAAATTAGGGACACTGTTGCTCCTGGGGTATCGGCGAGGACCATTCGCAATCGTCTCCATGAAGCTGGGCTACGGTCCCGCACACCGTTAGGCCGTCTTCCGCTCACGCCCCAACATCGTGCAGCCCGCCTCCAGTGGTGTCGCGACAGGAGTGAATGGAGGGACGAATGGAGACGTGTCGTCTTCAGCGATGAGAGTCGCTTCTACCTTGGTGCCAATGATGGTCGTATGCATGTTTGGCGCCGTGCAGGTGAGCGCCACAATCAGGACTGCATACGGCCGAGGCACACAGGGCCAACACCCAGCATCATGGTGTGGGGAGCGATCTCCTACACTGGCCGTACACCACTGGTGATCGTCGAGGGGACACTGAATAGTGCACGGTACATCCAAACCGTCATCGAACCCATCGTTCTATCATTCCTAGACCGGCAAGGGAACTTGCTGTTCCAACAGGACAATGCACGTCCGCATGTATCCCGTGCCACCCAACGTGCTCTAGAAGGTGTAAGTCAACTACCCTGGCCAGCAGGATCTCCGGATCTGTCCCCCATTGCGCATGTTTGGGACTGGATGAAGCGTTGTCTCACGCGGTCTGCACGTCCAGCACGAACGCTGGTCCAACTGAGGCGCCAGGTGGAAATGGCATGGCAAGCCATTCCACAGGACTACATCCAGCATCTCTACGATCGTCTCCATGGGAGAATAGCAGCCTGCATTGCTGCGAAAGGTGGATTACACTGTACTAGTGCCGACATTGTGCATGCTCTGTTGCCTGTGTCTATGTGCCTGTGGTTCTGTCAGTGTGATCATGTGATGTATCTGACCCCAGGAATGTGTCAATAAAGTTTCCCCTTCCTGGGACAATGAATTCACGATGTTCTTATTTCAATTTCCAGGAGTGTATTAACACACGTGCAAACACTAACAGTCCTCTTTTTTTCACGTATTATGCATATACTATGATCAACAGAAATTTGTGCAGTGAAATGAATGCTTACAAGTTACTTAATTTGATAAAATGGTGTCAATTACAATTTTATAACATGAGAATACAATTACAAAGGTACAGAAAACATCATTAAAAAACATAAAAATTCAGATAACATTTGTGGTGATACAGGCCTTACAAAAGAATCGAAATAACATATACATCAGTGTTACAGGAATTATGACGTAAGTAAATACATAAAACGTCAGAATAACTTTCGAAACGTCAACTTCACACGTGAGCATTAAAACAAAACAGAATAAATAATGTCTAAACACCTTTACAAAGTAAATAACATATTATAAATGCAAATTATATTTGAGGATAACAGTATTCCTCATCATAGTGAATGTAGCTGAGTATTAGAAAAATTCTACAACATAAGTCTTATCAGATAAACACATAAATACAGGAAGAACACAAATACGCAAGGGTAGACAGACACATAGTGGGATAACACAAAAGGAAAAGATAGGGTTTGTTTTCAGTGTAACATTTGGTACTGCAGTCCTACCCAACACTTCATTCCATAGATCTTTTCTCTTATTTCAACATTTGTTCCCACATAAAAATCCTATCTAAGCATGCTTTCTGTATTTATATGTCCACTTATTTTTGCGCAAATCTTTTTCATATAACTTCTCATTGCATTCTTTCCATATTCTTCATAGTTAGTGTCTTATATAGTCTACCCCCTCTTAAGCTAACTTAAATCTACTGAGCTCAGATGCTAAACTAAGGGACGAGGCAATGCAACAGCACGAAACAATTAACACAAACAGCAATGACAAAAAATGCAAATTGGCAAAGGAAGCAGCAGTATATCTAAATTAGCAAAGCACATGCAACATTGCAACTAATATGAGGCAATGAGCAGCAACAAGAAAAACAAATCAGTGGTAAAACTAGCTTAATACAATGTAAAATTCAGTAGAACTATGCCTGGCAAACAGCAGCAGCAAATTCAATAACTTATATCTAAATATGACAAACCCACAAGCAGAACAAAAATATTACAGTAAAAATGGCCATGTTTAATACCTATGTCACATCTTAACACTAGAGTGATGCATCACGAGAACTTACTCTAGCAGACAAGTTACCAAATCGTAAAAAAATTATTTATGCAATTCCTGTGAAGGGAAATGTCCATTTATGTTCCCTCGTTTTCTTGGAAGTAGATCATAAAGTTATTATTTACTGGATCTATAGGCATAAAATAACTATATTAGTACATCTATTAAATTTTATTTTAACCAATGCTCCAGTGCAGCTAGAAACTAGATATTAAACAAAATGAGCACTCTCTCAACTAGAAAGACAATAGATGCAAAACGTTTCTCAGCATTTCATTAGGCATTTTAATAAATATAAATTAAGAGCTCCACAGTGTAATCATATGTTTTCAAGTTTGAGCGTGTCGTATTTGATATGCTTTCTACAAAGAAATGTCATGCCTATCAGTAGTTAGTGCCTGCAGTAGTTTGAATCTTTTATTTAGCTGGCAGTAGTGGCGCTCGCTGTATTGCAGTAGTTCGAGTAACGAAGATTTTTGTGAGGTAAGTGATTTGTGAATGGTATAGGTTAATGTTAGTCAGGGCCATTCTTTTGTAGGGATTACTGAAAGTCAGATTGCGTTGCGCTAAAAAAATATTGTGTGTCAGTTTAAACACAGTCATGTATAATTTTTCTAAGGGGACGTTTCACAGTGATGGTCTGGCAGCAGGAGGTGCTCAGCTGAGCCATCCATGCTGGACTTTACTCCATACATACTACATCACCGACAGATGCAGAACCTCATAGTGCGTAGTCCACTCAGCATCGTCAAAAGCTGTTTCTAAATCTAGAAATGTTGTATGTTTTAGTTTTACCTTATCTATCTTATAAAACATAGCGTATGGTCAGTACTGACTTGTATATTTCTACTTTTCTTGGCTACTACCAGTTTCTCCTTGCTACCGACTGTAGTGTAATGGCATTAGTATTTGGTAACTATGGATTACTAAACTGATTGTCTAGTGATACATCTTGCAGTACCTGCTTTCCTGCCTCATAGAGCCCGTATGCACTGTGTAACAGTTTTTTAATTCTAATAATTTTCGGGTGTGTAACCGGATCCCGTCTTCAGCCTGCCACGACATTTCGCTCCATAGACTTCAGACCATCTTCATGTCAGTAGACAACTGCTGAAGAGCCCAGGTGCATTCACGCTTTATGCCGAATCTCACGCATGCAAAATGTGCTGGCGTATTTCGGCGCATACGTCAGATGATGACATGCTCGGGGCAACACAGTTATGTGTGATGCCCTTGGTAGTGGAAGAGAGACACGATATATTTATTGAGTATCGAATAATCCCGTCGATTCCTCTGTGACTGGATAGTTTCAATTACAGCATTCCAATTTTTATCCAGTGGAAAGCGGTTGTCACGGTATATAAGATTATCGGCAAGACGTATTTCCATCGATTCTTGATTACTGAATCCCAAAAACTGGAAACTGGAGCTAAAATTTTTATTCTATTGTATTCCATTGAGTGTCTCATGTAAATACAGTGTTGTGCTACTGCTGATGTTAACGGTTGCCGAAGTCGGTTGTATCTTTCGTGTTCTGTAGAACGCTCTTGGACAGTTCCAGTCGTCTGACCTATATATTGTACTCAGAAATTGTTCAGAAAATCCACGCACTATATTTCCGGTGTTCTTAGTACCTAAATACATCGGGTGCACAATATGGGGCGATGAAACCCTCCACGCAGAAGTGGAGTATTTGGAGAAGGTTTTTAAAGAGGCGGCTACACTTCACCTCAAACAAGAAAGGCCACGCACAATAACAATAAGAAGAAGAAGCAGCGTACTGAGGATACTGATGACTATAAATCAACTGCGTTCCTTCCGTATGTCGGGAATGTGTCTTCTAAAATAGACAGATTGCTTAGGAAAAATAAAATCAAGGTTTATCATTCGTCCACCACCGGAGAGCTTGGCCCTTGCTGGAAAAGACGACTTACAACTGAAAAAAGCGGGAATTTACGAAATTCTCCGTGTGTGTCGTGCCGCATATATAGGCCAGACGACGCTAGCAGTTCAGGAGTGTTACACAAAACACGGCAACCGTTCAAAAACCAGTAGCAGAACACTATTTCCATGGGACACTCAATGGAATACAACAGAAAAAAAATTTAGCTCCCGTTTCCAGTTTTCTGGATTCAGTAATCAAAGAATAGGTGGAAATGTGTCTTGCCGATAGAAGTTAAAGTTTTGTGATAATTGACTCTCACAAGGACCTTAATAAATCTGGTGGAATGTCGTCTGCTCCAAGTGCTTTGTTCCGACATAGGGCTTTCACTGCTCTTCTCACATTTCCCGTCTCATATTCATCGACTTCCACTTCCGTTCCGTAATATTGTCTTTGTTGTGCTGCTGCACTGGGACACTATCGCCATAATCAAGCAGTCAGTGTTAGTGGACGAGCCACATAACCGACATTTGTCTTTGCAATGCATCTGAAAACTGTTCTAGGTAAGAGTATGTGCCAGGCAACAGCAATAGATTGGCTGATCGGTTGATTGGTTCATATAATTCTTATTTGGTCATTACAGTATGTTCATTATAGCTTTATGAAATAGTTGTCTTAAAAAGAGTCCCAAATGTTTTTGAATCTCTACAGCCACTATCCAGTTCTTAGTTAAAATTCCTAGCTACGGACAACTTCAGTAGCATCAGAAGGAACGCAGTGTCACACTGAGGTGTTCGATATACGTTGTGCACTTCGAGTATTGTGGAATATACCTGATGTGTCCAGTCCGATTTCTACGAAACAGAAATCGATGCTGTGGTGAGTAAGTCATAATATGAACGAGAGCTGACAACAACCAATGGTAATTATTTCCCCCAAAATTATTCCAAATTCACCATAAGAAGAAGGTGAACCGTAAAACGAACCTTTCACTCTGTAATGGAGGAAACATTGTTTTTATTTTGTTAGTTTCAGATGGGATATAGCAATGTGCTCGACCTGCAATTGAACCCAGAAGCCTCGCATTCGTGAGCATGATCTTACCAACTGATCAGCTTAGTTTAGCGTGTGTACACTTTTTTCTGTTTCAGTCGCTTATGTAGCTCGTCTGAGTTTCATAAGTATAGCCGACTCCTACTAGAGATCATAAAAAATATTTGAAGAAAAAAGGTTGTGATATAAGTAACCGATTACTTCTGTACTGTGTAACTGCATGGAGGCAGAAAGGATATAGAGCTTGGCGTATCTGTATTTGGAATAATAAATCGTCTTGTGGCTGCTTTTATTCGAAACATTGTTAAATGATTACGTACATTCCACAGATTTTCAATTGCTATGGATTTGTGGAATATGATTAACATCCCACCGCCGTTAAGAAATGGTAAAGATTTTTTTATTGGTTTGGTGTGGTTGACTCACATGGTATATAAAAATTGAGGACCATGATAGGACACAAACGTGCAGTGCTCTGTCTCACTGTCCACTCTCACAGCTTCAGTTCTACCCATAACTCTACCCTTATTTCCAAACTTCACAGACTTACATCAAACGTCACTTGAGTGGCACACTTGAAAGGAAGCATATCGCAGAGAAACGGCCTGGCAACAACATAGGGTACTGAAAGGTCTCTGTTGGATTCCTTTCACGTTAATTTCTTAAGTCTGTTGTCATTTACAGCATACATTCCACTTCTAAATTTACTGTGGTGTTTCTGACTCTAGCTGGGAGGAGACTGAGCAGTGGAACGTGTTACTTTTACACATAATCAGGAACGATCTGTCACACAACTACACTTTAAAACACAGTTTATATGTAATTCATGTCACACAGTCTCATACGGAACCTACATCCGCTTTGTTTTATATACTGTTTTTTCTGTGTGAAAGGATGAATGAGCAAATGTATTTCTAGTTGCATGCTTGATGGTAGCAGACAAGCCTGTCTGCTAGAGAACAGTAGGACCAACGTCGGAACAGGTAGCTACGCTTTCTAAAAGCAGAGAGGTTTCTATAGGTTTCTATTCTTAGTATGGTCCTGTCCGTCCCTTGTCATGTTGGTATAGGAAGCTGCCTCTCTGGTCACTTCCGTTTGTATCTGTGAAGCACCCTCGGTAGGGGCCCACGCCAGTCTGTCTGCGGCGAGCGTCTGAAGTGGTAAGATCTCCAGCTAAGCGCGTGTCTTTTAAGTCCATAGGACAATGGATTTCTTAAGTTCAGCCTAACTGAAAATTTAATCACCTTTATTTCAGGTTTATCTCTAAAATATCTAATGTTATCTTAAATTGCAACACAGAGTAGTTCGAGTGTGAAGTTCAGAATATCTTCCAGTAGTTTCTTTGTCACTACTTTGTGAGTAAAGTGGAACCACATGTTGATGATCCATAACTCTAAGATCATCAATGTTAAATGCGAATGTGCATGAGATTATAACGTCTCGTCTTGACAATACTTTTCAATATAGCAACTTTCCTTTATGTTCAACCCACGTGGGGTGTACTTTGTGAGACCAGTACAGCGTGCTTATATAATTGTTTGACCCATCAGGTAAGTAGATAGTAACCAGTTCGAGGTTTTTCTTTTGTAAATTGCGTTTCGATGTAATTTATTTTAATTATCAAAATTATTGTGGAGTTACACTCTTTGTGTAAACCAAGTTGACCGCGTGAAGCATGTGGTGTAAGCATCAAAGTAGCCCTCAGCTATTCTTTCCAGGAAGATTTCACAGAGAGTTAGTATGAATTTAGTATACCAGTGTGTGGTAATTTCATGACGGACAGGATTGCGCTACGAACGTAACTTCTTTGGGTGAAAATTGAATCGGTTGGTTGTGATTAATTTCCTCTTGCTTATGTTTCAACGTTCTTCGTGTGTTATTTTATGAATGCAGTGTTGTATGCAGTCTCCCAATCTTGGCTCCATATTTGATGTGTTCCGTAAGATTACAAACTCACATTTTCACAATCCTAAATAAGGCACCAGTTTAGTTATGAATCAAGTGAAATATGCTGAAATTTTAACGGAACAATGATCAATGTTAAAATAAATATCCAAATATAAACTGATTTATTTCTTTTTATTTAAATTCTCTTTTTATATATGTATCACCGGTTGTCGTAAGATGACTATTAAAAGATTATAATTAATGTTACTCTGGTTGGGAATTTGGTAAGCTAGACTGGATACCTGGTGAAACAGTTGCTCAGCAATGCAAGGTTAACTTTCCCAGATAGCTCACGGCTTTTAACCCGCTTTTATTGTCTTGAACATCAGCGCCGCTTTCAGAACAACTTAATGCATCAACTTTACAGTACCTTTCGAGGGTAAATCTTGCACACTGAAGTGGAGTGCTGACTACTTTCATTTTTTTCTGATTGTAATTCTCTTTCTATGTTCTAAATTCGAGACTCTCAAACAGGTACTGGCAGAATTGAAGCTGTCAGGATAAGCGGTTTGCGATGTCTGAAGACCCCAGTCGATAAGAGCACTTCCCATATGGAGCATGGGTTAAGGTTCGAGTACCTGTCCATGATTCAGTTGTGATCTGGGAGAAGGTTATTGTGGTCGTGTCAACGCAGCAGGTGTCGAACGAACCCGGGGGACCCCGGAAGCTGGCAGGGTGGTCTTCGGTCGCATCCCAGCGTGGCCCTCGCAGCAGCAGCAGCAGCAGCAGCAGCAGCAGCTGGCCGGCCTTATCGCGCGGGTGACGCACCGTTAGCGGGCGGCAGATAGCACTCGGCCGGTAGAGCACGGCGCAGCCTTAGCGGGACAAACGAGAGGCCGCGACGCGGAAACGGATGGCTATCGGTCGCGGGCGGCGCTTCTATTAGAGGCTCGTTACGCGCCGGCCGCCGGCTATCTGGCGCGCCGTCTCCACGCCGTCCTGTGTCACCGCGCCCTTTTCGTTTTCAGCGCTGCAGAGCATTGAACCAAAGGCCACCGATGCGCGCCTGATCTCATTCCCGGCTGCGGCGCGTCGTTACGGAGAACATGTTGCTTATTAAGTGATGCTAATCGTACAAGGGCCTTTCCCTTCGGATTTTATCTACTATTTCATGGATTCACACGAAGAGAAAGCGTCCTTTACGTAAAACGCAATGATAGACTTTAAATTACATCACCTAAATTTTACTTATTGTACAAGTACGGTATAGAAAGAAGAATACAGAGTCAAATTTGTACGTGGTTGTGGGGCATCAACAACGGCTCTAATACAACTGAGCTTAGATGACCGATACGGGTATGTTTTGCATGCTGTTTCATCTCAGAGCTCATAAATCACAGTGGCTGGTGACTCGATAACTCATCACCGTATGTTTCCAATGGTTGAGGGATCTGGAGAATGTGCTAACCAGACCAACAGCCGAACATTCTCTGTATCGAAATATATCTAGACAGCATGGGTCTTGTGTTATCCTGATGAAATGGGTGAGAGATCTGGAGGACGTGCACCCGTTGTATCGAAATAGATGTAAACAGCAGAGGTCTTGCGTTATCCTGCTGAAAGGTAGTGGCAAAGATAGCTCGAAGACTCGACATAGCAAATGGCCTTAGCGTGTCTAACTGCTGCAGTCCAAATTACCAGATACGCAAGTCAGAGGTGATCCTTCAGAGCAGTCAATGGCACTCCATAACATAATTCAAGGCGCTGGGGATGCATAACGACGACAAATCCAATCTCGCAGTGATCATTCTCTTCAGACCCACCACATACAGATACATCCATCACCATTCTACACGCAGAACCAGGATTCGCCTGAAAAAACGATGCCATGTGTCTAATTGGGCCTACCACTGTCGATCCATCTATTTCTGCTGTCTCAACAATGGTTACAGTGAAGACAGAACGAAGGGCTTCGGGCTTCATTGTAATGTTCATAAAGACGTTTCTGATTCGTACTTTAGGCATTACACAATCTTCCCAGAAACGAGCACCATTGCTCTGTGATTTACGAATGAGGAACTCAGTGTGTAATCTTTCCTAGTACACTCATTGTAGGCAGCATTACGCATACCTACTCTTGTTAACCATTTTCATATCAAAAAATGTACGCTTCATGCCGAATATGTTGTATGCTGGTTTTCTAGGCGCAGCGGTTTCAATGGCCAGCAGTGTAGTACCTAACACAAAGGGTTTGCCGTGCATTATATTGAATTACAAACTGAGAAAAACGCGGCAACTGCATTAAGCGCAATTAAATTAGAGATGTGTGGCTGGTTGCGTGGAACATCCTTGTCATCCTCCTAATGACGCAGCAACAACTGAAGACGTTGGGGAGTCAATCCAATTCATGGTTGCTCGACGGCCGACCTGGACTCATGTAAATGAGTCATGGCTGGATCCATGTTGTTCATAGCGCAGCTGCGGGATGATGTCACCCGAGTATCATGCCAGTGGTTTCCTGAGATATTTTTTGTCAAAATAATTTAGGCGTCTGACGTCACTTTTGTAAAACGATTCGCGCCGGCGGTGTGGCCGTGCGGTTGTAGGCGCTTCAGTCTGGAATCGCGTGACCGCTACTGTCGCAGGGTCGAATCCTGCCTCGGGCATGGATGTGTGTGATGTCCTTGGGTTAGGTTTAAGTAGTTCTAAGTTCTAGGGGGCTTATGACCACAGATGTTATGTCCCATAGTGCTCAGGGCCATTTCACCCTTTTGTAAAACGATTCCCTTTTTATTCTTGGTTTGTCGCTACTTGTATTATCTTATCCAAAGTATTCGGACGCATCCTTATTATGGGGAATTGACCAATATAGGTTACGAGGAGGTCCTGCCAGCATAAAAGGAGATGGGTCTTCGAACGTGGCCTAGTCATTGGATGATACAAGGTGTACAACTTTGCTTCCGCCATTTGCCGATAGGTGGCGACAGCGGTAAGTAGCGGTCGAAAGAAACAGATCGGAGACGTCAGGCAGTTAACTTGGACCTCGGTCAACATAACCTCATTCAAACATTAGTCGATTTGTGTCTGCATCATAAAGTTGCTCTTGATTGAAAATGTCAGTTTACGAGCCTAATTCTCGTCATTTGCGGGAGGTGTTTTGTTTGAATATGAAGAAAACAGCAGCTGAGTCTCATCGAAGGTTGACAAGTACGTATGGTAAGGACGCCATTAGTGAAAGAACGTGTCGTGAGTGGTTTCAACGCTTCGAGTACGGTGATTTTAACGTCGTAGACCGGCATAGTGGGAGTGACACAGCAAGCCATTTCAAAACGTCTCAAGGCTATGGGCATGATTCAGAAAGACGGAACTTGGGTCCCGTGTGAGATGCAACCAAGAGACGTTGAACGGCGTTTGTGTGTTTGTGAACATTTGCTTCAGAGGCAAAAACGGAAGGGATTTCTGCATCGCATTGTAACCGGAGATGAAACATGGGTTCATTGCGATAACCCTATACGCAAAAAATCACGGCTGCAGCCAAACCGAATATTCACGGCTCCAAGACCACGCTCTGCATTTGGTGGGATCAACTCGGCGTCTTGTACTATGAGGTGTTAAAACCAAGTGAAACAATCACAGGTGCTCGTTACCGAAGGCAGTTAATGCGTTTGAGCTGAGCATTAAAAGACAAACGGCCGCAACACAGCGAGAGGCACGATAAAGTGATTTTGCAGCACAATAACGCTCGACCACACGTTGCAAAAGAGGTCAAAACGTACTTGGAAACGTTAAAATGGGACGTCCTACCCCACCCGCCGTATTCTCCAGACGTTTCTCCCTCTCACTATCACCTGTTTA
Source organism: Schistocerca cancellata (assembly GCF_023864275.1). Classification (NCBI taxonomy): domain Eukaryota; kingdom Metazoa; phylum Arthropoda; class Insecta; order Orthoptera; family Acrididae; genus Schistocerca; species Schistocerca cancellata. Next base: position 460,443,356 of record NC_064630.1, read on the forward strand.
GATCAATGGCGTATGGCCTGGCTGACCAACACTTCCGATCTCACGAAGAAGTCATAAATAGGATCGATTCGTGGATCGCTTCAAAATATGAACAATTTTTTCGGCGCGGGATTCGTACACTGCCCGAAAGATGGGAAAAAGCGTTGGCCATAGATGGAAAATACTTCGAATGATACATGTGTAATTAGTTTGTTTCATTAAAGCCTCAAATGTTGGGAAAAAACGGTGGAAGCAAAGTTGTACACCTTGTATTTAAATAAAAAATCGATCAGGGCCGTACAGGCTTTCTAAAGCTGCCCACGTCGGCTCTTGGTGTTGTGGCTGATGTAGAAATATCTAAACCAAGACCAGGTAAACCTCATGTACTGATGGACAATAACCGTCGAGTGATGATGAAGTCCCATATTCCGAGGAGCGTAGGGGACGATGCGGGAGACCCGCACCGCCGACTAGGCAAGCGCCTAGCGGAGGTGGTTTGCCATTGCCTTCCTACAAACCGTCGAGAACTGTAGAGGATTGTTGTAAAAAATCGTATGAAGTCAGTGGAATGCACCATTCGTGCATCTAACAGCTCAGCTACATTAATGACAGTGTATATGGAGTTAAAAAGGGTGGGGTAGAGTGGTCGAGCAGCTCCTCATAAGCTGTGAATTTCTGTAGTCAATGCCGAACGACGCCTGGAGTGCTGTAGAGAGTGACACAGTTAGGCAATTGATGACTGCAAACGACGGATTTGCAATGATGAACCACGCTACACTCTGCGGCAATCCGATGGAAGGGCCTGGAGTTGGCGAATACCTATAAACCGCTATCTGCCTTCATGTTTAGTACGCAGGACGTGATTTTGTTCGACGGGGACGTTTTCCCTGGTTAGGGTGTCGTTCGCTAACTGCGTTTAAGAAAATGGTATAAGCGGAACGATGTAGCACATTATACGCCGTTGTGTAAAGCGTACAGTAGAGGAACATTTCGGAGACGATGAGTTTTCAGCATGACAGTGCACCATGTCATAAAGCTGCACCAGTGAGGTAGTGTTTTGTAGACAATAACGTTCCTCAAATGGACTTATCTGCCCAGAGTCCCGGCGCAACCCAGTGTGACACCTGTGGGATAAATCAGAACGCCAGCTTCACTCCAGACCTAGGGATCAAATGTTACTGTCTTTTCTGGTTTCGGAAATTGAGAAGGCCGCCATTCCTCCATAGACATTCAGACACCTCATTGAATGTGCTACCTGCATAGTTCAGACCATCATAAAGGCGAAGGGTGGTCACAACCAATATTAACCTCCTTACATCCATATTTAAATTGGATGATGTTGGGACATCAGCTGGTATAATTTTTGTTAAAAATGAAACTTCTCCTGCTGTTCTTAAGATTTCATATTTATTTGGCTACTAGTTTCGACGTTGCGTCGACGCCATCTTCAGGCCCGTACACTTTGATGATATCAATTGTGTGTGGCTGAGTACTAGAAGTCTGCTGTGTGAATACTTTTGACCAGACAGTGAAGTCTTCAAGTTGTAGAAACATAGGGGCTGATTCTCGGTTTCTCCTGAGCTAAGACAGTTGTATGGGTAATTGTTAATTAAAATTCCTATTGTTTCTACTATTCTCCATTCCAGATCTGCAACGGATGCAATTTTCATCATTTTCGCTACCTTTGTTTTGTATGGTACGACCACGTCTCTCATAAGGTTGTACTTGTGTACAAAATATTTTTTCTAGAACATTGTGGGATACTTGCATAGTCCCTTAATACCCAGTGTCTACTTATTTATATTCTTCATCCTCTCTCCTAGCATGTCCACGTAAGTTAGTTTAGAACCAAACGAGTAAGTACGTGAAGTAGGTCATGTAACTCCAGGACCCAACCACAATAGTATTAAAGGTTGTGTTTGAGGTTACTGTAGACGTAAACGAACGCCTAGCTTTCAATCTTTATCACACGCTTTCCAAAGAAATGTTCCCTCTAATAAAATAGCAGAATAAAGCATAATATTTTGGCGAATTCAGTATGATACAGAACGTAGTAAAACTTTGTCTTGTGGGGCCGAAAATTTTTTGACTGTGGATTAAGTTTAGTTACGTCCACTGTGCTCTATCAACTGTCTGCAGACGAGGAAGATTGCTTAAACCTCGAGGCTTCTCGTTCAAGAACAATGGCTTTATGGAGAGGCTTATAGCGTCATTGCTTGGCGAACTTGTCGATGTGTATCATGCCAACCAACCTCTGCCATAATGTTTGGAGTTAACATTATATTGACTTTAGGGGAGATACAGAAGAAAATGTGAGAGACATTATTGGGATTGTAGCAGGTCAGTACAAATGAAGGAAGGAATATTCGAATTTTTTTTTTTTTTTTTTTTTTTTTTGGGTAAACAGTGTGAAAGGCTGAGGGATAATCGCAATAACAATTGTGCCATTCGGTAATCCTTGTCTCTCAAGATACTTAATTTACCAGTGTTTCTTTTGAGGTAATTGCAACTCAAGCGTACCACTGAATATTTTTGAATCACAGTCCTCATTTATCGTATGTTAATTAAATCTTTGACTGAGTTGTAACCGCGAGAGACATGAAGGTAGCGACATACAGCGATGTGTATTTTGAAATGCTTATGTAGCGGCTGGTTATCTTCTGATACCTCTAGAACAGCATATTTGCGTCTTAATTATTCACGGCTTCATCGAGCTTCTTCGTAAGTGATAAATGTCGGTCTCGTATTTGGATAATTGTCAGTGATTTGTGGTGTTATATGATTGTATAGGAAATGGACGTCTCATGCATCGCTCTAGTTGATCATGTCAGTTCTTCACACGCCCAATTAGGGTGGTAGCAACCAGACAAGTTACGTGACAACCATATACACTGAAGCGCCAAAGAAACTGGTATAGACATGCGTATTCAAATACAGAGATACGAAACAGGCAGAGTACGGCGCTGCGATCATCAACGCGTATATAAGACAACAAGTGTCTGGCACAGTTATTAGATCGGTTACTGCTGCTACAATGGCAGGTTATCAAGATTTAAGTGGGTTTGAACGTGCTGTTACAGTCGGTGCACGAGCGATGGGACACAGCATTCCGAGGTAGCGACGAAGTGGGGATTTTACCGTTCGATCATTTCACGAGTGAATCGTATCAGGAATCCGGAAAAATTTGAAATCTCCGACATCGCTGAGGGCGGAAAAAGATTCTGCAAGAACGGGAACAACGACGACTGAAAGGAATCCGCTCAACGTGACAGAAGTGCAACCCTTCAGCAAATTGTGACAAGTTCAAAATGTTCAAATGTGTGTGAAATCTTATGGGACTTAACTGCTAAGGTCATCAGTCCCTAAGCTTACACACTACTTAACCTAAATTATCCTAAGGACAAACACACACACCCAAGCCCGAGGGAGGACTCGAACCTCCGCCGGGACCTGCGGCAAGTCTCAGCGTGCGAACCATTCAACGAAACATCCTCGATATAAGCTTTCAGAGCTGAAGACCCACTCGTGTATCATTGATGACTGCGCGACACAAAGTTTTAACGCCTCACCTGGGCCCGTCAACACCGACATTGGACTGTTGATGACTGGAAACATGTTGCCTGGTCGGACGAGTCTCATTTCAAATTCTATCGAGCAGATGGACATGTACGGGTATGGAGACATCTCATGAATCCATGGACGCTGCATGTCAACTGGTGGACGCTCTGGAATGGTATGGGGGTTGTGCAGTTAGAGTGATGTGAAGCCCTAGCTACGTCTAGATTCGACTCTGACAGGTGACACGTACATAAGCATCCTGTCTGATCGCCTGCATTAATTCATGTCCGTTGTGAATTCCTCCCAGTACTACTTCAGACATTAGTCGAGTCCATGCCACGTTGTGCTGCAGCACTTGTGTGTGCTCTGGGGGCCCTAGACGATATTAAGTAGGTGTACCAGTTTCTTTGGCTCTTCATTGTAGCAAGTCTTCTTTATCGCATCTTCTTTGTGAATGTATCTCATGTCTTGCAATGGGAATCAGCTATCATTTATCTCATCTTAATCGCAGCACAGTGACTCATTCATAATATTTAGTGTCGTAAGATGTGCCAGATTTTTGCTTTTCACGGGCCTCTATAGGATGAGCACAGCTCGCGAAACCCGCTAATAGATTTACTTCTGGCAGTACCTTATCTTGTACTTTCCAAACATCTTGGTTCATGTTCACGGTCACCTGAATGATCAGACCCAAACGAAAATCCCTCCAAGACATTGTAGAACCAAAAAATCGTAAATTACAGTCTCCATGTACAGCAGATTAAATGTCTTTGAACCGTCGATGTAATCGACGATCTGTATCAATGGAAAAGCGGGAATACTGCGACACCACGCTTCAGTCAGCTACTGTCCAGTTTCTGTCGCTTTTCATTCCCTTCCTTGAGGGGTATGGGTGGGCATTTTGAGGGCTTGCATTACCCTTTTGCCTTTTGTTTTATAGGTAAATTTCATAGCTTTATTTTTTCAGATGTCTTGCAAAAGTGAAATTAATTGGTTTGTTCAATACTAAATTTTTGAGTCATATTGAGATACAATAAAGATACAATAAAATATAATACACTGTAATTTTTCTGTTCGTATATACCAGAATACATTATCGGAGTAGGATCAGTGGTAATACTTAGCTGATTTCTAAGATGATATATTTTCGATTTTGATTGTTACACAAAATTTGTTTGATTATTACAGTTGGTTTAGTGACGGTGTAGGTTAAGGTTACAGGTTTTGTTTGTCTGATGTGTGGGTATTGGTGTAGTTTTTGTGGTGTTGCTTTGTTTTTTGTGTGTTTGTGTTGATGGTGTTCTTTTAGGCTACTAATGCTTAACGATACTATGCTGCTTTATAGTGTTCGCTTCTGGTGGGAGGTGAGGACAATTTGTATAACATACAATTGAATTTAGAGTGCAGTTGATAATTTGATGCTTATTTAAGTTACTCTCGTGTTATATCAAGTCCTCTTGTCACCAAAGATGAGCAACATTAGTAGCAGTAGCGGGCAGTTAGAAATTTTTAGTCTTGTAATGTATGCCAGGTTTTATGGCTAGCGTAACGCTATCGTACATGTGCGTGTGTGTCTTTCTTTGCGGTGTGTGTGTTTTGTGAGTTATGTGGTTAGCTGCTCTGTCCATGTGTGGGGGCAATGGGAGATCTTGGGTTAAGGTTTCCATGGTGGGGGCAAGGTCTGGCTATTCTATGCTGGTGTTGTGTGCTACTGTACGCGCTGGCTGGATATATTTTAATTTTGGTCGTCTGTTTGTTCTCGGTATTATCAGGATATCTTCCATGTCTGTGCGTTTCGTTAATACGTGTCTCCTGTAGTTTGCTCTGAGTTTAGTCGGTCTGGTCTGTAGGTGCTTCACACCAGTGATGTCATATACGTCGTCCTCGGCGGTATGGAGATTCTACGTTAAAGTCTTCTTTCGATCGTCTAAAGTCGTTCTGCTACCGGTTTATGTATGCCCCCAACGGGGGCTGTAGCATATTCTATCACAGGTATAGTGTACGCCTTTTATGTGTCGATTGCGGTTTGATCGTCACATCTGTGGGAGCGTCCTCGTACTCGTCTGATTAAAATTTGTCTTTTCCATGTCTGTGATGCGCATGCTGCCTCTGGGATGTCTTCTGCTCTGCCGGAAGCCGTTACGGCCGCGGAGCCTCGTGGTCGCCTCGAAGTCCGTCCACGTGGTTTCAGACAAACTGCAGAACACGTGTGGGTTTCTCGCTATCCCGTGGTGTCAGTAAGCCGTTGACGGTTACGGAATATGGAAGTATTGTTCGCGTTTGCGCATATGCAGCGCAAACCGTACTACGAAGAGAGACACACGAGGTGTCACATGAAAGATGGTTTATTTACCATCTCAGGGCATACAGATATCATCTGAGTGTTTTATACAGATGGAGTTACACAAACAAACAGATTTACTTATAACGTACTCATATGCACCGGACAATTTATAAGTTTTAATGTAACCACGCCACCAAACAAGTTGATTAATCAGGTTGTTGCAGCGAGTGAGATAATAATATGATCAATAAATCTAATAACTAAGATGAGAGAATCAATTTAGTTGGAGATTAACGGAATTCATCATTATTCATATACGAAGACAGATAAACTGACAACATGGCAGCGTGTGCTGGCAACAAATACTAGTAATAACATACAGCATTTAGAATGTGAGATTATTTTTATTTTATTAACCATTTATTAATTTTTAACGATAAATTGACGCAGTTTTACTTTCATGAAGAATACGTAAATTCTGAATACAGCAATGAAAGGAGGATACAAAACTTGCTGAAAATGATGTACCATTTGTAATTTTAAACTAAATAACAAAGTTGCCATGAACGTAAACAACTGTCACTGCTCAAGTCTCAAATTATGCGTTATTGAACTCTGATCTACAGGTAAACCACGGTACTTAGAATTTATTATGATATATGTTTTGGAAATAGAATTTTAGCGTGCAGGTAATGGTGCAATCGGAAATTCAGTTAAACGTATGCATAAAAAGTTGTAAATTTATACCGGTGGTCACATGAGCGACCCGTGTGACGTCCTTGGATGCTCTTTTCGCGAGTGGGAGACGCTGAGAGTTAGAGAAAGGGTCAGTTTTTTGAAGGGAGTGACCGAGACTTTAAAATATCTGCTGCCGGATTCTTCGTGGTCTGTCTGTCTATGGTGGATTCTCTGTCGGTGACAGCCTCGTGAGTCTGGGGTCGGAGACGTTCGCTATGAGCGGTGGTCTAACCGCGACCCTATTGCTTGAAAATATTTGGACTCTGACGAATCTTGGATAGTTTTAGACTGTCTCTGGCACAGTCGCAGGTTACAATTATTCTTAATCAATCCGGAGTCTGATAATTTTCGGTATGCCACAGCAGTTGCTAGAATCATTACTTGACTTTCACATCTAATTGACCTACAGCACAAAAATACATCGGTGTGTTGGTTAGCTAAGTAGCAGGGTAATGGCGGTACAGGGACAATTTAGATCATATTTATATCAAATTAATTACGCAAATTAATTAATTTGAACAGTTAATTATACCCATCCCCTGATAACATCATATGTTTTTCCAAGCTGGCAGGTAGGTTCCTTCCTGTACCCCTCTGGGAAATCCGCACCCCTCACCAATCCCTTCTCCCTCCATCCTCCCCCCCCCCCCCCCCGCAACACTCCATTGAAATGCCGGGAAACTGAAATTTTTTGGTGGGAATATCAAATTTTGTGTGTTCATCGGACTAACTGACCTAGTTCACAACATCAGCACGAGAGGATGTTTATTGCCCTCTCCACTCCCCTCTCTCACGTCACCCCTCTCCTCCTAAATTTGTGAGTGTGCTTCAGTCTGTGCTGAGGTGCCGGTTAGGTTAACTGTCTTTTTTTCGTACGATAAGCCAGTGGGCCAATGATTGCAAATTTCAGGCAATTAAATAAAAGCGTACTTTAGAAAAAAACTCGCCCTGCTTAAGGTAACGCATAAAAATCGGAATCACACAAAAGCTTTAAAAGGAACTTTACAAATAGATGCAAGTAAAACACCGTTTTTGAAAAGCTACCAACACAATCACATTCCTAATTAACGTATGGCTAATAAAGTTCAGTGCTGTTAGGAGCACGAGAAAACACACTACACATTGAAAGCACGGGTAATGAACAAATTCTTACCGACTTGCAGATGCTCATCCATATCATGTCCAATCAAATCTGAATTCCGCTCAGCCACATAGAAAAATCTTTCCATCAGCACACAATGCCTTCCCAACGTGACATCAGCTAAACGCGCTTAGCACTAATCGTATTCCACCTTTAGCGGCCCACCACATGTCGCTGCCCAGTATGGTTACAACAGTCCACTCGACCCGCTGCAGTGAGGAACTTCCTTCACGCTGAGCGATGATTTCCATCTAAGCCCGTACACGACGGTTTAGTAAGACGTCACGACATTTCTCAGCTTCCACTGGTGCGTTTTATAAGTTTCAAACTACATTTTGGCACTACACCGCGTCATACCTGCCGTAATGTCAACTTCAAAAAACCACTGCAGACCGTACGGTGCTAAGCCACCACATTCACTTGCCCGTACATAACTGTCCCCACGTGTCGATAGTTAGACTGTCTGCAATCGACTGTAGACAGTTTCAAGGTCTTAATAAAACTGCTAAAACACAGAGGCTACTTCTTACTGAAATAATAAGTTTGTAATTTTTTCCTTTAAACTATGCACATTCCTCCAGATAAAATAATGAACTGAACAATAACCTTGCAAGGGAATACGTACACTATGTGATCAAAAGTATCCAGACACCCCAAAAACATATGTTTTTCATATTAGGAGCATTGTGCTGCCAGGTACTCCATATCAGCGACTTCAGTAGTCCTTAGACATCGTGAAAGAGCACAATGGGGTGCTCCACGGAACTCACGGACTTCGTACGTGGTCATACGTCTGTACGCGAGATTTCCAAACTCCTAAACATCCCTAGGTCCACTGTTTCCGATGTGATAGTGAAGTGGAAACATGAAGGCACACTTACAGCACAAATGCGCACCGGCCAACCAAGACTGTTGACTGACAAAGACCGCAGACAGTTGCAGAGGGTCGTAATGTGTAATAAGCTGATATCTATCCAGACCATCACACATGAATTCCAAACTGCATCAGGATCCACTGCAAGGACTATGACATTTAGGTGAGAGGTGAGAAAACTTGGATTTCATGGTCGAACGGCTGCTCATAAGCCACACATCACGCCGGTAAATGGCAAACGACGCCTCGCTTGGTGTAAGGAGCCTAACCATTGGGCGACCGAACAGTGGAAAAACGTTGTGTGGAGTGACGAATCACGGTACACAATGTGGCGATCCGATGGCAGCTTGTCGGTGTTTCGAATGCCCTGTGAACGACATCTGCCAGCGTGTGTAGTGCCAACAGTAAAATTCGGTGGCGATGGTGTTATGGTGTGGTCGTGTTTTTCATGAAGCGGGCTTGCTCTCCTTGTTGTTTTGCGTGATACTATCACAGCACAGGCCTACATTGATATTTTAAGCACCTTCTTGCTTCCAACTGTTGAAGAGCATTTTGGGGATAGCGATTGAATCTTTCAACATGATCGATCAACTGTTCATAATGCAGGGCCTGTGGCGGAGTGGTTACTCGACAATAACATCCCTGTAATGGACTGGCCTGCACGCAGTCCTGACCTGAATCCTATAGAACACCTTTGGAATATTTTGGACCGTCGACGTCGTGCCAGGCCTTACTGACCGACATCGATATCTCTCCTCAGTGCAGCGCTCCGTGAAGAATGGGCTGTCATACCCAAGATATCTTCCAGCACCTATTGAACGTAAGCCTGCGAGAGTGGACGCTGTCATCAAGGCTAAGGGTGGGCCAACACCATATTGAATTCCAGTATTACCGATGGAGGGCGCCACGAACTTGTAAGTCATTTTCCGCCAGGTGTCCGAATACTTTTGATCATATAGCGTATGTCTACAGGAATTACGCTTAAAGTTCGTAATTATTCTTTTAATTCAAATTAAAACTCCTTCTCAATTGACAGCATAGTAAAAAATATTATTAATATTTCGCAGACTAAATTACTGTTTTCAAAACTCAGTTATAATACTTCTCGGAATTTGAGATCTTAGCCGAGCACTGCATTCCATCCAAATTATCTTTTCGGCTCCTCTACTAATTTTGGTAAAAATTACTTACCAGTCGAAGTCCACAAAGTAGATGACACAGGAAGTGATTCGACTCTGTCTAGTGATTCGAATGTTTTTGTAAAAGTTGAAAGAAAAACGATGTGTTTGTGATGGAACGTAGCACAGTATTAAGTGCTTCTCCCATATTGTGACGAAAAAAAAATAAGAATGTCAATTTTTTTTCGGTCATCAGTCTATTGACTGGTTTGATGCGGCCCGCCAATTTCTTTCCTGTGCTAACCTCTTCATCTCAGAGTAGCACTTGCAACCTACGTCCTCAATTATTTGCTTGACGTATTCCAATCTCTGTCTTCCTCTACAGTTTTTGCCCTCTACAGCTCCCTCTAGTACCATTGAAGTCATTCCCTCATGTCTTAGCTGATGTCCTATCATCCTGTCCCTTCTCCTTATCAGTGTTTTCCACATATTCCTTTCCTCTCCGATTCTGCGTAGAACCTCCTCATTCCTTACCTTATCAGTCCACCTAATTTTCAACATTCGTCAATAGCACCACATCTCAAATGCTTCGATTCTCTTCTGTTCCGGTTTTCCCACAGTCCATGTTTCACTACCATACAATGCTGTACTCCAGACGTACATCCTCAGAAATTTCTTCCTCAAATTAAGGCCGGTATTTGATATTAGTAGACTTCTCTTGGCCAGAAATGCCTTTTTTGCCATAGCGAGTCTGCTTTTGATGTCCTCCTTCTTCCGTCCGTCATTTATTTTACTGGCTAGGTAGCGAATTCCTTAACTTCATTGACTTCGTGACCATCAATCCTGATGTTAAGTTTCTCGCTGTTCTCATTTCTACTACTTCTCATTACCTTCGTCTTTCTCCGATTTACTCTCAAACCATACTGTGTACTCATTAGACTGTTCATTCCGTTCAGCAGATCATTTAATTCTTCTTCACTTTCACTCAGGATAGCAATGTCATCAGTGAATCGTATCATTGATATCCTTTCACCTTGTATTTTAATTCCACTCGTGAACCTTTCTTTTATTTCCATCATTGCTTCCTCGATGTACAGATTGAAGAGTAGGGGCGAAAGGCTACAGCCTTGTCTTACACCCTTCTTAATACGAGCACTTCGTTCTTGATCGTCCACTCTTATTATTCCCTCTTGGTTGTTGTACATATTGTATATGACCCGTCTCTCCCTATAGCTTACCACTACTTTTTTCAGAATCTCGAACAGCTTGCACCATTTTATATTGTCGAACGCTTTTTCCAGGTAGACAAATCCTATGAAAGTGTATTGATTTTTCTTTAGCCTTGCTTCCATTATTAGCCGTAACGTCAGAATTGCCTCTCTCGTCCCTTTACATTTCCTACAGCCAAACTGATCGTCACCTAGCGCATTCTCAATTTTCTTTTCCATTCTTCTGTATATTATTCTTGTAAGCAGCTTCGATGCATGAGCTGTTAAGCTGATTGTACGATAATTCTCGCACTTGTCAGCTCTTGCCGTCTTCGCAATTGTGTGGATGATGCTTTTCCGAAAGTCAGATGGTATATCGCCAGACTCATATATTCTACACACCAACGTGAATAGTCGTTTTGTTGCCACTTCCCCCAATGATTTTAGAAATTCTGATGGAATGTTATTTATCCCTTCCGCCTTATTTGACCTCCAAAGCTCTTTTAAATTCCGATTCTAATACTGGATCCCCTATCTCTTCTAAATCGACTCCTGTTTCTTCTTCTATCACATCAGACAAATCTTCACCCTCATAGAGGCTTTCAATGTATTCATTCCCCCTACCTGCTCTCTCCTCTGCATTTAACAGTGGAATTCCCGTTGCACTCTTAATGTTACCACCGTTGCTTTTAATGTCACCAAAGGTTCTTTTGACTTTCCTGTATGCTGAGTCTGTCCTTCCGACAATCATATCTTTTTCGATTTCTTCACATTTTTCCTGCAGCCATGTCGTCTTAGCTTCCCTGCACTTCCTATTTATTTCATTCCTCAGCGACTTGTATTTCTGTATTCCTGATTTTCCCGTAACATGTTTGTACTTCCTCCTTTCGTCAATCAACTGAAGTATTTCTTCTGTTACTCATGGTTTCTTCGCAGCTACCTTCTTTGTACCTATGTTTTCCTTCCCAACTTCTGTGATGGCCCTTATTAAAGATGTCCATTCCTCTTCAACTGTACTGCCTACTGCGCTATTCCATATTGCTGTATCTATAGCGTTAGAGAACTTCAAACGTATCTCGTCATTCCTTAGTACTTCCGTATCCCACTTCTTTGCGTATTGATTCTTCCTGAATAATGTCTTGAACTTCAGCCTACTCTTCATCACTACTATATTGTGATCTGAGTCTATATCTGCTCCTGGGTACGCCTTACAGTCTAGTCTCTGTCTGACCATGATGTAATCTAATTGAAGTCTTCCAGTATCTCCCGGTCTTTTCCAAGTATACCTCCTCCTCTTGAGATTCTTGAACAGGGTATTCGCTATTACTAGCTCCAACTTGTTGCAGAACTCAATTAGTGTTTCTCCTCTTTCATTCCTTGTTCCAAGCCCATATTCTCCTGTAACCTTTTCTTCTACTCCTTCCCCTACAACTGCATTCCAGTCGCCCATGACTATTAGATTTTCGTCCCCCTTTACATACTGCATTACCCTTTCAATATCCTCATACAGTTTCTCTATCTGTTCATCTTCAGCTTGCGGCGTCGGCATGTATACCTGAACTATCGTTGTCGGTGTTGGTCTGCTGTCGATTCTGATTAGAACAACCTGGTCACTGAACTGTTCACAGTAACACACCCTCTGCCCTACCTTCCTATTCATAACGAATCCTACACCTGTTATTCCATTTTCTGCTGCTGTTGATATTACCTGATACTCATCTGACCAGAAATCCTTGTCTTCCTTCCACTTCACTTCACTGACCCCTACTATATCTAGATTGAGTCTTTGCATTTCCCTTTTCAGATTTTCTAGTTTCCCTACCACGTTCAAGCTTCTGACATTCCACGCCCCGACTCGTAGAACGTTATCCTTTCGTTGATTATTCAATCTTTTTCTCATGGTAACCTTCCCCTTGGCAGGCCCCTACCGGAGATCCGAATGGGGGACTATTCCGGAATCTTTTGCCAATGGAGAGATCATCATGACACTTCTTCAATTACAGGCCACATGTCCTGTGGATACACGTTACGTGTCTTTAATGCAGTGGTTTCCATTGCCTTCTGCATCCTCATGTCGTTGATCATTGCTGATTCCTCCGCCTTTAGGGGCAATTTCCCACAAGGACAAGAGAGTGCCCTGAACCTCTATCCGCTCCTCCGCCCTCTTTGACATGGCCGTTGGCAGAATGAGGCTGACTTCTTATGCCGGAAGTCTTCGGCCGCCAATGCTGATTATTTATCAAAATTTAGGCAGTGGCGGGGATGGAACACGTGACCGAAGACGTTTTGATTATGAATCAAAGACGCTACCCCTAGCCCACGGGTAATAATTAACGAAATGAAGTAATAGTTGTAGCACACGCGGCAGAGGGTAATCTCTTCATATTTTAATACAGCAGACGGAAGGGAACACAAGTCTATTCAATTGGCGCTATTTTCCACGATTGCTTATCCTGGTAGTAGTATCTGTCATTCTTACCATCCTCGACATGATCGTATTATATTGTCAGCTAATGCATTGTATCTTCGGTCAACTGAGATGTGATATGTGACAATAAAGCTTCTGGTTTCGAGTGCCACAAATGTTACAAATTGGATAGGATTGGGGAGAAGAGAAGTTTGTGGCACAACTTGACTACAAGAAGGGATCGGTTGGTAGGACATGTTTTGAGGCATCAAGGGATCACAAATTTAGCATTGGAGGGCAGTGTGGAGGGTAAAAATCGTAGAGGGAGACCAAGAGATGAATACACTAAGCAGATCCAGAAGGATGTAGGTTGCAGTAGATACTGGGAGATGAAGAAGCTTGTACAGGATAGAGTAGCATGGAGAGCTGCATCAAACCAGTCTCAGGACTGAAGACCACAACAACAACAACAACTTATTGTACTTTCCGAGTCCGGGGGAGAGGATCTAAACTCTCTTCCTCCAAAACTCTGCAGTTTTAATGACATTGTCATTACACAAAAACAGATCTTCAGCTGTGCAAACAAACTCCATCCTTGGGCACATGAGCTAACATTCAATCGTCTATGTTTCTTCAGATTCACACTGGTGACCTTCACGGTAGTGGTGAAGGGTGACATGCCATCTACAGTGCTCCAGCGCGACCAATGCGGTCTTTCAAGTGGGCGGCTAATATTCTGTCGAGTGAGCTTACATACCGTTGTATCCCACTCGCGTCACGTCTCCCGTGGGTTACGGCTGAGTTACGGAGAGTACATTAACATATGACGAATGAGAGCTACCATTTTGTGAATATTCATTGGCATGCTTGTGTGAGTAGCAATTATTAGGAACACAACATTGGAAAGTTAAGTACGTTGGCAACAGGGACTACGAGGGATGGATTTCAGAAAAACAGTGCAGTCTAAGGGCGAAGAGGGATACCAGAGTTGGCTTAATGATAGGGTTTACCAAATGGCTCTCCGCCCCTGGTAACTGAGTGGTCAGCGCGACGGAATGTCATACCTATAGGCCCGAGTTCGATTCCCGGCTTGGTCGGAGATTTTCTCCGCTCAGGGACTGGGTCTTGTCCTTATCATCATCATTTCATCCCCATTGACACGTAAGTCGCCGAAGTGGCGCCAGCTCTAAAGACTTGCACCAGGCGAAAGGTCTACCTGACTGGAAGCCCTAGCCACAAAGCATTTACATTTTTACCAAATGGAGTAGGTTCCTAATGTAGACATAACTATGTACTCTGTCAGTCACTGTGCACAAAGTGTTGGAGCGAACATCACATAACAGTAGATAGTACGCCTCATGTAACATCTGTGGGTTGCACAACGAAAAATTACTGTTTGTCATGAATTACATTAGGACTTGAGATACTAAAACTAGTTTTGTATTTGTTCAGCAAACTAACTGATGATGGCAGAAGTAGGGAAGATAAAAAATGTAGACTGAATATAGCAAGAAAAACATTTCCGGAAAAGAGGAATTTTTTAACATGTAAAATAACTGAAACTATTAGTTTCTTTCTATTCGGAGGTAATATTTTCTCAGAATGTCGTTGCATACATAAATTTTTAAAACCACCTAACTTTTACATTTTTGTCAGCTGTCGTTACTTCTCTACAGCCTGATGTAAGTTATGTATTCTTTCTGCACTTAAGCCCAAATATTTGTATAAGGTTGTATATATATATATCTTATTACTGGTTAACGATGGCAGTTTCAAAGCCACTAAACAATGGTGTGATACAAAGGATGAAAACGGTGGTGGACGTAATAAAGTTTTTATTAGCAGCTGAGATGGGCTTCCATTAAATAAACCAAATTTATTAGGAAGTCTTTTCTGAAGTTATTTGTCTGGAGTTAAGCCATGTGTGGAAGTGAAATGTGGATGATAGGCAAATCAGACAAAGCTGTTGCAGAAGAACAGAAGAATACTAAAGACGAGGTGGATAGGTCGAATAATAAATCTAACTGAGGGAGAAAAGAAATATATGGTACAACTTGACTATCAGAAGGGTTCGGTTCACAGGATGTCTTGAGATATCAAGGAACTGTCAATTTGGTAATGGAACGAAGTTGGGTTGTGTGTGGGGGGGGGGGGAGGAGGGGGAGAGGGAGGTGGGGAGAGTCACAATTTTAGACCAAGGCTGGAATAAAGAAGTCAGGTTCCGATTGATGTAGGTCATGGTAATTATGCAGAGATGAGAAACACTGCACAGGACAGACTAGCATGGGGAACAGTATCAAACCAGTCTTCGGACTGAAGACAACAACAACGACGACTCACTGGAATTATTTATTATTATCCGTTCGCGCAGTGGGATGCACGATTACGGTCACAGAACTGGTTAAAAAAGGAAGGAAAGCTAGAGTTTAACATTCCGTGGACAGCGTGGTCATTAGAGTCACAGCACAGACTCGGACTACAGAAGGTAGAGAACACTTTATCAAGCGTGTTGTTTAGCATGGTAGAAGTGATGAATATTAAAGAGGAGTAGAAAGTAATGTCAAATAAAATTACATTACAAAACTCATGGGATACCTCGTGATATCGTGTCGAACTTCCTTCTGCCCGGCGTAGTGCAGCAATTCGACGTCGCATAGAAATCTCCTGCAGATATATTGAGCCGTGCTGCCTCCAGAGCGGTCCATAATTGATGACCTCTCGATTATGTCCCATGCATGTTGGATGGGATTCATATCGGGCGACCCTGGTGGTTCATTCGCTCGAATTCCCCAGGATGTTCTTCAATTGAAAACAACGGTGGCCCGGTGACACGGCGCATTGTTGTGGAAACATGAAGGCCATAAATGGCTGCAAATGGTCTCCAAGTAGCCGAGCAATCATTTCCAGTCAATGACCGGTTCAGCTAGACCAGAGCACCCAGTCCACTTCACGCAAACACAGCCCACATCGTTATGGAGCCACCACCAGCGTGCACAGTGCCTTGTTGACAGCTTCGGTCTTTGGCCTCGTGGGGTCTGCGCCACACTCGAATCCTGCCACCAGCTCTTAACCAACTGAAATCGGGACACATCTGGCCAGGCCATGGTTTTCCAGTCGCTTATGGTCGAACCGATATGGCCACGAGCCCAGAAGAGGCTCTTTTGGCGGTGTCGTGCTGTTAGCAAAGGCACCAGTGTCGGTGGTCTGCTGCCATAGCTCATCAACGCCAAATTTCACCGCACTGTCCTAACGGATACGTTCGTCGTACTTCCCACTCTGATTTCTGCAGTTATTTCACGCAGTGTTTCTTATCTGTTAGCACTGACAACTCTACGCAAACGCCGCTGCTCTCAGTCATTAAGCGAAGGTCCACTGCGTTGTCCGTGGTGAGAGGCAATGCCTGAAATTTGGTATTCTCGGTATATTCTTGACACTGTGGATCTCGAAATATTGAGTTCCCTAGCGATTGCGTCTAGCTCCAATCTTGCGGCCATTATCACGGAAACCTTTTCACGTGAATCACCTGAGTACAAATGACAAATCCGCCAATGCACTGTTCTTTTATACCTTGTGTACGCAATATTTTCGCCATCTGTATACGTGCATATCGCTATCCAGTAACTTATCATTCCAGTGTAGCTCAGTCGCTCGCAGTTGATCGAAATCTTGGCAATTAGAAGTAGGGACTCACCTAGGGAGAATTTGTACATCTTCAGTTGGGCACATTGTTGATCACGTACACTACAACGCCAGGAGGGACGGGAAACAATGAAATGTTGCTCATTGTTCATAATAGGAAGGAATGATGGAATATTTAATTCTGAGTGCTGGTTGTAAGGTTTGTATCACACATTACATGTAACACTTCATGTAACATGCTTCATAATAAGCATAGAGGGCGTCCATAATTAAAAGTTCCTGTTCCAAAACATTCTGAGAAAACATTACCTCCGAATATATATATATATATATATATATATATATATATATATATATATATATATTACTGGTTAACGATGGCAGTTTCAAAGCCACTAAACAATGGTGTGATACAAAGGCTGAAAACGGTGGTGGACAACGCCAGGAGGGACGGGAAACAATGAAATGTTGCTCATTGTTCATAATAGGAAGGAATGATGGAATATTTAATTCTGAGTGCTGGTTGTAAGGTTTGTATCACACATTACATGTAACACTTCATGTAACATGCTTCATAATAAGCATAGAGGGCGTCCATAATTAAAAGTTCCTGTTCCAAAACGCTGTAGAAAAAGAACCGCTGCGCAGAATGACATCAAATTTGGAAAGCATATTATTGACGCTGGGGAAAATGTCATCGAAAAAATAAATAGAATTGACCAATAGCGTCAAAGTATATACACCAACAGACGCCCGACAGACGGCTGTTCTTCAGTTTGCGTCCCAGACGCCCAACACGTTTGTCTCCAAGAAGGATCGCGCACTGTGTGAGGTGAAGCTCTTTTATAGGAACGATAACTGTGAGCCGACAGCCCTGCCGAAGTTTCAGACAGTGAAGGGTATGAAAAAAAGGAACTGGTCTGATGTTTGCTAAGCGTCTGGAGAAAATGATTACAAAATTCGAAAAGACAGCTTCTTTTGAAGTGCAGTGTGACAAAGGGATGAAAGTAGTTCATCAGACGTCAGCAGAAGATGCGGCCACTGCATAGCAGGAGGTTTCGAGCGGTGGTGTCCAAACATGCAGTGCACGGGGAATTGCTCGAACGTCGGTCATGCCTGCGCGCACGATGCATGAAACCCTACGAAACACCCTGCATTGCTGTCCATACAAAATCACCCATGTTCCAGCTGACCTGCCAGCAGGACAAACGTTCGCTCTAGAATTTCTTGCCCGCATAAAACTGGACAATGAATGACCGTGGAATGTTCAGTGGACAGAAAAAGATTGCTGACATCTCTAAGTCATGTCAGTAGGCTGAATAGCAGAATATGGGTAACGGAAAATCGGCACGCGCGTCAACCCGTACCATTTCATTCTATAAAGGTGACTATGTGATGCGGTTTGACGGCATCATTGGTTGTAGCAGAGGAATTTTGGAAATGCTAGAATTATCAGTGATGATTTCCCTACAGCCTCACAGTCCACATCATCTGATCGTAATCTGTGAGTTCTGGCTGTGGAGTTACCTGAAAGACGCTCCAGTTACGACCATAGCTGAACTGAAGGCAAGCGTTGCGCAAAGCATGCTTAATGTGACCCACAAGACACTCCTATCGTTGTGAAATATGCTGTTTCTCGATTTAAATTTCTACATGTATTGCTCCAGTTTCACGAGAGTTAGAAACCGACATCGATTTGCTTTTCCTGTGGTTTTTAGCCTCATTACACGTACAAACCGATTTTCTCCATCCGATGTGGTACTACCTTGTTGTGGTGAACGTCTTTACCTGAATAATAGTGCCACAATTGTTGACTGCCGGACATGTATAGTCACTGAACAGTACGAATGGTGTAATACGCAACTGAAACCACAGCCCTCGTATTGTGGTTCTTCTGCCACTTGCAGCCACCAGATTTACATTCAGACATTTTTATATGCGCAGAGACATTTATTTTTCGAAATGTGAAGATATCTAAAAATAAGTAATCGTCGAAAAGGACTGACTCAGCATTCAGAAAGGTGAAAACAACCTTCGGTGAAACTGAAGGCGAGGGTGGTAAAATTAAGACCGCAATGGTAATTCCACTATTAAAGGCAATGGAGAGAGCGGATAGATGGAAAGAGTACATTGAAGGCTCTGTGTGAGAGGACTCTGATCGACCTGTGTAACAACAAACTTAAATAATCTCACGAGACGACGCACTTCCTCTGATGCACTATCAAATACCGATTATTTTTTTTTTTAATTTAATCGTATGGCTGGGGCCCCCGTCCCGGACGCCGCTCGTCATCTTTTCTGATTCATCAGTCTTCGGACTGGTTTGATGCGGTCCGCCACGGATTTCTCTCCTGTGACAACCTCTTCATCTCTGAATAGCACTTGCAGCCTACGTCCTCAATTATTAGCTGGATATATTACAGCCTGTGTCTTCCTCTACAGTTTTACCCTCTACAGCTCTCTCTAGTACCATGGAAGTTATCCTCAGATGTCTTAACAGATGCCCTACCATTCTGTCGCTTCTTCTTTTCAGTGTTTCCCATATATCCCTTTCCTCTCTGATTCTGCACAGAATCCACTCATTCCTTACCTTATCAGTCCACGTAACTTTCAACATTTACCTGTCGCACCAAATCTCAAATGCTTCGTTTCTCTTCTGTTTCGGTTTTCACAGAATCCATGTTTCATTGCCATACAATGCTTTGCTCCAAACGTACATTCTCAAAAATTTCTTCCTCAAATTAAGGTCTGTGTTTGGAACTCGTAGAGTTCTCGTGGCCAAGAATGCCTTTTTGTCAGTGCTAGTCAGTTTTTGATATCCTCCTTATTCCGTGCGTCATTGCTTATTTTGCTGCCAAGGTAATAGAAATTCTTAACTTCATTTACTTCGTGACCATCAATCCTGAGTTAAGTTTCTCGCTGTTTCTTTTTATGCTAATTCTGATTACTATCGTCTTTCATCGATTTACTCTCAGTCCATATTCAGTAATCATTAGACTGTTTATTCCCTTCAGCAGACAATGTAATTCTGTTGCACTTTCACTGAAGACAGCAACGTAGCAACGGTTATCAGCGAATCTTATCACTGACAACCTTTCACCTTAAATTTTAATTCGCTCTTTGAACCATTCTTTTATTTCCATAATTGCGTATTCGATGAAATATTTGTGCAGTAGACTACATTTCTATCTCACACCCTTGTTAATCCGAGCACTTCATTTCTGGTTTCCAACTCTTTATTACTCCTTCTTGGCCCTTGTGCATGTTGTATATTACCTATCTATTCCTATAACTTACCCACATTTTCCTCAAAATCTCGAACATCTTGCATCATTTGACATTGTAGACCGATTTTCCCAGGCCGATAAAGCAAGAGTTTCTTGGTTTTTCTTTAATTGCACTTCCATTATCAACCTCAGCGCCAGAACTGCCTCTATGGGCCTTTACCTTTCCTAAACCAAACTAGTCGTCATGTATAAAATAATCAATTTTCTTTTCCGTTCGTCTGTATATTTTCCTCGTCAGCAGCTTGGATGGATGAGCTGTTAAGACGACTGTGCGATACTTATCGCACTTATTAGATCTTGCGTCTTCGCAATAGTGTGGATTATATTTTTCCGAAAGTGAGAGGGTATGTCTCCAGACTCATACATTGCACACACCAGCGTGAATAGTCGTTTTGTTGCAACTTTCCCCAATAATTTTAGAAATTCTGATGGAGTGTTATCTATCCCTTGTGCTTTGTTCGGTCTTTAAGTCTCCCAAGCTTCTTTTACATTTTGTTTCTAATAATGAATCATCTGTCTCTTCCCTATCGAAGTCTGTTTCTTCTTCAATCACATGAGCCAATTCGTCCCCTCTTAAACGCCTATAGTGTAAGCTAC
The DNA here is from genome assembly GCF_023864275.1 of Schistocerca cancellata. Lineage (NCBI taxonomy): Eukaryota > Metazoa > Arthropoda > Insecta > Orthoptera > Acrididae > Schistocerca > Schistocerca cancellata. Next base: position 460,464,186 of record NC_064630.1, read on the forward strand.
TCCTTCCACCTAGCTGCTCGCTCCTCTTCTTTTTACAGTGGAGTTTCCATTGCACACTCAATGTTACCACCCTTGCTTTTAATTCACCGAACGTTGTTTTGACTTCCCTATATGCTGAGTCAGACCCTCCGACAATTATTTCTTTTTCTTCAGAATTTTCATGAAGCCGTTTTGTCATAACTTCCCTGTTCTTCCTATCCATTTCATTCCTAAGTGACTTGTACTTCTGTATTCCTGAATTTCCCTGAACATCACTTTACTTCCAATTCTCATCGATCAAGTAAAGTATTCTTCTCTCACCCTTTTTTTCGCAGTTACCTTCTTTGTACCTATATTTTTCTTTCTGACTTTTGTGATTAGTAGAGATATCAGTTTCTCTTCAACTGAACTGCCTACTGACGTATTCCTTATTGCAGGAACTAAACCTTTAGAGAACTTCAGACGTATCTCGTCATTCCTTTGTACTTCTTTATCCCACTTCTTCGAGTATTGTTTCTATCTGAGTAACTTCTTAAACTTCAGCCTACTCTTTATCACTACTGCTTTGTGATGTGCGTCTGTATCTGCTTCTGGGTGTGCCTTACAATCCAGTATTTGGTTTCGAAATCTTTGTCGACCATGATGTAATCTAACTGAAATCTTCCCGTACTTCCCATCCTTTTCCGAGCATACCTCTTCCTCTTGTGATTCCTGAGCAGAGTATTCGGTATTGCTAGCAGAAATTTACTACAAAACTCTATTACTCTTTTCCCTCTTACATTGCTAGTACCAATCGCATATTCTCTTGTAACACTTTGTTCTACTCCTTCCCCTACAACCGCACTCCAGTCACCCATGACAGATTTTCATCTTCATTTTCGTACTGTATTACCTGTTCAAAATATCCTCATGTACTTTCTCTGTCTCTTCGTCTGCAGGTTGGGACGTCGGAATGTATACCCGAACTTTGTCGATGTTGGTTCGCTGTCTATTCTCCTGAGAAAAACCCTGTCACTGAACTGTTCACAGTAACACACTCTGTGACCCCACCTTCCTGTTCATAACGAATCCTACTCCCATCATATCGTTTTCTCCCGCTATTGACATTACACTATACTCATATGACCAGAAATCCTCTCTTTTCATTTCACTTGACTGACCCCCACTGTATCTAGATCGAGCCTTTGCAATTCCATTTTCAAATTTTCTAGCTTTCGTACTACATTCAAAATTATGTCAGTCGACGCCCCAACTCTTAGAACGTTATCCTTTAGTTAGTTATTCAATCTTTCTCTCATTGTCGCTTCCGGCTTTGCAACCCCTCCCGGAGATCCGAATGGGGGACTATTCCGGAATCTTTTGCCGATGGAGTGATCATTATGGCCCTTCTTCAATTACGGACACACGTCCTGTTGATACTGTTTAATGCAGTGGATCCTCATGCCTTGACCAGTGCTTCCGCCTTCATGGGCAGTTTCCCACTCAAAGGACAAGAGAGTGTCCTGAACCTCTGTTGGCTCCTCCGTCCTCTTTCAGAAGGTCGTTTGCAGAGTGAGGGTGATTTCTTACGCCGGAAGTCTTCGGCTGACAATGCTAATTATAATTCAAAACTTAGGCGGTGGCAGGTTTCGAATCCGGAAGCTGTCTTTATTTGTTTGTTAATTTGTTCTCGTGTTAATTATAAATTAAATACCATTGTAATAACTAGGTGAACCCTATAGCAGCTGAGCTTGAAGATCGTCCAAGTCGTCTTTTGATACGATGAGGAGTACTGTCCCCTGTGTACACAGGTTGAAATAGATCTTGAATCGTGGACCATCGTCATGTATATCTTCCCGTACCTGGAACACTGCATCTAGCCGGAGGGTCCATTAACAACGAACCCAGATGGTTGGCAAAACAGGACCGGTATTTCGACCGGCATTGTAAGTCCGACTGTTTGTCTAATAGGAAGGACCAATACCCTCACGCATCTTTGTCACCGTCGCGGAAGAAATTGTACAGTACCATGCCTGCATTTATCCTGACAGCTGGGAAGTAGACGGGACAACATGTGAGTGAAATAGAGCTACAGAATCAGTTGACGTGGGGACCGTCGTAAGAGAAGGGCTAACATTTGTTGCATACGTAGCCAACATGCAGCCGCCGTACCACATGTCAACCGATGTGAGTCAGAATCAGTTATTGCGCAAAGTGGACACAAGGGCGAATTGACCTGGTGAAGGGAGTGCAATCGTTAACCTACACCACGGGTGCTGCCCCGGGTCATCTGCCATATCTAAAAATAGTCAGTCTTAGGGGTTTCCCCATATGCTGCTCGTGTCGTTGCCAGAATGATTCCTCATTTCCATTATAATCTACGTATTCGTTTGGTGAAATTCAGCAACTATATTGATATTTAAGATAACTGTCATTTACTATTCAGATTCAGGTGCACATTTTAATCAGATTATATGTTTCGATCACTCATTATCATCTTCAGATCTAAAAAACGCAAAACTGTATATGACCGTCTAATATTTTACAAGAAATAGAAGGAAAGAAGAAACTGTACATAAATGTAGAATTTACCTAAGTAGTTGCGTCATCAACCTTTTTTGCCTAATCAAATGGCTCTGAGCACTATGGGACTGAGGTCATCAGTCCCCTAGACTTAGAACTACTTAAACCTAACTAACCTAAGGACATCACACACATCCATTCCCGAGGCAGGATTCGAACCTGTGACCGTAGCGGTCGCGCGGTTCCAGACTGAAGCGCCTAGAACCGCTCGGCCACAACGGCCGGCTTTGCCTAATCAGAACCACACATAAAATTACTGTGTTTTGCAACTGTGGCCAATATTTCTGGTAGGTATATGTTGGTGGTAGCGGAGAGGGGCGAAGGGGGAAGAAAAATGGATTTGAGGTGACTGAGGAAGGGGAAAGGCAGTAGAAAGAGGGTGGAAAGGGAATCACATTTTTAACAAGAGGTGTCTTACTAAAATATTATTACGTAAAAGTTCTCATTAAAACACTAATATTGAACAATGTATATGTAAAATGTAAACAGATCTCAGACCAACTCGTTCCATTTTATAACTTTAGTATTTTATGCTGTGTACCTCCTTGCTTCCTTTTCTCTCCCCCAATCACTCTCACTTCATCTCCTCTTACCCCTTCCTCTCTCTCCCCTACCTCCAACACATACCTATTTAAAACATCGACTGCAGCTGCAAAACACGGTACCCTAAGACGACGCAGCTACTGACGTAAATTCTACTTGTGTGTTCAATTTTCTGTGTTTTTACTTATCGTAAAATATTAGATGCTACACATTTAGTTTTTTTTGTTTTTGTTTTAGATCTGAAGATGATTCTGATTGATCGAAACGTGTAATCTAATCAAAACTGTGCAAGTAGGACTGAGCAATGAGAATTCTTAGAGTCCTCATTTGTCTCTGCTCTGCTGATAAACTTTCCCCAACGCGTCACATGCTCTCAATACACCAGGCGGTTTTTTTTTTTTTTTTGTCTTGCGGGGGTCGATCATAATGTTTTGACGAATCAGTGTAAATATAAGGAATTGTTCCTAGATGAGAACGGTGGATCGTAAGCGGCAGAGTGTTAGGAAAGGGAGGACAGCGTAGACGCAGCAGGTGGCGGACAGTGCGCGCCGGTTCCGTTAGGTGGCGACTGAGACGGCAGCCGGTAAGCTGCGGGAGTGAGACGCCGTGAAATCGGATAGAGCGCCGCGCCGGTCGGCTGCCATTAGGGTCGCCTGGCTGCGCCGGAAACCCGACGCCCGTCTGCGCCCGCGCCACCGCCGCCGCAGCCGCCGCCTGGGAAAAACCGCGAGCGCGCCGTCCTGCCCTCGGCAGGAATGCCATTCACGCGTCCGGCGTCCGGCCTTCCAAGGCCGCGCGCTGCGCCGTGCCCTGCAGACGCAGCGCCTCCCGTATTCCGGAGGCGGGCGACGCCTCTGGCAGCCGTCCCGCGCGTCGCGCTGTGCGCCACCGTCTCCGAAACGCTTCGCTTGTTCCGCCGCTGACGCCATTAGTCCCGGCGGAATTCTTGCATGTATAATTCGTGGCTCGCTGGAAAATTAATCAGGGGAGTCCTCACCAAGGACGTGCCGAAGATCACGCAGTAATGCGGATAACCTGTTGAGATGTATAAGTCACACACTACCGGAAAAAAATAGTATGCGGCGATAGATGGCGTCGAATTGGACCCGATCCGCCTGGGGATAGTACATGGCTTCAGTGTCATCCGCTAACAGATAGCGTAATGTCATAGCTACCAGAACGCCATCTACGTCTACCTTTAATAGCGAATGCTAGAAGCCAGAAGGCTTAGTGTGGTGCAAACGGGTGAAGAAAGAAGGCATCGATGCCATGAAGGCGCATTTGTGCTTCCTACAGCCAAATCAGCGACTCTGAAAGGGGTTAAGCTATGACATTCCGAATGGCAGGATGGTCCTTTCGGATAACTGCAAAAGTTAGACGTGCTGTGTCAGTTTTTCTGGTATCAGTGGCCACATGAACATTCTCCCATTCTTAAACGAGTTCCTAGAAGTCCACACAGCATATACGGAAGTCCACATAGCATAGACACCTGCCAGGATCGTCGTATCAAATGGCTCTAAGCACTATGGGACTCAACATCTCAGGTCATCAGTCCCCTAGACATAGAACCACGTAAAGCTAACTAACCTAAGGAGACCACACACATCCATGCCCGAGGCAGGGTTCGAACCTGCGACCGTAGCAGCCGCGTGGCTCCGGACTGAAGCGCCTAGAACCGCTCGGTCACAACGGCCGACGATCGTCGTATCGTAAGGGCAGCAGTGACAGATCATACAGCAACTGCAGTACAGGTAAGAGGGCTTGTGGCCCACATGTGCCCACACGAACAGTTTCGAACCAGTTATTAGCAGTGGGACTATGGGCATGTACACATCTAGCCCATCTTAAGAACATAGCTTCGACGTGCATAGCTCGACTGGTGTCGCCAGAGGATTGCTCGGAAAATGGAATTACACGCCATGGCCGGCCTGGGTGACCGAGCAGTTCTAGGCTTTACAGTCTGGAACCGCACGACCGCTACGCTCGCAGGTTCGAATCCTGCCACGGGCATGGATTTGTGTGATGTCCTTAGGTTAGTTAGGTTTAAGTAGTTCTAAGTTGTAGCGGACTGATGACCTCAGAAGTTACGTCCCATAGTGCTCAGAGCCATTTGAACCATTTGACACGCCATAGTCTTCAGCGATGGAAGCAGATTCTTCCTGCACGCAAGTGGTGGTCGTTTGCACGTACTATGTAGACCTGGTGAACACTGTCGCGTAGAGTGCATTCATCCAAGACACTCTGGCCCCACCACTGGCCTTATGGTCTGACTGTGATAAGCTCGTTCACCTTTGCTAATTCTGACGAGGACGCTAACCAGCGCTAGGTATGTGCAGATTGTTGTTGACCCATTCTTTTGACGTTCTTGCAACAGGAGGTGATGTGTTGCTCCAAAAGGATAATGCACGCCTACCAGCTGCCTGTGAAACTCAACGAGCTCTGCAACAAGTGCAGCAACTTCTCTGGCCGCAACGACCTCTGGACTTGTCTCCAGACTCAAATATCTCACGCAAATCTGTACCAGTGGTCTACAGGTGGTGTCTCTGATTAGTGAGCAAAACGCCTTCGTCCTGGGCTCGAACCCTTCCACCGTTTAAATTTTGAATAGAAATCATCAGCTGTGGTGGCCGAAGGTTTTTGGCATAAAAAGTCACCCTCACTCTGCCTGCGGCGTTGTCAGAGAGGGCAGAGAACCGAGGAGAGGTTCAAGTACATACTATCCTGCTCTTTGGGTGGAAAACTGCCTCTAAAGACAAAAGAATCAACAATGATCAGCGGGATGAGGATGCAGATGGCAATGGAAACCACTGCATTGAAGGCACGTAATGTGTATTCACAGGACAGGCGGCCTGTAACTGATAAAGTGTCACGATGATCTCTCTATCTGCAAAAGATTACGGGATAGCTCCCATTCGGATTTCCCGGAAGGGACTGCCAAGGCGGAGGTGACATGGAGAAAAAGAGTGAGTAAGCAATTAAAAGATTACATTCTACGAGTTGGGGAGTGGAGTGTCAGAAACTTGAACGTGGTAGGCAAGCCAGAAAATATGATAAAGGAAATGCAAAGGCTCAATCTAGATATAGTGGAGGTCAGTGAAATGAAATAGAAAGAAGAAAAGCGTTTCTGGTCAGATGAATATAAGGTAATATCAACTGTAGTAGAAAATGCTATGACAGGAGTAGGATTCGTTATGGACGGGAAGTTGGGGCAGAGAGTGTGTTATTGTGGGTAGTTCAGTGATAGGGTTGTTCTCATCAGAATCGACGGCAAACAGACACCGACAAAAATAGTTCAGGTATACATGTCGACGTCGCAAGCTGAGGATGATGAGATAGAAAAAGTATATGAGGATATTAAAGGGGTAATTCAGTATGTACGGAGAGAAGAAAATTTTATAGTCATGGCGGACTTAAATGTGGTTGTAGGGAAAGGAATAGAAAAAAGTGTTGTAGGAGAATATGGCCTTGGTACTAGCAGTGAGAGGGGAAAAAGATTGAGTTCTGCAATAAATTTGAGCTGGTCATAGCGAACACCGTGTTCAAGAATCACAAGAGGAGGAGGTATAGTTGGTAAACGCCGGGAGGTAAGGGAAGATTTTAGTTTTATTACATCATGATCAAGCACAGATTCCGAACCCAGACACTGGGTTGTAAGGCGTACCCAGGAGTAGTAAAGACTCAGAACAGAATTTAGTGGTGATGAGGAGTAGGCTGAAGTTTAAGAGAATAGTCAGGAAGAATCGATGTGCAGAGAAGTGGAATACGGAAGAATTAAGGAATGAAGATATACATCTGAAGTTCACTAAGGCTATAGATACTGTGGTAAGGAATAGCCAGTATGTAGTGCAGTTGAAGAGAAAGGGCAGTCACAAAAATACGAAAAAAACAGGTACACAGAAGGTAACTGCAAAGAAACAATGGGTTGCAGAAGAAATTCTTCTGTTCATCGATGAAAGAAGGGAATGCAAAAATGTTTAGGAAAATTCAGGAATACAGAAATAAAATTCACTGAGGGCTGAAATAAATAGGAAGTGCAGCAAAGCCAAGGCGAAATGGTTACACGAAAAACGTGAAGAAATCAAAAAAGGAATGATTGTCAGAAGGTCTGAGTCAGCACATAGAAAAGTGACGACAACTTTTGGTCAGATCAAAAGCAATGTAGGTTAACATTAAGAGTTCAATGGGAATTCCACTGTTAAATGTAGAGAAGAGAGCGAATAGATGGAAAGAGTACGCTGACGGCCTCCATGTGGGGGAAGACTTGTCTGATATGGTAGAAGAAGAAACAGGATTCTATAGGGAAGAGATAGTGGATCCAGTGTTAGAATCAGAATTTAAAAGAGCATTCCAACAGAATCTCTAAAATCATTGTGGAATGGCAAAAAACTGCTATTCACTTTGTTTTGTAGAATGTATGAGTCTGGCAACATACCATCTGACTCTCGGAAAAATATCATCCACACAATTCCGAAGATAGCATGAGCTGACAAGTGCGATAACTGCCACACAATCAGCTTAACAGCTCATGAATCCAAGATGCTGTCAAGAATGAGATCCAGAAGATTATACAACTGAGGATATGTTAGATGACGATCAGTTTGGCTGTAGGGAAGGTAAAGGCACCAGAGAGGCAGTTCTGACGTTGCGGTTGACAATGGAAGCATGATTAAAGAAAAATCAAGTTTCATAAAGCGTTCTACAACGTAAAATGGTGCAAGATATTCGAAATTCTGAGGAAAATAGGGGTAAGTAATAGGGAGACAGGGATTATATATAACTAGAGGGAATAATAAGAGTGGAAGCTCAAGAACGATGTTCTTGGATTAAAAAGGATGTAAGACAGTGATGCAGTCTTTCGCCTCACTGTCCAATCTACACTCCTGGAAATTGAAATAAGAACACCGTGAATTCATTGTCCCAGGAAGGGGAAACTTTATTGACACATTCCTGGGGTCAGATACATCACATGATCACACTGACAGAACCACAGGCACATAGACACAGGCAACAGAGCATGCACAATGTCGGCTCTAGTACAGTGTATATCCACCTTTCGCAGCAATGCAGGCTGCTATTCTCCCATGGAGACGATCGTAGAGATGCTGGATGTAGTCCTGTGGAACGGCTTACCATGCCATTTCCACTTGGCGCCTCAGTTGGACCAGCGTTCGTGCTGGACGTGCAGACCGCGTGAGACGACGCTTCATCCAGTCCCAAACATGCTCAATGGGGGACAGATCCGGAGATCTTGCTGGCCAGGGTAGTTGACTTACACCTTCTAGAGCACGTTGGGTGGCACGGGATACATGCAGACGTGCATTGTCCTGTTGGAACAGCAATTCCCTTGCCGGTCTAGGAATGGTAGAACGATGGGTTCGATGACGGTTTGGATGTACCGTGCACTATTCAGTGTCTCCTCGACGATCACCAGTGGTGTACGGCCAGTGTAGGAGATCGCTCCCCACACCATGATGCCGGGTGTTGGCCCTGTGTGCCTCGGTCGTATGCAGTCCTGATTGTGGCGCTCACCTGCACGGCGCCAAACACGCATACGACCATCATTGGCACCAAGGCAGAAGCGACTCTCATCGCTGAAGACGACACGTCTCCATTCGTCCCTCCATTCACGCCTGTCGCGACACCACTGGAGGCGGGCTGCACGATGTTGGGGCGTGAGAGGAAGACGGCCTAACGGTGTGCGGGACCGTAGCCCAGCTTCATGGAGACGGTTGCGAATGGTTCTCGCCGATACCCCAGGAGCAACAGTGTCCCTAATTTGCTGGGAAGTGGCGGTGCGGTCCCCTACGGCACTGCGTAGGATCCTACGGTCTTGGCGTGCATCCGTGCGTCGCTGCGGTCCGGTCCCAGGTCGACGGGCACGTGCACCTTCCGCCGACCACTGGCGACAACATCGATGTACTGTGGAGACCTCACGCCCCACGTGTTGAGCAATTCGGCGGTACGTCCACCCGGCCTCCCGCATGCCCACTATACGCCCTCGCTCAAAGTCCGTCAACTGCACATACGGTTCACGTCCACGCTGTCGCGGCATGCTACCAGTGTTAAAGACTGCGATGGAGCTCCGTATGCCACGGCAAACTGGCTGACACTGACGGCGGCGGTGCACAAATGCTGCGCAGCTAGCGCCATTCGACGGCCAACACCGCGGTTCCTGGTGTGTCCGCTGTGCCGTGCGTGTGATCATTGCTTGTACAGCCCTCTCGCAGTGTCCGGAGCAAGTATGGTGGGTCTGACACACCGGTGTCAATGTGTTTTTTTTTCCATTTCCAGGAGTGTATATCGAAGAAGCAAAGTTGGAAATAAAAAAGAAGGTTCAAGAGTGGAATTGAAATTAAAAGTAAAAGGCTATGAGTGTTAAGTTTTGCTTATGGCACCGCTGTGCTTCGTGAAAGTGAGGAATAATTACAGGATCTTCTGAACTGAGTGAACAATTATTGAGTATAGAATATTAAGTGAGAGTAAATCGAGGAAAGACGAATGTGACGGGAAGTAGCTGAACTGAGAACAACAAGAAACTTAATATCGGGACTGAAGGTCACGAAGTAGCTGAAGGAAATCCATTACCTAGGCAGCGAAATAACCCTTGATGGATGGAGCAAGGAGGACGTCGAAAGCAAAAACGGCATTCCTGGGCAAGATAGTCTTCTAATGTTAAACATAGATCTTTATTTGAGAAATAAATTTCTGAGAGTGTACGGTTCGGAGCACAAAATTGTAGGTGTGAAAATCGGAACAGAAGAGAACAGATGCATCTGAGATGTGGCTCTACAGCTAATGTTGAAAATTAGGTAGACTGATAAGGAAAGGAATGAGGAGGTTCTGTGCAGAAACCGAGATAAAAGGAATACAGGGAGAACACTAACAAGAAGAAGGGACAGAATGATAGGATATGTGTTATGACGTCACGGACTAACTTCTATGGTTCCAGAGGGATCTGTAGACGGTAAAAACTGAAGAGGAAGACAGAGATTGGAAATCTAGCGAATAATTGAGGACACAGTTTGCAAATGCCACACTGAGATGAAGAGGTTGGTGTGTCTGGCCGCATCAAACCAGTGAGAAGACTGATCGCACACACACTTACAGTCCAACACGCACGATCGCACACACACATGCACACGGCACACACACACACATACGCACACACACACACACACACACACACACACACACACACACAGAGAGAGAGAGAGAGAACTGTTACAGAACAGATCGAGCAGGCATAACGTATTTCTTTACGGGATTAGGACAGTATTCGCCATCTGTACAATCGTCTGGATGCCACCATTACCGCTGTGGAGACAACACCTGATATAGCCCGCCCGGCTAGCTGCGCGGCCTAAGGACCGGTGTGCCGCCCGGCCTGTGGATGGTTCTTAAGGCGGTTTTCCATCTCCCTCGGCGAATGCGGGGCTGGTTCCCCTTATTCCGCTTCAGTTACACTATGTCGCCGATTGCTGCGCAAACGCTGTCTCCACGTACGCGTCCACCTTAATTGCTCTACCACGCAAACATTTGGTGTTACAATCGTCTGGTATGAGACACGTTCCCGGGGAAAGGTGGTGGGGGGGTCCACTGGGAGCCGAACGGCACAATAACCCTGGGTTCGGGGTGGCGCGGGGTTACTGCGTGGTGGATTGCTGCGGCCTGTTATAGGGTTGTGGACCACTGTGGGATATGGTCGGGCGAAGCCTCTCCGTCTTTTCTAGGTCCCCGATTCAATACACACACACACACACACACACACACACCTCGTATTAATATGGGTGTTTCAGCATGCGTCGATATCTGCTACCTCAGAACTGCTTGTCCACGACCTGTACTCGTTCATCCGTTATGTATATTCGTGTACAGGTGAAAACATTTTACTTTGTCGTCCATTGCCCGGTTTTGGCGGCTAAATACGATACTGCAATGCCTGTGTTACAGTCTGGTGAAGCTGGCGCCCGAATTTCGAGAAACATACATTTATTTAGAGTTCTTAATAGGTGTACCATAGCTATAGACTTCTCTCTACAAAATTGTAGTTTTGCAGAATTTTGTGAAGGAAACAATAATACTTGGGAAAATTTTAATCTTATAAAAAAAGTTAGTTACTAAATTTGCACAAAAAAGTAAGTCACAATTCTGAGTAGCTCCACAAGACATTTACAAAATGTCCTAATGAATTTTTTGTCCAGGTAATAGTATATAGAATAACTGCAATAATGGCCGGCCGCGGTGGTCTAGCGGTTCTGGCGCTGCAGTCCGGAATTCGTGGTAGATATGCTGTAGTTCTAGAATTTTCTGTACTAAAATTGAATAGGTCTCCGGTATTTCGCGAAGAAACCGCTAGTAATAGGGAACATTTTAATGTTTTAACAGAATATTTTCTGATTTGCGAAAGTAAAATTCTGGTCACAATTCTGAATAGCTCCCCAAGAGTTCTACAGAAAACTTGCAATGTCATTTCATGCATCTGTAGTTTGAAGTGAGCAGCATCGTCTATGCTGCACAGAATGTAAGTAGTGGAACAGGGGCGGCGTCAGTCAAAACATTAATGCAGTTGCCTACATTCAGGGGCAAGCGTACATTCAGAGGCAAACTTATCTGTCTCTTTTGATTGAGGATTACAAACCGCTGGGGATAATACATCCTTAATCCATTGTTCGATTAAGTGGTTTTCCATGTCACCCCCACCCCTTCCTCACCCACTCGAAAACCTGTGCGGCATCAGTTCTAATACCAAATTAATTGACTAATTAATGAAATTGATTGAAAAAATTGGCGAGAAACAGCTCAATCGTGTCATTTTCGGTAATCACGAGCTACTTCACCTTGTTTGAGTAGCCACCGCAACACTGTATCAGTTTGATTTAATAATTAATTAATTGAATCGATATCACTCAGTTTTCCTTGCCCCCCCCCCCCTCCCTTTTGGGAATACTGATTGTTCCTTTGCAGCGTGTGGAGTATTCTTTAAACAATTTAGACGGTGTATGGAATATTGTTTATTGAAAAAATTAACAGGATACAAGGTGGTGTATGGAATACAGTTCACTTACTGTGTGTGAAATATTTCAACAATTGTGGCGCTTTTTTCATTCCGATTGTATAAGGAAACACGTAATTACGTCATTACAGATCGCTTAAACATATCTGACAACTTTCTCGTGTCTTGCCACCTGTGCAGGCTGCCCCGGCTGCACCACAACCCAGGGCCCGCGACGGCTGTGGGCTGCCTCACCGAGCAGGCTGTATGCGGCTGTATGCATGGACCAACATGTCGGATAAAAGTGCATGCGAGAGATACCTTTCTTCCAAACCAAATACCCGACACGGAATCGCTCCAGAAACTGCTGAAGTTAATAAATAATTAATTGCCGGTCACAAGATGATGATGTAGGTGATATAAGGCAGTCACGGTAGCTATTCCACACACACAAATTAACGATGTCACAAAACTAGTAGCTGGCTGATTCGAAATACAGTTTAAAAAAAGATTGTCGCATACAAAGAGAGGGAGGGAGCTGTAGTTTGCTTTGCAGTTGACATACGAACACAGTTTAAAACTACTGATGATAAAAACAGACTAACGCTGCACAGCAGTTTGCGTAGTTAAAAAATAGTGTTCTGTTTTTTGATGAGAAATTTCATTAAATAATTCTAACCTATTATTATTTGATGTCACGACTGGAAGCGGTGATGTTTGAAATGATAGTTGGAATTTCAAATTCCGGCATGAATTTATACCATCATAGTTATAGAATTTCCAACCACAAAAGGGCTGCTAAGCGTATTTTCTTTTGTTTTAAAGTGCTATAGAACTCCAAAATCGGTTCACTTCGCTGCGCCAGGACGAATAATGAGGGATGAATGGGTCTACAATGGGATGGGAAAGTAAAAACAGCAACAAACTCTTCTGTAAGGCGGAGTCCACTCCGATGTACTGAGAAGCACAACTGTGATGCAATCCGCAGTAATAAATTATCATGGGTAGACATCAGAGATCACTGAAACACTTGCACAACCTGCACTTTCATGTCCCCAAGGCCATATGCAGTGCGCCAATCCCTTCATACGCCGCTGGCGCCAACGCTCAGAGGTGAAAACTGTCGCTGTGGCCATAGCCACAGTCGTGAACGTGCGTGTGTGCCAAATCTCACCACCTTCAACCATGAAGTTCATTACATATGATTGCAGTGGCTGGAATTCGGCTGTTATCAGTACACCCTGTGCAAACACTTGTCATTTAAATCTACTTTCACTCTGTACACACGTCCGCTTCTGTGGCCGCTGGTTACTTTGCTAGCCCTCACTACATCAGACTAGATCAGACAGGTCAGTGCATTCTTTATAACTAACCCCCCCTCCCCCCCCCCCCAATCACAGGCTGAGCTAATCTGCTGCTTCTGGTTGCTGACTCCTCATGACCACCCTTGCAGGCAGCCACGATGCAAAACAAGCAGCTGCAGCTTTGATGTGTACAGTAGTTCTAATTCCACCTCAGTATAGACTCCTCTCCCCAGTTTAAAAATCCACTTCACCTAATCCGAGACAGCGGTGATATTGACCACATACCTCGAATTTTTCAGATTAAATTTAGAGTTCTCTTTTTTAGAAGTCATTTTCGAAGAAATCAGGGCATGCTTGATTTTTCACATCGCTGAAGTATCGTTACTTCTTGTAAAAATCCTGTAATGGTGTGGCATAGGTTGAATTTCCTCTACATATTTTTCTCATCAGGTAGGAAAAAATCTGTTCTTATCTGTTATGTCATGCATCACAAGACTAGAACATTAAACTCATTTCTGGCTCATGAGGGGTTACTAAGATCTACCTCTGTCACCAGAAACCTCCTCACTTTTGAACTCCCTTTTAAAGTCACCAAAAACCTTCACACATACGAAGTCTCTTAAGGCAACAGCACGGAGAAGTTGCAAATATCAGGTTTATGCTACGTATCACTTTATAAATTCTATAAAACGTTTAGTTTTATTACGATGGTCGTCTCTCCCTGTGCAGGTGGAAGATTGAAGTATCGTTAAAAGATATCCTCGCAACGAAAAAGCACGCTGGTTTAGCGCTCCAAGTCAAGAACCATACCCGTTGTACCCTAGCCATCACTTCCACTCACCATCACTGATAGAAATTAATACGATAATTAATTAAACTGATCATTAGAGTAAGCTGAGTAATTTGTAAGCTGAGTAATTTCTTTTTATGCAGTCGGATTTCACCCAAATACCAAGCAAGCTGATAATGGGGCAGAGGAATTCCCAGTCTGGAATATTTGGGAGGTGACTTTCAGTTCCGTGCGTTCGTCTGGTAACCAAGGGAAACCTTCCAGAAAACTTGCCCAGAAACAGCGAATTCGGGCTAACTCAGTTTATTTCTGCTCTTTGGAACAGGCGTGTTTGTTTACTGAGTGCGCTCGTAAATATACGTGTTTACTCGTGGAAAAACTATTTATTAAGGCAACATTGTAGCTTAAATAAGTAAATTAGTATCTATTGTGATCTATATATTGAAGGTTTCGCTTTTATTTGGTTAGTTTTCGTGAAAAGATAACTGTTCTAAAGTGCAAGCCGTTGGCGTGGGTTTGTTTTCGTTATCGACCGCAGTAAGTTATGTGATTATTCAATAATTTCCGTGCAGTGTCTGTGTAGCTTTATTGTGAAGAGTATCGTGCATGTGTAGTTTGCACTCGGTTCGTGTTTTGTACTTCTGTACAGTTAATTTTCCATATTGTGCAGTAAAATCGATAAGTGGTGTTTCTACTTCCATTAGAGTATTTATATATAATTCAGTCTGCTCAAATTTGTCGTTAGACAGTATCGAGCCTCTTCCGTTTCTTACTCGTTTCGTGATTTCCGCCACTATAACCTGCGCCAGCAATTAACTTAGCGCTGTTTACATTCGCCTGCTGCTACATTCGCATGACGTCCAGAACTTCTCTGCTCATCTCACCGAAAACTGAGTTACTTCCTACTAACTATTAATTGGTGTACCGGAATTGTTTGAAGTGTAATTTGTATTGTTTGTATTTGAGTTGTTTGTTTGTAGCTTAATCTGCCGTCATGAGTGGCAAATGTGGATGTTGTCGTAGATTAGTGAGCACGGGAGTGAATTGTCAGGATTGTGTGTTGGTGTTTCACTGGGGTGATTGTAGCGGGGAAGCTGTTGTAGTGCCGGATGAGGCTCGCCAGTAGAGTTCTAGATTTTGTAGCCGTGACAAGAAAATCGTGGAACATGGAAGAAAGATTTGTGCCCTTCATGCTGAACTATAAATGATGTATTTCGAATTAGACAGGTTTAAGGGGGGAAGAGACAATGGGAGCTTGGAACAGGTAACAATTCGTAGTCAGAAGGAGAAAAACCCAGAAATTACTTTTCAGATCCCAGTGAGCAATCAATTTGATTGTTTTCTGAAGTAGAAGAGCTTCAAACAGTTTTTGAGCAAAGTAGGGTGCAGCGGACTCGTAGCAAAAATTGTAATGCTAGGTCGGGGGTAAAGTCAAGTAAAGGTAGCAGTCATGGGAAAGGCGTAGGCCAGTTGCTACAGGATAGGCTAGGAGTCGAGTACTAGGTCACAATCACTGTGAAACCTAGTGCTAAGCTTAGCCACGTTAGAGAAAACCTACAGGCCTTGTGCAAAAATTTAGACGGTGAGAAACATGTTGCTAAAGTAGGAGCAGGAAACAGCCTAGACAGCAATTCGGACTATAGTATTAGGTGTGACCTGGATGTAATAGGAACAGCAACGGCTCACACTCGTGTGGGGTTTGTGGATGTTTTGCAGTGCCATGATCAACGACCAGCTCTGGGTTAATGGCTGTAAACCGTGTTAACAGAGACTTAGAGGGTGGGGGGGGGGGTTACTGTTGGCAGAAACTAAATCTCATATTTGTGCTGTGCCTGTTGATGCAATTGGGAGATGGGTTTACACTTGTCATGACCTGCACCTGAATAGGATGGGATGGATAGATTAGTTGATCTTCTTGCAGAAAATGTAAGGCGGGCCACGTGCACACAAGTCAAAATACCTGTGGTTACTGGAGTCAGAGGGATACATTTTTTAGGTTAGAGTCAGGTTTTAGACAGAGAGTACTGAGAGAGATTAAAACAGAACAGTGCCATAATGTCTGTAGCAGTAGCCAAAGAAATAAAATTTGTGTTTCAACATAACATAAGAGGATTGAAAAATAAGGTAGATGAGCTTCTTGTATGCCTAGAAAATGGGGTAAATTCTGAAGGTTTAGACGTTTTGTAACTCTCTGAACACCATGTAAACCGAGGGATGGAGAAGTTAACTTTAAGGGATTACAGATTAGCATAATGTAGAGTTAACATGGAAAAGGGAGGAGTTGCTACTCATATAAAAACTGGACACAAAGTCAAAAATATTGAAACAAATAGTTTTTGTATAGATCAGATCCTTGAAGCATGTGCTTGTGAGTTGCTACTGCAATATACTTCTATAGTAATTTTAACAATCTAAGGATCCCCTCAAGGTAACTTTCAGCTATTCATGAAAAATCCAGAGGCATTATTGAGCTACCTGCCCGACAAAAAGAATCAGTTAGTGGTTTGTGGTGACTTTAATGTAGATTTCTTAAAAGATACGGATAGGAAAAATGAGCTAGAATCTTTGTTTGGTTGTAAATTTTCCTACTCGTGTGCAAAAGGATAGTAGGTCACTTATCGATAACATTTTCATAGACAGTGCTCAGGCAGAAACAATTAATGTGTACCCAGTTGTTAATGGGCTATCTGATAAAGATGCACAGTTAATGGAAATAACACATATAGCATCTCACAGGCTACAGGCAGGTTCATACATGGCAGGGAGGCTTATTGATGCGAACAAGGTACAGAGTTTTAAGAGCAGCCTAGAACAGGTAGAATGGGATGAAGTATACACTGAAAATGATGCTGACGCCAAATTCAATTTATTCCACCGTAAATGTGTCTAGATATTTGAGAGTTGATTTCCTGAAAGGTTACCCAAGAAAGCCATTACAAATTTAAGTAAGCCAAGGGATTACTAAGGGGATTAAGATATCGTGTAAGAGGAAGAGGGAAATATATGGACAGGCCAGAATAAGTCAGGATCCGACGTTACTTCCTTACTACAAAAGATACTGTAATATTTTAAGGAAAGCCATTAAGAAGTCGAGAAGCTTATGTGTTCTGACAGAAATTAATAATGCAGGTAATGAGATTAAAACTATATGGAATATTGTCAAATGGGAGAAGGGGCAGCCTGACAGTACACAGCATACCATAGCAATAAAGCTAAATGATGTTGTGAGTGATAATTCACAAGTTGCAAGTATTTTTAACAATCACTTTATGAATGTAGCAGCAAAAATAGGGTTAAAGGGTTCAGTTGAAGAAGCAAAAAAAATATGTTAAAAATGTCGTTCCCCAGGACTTTAAGCCTTTAGAAATAGCACCAACCCCCCCCCCCCCTGAAATTAAGGGAACTATAAATATACTGAAAAACAAAAGCTCATGTGGTGGTGATAGAGTCTCTAACAAAATTTTGAAACCTTGTTCCAATTTAATAAGTGGAGTCCTTGGTGATTTATGTAATGCTTCACAGGCACAGGGAATTTTTCCAGACAGATTGAAATATGCAATTGTCAAACCTCTTCATAAGAAAGGGGACAAGAGTAACTTAAATAATTATAGACCAGTGTCATAGCTGACTTCATTTTCTAAAATATTCGAAAACGTTATGTATTCAAGAGTAGTCTCACATTTAACTGAAAATAATTTACTTATCATGTCACAGTTCGGATTCCAGAAGGGTTACTCGACTGAGAATGCTATCTACACATTTACCCCTTCAAATAGTACAAGCCCTAAATAACAAATTATCGGCAGTTGGTATTTTTGAGATCTTTGCAAGGCATTTGGCTGTGTGGATCATGTCATACTCTTAGAAAAAATCAGGTTTTATGGAACTGTAGGCTATACACACACAGCTGGTTTGAATCAAACTTAACGAACAGAAAGCTAAAATTTGTATTGAATAACACAAATAATGTTGGGAGGGTGATAAATTTCAGTGAATGGAGAGTTATCATAAACAGAGTCCCACAGGGTTCAATTCTGGGTCCTCTGCTGTTCCTTACTCATGTGAATGACCTCTCAATGTTCAGCAAGCCAAACTAGTACTTTTTGCAGATGACAAAAGTGTTATAATAAATCCCATTCCAGAAAAAGCAGCTAAAGATATTGTTAAGGGTGTCTTTCAAAGAATTATTAAGTGGTTCTTGGAAAATGGACTCTCACATAATTTTGAAAAAACTCACTATATTCAGTTCTGTACACAGAATAGAGTCGTACTGACAATTGATGTAGCATATGAACAGGGCTAAGTTAACAGAGCAGATTTCTCCAAATTTTTGGGTGCTCACACTGATGACAACTTGAACTGGAAGAAGCAATTACTGAGCTTCTCAAACAATTAAATTCAGCTTCTTTCACTCTTCATCTCTTCATACAATTGTTAGTCTTGGTAATAAACAGATCAGCCTCCTAATGTACTTTGCATATTTCCACTCAATAATGTCTTATGGAATAGTTTTCAGGGGTAACTCACCACTTAGACATGAAGTACTGATTGCACAAAAGAGAGCAGTGAGAATAATAAGTGGTGTCCACTCAAGGACGTCATGTAGGCACCTATTCAAGGAGTTAGATATTTTAACTGCACCATCAGAGTACATATATTCGCTAATGAAATCCGCTATAAATAATCCGTTTCAATCTGCGAAGAACAGTGATGTTCATACATACAACACTAGAGGGAAAAATGACCTTTCCTATCCGTTATTGAAGCTGTCAGTTGCTCAAAAAGGAGTACATTATTCAGTAACAAAAATCTTTGATCATTTGCCCAACAACATAAAGTGTCTGGCAAGTAGCAGATCAAGTTTTAAATCTAGCTTAAATTCATTCTTTTGGACAACTTCTATTCCATGGACGAGTTTCTGTTTCAGAACAGGTTAAAAAAATGTTGTACCTCTAAATGTAGTTGCATGTGTAGAACTAACAATTTCAGAAATATTAATATTAGCACTATTCGTGTGTGTATATATTATCTTGTAATCTGACTTGTTCCACATCATATCGATAAAATAATCGTGAAAATGATCTACAGAACATGACATAACAACTAAACTATACTGAACTTAACAGGTAGCCCAAATGGGAATACCTAGGGTGAAGATGTTCTTTTCGAGGAACACGATTTGGGATCGACATTTGAAGCTGACGGCAGAAGGATTCTACTGCCAGCAACATATATTTCACGCCAAGACAGCACTATTAAAAACACGACCATAACCAGCATGTTACTGTCAACATACATAAAAAGCAATCTTCGTTCTACAGGCACACACAAGAGTCGTTGATAGTGTTACACTTTCTGGTAGAAATTTTATCAGTGATTTGGAACCAAGCTTATTAATTCAACCACATACCTGCATTGGATCCTATGGAGGTATCTTTTAATGATTACAGCTACTAGAGAATCATATGAGCCAACTGCCTTAGTGTAGTGGTAACATTGGTTCCGGTCAGATCGCTGAAGTTAAGCGCTGTCAGGTTGGACTCACCCTTGGATAGGTGAACATCCTGTCTGCTGTGCACTTTTGGAAACAAGTGTGCCCTCAGCCCTTCTGAGGAAAACTGAGGAGCTACTCAATTGAGAATAGCGGGTCCAGTTTCATAAACTGACATATGGCTGGGAGAGCAGAGTGCCAAACACTTCCCCCCCCCCCCCCCACATCCAGTGACACCTGTGGGCTGAGGATGACATGGCGCCCATTCAGTACTTTTGGGCCTTCATGGCCTGTTCGGATAGAGTTTAATTGTTTAATGAACCATATTTGTGACACTCCACAAAACACTAAACTCCACCTGAACAGGCCATGAAGGTTCAAAGATACTCACCAGGCACCTTGTCATCCTCAGACCATAGACGTCATTGGATGGAGATATGGTCATATGGTCAGCACACCACTCTTATGTCGTATGTCAATGTACGAGACCGGAGCCGCTACTTCTCAATCAAGTAGCTCCTTACTCTCCCTCACATGGGATGAATGCGCCCCTTTTGCCAACAGCACTTGGCACACCGGATGGTCACCCATACTAGTGCTAGCCCATGTCAACCGAGCTTAACTTCGGTGATACGACAGGAACTGGTGTTATCACTGCGGCAAGGCCGTTGGCATTCGTGACACCCTCTTATCTCGGAACAAGTCATCTTTTTCAAACCTATTTGCTACAGCAAAACTCCAAAGCAGATTTTTAGACAGTCTCTCTGCATCATGTTACTATTCCTCAGTCTCTTCCCTGTCCTCCCTGCAGCTTAGTCAATGTGATCGTCCCAGTTTAAGTTAGAACTAAGCAGAAGTCGCAGAGCACTATATCTAAGACCTTCTCATCCCACACAGAAAGAGAGTGAGCTAGTGCGACAGAACCGTGTTTAGAACACTCTATGGAAATGGAAACATGTTGCCATAGCTCAGCCAACAAGTTACAATGCATAAGTCCAGCGCCCAACAAAGCTTCCTCCTGCAGTACGAGATAGTAGAAAAGACAGTGCAAGCAGTTATGGTGGTGTTTCTTATTTAGAGAATCAGGAAGAGTCCACATCATACAAGAACTGGAAGAAGGACAAGGATTTTGCTACTGTATGGCAGTGCACCTCCAAACTACATATAGGTACAGCCATCCAAAGAAGATCTGTGTCTCTCAGAGTGCATTCATGTCTGTCAACCAAACATTCTCCAAATCCTCTTATTTTGTGCCATTCAACAGAAAAACCTATGAACTATAAAATCTCCAGTAACATCACCCATTAGAGAACTTAATAAGATAGTACCACATCCCTCTCTTCCGATATAACAGGAAACAAATACCATCTGTGTGCTGTCATCTAACATATGTAGCTATCATATTAAATATACAGGTAAAAATTTGATAGCAGATGACACTGGAGCAAGTGGGCAATGATGGAAGTCACTTGCACAGACCAGTGTAAGGTTTCATAACCTGTACTGGGTGAAGACTATATCCCACAGACTATCAGTCTGATACACTTTCTTTTTTTTTTTTTTTTTTTTTTTTTGCTGTAACACATCCAAGCAGTGTATGACTACAGCTTTGTACTCAGACGTCAATGTCTGTGTGAGTTTCTAAACTGACATTAACACATTTGATTGATTGGCTCTTACAGAAAACTGGACATTGCATGGTGTAAATTATGCTGATGCTGCTGCTCCTACAAGACATAGGACGCTTGAAATAAAAGACAAAGGTGGTGTTTCTCATTGCAAACATGCAGAAGACATTGCAACATGTTGAAACTGGAAGAGTTTTGCGGCATGTGGAGTGTTTCCAAATGGCTGTCCAAAGATTATTGATGACCTCTATACTTAAACTCATCTTTGACAGTTACATGGCAGCAGTACCTCAGCATTCCGTTTCAATTGATTCCTCATATTGCAGTCATGTATGCAATCACTGTTTCGGTACAGCCCATTCCCCAGAGGTGTTGATCCCACCAAGACTTTCTCCATCTCAAACAAGTGATGTCAGTCAAACTTTACATGGTAATCAACAGCATACTACTGGATGGGTGGGACGGAAAAGACACCATCGATGTACTAAAAAAGCACCTCAGTCGTTAGTGTAATGAATTTTAGCAATTTTATCAGTTTTCCGTAATTTCAGTGCCACCCAACGACACAGCAGCATGCTTCCCAATTTCTGTATTATCGCTAAACCACTCCTCAACTACTTTTCCAGTACCATATACTAGACTGCGAATGTAGATAGATGAGTGAGCAGTGCGTCCATTCATTATTAATTCTTGAACATATATACAGCAAAGCATATACGTATATCACCTCCAACCATATATTCTACAGTTGCAGAACGTTTTCTCCTGTTTTATGTATGTCTGTGTTTGCATGTGTGTTGCAGAATAGGCCCAAGTTAGTGTTTGAGTGTCGATCCTCACACGTTATATCCAGAGCTATATTGGGATATGGATCCACATTATGCCACATGCGGGATAGGATTTGAAGGTGGATCTGCCGCATATTATATTCAGAGCGATGCTCAGAGGCAATATGTAACACCTGAAATAGGACTCGAAGGTGGGTCGAACGTACATCACTTTCAGAGAGATGCTCTATGTTCGAAGTTGGACCGACCAGCAGGAGGATTTGGTCATGGGAGCCGTCCGCAGCAAGTATCCCACCACTGTCTGGGACTCCTCCAGACACGTCTTTGTTGGCCATCATGGCACATTTCGAAGCGGTACTCATCACTGCAGGCAAGTCTATGCCGGTAAATGAGGTTTCAGGCCCCAATGATCAGCAAAGACGTTTCTGGAGACGCCTCGGAAAGTGGCCACCATACAGGCCAACAACCACAAGCATCGAAGTGGGTGATATTTCATTTGATAGCAGGAAACCTTGGGTTGTCATCTGTGGCATCCTTACAGCTCAGCGGTTAGTCGACGATGTTCTTACACTCCGTTTTGCTGCCCTTCACAGCAAGCCACACTTGGCTTACATCTCAGCAAGATAATTCCCGCCTGCACACAGCGAGAGTTTCTGCTGATTGCCCTCATACTGTCCAAACCATGCCTTGACCAGCGAAGTCTGAGAATGTTTGTTGCTTTATGGGCAAGGCCGACCAACCAGCTCAGGATTTTGATGCTCAATGGGAGCGAATATGGCACAGAATCCCTCAGGAGGACATCCAAGAACTATCAATGGCAAGCTTAAAACTTCTTACATAAAGGCCAGATGTGGACCAATGACTTGCTTACTTACGAGGTGCATTCAAGTTCTAAGGCCTCCGATTTTTTTTCTAATTAACTGCTCTCCCGAAATCGATGAAACTGGGGTTACTTCTTGACGTAATCGCCCTGCAGACGTACACATTTTTCACAACGCTGACGCCATGATTTCATGGCAGCGGCGAAGGCTTCTTTAGGTGTCTGTTTTGACCACTGGAAAATCGCTGAGGCAATAGCAGCACGGCTGGTGAATGTGCGGTCACAGAGAGTGTCTTTCATTGTTGGAAAAAAGCCAAAAGTCACTAGGAGCCAGGTCAGGTGAGTAGGGAGCATGAGGAATCACTTCAAAGTTGTTATCACGGAGAAACTGTTGCGTAACGTTAGCTCGATGTGCGGGTGCGTTGTCTTGGTGAAACAGCACACGCGCAGCCCTTCCCGGACGTTTTTGTTGCAGTGCATGAAGGAATTTGTTCTTCAAAACATTTTCGTAGGATTCACCTGCTACCGTAGTGCCCTTTGGAACGTAATGGGTAAGGATTACGCCCTCGCTGTCCCAGAACATGGACACCATCATTTTTTCAGCACTGGCGGTTACCCGAAATTTTTTTGGTGGCGGTGAATCTGTGTGCTTCCATTGAGCTGACTGGCGCTTTGTTTATGGATTGAAAAATAGCATCCATTGTCACAACCGACGAAAAGAAAGTCCCATTCATGCTGTCCTTACGCGTCAACTTTGCTCGGCAACATGCCACACGGGCAGCCATGTGGTCGTCCATCAGCATTCGTGGCACCCACCTGGATGACACTTTTCGCATTTTCAGGTCGTCATGCAGGATTGTGTGCACAGAACCCACAGAAATGCCAACTCTAGAGGCGATCTGTTCAACAGTCACTCGGCGATCCCCCAAAACAATTCTCTCCACTTTCTCGATCATGTCGTCAGACCGGCTTGTGCGAGCCCGAGGTTGTTTCGGTTTGTTGTCACACGATGTTCTGCCTTCATTAAACTGTCGCACCCACGAACGCACTTTCGACACATCCATAACTCCATCACCACATGTCTCCTTCAACTGTCGATGAATTTCAATTGATTTCACACCACGCAAATTCAGAAAACGAATGATAGCATGCTGTTCAAGTAAGGAAAACGTCGCCATTTTAAGTATTTAAAACAGTTCTCATTCTCGCCAGTGGCGGTAAAATTCCATCTGCCGTACGGTGCTGCCATCTCTGGGACGTATTGACAATGAACGCGGCCTCATTTTAAAACAATGCACATGTTTCTATCTCTTTCCAGTCCAGAGAAAAAAAATCGGCGGCCTTAGAACTTGAATGCACCTCGTAGTTTGTGAAGTCTTTTCTGTTGAAAAATCATCCATTTTTGCTGACATAATAATTTGCTTCTTCTGTGTGTACGTGTGTCACATCTACTGATTTCCATCCAATATGGATAATTCTTTCTCACAGTGCGTCGTTTTCTTTTTGTCTTAGAATGGATTTTGCTGATATCTGTACTATCACATATGGCCATATGCTGAGGCCTTGAAGAGGGGGTATGGATGGATGGATGGGGAGGGGAAGGGAGGGGAGGTGAGGGGCGGTATAAATGCCACCTTTCTGACTTACACTTTTCCATGGAAATTTAATGATCCATATAATTGTTCAGACAGTGAAGTAGCATTCTTTGTAGAAAATTTTTATGATAAAAAATTTGTAACAAATTTTACTTGTAAAGATTTTTTTGTTTCTCTTTCGTTCCCAGTCTCAATGTAGCGACTGCCTCGTACAACGTAACACAAGGGAGTTATCGTATGTATCTCTCTCTTAGCAGAGCTAGCTGGGCTGCATCTTGTCAGAACCGCTGAAACATTTAGAGATAACTACCCACAATGGTCTCTCATGTGCAGCAAGCGGCCCTGCACTGACGCCCATAAAAGCTGTGTGTGTGTGTGTGGTTCAAATGGTTCAAATGGCTCTGAGCACTACGGGACTTAACATCTGTGGTCATCAGTCCCCTAGAACTTAGAACTACTTAAACCTAACCAACCTAAGGACATCACACACATCCATGCCCGAGGCAGGATTCGAACCTGAGACTGTAGCAGTCGCGCGGTTCCGGACTGAGCGCCTAGAACCGCTAGACCACCGCGGCCGCCGTGTGTGTGTGTGTGTGTGTGTGTGTGTGTGTGTGTTTGTGTCAGCGCGCACACGCGAGCTCGGACACGCTTGTATATTACTAACTTAAAAGCGTGAGAGACCGCGCATTTTTATTTTTCTGAATGTAACACAAGTTGAGGTTCTTTTACGTGTTGTGTGGACGCACGCACACTTGAGAGATGACACAATCACAAAGCAGAAGAGGAAAGATGTGAGGCTTATTGCGATCTATAAATCTTATAAATATTTCTGCAAACACACACACACACACACACACACACACACACACACACACACACACACACACATCTACATGGGATGAAATTTAGTTTTGGGTGCAAAGATAGAAAAAATTTGAAATTTAAATGATGATACAGTGCAGGTGGCAACTTGATACAATATCTCTGGACGAATTTTTACAGCTTTAAATAATATATGTATGGATGCCACCCTATCGGCGAATCACAGCTGGCTACGGAAATGCAAGACTCCATCCTACGTCAATAGTGGTCGTGCAGGATCTGGCAAACTCATTTTTATCTACTTATATTTATCTCATATTAACCTTCTCTTACAAGATTTTACAATAAAATAAGGCATCAATTTTCATACACTAGTGACCCATCATCTTGTGCAGATAAAGCTTATTTGAAATAATAATTAAATCAAGACCTTGTAATGTTGTTGCATTAATTTGTTCTGAAAGGGGTGCTGATATTCAAGACCATAAAAGTGGGTTAAAAGCTGTGAGCTATCTGAAGAAGATAACCTTGCATTACTGCGCAACTGTTTCACCAGGTATCCAGTCTAGCTTACCAAATTCCCAACCAGAGTAACATTAATTATAATCTATTAGTACTCATCTTACGATAACCGGTGATATATATATAAAAAGACAATTTAAATAAAAAGAAATAAATCAGTTTACATTTGGACATTTATTTTAACATTGATCATTGTTCCGTTAAAATTTCAGCATATCAATCTTGATTCATAACTAAACTGGTGCCTTATTTAGGATTGTGTAAATGTGAGTTTGTAATCTTAGAGAACACATCAAATAGCCAGCCAAGATTGGGAGACTACATACAACACCACATTCATAAAATAACACACAAAGAACGTTGAAACATATGGAAGAGGAAATTAACCACAACCAACCGATTCAATTTTCACCCAAAGAAGTTACGTTCGTAGCGCAATCCTGTCCGTCTTGAAATTACCACACACTGGTATACTAAATTCATACTAACTCTCTGTGAAATCTTCCCGAAAAGAATAGCTGAGGGCTACTTTGATGCTTACACCACGTGCTTCACGTGGTCAACTTGGTTTACACAAAGAGTGTAACTCCACAATAATTTTGATAGTTAAAATAAATTAGATCGAAGCGCAATTTACAAAAGAAAAACCTCGAACTGGTTACTATCGTCTTATTATTAACCTGATGGGTCAAACAATTGTATAAGCACGTAGTACTGGTCTCACAAAGTACACCCCACGTGGGGTGAACATAAAGAAAAGTTGCTATATTGTAAAATATTGTCAAGACGAGACATTATAATCTCACGCACGTTCGCATTTAAGATTGATGATCTTAGTTAGAGTTACTGATCAATACGTGGTTCCACTTTACTCACAAAGTATTGTCAAAGCAACTACCGAATGATATTCTGAACTTCACACTCGAATTACACTGCGTTGCAATTTAAGATAACATTAGATATTTTAGATCTAAACCTGAAATAAAGGTGATTAAATTTTCAGTTAGGCTGAACTTAAGAAATCCATTGTCCTACGGACTTAACAGAGACGCACTTAGCCGGAGATCTTACCACTTCAGACGCTCGCTGCGGACAGACTGGCGTGGGCCCATACCGAGGGTGCTTCACAGATACAAACGGAAGTGACCAGAGAGGCAGCTTCCTATACCAACATGACAAGGGACGGACAGGACCATGCTAAAAATAGAAACCTCTCTGCTTTTAGAAAGCGTAGCTACCTGTTCCGACGTTGGTCCTACTGTTCTCTAGCAGACAGGCTTGTCTGCTACCATCAAGCATGCAACTAGAAATACATTTGCTCATTCATCCTCTCACACAGAAGGGAAGGGGGCTGACAGTATCTTATCATATACAGTATATAAAAGAAAGCGGATGCAGGTTCCGTATGAGACTGTGTGACATGAATTACATATAAACTGTGTTTTAAAGTGTTGTAGTGTGACAGATCGTTCTTGTTTATGTGTAAAAGTAACACGTTCCACTGCTCAGTCTCCTCGCAGATAGTCAGAAACACCACAGTAAATTTAGAAGAGGAATTTATGCCGTAAATGACAACAGATTTAAGAAATTAACATGAATCCAACAGAGATCTTTCAACCTTAAGCTGTCGACAGGTGTTGATATACATCAACGAGGACAGTTGAAAAAGTGTGCCCCAACTAGGACTCGAACCCGGGATCTCCTGCTTACATGGCAGACACTCTATCCATCGGGGCCACCGAGGGCACAGAGGATAGTGCGACTGCAGGGATTTATCCCTTGCACGCTCCCCGTAAGACTAACATTTCCAACTTAATCTCCACACATTACATTCGTAGTGACCCTGCTCATTATACTAGTTAGTCGCGCAGACAATCTTACCGAGTCCCGTTAGAGTTCGGGCAATGCGTGTGCATCCGCACACAAGGAGGTCAATGGCCAGTTAGCCTTAACTATATGAAGATTCATATTCATATTCATAAAGCTTATTTTTGTTGTTTCATAGCGGAGACAACATGTTGCTTCGACTGAGTGAAACACTGCACAGTGGCTTTTACTTCTGAATCCAAGTCACAATGACTGTTATCGTCTATACTTAAACCACTGGCAGAAGGTTATCTTAGATCTTTTGCTTTGCACTGCTCTGCTCTACACTCAGACTCAGTCTGTTTGTAGGCCAACAAATTCAACAGTATGTTCATCTTTCAAAACCCAAACTATCAGGATAATGTGAAATTAGGGAGGACAACGGTTCAAATCCACGTCCGGCTATGCTGATTTATGTTTCCTATTATTTACCAGCATCACTCCAGGCAAATTCTGGGATGGTTCCTTTGAAAGCGCATGGCCGATTTGCTTGAGCACCGTCTCTAATGACCTCGATGTCGACGGTGCTTTAAGCCCTAATCTTCCTTTTTAGAGTAAGGGAGAGTGTCAAATCACCAATGCACGTTACTTTTAATATCATGAGTATTTTAGGTGGCTACGTGATACATTGAGCTGTATTTTATGCACATATAGCCATAATGAAAATCAACAACATGTCTACTTCTACCGGAATGGGTTCACCAAGGACTACATTAAGCAAGTTCCGTCTTACGGTGACTACATTTTCTTTAAAGAAAAAACGCTCCTTCGAAAATCTGGTTTGTCAATTACCGCAGGTGCCCAAATCTTCATTCTCATGGTGTTGGTAGTCTGCAGTCCCGCATCTTTTACAAATTCTGCAAGGCTTTTTCAAACACACAGTTACTGATCAGTTTGTAATACATTCTTCTCAAACTTACTGCTCGAGGTCGTGAAATTTAGCGCCCATATCTCAATAGATGGCTTCATCCATGGAGCTTCTCTAAACGCTGCAGTTCGGTGACTTTTTTAAAGCCAGTACATTCTGGAATCATTGTTTTAGGTTCCTGTATGGACTGACAGTTTTAGTGTCATATAAAGTTGAAAATTACTTCTTTGGGTTCTTAGTATTGAATGGTTGAGGCATTTTTTTCAAATGTAAGCTTAAATCACAAAGTAAATCCTTATTACTCTCAGAGTAGTCAAGATCCACTTCTAAAATGTACCCTACGTTGTAGTCGCCTGATAAACTTTTCACCTCAAAAATTTCGATACTCTGTAAAGGAAGCCAGTTAAGATGGACACCGAAAGGTGGTACATCACCCAGCTGCATTGGCAGTCCACGTAAAGACATATGATTTGGTATTCGTTAATTTTTTCTTCATAATCGGTCATGAATCTATTGCTGACAACTGCGTGCCAGCAAGAACAATGGACAATTCCTCCTCTACTGTCTCTTTCAACTAACTGGAGTTGTTCGATATTGGTAATAAGTTGCAATTCCGCTTTAGTATTTTTCAGTAGAGCATCCCACGCCAGACCAAGTAATGTAAAGTGAGAATCCTGCCTTACGTCAAAGACCACGAAAGTCTCAAGGACTAACACATCAACTCTCGAATATAAATCACAATAATCTCCACGTGGTTTACTCTTAACAATATTCCTTACATTACGAACTCGTTGGTACTTGGCGTCTATTATCGTTTCACTTGTTAATAAATTGGGGATAATAGACCTTCCAGCAGAAATGATTCATTGCTCATATATACATATGGAAAAGTTTCCTTCTGATTGAGTAGATTCAACACTTGATCACTGGGAAAATTTGTTCTTATTATCTTGAGTTCATCTAACTTCAGGTAAGAGGCACACCTTTCTAGAGAGCACGTCAAAAACTTCATCAATTCGATAAACCTGAAATTTATACTGAATCTCTTTTCTTAGAACACTATTGAAATACGATTTGTAAATGATCGATTTTTTCCATACAAACAATCCTGCTGGAGGAAGATCCGCAGCTGAGCGTTATGGCAAAGGTTGAAAATATCACTTCAGTTGTGAAGTTCTTTCTATTTTTCAGTAGTTAAAAAGACGACCAGTTTCTGGCTCTTAAGTGCCCATCATCAGATGTTATTTGAAAATAAACAGGAGACCGGAGCTAATAATAGTTTTTACACGCAGTGCAATGCATAAAAAAGTAAAAAAGAAGTTCCTTACAATATTTTAGAAGACAATGGTCGGGCTAGGTGCTGTTAAACCTAAGTCAATGGCAAAGTGATACCATATAAAATCATGGACGACTGGCTGGGTAAATAAATATGCAATGAACAGCAGGACACTTACACTTTGTGTTGAGACCTCAAGCGCCGCTGTGGTTGAGTACAGGGCGCGGTGTATCACCAGCGAACGCTGAGCACGGGGGAAGCAAACTGGTGAACCAGAGTTGTAAAAGTACTGCTGTATGCTGACGGGAAGAACAACGCTGGAGCAACTAGCCCGGCCTTCTACAATCTGAATTAGTGACTTACGTTCAAAAGGAAAAAAACCGGTACATAGAAAGTTACATGAAAACCGTTAGAAGCACATTATGAATAATAAAGTAACATATATAACATGGGCAATATAGAACTGCAGTAAACCTAACTGCAAGCCGGCAACATAAAATGTATAAAATATCAAACATAATCAAATATTTTCCCTTCCACGAGTGGCATGCAAGTTTTTAATTTAGTGGGATACATGTGGCGACATGGAATATCGTGCCACAGTCTTGTGTTAAAAGAACATATACATTCGCTACATATATTAAAAAGCATCTCGCTACTGAACAAAATGGAAGGTAGCAAAACCTTACCGTCCACTCTGTCAAAAACTACTGTACCAGTTAATAGCTAGCAGCATTTACATTCAATACAATTAGCTACTATACGGCATATGCCTATCTCCTACTGCGAGGACTGCAACGTCCACTCAATGAAATGGCCTTTCATTGGTGGCGGCAGGAATTCATGGAAGAGCCAAGCCTCAGATTCAACATCACTTCTGATTTATTTTTTTTATTTTTATTTTTTTTATTTCTTGGAAACACTTAAAATTTTCCTTTACCATGGAATCAAGGGAAAAGCCATTTAACAACAAGCAGTAATCACAGAGCGCCAGAAGGGCTTAAAAATTTGCTTTGAAATTTTTCTCATTAAAAAGTTACAAAAAGATGAATATCAAGGATTACAGAGCACCAGAAGGCTTAGAATTTACTTTAAAATTCTCTCTTATAAAAATATGAAACAAAATCAAACTCAGTAGTCACCACGTGGCAAGGCGCTTAGAAAAGGCCTTGAAATTTTTACGTACTACAGCAAGGTGAGGATCAATACAGAGTCCCAGAAGGCTTAGAAATATTTCTTTTAAAAAATTTAAAAAAATTCGCTTTCACAGGTATAGGTCAAGATATTTTACAATTCTTTGAAAACATTTTTAATAGAATAAATGCCCCACTTCGAAACAACTAGGCGACGGTGGTGGCTGCCACGAACACAAGAAATGTAAAAACAATGATAGTAAGCAGCCCTGTACGGGCTTATATATTTGGTAAACTGGTATATATAAATTTAAATTTGCAGTCGAGTTTAGCTTGGTGAAATTTAGTAACTGTTTGATGGCTTGAAATCTTCCCACTTGCACAGTTCTGAGGCTTCATTCCGAGAAGGAGAGGCAGGCTAGGGCAAATTTAACGATGAGTGGAAAATTACGATCTCCGGCACAGAGCGTCGCAAATAGCGTAGGATCTTATGTGACCGACGACTCGCAACCGCAACTCGGCACGGAATAGCAGTCCCAATGAGAAGGACTAATGCTACTCCGTGCTAATCTCGACAAATTTTTGTGCAATCGAAATAACACATATGGGTTTCATAAACGTCCAATAGCAATAGATTTCCATGATTGTCTTGCTGGTGCTTTGTGACGTGCATCTGTGTAATTCAGAATTATTCGCCATTTTTACTGTCTTCCACAGTCATTCATTCAAAATCAAAGTACTGTATGCCGGGAGATTTAGATAGACGTCCTCAATTTGTTCTTCAAAGAAGTGAACATGTTTCGGCTCTGCATGGAATGATATATTGGTAAAGTTCAGTTTGTTTTCATATCACCAAGATACAGACTCGCAATCTGCATTCTTATTTATAAAATACACTGGCTATATCTGACCACCTGAAGCATTCATTGAGGGAACATTTATTACTGCATGTTTATTTACTATCACTTTGGGCCATTTCATGTGTACTTCTGCAAAAAAAGCCCTATTTTTCAGTCATTTTAAATGTCATTGAACTATTTCCTTCAAAGGTGGGAATGTCGGTATGGATTTCGCAGAAATATTGGAACACGTAAGGCAATACTGACCTGACGACGTGTCTTAGAAATCAGGTTAAACAATGTAAATTTGCGTTTATAGCCTATTTAGATTTCGAGGAAGCTGTTGACAGTGTTGACTGGAGTACAGTCTTGAAATTTCTGAAGGTAGTAGAGGTAAAATACAGGAAGTGAAAGGTTTCTTATAACTTGTACAGAAACCAGACGGCATTTCTACTAGTCGAAGGAAATAAAAGGGAGGCACTGGTTGAGAAGGGAGTGAGACAGGTCAGTAGGCCCATCCCAGTTGTTACCCAACCCGTACATTGAGCAATCTGCGAAGGAAAGCAAGGGAAATTTGAAAAGGGATTTAATGATGAGGGAGAAGAACTAAAATTTTGCAGTTTATGGATGACATAATTGTGCAGGAGACAGCAATGGATTCGAAAGTGCAGCTGAACGGATCGGAAGTGTCATGAAAGGAGGATATAAGACGAACATTAATAAAAGCAAAACAAGGGAAATGGAATGCAGTCGAATTAAATCAGCTGATGCTGAAGCGATTACAGTAGGAAATGAGAAACTAGGAGTAATAGATAGATTGTGCTGTTTGGGCAGTAAATACCTTACGATGGTCGAAGAAGAAAACAAATAAAATCTAGAATGGCAATGGCAAGAAAAATGTTTCTGATGAAGAGAAGTTTTTTAATATGGAATATAAATTTAAGTGTTAGGAAGTATTTTCTAATGGCATTTGTCTTAAGTGTAGGGGTGTACAGAAGTGGAACGTGGGCGATAATCAGCTGAGACAAAAACAGAAGCTTTTGAAATGTGTTTCTACAGAAGATTGTTGAATATTAGATGGGTAGATCGCGTAAGTAATGAAGAGGTATTGAACAGAATTGGTGAAAAAATTGTCGCATAACCTGATTAAAACAAAGGGATCGGTTGATATGACTCATTCTGAGACATGAAAGAATTGCCAGTTCAGTATTGGAGGGAATTGGGAGCGTAAAAGTTACATAGGAAGAGCAAGAGACGAGTGCAGTAAGCAGATTCAAATGGATGATGGTATTATGAGATGACGAGGTTTGCACAGGATAGAGCAACGTGAAAACCTACGTCAAACCAGTCTTTGGGCTGAAGACAACATCAATAGCATCAGTGAATGTTGAAACAGATATTGGCATCATTATGGACATAAAATTGATGGGACGTTTGCCTTTGTGAAGACCCCAATCCTGGTAGAAAAACAGACGGAGAAGGTCAGTCGTCTGCGCCGGTTCCGGGCGTTGCTGCACCTCCACAGTAACATCAGGGCGTATTGCAGGCCTACAGGGTCGGAGATACCAGTACAATGGAGGACCTGACGAATCGAATGTCCCCAACGAAGAGATCGGTGTATTGTTGTGTCTTCATATTTTGTTGTTTTGAGATTTTTAATTTACGCGAATTTTCTTTGTACGGGGTGGAGCAGACAAAAGTGGTCCGGAGAACACAGTAGCAGGGTACAAAGAAACAAAGCCGAGGAAGGGAAGTACTGTACTATTCTGACTATAGCGGACTTTTGGGCTCTGTTCAGCAAGTTGCTGCATGCGGATCGAAACTGGACTGCTGGAATTGTTGCAATCTCATCCGAAATGTTCTGCTGCAGTTTTTGAAGACTACGAGGGCAGATCAGGTGATCTGAATGGCCAGCTAGGGCCGCGACCAGACTTACTTCTGCTAATAACTCCGTCCAGCCTGAAGATTGCCGGCTGCTGTGACCGAGCTGTTCTAGGCGTTTCAGTCCGCAACAGCGCTGCTGCTTCGATCGCAGGTTCGAACCCTGCCTCGGGTATGGATGTGTGTGATGTCCTTAGGTTAGTTAGGTTTAAGTAGTTCTAAGTTCTACGGGACTGATGGACTCAGATGTTAAGTCCCATTGTGCTCAGAGCCATTTGAACCATTTGAGCCTGACGATTGTGTAAATGTGCGCCAAAGTTCAGCCGGCTGTATGAGCAGTCGCTCCATCATCTTGGAAGTAAACGGGGTGTGGTTATTTGCGTACATTCACGTCCAATCGTATCCACTCGTTTGGGCCACTTATTTGCCCCACCCTGTATTTACGTTATTTGATGGCAAAAGTAACGTAAACTAATGAAGTAGGATATTGATATGGCAAGTAGTTACCGCTAAATTTACAGAGAAAACGCTTGTGATTGTCTGGGTTTGCTTGTATCCCCCTCACATAGCTATTATAGTTCTTTACAAACGCGAACAGAAATGATAAAAAGTAATTTTCAGTTAAGCAGCTGGTCTTTGCTTATCTCACGGATGTGTTAAAGCATTAAATAATCATGTTGACCAGTACAAGTTGTGGTACTAACAATCAAAATAACGAGAGAAAACGAGAGACTGTGAGGTAGGGAACTTACTTCAAAACTAGAGAAAATAAACTAAAGGTAGGGAAGGATATCCAAATAATGAACAAAATTAAACAAAATGGCTGAATTCAGATTTAGTGATCCTATAACCATTTCATTTTATTCTATAGATTCTATGCTATACAAGTTGTAACCACCAAAAGGATACCGTAACAACAGTCAATGGTGTCTCCATTGTCACCGATATTCTGCCAGAAACTCTCGTTCAGATATGTGTGTGGCTCTGTGGATAAGCGTCAGTCTGGGTATGAGATTCAGTTCTCAGTGATAACTAGAATGTCTAGTGTTAGTTACTCGCTACTTTCACCCCTGATAATGACTTGTGCAACTGAAAAAAATGCACAGCTGCATAATGGTACATAGTTGACGTTGAACTGTAGGTCCGTCCATAATGGCCTTGCTATGTCAGTTCAAAGCTCGGGGGAAGGCTACGGAATACCAACGGGGCTATGTCTAGTAAACCACTGATATTTAAACTAGTGGTCAAGTTGAAGACAGATTTGTGTTCGTTCGTTGTTTACCATGAAATCTAAGGAGCACCACACCCAGTTTCTGGTAAAGTACTGCTGTGTTTACATCCACCATGCGTTTAGAACCTTTGCGCTTAAAGGAAATTCAAGTTTTCACCAAAGAGGACGTTCGTTTCAACAATTTTAATCATGCTAGTATATGTGTTTCGTCTCTTTGACAATCAAATCGCATTACTCAGCTGAACGTGGACAAACCTACAGAGCAAGCCGCAGTCCTAAAAATATTGTCAGGTATATACAATCCCAGATGTATCAAATTCTTTATTTTGAAATCTGAACGTGCTATTCCTTTCCAGTATCGCCCTTTCTGCAGTTAATACGCGCAAATGTTCCTCTTATTGTGTCAGGTATGACGCCTCTTCAAGTGGAACAGGTTTCTACTCCGGAACGGAGCGAAAGGTATTCACTTTCTTCTGGGTTTCGAAAGGGAGACATAAAAGACACGGAATAATGGTGAGAGGTCTTTTATAGCGTGTAATTACTAAGGCTATTACAAGTATATAACATGAAAAGATCCAACCTGGGCACCAAAAGCGACTGGCGAGTGCAAATAATGAAAGTTATCAACGACCTTTATGGAAACATGAAAAGCGCCGCCACAGGCGCCAAATACGACTGCAAAGAGCGAGTAATGAGCGTTATCAAAGGTCTTTATGAAGGTCGTAATGAGAAAATAACAGACGGAGCTGTTCTGAATTGCAGACCACCCTCGCTTTTTAGCGCAGGAACTTCTGCGTTTCTCACGGCGATGTCTTGCTTTCGTGGACTGTGTTTGCAGCTAAGCTATTGTGCCTTCCGTTCTTGCACAGCAGTCTGTCTGTTAAACGCTCTAACACAAATGCAAACGCTAGTTCTAAGTGTAATAATTTGTTTGTCTCATATCAACGTAAGTATACCCTTGACACACTGTAACGTTTCGTAAGTTCCGCTTTTTCATCCTGTAATGAACACTTTTCAACATATCACAGCTATTTCACGGAAAGAGTGAAAAGCTAAACATCTGGCAAAATAGTTTGTGCAGAGTGAACAATCATTTGCTAACTCTTTAACGACTATTCTAGTGTTTCTAACATTTTACGACCGACCAAGTTTGAAATTATCTCCAGCAGAGATTGAATTTAAGTGAGAAACTGAAAGCAAGAATAGTTTCAAACAATACCTCATAATCTAAAGTCATTATTACGTAACGTTAACATGCTTCAAATGAGAATAGAGCAAGAAAAGGATATGATACAAATGTATTTTTCCGTGCTTTTTGATTTTACTTTGCACTACAAATATAGCTCACTTTTGTTCATTAATTAAGAAATCCGTTAACAGATTAACAATGCGAAACATCAAAATTTGTTTGCGAAAGTGCTGACAAATTACAGTATTGCACCTTCACGTTACAAAAACAGTCATTTCCTATTTATGGATTGTTATTTGAACCGTCAGAAGCATTCCAATAAATTCCTTCAAAAGTACAAAGTAAAGAAAATGAAGCTAATTCCAATTGCTTGAGAATATATGTATCTAAATGAATTGTGAACATTGTTCCAATGACATAGTTCCTATTAAGGTTGAGTTTGAATGTGTAAATGCATATGACACATCAACCCCATAAGCAGTTAATGATGTCTGCATCCAACTCTCCAAAGATAGAACGCTCTTTTAATTTCCTCTCTTGTCAGTTTCATTCCATAAAGACGAATATTTGGCGACATATGGAATTTCTCTTTTGTTTCTTGAAATACTTTTATTTTTCATGTCTGCTGTTGATATTGTCTCTACAAAGCTGCAGAGCAAATTTCAGTTATTTCCACGATCTGCAACTGTCGCTAATGACTGACTTCGGCTGTCGCATTATTCAACACCGATGTCAGTATAGCCGTAAAGAGTAAATATCGTGCAGAATGCGTTTCTCTATTATCAGCCATTTGTTATCAGCTAAATGACGGACTGACTGTACTTTTCAACGCATCACGGTCTTCAGTTACACGAATCGCTGCTGCAGCTATATGTCTTCTGACGTCATCAGCCTCCCTCTTCATTTAATACGTCGCCTCTCTTTTCATATTCATCGGCAGCCAACGATGTTGGCATACACAGGCAAGAGGGGGGAGGCGGCAAGAGAGGGCTTGTCCGCCCCCCCTCCCCCCCCCCCCCCCCCCAAGACTCCACTCCACTGGGATCTGGAGTACAGGGTTCTCATACATTGCTATAAATGATGTCCAGTGTTTCTGATAAGCCTCTCCATTAGCCAGTTGCTGCATTACGTGGCCTATCGCGGGGAGAGCATACCATGAATTTAGAAATTTCTGCGTATCTGGCAATTTTAGAATCCTGCCCCACTTGTTTAAACTCCTACAAAATGGCAAAGTGGTCCATCTACTATCATTCTTTAGGCTACGTATCCTGTCCACCTCCATTTAATTTTCTTTACGATTGTAGGTACATTTTTAATTCCGGTCTGTTGCTTGTTGTGTCTTCTGTTTTCATACTCATTCCCGAGACACCTCACACCCTTTCTAGCTGGTCTAATTTAAAGGTTTACGCATTAGAAACCCGTCTCACTGTCGTAAATCAAAAGTTGTAACGCAGACTAATTGTAGACTTTTCTTTTCAGACATGCAACAAGATTATTTAGGAAATATTTAGTTAAGAAAAGCAACATTTCCTGTCTATTCTTTCGTACACTGCGTAGTCATTCGTCGGATATGAGCAACATGTGATATTGTCTTTACTATTGAGAAGGAGACATGGACAGACCATCTGTACTATATGTCTGTCAAGGAAGCGCGTGGTGTTTCTATTCTGTTGAAACGTCCCCTTAGAACAAATTATACAAGACTGTGCTTAAACTGACACACAAGATTTTTTAGCGCAACGCAATCTGACTTTCAAAAATCCTTACAAAAGAATGGCCCTGACTAACATTAACCTATACCTTTCACAAATCACTTACCTCACAAAAATCTTCGTTACTCAAGCTACAGCAATACAGCGAGCGCCACTACTGCCAGCTAAATAACAGATTCAAACTACGGAAGGCACTAGCTACTAGTAGGCATAGTTAGCAAATGAAAGATTTTAATAGAGAACAAACAATGTATTTACCTTAATATTCATCAAAAGTCATAATATATACAGCAGTTCATGACATCCATTTTTACAAATTTCAAAACTCCGCCATTTCTCTCCCCACATCCACCACTGCTGGCGGCTCACCTCCAACTGCGCAACGCTACGCGCTGTTCACGTCTAGCTGCCCAACACTACAATGGCAGACAACAATGCAAACTAGCCACAGACTGCACACAGCACAGCCAGTGATTTTCATACAGAGAGCGCTACGTGGCGGCGGCGTTACCAATATAAGAATCTAAACAGCCTACTTACATAGCCCCCATACTCCCCACAAAAAATTTTACAAATTGTTTTGGGCAGTGGCCAATAATGATTTGATAAAATTTTTCATAATTACAATAACAAAGATATCAAACGCACATACTTATTGATACAATGTTGGTCAAAAGCTAAAATTTTCTCACAGTCCATAAATACAGTCCCGATCATTCATCACAGTGAAACTGCCGTTTCTTTTCTCAAAGTCTGAGCAGTAAAAGACAATGCACACAGAAGTAGTGGATTTCCATGCGGTCTTGAAGAAGTAGTGTTGTCCTTCCAACGGAAAGACAGTGCTGACTCTTGACATGCTGACAGGTAATGGGCCACAACAGAGCAAACCCACAGCAGAGTCATTCAACGTTTTGAAGAATATTGGTAGGTAGGTCATCACAGAGTAGACCCACTGTAGTCCTGGTAGAGATTGTGGTACTGGTGAGTCAGCAAAGGTGTAGACGCACTGCAGTCCTTGTAGAAATAATGGTACTGGTGAGTCAGCAAAGGTGTAGACCCACTGTAGTCCTTGTAGAAATAATGGTATTGGTGGGCCATCAAAGATGCAGACCCACTGTAGTCCTTGTAGAGATGGCCAGCAGCCATCTGTTGTGACTGTGCGGGTGCACAATCACCATTGAAGAGTCTTGCGGATAATATAGCAAGTCCTTAACCACCACTTGTGCACTCACAAACTTTTTGGAATTGTCCTTAGAACCAGCAATGCTGTTATCCAGTCCCTTGCTGAATTATTAACACATGTGCAAACACTAACAGTCCCTACTTCTCACATATTGTCCATATACTATGACCAACAGAAACGTGTGCAGTGAAATGGAACTTACAAGTTAATAATATGATG
Organism: Schistocerca cancellata; assembly: GCF_023864275.1. NCBI lineage: Eukaryota > Metazoa > Arthropoda > Insecta > Orthoptera > Acrididae > Schistocerca > Schistocerca cancellata. Next base: position 460,503,422 of record NC_064630.1, read on the forward strand.
AACTGGTGTCAATTACAATTTTATAACATAAGAATACAATTACAAAGGTACAAAATACATCATAGAAAACTTAACAATACAGATAACATTTGTAGTACAGGCTTTACAACAGAATAGAAATAAACATATACATCAGTGTTACAGGAATTATGACATAAGTAAATACATAAAAGATCAGAATAATTATTGAAACATCAACTTCACACATGAGCATTAAAACAAAACAGAATAAATAATGTCTAAACATCTTTACAAAGAAAATAACATATTATCAGAAAAATTCTACAACATAGCTCTCATCAGCTAAACACATAAAGACAGGAAAAAGACAAATAAACAAGGGTACATAAACAAATAGTGGGATAACACAAAAGGAAAGGACAGGGTTCGTTTTCAGTGTAACATTTGGTACTGCAGTCCAACCCAAAACTTCATTCCATAGATCTTTCGTCTTATTTCGATATTTGCTCCAGCCAAAAAAATCCTATCCAAGCATGCTTTCTGTATTTTTCTCGTATAACCTCTCAGTGCATTTCTTCAAATACATCACAACTCATTCTCTTAATTAGTCTACCCCTTCTTAAGCTAACTTAAATCTAATGAGCTGAGATGCTAAACTAAGGGACGAGGCAATGCAGCAGCACAAAATAATTAATGCAAACAGCAATGAAAAAAATGCAGATTTGTGAAGCAAGCAGGATTATAGAAATTAGCAAAGCAATTGCAATATTACAACTAATATAAGGCAATGTGCAGCAAACAAGAAAAATATATCAGTAGTAAAACTAGCTTAGAAGAGTAACACAAAGTCAAATTCAGTAACACTATGCCTGGCAAACAGCAGTAGCAAATGAAATAACTTATATCTAAACATGACATAGCTCAAGCAGAAAAAATATTACACTAAAGACAATAATGCAGATAAGGGAAATGTATATTCACATCTTAATGTCTATGTAATTAAAGTGGTGCACCACAAGAAGTTATTCTACCAAAAAAAATTAGCAAGTAGTTGAAAAGAAAATTCCGTATGCAATTCCTGTGAAGGGAAACGTTTTTTTATGCTCCTTTGTTTTTCTGAATAGATCATAAAATTATTTACTGGATCTGTAGGCATAAAATATTTATATTAGTACATCTATTAAATTTTATTTTAACCAATGCTGCTGCAGCTAGAAACTTGATATTAAACAAAACGAGTAAATAAATACATAAAGCAAGCCATATGGCATTTTTCTCAACTAGCAAGACAATAGCCGTGAAATGTTTCTCATCGTTTCATTAGGCATTTTAATAAATATCATAAATTAAGAGCTCTACAGTATAATCATATGTTTCCAAGTTTGAGCATGTCGTATTTGTGATGCTTTCTACAAAGGAATGTCAATAGCGAGGATAATGGCCTCCCCCCTTTTTTTTCTGCCTGTGCCACTGAAAAGGCACCACTAATGGCTTTTTCTCCAGACGTCTGACACAGCTGGGTGCCCACGACGCATTACGTGCAGGTGGTCACTTAACTTTCTTACGGAAATATTTACGACAGCAGTTTCCGCTACAGTGACAGTCTCATATACAAAATTTCACAGGTCGAGAATTTGCGTAGCAAATGTGTAGAAACAAAATCTTATGAATATAACAGTGTCCAAAAAATTTTCGCCGGCATTGTGATGCATTCACGCATTTACACACATTTCATAACTCTTAAAGTACGATTCTTGGTTTTCAACATCCTTTTCATAAATCAGAGACCCTAACCACTACTCATTATTCCTTACCTTATTATACATATTCGACGACACGTCAATCTTGCGACGACACTTCAATATTTCATCATAATAAATACATAGCATAATCAAATTCCTCATATAGCATCAGCTTATTGATCATAAACATACCTCAACAGCATAATACACATAGTCATCGTAATAATAACATCATAACACATCAGTCAACTCTCAAAATCGTTGTAGCTTCCTCCAATAATTTCAAAACCTAAAAAAAATTCTCTGCTCATGTCAAAAGTGTCATCTGCCTCAAACGTACTTTAAAAATCGTGATCCCATACCAAATATATCATTCAAAGCTCTCATAATATCACAATGGGTCCGAAAAAATATGAACAGTTCACAAAGTACAGACAAAATACAATTTCTTAAGTGTGAAGTTACCCAATGGTGTAATTACATAAACATCTGGCACTGATGTAGTAAAATAAATATTTGTCTCTCTCAGTTAAATGATCAGATAGCTGTGTAATTATGTGTTAGAGAAATATGGTACCGATGTGTAAAGTTGTATAAGCAAATACCATAGTAGCTAGGGCTTCTTGTGCTTGCCAAACACATGGTACACAAAATAAGCGTGTACCCCCCTGAGGATTAATGTAATTATACCCTCAGGTATTACAGATTACAACAATGGAATGAAATGTATTACGGAAAACCTTTGTATCATTGTACTTCAAATATCTTTAAAAATAAATGATTTAAGTACAAAATTAATCACTCAAATACGTGTCCTGTAACGCTAAATGTGCGTCTTGCTGTAAGATAATCTCTGTTGAAGTGTCGTAGTTATTGTCCTCCGAAAGCTAAGTTCTGCAGAAGTCAATGTACTTACCTCATGATAAACAAAAGTGAAATGCCTTGCGTATAGATATCTTAGTTATTACGCTTATTGTTGTGATGAAGAAATTACTGTGCTGTAACGTATTGTTGTGCTACGGAAAAGGCTGTCTCATTGTAGCTATACCACAAAAAATACTACTAAAACATGTTTTACTTTCCAGAATAATTCAGAAAAACTTTGCAGATATAAAACAGATACACCGCAAAAGCAACATTGTAAATTGTCACTCATTAGTAGCGTCATGATAAAATCGTGTAGCTGTCACATAAACTAACCACTGTGTCATCTGGTATCTCACAGAAAGTACTTTAAATCCAGAATGTATTTTCAAGTAAACAAAAATGTTGCATTAAAATCTCATTAGCAGTATTGGTAAATGTTCTAAGTATGTGAGCCTTATAGTCATTACGTAATCATGCAACTAACAAGCAAGAATGCACACACACAATTACAATGTGTTGTCTGTTCACTATAACAATGTACTCGTAAATACTGTCTAAATATGTTCCCTAGGTTCTAGACTGGATATTTAACTTCAAACATTGTTGCATGTTAACAGTTTCTTAAGTCTGACAAAGCATACTGGAAATGTGAAGTGAAAAGTTTTATGGCAAAGACAAAGTTAAAAAGCAGATTATCTTTCAATAAACGGTTTTACATGTGAAATGTGGTGTAAACCTTTACTCTTCCTACTATGCAGAGCTCCAGCTTCAGTGGACTTATCATGTAGTATATGGTATTTCGGTAAAGAATGCTCAAATTTTTCTCGAGGTTAGCGTCTATGTTATTTTTCTCTGAGCCAGCCGGCGCACGTGACTGCCTGCGGTGCAAGTCATTGTCTGTTTCTTTGTTGGCGTGCGTCGTTATTGGGATTTGGAGGTCTAACTTCTACAAATTCACCTCGCCCAGAGGGCCCAGCCCTGTTTAAATCCTGCCAGTTCTGATGGAATTCACGTCTGTCGTTACGATCACATCGTCTGTCGTCATGTCGATAGTTCCTGTAGTTTCTTTCTTGTCGGTTAAGTGGTGGAGAATTTCTCCCAGAATTATCACTTCTCGGTGGACCATTGCGTCTGAAGTTATTCTGTCTCCCGTGATAATAATTGTTCTGGTTGCCAAATTGTCTGTTTCTATGATTGTCTCTGTCATATTCATTACTACAGAAATACGATCTTTCTCTGTAACTATTACTCTGCCAGTGGTTGTCATATGGGTGGTGTCTCTTTTGGTCACGATTTACGTTGTAAGAATAGATTTGTCGTGTCCAGTTATTGTTTCTGTCGTCACGGAATTGTGACGGATGTGACCTGTAGTGATTGTTTTCCTGTTTTCGCATCCTGCGACTGTCTGTGTCAATTTCTAATTCTTGAAAGAGTCCCTGAAAAGCTTCAATGTCGTCTTTGCAACGTCCTGCCAAAATAATATGCCGTAAATGTTCAGGTAATTTGATTAAGTAAATGCGGATGAGTTCTGAGGGGCTGTATGGGTTTGACAGGTACTGATTCTTATGCAACATGTCTTCAAAATATTTCACAAGACTGGAAAATTCAGATTGTTCGAAATGTTTCATCATTATGATGCTATGTTTTACTCGGTCTTGTGTAGCTTGAGACCAATATGCTGAGAGGAACGCATGGTAAAAATCTCCTTCACTGTGACAATCGTGAATGTCCGATCGCATTCTTACAGCTGGTTCATTCTCCAAGTAGCCACACATAAATTCTAACCTGTGCTCCAATGACCAGTTGGGAGGAAAACAATGAGAGAATTGATGGAGCCACGCTTGTGGATGAATGTCGTTGGCAGAATTCTTAAACGTTTTGAATTTACATGTAGTAATGAACAGCTTATAGTCAAAATCATCGTGTCCGCGAGTAGCATATCAGTCATTGTTACGTCGTGTCGGCGGTTCCATCTCAAAATTCGGTGCACCTTGCCAATTTCTTTCATAATTTCCGAAATTCCCTGTGGTATTATTTTGTGGCTTTTCCGTATTTCTAAGTTCCTCTTCCCGTGTTGGAGCGCGAGTGTCCTCTGAAATATGAAATTTTTGTATTACTGGTGCCAACTGATCTTGTACTTCCCGGATTTCTCTTTTGTATTGCGTATTAATTTGATTCTGATTTTGTTTGAATTTCTTAATTTGTTCATACTCTTCTGTGTCAGTGATGGCTACAGGTCTTGTGCCATTCAGATCATCATCTACCTTTGCAGATAAGTTAGTGAACTGATCCGAAAGTTCGGCTACTTTCTCCGACAGTGTACTTATTTCCTCAGTGTGTTTTTCTGAACCAAGTTTCAGAGTGTCCATTTGTGTTGAAATCGTATCTACTGTATCCTTTAAGTTTTCTTGAGTTTTTGCAAGTTGCGTAACCGAATCGGTAGATGCAACTGATTCAGTTTTAGCTTGCAAGGTGTCGTGATTTTCATGAACAATAGTTTGCAGTTCTTTTATGGCTGCTTCGTGATTCTGTAATGTATTTTCATGCCGCGAAAAAATAGGTTGGAAATGCTCACAAATTTGTGTTTTTACGTCATTACAGACCTTTTGACATTTCGATTCGATTTTATGTAACTCTGTAGTTAAATCTTCACGTGTTTGTTCAAGCGTATGTTCCACTGAGTCTAACTTTTGAAGCCTTTGTTCCATTGTGTCTAACTTTTGAAGCTTTTGCTGTGTTTGTCTCTGATTTTGTTCCATTGTGTCTAACTGTTGCTGTGTTTGTCTCCGATTTTGTTCCATTGTGTCTAACTTTTGAAGATTTTGTTCTATTGTGTCTAACTTTTGAAGCTTTTGTCCCATTTGTTGCATTAATTGTAATAACAATGCACTGGTGTCTGAAACATGTTCCTCAGTGCTTTTCGGCAGTGTATTTGCACCGGCAACATTCACATTTTGACAAGCGGAAAATGGGTCTCGACTCATTTGAGAAAACGGTGAGAACCCAAAACCTGAGTCTACAGTATTTGCAATATTGTGTTCTGTCATTCCTGATTCCTGAGGCGAGCTGTTGCCGACCGATCGATCGATAATGCTTCCCTGTTCACTACCTGTTTCACTGTCTACACCATTAGTTGACGCCCGGTCCATTTCCCTATGCACAGTTACCAAATTACTACTTTGAATATTAGTTAATTTATTACATGGTGGCGTTAGCACACTGCTTTCGTCTTCACTGTCATTTCTCAGTTTACTTTGGAGCCTAGTATTACGTTTTTCACACGCCATTATTGTCACAATATTTCACACGACAACACAGAAAAACCCAATTTGAAGAGCAACAATAAGAGAACACATTAACATAGCACTGAAAATAATATCTCATTAATTGCAAGCGCAGCTGCGAAATACTTGGTGCAAATCTACATGCATGCCACAACTGTTTTACTGTACAACAATGAAAGGCTGCAACTACAAAGGAGATTCTCTCTACAATTATGCGGTAACAATAAACAAAATCTACACTAATTACACAAACCACAAGAAAAAATCAGAAGATTCCAATGAGGTATCCTCGGCTAAGGGTCGACATATGAAACGTCCCCTTAGAACAAATTATACAAGACTGACACACAAGATTTTTTAGCGCAACGCAATCTGACTTTCAAAAATCCCTACAAAAGAATGGCCCTGACTAACATTAACCTATATCTTTCACAAATCACTTACCTCACAAAAATCTTCGTTACTCAAGCTACAGCAATACAGCGAGCGCCACTACTGCCAGCTAAATAACAGATTCAAACTACAGAAGGCACTAACTACTAGTAGGCATAGTTAGCATATGAAAGATTTTAATAGAGAACAAACAATGTATTTACCTTAATATTCATCAAAAGTCATAATACACTCCTGGAAATTGAAATAAGAACACCGTGAATTCATTGTCCCAGGAAGGGGAAACTTTATTGACACATTCCTGGGGTCAGATACATCACATGATCACACTGACAGAACCACAGGCACATAGACACAGGCAACAGAGCATGCACAATGTCGGCACTAGTACAGTGTATATCCACCTTTCGCAGCAAGGTTCTCCCATGGAGACGATCGTAGAGATGCTGGATGTAGTCCTGTGGAACGGCTTGCCATGCCATTTCCACCTGGCGCCTCAGTTGGACCAGCGTTCGTGCTGGACGTGCAGACCGCGTGAGACGATGCTTCATCCAGTCCCAAACATGCTCAATGGGGGACAGATCCGGAGATCTTGCTGGCCAGGGTAGTTGACTTACACCTTCTAGAGCACGTTGGGTGGCACGGGATACATGCGGACGTGCATTGTCCTGTTGGAACAGCAAGTTCCCTTGCCGGTCTAGGAATGGTAGAACGATGGGTTCGATGACGGTTTGGATGTACCGTGCACTATTCAGTGTCCCCTCGACGATCACCAGTGGTGTACGGCCAGTGTAGGAGATCGCTCCCCACACCATGATGCCGGGTGTTGGCCCTGTATGCCTCGGTCGTATGCAGTCCTGATTGTGGCGCTCACCTGCACGGCGCCAAACACGCATACGACCATCATTGGCACCAAGGCAGAAGCGACTCTCATCGCTGAAGACGACACGTCTCCATTCGTCCCTCCAATCACGCCTGTCGCGACACCACTGGAGGCGGGCTGCACGATGTTGGGGCGTGAGCGGAAGACGGCCTAACGGTGTGCGGGACCGTAGCCCAGCTTCATGGAGACGGTTGCGAATGGTCCTCGCCGATACCCCAGGAGCAACAGTGTCCCTAATTTGCTGGGAAGTGGCGGTGCGGTCCCCTACGGCACTGCGTAGGATCCTACGGTCTTGGCGTGCATCCGTGCGTTGCTGCGGTCCGGTCCCAGGTCGACGGGCACGTGCACCTTCCGCAGACCACTGGCGACAACATCGATGTACTGTGGAGACCTCACGCCCCACGTGTTGAGCAATTCGGCGGTACGTCCACCGGCCTCCCGCATGCCCACTATACGCCCTCGCTCAAAGTTCGTCAACTGCACATACGGTTCACGTCCGCGGTGTCGCGGCATGCTACCAGTGTTAAAGACTGCGATGGAGCTCCGTATGCCACGGCAAACTGGCTGACACTGACGGCGGCGGTGCACAAATGCTGCGCAGCTAGCGCCATTCGACGGCCAACACCGCGGTTCCTGGTGTGTCCGCTGTGCCGTGCGTGTGATCATTGCTTGTACAGCCCTCTCGCAGTGTCCGGAGCAAGTATGGTGGGTCTGACACACCGGTGTCAATGTGTTCTTATTTCCATTTCCAGGAGTGTATATACAGCAGTTCATGACATCCATTTTTACAAATTTCAAAACTCCGCCATTTCTCTCCCCACTTCCACCACTGCTGGCGGCTCACCTCCAACTGCGCAACGCTACGCGCTGTTCACGTCCAGCTGCCCAACACTACAATGGCAGACAACAATGCAAACTAGCCACAGACTGCACATAGCACAGCCAGTGATTTTCATACAGAGAGCGCTACGTGGCGGCGGCGTTACCAATATAAGAACCTAAACAGCCTACTTACACTGTCCTCGTACACTTTGTGATCAAAAGTATCTAGACACCTGCCTCAAAATGACTTACAAGTTCGTGGCGCCCTCCATCGGTAATGCTATAATTCAATATGGTGTTGGCCCACCCTTAGCCTTGATGGCAGCTTCCACTCTCGCAGCCATACGTTCAGTCAGGTGATGGATGGTTTCTTGGGGAGTGGCAGCTCATTCTTCACGGAATGCTGCACTGACGAGAGGTGTTGATGTCGGTCTGTGAGACCTGGCACGAAGTCGGCTTTCCAAAACATCCCAAAAATGTTCTGTAGGATTCAAGACAGGACTCTGTGCAAGCTAGTCCATTACAGGGATGTTATTGTCGTCTAACCAATCCGCCAGAGGCTGTGCATTATGAACAGTTGTTCGATCGTGTTGAAAGATGCAATCGCCATTCCCAAATTGCTGTTCAACAGTGCGAAGCAATAAGGTGCTTAAAACATCAAGGTATTCCTGTGCTGCAATAGTGCCACGCTAAACAACAAGTGGTGCAAGCTCCCTCCTCGAAAAACACAACCACACCATAACGCCACCGCCTGCGAATTTTACTGTTGGCACTACACACACTGGCAGATAACGTTCACCCTGTATTCGCCAAACCACACCCTGCCATCCTATTACCACATTGTGTACCGTGATTCATCACTCCACGCAACGTTTTTCCACTGTTCAATCGTCGAGTGTTTACGCTCCTTACACCAAGCGAGGTGTCGTTTGGCATATAGCGGCGTGATGTGTGGCCTATGACCAGCCGCTCGACCATGAAATCCAGGTTTTCTTACCTCCCACCTAACTGTCATAGTACTTGCAGTGGCTGATGCAGTTTTGAATTTCTGTGTAATGGTCTGGATATATGTCTGCCTCTTACACATTACGATCCTCTTCAAATGTCTGCTGCCTCTGTCTGTCAACAGACGAGGTCAGCCTGTACGCTTTTGTGCTGCAGCTGTCCCTTCACGTTTCCACTTCACTACCACATCGGAAACAGTGGGCTTAGGGACGTTTAGGAGTGTGTAAATCTCGTGTAGAGATGTATAACAAGCGACACTCAACCACCTGTCCACATTGAAAGTCCGCGAGTTCCGCGGAGCGCCCCATTCTGCTCTCAAGATGTCTAATGGCTACTGAGGTCGCTGATATGGAGTAACTGGCTGTAGTGGCAGCACAATATACCTAATGTGAAAATATAAATTATTTTTGAAGGTGGTCGGTACCTTTGATCACATAGCGTATGTAGAGCTGCGTAGAAGACTTACTTTCGGATTAGGTTGTACTATCAGACTAAATCTTTGGCACTGAAGCGGAGTGTGCTCCATTTTGAAAAGACCTAACAGACTAAAACTGTGTGCCTGGCCGACACTCTAACAAGGAACCAAAAGGGGAAATGCATAGATAAACATTACAGTGGTGTTCCGGTACACAGAGGTAAACTGTTAAAAATTTGTGATTCAGTAAGTTTTCCTGGCGTAGGAATATTCCATAATATTTCAGGGTTGTAGTTGGGTACCGTCGACTTCTTGCCACGATATTTCGCCTGACAACTGACGTGGCCCCGCAGGCTGGGATAGATACCGTGGAAAACATCAGACAACGCCCGAAAGCCAATATCTTGAATATGTTGAAGCTGTGTGGAGTACGGGTAGTCACCGTTTCTCTAACAAAAGTTTTTTTACCTTAAAATTTTACAACTTTATTGATTTTAAAACAGTAATTGAAAGTTCCTGGAGCATTATTTATCCAACAGTCTGTTGAATAATGAACTATCAACCCTGGTCGTCATTTCTCTCTCCCTCCCTCTGTCCTTTACCCGGGATCCCACTCCCCCCCCCTTCCCTCCTGCTTTTGCCTCGCCAACCTTCTCTTTGACTCTCTCCCCCGAGTCCTTTTTCTTTCCCCTCCACTGCCTTCCCCACTCCCTCTCGCGTCTGCCCTGCCCTCCTTTTTCTGTGTCCTCTCCCTCCATCGGCTCCCCCCTTTTTTCCTCCTCCTCCTCTGTCCGGCTCATCCCGCCCCCCCCCTCCCCCAGATGTCTTCGTACTCTATAGTGCAGTGTTTCCAAGAGTGTTCAGTGTTGTGCATGCCCTTTTCAGTGTTGCGAACAGCCACCATAATGTCAGTACGTGTGTTTTTAACTGTTGCAAACAGTCACCAGACTGTAGCTGTGTTTTTTAATTGTGCCTGTCTATTTACTATGTATTTTAATCAGCATCACCAACCCTTTGTTTTTATATTTTCTTAGAAACTTTTTCGCTATGTTTCAATTTTTAACAGTGACTGTTTTATCACCTGCTTTTTTATTATGATATCTCCTAATTCTGTTTTTTAACTTTTCTGTTAGCTTCAGGGGAGTGTTAAACTGTTGCCAGCCCCCCCCCCCCCCTCTGAGGGGATTCGAAATCTAAAAATCAAATACAAAAAAAATTAATACTAACAGATCAAAGAACAGCTCTCAGAATCAATTTGCAACGTTTGAAACTCAAAAACCCTTTTTAAGCATAGGAAAAAAATACCAATTGCATAATGCAAGGTTAAAGAAAAGATTCTAACATCACAAGCCAACATCAAAATTTTCCTAGATATCACCAGTGTTCTCTACAGGCAATAAAATATTGATCACGAAATTTTAATTAAAACAACTTAAATGCAATGAAATCCTATTACTGCCAACATACACTCGAACCACGTAACCCCTACGATGCGTACTGTATCACAAAATATTTTCCTCCCTTTTAAACCCTTTATACCTTAAACCTCCTTCCATGTGATGCATACGACACACAACGAATTATGACAAATAATTAAGCAAAGATGTTATAATTAACCAGGTATATAAATCTTTTCCTTTCAAAATAAAAAAAACAAATCAACTCTTAAGAAAGATATACAATACATATCTTTTGATGTCGTTGTGGTCATGCACTGTTGTGCATCGTGCTGACCTCCAGGGTCACTTGCTGCGCGGGAACGATTTTCAACGGTGTAAAAAACGTTAACAAGGCGCAACCAACTTACAAACTACATACTGGGATTATACGTGGATATGAATGCGGCTCGCAAATCTTAAAATGGGGGAGGGAGTAGATGCGGTACTACTGAACACTTCGACTGTACTGCACCACACCAAACAGCAGTATGGGGTAGACAAGAGAGAAATCAATAACTATTGCAAGGCAACCTCAGCAAATGCAATAAGAAAATATGGTGCTTTAAACTCTTGGGAGGGCCACACCAAACCACAGAATGACGTCTACAGCTAAATTATGAAAATAGTATCGACGATTTCGCCACGACAAGTAGAACTGTAAAATACCATAACAAGTGAACTGCAATCAACACAATTCATAAGCGTCCGAATGAAAAGATCCACAGTCAATCTTTCCATTACTACAAACACTTAACAGTGTCTCCAAAACTCACTCGTGGACACTACCAGAGTGTCAAACTACTCGTTATCAATGTAGATAAGAGTTTAACACGCTGTGGGCCAACTTAGGTTTCTTAATAAAACATGCAATGATTCAGTCCTTCACTTGGATCCACCTCCGTTCCAAAACAATCATTTACTTTAAAGCAGCCAAATAGATAACAATGCTGATATCAACGCTCTCCTCCCAAGCAGCGCTCTAATTGCAGACTGAAATACCGAAGCAAAGCTTACACCACTCACAAGTATGATATACGCGCCACCTCGCTAGAGCATCTTCTTCAGGGTGCACCCTCTTCCCCTGGTTATTCGGAGTTCTTGCAGGATACCCCTGCTTTGCCTCCATATCTTCTCTTCGACGAATTGTAGTTGTTCTCTTTTTTGTAGTTGTCATCTCGTTGCCCTTCTCAGGAATTGTTGGCTTCTGTGTTGCCCGCGTGCGCAGACAACGGTGCTGGCCCATGACGGGCCGACTGCATACCTCCCGGCGCGGACGGCGCAGGGAGCGCCTCACTGCGGCTGCTGCTTGGCGGCCGCTTGTGTGGCCGTCATCATTGCCTCTGCAACACGCTGCAGCGTGTCGGCAAGGCTTGCAACCTTGTCGATCGCCACAGACAGTGCAGAGACGGCTGCGACCAGGATTTCTTCATGCGCTGCCGTTGTAGCGTCTTGCCTTGGCGCAGCAGGCTGACGGGCGGTGGCAGTCGTGTTGTCACTCTTGCCTCCGCCCGTTGTTGTGGCGTCTTCTTTGCGCCTTTTCCCCTTGGGGGGGGGGGGGACGCGCTCGGCTTCAGGTGTGCCCTCTCGAGCACGTTTACTGGCGCGGATGCGCCTTCTTCTGTTCCCCACAGCGGTGGGGGCGTTGTTGGCGCCTGCAGCTGTCTTCTGCGTCCTCGCTGTTGCGTGCCGTGTGACTCACGTGCAATTCCCTGCACGATTTAAGGCAGGTTAAGCAGGTCAACTGCTGTTCCTGCGTGTTGTAATCTCTAGATGGATGTGGTCCTCACTTTGTTGTAGGTCTTCTCGTATTCACAAATGTTGGTCGTCCTCAGTGGCTGCCTGGAATTATTCCAGCAACCGGTCTGGCCATCTGGTCGCTGGACGCCAGTGGAGTTGGTTTCCCAGTCCACTGACCAGCGGGTTCCTGGATGTCCTCGCCGACTCGTAGAAGTTCCGTGCGAGCGCGCGGAAGCGGCGCTTCAGCATCGGAACTCCCGCGATGTCGTGTAGCATCCGAGTGTCGTAGTCCCTTGGCAGGTGGAGCGCCAGCCGAAGGGCCTTGTTCTGCACTCGTTGCAGCGTCTGTACGTGAGTGTCTGCGGCATTTCCCCACACCACGGCCGCGTACTCCATCACTGGCCTGATTAGTGCTAGGTAGAGCGTGAGGCCGCAGTGGGGTGGCAGTGTCGTCGTGGGGCGTATCCGTCCAAGCGCCCGGCCCCTCAGCTCCCTGATGTGTGGACCCCAGGTCAGGCGTCGATCCAAAGTGACGCCAAGGTACTTTCGAGTACGCGACCACGGGATGGGGCCTCCCACGATCCGTACTTGCGGCAGCGCGTCGGGTACGCGGTGGCGCGTAAACACCACCGCCTGGCTCTTCCCGGCGTTGAACTTGAGCCGCCATTTGGTGGCCCAGGCTCCAATCTCATTGCAGGCGAGCTGCAGGCACACCAAAGTGTGCAAACTGCGGTGGCCCGCATGTGGCGAGTTATCGCGGCTGCGAAGTTTTCAAAGCCGCGGTTGCTCGCCAGCGCGGGCAGCTAGCACAGAAGTCTGCCAGCCGCTCCCTCGGCCGTCCGCGCCCAGGCGCAAAACCGGCAAGGCGGCAGGCAACAGCCCGCTGTTCGTGCACAGGAGCCAGCATCCTCTCCCCGCACTGACTTTACATCCACAGCGAGCGTCGCGGATGAAGTCAGGGCCTTGAGGGAGGACTTCAAGCTGCTCCTGCAACAACTCCCGCAGATGATCGCGTCTGCAGTGCAGTCGGCCGCCCAGGCCACCACCACACCAGCTGTTCCCACACCCAAACATGGATAGACACATCCAGGGTCTAACCGTTTGCGTGTGGAACGCGAACAGCATACGCTCCCAAGCGGGAGAATTCCGCCAGTTTCTGCGAGACGAACACGTGGACGTTTGTCTCGTCACAGAAACTTGGCTGAAGCCGGGCGTGGACGTGCGAGCGGCAAATTTCCGCTGCTACCGCACCGACCGGGCCACCCACGGCCGCGGAACGGCGGTGTACGTGAAGACGTCGTTGCGCCACCACCAGGTGCAGCTCCCGGTGACGCCAACCCTGGAGACGACCGGCGTCGTGGTCAACACCTCCGTGGGCCGCGTAACATTCGTGGCGGCCTACCGGAAGCCGTCAGGACACCTCCACTCCGGGGACATCGAGACGCTGCTGTCGATGCGCGGGAACTTGTTCATCGGCAGCGATCTCAATGCAAAACACCCGGAGTGGAACTCCAGGGTCACCACCATCAGCGGCAGACGGCTTCTCCGGGTCGTTAACGACCATGACGCCGTGGTGCTGGGTCCCTTCGACCCGACGCACTACCCGGCGCGCGGCCGTCCCGACGTGCTCGACATCGCGATTGTGAAAGGGGCAGCACACAACGCGATCGCGAGCACTCGCTGTGCCCTATCGTCTGATCACCTGTCAGTGATCTTCGAACTGGACACAGACGGCATGGCGCCTCCTGAGCACCGCAGCGCCCGCCTCAACACCGACTGGGCGCACTTCCAGCAGCACCTGGCGGAGACGGTCGCAGCCACACCTGATCCCGACGAGGAGGGGTGGATGCAGCACTAGCAGCATTCACCCACTACACACTTGCGGCGGCAGATGCAGCAGCGCCGCGAGGACCGCGGAAGCCGAAGGACAACTCCAAACAGCTTCCGCCGGACATCTTGGCGTTGATCAGGGAGAAGAACCGGGTTTTTCGTGAGTGGCAGATCACGAGAAACCCCGCCACCAAGCGGCTGCTAAACCGCTTGCGCCGGGAGATTTCGGCGGCCGTCGGCCACCACCGTAATCGGGACTGGGCTCGCAAAATAGCCACGCTCAGGATTGATGACGGAAGCGCCTGGGCCATGACCAGGAGCTTCCTGCGCAAGGGGCAGCGCATCCCGCCGCTTCAAGTTGGCCGCGAAGTCGCCGCAGAGCCGGACATGAAGGCCAGCGTGCTCGCGGACACCTTCGCCGAGAACTTCTCCACTGTGGACGATGTGGTCGACGAAGAGACCATCCAGGAGGTGCAAGAGCGTCTTCCGCTGTACCTGACCCATCAGGAGGCGGACGACGTCATCTAACCAACCACTGTGGAGGAAGTGCAACACCACCTCGACGTCCTGCAGCCCAGGAAGGCAGGGGGTTGCGACAGGATCGACAACGCACTGCTGAAGAAGCTGCCACCGGAAGCAGTGCGTATTGTCACAGCAATCTTCAACGCCATCCTTCGCACAGGCGCCTATCCCGATGCGTGGAAACACGCTGAGGTGGTCGCCATCCCGAAGGCTGGCAAGGACCCCAGGCTGGCGCAGAATTACCGCCCAATAAGCCTACTGCCCTCCCTCTCGAAGACCTTCGAGAGGATACTCGCCAAACGGCTACAGCGCCACGTCAGCGAAGAAGGCCTGCTTCCTGACGAGCAGTTTGGCTTTCGCAGTAGGCACTCGACACAGCAACAACTACTGCTACTGGTGGAGCAGGCGATGGGGGCCCTGGAGCTTCGCGAGTACCTTGGGGCGGTGCTCCTCGACGTCTCCAGGGCCTTTGATAGCGTGTGACACGACGGCCTCCTATATAAGCTGCTGGTACAGGGGGTACCCGTGTCGCACGTCCGCCTCCTCCAGTCCTACCTGCGAGGGCGCACGTTCCATGTGCGTGCAGACGGTGGCGTGTCAACGGCGCGCCACATACGTGCTGGAGTGCCGCAGGGGTCTGTCCTTGGCCCCCTGCTGTACTCCCTCTTCACCGCCGACGTCCCGAAGACGACGCCGAGGGTCATCTGGCGCTCTACGCCGATGACACCGCGCTGTACACGCGCAGCATGAAGGCTAAAAGACTATCGAACTACACACCGTGCCGGACAGCATCAACACGACGAGGAAAGGCACACTGCTGGAAAAGTACAAGGTGCATTCAAGTTCTAAGGCCTCCGATTTTTTTTCTCCGGACTGGAAAGAGAAACATGCGCATTGTTTTAAAATAAGGCCGCGTTCATTGTCAATACGTCCCAGAGATGGCAGCACCGTACGGCAGATGGAATTTTACCGCCAGTGGTGAGAATGAGAACTGTTTTAAATACTTAAAATGGCGACGTTTTCCTTACTTGAATAGCGTGTAATTATTCGTTTTCTGAATTTGGGTGGTGTGAAACCAATTGAAATTCATCGACAGTTGAAGGAAACATGTGGTGATGGAGTTATGGATGTGTCGAAAGTGCGTTCGTGGGTGCGACAGTTTAATGAAGGCAGAACATCGTGTGACAACAAACCGAAACAACCTCGGGCTCGCACAAGCCGGTCTGACGACATGATCGAGAAAGTGGAGAGAATTGTTTTGGGGGATCGCCGAATGACTGTTGAACAGATCGCCTCCAGAGTTGGCATTTCTGTGGGTTCTGTGCACACAATCCTGCATGACGACCTGAAAATGCGAAAAGTGTCATCCAGGTGGGTGCCACGAATGCTGACGGACGACCACATGGCTGCCCGTGTGGCATGTTGCCGAGCAATGTTGACGCGTAACGACAGCATGAATGGGACTTTCTTTTCGTCGATTGTGACAATGGATGAGACTAGGATGCCATTTTTCAATCCAGAAACAAAGCGCCAGTCAGCTCAATGGAAGCTCACAGATTCACCGCCACCAAAAAAATTTCGGGTAACCGCCAGTGCTGAAAAAATGATGGTGTCCATGTTCTGGGACAGCGAGGGCGTAATCCTTACCCATTACGTTCCAAAGGGCACTACGGTAGCAGGTGCATCCTACGAAAATGTTTTGAAGAACAAATTCCTTCATGCACTGCAACAAAAACGTCCGGGAAGGGCTGCGCGTGTGCTGTTTCACCAAGACAACGCACCCGCACATCGAGCTAACGTTACGCAACAGTTTCTTCGTGATAACAACTTTGAAGTGTTTCCTCATGCTCCCTACTCACCTGACCTGGCTCCTAGTGACTTTTGGCTTTTTCCAACAATGAAAGACACTCTTCGTGGCCGCACATTCACCAGTCGTGCTGCTGTTGCCTCAGCGATTTTCCAGTGGTCAAAACAGACTCCTAAAGAAGCCTTCGCCGCTGCCATGGAATCATGGCGTCAGCGTTGTGAAAAATGTGTACGTCTGCAGGGCGATTACGTCGAGAAGTAACGCCAGTTTCATCGATTTCGAGTGAGTAGTTAATTAGAAAAAAAATCGGAGGATTTAGAACTTGAATGCACCTCGTACGCCAACGACCAGGGCGTGAATGGACATGGGGCAGAAAATACCGCTGGTGCACTTCACTGGTAAGTAACAGTCAATTTAATAATTAATCACAATCTAGGAGGACGGCTGCAAGATTTGGCCGACCCCAACACATCATACATTGCTGCCAACCCGAACGGCCCTGAGAGCAACAACCCGAAAATGAACAAAGAGATGTCACAATAGTTGAGGCTTCATAACAGGTTAACTGATCTATCAACTTCAGCGTCCAGGTTCGGTGGCAACGGACTTTATCGCTCTCGCAGATAGCACCTCACGAGTCGACAGTGGTTCCGGCCTGGCCTTGCGCCGCGGAGAATTCCTTGCTGCTCCGTCCCAACCAACTGACCACCACGCAGCACGCAGAACGCATTAAAATAGCTGCTCAGTCAAAACCACAAGCTACACACGGTTCCACGAAAACAGTTCCACAGACAACTCGAACAATACTAAAACCAGTGACTGTGGAACAACAAGGACGAATCACAAGTCGACACACACGGAGAACCCAGAAGCAGTCGGCGACCAAATACGCGTCGTCCGATGAGACAACCGACCGAACGACCAACCACTGTCGTCCCGACTCAAGTCGTGCGTTTCGGCAACGGTCGGGCGAGTCACGGCTGTCCTGACCCCACTGCTGCTCCGTCCCGACTGAACTCCCGACACACGACGACCAGGAAATACTAGCGTTCGCTCCAAAGACAGCACGATACTGCTCTTATCGATAAGCATTGCTGCTGCCACTCACGGGCAGGCAAGCCAACAACTTAGCGACGCCAGTAAATCGAATAAGAAACGGGACGGCAGTACGGCAATGACAAGATGTCAAGCAATATATGGCACGAACACGAGCCGTGCGCGGCTCAGGAAACGAACCAACAGAAGCTTCACACAAACACCCAAAATTAACCTTTACACGCCTTTTTAGAGACAAATAACACACACATAAAACACCAAACACAAGCTTACACGCACACAACCCCAATCTCTCAACTTCACGTAAACCCCTAGCGCATTCTGAAGTCAGACAGGCACAGCCCAGTTGTACTTCATACTCAACCAAATCAACCATAGCTTCGTCGTCTCTGTCGAAATGCGCACTCGCGGACTTAAAATTCTGATACATTAAATGTGTTCACAATAGCGAATGTAGAGAACCATCATCTTTAGATTGGAATGACGACAATGGAAATTTGTGTCGGACCGAGACCCGAACCCAAATTTCCCGCTTATCGCGAGCGATTACCTTACCATTTGGCCATCCCTGCACGACACAGAGCCAGACCCAAACTTCCATATGTCGTCAACCATGCATCTAGAACAAAAAAAATGTTCAAATGTGTGTGAAATCTTATGGGACTTAACTGCTAAGGTCATCAGTCCCTAAGCTTACACACTACTTAACCAAAATTATCCTACGGACAAACACACACACCCATGCCCGATGGAGGACTCGAACCTCCGCCGGGACCAGCCACACAGTCCATGACCGCAGCGCCCTAAGACCGCTCGGCTAATCCCGCGCGGCGCATCTACAACGTGTACTCGTACATCCAATATGTGTATTCCAGGACATGTCAGACACTGTACTTGAACAACAAGTTTGTTTGTGTGTCCATCCTCCGCAGCAAGCATATATTGTACTTGAAAGTCGCTTGCCCGGTATCGGCAGATAAATAAGATATTCCAATGTCTGTGTTATTCTAATTACGAACTAAAGATCATTTGGACATGCAAGCATGTATGAAATACATTAAATGAATTCGCAATTTTAAAGGCAAACATACTAATCAATATTAGTCGTGGTCCAGCACAGATCACCATTGTCGTCATTCCATTCTACAGCTAATGGTCGTCATTATTCGCAATTTCGAATTCATTTAATGTATTTTATAACGGCTGTAGTCACCGCAGTGACTGTTCCTTTGGACATACATGCAAGCCCAAAGGAACTTTGCATCGTAATTCGGGATAACACAGCCACTGCAACATGGTATTAAAATTCTGATATCAGAATTAACAAAATTAGCTATCGCTAGACGTGTCTTTGGTCATAACATGTTTTCACTCTGATGAAATTAAAGAAATCATCGGGTCTCACTCCTTAGCGAGTTGAAAGACGCCACCACCTTTAGTAAGATCTTGCCCTACACGTAATTCCACCGATTCCTTAATAACTGAATCCCAGAAGGATCTTGCAGAGGCCAAGGTTTCCGTAGCAGAATAATCCATGGAATGCCCTATGGTTATACAGTGCTCGGTCGAGGCTGACTTACTGGGCTGCGAAAGGCGAGTGTAGCAATCGTGTTCAACGCATCTTTCGCGCCCTGCAGGCTTGCCACACTGACAAGGCATTCTGTAGATTCCAGACTTCCACAATTCCAAATCGTCCTTTGCCGATCGGAGAAGAGCACAAGTCTTTGTAGGTGAGAAGAAGATTACTTTGACATGACGCCTCCTTAAGATTCTATCTCATTTCGACGAAATATCGCCGACGTACGGGAGGAAATCCCTGGATTTGAACTGCCCCTTCTTCTCTTTATATCGTGCATGGTTGCGTTTCTTCTTCCTTAAAACTGAGCTGACCTGCTGTGGAGAATGTCCATTACCTCTTAACGCTGATTGTAGATGTTCCAGCTCCTCTGCAAGGCTGTCTCTATCAGATAAACGGTTGTCAGACGAAATATGTTGGCAAGAAGTCGACGTTATCCGATTACAATCCCAAAACTTCACGGAATCCTAGGAATTTCTAAATTGTGTTGTATCGTCGTGATATTTCAATCTGTCATTAATAACGCGACTTTGCTCTGGAAAAGAAGTTGAGAAGGCAAAAACTAACAGATTTCTTTGCAAAAAAAAATAGCTCTGAGCACTATGAGACTTAACATCTGTGGTCATCAGTCTCCTAGAACTTAGTACTTAAACCTAACTAACCTAAGGACATCACACACATCCATGCCCGAGGCAGGATTCGAACCTGCGACCGTAGCAGTCGCGCTGTTCCGGACTGCGCGCCTAGAAATTTCTTTGCAGTTCTTGAACTTTCAATTTCATGCGTATTCTTAAAATAGTGTTACTTTTGTCACTTTATCCGTTTTCCATTCTTTCTTAGTTGCTTCAAAATTCACGAAGCTGTATTCCGTATTTGTAGCTAAATGAAAAGCAGTTTTTTTTTTTTGGCACACGCGTTTCGCTTGTTTTTATTTGTGGAGCATCTTTAGTGGCGTGTTACACATTTGTTTTATGTATATAATAAATGCGTTATATAACAATTGCAAATATGTTGCTATATTACTTTTCTCTAGTTTCCCCGGTTAGAAACAAGTTTTGCAGCACAAGTTTCGAGTTTCTGAGGTTAAATTATCAGCTGGTATTACTTACGTTTTCTGATGTTGTTAATCCCTGTGTGTCATCCTGGAGATATATTTTAGACGATCCGCATACTTGTCATGGCCGATTTCCGGCGTTTTTTCGACAACATTTACTTCAAAATTTCACTTCCACTATCGCTATGTGCTGTATGTGTGTGTGTGTGTCTACAATGTGTAGTGCTTTCACTGTCGTTGTTTGTTCATTTTTCGTCTTTCGTTTGTGTCGCGTGTTTGTGTGGTTTGATATTTGTTCATTTGTTACGTGCCTGCTAGTGTTGTTATGTGCGTATGTTCTTATATGTGTGTGTTATTCTCTGTGACAGTGGACTGGTCTTTTTAAATATTTTAATCGTGTGTGTGTATGTGTGTGTGTGTGTGTGTGTGTGTGTGTGTGTGTGTGCGTGCGTGCGTGTGTATGTCTTTGTGTGGGACAGAGAGAATTAAAGATATATATTTAGTAAGAGATTTAGAGAGAGAGACTAACATGATCAGTGAGCTATTGCTTGTATTTACTTTGTCGGTAATTACTTTCTTAATCACTGCAAGGGCACGTTGTTCATGAAAGTTTCCCTCTAACGTTTTTTGTTGTAGCTGCTCACTCTAATAATCTTCACGTTCTGTTCCATGTTGGATGTTTTATGTCTATATGTCCAGCATGGATATTATCATGCTTCCAGCTTCTTACATGTTCTTCATACCTAGTTGTGAACTTCCTGTATGTCATTCCCAGATACATTGATTCGTATTTTTCAGATTTATTTTGGTTATTTCACTAATATTAGCTGGAACTAGTTTGTTGTATGTTAGTAAGTTTCTTCAGTTATTTTATTGTGCCTATGGTGAGTTTCTAGATGTACATGTTCTTTATCTCGAAATAAATAAATAATGCTGTTTGTGGAATATGTAAGCTTTTTGTTTGTGTTACGTGTTCATTTGTGTTTTTCACTGTCTACTGTTCTCTACTTCATAATGTGCATTGCGATTGCATCGATTTTGGCACATTGTCGATCGTGACTTCATAAATTTAATCACAGATTTCACTTAATACGTGGTTTGTGAATTTTGTGTTGACTCCTGAGTGATGATACATCTGGATTCTTGTGTGTGATGCTCTTTTTTTATTTGGGTATATGTTTGATGTCCTTGAGGTTGTTTCTTATTTTTTCTTGAAACATGCCATTGGTCTTATTTCTTGTGTCTCCTTCAAACGGTTAAACTATAACATTGTGCCGTCATCAGTTTTGTTGGTTTGAATTGTCTATCGTCAATGGAAACCAAAGTCGTTGAAGAGTCATACGCGAGTTCAACAGCCCAGCTTGGTGACACTGTGGTGAGGGCACTATTCATGCCACGTGTTTTGGAGACATGGGAAGCAAAGACTTACCCAGCAAGTCAAATTGACGATTTCTCTGTCTTTCTTAAAATTCTTAAAGCTAACAAACAGTTACTTTTGAAAACGACACAGCCAATTTCCTTCCTTTCCTTTGTCCTATCTAAACTTGTACCTTTTGTGATCTCATAGTAAATTTGACGTTAAGGTGGTATCTTCTCCCTTCTTCCAGCTTGTACAATTTAAAAAAAAATGGATGGTTGACTTCAAAGGTGAACATGTTTCACTTGAAAATGGTGTCTTGAAGATCGTTCCCAATTATAACAGGAAATGAAAATATCGAGAAAATGTACACTGCAAATTTTGGTCGATTGATGATTACATCTAAATGTGTACTCCACAAGTCACTGTACTGTAAGTGGCGGAGGGTACGTTGTCCCACCACTAATCAT
This sequence comes from Schistocerca cancellata, assembly GCF_023864275.1. NCBI lineage: Eukaryota > Metazoa > Arthropoda > Insecta > Orthoptera > Acrididae > Schistocerca > Schistocerca cancellata. The sequence goes on from NC_064630.1 coordinate 460,525,642, forward strand.
TTCCGTTCCTGCTCCACTCGCAAATAGAGCGAGGATAAAGCGACTGTCTATATGGCTCCAAAAAAGCTCCAGTTTTTCTTATCTCCGTGGTCCTCACACAAAATGTACACCGTCGGCAATAGGATCGCTCTAAAGTCAGCTTCGAATGCCGCTTCTCTAAAGTTTCTCAGCAGCGTTCCTCCAAATGATCTTCGCCTTCCCTCCACGGATTCTCATTCGAGTTCCGGAAACATCTTTGTAACATTTGCATGTTGATGAAACCTACCTGTAACAAAACTGGAAGCCCACTTCCTAAGTGCTTCGATGTCTTCCTTTAATCCGATCAGGAGGAGTTCCCAAAAACTCGAGAAATACTCAAGCACACGTGCTCTTCATGAGACCTCCATTACAGATGCACCACACTTTCCCAAAATTCTCCCAGTAAACTGAGTCGACTATTTGCATTGTCCGCAACAATGCTTTAGTGGATTTTATACGTAACGCCAAAAGTATCTGATATGAAGAAGTGCAATGCATTTGATCAGTAAATTTTACCAAGACAGCTTTGCGGAAAATAGGTCAAATTTATTCAACGCTGATAAAATCAAATGTGGAAACCAGTGTCTGGACGGCTCTAAAATTGAGTAAACTGATTTGGTAATATGGATGCGATATAAGTTGTCTACGAGAAACGAAACACCAATGAATACATAGCACTGAAGTCCATGACTTCCCGTTAATTAGGAGAAAGTAGATTCAATCCTCTGGAAAATGTTTCGCGAGTGTTTCTGGGATAAAAAATGGTTAAAATGGCTCTGAGCACTATGGGACTTAACATCTGAGGTCATCAGTCCCCTAGAACTTAGAACTACTTAAATCTAACTAACCTAAGGACATCACACACATCAATACCCGAGGCAGGATTCTAACCTGCGACCGTTGCGGTCGCTCGTTTCCAGACTGAAGCGCCTTGAACCGCTAGGCCACACCGGCCGCTGTTGCTGGGATACAAATGGGATTCATTTTATTGATTGTTTTGGAGTGTGCTCAATGTCTCGATGCCAACTGAGGAGCTACTTGAGTGAGAACTAGCGGCTCGTTGATTAAGAGAGCGGACAACGACAAGTAGAGCGGTGTACTGGCCCACGTGTCTGTATACTGCTTCCAATGACAGTTTTTGCAAAGGATGACACGGCTGTCGGTCGACACCGACCATGAGAGCCAGAATGCGGAGCTTTGCTTTGCTTTTGTAATTGATTGTTTTGAAAGGGATAAAAGTGACGAGTGTTACCTACGTCTTCTAGGAAAAGTGGAGTAACAAATATATTACGGTTATTCAAAAAGAAACGAACCAGAAGCTGGAAAATGAAACAAGCTGGTGTGGTTCCTATTAGAACGCTGAGGCCCCGAACTCGCCGCTAGAGGGACATACGAGTACACCGTCGTTACGACGGAGCGAACATATGCACGCGTCGATCGTCCAGTGCACTCGTGCTGAAATCAGCAATGGGGGTTTCAATAGAAGAGAAAAATCGAGTGGTACGTTTACTGTCAGCCCAAAGAACACGGGGAACAGAAATTCATCAAAAAATGGCGCAAGTGTAGCAATAGCATTGCATGTCCGTTGCAAGGAACAAGACACGGCAAAAGTGACTCAAAGGGGGCACGAACGTCTTTCATCGATGACGCACGGTCTAGGACAAAACATCACAGCATTACCGAGACGACCTTCCAGCAGGTGTATATCCGCATTGTTTAAGAACGACGAGCTGAGGTGACAGACTTTGTGTCAGAAGTCAGGCTGAGCGTTGGGATTGTACGAGGTGCATTCAAGTTCTAAGGCCTCCGATTTTTTTTCTCCGGACTGGAAAGAGATAGAAACATGCGCATTAATTTAAAATGAGGCCACGTTCATTGTCAATACGTCCCAGAGATGGCAGCACCGTACGGCAGATGGAATTTTACCGCCAGCGGCGAGAATGAGAACTGTTTTAAATACTTAAAATGGCGACGTTTTCCTTACTTGAACAGCGTGCAATTATTCGTTTTCTTTATTTGCGTGGTGTGAAACCAATTGAAATTCATCGACAGTTGAAGGAGACATGTGGTGATGGAGTTATGGATGTGTCGAAAGTGCGTTCGTGGGTGCGACAGTTTAATGAAGGCAGAACATCATGTGACAACAAACCGAAACAATCCCGGGCTTGCACATGCCGGCATGACAACATGATCGAGAAAGTGGAGAGAATTGTTTTGGGGGATCGCCGAATGACTGTTGAACAGATCGCCTCCAGATTTGGCATTTCTGTGGGTTCTGTGCACGCAATCCTGCATGACGACCTGAAAATGCGAAAAGTGTCATCCAGGTGGGTGCCACGAATGCTGACGGACGACCACATGGCTACCCGTGTGGCATGTTGCCAAGCAATGTTGACGCGCAACGACAGCGTGAATGGGACTTTCTTTTCGTCTGTTGTGGCAATGGATGAGTTGTGGATGCCATTTTTCAATGCAGAAACAAAGCGCCAGTCAGCTCAATGGAAGCACACAGATTCACCACCACCAAAATAATTTCGGGTAACCGCCAGTGCTGAAAAAATGATGGTGTCCATGTTCTGGGACAGCGAGGGCGTAATCCTTACCCATTGCGTTCCAAAGGGCACCACGGTAACAGGTGCATCCTACGAAAATGTTTTGAAGAACAAATTCCTTCCTGCACCGCAACAAAAACGTCCGGGAAGGGCTGCGCGTGTGCTGCTTCACCAAGACAACGCACATCTAGTTAACGTTACGCAACAGTTGCTTCGTGATAATAACTTTGAAGTGATTCCTCATGCTCCCTACTCACCTGACCTGGCTCCTAGTGACTTTTGGCTTTTTCCAACAATGAAAGACACTCTCCGTGGCCGCACATTCACCAGCCGTGCTGCTATTGCCTCAGCGATTTTCCAATGGTCAAAACAGACTCCTAAAGAAGCCTTCGCCGCTGCCATGGAATCATGGCGTCAGCGTTGTGAAAAATGTGTACGTCTGCAGGGCGATTACGTCGAGAAGTTACGCCAGTTTCATCGATTTCGGGTGAGTAGTTAATTAGAAAATAAAATCGGAGGCCTTAGAACTTAAATGCACCTCGTAAACGGACATTCATTGCTCTCCGCACACTGGTGCCATTCTTTGATGAGTTTCCGTTCTCGACACTTCCTCTTCTATCAGTAAACACACTACATCACTTTGCTCTACTACCCAAACCTCCATTTCATCGTTTTCGGTACGACTGAGTGCAGCGTGCGGTCGATGCATGCACGTGCTCGCTCTGTCTCTCCAGCGGCTAGTTTGGGACCTCGGAACCAGATCTTCCTTCTTAGTCAACAACGTTACAATCCTTTCAGGAGTTTTATTTTACAACCACTGGCGAGTTTCTATTTGAAGAACCCTAAAATATGCTAGAGAGAGGAAAAAAGTGATATCATAAAATTATCTGTAAATGTGACACTTGTGCAAAATATTAAAAAGAAATAAGATCTTTCACGAGTGCAGTGCACCTGGCCAGTTCGGAGCTCGTGATGTAGTGGTTACCGCTGCTGCCGCTAGACGCTCGGGTCGGGTCCTGGCCTGGATTCCTGCCAAGGGTGGGGATTTTCTCCGATAGCGGATATGATGTTGGTGTTGGCCTCATCTCATCATAATAATCGACACACAAATCCCTGATATGGCGTCAATTAGAAAGATTTGGGGTGACCAATAACACCATACGATCATTTCATTTCTTTCAACTGTCCAAAAGGTCTATTGACAATAGAAAAACTGGAGAGTTATACGAGGCGTGTCAGTGAGAATGACCTGAACTTAAAACTCCATATTTGTTGATAAAAACATACTACAAACATGGTATAAATTGCAAAACACAATTCTTAAAGTTTTAGCTATGTTATTACAAATGCTCTATGTGTTACCAGCAGCAGAGTCACTTCTCTTCCCATTATATCCCACACCTGCACAACTGGAGACATGTCCAGAGATTTTACTGGCCAAGGAAATTGCTGCACATCTTGTTGAGCAAGTTGAGTTTCATCGGCAATGTATCAGCGAGCATTATCAGCCTGGAACAACGCATCATCTTCCTGTTGCAAGAACGGCAAAAGAACGTGTCTAGCATCTATTGAGTGCTGGTCTGCGTCCCCTCTAGAAACACCAAAGGAAACGAGAATTGTAGCTTATCGCTCACCAGAATGTAAGGCCTTGGATGGGGCTAGTGTGTTGTGGACGAATGCACTCTACGAGACAGAGCTCACCAGGTCTACATCCTACACGTAGAGGACCGTCGCAGAAAATTCCTTCATCGTTAACGACCACAACGCTCCATTGCACCTTTCAAGTGATCCTCTGCCGGTACCAGTTAAGCCGTCTACGTCGATGCCCTGGGGAAGACGGGCCAGCGGCATGCCCGTAGTCCCACTGCCAATAATCGGTTCGCAACAGTTCAGTTTGATACGTCTGGGCTCACAAGCCCTCTGTCTGTGCTGCAGTACCTGCACGATCTGCCACTGTACGATCTTTCATCTTACCATACGACGATCCTGGCGGGCAGCTTTGATGCCTGGACGTCCAGAATCTCTTCCACGGGTGTGAGAATGTCCACGAGACCACTGTTACCAGTGTCACTGCAGAGCTCACGCAGCACGTCCAACTTGTGTGGCAGTTCTCCGAAAGGACCATCCCGCCACATGGATGGCCCCAGTTTGACTCGCTCAGTTGGCTGTAGGAAGCATGTCTCTGCAGCATGGTTGACTGCTTGCTTCGCATTGAGGCTCCTGGCTGTGAGCATTCCCTATTAAAGGTTGGACACAGATGGCACTCTGGTAGCGATGCCACTACCCTATCTTTTGGTGGACGATGTTGAAGCCATTATCAGTGCATCCACTATCGACCAGGTGGCATATGCCGTCATCGGATCAAACTCGACGTCGTTTTTCCAGGTGTACTAGTTTTTTCCAGCAGTGTGTTTATTTTACGTTTCATTATGTTGATTGGTCGGTTACAGTACGATCAACAATTGCATCCGTCTTTATTCTCTGTTTCAGTAAGATGAATTCGGAGTGTGTAATAAAACAACTGTTGCAAAGACTGTTTCGCTTAAAGACCCTAAACGGAAAACTGGAAATCGTGCAGTCTGGTGGACCCGGTTCAGAACTGCTTAATCTGAAGGCAGTTAATGAAGCCAAAAGTCAAGAATACATTCGACGTTTCCACTCGTCTCAATATACTGGGTGATCAAAAAGTCAGTATAAATTTGAAAACTGAATAAATCACGGAATAATGTAAATTGACACACATGCTTGGAATGACATGGGGTTTTATTAGAACAAAAAAAAAAGTTCACAAAATGTCCGACAGATGGCGCTGGACAGCAAAACGTCAGTGATTGCGCATGACAATCGTGTCTAAAAGGAGCTGTAATGAGAGAGAGAATCAGATGCGCCAGCAGTTGCAGCATGTTGACGTTACCTGAAAAGGCGCTTTTAGTGAAGCTGTATTATCAGAATGGGGAATGTGCTAGTTCAGCGTTACTATCCTATCGCCATAGGAAGGGGATTCGAACGGGTAAAGATCCGTTGACAAATGCAGCTGTGGCGAGAATGATTTCGAAGTTCGAAGCTACGGGTTGTTAGGCGGTAGACCTCGTAGTGGCCGACCGAGCACAAGGCGTAGTGCTGCTGAGACAGTTCAGGAAGAAATGGAGACTGTAGCGGGTTCGTCTATGCATGGGGAAGTGCACTCGCACATCGCACCGGCATTCCATACACTAATGTTTGGTTGGCACTGAGGCGTACCCTCCGATGCTATCCGTACAAAATCTATCGGCATCATGAACTGTTACCTGGCGAAGGCATTTGCGGTGTGGGCGTTTCAAAAGTTGGCGGAAGATGATGATTGGTTGAGTAACCTGTTGTTGACCGATCAAGCTCATTTCACGCTCCGAGCGTTTGTCAACGCCCACAACTGCAGAAGTTGGGCTACCGAAAATCCTAGAACTCTCGTGGAAACTCCATTATACGACGAGAAAGTCACGGTATGGGTTGGATTTACCACATCTACCGTTATCGGGCCTTTTTTCTTCGAGGAAATGCGTGATTCTAGTTTTGTAACTGCTACGGTGACAGGTGAGAGGTACGCCGATATGTTACAGAATCGCATCATCCCCAACCTGGCTGATAAACACCTGCTGGAACGTACTATGTTTATGCAGGATGGCGCTCCACCCCATACTGCTAGACGCGTAAAAGATCTCTTGCGCGCGTCGTTTGGTGATGATCATGTGCTCATCTGCCACTTTCGTCATGCTTGGCCTCCCAGGTCCCAAGACCTCAGTCCGTGCGATTATTGGCTTTGGGGTTACCTGAAGTCGCAAGTGTATCGTGATTGACCGACATCTCTAGGGAAGCTGAAAGACAACATCCGACGCCAATACCTCCGGACATGCTTTACAGTGCTGTTCACAACATTATTCCTCAACTTCAGCTATTGTTCAGGAATAATGGTGGACATATTGAGCATTTCCTGTAAAGAACATCATCTTCGCTTTGTCTTACTTTGTTATGCTAATTATTGCTATTCTGATCAGATGAAGCGCCATCTGTCGGACATTTTTTGAACTTTTGTATTTTTTTGCTTCTAGTAAAACACCATGTCATACAAAGCATGTGTGTCAATTTGTACCTCTCTATCTACATTATTCCGTGATTTATTCAGTTTTCAAATTTGTACTGACTTTTTGATCACCCGGTAGATGGACAGAATAGATCGCAGGGAGTTTGAAACTTAAACTTTTTTGCTGGCCATTTTTATTGTTTGCAAATGAACAAAGTTTATGATCAAACACTGGATATAGTAATCTGAACAATTTACGCAATGCCATACAGAAACAAGACAAGTCTCAATCTGACAGTTTTTCCTTGTTGCAGTCGCTAGGCTTATAGACATTACGTACTGATGTTCCACATCATAATCAATATGTTAGAAAAAATAGAGAAGTACTGAACAGATTAATTACCGTTGCATATGTCATTGCTGTTGACGAGCTTCCGTTTCGCGGATGTATTGAGGGAGAAGATTTTCTCAACAAGGATGTTTACTTGGCCTTATTGACTTACTTTAGCATTATGTTGGAGGTTCAAATAATCATCTTGAGACTTCCACTGTATTTCGCTTGACTTAAGTCATATTTCAAAATGACGTAGTACTTGTCAGTGAAGTACGTCTGAAAAAAGTAAAGAAGAAATTATACAGTCAACATTTCTTTGTTCCTTATTACATGATGTATCAGATGTAATGAGTTTTCTCATCTGCTCTAAGATATGTCAATTCTTAAACTTGAAAATTTCGTCAAAGGTTTATCACATTTACTGATGTGAGTACAGATAGAACAGCTAATCGGTTGCTTCAGCCCGTAGTAAAGATAGTTGACGAATTTGATCTAAGTCTTAAGTTGGTAGCATAAACATTTGACGGTGTAGCTGTGATGGTCAGCCATTCGGGTAGCCTAACAACTAAATTTCTAGAGTTATACCGATAGGCTATATTTGTTAATTGTTTTAGCCAAAGCTTACGTCTAAATCTATCTGAGTCTGATTCTTGCGTAAAAGAATGCAGAACTTTTTTTTCAGGCGTTAACGTGTTCGAGTTCTTTTTCCCACAAATCCTCAGAAAGAATACATGAAGGAATTTACAATGAAAAGAATTCCAGCCCGTGCCCCAATACAGTGGAATTTCTCATCCCGTTTGGTTAGCACTGTAGAAGATCAAAGAGTATCATTTGTTAAATTCTTTCAACACAGACTGGAAGAAAGTTCAAATTGGAACAATGAAACAAGGCTTTTTGAAATTTCTGACCAGCCGTGAAACTACTTTTTTACTACTGACATTCAGCAGAATTTTTTGTTCACAGATACACTTTTCAAAATCCTTCTGCCCAAACACCTAGATATCCCATATTGATCACAAACCGATTCAAAACATCAAGAAGAAAATACTGAACCTCAGAAACCAGAACGATTCGATCAGGAGCGAGACTCTGGCACAAGAAGTTGATACTGTAAATCAGCCTCATGCTACACGGCTACGGTATAATATAGATGTCAGAAAGTTGAAAAAGTCTCTCTGCTGCGGTATTTTTGACAATTATTTGTACAGACTTAAGAGAAGTTTGAATCATTGGATCAACGTGAATTCATGTCTTTGCTGGACCCCAAAATGTATGAAACGTACAGAAAAAAATTTCCTACATCGGCATTAGAGAAACTGAAACAAACTTATAAGCATGTGTTTGATTTCATTCGAATGAAAAATGCTTTAACCACGTGAGAGGCACCCACTTGCCTTGCTCATACTGTGGCATCAAGCAGTCAGGCCTGCAAGATGAGTGGTCTGCCAAGCGAGTGGATTCATCCTTCTTTATCGAGTAACATGAACTCTCGTACTCACAATTAAGTTACAAATTATTCTCCTGTATGAATAATACGCATCTGACTATCAGTAATTTACAGAACTCTGACTGTACACTACGCACTGGCAATACCACATTTTCTTTCCTTTTTTATTTAACGGCTTTTGTCTACATGTGGCCACCGCACTGAATATGAATGGCGCACACATTATAAATTCGGGACATTATGGCAACATACAATTCAATGGAAAAGTCCACCAATCTTTTTCTTTTCACTATCTTATTTATTCCGATAAATTCTCCAACCTAAACACACAAATTCTTTAACCCACAACAATAACACATGAGAAATTCCGCCCAGTGGGCATTACTTTAAATTGGTGAATCTCTATATTATGGTCTAGTAATTATTTTAACGCTACAGTGCACTTTCTGGATAGGATGGTGGATCTTTTATTATTTATCACCCTTCGACTCTCACAATCATCATCACGAAACTTTCTTCCAGACCGTGCGGTACAGAAGGAACAAGCACAACCCACTAATCTTTTGAAACTACCTCGCTACACTCTCATGCAAACCACACATACCCAGATTACGTGACATACCCCACACTAAAATATAAAATACAAGACAGTTAATAGTCACAACATTATCACTTTCAGCTTTCCCACTTCAATTAATATTTATCCCAGTTTCACACGACACTGCCCCACTTCGTAATTCTACTTTCCTACTATGAACTCTGGAGATGTATGCACGTCTTCCTGTGCAATGCAAGCCATGTGGCGTTGCTGGATACACGGCCGACTCACCTTGCTTCTCTCTCAGAGTTTGAATCTAGCGTCACACGGAATCATATCACGCAAAGTAATATTAAGAACTTATTCATCACACACGCGAGTCCTCAACTGATACCACGGACAAGTACTTCTCTTTATCTTTTGTCTCATACACAGTTTGAGACTCACACAGTACTCACCACGTGGAAGTACTCGTCTCTAATTTCAAGTCCTGCACACGCCATTTCTTAAATATACTCCTGGAAATTGAAATAAGAACACCGCGAATTCATTGTCCCAGGAAGGGGAAACTTTATTGACACATTCCTGGGGTCAGATACATCACATGATCACACTGACAGAACCACAGGCACATAGACACAGGCAACAGAGCATGCACAATGTCGGCACTAGTACAGTGTATATCCACCTTTCGCAGCAATGCAGGCTGCTATTCTCCCATGGAGACGATCGTAGAGATGCTGGATGTAGTCCTGTGGAACGGCTTGCCATGCCATTTCCACCTGGCGCCTCAGTTGGACCAGCGTTCGTGCTGGACGTGCAGACCGCGTGAGACGACGCTTCATCCAGTCCCAAACATGCTCAATGGGGGACAGATCCGGAGATCTTGCTGGCCAGGGTAGTTGACTTACACCTTCTAGAGCACGTTGGGTGGCACGGGATACATGCGGACGTGCATTGTCCTGTTGGAACAGCAAGTTCCCTTGCCGGTCTAGGAATGGTAGAACGATGGGTTCGATGACGGTTTGGATGTACCGTGCACTATTCAGTGTCCCCTCGACGATCACCAGTGGTGTACGGCCAGTGTAGGAGATCGCTCCCCACACCATGATGTCGGGTGTTGGCCCTGTGTGCCTCGGTCGTATGCAGTCCTGAGTGTGGCGCTCACCTGCACGGCGCCAAACACGCATACGACCATCATTGGCACCAAGGCAGAAGCGACTCTCATCGCTGAAGACGACACGTCCCCATTCGTCCCTCCATTCACGCCTGTCGCGACACCACTGCAGGCGGGCTGCACAATGTTGGGGCGTGAGCGGAAGACGGCCTAACGGTGTGCGGGACCGTAGCCCAGCTTCATGGAGACGGTTGCGAATGGTCCTCGCCGATACCCCAGGAGCAACAGTGTCCCTAATTTGCTGGGAAGTGGCGGTGCGGTCCCCTACGGCACTGCGTAGGATCCTACGGTCTTGGCGTGCATCCGTGCGTCGCTGCGGTCCGGTCCCAGGTCGACGGGCACGTGCACCTTCCGCCGACCACTGGCGACAACATCGATGTACTGTGGAGACCTCACGCCCCACGTGTTGAGCAATTCGGCGGTACGTCCACCCGGCCTCCCGCATGCCCACTATACGTCCTCGCTCAAAGTCCGTCAACTGCACATACGGTTCACGTCCACGCTGTCGCGGCATGCTACCAGTGTTAAAGACTGCGATGGAGCTCCGTATGCCACGGCAAACTGGCTGACACTGACGGCGGCGGTGCACAAATGCTGCGCAGCTAGCGCCATTCGACGGCCAACACCGCGGTTCCTGGTGTGTCCGGTGTGCCGTGCGTGTGATCATTGCTTGTACAGCCCTCTCGCAGTGTCCGGAGCAAGTATGGTGGGTCTGACACACCGGTGTCAATGTGTTCTTTTTTCCATTTCCAAGAGTGTATTTCAACTTATGGTACACACGCTATTTCTTAAATATTTCAACTTATTGTACACACGCTAGTGTTTCAGCTTAACTTAAGCACACGGAAGTATTTCAACTTATTGCTACACGTGGTTTCATTGTGACCGTTGGTCACTTCCGAAGATTACTACAATCCCATTAACATTACCTGCTTGACATTTAATTCTCCCCACAAAAGTTCCTGAAATAGAGAAATTATTATTTCAAACTACTCTTAAATATTCCACATGCATACCATGACTCCACTCTTTCGTCATTACGGAGCACAACTAAAACAGGTGTTAACAGCACAGGATCCAGCGGCAGAATGCCGAAACATGGCCGTTCTCCAGGTCATCTCCCATCTCTGTCGAGGTGGGGGAAGCACCTTACTACCCTATTGGTCAGCCACATTTCAGGCGCTCAAAGCTCTGGTAAATTTCATCTCTTTGGTTCCACCAAAGGTGGCCAAAGGATCGACTCAAAGATGATCATATATTCACATTCACTATCTGTGGTTAGCAGACGACCATCCATTTATTCATTTCAAAAGATCTCACTAAACTGGACGTAGGGATTTACTTTGTGGGAGTGCACGTGTGATCAATTAAATAAATAAATTGTCATTCTTTCCCTCACTGGTATCCGGCTTCGCTGTATTAATTGAAATTGAGTTATTTTACAAAAAAAAATGTGTTGTTCTGACAAAAATAATGAAGTATGTTGTACCTATTTTCAATGTCGGGCGGTACTGTGCCCTTTCACCACCGGCTACCCATGCAGAAAAAAATGGCACGGTACTATCCTTGCAATGCGAGGGTAGTTCCGAACATTTTTTTTTTAAGAAAACTGTGTTAGAACAAACGTAGCAAGTCATCAAAACAACCAGGAGGAGACCTTAGCCCCTGGTGACCTCAAATAGACGACCAAATGCTGTTACTTTACCAAATTATTGACACAGTTGTTGCATTATTGTACTCTCCACAATCCGGAGTAACGTACACATACAAATTTACAATAATCCACATGACAAATAAAACATTACATAATACAAATAAAAAATAATGTTGAGGTAAAAATTTGCTTAGTTACTGGGATCTTCGTTATTTTTATGAGTAATCCAAACTTCACTAATTCTATGACAAATAGAAAAAATACTAATTGTACTCATGAAATTTTAAATAGCTCACCGTCCAAACACAGAGCAAGTAATCTGACATTCATAAATTGCGGGGTAAAACCCTTTACACAGCAAAGTCTAAATACAAAAGAAAATCAACAAAAGAAAAACATTGCGTACGCTAGTTACATGTAGAATGTCAGGCTCCATACCATTACTATAAAATATACATCAAACGTACAGAGAAATAAAACTGAGAAGAAAAACAATGAAATATACCACAAGTTACATACTGGTTACGTAATATAGTCAACCTAAGACATCATGTCATACCTCGTTAACTATCATCACTTAAGCAATTGCCACAACTACTCGACAGTGAGTTTAACCTTATCCTTATCCACCAGTACAAATACCTGCTGCTGAGCCAGTCAGTCCACCAACTTTGATCAATACACGCAGTAAATAGTTTAGCAATAAGTGCTTGAATACACCAGTAGCTCTTGTATCTTACTCTACTGCTCATTTCTCTGTTGTCACACATTTAGACGACAAGAACTTGCATTTCGACTAGCCTTCTTTACACTTTAATGTGAAATATCACCACTGTGATAATGCAAATAAGTGGCTTCAGTCAACACACCAACAAGATCATTACTGTCCACGACATCAAAATGCATCAATTAATTCCGATATTTGTTGTGCAATGCAAATTCTTGTCCCCTGTGACAACCTTACTGACCTATGCAACAAGAGCCGCTACGTTAGTATTACGCCACTGGCTAATAATTAAAGCATCATTGTACCAAATTTTCTAATAAACATGCTACAAACAAAAAAAACACTAACTATTCTAAACAAAAATGTTAATGAAATACAATTACACTTGCTGTCCCTTCAGGAATGAAACATATAAAAAAATTTACACATTTACAAGTACAAATACATTATTCCCTATCTTGCGAGTCACACGGAAATATTTCAATCTGTGATTTTCTTGGGGTCAGAAAAGTTGCTGACAGGCTCCCTAGAAACACTGTCTCGGTGTCAAAGCTCTCCCATGGTTACCCGGACGAAAGTCTTTAAGTCACTCAAATCGGCGTTTTGAACACGCACTGAACAGTAAACTGTATCTCACATTAAACACAAATGTCATAGTCACTATCAGCGTACCATCCACACGAATCTGGTCGTCCAAAAAAATGGCCCTACAACTACTATTACCCACGGTTCTGTCCTTTCAGTTCATGGTGTAATTAAAAGTCGTAAGTTCCAACAACAGCACTTATTCCCGCACCAATTCAAGAAATGTCTCCTACTACAAGTGCAAATGTCAATGTCCCACTTTAGTTTCTTGCGTTCATACAATAATTAATCACCAAACGACAACTGTCCTCTTTAAGTATACCAAGCGTCCCACATGCAATTCACAACGCACACTTAACAAGTCACTGCCAAAAGTTTATGGATCCCACCGTTCAGTGGTCAAGACAAAACAAAACGATCGTCCTGTCTGCTAAAGATAAAATCTATTCCACCACTCACAACGTGGAAACACCAGTCCTTCACTTTCCACCTTATGGAGACATACGAGCAGTCATCTTGCTTCACGGCTCCACAGTCCAGTACTAGTTAATAGTTGCTGGTAACAAATGCCCGCCAGACTCTGCCCAGCGTCGTTCATTCTGCCGTGGCGCCGCCGCGCGCCATTGAGCAGAAGAAACCACCCGCTGTTGCCTCCGCGGGATACTTTCCCCGGTCGTAAGGGTGGCGGAACTTATGAATGGCCAGTGGTACGTGCGTGTCGCCCCAGGCCGTTGACCTGCTGTAGCGAGCGCGTGGAGTGTACCCCGACCGGCATTGGAGTGGGGAGCGCCCCGGCTCTGTTGCCGACGTCTGCTTGGCTTATGTGGTACGGGCGTGTTCGGTGTAGCCCCTCAGCACTACGACACCCAATCAGTCAGACCCTTCCATGCATCTCGCAACATTACAGACAAAAGGATATTGTTACATTATTTAAATACTCATTGATTACATGTATGATCTATTAGATACATTGGTAATAAAAGAATCTTTGTTCTAAAAAACATAAAATTATACACCCTAGTTTTCTACACGTACCACATCAACATTTATCCCTTTTCTATATACAGCCCACACTTGTGCTATTGATTGTACCTGTCGTCCCTCATACAAAATATGAAAGTGGAGGAAAAAAAAAACAAAAGGAATAATAAGCAATCTATACAGCCCATAATTACAATATCAAATAGTAGGCTACTCTAACATCCTATCACAGTGAAAATATTAGAAACTGTTTATTCTAAAACTACAATATACAGTGAACCTTTGTGCTTGTGACAGACTGAAATTAATACCCCTTGAAAGTGTTCTAACAAAAAAATAAGAAATAATCTACACAGCTCTCAGTTACCTACCACATGTTATTAAATAGTAAACTATTTTAACATCCTAACACAATAAACATTTTAGAAACTGGTGACTCTAAATCTACAACATACAATGCACCTTTGTGCTTGTGACAGACTGAAATTAGTATCTCTTTATACATTTTACATTTTATTATATATAACAACATTTCTAGGACACGTATGTGCCATCCACATGTCAGATGCTGACCGGACATCGAGGTTCATCTCAATCAAACAATACACAATAATGTTTTAGTTATGGATCGGTAGCATCCACTTTACAGGAGTGTGCGCATTGATCGCACTACTCTACGACTCTCACTCACCAGACATCACATTTTCCTTCTCATTCAATCCATTAATACACTAACAGAATAGGTCTAGAAGTCAGCTAATCTTAACACCACCACACTCACGACAACATACCATACCTTTGCTCCCTTATACTCAACCACATAACACATGAAGCTGTTTCGGAGATAGCTTTCCAGTCTCCGAATTCGTCCTTTCACTCTGGCATCTCTCTCCATCGGCTTACCTCTGCATTCACTTCACCGATTATTCATCCTGCTAAATATCACTTAGAATTGCGACATTTCATCTAAGAACAAAAAATACACAAATTATTCATCCTGCAAAATAACTGCACACATTCTTGGTACCGTCTTGATTGGTTATACTGGTACCAGGCTTCAACAACAACAACAACAAAAATTATTATTTTTTTTTTACCTAGCAACTGTTATGGTAAGAATTAGATTTACACTTATATTACATCTTATGTCAGTATTCCACAACCTTCACCATCTGGATCTCTTTCTCCCTTTATCTCCTTTCACATTGTGCAGCTGTCCTCATCTCTTCATTCGTATTTCGGCTCTCCGTCCGTCCATTACTCCATCATTTCCTGGTCTTCCTTCGCCATTGGCATCAATCTCTATTGCAGCATACACAGGATCCTCTGTAATATACATCTACGACATCTCCACATTATTAATTCTACTCACCTTTATTTACCACTGTTTCATCACGTCGAATCTCTTTTTATTAATCACACTGCTTCACGTCGCTTCTCTCCTTCAATATCACCTTTCTCCACTACTATTTATCACGTCGCTTCTCTATCTACCATCTTTATCCACTCATTAATCACCACGTCGTTTCTGCTTGATCCTTATTCATATGACAAAAAATACGTACATACACCACTCTGTCGACTCCTGTTCATGACTCATTCGACCAGTCTATTCCGTCATACTTCCTGACATCCCGCGTGAAAATTGTTACGTTCGATTTGACCCTGCACAACGTTACACGCCACAAATAAATACACTGACTATCTACCATAAATTGCCTACTTTAGATCTATCCTTAACTTTTCCATAATTTGATGTTAGAAATGTGATGAAGCCCACGAGATTGTTTTCCCTTGATCGTCTCAATCAGTACAGCATTTTCATGGACAATCCGCCTCACTCTGAATGGTCCACTATACACCGTAAAGAATTTGCTAGTTAGGAATCTGTGCTTCTTTGATAATCGATGAGTTTTAATTAGAACCTTGTCTCCTACTGCCAATTCGATCTTACGGATCTTTCCTTTCTGCTTCTCCTGCCTATCCTTAGCTGCTTTCTTAATACGCTCTATCGCAACCTTGACAATATCTGTGTGCCTCTGCTTTCCTGATCGCGGAAAATCTACCAGCTCCCTGACTCGATCTGGTGGTGGTTCATTCTTTAGTACCGTAATTGGTGATAAACCAGTTGCTCCATGTGGTAGCTCATTGAGGATGTCCTGAAAATCTTTGAGAAAAATACTCCAACTTCTGTGTTGCCTATGGCAATAGATCTTACACAATTTTCCCAGTTCTTTTACCACTCTTTCACTGGGGTTACTTGCAGCATGGTATCGGGATATGAACACCGGTTTTATCCTTCTTCTCTTCAGTGTGGTTAGCCATTGTCTGGATCTATATTGTGGTCCATTGTCAGCTATGAACTTTTCAACAGTTCCTACTTCTCGCAAAAAGTTTTTAACGATCGCTGCTGCTACTGTCCTTCCCGTCGCACGTTTCAATGCGGTAAAAGTCACATACTTTGACACCAATTCCACTGCTACTAAAACATATCTATATCCCTGCACTGACTTAGGTAGCGGGCCAAACAAATCTGTTGCTCCGAATTCCCTCAATCTACCTGGCACTATCGGAAAAAGCGGTGCTTTGCATGAGATAGTTAACGATTTTGCCTTCTGGCACAATTTGCAACTACCAAGCACGTTCTTGATCCTCCTCTCCATACTAATGAAATAAACTGATTCCCTTAACTTCTTACAGCATTTCCTTGCCCCGTAATGCCCGTAACTTAGGTGCGTGTACCAGATCAACTTGTTGACTATTTCATTTGGTATACACAACACCCAGTCCTGTGTGTTCGGATTTCTACGGTAGAAAAGGACCCCGTTCTGAATTGTATAAAAGCGCGCTATATTGGCATCTGAGTTCGCTCTAACTCTGTCCTTCACCATTCTCCATGACGCGTCTTTATCCTGCTCTTTCGCGATATTTGTGAGTACCGCCCCTATGTATTTCTCGAACGGCACGCCCTGCATATACAATATATCATATCTGTTCTCGTTTACCTCCTCATCAAAGCATTGACCATGACCTACTGGGCTTCTTGACAACGCATCTGCCACTATATTCTGTGGCCCAGGAATATACATGACCGAAAACTGAAACTCCTGTAAATAGAGTGCCCACCTAGCGAGTCGTCTATGGTTAAGTTTTGCCGACATCAGAAACTGTAGCGACTTGTGGTCAGTATAGATTTTAGTATGCCTCCCATACAAATAGTATCTAAACTTACTAAAACCCCATACTATTGCCAAAGCTTCAAGCTCAGTTACCGTGTAATTTCTCTCAGCTTTGCTAAGCACTCGGCTCGCAAATGCAATAGGTTGTTGTATTACTTCTCCTCCTTGCTCTTGCTCTTGGAACAATGTTACCCCAAGTCCACTACGGGAACTGTCCGTGGCCATACAAAACTGTTTCCCTAGGTCTGGATGCCCGAGAAGAGGTGCCGATAGCAGTGCCTTCTTTAACGCCTCATACTCTTTCTGTGCGACAGAGTCCCAATTCCATACCGTTTTCTTTCCAGTCAGCTGACATAGTCTGGGTGTCGCTGTACCCCCAATCTTAATGAACCTCCTGTAAAAATTGATTAATCCTAAATAACCCCGTAGCTGACGTTTTGTTCTTGGCACCGGAAAATCTCTGATTGCTTCGAGTTTGTCTGGATTTGGTCTTATTCCCTCTGGTGCAATGTGACCTAGAATCTCGATTTCTTTTCGTCCAAATTCTGACTTTCCCAAATTCACGGTTACCCCATGTCTCTCCAATGCACCGAGCAATATGCTTAACGTTCTATTGTGGTCTTCACAGTTTCTTTCGGCTATCAGGACATCATCCACGTACTGTGTTACCTTATCTTTTAATTCATTAGGAATGACAGTATTTAGCGCTCTGATAAATGCCGCGGATGATACATTTAACCCAAATGGTAGTTTCCGGAATTGATACGATTTCCCGTAGCACAAGAAAGCAGTGAATTTTCTACACCCTCTATCTAACTCCACCTGCCAGAAACTCATTCTCAAATCAACTGAGCTGAGAACTCTGATCCCGTGGAACGTTTGTAGCAATTCGTCAAGTGTCAGCGGCCGATCTGTCTCTGGCTCTATTATCTTATTAATCCTTCTTGCGTCCAAAACTAATCTAATTGACCCATCCTTTTTTTCAACACAAACTAAAGGGCTGTTGTACGGACTGGATGCTGGTTCGATAATCCCTTGTTGTAGCATGCTTTCGATCTCAGCTTCCACTCTTTCTTTGTACACAACGGGTATCGGGTACACTTGGGCCCTAAACTGTTTATGTGGCTTGACCTTGAAACTATACACAAAATTTCTTATTGTACCCGCAGCATGTTTAAATACCTTTCTATTCTCGTATAAAATTTTCTGCAATTCCCCGTAGACCGTGGTCCCTCGTAAATGCCAGATTTTCTCCCTGATCTCCTCCTCCAAACATTTATGAATTTCCTTCTCCTCTTGTTCGAACCCCGTATTCTGTGCCTGTCTATCGGACCTTACCGCCAGACATAATGCTAAGTGTGCGTTATCTTTAGCATATAAGCAATCGTCGAATCTTAATGTAATTTCCTCCGAATCTCGTTTCAACTCCATCGAACCATTTCTCATGTTAACGACTGCTTTATATTGGTTCAAAAAATTAACGCCTAATATCCCTTCAACAGTTAGAGACGACACAATCATGAACACTGTACTAAACCTCTTCGCCTGGCACACAAAGTCTACCTGCGCTTGTAACTTCACCTCATTTCCCTTTCCTGTAATTGCCCCTCTCACTGTTGTCCTTTGCAATGGCAACGTTGGCCATGGTTTTGTAAGACTACAACACTTAGACACATCTTCCCTCAAAACACTCATTACACTGCCTGTGTCGATGACACAAGGTACGATTATATTATTTATTTCTACGCTAATTATTGGGTGGACTTCACTCCCCACATCTCCTACCTCCTCTAACAGATTCTCCCTTAGTTTTCCGTAGTCGATATACCTAATATTTACGTCATTTATAGTCCTGGTTTGTACCCGTCCATCATGTAGTCACCTTCTTGTCCCTCCGTCATTGTGAGAGTCATTGTCCTCTCGTGAACCCAATGACTGCCTATCCTCTCTTCGCCCATCATTTTCATTTTCCCTTCTTCTTCCATCTCTGTCCCATCTTCTATTTTCCCGGTTTGCCGGTCGATATCCCCATGAATTCTGCCCCCTATTTCCTCGCCATCTTCCATTTCCGTCATTCCTCTGATTCCATGCTCTCCTGTCATTATGATAGTTTCTGCCGTTCCTATCCTCAACTCTGTCTGACCTATGAGTCGTGTCGCCGTTCACAATGTTGCTCTCATTACCCAGTTCCTGTAACAAGTGCTGAAATGACGCGGAATCGTCTATGCCTCTGCCTGCTATCACTATATCTCTGCGCAATCTCACTGGCAACTTCGTTATACAGATCCTAATGAGCTCCCCAGTTTCGTATGGCACATCCAAATACATATTTCGTCTCAGCATTTCCTGATAGCACGACACTGGATCTCTTATACCACCTTCGTTACAATTTGGCATCATCAATATTCTTTGCTTAACCTGGTCCTGCTTACTTTTCGACCAGAATTCATTTAAAAACTTGTCACAAAATATCTTGTAGCTACTACAATCTTTAATAACTTCCTGCATTTACACTCTAACCTCGTCCCTCAAATGGTTACACACAAACTTCATTTTGAGGAGCGGTCCCCACGATGAAGGTAATGAATCTTGAAACTGAGACAGCCACAGGCATGGATGTTGGTAATTATCAGGATCCGGAAAACAAGTGTACGTTTGTACCGACACGAAGTGCCTCCTACATTCTTCTTTCGCACTTATGTTTTCCGACCTTGGACTATACCCAGTTGGGTTTGTCACCTGTTTTATCCGACACAACCGTTCTCCTAACTCTCTGAGTTCGTCTTCCTCTTTCTGCCTATTTTCGTTTTTTGAATTTATCTCACTCTCCCTCTGCAGTCTACCTGGTGGTGTTTCTCCTTCACTTCTGCACGCTAATTGCAACTGTGCAAGTTCTTCCCTATGTTTCCTATTTGTTTCTAATTGTGCCTCTCTAAACTGTAATAGTGATTGTATCTCCTCCTGGTCAGCATAAACCTCTTGCTGCGTACTGTCAGAGCCTGTTTCCCCTCTCATACTGATCTTTTCTACATCTGCGCTAATCGTATTCATTCTGACCACTACCTCCGCAACTTCATCCCTGTGTTTATTTAGCGCCACTTCCTGCCGTGTGACTTGAGCTTCCACGCTGTCTAATGCCCCTTGTTTATCTGCAAGTAAGTCCTCCACTACCTCTTTGATACGCTCATCCGGCCACACGCCCCTATGTTCTGTAATATCGCTCTCTATTGCACTTATTCGTACCTCCAAATTATTGGCTTTCTCTTTCACGGCATCACATACTTGCTTCAACGCACCCAGATTCTTCTCCCCCTCATCTAACCGATTATTAACTGCGGACAGACGCTCATCGATAACTGTGTGTAGCTTCCTCATTGCCTCTTTATTTCCCTTATCCATTGCCTCCAATCTTTCCTTATTTGCTTCCAATCTCCCCTTAGTCTCTCTATCTCTCTCCTTATTATCTCTTTCCATCGCTTCCAATCTTTCCTTATTTTCCCTATCTCTCTCCTTAGCCTCCCTATCTCTCTCCTTAGCCTCTCTATCTCTCTCCTTAGTCTCCCTATCCATCCTCTGTAAAAACTGCAGTAGCACATTTTCATTTGCTACTTTCGGTGCGCTCACCTCGTTTGCCTGAGAAGCAGTAGCTTCGCTAAGGGTAGCTACACTTTCACTGCATACCTGACTTCGCCCGCGTCGTCGGGAAAAGCCCCCGGTTGCGGACAAAGCCCGCCGCATAAAGGATCACCTAGCCGCGGTCCACTGAACAATTCAGCCCCTTCCAAGTGTTTGCCGTCCCCACTCATTAACCGATGGTCAACAGCTACTTCCTGCTGCACTGCTACGTTCACCCCAGAATCGCTATTCTCCATGGTGGCTACACTTTTCGACTGCGACCTAGTTACTACGGACATTACGCAAAAAAAAAATATACAACGACCTTCCAGCCTTGGGCGATATAGCAATTAATTACATAAAAAAATAACAGAAACTCACCAATCCAGAAAGAAATTGCAACAGAAAAAAAATTACTTCTTAGCGCTATCACAATATATTCCATCAAAAATAAAAAAAAATTTAACAGCAAACCCTAACAGCAAAATATCCTGGCCAAATAAATCCTGGCAGGGTCGAAATTATGAGAGGCACCCACTTGCCTTGCTCATACTGTGGGATCAAGCAGTCAGGCCTGCAAGATGAGTGGTCTGCCAAGCGAGTGGATTCATCCTTCTTTATCGAGTAACATGAAATCTCGTACTCACAATTAAGTTACAAATTATTCTCCTGTATGAATAATACGCATCTGACTATCAGTAATTTACAGAACTCTGACTGTACACTACGCACTGGCAATACCACATTTTCTTTCCTTTTTTATTTAACGGCTTTTGTCTACACGTGGCCACCGCACTGAATATGAATGGCGCACACATTATAAATTCGGGACATTATGGCAACATACAATTCAATGGAAAAGTCCACCAATCTTTTTCTTTTCACTATCTTATTTATTCCGATAAATTCTATAACCTAAACACACAAATTCTATAACTTACAACAATAACACATGAGAAATTCCGCCCAGTGGGCATGACTTTACATTGGTGAATCTCTATATTATGGTTAGTAATTATTTTAATGCTACAGTGACTTTCTGGATAGGATGGTGGATCTTTATTATTTATCACCCTTCGACTCTCACAATCATCATCACGAAACTTTCCTCCAGACGGAGCGGTACAGAAGGAACAAGCATAACCCACTAATCTTTTGAAACTACCTCGCTACACTCCCATGCAAACCACACATACCCAAATTACATGACATACACCACACTACAATATAAAATACAAGACAGTGAATAGTCACAACATTATCACTTTCAGCTTTCCCAGTTCAATTAATATTTATCCCAGTTTCACACGACACTGCCCCACTTCGTAATTCTACTTTCCTACTATGAACACTGGAGATGTATGCACGTCTTCCTGTGCAATGCAAGCCATGTGGAGTTGCTGGATAGACGGCCGACTCACCTTGCTTCTCTCTCAGAGTTTGAATCTAGCGTCACACAGAATCATATCACGCAAAGTAATATTAAGAACTTATTCATCACACACGCGAGTCCTCAACTGATACCATGGACGAGTACTTCTCTTTATCTTTTGTCTCATACACAGTTTGAGACTCACACAGTACTCACCACGTGGAAGTACTCGTCTCTAATTTCAAGTCCTGCACACGCCATTTCTTAAATATTTCAACTTATGGTACACACGCTATTTCTTAAATATTTCAACTTATTGTACACACGCTAGTGATTCACCTTAACTTAAGCACACGTAAGTATTTCAACTTATTGCTACACGTGGTTTCATTGTGACCGTTGGTCACTTCCGAAGATTACTACAATCCTATTAATATTACCTGCCTGACATTTAATTCTCCCCACAAAAGTTCCTGAAATAGAGAAATTATTATTTCAAACTACTCTTAAATATTCCACATGCATACCATGACTCCACTCTTTCATCATTACGGAGCACAATTAAAACAGGTGTTAACAGCACAGGATCCAGCGGCAGAGTGCAGAAACATGGCCGTTCTCCAGGTCATCTCCCATCTCTGTCGAGGTGGGGGAAGCACCTTACTACCCTATTGGTCAGCCACATTTCAGGCGCTCAAAGCTCTGGTAAATTTCATCTCTTTGGTTCCACCAAAGGTGGCCAAAGGATCGACTCAAAGATGATCATATATTCACATTCACTATCTGTGGTTAGCAGACGACCATACATTCATTCATTTCAAAAGATCTCACCAAACTGGACGTAGGGATTTACTTTGTGGGAGTGCACATGTGATCAATTAAATAAATAAATTGTCATTCTTTCCCACACTGGTATCCGGCTTCGCTGTATTAATTGAAATTGAGTTATTTTACAAAAAAAATGTGTTGTTCTGACAAAAATAATGAAGTATGTTGTGCCTATTTTCAATGTCGGGCGGTACTGTACACTTTCACACGTTGTATGAATATGAAAACTTTATTAATGAACACTCACATAAACTTCTGAGTTCACTGACAAGCAGGTAATTAAATACGGTTTTGCCTGAAGTGTGTAAGCTAGGTGCATTTATTTTTACTGCCCCACGCACAATTGAATCAGTAGAATGATCTTCCTCTGCACTATGAAAAATTTAATGGTATCAAAGATGTACACAGAGTCAACAGTGTCTTTTGGGTTTGGCATTTATGTCCATAGAAGCGGATGTTCTTCATAATATAAAAAGTAGCCATAGCTTCCGTAGTGATGTAATGACGTCGAGTTTGATCCGATGACGGCATATGCCACCTGGTCGATAGTGGATGCACTGATAATGGCTTCAACATCGTCCACCAAAAGATAGGGTAGTGGCATCGCTACCAGAGTGCCATCTGTGTCCAACCTTTAATAGGGAATGCTCACAGCCAGGAGCCTCAATGCGAAGCAAGCAGTCAACCATGCTGCAGAGACATGCTTCCTACAGCCAACTTAGCGAGTCTGGAAAGGGTCGTTTTTGCAGGTGTACTAATTTTTTCCAGCAGTGTGTTTATTGTACGTTTCATTGTGTTGATTGGTCGGTTACAGTACGAACAACAATTACATACCTCTTTATTCTCTGTTTCAGTGAGATGAATTCGGAGTGTGTAATAGAACAACTGTTGCAAAGACTGTTTCGCTTAAAGACCCTAAACGGAAAACTGGAAATTGTGCAGTCTGGTGGACCCGGTTCAGAGCTGCTTAATCTGAAGGCAGTTCATGAAGGCAAAAGTCAAGAATACATTCGACGTTTCCACTCGTATCAATATACTGGGTGATCATGAGCTTAGTTAATTGCATTATTTGTAAAATCTAGAACATTACTTCAAACTCGCCAAGTATAAGTTTTAATAAATGTGATGTTGTCTGTGAGTAATACAATATTTATTGGCATCCCTTCTGTACACTGTCATAAACCTCAAAGTCATTTTTTTCCGCCATACCCAGCGTTATATATCACAGCACGCCCCTGCTCCAGGACTTAATGAAGTCTCTTCCTAGTGAGCGGATGCTTACTTGCTTAACGGCGACGCTCGCCTAGAAAATCGGAATGGTTCAAACGAGATCAACGACAGAGCACATGAACGCAGTTTTGGATGCTCTCAATTTTCCACATTGTAGGAAAGTAGTCGGTTGAATACGAACTATCGCCTCCCGACTTCTTAGATACACTACGAAAACATCGTTCCAGAGAAAACACGGCTACTGTCACACAAGCAGGCTGCTGACGCCTTGATTTCTCGAGCTTCAAACCACTACACGAAGTTATTTCAGATTTAAGTCTTGCACCCAGTCAGAATCAGGAGCAGAATGTAAACATCCTTATGATCATTTACGGCTCCCACTTCAGAAAAGTCTTTTAGAAGTTTCTCCGCAAAGTGTGTTGGAAAACGCCGGCCACCTTGGGAAAGGGACTAGCCCTTGCATCGGCGTCATAACCTCAGATCACTATACATTTAGAGGAACTATCACCTCCAGGCTGGAGAAAAATCTTTTTTCCTAGCGTAGACAATAACCAGAGATGCGAGCAAATAGGAGCGATCCACAAATCGATATGCATGCGACAGCAAGCGTAACTAGTATGTTTCAAAACGCCGCACATGAAAACGGGATTTCCAGGTGCTCATACCTCGGGTTTTGTTGGTGATTAAAAGGTAGGGACAAGGGTTTGGATAGCCCTTGCGCTAGGGACCATTTGCATACCCAACAGAAGTATCGTCTTAATGTCAGTACCAATTGCACAGGGTCAAAGTATGAATCCTACACACATCCTCCTGATGAGGTAAATGGAGCAAATATTTTGGTAGTTTTGTATTTTATGAGTTCATGATCGGCCCCAAAAAAAAAAAAAATCGATATTTTATTGCACTTTCGAGATCACCTGCGGACCAAAACACAGCCGAGCATTCCAAGACGGCTATGCACATCACATAGCCGCAAGTTTTACGCTGTTTTCATAAGATACCGAGC
Organism: Schistocerca cancellata; assembly: GCF_023864275.1. Lineage (NCBI taxonomy): Eukaryota > Metazoa > Arthropoda > Insecta > Orthoptera > Acrididae > Schistocerca > Schistocerca cancellata. Next base: position 460,550,942 of record NC_064630.1, read on the forward strand.
TCTAACGAATTTGAAAATTTTCTTGATATTATTATCCGTTTCCAAGATACAAAGGTTCAGATTTACGCTTCTTCTGCAGGTAAAATCCGCTATGAGGCGAAATCCAAATAATAAAAGACCGCAGCAAACTCCTCAAATTTTAACGGTTTATTCGCTTAGCAGTTATATAGAAGAGATGTCTCCCTGTTTTCAAAAATTTTTATCCACTATCAAGAAAAATTTCAAAATTTTGGCTTTTTGGGTAGCAAAACCCAGCGGTGGATTCAGAGAGGGCCATGCGCAGAAAACGTTAGTAATTTTTACTATGTATTACTAACATCCTGTTCTCGAACAACTTTGAAAATTTCTTCATATCTTTACCGTCTCCGAGACACAAAGGTTCGAAATTACCATGTTTGTACACGTAAAATGCGGTGTGAGGCAAAATGTAGTTTATAAAGTGATGCAGCACGGAGAAATATGCTGTAATGTTTCTCCGTTATCGTCTGGGAACCCCATGTTGTAGTACTCAAGAACATGCAGAAATTTCTTGCACGTAAATGGCACACTGAGGCGTTATTTCAGTTTCACATAAGTAACCTATCTAAATTTTACTGACCAATACATTTATTTTCATATGAGTTGCATGCCCTGCTGCAACAGGGGAAAAGAAGGGAACCAGCGGAAAAATGCTCCTATTGGAGCACAAAACATGTGATTGTTTAATGGCTGAGAAGTGGGTTACCAGATGCCTCATTCTACCTTCCTTAGCATCTAAAAAAATGTACCCAAAAATTCTGGCAGGCGCTATTTTATTCTGAGAGAGAAGAAGACAGTAGTAGTGGCGAAGAGACGGGAAAGTAATAAATACTGCGGCTAGAATGATATTTTCACTCTGCAGCCGAGTGTGCGCTGATATGAAACTTCCTGACCCATTAAAACTGTGTGCCGGACCGATACTCGAACTCGGGACCTTTGCCTTTCGTGGGCAAGTGCTCTACCAACTGAGCTACCCAAGCACGACTCACGCCCCGTCCTCACAGCTTTACTTCTGCCGGTATCTCGTCTCCTACCTTCCAAACTTTACAGAAGCTCTCCTGCGAACCTTGCAGAACTAGCACTCCTGAAAGAAAGGATATTGCGGAGACATGGCTTAGCCACAACCTGGGGGAAGTTTCCATAGTGATGTGAGGACGGGGCGTGAGTCGTGCTTGGGTAGCTCAGTTGGTAGAGCACTTGACCGCGAAAGGCAAAGGACCCGAGTTCGAGTCTCGGTCCTCCACACAGTTTTAATCTGCCAGGAAGTTTCAATAGTGCGGCTGTTTGACAGAAAAAGCTTAGGGGACAATGACAGTGTGAGAGAAAGAGTGGGACACAGTAGCAGTGGAACATAGTTGATAGTGACAGGACAGCGCCAGGTAAATAAAGAAGGAGACACAGTCAGGTGGGGAAAAAGAAAAAAAATTGTTCAAATGACTCTGAGCACTATGGGGCTTAACATATGTGGTCATCAGTCCCCTAGAACTTAGAACTACTTAAACCTATCTAACCTAAGGACCCCACACATCCATGCCCGAGGCAGGATTCGAACCTGCGACCGTATCGGTGCCAGACTGAAGCACCCAGAACCGCACGGCCACACCGGCCGGCGGGGAAAAAGAAAGTGGGAGTGGATGAGAGCCATTGATAATGAGAGACAATAGTATATGACAATGACAACGAGAGAGACAGAGATAGTGACAGTGAGAAGAGACAGCAGCAGAGGGAATGAAATACTAGCAGTAAGAGAGAGGAAGAGGGAGATAGTGACACTGAGAGGAGACTGTAGTAATTGGACAGAACGAAAGGGACTGTAGCTGTGACACAGGAGACAATGACACAAGAGATAATGACAATGACTTGAGGCTGCTGGCACCCCATTTTCAGTCAGTCTTTTAAATAAACAGAAACATGTTTATATTTTTTTCTGCGATAGGAACATTTTTCCGCTTGTGATATGTTACAACACCTATTAAGAATACGTGACATTCGAATGATTCGAATGAGGTTAGGACAGCCTTAGATGGACGTTTCCAGATTTCCAGTGTCGCCTGTCGTGGATGCAATTTACTGATTGGGAAAACTCCATCAAGTATAGGCGTGCGACGGCACTAGTCGAACACAGTACATTTTTGGAATAAAACAACTTTCCAACTCGCTGTCGTACTTGTTCATTTCAGTCTCTGGTATAATTCCTTGTAGCTTTTCACGACTGGAGACACTCCGACAAAGAGACTGTACAAGAGGCTAAGGGCGACGATTGTGGACGGTGCGAGCTGATCAATCACTGTAGGGCGGCGCGGCTGACGCCGGCGGCGGCTACTGTGCTGGTCTGGGAAGTGCTGGCAGCGTCTCCGTAACGACCGGTCACACGCCGGCACTGGCCGCTCTGTCTACCAGTCCAGCAGTCGCACTATTAACGCCAGCGGTGCGGCCTCCTGCCATCCGTCTTGTAACGAACGCCTAAATAAGGAGGTAGCAGTGTCGGAGGCAGCACATCCACTCGCGCTGGTGGTCTCCCAGATTGATGAAGACGTAAGGCGCTGTCCTGGCTCCGTAACAGCGATGCTCGTTTCCATAAACGACAATTCAGCCGTTTCCAGCTACTGTTTTCAGTTGCTACTTCCACAAGTGCAAAAAATTTGGCGTTTAGTGCACATCCATTACAATTATGGATGGCTATACAATGAAGGCCTTTAAGGCCTTTATGTATGTCATTGGTATTCCAAATATCGTCCTTTAAGTCTCCCATTCCACACAAAGGAGATCTTAGAGAATATCAGAATACACAAGGCTGTCAATATTCCCACCAGTCAGAGCAGTTTCGTGAAAGAATCACTGACTACCGATGCTAGTCATGCAACACGTGTACCTATTGACAGATACAGAAGTCTATGCATCACCACACCGTTTTCCAAGACTTGACTGAGTACTACGGCATCTCACAACGTTTTGCCCTCAGAGAGCACCAAGTGCCTGAAGAACTAATGGAACAGTTCTAAAGTCGACTGTTACCTACTGTTGGGATGTAAGATAATTTACCTGTCCATCAGAAAGACACTCTTTCTTTTCTTCGTAGTAATGGACATGGTCACCAGACATATCTGGCTGCACAAGAAAGTAACGACGACTCCAAGCATCGAAGAACTGCCTCGAACAATCCGGGTTAGGTTGGTTGTTTTGGGGGGAAGAGGTCAAACAGCGAGATCATCGGTCTCATCAGATTAGGGAAGGACGGGGAAGGAAGTCGGCCGTGCTCTTTCAAGGGAACCATCACGGTATTTCCCTGGAGCGATTTAGGTTCAAATTCAAATGGTTCAAATGGCTCTGAGCACTATGGGACTTAACATCTATGGTCATCAGTCCTCTAGAACTTAGAACTACTTAAACCTAACGAACCTAAGGACAGCACACAACACCCTGCCATCACGAGGCAGAGAAAATCCCTGACCCCGCCGGGAATCGAACCCGGGAACCCGGGCGTGGGAAGCGAGAACGCTACCGCACGACCACGAGATGCGGGCAGCGATTTAGGGAAATCGCGGAAAACCTAAATCAGGATGGCCGAACGCGGGATTGAACCGTCGTCCTCCCGAATGCGAGTCCAGTGTGCTAGCCACTGCGCCACCTCGCTCGGTAATCCGGGGTAGGCCTAAGTATAAAAAAGAAGAATGCTTACCAAGAGGTGAAAACAATACGACACCATCAACATTGACGGTATAGATCTACCAAAGACAGTATTTTCAATTACCGTGTCTCAAAAATATTTGCCGACGGCTTACTTCTTCTCAAAATTTCAAACCGCGCTCGCAAAGGATGGCTTGAATGACGGACAACAGAGGTGTGTTTTACGATAATAAATTCAATATGTCCGCTCGCAGCAAAAGGAAAACAACGATTTGCAGTAATAGAAACAAAAATGCTTCTGTGAGCATGTGACCAATCATGTTGTAAACCCCGTGGTGATAGTAACATATAGCGTGCGTATGTGTGGTTGCCTAATGTTGCTGGAATTCTCACTCCCACATATGATTAAAGACGTTGCCATTGACAACCCACACCTAGGGATTTCCATAAAAAGAAGTATCGTGTTGTGGTTTTACTTCAATTTACTAAATCAAAGCAGTTATTCCTATCAGTACGCTGTTATAATGAATCATAACTTCGATATAGTAACTGGTTTACTCTCAAAAACATATAAAGGGCAACTAAATATGAAATTCTACCCTAAACGTAATTTCGACTTGGGCAGAGCATGTATTCCACTTTCGTCAGATCGTACCTCCTTTTACGTCCGCCCCGACAGCTGAGTGGTCAGTGTGACGGATTGCTGTCCCACGGGCCCGGGTTCGATTCCCGGCTGGGTCGGGGATTTTCATCGCTCAGGGACTGGGTGTTGTGTGGTCTTTATCATTACTTCATCCCCATCCGGCGCGCAGGTCGCCCAATGTGGCTTCTAATGCAATAAGACCTGCACCAAGGCGGCCGGACCTGCCTCCTGGCCAATGACACCAACGCTCATTTACATTTACCACCTTTTACAAGACAGGCACAAAATTGGCTGATGCTGATTAGCGGTGAGAAACAGAAAACCTATAGGCTTAATGGCACTTGCAGAAAAAGCTCAATGAACAATATACTTACTGTGAGTGTTTCCCTATCTGCCAAACCGAAGTTAGCACATCACCTATTGAGGTACGGACAGCAGTTACACTGCACCGATTATATGCTCGTTGGGGCGTTGGCCGCAGTGCAGATGATATTCGTGGCGTATTTGTCATTTTTGTCCGCAGCTCGCGGTCTTGCGGTAGCGTTCTCGCTTCCCGAGCACGGGGTCCCGGGTTCGATTTCCGGCTGGGCCAGGGATATTCCTCGAGATGACTGGGTGTTGTTGTTTCGTCTTCATCATCATCATTCATCCTCATTACGGGCGGAGGAAGGCAATGGCAAATCACCTCCGCTAGGACCTTGCCTAGTCCGGCGGTGCGGGTCTCCCTCTTTGTATCCTACGGTCCTCGGAGTATGAGACCTCATCATCATCATCATCACCCGTAAGTTTCTGTCTAAACAGTAGACGCAGTACTCCGTTTGCAAACTTCTAGGACTGAAATTAACTCAGTACAAGACAGAACATGAGTCAAGATTTCTGTTCGCTTACTAGCCAGGAACAGAAATCCAATTAAGTATTATTCTTCAAAGAAGCCCTTCAATATGTGTCAGACCCCACTGAGAAGTAAAGAATTGTTTTTCAAGTAAACAGAATACTAATAACGCTCACAGAGAAATTACTTCACACGCTCCTTGTGGTGAAATCAACACTTCTCAAAATGTCTCCGACCCATTTTCCACTATGTGTGTAACCAGTGAACTGATCCCTACATGGAAGTCCACAAATTCATCCGCTTCCTCTTGAACATGTGGTGTCTATGTTTACAGGCAGGTGACGAATCCCAGCAGCCTTTACAAATACATTACCTCCCAACACATGGGTCATGAATCGGCCAATCAGTCGCATGAAGCTATACTCCTTTCAGAAGATTTTCTGGAAGTTTCCATATCCCCTCTTACATCCTTGCCGGTCGGAGTGGGCGAGCGGTTCTAGGTGCTTCAGTCTGGAACCGCGCGACCGCTACGGTCGCAGGTTCGAATCCTGCCTCGGGCATTGATGTGTGTGATGTCCTTAGGTTAGTTAGGTTTAAGTAGTTCTAAGTTCTAGGGCACTGATGACTTCAGATGTTAAGTCCCATAATGCTCAGAGCCATTTGAACCATCTTACATCCTTAGCACTCCGTCAATTACATATACGTCTCTGATTTTCAGTGAGAAGCATGCCCCTGTGCTTCCCATGAAAAGATTTCTCGGAGGTCAGCTCGTTACCATCGTTTGTGACCCCGTGCATTCCTCTGCACTAAAAAGGAGGTCTTTTCACCTTGAACTGCCCTGACACTCTTTTGTCAGGTACACTACACTGAATCCTTTTTTTCTTTTTTTGGGGGGGGGGGCGGGGAGTCACCAGAATGTTACGTCCAGCCTGCACTCTCCACGCTACAGTGATTCTCCAGCCTCCAGCGTTTTAAACTGCTGCATCCTTGCTCTGCTTTCTCTCAGGACAGGAAATGACAACCTCTGCAGAACACAACTTTTTTGAAAGCCCCCCTTTAACCGATAGCGGTTTCTGCGGAACATGTTGCCCATGTCGCCATATCTGTCAGTGCTCAGCTTTAGTTAACTCCTAGATATGGAGTACTACAGAAATTGTTTGTGTGCGATGCTGCTACCCACTATTAGCCATTAAAATGTTTAATAATCCGATGGTTCATCATAAATAGTGACCTAATACAAATATTAATCGAAAAGACTTTAGAAAAACTTAATTTTATGGTGGCTAAATGGTGCTGCCTCACTGTGTGACTAGGCCTAATGACGAAATCCACATTTGACATGTAGTGCTACCTGTCGTTGACAATATGAAGCAAAGCTGTCTGCAAGGACACATACTTGGAGCAGGTCAAGAAATAACGGCAAAACACGAGTTTTGTTGTCGGTAAACGATCTGTTAGGTCTCCGGGGCAACTTTGGCTGGGTAAATGTAAATGTTGTGTGACTAGGGCCTCCCGTCGGGTAGACCGTTCGCCGGGTGCAAGTCTTTCGATTTGACGCCACTTCGGCGACTTGTGCGTCGATGGGGATGAAATGATGATGATTAGGACAACACAACACCCAGTTCCTGAGCGGAGAAAATCTCTGACCCAGCAGGGAATCGAACCCGGGCCCCGTAGGATTGACATTCTGTCGCGCTGACCACTCAGCTACCAGGGCCGGTTTGGCTGGGTAGCCTCCATCTACATCTCAGCAGGTCTCCATTCTGACCAAGAATAAATAGCGCCCAACAGAGACAAAGAGCCAAAAAAGCAGACGCTGGTGTGTTTTGCGACAAAACACTGGGAAAGAAGACGAAGATTAGTTTTATGGACATTAATCACGGTCTAAGGCATCTTTCTGTACATATAACTTCATGCCCTACTAGAGGAAAAGTCATCAGAGGCTTTAAAAGTATAAATGGGTAACTTTCAAAAGCAAGTTTGTTTTACTTGCGAAACTGCCTACCCGTTTTCCGTAATATTATTCAGGACACGTCATCATAATATCAATATGTAAAAGACCTCTGGCGTTTCGACCACTACTGAAAATGGCCTTCCTCAGAGTGTTTTTCCTATATGTTTGTTGGTGACCGAGCTAGAGTCCATCATGACTTCATCCGTTTACTGCCAAAGACTGGGCAGTCCCAGTAACGCACATCTTGAAGTTTGTACACCGGAACGAATGGCTCCACGATTTTTAGCAGTGGTAAATCTGGACCACTGTGCATTTACCAACGAATAGTTTGGCTGTTTCAGCAAGCTACACAAGTTTACGTTTGAACATTAAAATACACTCCTGGAAATTGAAATAAGAACACCGTGAATTCATTGTCCCAGGAAGGGGAAACTTTATTGACACATTCCTGGGGTCAGATACATCACATGATCACACTGACAGAACCACAGGCACATAGACACAGGCAACAGAGCATTCACAATGTCGGCACTAATACAGTGTATATCCACCTTTCGCAGCAATGCAGGCTGCTATTCTCCCATGGAGACGATCGTAGAGATGCCGGATGTAGTCCTGTGGAACGGCTTGCCATGCCATTTCCACCTGGCGCCTCAGTTGGACCAGCGTTCGTGCTGGACGTGCAGACCGCGTGAGACGACGCTTCATCCAGTCCCAAACATGCTCAATGGGGGACAGATCCGGAGATCTTGCTGGCCAGGGTAGTTGACTTACACCTTCTAGAGCACGTTGGGTGGCACGGGATACATGCGGACGTGCATTGTCCTGTTGGAACAGCAAGTTCCCTTGCCGGTCTAGGAATGGTAGAACGATGGGTTCGATGACGGTTTGGATGTACCGTGCACTATTCAGTGTCCCCTCGACGATCACCAGTGGTGTACGGCCAGTGTAGGAGATCGCTCCCCACACCATGATGCCGCGTGTTGGCCCTGTGTGCCTCGGTCGTATGCAGTCCTGATTGTGGCGCTCACCTGCACGGCGCCAAACACGCATACGACCATCATTGGCACCAAGGCAGAAGCGACTCTCATCGCTGAAGACGACACGTCTCCATTCGTCCCTCCATTCACGCCTGTCGCGACACCACTGGAGGCGGGCTGCACGATGTTGGGGCGTGAGCGGAAGACGGCCTAACGGTGTGCGGGACCGTAGCCCAGCTTCATGGAGACGGTTGCGAATGGTCCTCGCCGATACCCCAGGAGCAACAGTGTCCCTAATTTGCTGGGAAGTGGCGGTGCGGTCCCCTACGGCACTGCGTAGGATCCTACGGTCTTGGCGTGCATCCGTGCGTCGCTGCGGTCCGGTCCCAGGTCGACGGGCACGTGCACCTTCCGCCGACCACTGGCGACAACATCGATGTACTGTGGAGACCTCACGCCCCACGTGTTGAGCAATTCGGCGGTACGTCCACCCGGCCTCCCGCATGCCCACTATACGCCCTCGCTCAAAGTCCGTCAACTGCACATACGGTTCACGTCCACGCTGTCGCGGCATGCTACCAGTATTGAAGACCGCGATGGAGCTCCGTATGCCACGGCAAACTGGCTGACACTGACGGCGGCGGTGCACAAATGCTGCGCAGCTAGCGCCATTCGACGGCCAACACCGCGGTTGCTGGTGTGTCCGCTGTGTCGTGCGTGTGATCATTGCTTGTACAGCCCTCTCGCAGTGTCCGGAGCAAGTATGGTGGGTCTGACACACCGGTGTCAATGTGTTCTTTTTTCCATTTACAGGAGTGTAACTACAGTTTTTACAGCTGCTGAGAAAACCTCCCGCAGTAGAGCATGAAACAGTAGACACAGAAACATGGCTTGGACTTCGGTCTGATGTCCTTAAAACAAATGTCAAGTGGGGAATGAATTGTTGGTTATCTAAGTTGAATAGGATGCAGATTCTGTGTCGTGACTTTTTAATTCGCGTCATCTCTTATTTCCTGCCACATTAGCTCTGCTCTCGCACTAGCACTTGGATAAAAGAAGTGGTTGGCAACATTTGTGTCACTGCTGTTGCCTCTCCGTACTTGCATGGGGCAGCGAGAGACTGGCGCACAGAGTCGCACTCAAGTCGGCATCTTGGATTGGCCAGAGAACGAGTCGGACAAAACAGTCGGGTCTTGGGCTGCGAGTGGCGGCGCGCGGTGTACTTCATTCTGGTGGCGGCACCGGAGTTCTTTTGCGGACAGCAGGAGCTGTTCCTGGTGTCGTGTATGGCACACGCAAGGTTGTCCATGCGGTCCAGTGTTTGCCTCCAAAGCAGCTGGGGAGGGAGCTGATGGAGAATCAAGACTAGGGGTCTTCTCCAAGCAGGTAAGCCAGGGGGCTGTCTGCTGCACCTCACTCTGCACACAAAAAGCCGTGTGGGGTGGTTGGTGCCACTTCCTAGGTGAGAGAGCGCCGACTCCAATGGGGCTGTCGGTGTCACTTTCCGGGCTAGAGAGCGGCGATTCCAGTAGAGAAGCAGACAGAGGTTTACAAATTGCAAGAAGGCTGGAAGGAAGGAAGGGATGTTGGAGGAAGAGGGACGCTGAAAGAGCCAGGAATTTCTGGCAAAAAGTGAGCAGTAAGTACCACAGGAAAGAGTATGTGACACAGACCGAAGTAGAACATTATGACCCACGAAAATGCAGGAAAGAAATTTTTATCGGAAGTCGAGAACCATGTGGTATAACAGAGAATCAACCTCAGAGGCGGATGTAATCGTGGCATACTATACAGGCAATCAGGATTTGGTGACACAAGCTAGACACCTGCACTTAGAATGCGACAGCACGTGTCCTGAAGAGTACACTGCAGAACACTAAAAACACGTCTTGCAATCCGTAATATTTTACTACCAAATTCCTAGAATTTTCCAGAAAGAGCATTCGTCCATTTCAGCCAATAAGAGCTGTGGCGAGAGAGATAGGACTTTTTTCCTTCTACCAGCGGTATTCTCACTGTTCCTGTCGCCTCTTTCAGTAGACGTAGCTTCTATAGTGCGCTAATGCTGACAGTACATCTCGTATGTTACCATCTAATGCTCAGAGAAATTTCCTCGATGATACGAAAGTCTGACCACTGACGTCAGGGTAGAAAGAGCGCTCTGTAAACACTGGGAACATCCTGAAATCATCTTTCTCCGATTGAAAAAAGTACACCGTTTCACTAACGTAAGCGCACAGTGTGGAACATCCACATTGACCTTACTCTGAGAAGCAGCTGTTATGGAGCCCATCAGTAACTAAATTTTATCAGGGGAAATAAATCTTCTAGGGTAAAAATCATGATACTTCTACTGGACAATTAACTAAGGATAGCCTTTTCTTTCATTGGACCAAGAACTATACAAACCAAAAAATATTTAAAAACATTCACAATATCTACGCGTATTTGTGGTTCAGTTACATACATCTGAAAGGTCAGGATAATTACCAAATGAAAGTTCAGCATTGTGCATGCTCCACATTGTTAATTTATTTTCTTAACTGTATTGCGGCTGAGAAGATTTACCCACAACGCTGATTAAAGAGATACCTCTGTAGTTGTTACAATCTTTTCTATTTCCATGTTTAAAGATTGGTGTGATTACTGCTTTTGTCCAGTCTGATGGAACCTGTCCCGACTCCCAGGCAATTTCAATTATCCTGTGTAGCCATTTAAGACCTGACATTCCACTGTATTTGATGAGTTCCGACTTAATTTCATCCACCCCAGCCGCTTTATTGCACTGCAATCTATTGACCATTTTTTCCACTTGAGGACCAATTGGATGAAAATCAGTGTGGGTTTAGGCCTCTTAGAGGTTGTCAGGACCAGATCTTTAGCTTACGGCAAATAATGGAGAAGTGTTATGAGTGGAACAGGGAATTGTATCTATGCTTTATAGATCTAGAAAAGGCATATGACCGGGTTCCTAGGAGGAAGTTATTGTCTGTTCTACAAGATTATGGAATAGGAGGCAAACTTTTGCAAGCAATTAAAGGTCTTTACATGGATAGTCAGGCAGCAGTTAGAGTTGATGGTAAATTGAGTTCATGGTTCAGAGTAGTTTCAGGGGTAAGACAAGGCTGCAACCTGTCTCCACTGTTGTTCATATTATTTATGGATCATATGTTGAAAACAATAGACTGGCTGGGTGAGATTAAGATATGTGAACACAAAATAAGCAGTCTTTCATATGCGGATGACTTAGTTGTGATGGCAGATTCGATTGAAAGTTTGCAAAGTAATATTTCAGAGCTAGATCAGAAATGTAAGGACTATGGTATGAAGATTAGCATCTCCAAAACGAAAGTAATGTCAGTGGGAAAGAAATATAAACGGATTGAGTACCAAATAGGAGGAACAAAGTTAGAACAGGTGGACGGTTTCAAGTACTTAGGATGCATATTCTCACAGGATGGTAACATAGTGAAAGAACTGGAAGCGAGGTGTAGCAAAGCTAACGCAGTGAGCGCTCAGCTACGATCTACTCTCTTCTGCAAGAAGGAAGTCAGTACTAAGACTAAGTTATCTGTGCATCGTTCAATCTTTCGACCAACTTTGTTGTATGGGAGCGAAAGCTGGGTGGATTCAGGTTACCTTATCAACAAGGTTGAGGTTACGGATATGAAAGTAGCTAGGATGATTGCAGGTACTAGCAGATGGGAACAATGGCAGGAGGGTGTCCACAATGAGGAAATCAAAGAAAAACTGGGAATGAACTCTATAGAAGTAGCAGTCAGGGCGAACAGGCTTAGATGGTGGGGTCATGTTACACGCATGGGAGAAGCAAGGTTACCCAAGAGAGTCATGGATTCAGCAGTAGAGGGTAGGAGGAGTCGGGGCAGACCGAGGAGAAGGTACCTGGATTCGGTTAAGAATGATTTTGAAGTAATAGGTTTAACAGCAGAAGAGGCATCAATGTTAGCACTGAATAGGGGATCATGGAAGAACTGTATAAGGGGGGCTATGCTCCAGACTGAACGCTGAAAGGCATAATCAGTCTTAAATGATGATGATGATGATATTGCGGCTTACATGGCCATCATCGGACTTTTAATATCCATCGTCGTCAAAGAAAAGTAACTCAAAATACGCCCCTTCGTAGGTGGACTACATTTGATAAGTCTCCTTCCCTTGAATTTATTTGGTATATGTCTTTCCTAGAATTTGTCTTATGTGGTCTTCTCACTTCATATCGTTCCGTGCTCATACTCACAGATATTTAATGGATGTTCCTGTTTCCAAAGACGGTTTTGGGCTCAGAGTATTATACAATAATGGGTCTCTGCCTGTTTATGCACAATACATTACATTTACTTATGTGAATGTTCGACTGCCAATCGCTGCACTAAGTGCTGATTGTCTGCAGGTCTTCCTGCATTTCGCTAAAACTTCCTAGCGTTGCGTCTTCTCTATATAGAACAACTGAACATGCGAAAAGCTTCACTGAGCATCCGAAGTTATTATGAAGAGTAATGGTCCTATAACAATCCCTTGGAGTGTGCTGAAAGTTAGCTTTCCTTCTGAAGATTTACCTACGTTAAGAATGACATGCTGCATTTAATTTTCTAGGAAATCCTCTGTCCAATAACCAAGCTGCTCGAATATTCTGTACCCTCGCACGTTGTTCTCTAAAAGACAGTAGGTAACTATATGGAAGATCTCCCGGAAGTCGCGGAACATGGCATCCATCTGCGCATCGGTACCAGCTGCCTTATAGGTCTCGGAAACGACCAGAGCAGCTGATTTTCACGTGACCACTTTTTGTAGAATCCATGTTGATTCCTATGGAACAGATTTTCGGCCTTCAGGAACGCGGTAATACGCGACTACGCAAATAATTTTGCAACATTCGTCGTTTGTGACATCGGTCGACGTTTGTCTGCTTTTGTTCGATGGTCTTTTTTGAAAACGGGAATTACGAGCATATTGTTATACTCCCTTGGAACACAGCGTTCCTCAAGCGACCTACCGTATAAGATGCGATATTTCTTCCGCAAAAATCTGTAGCATGTACTTTCGTGTACGTATCGCAGCAGCTTTAATCGTATTTCCTCTGTTATGTGACCTAGACAAGTCACGGAACGGATGATACTAGCAAGTGGTGAAGACTTTCTGACATGTAACTGTTGTTGTTGTGGTCTTCAGTCCTGTGACTGGTTTGATGCAGCTCTCCATGCTACTCTATCCTGTGCAAGCTTCTTCATCTCACAGTACTTACTGCAACCTACATCCTTCTGAATCTGCTTAGTGTATTCATCTCTTGGTCTCCCTCTACGATTTTTACCCTCCACGCTGCCCTCCAATGATAAATTTGTGATCCCTTGATGCCACAGAACATGCCCTACCAACCGGTCCCTTCTTATTGTCAAGTTGTGCCACAAACTCCTCTTTTCCCCTATTCTATTCAATACCTCCTCATTAGTTACGTGATCTACCCATCTAAACTTCAGCATTCTTCTGTAGCACCACATTTCGAAAGCTTCTATTCTCTTCTTGTCAAAACTATTTATCGTCAATGTTTCACTTCCAGACATGACTACACTCCATACAAATACTTTCAGAAACGGCTTCCTGACACTTAAATCTTTACTCGATGTTAACATATTCCTCTTCCTCAGAAACGCTTTCCTTGCCATTGCCAGTCTACATTTTATATCCTCTCTACTTCGACCATCATCCGTTACTTTGCTCTCCAAATAGCAAAACTCCTTTACTACTTTCAGAGCCTCCTTTCCTAATCTAATTCCCTCAGCATCACCCGACTTAATTCGACTACATTCCATGATCCTCGTTTTGCTTTTGTTGATGTTCATCTTATATCCTCCTTTCAAGACACTGTCCATTTCGTTCAACTGCTCTTCCAAGTCCTTTGCTGTCTGACAGAATTACGATGTCATCGGCGAACCTCAAAGTTTTTATTTCTTCTCCATGGATTTTAATACCTAATCCAAATTTTTCTTTTGTTTCCCTTACTGCTTGCTCAATACACAGATTGAATAACATCGGGGAGAGGCTACAACCCTGACTCACTCCCTTCCCAACCACTGCTTCCCTTTCATGCCCCTCGACTCGTATAACTGCCATCTGGTTTCTGTACAAATTGTAAATAGCCTTTCGCTCCCTGTATTTTACCCCTGCCACCTTTAGAATTTGAAAGAGAGTATTCCAGATAACATTGTCAAAAGTTTTCTCTAAGTCTACAAATGCTAGAAAAGTGGGTTTGCCTTTCCTTAAACTTTCTTCTAAGATAAGTCATAAGGTCAGTATTGCTTCACATGTTCCAACATTTCTACGGAATCCAAACTGATCTTCGCCTAGGTTGGCTTCTACCAGTTTTCCATTCGTCTGTAAATAATTGGCGTTAGTATTTTGCAGACGTGACTTATTAAACAGATAGTTCGGTAATTTTCACATCTGTCAACACCTGCTTTCTTTGGGATTGTAATTATTATATTCTTCTTGAAGTGTGAGGGTATTCCGCCTGTCTCATACATCTTGCTCACCAGATGGTAGAGTTTTGTCATGACTGGTTCTCCCAAGGCCGTCAGTAGTTCTAATGGAATGTTGTCTACTCCCGGGGCCTTGTTTCGACTCAGGTCTTTCAGTGCTCTATCAAACTCTTCACGCAGTATCGTATCTCTCATTTCATCTGCATCTACATCCTCTTCCATTTCTATAATACTGTCCTCAAGTACATCGCCCTTGTATAGACCCTCTATATACTCCTTCCATCTTTCTGCTTTCCCTTCTTTGCTTAGAACTGTATTTCCATCTGAGCTCTTGATATTCATACAAGTGGTTCTCTTTTCTCCAAAGGTCTCTTTAATTTTCCTGTAGGCAGTATCTATCTTACCCCTAGTGAGATAAGTCTCTACATCCTTACATTTGTCCTCTAGCCATCCCTGCTTAGCAGTTTTGCACCTCCTGTCGACCTCTTTTTTGAGACGTTTGTATTCCTTTTTGCCTGCTATATAACAAATATATGATAATAATGGACCCAATACTGACCCTTGTGGAACTCGAAATATTGCAACCTTACGTTGTGACCTATTTGATTATATCATTACACATGTTTGTGAGGTGTACGGTATGAGCGGAAAACGGTGCGTGGCGCTGCTGCAGCAGAAGTAGGTGGCTGCGCGGCTGTCGCACAGTGCCCGCCCTGCAGAGTCCGCTACCTGCGCTCTCACGCCCTCGCCGCGCCCGTCTCTGACTCACTGACCGTCCCACGCACAGCCATCCGTCTGCAACTGGTTTCTCTCCGAGTGACTTCGCCTGCATTTCGTTGCGTCTCCGAAGAATCTGCCTGCCATTGTAATGTGCAACGTTCAAGCCGCTGGCAACGGATAACATGTCGGTAATTGGTCTCAGTCAGTTCAAAAATGGTTCAAATGGCTCTGAGCACTATGGGACTTAACATCTGAGGTCATCAGTCCCCTAGAACGTAGAACTACTTAAACCTAACTAACCTAAGTACATCACACATATCCATGCCCGAGGCAGGATTCGAGCCTGCGACTGTAGCAGTCCCGCGGTTCCGGACTGAAGCGCCTAGAACCGCATGGCCAGCGCCCTCAGTCAGTTATCACGGCTTTGATGGCAGTCTCACTTTTGCTTTACATCTTTCAGTTTTAAATAGTGGTGGAGTGTCCACTTTCATTTTCTCTTTGCAACTAAATCCGTTATAAAGTTAATTATAACAAAATGAGCTCTAGCTGAAGCTACCTGATTAAAACTGTAAAAGACTCTTCATTAGTGCGGGTAATGTACTTACCCACTGAGTTATCCAACCACGCCTACCTGATTTCATCTTCTAGTATCCCTTTCATAACTGTCTGATTCTTCAGAAGCTTTTTTCAATTTTTGGCCCGAGTAACACTATAAGCAGAAATGGTACAACAGAAAATGACTTAACTGTTGCCTAGGCGGTGTTTCCCCCACTACTTTCATCTTCTAGTATCCGTTTTCCACATGCCTTATCCCACAGAAGCTTTCTTCCGTTTTTTGCTCGACTAACGCTAATGACAGGAGTACAGCGGAGAATGACGTAGCTGCAGCCCAGGCCGTGTTTCCAAAATAAAGCTTTCGTTCAAAAGGAATGTGTGCTTTGGTGGAAACCACTCTGTTTTACTGACACAGTATTTATGTGGACATTACGTAGAATAAACACTGCCGCAGAAAATTAGTACAGCTGGAAAGACGGCGTTGATTTTGATCGAATAACGGCATATACCATCTGGGGGATAGCAGATTTAATTAGAATGGTTTTCACGTTCTCTTTTTGGTGTTTACGGAGGGGACTCCAAGTAGCGCTCGGTACACGCAGAATGTTGTTAGAACAGTTCTTTTGTCGTTGTTGCAACAGGATAACGGTCGGCCAAACGTTGCCCTTAAACTTGAGATCTCCAAGACACGCAGAAACTTCTCTTCCCAGCACGATATCCAAACTTCTCTACAACTGAGTACGTGTGGGGTATGAAGGGATGAGAATTGACTCGTCCGACTCATCAACCGAACTCTTTCATAACTACGTGAACTAGTCGGGCAGGTGTTGCATAACGTATCCCAGGACAGTATTCGCCATCTGCACGATCGATTTGATGCCAGCCAGCGCCTACATTGCTGGCCGTGGAAGCTGCAACAATAACTCCTGAGCGAATATGAAACCTCAAAAGGCTATGCGAATTTTTTCCGGCAGTTTAATATCAGATTTCAACAAAAAGTTTACATACCATTAAAAACATAGCTGTTTTTCTCAATTTAGAAAGTACTGTTTCGATGAAGTGTTGTATATCCCAACGCAAAATTTGAGGATGCGGAGTAGCAGCTGTCTTGAATCGTAATCCGTTACAATTCACACGTGCGTTGATTACGATTAATATATGAAATTTTGTCAATGGGTTAAACAAGAATTTTTATCTATTTGTTAAAAAGAGAGCGAAAGAGCAGTGTGAACAGTGTAACAACAGCATAACTTGGAGATGATATTCTGAACGAACCCAAAATACCAAAGCTCGAAGGAAATTTGTTATTTTGCTGAAAGCCTTACAAATGTTGAGGATACGCCAGAAAGAGATAATCTGATACGAACCAGTCGTAAACAATGATCATAGTTCGAACAGTTAGAAAATAACTTGTTGCACCGATATTCGTATTTTACATTTTTAGTATCTGAAAAATAGTTGGTCTTGTCCTGTGTTAGTTTCTAATACTGGTTTTATAGTATCACCATCAAAATTTTGCTTTCGATCAGCTTAGTAGGCAGACAAGACGTTTTGTACCATCACGAATCGCATTCAGTCTGTAGGTATAGATCACGTCTGGATCAAAAGAGGTGGATCTGAACGCTGTGGGGTGACGTCCATTCGTGACTTCGACTTCTTTTTGATCCGTATCCACTTGAGATCTGGAACATAACGACATTTAAAATTTTGTATAATGCCCTCCCAATCATGACTGAGTGATTGTAGTTAAAATTTTATTGATAATAATCTTTATAAGTGATCACATTAAAGTCAGTGCATGACAGAAACAGTTACAAAGAGCCTATAAGGGGAAAAATTAACTAGAGTTTTCTTTTCACCACCAAACTCGTACATCTGGCAGAACTTTGTAAGGGCCCAATTAGCATTAGATACATTGGCTTTTAACATTGTGACGAAGATTAAAACTTTTAAATACATTTCAAACCACATACCATCTACCAGCCACAAAAATAGCTGTGTCTTCAAGTACTAAACAGTATCCCTAACGATTTACCGTAGTGGTAGAATAAGTCGATAAAAATTACAAATATTTTATTCCATAAAACTGTGCAGAGTTGTATATAGGATGTGAAAATAAATTACTTACGTACATTTTAAGTAAGTGCAGTGCAACGAATTGACCTGCGTTTTTGAATGATTAGCTATAGTATCACAGTATCAGGTATTTCATAAATTAATACACTAATTTTAGGATTTAATGTGAAGCTATGCTTCAGTAACGTTAAGGAGTTGCCGATCAGAAAGTTCTTAATCACTGTTACCTACAAGACAATATATTTTGGCAAGTTATGGAATACACGGTACCAATCGGGGTACCTTCATTTTTTGTGTTTGATTTTTTTTTGCACTACTCCCTGCTTTATTCCTTTGCACACAGAAATGAATTTGGCGAAATCTAGGCCTAGTACAAAGAAAGGAGGATGCAGCTCACCCTGAATTTGAGAAAGGTTGACAATTTAAAATGGATGTTATTTCGTTTTTTATCACAAAAAACATTGTTTAGAAGCAGCTCATAAACCAATACCTTTATTACTTTATAGTTAATTATTAATATTGGTGTATTAACTTCAACGGAACAATTTATAAACGTAATGTTTGCAGTGTTTGTAAGGCGAATGTGATGAGAAATTCACATTTTCCTTTAAAAGTTCTTAGACCACATGAAAATCACGTTTTGTGCCCAGGAATCGCATTCTCAGATAAAAACTGGAACACAGACTGCTTCCTTTTTTTCTGTTTTTTAGTCCCCTAAGAACTTAAGGCCTAGTTCATGCCCCTGCTGATTTTTCGAATGGCTCTGAGTACTATGGGACTTAACTTCTGAGGTCATCAGTCCCCTAGAACTTAGAACTACTTAAACCTAACTAACCTAAAGACATCACACACATTCATGCCCGAAGTAGGATTCGAACCTGCGACCGTAGCGGTCGCTCGGTTCCGGACTGTATCGCCTAGAATCACTCGGCCACCCCGGCTGGCCGAACATCTTCCATAACAATGATCTGCAAATCATTAGCAAGCGCTATGACCACAAGTTTTTTGAAAAAAAAAATCTGTTTCTTTTTGCTTATGAACGTTTGTCAATTTTCCAGACTGTTTGTGTAGTTTCCTCTGTTGATGATGTTTACAGAAGGTGAACAAAACAAAGCCTGATCAGTAAACACTTCCGGGCTAAGTTGCCGTGGTCGATCTGTAGAACTTCTTCCTCCTGACGTTTCGTTCTCAACTACGGAGAACATCTTCCGAGGTGAGTCGTTGACTCACCTCGGAAGATGTTCTCCGTAGTTGAGAACGAAACGTCAGGGAGAAGAAGTTCTACAGATCGACCACGGCAACTTAGCCCGGAAATGTTTACGGGTGAAGACGCCGGCTGTGAAAGCTTACATGGAATGAAAACAAAGCCTGTTTCGTAAAAAATATATATTGTTTTGAGTCATCAGTCTTCTGACTGGTTTGCTGCGGCCCGCCTCGGATTCCTTTCCTGTGCCAACCTCTTCATTTCAGACTAGCACTTGCATCCTACTTCCTCAATTATTTGCTGGATGTATTCCAATCTCTGTTTTCCTCTACAGATTTTTCCCTCTACAGCTCCCTCTAGTACCACTGAAATCATACCCAGATGTCTTAAGTGTTGGCCTATCATCCTGTCCCTTCTTCTTGTCGGTGTTTTCCACATATCCCTTTCCCCCCCGATTGTGCAAAGAACATACTCATTCCATATCTTATCAATCCATCTAATTTTCAATATTAGTCGTTAGTACCACATCTCAAATGCTTCGATTCTCTTCTATTCTGATTTTCCCACAGTCCATTTTCACTACCACACAATGCTGTTCTCCAAACGTATATTCTCAAAAATTTCTTCCTCAAATTAAGGCCTATGTTTGATTCTAATAGACTTGTCTTGGCCAAGAATGCCCGTTTTTCCAGTGCTAGTCTACTTTTGATGTCCTTCTTGCTCCGTCCGTCCTGAGAAATTATGCTGCCTATCCAGCAGAATTGGTTAACTTCTTCTACTTCGCAATCATCAATTCTGATTTTGATTTTCTCGCTGTTCTCATTTCTGCTACTTCTCATTAATTTCGTCTTTCTTCGATTTACTCTCAATCCATACTTTGTACTTATTAATCTCTTCAATTCCATTCAGGAGATCTTGTAATTCTTCTTCACTTTCACTCAGGATAGCGTCATCAGCGAATCGTATCATCCATATCCTTTCACCTTGAATTTCAATTTCACTTCTGAACCTCTCTTTTATTTCCGTCATTACTTCTTCGACGTTCAGATTGAACAGCAGGGGTGAAAGTCTACATCCGTTTGTTTCACCCATCTTAATCGGAGCCCTTCGTTCTTGGTCGTCCACTCTTATTATTCCTTCATGACTCTTGTACCTATTGAATATTACCCGTCTCTCCCCATATCTTACCGGTATTATTCTCAGAATTTCGAACATCTGCACCATTTCACACTATCGAACCCTTTTTCCACGTCGACAAATCCTATGAACGTGTCTTCATTTTTCTTTAGTCTTGCTTCCATTATCAGTCTCAACAACAGAATTGCAGGCGCCTGAAGCCAGCCAACCCAACTTACGTTTATGCTGCGTGCATGAAATATTTTCCACGCCAATTTTGTTTCGACTTCCCTGTAGCTCCTAATTTTGGTAACCAGAATCTCGGCTGCTTTGTTGGAACTCAGCTTCTTGCCAATGAATCATTCAGTCTCGTACATTTAATGTACTGCTTTGGTGCACAGTTAATTTACACGCCCGTCAATTCTTATTGTAAAATAACTGTGGCATGCTCTTGGGTAAAATATTCCGGTGGTAGAACAGTCCCCCACTCGGATCCTCAGGCGGGGACTTCTCAGGAGGACGTCGTTATCAGGTTAAACAAAACTGGCGTTCTACGAAGCGGAGCGTGGAATGTCAGATCCCTTAATCGGGCAGGTAGGTTAGAAAATTTTAAACGGGGGATGGATACGTTAAAATTAGATATAGTGGGAGTTGGTGGAGTTCGGTGGCGGGAGGAATAAAACTTGTGGTCAGATGAATGCAATGAAGAAAGGTCCGGCGACCAGTAATGTAAGGCCGAATCATTTGGTCCAATGCGAATGATCCATCGTTCAGTAATCCTTTGGTTTGAAAATTCCCCCATTCCAGATGTCACTGTGCTGCCTAACGGGGACTATATAAAACTCGAGAGTTTGCTCTTTCTAGCATTCTCAAATAACAGAATAGTTATGTCTTTTTTTTAAAAAAAAATCGGATGATTCATTTTTGATACGCCCTGTATAATGGTAAGACAGAGATTTCGGAACTAGGCTTTAAATTGAAAGATATTTCCAGATGCAGATGTGGATTCTGATCACAATTTATTGTTTATGAATTTTAGATTAAAACTGAAGAAACATCAAAAGAATAGAAAATTAAGGAGATTGGAGCTGGATAGGTTGAAAAAACCAGATGTTGTTGCGAGTTTCAGAGGGAACATTAGGCAACGTTTGACTAGAACAGGAGAAAAGAATGCAGTAGGAGACGATTGGGCAGCTTTGATAGATGAAATAGTGAAGGCAACAGAGGATCAAATAGGTAGAGAGACAAGGCCTAGAAGAAATCGATAGATAACACAAGAGATATTGAATTTAACTAGCGGCAGGCGAGAATATAAAAATACTGCACATGAAGCAGGCGAAAGGGAATACAAATGTCTAAAAAATGAGACTGACAAGAAGTAGAAAATAGCTAACTAGGAATAGCTAGAGAGCAAACGTTAGGATTTAGTAGCATATTTCACTAGGGGAGGACAGATAGAGCCTACAGATAATTAAAGAGACCTTTCGAGAAAAGAGAAGCAGCTGTATGACTATCAGGAGCTCAGACGGAAAACCAGTCCTAAGCAAAGAAGAGAAAACTGGAAGGTGGAAGGAGTATACAGAGGGCCTATACTAAGGAGATAAACTTGAAGGTAATATTATAGAAATAGAAGAGGACGTAAATGAAGATGAGACGGGTAGCTGCCAGAAGAATTTGACAGAGCCCTGAAAGACCAAGTCGAAACAAGGCCACGACAATAGATGAATCCCCGTTAGAACTACAGATAGCCTTGGGACAGTGCCAACAATTTCGCCCCGTTATTGCTCTGATTGAGTTATCGTCATCGTATGTCATACCGCTGAGACGTCCTATACATTACATTGGAAATTAATCAAATAGAACATTATACGTGGAACTATAGGACGTAGACAAGTAACGCGAAGTATATAGTGGTTTGACTAGCAGCAGTAGATTGCAGTAGAAGGAGGATTTGGCGTCGCTGTGCGCTGGTCGTCAGTGGTTGAATTAGACATCGGTTCGGCCATCGGGCCGATTTTTTTTTGTCCCCGTTGTGGTGAGTGCCAACGACCTTTCTGTGGTAGCTTGTCTTTTTGTGATAACACCATTTGTGGTCTTTAAGAGACCACTTTCTAGTAAGAGCGAGTTAACAAAACTATCACAAAATTTTAAACAAAATTCATTCAAGTTATTTTAAGGGCATTCGTTTTATAACAGTGAGAGTATTATTTTTTTAATTATGTGTTTTTAGGTCAGTCAGGTTTCTAGGAAACTTTTTTCTTTTACTGGTAAAGATTTGTTTATTTTATTTTTTTCCAGTTGCCCACTCAAATGTAAGCGCCAAGCTCAACAGCAATTCTTTTGCCCTCAAATTCCGAAACACTGAAATTCACTTTCGCACTCAATTTCGAAAACAATCATTACACATTAAGTTGCCCAAGGGAAACTTTTATATGTGTGCGCAAAATTTTTCGCAGATTTAGCAGACAGAACGGCAACCCCGATGAAGGAGAAAAAATCATTAAGATGAAATTGAGCAGCACGATGAGCTGATAAATTTTGGTTTCTGAGTAAAATGAAAAATGTGCTGGGAGCTATGTGTTCAACTAAGCGTAATAAGACGTTTAAATTCTGTCAGACAATATCTACTAAAATCCGCTTGGACCAGAGGTAACCAGGTACAAAACTGCGTGACTTTCCAGTTGACAGGACAAGTGTAGAATATGCTTTTCGAAAGGAAATTAAGGTTCGTATCTTTCTAATTTTCAAGGAAAATAGAACTTAATAATTTTGGTTATCTGCGGATATGAAAATACATGCGCCAGACGACGGAATGCGCTACACTTTGCTTTATTACAATTAGAATTTAGTTTGAGGAAATGCAGTTTATGTTCTGGAGGTCAAGTAACCCATTTCAAGTAGTAACCTTATTTTTGAATATGAGGTTATTCGGAGCAGCCTACTTGAGAAAAGTAACAGTGGAAAAATGCTATAAACGGATCCTGGAA
The DNA here is from genome assembly GCF_023864275.1 of Schistocerca cancellata. Taxonomy (NCBI): domain Eukaryota; kingdom Metazoa; phylum Arthropoda; class Insecta; order Orthoptera; family Acrididae; genus Schistocerca; species Schistocerca cancellata. Next base: position 460,574,148 of record NC_064630.1, read on the forward strand.
ACCGGAACCCTTACCATTTCAATTTTATAATATAGAGACAGTTACTCTGCAAAACATTAGGAGTTTGACGTAGAAGATGCAAACGTGAGTCCAAATGGAATCCTGCCAGCTCCCAGCATCATCAACGCACATCGACAACCACCTGCTCGAGTAAAATTAGCACATTCTGAATCGTAAGTAGCTAACATCGTTCCCTTGCTGTGAACGTCTGAAACAATTCAAAGAGGAGAAAGCTGCAGCGGAAGTAAAGAAGACAGATGTGAAAGTTTTGTCTTTGAAAAACATTGGAAAACACAGGAAATATTCTTCCAGTCATCCAGTATCTCATTCAAATTTAATCGAAAACAGTGCTTCAGATGTAAAATTTGAAGAAGATTTTGAATGCACAACGTAGAGAAATGGACACAGTGAATGGAATGCTATTCCCGGGCTCAAGCAGACTTTTAACTTCATAAATAGCTTTTGTATGCCCCAACTGCATTTCTTGGGCACAATAAACGCAGGAAATGTTGCGCAGGCAGTAAATAAAAAAATATTGTTATTTTTGAGTTTATCTGTTCTTTATAGGTCGATATTAAATGTTTGTGTGTCTCATACTAGGACACCATTTTATTTCTATTCAAATTGACGTATTTGCGCTTTTTTCAAATTATCGTGTATCAAGTGTTAAGGAGCATGATCCCACGAAATAAAATTTAAAGTACAATGTTTTCACGCATATTTCAAATTAACAAACATACAGTTATATCAAATGTTAAATTGAAGTGATTTGAGACGAGGACAGCTTCACATCAGGCATGAGGCTAGTATAAGGTCCATCTAATACTGGCGTCAATTACCTGCCTCATCTGAAGAGGCATAGAGGCCGTCAGCCTCTGCAAATATGTCTCATCATCCGCGAGACTGTCCCATACATCCAACGCTACGTCCCATTGCTGAACAGGTGTTCAAATAGTTCAAATGGCTCTGAGAACTGTGGGACTTAACATCTGACGTCATCAGTCCACTAGAACGTAGAACTACTTAAACCTAAATAACCTAAGGACATCACACACATCCATGCCCGAGGCAGGATTCCAACCTGCGACCGTAGCAGCGGCGCGGTTCCGGACTGAAGCACCTACAACCGCTCAGCCACAACGGCTGGCTGAACAGGTGTATGTGGTGCCTTTTTCGGTCAGTGGAAGTTCATGTGACGCTTCATTTTGGCCCACAAATTTTCAGTGGAATTCAAGTCCAGCGCTGTAACAAGTCAGTTACCAGATCGATCTCAGCTTGTTGCGAAAACCATTGCAGCAAGATTGACATATCTGAGCCAGGGAGAGGTACTGCTGGAATTGGATCATTCCGCTGGGAAAGTGCATCCTTACACTTGGCACCATAGTATGTTTCATGACGTGCACATACTGATAAGCAGTAAGATTACCATAAATTCGATGAAGTATCCCTGCTCCATCTGATGACACCCTTCCCCAGCACAAGAATGGTGCAGCCATCATACAAACTATGCACAGCGTACTGTGGGTCGTAACGTGCTTCCTGCGGCCGGCAGATCATCACTGGACCTTTATTGATAGAGCCAAACATTGACTCATCTGTAAAGATGACGTGGTGCCACTCTGAAACATCCCCTTAGAGGAATTTATACATACGAAACGTCCACTTTGAACAACTTGTACAAGACTGTGCTTAAACTGACACACAGTATTTTTAGCGCAACGCAATCTGACTTTCAGAAATCCCTACAAGGAATGGCCCTGAGTAACATTAAACTACACCTTTCAGAAATCACTTACCTCACAAAAATCTTCGTTACTGGAACTACGGCAATACGGCGAGCGCCACTACTGCCAGCTAAATAAAAGATTCAAACTACTGAAGGCACTAACTACTGATAGGGATAGTTAGCAAATGAAAGATATTAATAGAGAACAAACACTGTATTTACCTTAATAGTCATCAATAGTCATAATATATACAGCAGCTCATGACATCAATTTTTACAAATTTCAAACTCCGCCATCTCTGTCCTCACATCCGCCACTGCTGGCGGCTCCCCTCCAACTGCCCAGCGCTATGCGCTGTTCGCATCCAGCTATAGCAGTTCATGACAACAATGGCAGACAACAATTCAAACTAGCCACATACTGCACACAGCACAGCCAGTGATTTTCATACAGAGTGCTATGTAACGTTGCCAATAAAAAACATAAACAGCAAACTGACATAAAGAAAACATAAACAGCCTACTTACATAGCCCCCATGCTCCCCACAAAAAATTTTACAAATGGTGTTGGGCACTGGCCAATACAGATTTGAAAAAATTTTTCATAATTACAATCACAAAGATATCAAATGCACACACTGATTAATACAATGTTGGTCAAAAGCTAAAATTTTCTCACAGTCAATAAAGACAGTCCTGATCATTCACCACAGTAAAACTGCCGTTTCTTTTATCAAAGCCTGAGCAATAAAGACAATGCACACGGAAGTAGTGGATGTCCATGCAGTCTTGAAGAAGTAGTGTTGTCCTTCCAACAGAAAGACAGTGCTGACTCTTGAAATGCTGACAGGTAATGGGCCACAACAGAGCAAACCCACAGCAGAGTCAGTCGACGTGTTGAAGAAGATTGGTAGGTAGGTCATCACAGAGCAGACCCACTGCAGTCCTGGTAGAGAGTATTGGTGGGCCACCAGAGGTGCAGACCCACTGCAGTCCTCGTAGAAATAATGGTACTGGTGAGTCAGCAAAGGTGTAGACCCACTGTAGTCCTGTTAGAGATGGCCAGCAGCCATCTGGTGCGACAGTGCAGGTGCACAATCACCATTGAAGAGTCTTGCGTATAATAGAGCAAGTCCATGAACCACCACTTGTGCACTCACAAAGTTTTTTGGAATTGTCCTTAGAACCAGCAATGCTGTTATCCAGTCCCTTGCTGAATTATTAACACACGTGCAAACACTATCAGTCCCTACTTCTCACATATTGTCCATATACTATGACCAACAGAATGTGTGCAGTGAAATGAAACTTAATTTGATTAACTGGCGTCAATTACAATTATATAACATGTGAATACAATTACAAAGATACAAAATACAACATTAAAGACATAACAATACAGATAATATTTGTAGTAATAGGGGCTTTACAAAAGAATAGAAATAAACAGATACATCAGTGTTACAGGAATGATGACATGAGTACAAAAATAAAAGATCAGAATCACTCTTGAAACGTCAACTTCACACATGAGCATTAAAACAAAACAGAATAAATAAAGTCTAAGCATCTTTACAAAGAAAATAACAGAGTATTAGAAAAATTCTACAACATAGCTCTCATCAGCTAAACACATAAAGACAGGAAAAAAACACAAATACACAAGGGTACACAAACACATAGTGGGATAACACCAAAAGGAAAGGACAACACACAATTACATATTGGGAAAAAGCAGCAAAGAGGAAAGGACAGGGTTTGTTTTCAGTGTAACATTTGGTACTGCAGTCCACCCCACAACTTCATTCGATAGATCTTTCGTCTTATTTCAACATTTGTTTCCACCAAAAAAAATCCTATCCAAGCATGCTTTCTGTATTCTGTTCACATCCTCTTTCAAAAATAGATTTTCTCTACTGTGCACTACTTTTTTGGCCAAACTATTTTCTTATAGCTTCTTAATGCATTTCTTCCAATTCATCATAGTTAGTTTCTTATATGGTCTACCCCCTCTTAAGCTAACTTAAATCTACTGAGCTCAGATATATATACCAAGGGACGAGGCAATGCAGCATCACAACAAATCAACACAAACAGAAATGACAAAAAATGCAAATTGGCAAAGCTAGCAGCATAAATTAGCAAAGCAAGTGCAATATTACAACTAATATAAGGCACTGTGCAGGAAACAAGAAAAACTAGCTTAAAAGAGTAACACAAAGTCCAATTCAGTAACACTATGCCTGGCAAACAGCAGCAACTTATACCTAAACATGACATAGCGCAAGCAGAAAAAATATTACACTAAAGACGATAATGCAGACAAGGGAAATGTCTATTCACATCTTAATGTCTATGTAATTAAAGTGGTGCACCATAACAACTTATTGTAAAAAAAAATATTACCATGTACTTGAAAAGAAAATTAAGTGTTACTGTTACGAGTTACTTCTTATTGTTCTTTCCTTTCCAAGTGCTCCTTTTTTAAAGAATGTGGATTACAAAATTATCATTTAATAGATCTGTTGACAGAAAGAGTTGACATTAGCAAATGCATCTCATTTTATAAAAGCAATGCTGCAACACAGCTGGAAACCAGATATCAAATGAAATAAGCAATTACACAAACCAAAGCATAAAAATATCATTCAGTAGTCATGTGACATTTCATTTCATAAGTTAATGGCTCTCAACTCTCGTAGAAAGACACTTGTCATAATCAGGTGTGCAGATGTAAAAATATTTCTTGTCATTTTGTTAGGCATTTCAGTAAATATCATAAATTTTTAAGTAACGAGGGTGTCGCATTAGCGATGAAAGGCACATCCTAATGGCTTATTCTCCAGGTGTTTGACACAGCTGTGTGCCCACAACGCATTACAAAAATCATATGTTTTCAAGTAACGAGCGTGTCGCATTAGCGATGCCCTCTACAAAGAAATGTCATTAACAGAGGTATAGGCCTCTCTTTGTCCTTCTCTTCCACCTGTGCCTCTGGCACACCCTAATGGCTTGTTCTCCAGGTGTCTGACACACCTGGGTGCCCACGTCGCATTATGTGCAGGTGGTCACTTAACTTTCTTACGGAAATATTTACGACAGTAGTTTCCGCTACAGTGACAGTCTCATATAAAAACATTTCACAGGTCAAGAATTTTATTGACATAAACATACCTCAACAGCATAATACACATCGTCGTCGTAAAAATAACATCATAACACCTCAGTCAAATCTCAAAATCGTCGTAGCTTCCTCCAATAATTTCAAAACCTAACAAAATTCTCTGCTCATGTCAAAGGTGTCATCTGCCTCAAACGTACTTTAAAATCATGCTCCCTTACCAAATACATCATTCAAAGCTCTCATAGTATCACAATGGTTCTGAAAAAATATGAACAGTTCACAAAGTACAGACAAAATACAATTTCTTAAGTGTGAAGTTATCCAACGGTGTAATTGCGTAAATATGTGTCACTGACATAGAAAAAAAAATGTTTGTTTCTCTGTTAAATGATCAGATAGCTGTGTAATTTATGTGTTAGAGAAATATGGTACCGATGTGTTAAATTGTATAAGCAAATACCATATTAGCTAGGGCTCCTTGTGCTTGCCAAACACATGGTACACAAAGTAAGCGTGTACCCCCCTGAGGTTTATTGTAATTGTATCCTCAGGTATTACAGCTTACAGCAATGAAATGAAATGTGTCACGAAAAACTTTCTTTGTAATTCAAAAATCTCTAAAAATAAATGTCTTAAGTACAAAATTAATCACTCAAATACGTGTCCAGTAGCGCTAAATGTGCGTCTTGCTCTAAGATAATCTCTGGGAAGTGTCGTAGTTATTGTCCTCCGAAAGCTAAGTTCTGCAGAAGTCAATGTACTTACCTCATGATACACAAAAGTGAAATGCTTTGCGTATAGATATCATACTTATTACGCTTATTGCCGTGATGAGGAAAGTACTGTGCTGTAACGTATTGTTGTCCTACGGAAAAGGCTGTCTCCTTGTAGCAATAGCACAAAAGTCACCACTAAAACATGTTTTACTTTACAGAAGAATTCAGAAAAACTGTGCAGATATCAAACAGATACACCGCAAAAGCAACATTGTAAATTGTCACTCATTAGTAACGTCGTGATATAATCGTGTAGCTGTCACACAAACCAACCGCTGTGTCATCTGGCATTTCACAGAAAGCACCTCAAATCCAGAATCCACTCGTAAGCAAACCAAAATGTTGCATGTTAACAGTTTCTTAAGTCTGACAAATTGTACAAGTAGCGTGAAGTGAAAATTGCAAAGACTAAGTTAAAAAGCAAATTATCTGTCAATAAATGGTTTGACATGAGAAATGTGGTGTAAACCTTTACTCTTCCTAGTACGCAGAGTTTCAACTTCAACGCAATTATCATGTGGTATACGTCGGATTCTGTAAGGTCCATTGTAAACTAGAAAGAATTTGTGACTCAAGTGTTTCTTCTTGTGTGACAATGAATGAGCTTTAATGAGAACTTTCTGACCAATATATAATTTCTTTGCATTTGCTTTACCGTGTAGTTTTCTCCTTTTGTCTGCTGCAGATTTTATATTTTTTAGAGCCAAATCAATTATGTCTTTGTGTCGAAGTTTACGTGTATTCGGGAAAGGTACAAGCTCTCTGATTCTGTTCGGTGGTTCTACATTCTTCAGTACAAGAGTAGGTGGTAAAGCAGTGGAATCATGAGGCATTTCATTCAGCACATTTTGAAATAAGTGTAAATATCTGTCCCAATGCTGATGCTTTCTGTGACAATAAAGTCTGCAAAGCTTATTGATTTCTTTCATAATCCGTTCAGACGGGTTACAATGTGGTGAATACAATGAAATAAAAACAGGTTTGATTTTATGATTCCGAAGCATGCGTGACCAAACAGCAGATCTGAATTGCGGTCCGTTATCTGAAATGACTTTACTAACGTGTCCAACTTCACGTAAGAAATTTTTAACAAAGGCGTTGGATACAGACCGTCCAGTGGCTTTACGTAACGGAGTGAAAGAAACAAATTTTGAAGTAAGTTCAACAGCGACTAGAACGTATGCAAATCCATTAGATGTTCTGACAAGCGGTCCCAAGAGATCAACAGCAGCAAATTCTTTTAATTTAGAAGGAATGATAGGAAACAGCGGAGCACGATGTGAGATAGTAGACGGTTTCGCCTTTTGACAAAGTTTACAAATAGACAAGACTCTTCGAATTCGCTTTTCCATATTGTTAAAATAACAAGTCGTTCGAAGAATATGAAAACATTTTCGTGGGCCAAAATGTGCATAGCTGAAATGAATGTACCAAATGAGCTTATTAACAAAATCGTCTGGAATGCAAAGTACCCATAGCTTGTCATCAACAGTGCAGCGTTTGAAGAGTATGTTGTTTCTAACCAGGTAATAATGCCGAATCTGAGTGTGTGTCTTTTCATGCCATTTACCTTTGATGTCTTTCCAAATCGGATCTTTATCTTGTTCATGAGCAATGTCCTTTAAAGATGTGGTGATGAAGTTTTCAAAGGCGACTTTCTGAATGTAAAGAATACTGAAATTTTTCTCGAGGTTGCCTTCTGTGTTACTTTTCTCAAGCCCAGCCGGTGCGCGTGACAGTGCGTCCGCAACAATGTTCTCCTTGCCGGGAATGTAGACTATTGTGAAGCGGAATTCTTGCAGAAACAATGCCCAACGTTTTAACCTATCATGATTTAATTTTGAAGACATAAGAAATTGTAATGCACGGTGATCACTGTATACTTTTACGTGCTTACCAGAAAGAAAGAAACGGAATTTGTTAAATGCCCAAACGATAGCTAAAGCTTCTAATTCAGTAACGGAATAATTTTTTTCAGATTTTGTTAGCACTCGGCTAGCAAAAGCAATGGTTTTCTGAACAGTAATGTCATCTTCTATGGCTTCTTGAAATAAATGGGCACCAAGACCAACTTTGGAAGAATCAGTGCTAAGGCAGAAATCTTGTGACAGATCTGGATGAGCTAGTATTGGCGCGTGAAGTAACGCTTCTTTCAAAGAATTGAATTCCAACTGTGCTTGTTCGTCCCAGTTCCAAATAGTATTTTTTCCAGTGAGAGAACAAAGTTTTGGTGTAACTAGAATTTGCATATTCAGAAAACGACGGTAAAAATTTACGAGACCTAAAAAACTACGTACTTGTTTTTTTGTGGATGGAACTGGAATGGCTCTGATTGCTTCTAACTTTTCAGGATCCGGCTGAATGCCTTCAGAAGAAATAATATGTCCCAAAAACTTCACCTTTGACCTACCGAATTCAGACTTTTCCAAGTTAACTGTAATTCCAGATTCTGCAAAAATACGTAACAAACTGTTGAGGATGCGGTTATGTTGTTCCCATGAGGCTTCTGCTATTAGAATATCGTCCACATATAAGGTGATGTGACGTTTTAAGAACTCAGGTAATATGGAATTTAACCCGCGAATGAATGCTGCTGAAGAAATGTTCAAACCAAAAGGAAGTTTCCGAAACTGATAACAAACGCCGAAACAAAGGAAAGCTGTGTATTTTCTACATTCTGGATGTAGTTCGATCTGATAAAAGCTTGATCTGAGATCAATGGAAGATAACACTTTTACACCATTAAAATTTTGAAGAAGTTCTTCCATCGTCTGCGGCCTGTCTGTTTCAGGAATAATGATAGTATTGATTTGTCTCGAATCTAAGACAAGTCTGATCGATCCATTTTTCTTCTCAACAACATGTAACGGATTGTTGTATGAGCTTACTGCAGGCTCAATAATGCCCTCGTCAAGCATAGATTGTATTTCTGTTCTAACACGGTCCCTATAATGTGCTGGAATTACGTATGGTCTTACACAAAATTTAGTATGCTCACGAACACGAAATTGGTATTGAAATCCCTTGATTGTTCCTGTTTTGTGAGTAAAAACTGTGGAATGTGCTTGTAAAATCTCAAAAAGGTCCTGCCTATCAGTGTCATTACAATTCTCAATTGTTTGAATTTTATTCTGAATTAACTCATTAATTTCAAATATGCCGTCGATGTCATCCCTGTCAGTACTTGCAGAGTGATTGTTAGTGTCTAGTTCCGTAGAAAATTCCGAACTGTTATCTAACAGAAGGTAAAGCCGATTAATTTCCTCATCATGGTTTGAGAGCCAGTCTTCAAATTTCAAAGCTATTGACTTACCTTCTTTCTCTAAACTTATTTCAGCATTGTGAAAACTTAAGATTGCTTTATATTCATTCAAAAAGTCTACTCCCAGTATAATTTCCGTCGACAATAATGGAACAATAAGGAAGTTCATAGAGAAGCTGTGGCTTTGACAAAAGAATTCTAAATTGGTTTGTTGGCGTACATCTACACTTTTTCCAAAGATTGCACCTTGTAATTTAATCTTACGTAACGGAAGTGTGGGGCAATCGTTCGCTTTGTTGCATTTGCTAAAAGCTGTTTCGCTAATTACTGAAATGGGACTGCCAGAGTCAAGTACTGCCGTAAATTTTACGTCATTTACAGTAATATGAATCACAGGATATGCAATGTTGTTATGTTTTACGTCGTGTTCCTGGAGTAAGATGTCTCTAATGTCTTCCATTTTTACGTAATTACTAGCTACGGCAGCTGCGTCATCAGTTTCATAAGTACGTCTTGTGGCTGCCAGTGGTGTGAGTCATCGCCTATTGTCTCTTTGTTGGCGCGCGTCGTTATTGGGATTTGGAGACCTAACTTCTACAAATTCATCGTGACGAGAGTGCTCTGCTCTATTTAAATCTCGCCAGTTCTGATGCAATTCAGGTCTGTCGTTACGATCATATCGTCTGTCGTCATGTCGGTAGTTTCCATAGTTTCTTTCTTGTCGGTCACATGGTGGAGAATTTCTCCTTGAATCGTAACTACGCGCTGGACCGTTGCGTCTAAAGTTATTCTGTCTCCCTTGATAATAGTTATTTTGGGTCCCATATTGTCTGTTTCTCTGATTGTCTCTGTGATAGTCATTACCGCGGAAAGGTGATCTTTCCCTGTAACTATTACTCTGCCAGTGGTTATCATATGGGTGGTGTCTGTTTTGGTCACGATTTACGTTGTAAGAATAGGTTTGTCGTGGCCATTTATTGTTTCTGTCGTCACGGAATTGTGACAGATGTGACCTGTAATGATTGTTTTCCTGTTTTCGCATCCCGCGACTGTCTGTGTCAATTTCCAGTTCTTGTAACAGTCCCTGAAAAGCTTCAATGTCGTCTTTGCAACGTCCTGCCAAAATAATGTGTCGTAAATGTTCAGGCAGTTTGATTAAGCAAATGTGGATGAGTTCTGAGGGGCTGTATGGGTTTGATAGGTACTGATTCTTGTGCAACATGTCTTCAAAATATTTGACAAGACTGGAAAATTCAGATTGTTCAAAGTGTTTCATCATCATGATGCTATGTTTTACGCGGTCTTGTGTAGCTTGAGACCAATATGCTGAGAGGAAGGCATGGTAAAATTCTCCTTCACTGTGGCAATCGTGAATGACCGATCGCATTCTTACAGCTGGTTCATTCTCCAAGTAGCCACACATAAATTCTAATCTGTGTTCTAATGACCAGTTGGGAGGAAAACAATGAGAGAATTGATGGAGCCACGCTTGTGGATGAATGTCGTTGCCAGAATTCTTAAATGTTTTGAATTTACGTGTAGTAATGAACAGCTTATAGTCAAAATCATCATGTCGGCGAGTCACATATCGGTCATTGTTACGTCGTGTCGGCGGTTCCATCTCAAAATTCGGTGCACCTTGCCAATTTCTTTCATAATTACCGAAATGCTCTGTGTTATTATATTGTGGCTTTTCCGTATTTCTATGTCCCTCTTCCAGTATTGGGGCGCGAGTGTCCTCTGAAATACGTAATTCTTGTATCACCTGCGTCAACTGATCTTGTACTTCCCGGATTTCTCTTTTATACTGTGTATTAATTTGATTTTGATTTTGTTTGAATTTTCTTATTTGTTCATAGTCTTCTGTGTCAGTGAAGGCTACGGGTCTTGTGTCATTCAGATCATCATCTACCTTTGTAGATAAGTTAGTGACCTGATCCGAAAGTTCAGCTACTTTCTCCGATAGTGAACACATTTCCTCAGTGTGTTTTTCTGAACCAAGTTTCAGAGTGTCCATTTGTGTTGAAATCGAATCTACTGTGTTCTTTAAGTTTTCCTGAGTTTTTGCCAGTTGCGTAACCGAATCGGTAGATGCAACTGAGTCAATTTTAGCCCACAAGGTCTCATGATTTTCATGAACAATGGTTTGCAGTTCTTTTATGGCTGCTTCGTGATTCTGTAATGCATTTTCATGCAGCGAAAAAATAGGTTGGAAATGCTCACAAATTTGTGTTTTTACGTCATTACAGACTTTTTGACATTTCGATTCGATTTTATGTAACTCAGTAGTTAAATCTTCACGTGTTTGTTCAAGCGTTTGTTCCAATGAGTCTAACTTTTGAAGCTTTTGCTGTGTTTGTCTCTGATTTTGTTCCACTGTGTCTAACTGTTGCTGTGTTCGTCTCTGGTGTTGTTCCATTTTTTGCATTAATTGCAATAATAATGTATTAGTGTCTGGAATCTGTTTCTCTATGCTCTTTGGCAGTGCGTTTTCACCGGCAGCATTCACATTTTGACAAGCAGAAAATGTGTCTTGACTCATTTGAGAAACCGGTGAGGACCCAAAACCTAAGTCTACAGTATTTGCCATATTGTGTTCTGTCATTTCGGATTCCTGAGGCGAGCTGTTGCCGACCGATCGATCGATAATGCTTCCCTGTTCACTACCTGCTTCACTGCCTACGCCATTGTTTGACGCCCGCTCCATTTCCCTATGCACAGTTACCAAATTACTACTTTGAATATTAGTTAATTCATTACATGGTGGCGCTAACAAATTGCTTTCGTCTTCACTGTCGTTTCTTAGTTTACTTTGGAGCCGAGTGTTACGTTTTTCACACGCCATTATTGAGACAATATTTCACACGATAACACACAAAAACACAATTTGAAGAGCAAAAATAAGAGAACACATTAACATAGCACTGAAAATAATATCTAGTTAATTGCAGCAGCGAAATACTTGGCGCAAAGCTACATGCATGCCACAACTGTTTTACTGTACAACAATGAAAGACTGCAACTACAAAGGAGATTCTCTCTACAATTACGCACTATCAATAAACAAAAGCTACACTAAATACACAAACTACAAGAAAAAATCAGAAGATTCCAGTGAGGTATCCTAGGCTAAGGGTCGACATATGAAACATCCCCTTAGAGGAATTTATACATACGAAACGTCCACTTTGAACAACTTGTACAAGACTGTGCTTAAACTGACACACAGTATTTTTAGCGCAACGCAATCTGACTTTCAGAAATCCCTACAAGGAATGGCCCTGAGTAACATTAAACTACACCTTTCAGAAATCACTTACCTCACAAAAATCTTCGTTACTGGAACTACGGCAATACGGCGAGCGCCACTACTGCCAGCTAAATAAAAGATTCAAACTACTGAAGGCACTAACTACTGATAGGGATAGTTAGCAAATGAAAGATATTAATAGAGAACAAACACTGTATTTACCTTAATAGTCATCAATAGTCATAATATATACAGCAGCTCATGACATCAATTTTTACAAATTTCAAACTCCGCCATCTCTGTCCTCACATCCGCCACTGCTGGCGGCTCCCCTCCAACTGCCCAGCGCTATGCGCTGTTCGCATCCAGCTATAGCAGTTCATGACAACAATGGCAGACAACAATTCAAACTAGCCACATACTGCACACAGCACAGCCAGTGATTTTCATACAGAGTGCTATGTAACGTTGCCAATAAAAAACATAAACAGCAAACTTACATAAAGAAAACATAAACAGCCTACTTACAACTCACACCCTGCACTCAGTCCAGTGAAGGTTTCAGGTTGCAGCAGAGTATTCGTTGTACCCCTGTGGATGTCAGAATAATCGGCATCGGTTGCACTGACTGACAGTTGGACCGCTGTCTCCAGATTCATGTGCAATTGATGAAAAAAGAGTCACACAACGGCTAACAGACCAGGGGTTGCCCTAGGAAACACGAGACATGAATGCTGTGACTCTTGGAAGATCACAAACAGAGTGTGCATCTAACCATGAAATGAAACAGTGGTCCACGTTAATCCTTGATGAGTGTAAAGTACCCTACTGACCCGCACGAAAAATAGGTTATTACATGATTAGCTGTGTCATAAGTAATGCAGGAGATAAGAAAACTATCAGTTGTTAGCATGGATCAGTACATATCTAATGCTTGATTATCCCCGGAAATATTGGATAATTCAGTGAAAGGCGATAAATTATACACGAATTGTAGGGAGGTAACTTTGTGTTGCTCGAGCAGTGACTGCTTGAATTTGCAGAACGATGAAAACACTGCCCATACATCTAGTATTTTCGATTGCGTTGTAATGACCCTTCAGCTTCTCGTGAAATTTTTGAAACCTGAAGTGAAGCTAATCCTGACACCGTACCTACAAAAATGCACTTTAATTCTCGCGCCTTGTTCTATTCAACTCCATTCTTTCGTCATGTTTTTCACACAGATGCGTGAAGCGTAGTGGGTACTGTGGAATGTCACAAACTGCAACATAAGCCCTGCCTCCAGCCACCAGATCTATGTCGAGTGTTCTCATCCGTACTTCAACCAGAAGTGTCCTTCACCATGTTTCAAGCCGAAGTCTGCTCTATCATTCCCCGAAATGAAGTGTTCTGTGCTGTACCTCAAACAGAAGTGATCTCTACAGTACCTCGAACAGAAGTGTTGTCCATGTCCAGAAGCAAGTCTGAAAATCTGCCCAGTTCTTGTGCATCAATGACAAAAAAAAACATCTCTGCAGAGTGCTGGCAAAAGCTACATTTGTTTGCAAATCAACAATCTCTCCTGCATCTAAAAGTTTTGTAACGTTAACCAATCGTCACACACCCGAGCTAGAATTCTAAACAATACTGGGTTACTCTCCCACTTTTCAACCAGTTACATGTTTTAGCCAATGAGGTCACCTCCACTTATGTGCGTCTCGAAAATAGGGATCCTGCCTTCCCTTTCCCTAATATTTGTTTAGATTAGCCAATCAGTAGTCCCTTTACATCTACGTAGGCCAGACGTCGGCTCTTGTAAAGTGGCACAGCAAGTGGAACCTGTCGTCTTCAAAGAGAAGAAGTTTCTGTTCACAGTAGGAGGCCTGACCGTTCTCTGCACGCCAAGGTGTTTTTCTATCATTTCTCCCCCCCCCCCCTCCCCCCAACCCCAACCCCCGAAAAAAGAGCTCCCTCTTCCTAAAAATTGTCCCGCAAGTGCAGGTGTTCGTCACGCCACGTTAGCTATGTCTGTGAAAGTAGTACTGGATACATGTCACCCAAAGCACTATGCGAAACTGGCAGAAAGATACAGGCCGTCACCACCCCTGATAATGGTGTGGTTAGCATTGTCTACGTGGCTCAAGCGGTCGCTACTGCTTGTGCTGTCCTCCGGAAAGGAGCGTCTTAACAGTGGGTCACTGGCGCGGCCCATCCAGTTTGGCTCATCATGCACTCAATTGGGCTACAGAGCAAATTAAATGCGAAACATCCATGGTGTAAGAACGCGTTACTATAGTGGTAGATGGCTTCTTCTGCCGGTCATTGATGTGATTCGTTACAGCTGTTAATCCATGGGAATTAAGTTGAAACTGTAATGATTGTAAATAAAATTGTGATTAACATATGAGGCACACCAATCCAGCAATATACTGTATCGTATCGAGGCGATCCCATCATCAGCCATGGCCTCTTTATCAGCAGCCCTTTGGGCTCTTAAGACCAGAATCCTTCAAGTGGCGGTGAACGGTTTGCTAACATTCAAGGAAATTAGTTTCGTACTTGAGCTGGATGGCATTTAAAAAGGTGTCAACTAACACGTTGTCTTGCTGAGGCGTCGACACCTTTTTTGCCTCTTAAGCCACGAGGAAATCATCATACTGGGCAAGTACCAGAACGATATTTGTATGCTGAGACAGCCTGGTAGTAAGTGACTGTCATGTACCGATCTATCGTCCAATATGTTATCATTTTCGGCATACCTGTCTACATTAATTTTACGCTTGCAACACATCAACAAGCAATGCAATCTAAATAGAAAATCCTATCAATGATAAGGCTAGCTCATGTTTATAAGTTTTTATCGCGAATATATTTGATTTAAATTTCAGTTCATTTTGTGTTACTGGTCTGTAGTTCACATTCTGTTCACTTCATTAAGTAATTTATCAAGGCAACAGAATACCTTGCTGTAGATGATGATGGTTCTTGTCTCCACGGTCCAGGTAACAGGAGACTAGCATGTGAGAATGTTTACATCTGCTGCTAGGGAAACAGCGACAGGCAGTACATCTCATCTCCACCCCATAAACCTACTGCCCAGATCTACAATTGTACCTGCTACACCTGCCTATTACACAGTGACTCATCGCATCTCCCAATCATCAACGCGATATGTGACCTGAGTATAAATGCAGTTGAAGAGACTGAAATAACCAGCCACCCTAGTACTCATGTATCGTACTTCATTCTGTGCGTTTGTTAACAACCGATTGTTTAGAGGTTGTATGTGGCCATGGATTATATTCATAATTCACACTGCGTTTATTTGAGAAAAGAGAGACATTAATAATGGCAAAAGGGCGTTACTGAATCGTAAAAGTAAAGAATGGAAAGTCTGTGATCGAGTTACTGATATGACTGCAGGCAGAGTGTAGCTTCGTTCGCCACGGCACTCACAGATGTAGGGCGATGAGCCCATCACCCCATTCGACTTTTCGTCCCGAGAAAACTCTCTAGTGCTCATTTCGATAATAGTAGGGGGACCATGAGCCATCCTGAAGTGACTGCACTTACCCACACTCGAGCGCGGCACCTTCAGGGCTGGCGGCTAGCGCTGTACCCATTACATCACCAAGGGCACCATTACTGAATATGAAACAATTTTTGATACGGCATTTAGGGAACTACAGTGGGAGATTATCAAATACTGCTCTTACATAGTTCAAGTTGCAGTTATGTAACCATCTTGATCACAAATAGATGCATGGAGACGTGGCAGCGTTAGCATTACTGACACTATTATACCGTGTACTAGCAACTACTGATTAGATCCAATCATTCTCAAAAGACTGAGAGAGACGAATTTATAGTTCCCTTTACCGGACTCTTACAATTAAAACTTCCTTGCCGATTAAAACTGTTTGTTCGACCGGGACTCGAACTCAGGACCTTGGCCTTTCGTGGGAAAGTGTTCTACCAACTGAGCTACCCAAGAACGACTCGCCACCTCTCTTCACAGCTTCAGTTCTGCCAGTACCTCGTCTTCTCCCTTCCAAACTCCACAGAAGCTCTTCTGAAAACCATGCAGAAATAGTATTCCCAGCACTAGTCCGCGAAAGGCAAAGGTCCCGAGTTCGAGTCTCGGTCCGGAACACAGTTCTAATCTGCCAGGCAGTTTCATATCAGCGCACGCTCCGCTGCAGAGTGAAAATCTACATCTGGAAACATCTTACAATGAAGCATAACGATGGAGCTGTATGAAAAACATCTATTGGAAACTAAGTAACTGTTTTGTTTAATCGTTATGTGAGATACAGCTGCAAATTATTCAAGCGAAAAAGAATGCAATACGTTGTTTGTGGTTTCGAAGCGGTAGAGCGAGTAATGTTTTTGCCTCTGATTTCTGCTCCATTGCTCAACGGAAGACAATTTCTGTACGGTTTAACGCTGTGTAAGAAGGTAATTTCTGGACGAGGTACATGTCTTGAGTCCTAGTACAGGGCTAAAGAAGTCATCCGTTGGTCCACAATTACCGTGCAGTATTTTGTTTTGGTTCGTCAGGAGGTGCACTATGGGACTATGGAGCGGGTATTTAAATGTTTATCGTGACCGCAGACATGTACCTGCTAACAAACAAAAAATTAATTATGTCACTTCACTTGCTGAGGTAACAAAACTTCATGTCTACTCTTAGCGTAATTTTCATGGGAGCCAGATTCAGCAGCTCCTGAATAAGACTTATCTAAATTCATAGGGTATAAAAAGTATGAAGAAAATCTTAAATTAATGGCTTATTTTTTCTAATTAATTCGTGAAGAACTGATCACGTTGCACACCATTTACACACAACAAGTTTTTTGCGATACTCGTTTAAAACGTGTTTGACTACTGGTCTCCAAGCATGTGTCTGAAATTCATATTCGATTTCTGTTTACTCAGTAAGTTGTCAGACCCACAGAATTTAATTTGATTTGCCATACTACAGGAATTCCAGTCTTTAAGCGCGTGGAATAACTTCTGGGCAGCCCATACATCTTAACTGTTATAATCCTGTAGAAAATTTTTTGCAGTTGCCTTACGGCTTTGCGTAATATCTGGGAACGTTAATAGTCGACAAAACAGTCAGCTTAATTGAAATAATTATTTATCAGTCTCACCATCGTTCGTGTACGTTGTTCGGAAGAATTTCTTTTCTATTACCTTGCTTTTCTTTTCTTCTTCAATAATCACTGTAGTCAGAACAGGTTAAAGTTAACTTCATCATATTAAGTAACCTAGTGGTTTCCACTTTCTATCGTTTTACCTGTCCTTCGTACACAAGAACTATACTTATATTGGGTTATGAACAACATTTTACTAAGTACAATAATTAGATGTTGCAAATCATAAACACGTTAAAGTTCACGTGATCGGTTAATTACTTATGTGCTATTAACCAGCACAAGTGGACAATTGAGAAAAGAAATAAGTTCGACCGCTCTTAACGCCGAGGTGGTAAATCATATACAAATATCAACAAATAAATAAGTAAAAATGTGAAACAATTGCCTTCGCCGAATATTAAAGGCTTTATGGGAATACTGTACCATCTCTAATGACCACGTTGTCGATGGAACACTAATCTCCTCCTTCTCCTGCACAGATATGTTTAATAGTTAGGTCTGTAACACATACATGTTTCTCATGCGTCAGTCATTTCATTGATCATTCTCACAGCCTCCTCTCCTTCAGTACTTCAATTTTCTCATTAACGAAGTCATTAGTTATATTTTATTCTTAATTCTTTTAATTCTTTCTGATATTCTAACTAGTGCCTACTTGTGATCATTTTTAGATGTTGTATTGTTGTGGACACCAACCCAGTAGATAGTTAATACTATTCTTCTCGATGCAAGTCTATTCTCAATCCGTCAAGGGACTGGCGAGGAGGACTAAACAGCAATGGTGCGCTTCGCCGGCCACCTCCCCCATTTCATTGTCAAGTGTCCTAAGAGTCCTCTATATTATTAAGGTTTGGCGAGTAAATGGGCCACTTCAGGTGATGGGTTGTTGGTTGACGACTTTTTATCCATAAGAAGAGCACTGAGATACGGCCGGGAGAGCGGTGTGCTGCCCGCACGCCCATCCATATACACATCCAGTGGCGCCTGTGGGCTGAGGATGACACGGCGGCCGGTCGATACCGTTGACCTTCCAGGGCCTGTTCGGACGAAGTTTTTTTATGTAACAAATATTTTATTCTGTTTTATCTTACAAAGAAGAAAGGTAAGTGAGCCTGACTCACGATTTCCGATCTGTGATTTTTCTATTGTTAAGGGCTGGAATTTTTTTTCAAAAGTCTTAGGTTAATCAAAAGTTGTCTAACGAATTCATGCAACTGTATTTAGCTTAAAGGAGAGTGTGTATTTGCTCCGAATGGTTTTGTGTTGTTTTTCCAGTGCAGTTGTGCAACCGTACTCAATGAAATATGTGTGTGATTGTTCCTGTTGCCAGGTTGTGTTAGCAAGTATAATTGAAACAAACCCTTCTAGTGTGCTTTTGTTGTCATCGTCTCTTGCACTGATTGCTTTGAACTTTCTCGTGTTGATAAATCAGAAGGAGTGACCTATTTTACTTGGTAAAAACTCTCTAAAGCTAAGATCACAAAAAAATTCTTTATTTACAAACAATATGTTTCGACAGACTTTGCTGTTATCTTCAGGGATTCAAAAATTTGTGTGGCAAAATGTATTCATATCTTCAGCTCTTCAAAAACTGGTGTTATAAAATGTGTTTAAAATGAATACATTTTATAACAAACATTTTTGAAGACCTGAAGACACAGCAAAATCTGTCGAAACCAGCTTTTCGTAAATTAAAAAAAAGTGATCTGAACTTTAGAAGGTTTTTACCATGCGTGATTGTCATTGAAGGTTTGTTGCTTCTGGTTAATGTTGTTAACGTAAATTCATACCGACCGAAGTGTTTAGTACACTGCACTCGCATCCGGGAGGACGATAGTTCAAATCCTCGTCCAGCCATCCTGATTTTGGTTTCCCCATCCTTCGTTAATCCGATGGCGCCAATGATCTCACTGTTTGCACGCCCCCTGCCCACCAAATCAAACAATCAACCATAAATTCATCCTGTGTACAAAGTCTAAATTATTTGGTGAACCGCTTGTAAGTAGGCTGTTTAGGTTTTTATGTTGGTAACGCCATGTCCCCCCCATGAACCATGGACCTTGCCGTTGGTGGGGAGGCTTGCGTGCCTCAGCGATACAGATGGCCGTACCGTAGGTGCAACCACAACGGAGGGGTATCTGTTGAGAGGCCAGACAAACATGTGGTTCCTGAAGAGGGGAACAGCCTTTTCAGTAGTTGCAGGGGCAACAATCTGGATGATTGACTGATCTGGCCTTGTAACATTAACCAAAACGGCCTTGCTGTGCTGGTACTGCGAACGGCTGAAAGCAAGGGGAAACTACGGCCGTAATTTTTTTCCCGAGGACATGCAGCTCTACTGTATGATTAAATGATGATGGCGTCCTCTTGGGTAAAATATTCCGGAGGTAAAATAGTTCCCCATTCGGATCTCCGGGCGTGGACTACTCAGGAGGACGTCGTTATCAGGAGAAAGAAAACTGGCGTTCTACGGATCGGAGCGTGGAATGTCAGATGCCTTAATCGGGCAGGTAGGTTAGAAAATTTAAAAAGGGAAATGGATAGGTTAAAGTTAGATATAGTGGGAAGTAGTGAAGTTCGGTGGCAGGAGGAACAAGACTTTTGGTCAGGTGATTACAGTGTTATAAATACAAAATCAAATAGGGGTAATGCAGGAGTAGGTTTAATAATGAATAAAAAAATAGGAGTGCGGGTTAGCTACTACAAACAGCATAGTGAACGCATTATTGTGGCCAAGATAGACACAAAGCCAATGCCTTCTACAGTAGTACAAGTTTATATGCCAACTACCTCTGCAGATGATGAAGAAATAGATGAAATGTATGACGAGATAAAAGAAATTATTCAGGTAGTGAAGGGAGACGAAAATTTAATAGTCATGGGTGACTGGAATTCGTCAGTAGGAAAAGGGAGAGAAGGAAACATAGTAGGTGAATATGGATTGGGGGGAAGGAATGAAAGAGGAAGCCGCCTTGTAGAATTTTGCACAGAGCATAACTCAATCATAGCCAACACTTGGTTCAAGAATCATAAAAGAAGGTTGTATACCTGGAAGAATCCTGGAGATACTAAAAGGTATCAGATAGATTATATAATGGTAAGACAGAGATTTAGGAACCAGGTTTTAAATTGTAAGACATTTCCTGGGGCAGATGTGGATTCTGACCACAATCTATTGGTTATGAACTGCAGATTGAATCTGAAGAAACTGCAAAAAGGTGGGAATTTAAGGAGATGGGACCTGGATAAACTGAAAGAACCAGAGGTTGTACAGAGTTTCAGGGAGAGCATAAGGGAACAAATGACAGGAATGGGGGAAAGAAATACAGTAGAAGAAGAATGGGTAGCTCTGAGGGATGAAGTAGTGAAGGCAGCAGAGGATCAAGTAGGTAAAAAGACGAGGGCTAATAGAAATCCTTGGGTAACAGAAGAAATATTGAATTTAATTGATGAAAGGAGAAAATATAAAAATGCAGTAAATGAAGCAGGCAAAAAGGAATACAAACGTCTCAAAAATGAGATCGACAGGAAGTGCAAAATGGCTAAGCAGGGATGGCTAGAGGACAAATGTAAGGATGTAGAGGCTTGTCTCACTAGGGGTAAGATAGATACTGCCTACAGGAAAATTAAAGAGACCTTTGGAGAGGAGAGAACCACTTGTATGAATATCAAGAGCTCAGATGGCAACCCAGTTCTAAGCAAAGAAGGGAAGGCAGAAAGGTGGAAGGAGTATATAGAGGGTTTATACAAGGGCGATGTACTTGAGGACAATATTATGGAAATGGAAGAGGATGTAGATGAAGACGAAATGGGAGATAAGATACTGCGTGAAGAGTTTGACAGAGCACTGAAAGACCTGAGTCGAAACAAGGCCCCGGGAGTAGACAACATTCCATTTGAACTACTGATGGCCTCGGGAGAGCCAGTCATGAAAAAACTCTACCATCTGGTGAGCACGATGTATGAGACAGGCGAAATACCCTCAGACTTCAAGAAGAATATAATAATTCCAATCCCAAAGAAAGCAGGTGTTGACAGATGTGAAAATTACCGAACTATCAGTTTAATACTAACGCGAATTCTTTACAGACGAATGGAAAAACTGGTAGAAGCCGACCTCGGGGAAGATCAGTTTGGATTCCGTAGAAATGTTGGAACACGTGAGGCAATACTGACCGTACGACTTATCTTAGAAGAAAGATTAAGAAAAGGCAAACCTACGTTTCTAGCATTTGTAGACTTAGAGAAAGCTTTTGACAATGTTAACTGGAATACTCTCTTTCAAATTCTGAAGGTGGCAGGGGTAAAATACAGGGAGCGAAAGGCTATTTACAGTTTGTACAGAAACCAGATAGCAGTTATAAGAGTCGAGGGGCATGAAAGGGAAGCAGTGGTTGGGAAAGGAGTGAGACAGGGTTGTAGCCTCTCCCCGATGTTATTCAATCTGTATATTGAGCAAGCAGTAAAGGAAACAAAAGAAAAATTCGGAGTAGGTAAAAAAATTCATGTGAGGTTCGCCGATGACATTGTAATTCTGTCAGAGACAGCAAAGGACTTGGAAGAGCAGTTGAACGGAATGGACAGTGTCTTGAAAGGAGGATATACGATGAACATCAACAAAAGCAAAACGAGGATAATGGAATGTAGTCAAATTAAGTCGGGTGATGCTGAGGGAATTAGATTAGGAAATGAGACACTTAAAGTAGTAAAGGAGTTTTGCTATTTAGGGAGTAAAATAACCGATGATGGTCGAAGTAGAGAGGATATAAAATGTAGACTGGCAGTGGCAAGGAAAGCGTTTCTCAAGAAGAGGAATTTGTTAACATCGAGTATAGATTTAAGTGTCAGAAAGTCATTTCTGAAAGTATTTGTATGGAGTGTAGCCATGTATGGAAGTGAAACACGGACGATAACTAGTTTGGACAAGAAGAGAATAGAAGCTTTCGAAATGTGGTGCTACAGAAGAATGCTGAAGATAAGGTGGGTAGATCACGTAACTAATGAGGAGGTATTGAATAGGATTGGGGAGAAGAGAAGTTTGTGGCACAACTTGACTAGAAGAAGGGATCGGTTGGTAGGACATGTTTTGAGGCATCAAGGGATCACAAATTTAGCATTGGAGGGCAGTGTGGAGGGTAAAAATCGTAGAGGGAGACCAAGAGATGAATACACTAAGCAGATTCAGAAGGATGTAGGTTGCAGTAGATACTGGGAGATGAAGAAGCTTGCACAGGATAGAGTAGCATGGAGAGCTGCATCAAACCAGTCTCAGGACTGAAGACCACAACAACAACAACGCCATGTAGCGCTCTATATGAAAATCACTGGCTGTGCTGTGTGCAGTCTGTGGCTGGTTTGCATTGTTGGGATTTGCTATTGTAGTGTTGGGCAGTTGGCTGTTAACAGCGCGTAGCGTTGCGCAGTCGGAGGTGAGCCGCCAGCAGTGGTGGATGTTGGGAGAGAGATGGCGGAGTTTTGAGAGCGGATGGTCTGGACGTGTGTCCATCAGAGACAGTAAATTTGTAAGACTGGATGTCATGAACTGATATATATATATATATATATATATATATATATATATATAATGACTTTTGAACACTATTCAGATAAAATACATTGTTTGTTCTCTATCAAAATCTTTCATTTGCTAAGTACGCCTATCAGTAGTTAGTGCCTTCAGTAGTTAGAATCTTTTATTCAGCTGGCAGTATTGGCGCACGCTGTATTGCAGTAGTTTGACTAACGAAGATTTTTGTGAGGTAAGTGATTCATGAAAGGTATAGGTTATTGTTAGTCAGGGCCATTCTTTTGTAGGGATTTTTGAAGTCAGATTGCGTTGCGCTAAAAATATTGTGTATCAGTTTAAGCACAGTCATTTATAATTTTTCTAAGGGGACGTTTCATGCTGAGAACGTTTGTTAATTTTGGTATATTTTCAAATTGCATCGGTATTGCTTATGTCTGCCTTATTGGCCAGACCGTGTATACCATTATTTAGAGCAAGCTTTCCTTTAAGAGTTGTCGCTCTATAGCAGTCTCTTGTGGTGCTTTGGATTAGATACAATAACCTATTTTGAGTCCGTGATGCATTTTTTATTACCTGTACTTATTTTAGTGAGCAGCCTTGAGTAATTTTGTTATTCCAGTGCTTTTAAAATTATGTGGTTATCCTTATGGCCTTTTTTTTATTTTTTTACGTGTATTGCAAAGCCTTGGAATTTTGGCCTCATTCAGAGACTATCACTATGTTAATGGTGCCCGCCCAGTTGGCTGTGAGGTCTAACGCACGGCTTTCTGGAAGGGAAGGTGCGCCTGGTCCCCGGCACGAATCCTCCCGGCGGACTGGTGTCGAGGTCCAGTGAACCGGCCAGTCTGTGGATGGTTCTTAGGCGGTTTTCAATCTGCCTCAGTGTATACGGGCGGGTTTCCCTTATTCCGCCACAGTTACACTCTGTCGGCGATTGCTGCGCAAACAAGTTATCCACGTACGCGTACACCACAATTACTCTACCACGCAAACATAGGGGCTACACTCGTCTGGCGTGATACGTTCCCTGGGGGGTCCACTGGGGGCCGAACCGCACAATAACCCTGGGTTCGGTGTGGGGCGGCGGAGGGATGAAGTGGACTGCGGTGGTCGCCATGAGGAATCGTTAGCGCCAGGATTTCACCCGGAACAAGTCCCGCCCACTCACCCCCGGTTTTCCCGGTCTTTGTTCGGCGCCTGGGCATCGTTTCAGTTGACCCACGTGGTTTACCGCGTTTGGCTGCACTCGCTCGGATTGAATGTTAAATTAATATCTTGCCAGGTCTTAAATATCGCCAGATAGTTAAAAGACACGTTACAAAAAACGTGCACAGTTGGCCTCAGCTGTGCCAGGTACTTCCACAGCAAACATAAGAGGAAACAATTTAGCACTGAATTCTTTAAATACGAGAACTCAGTATTCAGATCAATAGCCTATGAAGAAACATACTTCTGTGTGAGAAAAAGCACCCAAGGCTAAAACAGGATAAACCTACCCTCAAATAATAATTTGTTCGGAGAAATATGAACCGCGGTATACTTGACACTCTGAGTTTCAGAACTCAGACAGTATACGCGAAACAGGCGTCAGTGTTCACTATAATTCCAGAGGGCATCAAAATTACTTTGTTCCTGCTAGATCGATCCACGCTGTTTTCGCGTGTTATTCACTGAATAGTTCTGCTGAAAAGTTTTAGGGGTGGAAGAAGAGCTAGCACAGCATGAAGGACGTTTTACAGCCGTGAAACACTGCAGCATTTATTTCCTCCATAACTGTTCTGTGACAAACATACACATCATCATTATAATTTTTTAAAAATGGTTTGAATGAAATTTAGAAAAATAATGAATCTTTTAGTGAAAAATAGACAGGACAAAGAATAACGACAGATTATTTGCCTGAGACGTTTGCAACAGCATGTAGTACATTAATCACACAGAAACAGCCACAATTCTTTGTAACCTCGTTTATAATGCGCAGGTATGGCATTGGAAGAATTTACAAGTTAAAATTCACCCATTACCCATGCAAATACCAACGAAATATGTCATATAAGGAAATATCGTGCTGCCTTCATTAGGCGTTTCTACTTTATGGCATTCTTACATTCTTTAATTTTCGTGAGTTACTATGAGGGCCTACATAAACAAAACGACTTTCACTTATTTCTATATAACGTTGATTTTAGACAACAGAGTTAGTCGACTGCATCTGTGGCTTTACTATCTACATAACATATTCAAGACCATTGTTTTCGCATTGTATGTTTGCTCTGCTGTTACCCTCAAATAAACGTATTATTAATAAGTGAATTAGTTAATGAAAATTTGTCGTTATTGCCCTTAAATAACATCACGTTATTTTTTTTGTTTTCTATTGCTGGCGATGCTATCAATTCTCTATAAATATTTTTATTTCTTTAATAATGCAAATTCATGTTATATTACCATCCAGAACAACTTAAATTTCTTATCATTACGGAATTTCATCACAGTGTAACGTGTGTTGGACTGTGACGACAACAACTTTGTTGTAGCTTCCAGTTTGCGGAACTGGGAACTGGCGGCTGTTTAGGGGAGAGCCTTACGCTATGGAGAGGCGTGGAGGGGGGGGGGGGGGGGGGGGTGAATGGGCGGGACTTGTTCCGGGTGAAATCCTAGCGCTAAGGGCACGTGTCGCCATGCGGCTGCGGCGGGGACGGAGCTTCTCCGTCGTTTCTAGGTCAATACAATACAATGTTAATGGTAATGAACGTTGCAAATGTAAAAACACTGCCAGTTTTAAATTTGTGGAAATTTGTTATAAAAATGGTTTCGATATTTAAAACGAAAATCTTGAAGTTTATGGATCACTCATAGGTGAAGCCAGTCCTACCGCTCCAGTGTAGCGGTATAACGGCGGAGATGGCCCACGGTGGGATGCGGAAGGAAAGGAGCAGGTGAGGGGAGCGCCCGCCCGCCGCCGGTACTGTCCCGCCGCTGGCCGCTGTGGGCGCCCGCCTCGCCGTGCCTAGCCAGACTAGTGGAGTATGACGGCGACAGGCTGGGGCCTTGTCCGGCAGTGCCGCGCCGCTGGACACGCAGATGCTATCTGCGCTTTCTCAGACAGCCGGCCGACCGCAGGCCGCCGTCGCTGCGTGCCGCCGCCTTCTGGCCGCGCTCTTGACCATCTTCGCACGGGTTGTCCGCCACAAGACAAATCGCGGGTGAGGTACGCCACGTTAGTGAGCATCGAAATTGCGACACTCGCACAGGAATGAAAAGATTCCAGCTTACCAGGGGCATTTAATAAGCAGAACTGCTCCGGAATGTACGAATTTAATACAAGATGAACCTTTCTGGAAGGTTAAAATTGTGTACTGGATTGGGACTCGAAGTCGGAACCTCTTCTCCCGGGGGCAGTGCAATTACCGGTTGAGCGATCCAGGCACTCCCCGTCCTCAGAACATCGCTTCCACCAGTACTACTCTTCTTCCTCTCAAACGTCCCTGGCAGCCACACAGTTTTCATCCATTAGTAAGTTTCAAAACAGCACACTCTCCACTCCACCGTAAAAGATTCATTGTGGAAACTCTTTTAGGATGCTGCTAATCTATTTCTATGCAATATAGAAGGGTCTGCTGAAATGTAATGCCTCCAATTTTTTAATGTGAAAAATCTTAAAACTTAAATTTAACAGCATTATGCATCACTACTCTTCATCGCTACATATTTGCAATCCTCTGCCGCTAGAGGCAGAGATTGTGTAACATATCGGTGTGTGGCTTCAGATACAGCGTGCTGCAATCTAGTGTCTTGTGTGGACACGTCGTTGACGCATGGAGCAGCCTTCCTTCAGCATGACAGCGATAGAATACACACGAGCGCCACAACAATCCGACATTTTCGGTTCTCTGTCGTCGACCATGCTCCATAATTCCAACTTGGCCCCATGTCATTTTCATTCGTTTCCAAAACTTAAGGACACCTTCCACGACTTCACTTTGATACAGAGGTAAGGTTGTAACGCCGTCAAATGGTTCAAATGGCTCTGAGCACTATGGGACTCAACATCTGAGGGCATCAGTCCCCTAGAATTTAGAACTACTTAAACCTAACAAACCTAAGGACAAACCGAGGCAGGATTCGAACCTGCGAGCGTACCGGTCGCGCGGTTCCAGACTGGAGCGCTCAGGACAGCTCGGTCACAGCCGCCGGTGTAATGCCATCAACAAAGTTAAACGGTGTCAACAAACTGGTCTCTCATTGGGAAAGAGATGTTCGTCGCCAGGGTGACTGTGTTGAGAAAGAAATATGTAGACATGAAGAATAAAGACGCAGACTATTAATAAAGTTTGTTTTATTCAATACGCTTTGAAATTTTTCACTCACAAATTTCGGAGGTACATGCCCTCGTACTTTCTTCGAAGAGTGCTATTCACACACGTTACACAGAGAAATGTCTGTTGAGTTTGATCGGTAGGAGAGAGCTATTGCTGGATGTGAATCTTCAGGATGGCTCGCTGGTCGCACCTCGATTGCTCAGTCGGTATGAGAATTGCTCAGGAATAGCGAGGTTACAGTCACACACTTTTATCTCCCACGAAGTTTCAACCAGTACACACAATGCTGCAGAGGAGAAACCTCCATTCTTTATGGAATTTGTAAAAGCATTTAAAAAATTCAATCCACAGGCCCGGACGAGCACATCGCCCCCGGCCGACCGCCTTGTCATCGTTTGTGTACGGCGTCACAGTGTACGGTATAGCACGGAGGGGAAGGTTTGGGACAGCAAACCGCTTTCCCAGTCGTCGTCAAATTTCGTAACGTGGAACTTGCAGCTTGTAATTCTCATTTAAGTAGCTCCGAAATTGGCATCACCGCCCAGAGTGTATCCCGTAGCCGTCTCCACCAGCAAAAATCACAACCGGCACCAGGAATCGAACCTGGGTCCACCACATGGTAGTCAGCCGCGATGAGCACTCAGCTACGTAGGCAAACTTTAAAGAATATTGCTATCAAGCATTTTTAAATAGTCTACTTTGTTGATATTCTGAGACCATGGCAGTGTATTAAGTACAAGTTATTGTTGCAGTGAGGAAAATAGCAGCAAGACACTGTTGATATTGCTATCTGTTTACTCAAATGGTGTCGTTATCGGTTTCGAACCGATTGTTTCGCCTTCAGACGCCTCTTCACGTTTTTATTCCATCTATGTTGTTTACGTTACTTGTCGACTCTGTGGTTAGTAATTAAAACGCTCTCGTCCCTGGGTTCTAATCCAACCACTGCTTAATTTTTGAAAAGAAATCATCATCAATTGGCTTCGAAAACTTCCGGTGGGAAACACCGCCTAAAAGATATGTAGTCTGTAACTGAGTAAAGTGTAATGATGATATCTGAATCGCCGGATTATTCCTCCAATCGGATTTCCGGGAGGGGACTGACAGAGAGGAAGTGAGCATGAGGAAAAAATATATATATATATATATATAATAACCAATGAAATGGTAGGAGTGTAGAATGTCATATATCTGAAAGAAGGAAGCTGTAAAAAAGAGGGAAATGCGAAGGCTCAGTATGGACATAGAAGGGATTAGTAAACTGAAATGGAAACATGACAGGATTCCTGACCAGACGATTATAGCGATATATTTTATTAACAGCAGTAGAAAATGGTGTAACGAGAGTAGAATTCGTCGTGAATAGGAAGATAAGGCAAAGAGTGAGTTTAGTGATAGGGTTATTCACTTCCGAATCGATAGCAAAACAACGCCAACAGTATGTCCAGTATACTTGGGACGTAACAAGGTGAAGAGACAGGGAAAGCATTTGAGTATACTGAAAGTAATGTAATCAAAGAATTAATTAAAGAGCTTCCTGTCTGTAAACCCTTTGTACACGAATGATGAATCTCTCTGCAGAACTCACAAACTTAACGTATTGAGTAATTTTATAATTTGTATCAGTACTGTAATATAGTAATATTTCATATCGTTAATTCATTTCACTGTATATTACCGATTTTTTACCTCGGTCCAGCAATCTTTCTCTGCTGGATACAAGTAATACGGCAAACTTAATAAAAAGTAAAAATAAAGAATAGCTTAATCCTATTGGCTAGGCCCCAAATTAATATGTAAATACATATTTTCGTTTTAAGTAATTTTCGTTCTTTTTGTAATTTTCTAAGTAGGCTGTTTAGGTTTTTATATTGCTAACGCCATGTAGCGCTCTATATATATATATATATATATATATATATATATATATATATATATATATATATATATATATATAATGCCTTTTGAATACTATTAAGGTAAATACATTGTTTGTTCTTTATCAGAACCTTTCATTTGCTAACTATGCCAATCGGTAGTTAGTGACTTCAGTAGTTTGAAACTTTTATTTATCTGGCAGTAGTGGCGCTCGCTGTATTGCAGTAGTTCGAGTAACGAAGATTTTTGTGAGGTAACTGATTTGGAAAGGTATAGGTTAATGTTAGTCAGCGCCATTCTTTTGTAGGGATTATTGAAAGACAGATTGTGTTGCGCTAAAAATATTGTGTGTCAGTTTAGTGTTGATCAGAATAAGTAGAGAGTAATGTCTGAGTACGTTCAGTTTTGCTCAGCTGTTTGAAAAGCAAATAATGTAAGAGGTTTATCAGCACAGTCAATCATAAAATTTTTCCAAGGGGACGTTTCATATGGCGACCCTGCTGTATTATTCTGTAAAGTAAAACATGTTTTAGTAACTTTTGTGGTATAGCTACAATGAGACAGCCTTTTCCATAGCACAACAATGCGTTACAGTACAGTACTTTCTTCATCACGGCAATAAGCGTAATAACTACGATATCTATTCGCAAAGCATTTCACTTTGTTTATGATGAGGTGAGTACATTGACGTCAGCAGAACTTTGCTTACAGAGGACAATAACTACGACACTTCCACAGAATTATCTTAGAGCAAGATGCACATTTAGCGCTACAGGACACGCATTTGACTGATTAATTTTTAAACGTTTTTGAATTACAAAGAAAGTTTTCTGTGATACATTTCATTCCATTGCTGTAATCTGTAACACCTGAGGGTATAATTACCTTAATCCTCAGGGGGTACACGCCTACTTTGTGTACCATGTGTCTGGCAAGCACAAGGACCCCTAGCTAATATGGTATTTGCTTATACAACTTTACACATCGGTACCATATTTCTGTAACACATAAATTACACAGCTATCTGATCATTTAACTGAGAGAGACAAACATCTTTTTTACTATGTCAGTGACCGATGTTTACGTAATTACACAGTTGGATAACTTCACACTTACGAAATTGTATTTTTTCTGTATTTTGTGAACTGTTCATATTTTTTTCGGAACCGTTGTGATACCATGAGAGCTTTGAATGATGTATTTGGTATGGGACCATGATTTTTAAAGTACGTTTGGGGTAGATGACACCATTTAAATGAACAGAGAATTTTTTTTAGGTTTTGAAATTATTGCAGAAAGCTACAACGTTTTTGAGATTTGACTGAGGTATTATGATGTTATTATTATGGCGACGATGTGTGTTATGCTGTTGAGGTACGTTTATGATCAATAACCTGATGCTATATGAGGAATTTGATTATGCTATGTATTTATTATGGTGAAATATTGAAGAAGTGTCTACGAATATGTATATGTGTAATAAAGTAAGGAATAATGAGTAGTGGTTAGGGACTCTGGTTTGTGAAAAAGGACGTTGGAAACCAAGAATCGTACTTTAAGAGTTATGAATTGTGTGAATATGCGTGAATGTATCACAACGCCGGCGAAAATTTTTTGGACACTGTTATATTTAAAGGATTTTGTTTCTACACATTTGTAACGCAAATTCTCGACCTGTGAAATTTTTATATGAGACTCACTGTAGCGGAAACAGCTGTCATAAATATTTCAGTAAGAAAGGTAAGTGACCTTGACGTAATGCGTTTTGGGCGCCCAGCTGAGAGATAGTCATCTGAAAAAAGAAAGCCATTAAGTGGAGAAAAAAAGAGGCCATTATCCTTGCTATTGACATTTCTTTGTAGAAAGAATCGCAAATACGACACGCTCAAACTTGAAAACATATGATTACACTGTGGAGCTCTTAATTTATGATATTTACTAAAATGCCTAATGAAATGATGAGAAACATTTTACATCCTTTGTCTTTCAAGTTGAGAGATCTTTTTGTCTTTGGAGACGCCATTTGCCTAGTGAATGACGTTTCATAGGTTGGTTTATATATATATTTGCTCATTTCGTTTAATATCTAGTTCCTAGCTGCAGTACAGCATTGGTTAATACGAAATTTAATAGATGTACTAATATAAATGTTTTCTGTCTACAGATCCATTAAACAATAATTTTATGATCTACTTCCCAAAAAACGAGGGAGCACAAAACGACACTTCCCCTCACAGGAATTATATACGTAATTTTTTACAATGACTGGGTAACTTGTTTCATAGAGTAACTTATCATGATGCATCACGCTAGTGTTAAGATGTGTCATAGGTATTAGACATGGCCATCGTTACTGTAATATTTTTTCTGCTTGAGCTTTGTCATGTTTAGATATTAGTTATTGCATTTGCTGTTGCTGTTTGCCAGGCATAGTGCTACTAAATTTCACTTTGTATTACTCTGTTAAGCCAGTTTTACTACTGATTTATTTTTCTTGTTTGCTGCACATTGCCTTATATTAGTTGCAATACTGAATTTGCTTTGCTAATTTAGATTTACTGCTGTTAGATTTGCCAATTTTCATTTTTTTCATTGCTGTTTGTATTAATTGTTTTGTGCTGCTGCATTGCTTCGTCCCTTAGTTTATGCATCTGAGCTCAGTAGATTTAAGTTAGCTTAAGAGGGGGTAGACCATATAGGAGAATGAGTTACGAGTTGGAAGAAATGCATTGAGAAGTTATACGAAAAAAGTACAGAAAGCAGGTATAGATAGGACTTTTTGGAAATAATGAAGAACGAAGGAAGATCTTCAAGAAGTAAAGAAAGTTTTCAGAATGAGATTTTCACTCTGCAGCGGAGTGTGCGCTGATATGAAACTTCCTGGCAGATTAAAACTGTGTGCCTGACCGAGACTCGAACTCGGGACCTTTGCCTTTCGCGGGCGTGTGTCATGCTTCGGTAGCTCTGATGGTAATGCACTTGCCGCTATTCTGATCTTTTATGTATTTACTTACGTCATAATTCCTGTAACACTGATGTATATGTTTATTTCTATTCTTTTGCAAAGCCTGTGTTACTTCAAATGTTAACTGTACTGTTATGTTATTCAATGATGTATTTTGTACCTTTGTTATTGTATTCTCATGTTATAAAATTGTAATTGACACCAGTTCATCAAATTAAGTAACTTGTAAGCATTCATTTCACTGCACACATTTCTGTTGGTCATAATATATGCACAATCTGCGAGAAGTTGGGTCTATTAGTGTTTGCACATGTGTTCATAATTCAGCAAGGGACTGGTTAACAGCATTGCTGGTTCTAAGGACAATTCCCAAAACTTTGTGAGTGCACAAGTGGTGGTTTATGGACTTGCTATATTGTCCGCAAGACTCTTCGACGATGATTGTGCACCGGCACAGTGGCAACAGATGGCTGCTGGCTGTCTCTACAAAGACTGCAGTGGGTCTGCACCTCTGGTGGCCCACCAATACCATACTCTCTACCAGGACTACAGTGGGTCTGCTCTGTGATGACCTACCTACCAATATTCTTCAAAACTTCGACTGACTCTGCTGTGGGTATGCTCTGTTGTGGCCCATTACCTGTCTGCATGTCAAGAGTCAGCACTGTCTTTCCTTTGGAAGGACAACACTACTTCTTCAAGACTGCATGGAAATCCACTACTTACGTCTGCATTTTCTTTTACTGCTCAGACTTTGTGCATAAAACTGTAATTACTATTGTGATGAATGATCAGGACTGTCTTTATGGACTGTGAGAAAATCTTTGCTTTTGACCAGCAGTGTATCAATAAGTGTGTGCATTTGATATCTGTGTTATTGTAATTATGTAATTTTTTTTCAAATCTGTATTGGCCACTGCCCAAAAATTTGTAAATTTTTTTGTGGGGAGCTATGTAAGTATGTATGTAAGTATGTAAGTATGTTGGTAACGCCATGTAGCGCTCTGTATGAAATTCACTGACTGTGCTGTGTGTAGTCTGTGGCTGGTTTGCATTGTTGGAATTTGCTATTGTAGTGTTGGGCAGTTGGCTGTTAACAGCGCGTAGAGTTGGAGGTGGAGGTGAGCCGCCAGCAGTGGTGGATGTGGGGAGAGAGATGGCGGAGTTTTGAAATTTGTAATACTGGATGGCATGAACTGCTATATATATTATGATTATTAAGGTAAATACATTGTTTGTTCTCTATGTCATGAACTTATATATATATATATATATATATATATATATATATATATATATATATGTGTGTGTGTGTGTGTGTGTGTGTGTGTGTGTGTGTGTGTGTGTGTGTGTGTGTGTGTATATAAAATGACTTTTGAACACTATTAAGGTAAATACATTGTTTGTTCTTTATCAAAACCTTTCATTTGCTAACTGTGCCTATCAGTAGTTAGTGACTTCAGTAGTTTGAATCTTTTATTTAGCTGGCGGTAGTGGCGCTCGCTGTATTGCAGTAGTTCGAGTAACTAAGGTCTTTGTGAGGTAAGTGGTTTGGAAAGGTATAGGTTAATGTTAGTCAGAGCCATTCTTTTGTAGGAATTATTGAAAGTCAGATTGCGTCTGGCTAAAAATTTTGTGTCAGTTTAGAGCTGATCAGAATAAGTAAACAGAGTAACGTCTGAGTACTTTCAGTTTTGCTCAGCTGTTTGAAAAGCAAATAATGTAAGAGGTTGATCAGCACAGTCACTCATAAAATTTTTGTAGCGGGACGTTTCAGCTTTGTATATAAATCATGGCGTTTGGAATCTGAAAACGTATTTTTCATGTTCCGTATTTTTCCATATTTTAACGTTTAGTCCGCATTTTTTCATATTTCAAAGTTTAGCCCGTGTTTTTATATGAAAATTACATAAATCCATGTCTTCAACGCTACGTTATATAAAACTGATCTTTTTAAAGCATAACAGCATTAAAGAATCCATTAAATGACACTTCCAAACGCAATTCCTGGCCTCGGAATGGACTATCCGGAAACACAAATCACACCATGTGAAACCCCCTAGTCTTTCACATACCCTGCAAGCCTTATAGTTGCTTCCTAGAGATTGTGGGAAGAAGGGAAGAAGCAAAATGTCTTCTATGGAGTGAAGCATTGAAATGATGTTTTCGAAGTGGTGGTGGGCGGGTGGCGAGCTGTTTTTGACTTGTTGTCCATTGATGTCAACATACACTTCCCTACCAGTCATCTCCTGTATAAAAAATGGCTCACGAAAGTTAGAAGCCTTTGTGAAAGCACATTAATAAACACGCTACTATCAAATGGTGTACTTTTTTGTAGTAATGAACGTAATATTAAATTAAAGCAGCTAAAACGCAGTTTCTTTCAACGACGAAGGTTGTCGGTAGCCTGGACGTCCGTGAAATCTGCCAGTATAAAATAGGATGCAAGAGCAAACAAACGGTACCATTTTATGCCGTCTTTGTCGTAGACGTGTTACATGATTTCTATTCCTCCATGTTTTGTGATTCGTCATTCGGCTGTCTTTCGCATGGAACGCAAAAGAAATTGGTCTTACAATCAAGCAGACTAGTTCATGCCCGCGATGTGAACAATAAGGCTGCAGAATTAGACATTAGACGTTTCCTCATTGTTATACTCGAGTGCTTCGTTCAACGCGCAGCATCTGACACGCACCTCCACGAATACACTAGCCGTATGTATGTTA
This sequence comes from Schistocerca cancellata, assembly GCF_023864275.1. NCBI lineage: Eukaryota > Metazoa > Arthropoda > Insecta > Orthoptera > Acrididae > Schistocerca > Schistocerca cancellata. The sequence continues at coordinate 460,608,849 of NC_064630.1, forward strand.
ACTATACGTCCGTGCCATTCACTGTTGATAACGACGAGGTTTGTCGCTACAAGTTGTTAGAGTTATTTACGAATCTACGTTCTTTGAATTGTAAAAGTTGCTTATCTCAGTCTGTGTACATTTGGCTTTTATATATACATAAAAATTCCGAAGGATAAGCAACCGTTGTGATTCAGATTGCAAAAATATATTGAAACCAGTCTTTGAGTATACATGGTAATGTACTGTTTTGTAATGCTTGAGAAAAATCCGTGTCGACTGAGCAACGGCTTGCCCGCATCTCGTGGTCGTGCGGTAGCGTTCTCGCTTCCCACGCTCGGATTCCCGGGTTCGATTCCCGGCGGGGTCAGGGATTTTCTCTGCCTCGTGATGGCTGGGTGTTGTGTGATGTCCTTAGGTTAGTTAGGTTTAAGTAGTTCTAAGTTCTAGGGGACTGATGACCTAAGATGTTAAGTCCCATAGTGCTCAGAGCCATTTGAACCATTTTTTGAGCAACGGCTTCCAATGTCACTGTGTATACCTAGCACAAAACCTAAAGGAAATATTACAAGGAACAATAAATTCAAGCAACAGTTTTCTTCGGATGTAACAGCCAGTGGTTCTCAAAGTTTTACCTCCTCGAAAGATTTGTATTATGCCCTTACTTGCGCAGATGTCTCTTCATGGAAATTAAGTAATCCAGTGTGAAATTTTCACTCTGCAGTGGAGTGTGTGCTGTTTTGAAACTTCCTGGCAGATTAAAACTGTGTGCCAGACCGAGACTCGAACTCGGGACCTCTGCCTTTCGCGGGCAAATGCTTACCAACTGAGCTCCCCAAGCACGACTCATGCTCGGGTAGCTCAGTTGGTACAACACTTGCCCGCGATAGGGAAAGGTCCCGATTTCGAGTCTCGGTCCGGCACGCAGATTAAATCTGCCATGAAGTTTCAAGAAACCCAGTGTTCAAAGGCTTACTAGAGAAATATTGAGGCAAACATATTCCTGACGAACTTACAAAAATTTATCTCAGCAACATTTACGAGGATTGATTGGCGTCGATTCTAGATGTAATTCAGGATGGGTCGCAGTCGACGAGATTACTGTCACCCAAGGGCGGTGAATTGGCAATGTAGTGATTGGTCGATTATTTTAAGATAAATCGAACAAATCCTTTCTGTTGGCGTGAGAAAAACTTCCTAAAACACAACCACCAAACATCAGCAAAGCTCATTAATGATGCTATGAGTGTTTTCTGGCCTGATGGCGTAAATCACCAGCAAGTTTTCTCGTTAGTTATTGACGCTGCTCCTCATGTGGTTAAAGCTGCATATGTCCTGAATGTTTTATACTCTAAAATGATCCATGTAACGCGCTTGGCACACAGAATAAATAGATTAGCTGAATGCACAAGGATAAATTACAAAAAATGTTGATAGTTTAATATCGAACGGGAAAATTATATTTTTGAAAGCTTCCAGCAGGATCTCAAAATTTAAAGAGATGTATTCCGATATTATTTTGCCACCAGAACCAGTGTTGACACGTTGGGGTACATGGATAGCAGCAGATGAATACTACGTTGAGCATTTCAGTGGCAATAAAATCATTATTTTTCAGTTAGAAGACGAGTCAGCTTGTATTTTGAATGCAAAAGAACTTTTTAAAAATGATATTCTACAGTGTGATTTAGTGAACATCAAAAGCAATAATTGTTTTTTATCACTTCAGATTAAGGCACTAGAAAACCCTGTTCGGCAGTGATAGTGTAAAGATTGTCGAAGGTATAAAAATCAAAACTAGCGAAGCATAAGGAGCTGTTGTCGAGTTGTTAAAGCAAAAGTTTATCCGAACCATAGTAATATCCCTCAAACAATCTTCGATATTTCTAGCTCTGTGAGTGCAACCATCGAAGTCTTAGGTTCGAGCAACGAACAATGGCAGCACAACGAATTGAACACGTTCACCTAAAAGGATGTCATGTACTGACACATCATTCTGGAGAATGGAAAACCAGGGTTTCGGAGATATAATTACTCGATGGCGACTGTTACTGGTCCCTTTTCGTCTGACCTGACAGATGAGGGCCGTGGGAATGTTTGGAGGTGTATTGTCAGGATATCACTGTCTTTAGAGTTCTTCTGTCTGCATTGTTCCTTCCTTCAATAACAATAAAAGTAACGATGGTCGAGTTTATAATGGAATCAAAGTTGGTTTCTAATGAAGGACTTCCTTTACTCTACACATCACAGCGTTTAATATTGTAGAACTATACTACAAATTTCTGTCTTGTAGATAAGAGAACATTATTGCAAATACTATCCTACTACCCTACATTCTCCACAGCGAGTAGCATTTCTACCCTCTCTTCGTTGGTGTACATTAGCCACTTTCAAACCCTCAGCTGATGACTCTTAACCGTAAGACCAGTATGCATTTTCATTTGTATTCCGATAATTTGTGACTTGGTTTGGACACACAGAAAACAATAAATGATATTCAGGAAAACGTTGTTCGATCAATGAACGATTTCCATATTTAGGACTGCTAGTGGATGAGACCAAAGCTATATCGGATTTTAACAGGGCAGTGAAAACATCCCATGAGGCTGCTGCTGTTCTCGATTGATGTAGTTGACTAAGCATGTCCCACTTCTTAAACAGAAATGGTGGTCTTTGCTGCCGATGAATCATAATCAACGTCAATAGAAACGCAAAAGAAAAAAGGAAAAAATAAATGCAATAGTCAGAAAACTGATTATTGATAGTTTCTCGGTAAACTATCTAGCGCTTAAGAAAAACACATTCTCCACTGATGTACAAGGGAAACCTGGATGTTGAAAATTGATGTGTGTCTTTGTATTGATTGGATCAGACCTTCATTTGTGCGTCACGTATTTTAGATATTCTCTGTGCATTCTCGTTTAAGAAACTACTACACCAACGAAAATGATTTGCTTGCCTATGATGTTTGCTTTACAGTTCATAAATTGGAATTCATTTCACGCTGTTTCTTAATTTTATTACCTTTCTGTTGTACAACGTTTCAAAAGATATCACTCCCTTCTTCTCCGGTAGTCTCACGCTTCCAATTTATTTACTTTCCTGCGTAACAGTCTATTTAAGACATGAAGTTAAACAACATTTCCTTCGCTCTGTCACACTGTTTAATACACGAAGAGTTCTAGCTTTGTCTCCCCGCGTCAGTCTCCTTTTGATGTCGTCTGTGATTTAGCCACGTTGCATAACCTTGCTTGGATACCAGTATAAAAAAAAAAAAAAAACTAAAGGAAGCAATTGACCTTCGGACGGTCCACCAAGTTGTCGCAGATCGTATGCAGGCTCGGTTATGGCATGGATATTCGCCATGCCAGATATTTGCCTCAAACGATTTAGAGAAATCACGAGTAACTTAAATCTATATAGCCGTAGGAGTAAACGAAGACGACTACGTTCCCATTGTATTACAACTTCGTCACTTCTCTCAGTATACCCATGGGCAATACAAACTTGGGTAGCATTTTCAAACACTAAGTGAGGACATGTTTAGCGATTTATTTATTTCGATTACAGTTACTCTTCAGAAGTTGCTTTGTGTGTCATTCTGTAGCTATGGTTCATTACTTTTCGTATAATACTGGTCGTTGAGTGCTCAGATTCAAACTTAGCTACAGATAGGCAAAGCTGCAAAGTAAAGATCTGAGCCCACCGTTTTGGCCATGCTGCCAACTTGCAAATAACAGCTGACGCTAATGACAGATCATCCAGATACGCTGTGGATAATACATCTGGATGATCAAGCATTCACACTCAAATGTTAGCGGTGTTTGTTTTGCTGGTAGATAATGCCGTCGGAGCCAGTACTACGTTGCCACAAAAATTAAATCACTGATAGAAACGATCGCCTAAGTATAGTTGAACAGATGAATCGTGGCAATCACAATGACCTTAATGTTTCACTGGTGTCTAAACTACTGACTTAGAAATCCTTCATCTCGTTTGTCAAATTATAGCAATACGAAAAACACTGGGACGTAATGCGAATGACGAAAGTTGGGTCTCATATTTTGAGTTTTTACCATTCCTGACCCTTAGTTCTGTTGAAAGAATCTTCTGCACCAGTTTGGACTAATATCCCAAAAGTTCATCAGCGTCTGGTGATTCTCCTGAAAGGCTGTGTTAAAGTAAGTTTAACACCACTTGATATTTCTTACAAGACAACTGTCAAGTACGTTGTCCTCGTTCACGTTTACTTTGAATAGTCAAATAATATGGCAGCATACGTGTATTTTAGTTATATTTAAATATGTTACATTTGTCAAGTCGACGTCAGTATTTGCGTGTATGAAATAGATAGATGGATAGGTAGATAGAAAGAGACAGACAGAGAGAGAGAGAGAGAGAGAGAGAGTTCTTGTAATTGTACTGTGAATAAGAAAACAATCATATCCAAGTGTTCGAAATTTTGTAATGGACATCAAGTTTCATTGTCTGATAGCCTGAAGTATTGTTTGGTAACGACGGTTTTCTGCGAATTTTTGTAAATAAAAGAGGCATTATTGGATGTACAAGAGAGGAATATGTTTCTATCGCTGTACCGTGGTAACAAGTAGTAGAAGAGAGGCCGTTAGAGCGAAAGAGTGAAAGTCCATTTGGTTTTACAACAGTTGGGTTAGTTACCTTCACCTGTGATTACAGCTGAAACGAATGAATAGCTGTTGTAAAACATTGATGCGTTCTCCAAAATATAAAGGAAAACTGGCTACGACGTCGAGTTTTGCAAGGTATAAGAACAGTTAACTGACCGCAAGACGACAAGGAAAATACATGGGTAGAAAGTGCGCAAAGGACCGACCGGTCACGACGTGTGGCTTCAGAGAGCAAGTCGGAAACCGGCGTTCCGGCGCAGTCACGGGTGAAAGGTCCGCACAGCAAGCTTCCCAGCCGTTCTTGATAACAGACATTTCCAAACTGGTGTACAAGTTGCCAAATGCTACACAAACTGAACTTTCTCTGGGACTTACAATGTTTTCGCCTGTTCTTGGCCTGTTAGTCCTAAGTTAAAGGTTTAATAATTCATTCTGCTTACGTGAATATCTGTTGTGCAGCCTAATGCCACAGAATTTATTAATGAAGAGCATAGAGTGCCGTGCATTGAATAACTGATAATGACCGTGAAAGCCCAGATTTGAAATAATCAACTTAACTTCCATTCCTCAAGCCAATTTCTTTTCACATAATCGTAATTTTGAGTTCTAATTTAGGGCATAATAGAGAGAAAACCCTAGTATTTTTCTTTATATTGCCATTAGAAACAAGCATAATATGAAAAATTAACTTCTGTTAATATCATCTTAAGCGCTGTTTAATTTCGTGGACTTCAGAAAACAATATTTATATTCGACTGAAAACTGGGAAGAATTAAACTTCGTACCACAAGTAAATGAATCAATATTTCCTGGGAACAGCATTTACCGGGTTTGAGAAGGAAACAACTTGTCACAAAATTGCTGAACATAATGCCTATAGTTGATGCTAGTTTATTTAAAAACCCTACATATGCTGCGAAAGGTAGCTCAACATTTTTTATACTATCCGCACAGTGTGTCTGCACAAAGCATAGGACTGAAAACTGTCACTATTTGTTACTGTTCCCATTCTTTTTGCAGTTTACTGCATCGCATTACCGTTATTAACAAAAATATTCTAGTGTGTTCTACTTTTCAAACGCTTACAATCTGTGTTGGCTAACAGTATGAGCCCCTGACTACCCTTACATTCTGTGAAAACCGCACATCAACAGCACTTCCCATTTCAAAATTGTTAAGGCTTTCATGGCCACTTGTTGACAAACTGCCTATTGGCTTCTGTCTTGGGTTCTTCGGCCGACGTTCATCTAATGATTTTTCTGGCGTTCCGCCAGCACGAGTGGCTGGCATTGTCAAAGCTTCACCCTCCATTGCCGGTGGTGACCTGGAGCCGAGCTCGCGGCCGCAGACTATATGTACCTGGCGTGCCAACGTCCGAGGGCTTCTCCGCGGTCATTTCCGGTGCGGTTCTCCTCTTGCTACCTGCGACGGTCGTTCGCTGCAGTACGGGAAGCCAGGATCCGTTTACCTTAAGGCTTTCCTCTTTCTTGTTGAAACTGTTCGCGTGTGTTTGTATTTCTACAGCTTCTCTGAACAAGCGCGTGTGATAGTGCTTCTCTACAGACAGAATTTCCGTGTCGGCGAATTGTATGACGTGGTCGGTCTCATTCAGTGCGTGCTCTGCCACGGCCGATTTCTCCACCTGCCCCAACCTGCAATGTCGCTTATGCTCTATGATCCTAGTGTTAATTGATCATACAGTAATTCCGACATAAACTTTTCCGCGTGTGCATGGTGTACGGTATATTTCCGACATTACAAGTGGGTCTCTTTTCTCCTTCGTCGATCTAAGACACTCTTTGATCTTCCTTGTAGGTTTGAAAATCGTCTTTACGCCATGTCTGCGCAATATACGGCCGATTCTGTCCGTCACTCTGGGAATGTATGGCAGAAACGCTTCGATTCTCTTCTGGTTTTCCTTCAATCAACGATTCGCTTCCACACAATGCTGTGCTTCGTACTACATTCTCAGAAATTACTTCTTGAAATTAATGCGGGAAGACATCTCTTGGTCAGGGGTGCCCTGTTCGTCTGTGCTAGCCTACATTCTTGCTTCGCCCGTCATATGTCGTTTCCAATATAGCAGAATTCCTTCACTTCATCTGCTTCTTGGTCAGCGATTTTGATGTTAGATTTTCTGATAAATTCATTTGTGCTACATCTCATAACTTCATTCATTCTTCGGTTACACTCAATCCATATTCTGTATTCATTAGACTGTTCATCCCACTCAACAGATTCTGTAATTCTTTCTGACTTTCACAGCGGTTAGATATATCGTCAGCGAATTTTATCATTGATATCCTTTCACCCTGAATTTTAATTCCACTACTGGACCTTTCTTTTATTCCCAGTATTGCTTCTTCGATGTGCAGAGTGAACAGTAATGGCGATAAACTCCATCCCTGCCGTACACACATTTCCCACGTCTGGGGACCACAGTCATAATATACTTCAATGTCAGATATTTACTGGCCTTTCTTTTCACCTTTGCATTTGAGAATGACTATACAGCCGGAAATGTGATAGTGGAATAAATGATGAATGAAAACGTACAGTCAAATGGCAACAATGATTTTTTCAGACTCTTGGTTCTTGGTCTATTCTTATCGTTCCCCTTGGTGTTTGTACACACAGTATACTGCCTACCTCTCCTTACGATTTGCAACTACTTCTCTCAGAATTTGAAACGTACTGCACAACTTTACATGGTCGAATCGTTTTTATAGACCGATATGGAAGTGTCTTCATTTTTCTCAGTTTTGCTGCCATTGTAAAGCGCAAAGGCAGAACTGCTTCTCTGGTGCCATTACATTATTTAAAACTGAACTGATCCCCAATTATGTATTCACTTTTTTGCAGATTTTTGTCAGAAACTTTGACGCATGATCTGTTAAGCTGATTTTACGATAGTTTTCGTTCATATCTGCCCGTGCTATTTTCAGGATAGTGTAGATGCTATTTTTGCGAAAATTTGATAGTACGCGGTTGAGACGGGAGGATTGTGGAGAGAGAGGACTTCGCCTTCAGCCATCGAGCGGTACGGACCTGAAGACGGCGTCTTGGCTATCGTCTTCGAAGGTCTGTATCGCAGCACTGCAGCAACACGTATTCCGTGCAAAGTTCTGAGGTACTTCTGCGCTCAGAAGTGAGATTTTCACCAGCGCCTAACCACTTCCAACAACTTACCTAATATTCTCGATCTAGAAGTTATTCTTGCGAGGTGCCGAGTATTTATCAACGTAGCTGTTGGTAATAGGGGAGCGTAATTTCTAATTGTTAGTGCCTTTCTCAGGAGTGTGTGGATGGACAAAGAAATTCCCATTTATTTTGTAGATTTTGTCAGTTGTGGGGAATATCAAATCAAAACGCCAGTATTACAATCGAATTATCGACCTCATTGTAGCTAGCATTTACCCAGCCCCAGTAAGCTTTACATGTACTCTAGTCACTGCACAGCTTGCCCAGACGGGAAGGAAAGGTGGTTTGCAGTCTTCTATGTCAGAGACGGACAAATAAGCTTACAACCTTTGGAGAAAAGAGAACTCAGATGGAAACCCAGTTCTAAGCGAAGAAGGGAAAGCAGAAAGGTGGAAGGAGTGTAAAAAGGGCCTATGCAAGGGCGATGTACTTGAGGGCAGTATAATGGAAATGGAAGACGACGTAGATGAAGATCAAATGGGAGATCTGCTACTGGGAAAAGAATTTGACAGAGCAGTAAAAGACGCAAGTCGAAACAACGCCCTGGGAGTAGACAACATTCCAGTAGAACTACTGACAGCCTTGGGATAGCCAGCCACGACTACACTTATCCATCTGGTGAACAATATATATGAGAAAGGCTTCAAGAAAATTGTAATAATTCCAATCTCAAAGAAAGCAGGTCTTGACATATGTGAATATTACCGAACTATCCGTTCAATAAGTCAGAGCTGCAAAATACTAACGCGAATTATTTACAGACGAATGGAAAAAACGGTAGAAGCCGACTTCGGGGAAGATCAGTTTGGATCCTGTAGAAACGTTAGAACAGGTGAGGCAATACTGACCCTACGACTTATCTTAAAAGATAGATTAAGGAAAGGAAAACCCACGTTTCTAGCATTTATAGACTTAGAGAAAGCTTTTGACAATGTTGACTGGAATACTTACTTTCAAATTCTGGAGGTGGCAAGGGTAAAATACAGGGAGCGAAAGGCTATTTACAGTTTGTACAGAAACCAGATTGCAGTTAAAAGAGTTGAAGGGCATGAAAGGGAAGCAGTGGTTGGGAAGGCAGTGAGACAGGGTTGTAGGCTATCCCCGATGTTATTCAATCTGTGTATTGAGCAAGCAGTAAAGGAAACAAAAGAAAAATTCGGACTGATTGTTCTGATTGTTGCTAGCATCATATTTAAAGTACCAGGGAAGTAGGTTGCTAGCCTTACTTGCCCTGAGTCCCATTGGGTTGAGGGACTAACCCGTGGATTTGGTAGTCTTTGCCGTATGAGCACAAAGGTGACCACGACTCAGAATATGTCCGAGATGCCCTGCCTTATTCCAAAGTAACTGGTATCCCGACTGTCGGGACCACTTACTTGGCCATTCATACGCTGCCCATGGTTCATGAACTAGGACATGACTACAGGAACCCACACCATGAACCACTTCGGACTAGGAATAAAAATCCATGGAGAAGAAATAAAAGTTTTGAGGTTCGCCGACGACATTACAATTCTATCCAGTGTCTTGAGAGGAGGATATAAGATGAACATCAACAAAAGCGAAACGAGGATAATGAAATGTAGTCCAATCAAGTAGGGTGGTGCTGAGGGAATTAGATTAAGAAATGAGACACTTAAAGTAAAAGATGAGTTTTGCTGTTTTGGGGGCAGAATAGCTGATGATGGTCGAAGTAGAGAGGATTTAAAATGTATAAAATGTAGACTGGAAATGGCAAGGAAAGCGTTTATGAAGAAGAGAAATTTGTTATCACCGAGTACAGATTTAAGTGTCAGGAAGGCGTTTCTGAAAGTATTTGTGTGTAGTATAGCCTTGTAATGACGATAAATAGTTTGGACACGAAGAGAATAGAAGCTTTCGAAATGTGGTGCTACAGAAGAATTCTGAAGAGTTGATGGGTAGACCACATAACTAATGAGGAGGTATTGAAGAGAATTGGGAGAAGAGAAATTTGTGGCACAACTTGACTAGAAGAATGGATTGGTTGGTAGGACATGTTCTCAAGGATCAAGGGATCGCCCATTTTAATATTGCAGGGCAGCGTGGAGAATATAAATCGTAGAGAAAGACCAAGATACACAAGCATATTCAGAAGGATGTACGTTGTTGTAGATACTGGGAGATGAAGAAGCTTGCACATGATAGAGTAGCATGAAGAGGTGCATCAAACCAGTCTCTGGACTGAAGACCACAACTACAACAGTACGGATATTATGCAGCAACATCATGTTCCTATCTACCATATTTGCCCATAAATGGGCACCTGCAATAGGGGCGTTTATTTTTAAATCGTAAGTAGGTACATCGAGTAATATGGAATTTTTATTGAACAGAGGGAAAGAAATATTGTTTCGTGTTATACTGAACCGAATATTAGTTATAATTTCATCTATCATGTAGCCAGTGTTCATTTTGTGTATTTGATGATACGTTAGTGCAACTAACTAAAGAACTGATAGAGAAGTATCAGAAAATAGTGTTGTTGCTCTCCTATCTAGGTGCAATATAAGCAAGTAATAGGGGTCCTGGAACACATGCTATGGACATGAACACATCTATTGCTTCATAAAATAACTGAAGTCTCTCTAAGCCATACCTTTTGGGATTGTTAATTTATGTTACATTAGCTTGGATTCTGCTTCCACAAAATTAATGCCTACAATTTAGATTAATTAGCCATTCAATTTGTGATTCAGCTACTTCTGTTGAGTAGGCTGCCTGTACAGTGAGTGAATTCACAGAACTAGTATCCGTGACATTCTGACAAAGAAAATTACTTTCTAATGAATTTTGTTTGGTTCATGTACTTCTGTCTTTGCAGTAAATATCGTGTTTAGTACATGTATCTTGCATTAAATGAGTGGATACCTACTAATTAAAAAAATGAAATACAATTTTTTGTAAAGCTGCAGGGTTTTAGGTCGTAGCAGACATTGTACCAACAAAAACGTTAATACTGTTGTGCGTATAACGTGAATCCAGGTATACATTGGGAATAATATTCACAATTCTTTTCCATTTCTATTGCGGATATTTCATACATATATTTTATTGTTTACTTCTCCACAGTATACACTTGTAACGAAAAAATGCGTAGATGCATAATATTTAAATAAGCAAGTTTAACTGGTGGTAATATTGGTACACAATTGCAAGCTGTTGCACAATTCCCGTTTTCAGGAGTAGGGAAGAGGGTTGCTTTCAGTGACAACTTTCGAAGCTGAACATATGTAGCCTTTTCAGTAGTTGCAGGGGCAACAGTCTGGATGATTGACTGATCTGGCCTTGTAACACTAACCAATATGGCCTTGCAGTTGTGGTACTGCGAACGGCTGAAAGCAAGGGGAAACTACAGCCGTAATTTTTCCCGAGGGCATGCAGCTTTACTGTATGATTAAATGATGATGGCGTCCTCTTGGGTAAAATATTCCGGAGGTAAAATAGTCCCCCATTCGGATCTCCGGGTGGGGACTACTCAAGCGGACGTCGCTATCAGGAGAAAGAAAACTGTCATTCTACGGATCGGAGTGTGGAATGTCAGATCCATTAATCGGGCAGGTAGGTTAGAAAATTTAAAAAGGGAAATGGATAGGTTAAAGTTAGATATAGTGGGAATAAGTGAAGTTCGATGGCAGGAGGAACAAGACTTCTGGTCAGGTGAATACAGGGTTATAAATACAAAATCAAATACGGGTAATGGAAGATTAGGTTTAATAATGAATAAAAAAAATAGGAGTGCGGGTAAGCTACTACAAACAGCATAGTGAACGTATTATAGTGGCCAAGATAGACACGAAGCCCATGCCTACTGCAGTAGTACAAGTTTATATGCCAACTAGCTCTGCAGATGACGAAGAAATTGAAGAAATGTATGATGAGATAAAAGAAATTATTCAGGTAGTGAAGGGAGACGAAAATTTAATAGTCATGGGTGACTGGAATTCGACAGTAGGAAAAGGGAGAGAAGGAAACATAGTAGGGGAATATGGATTGGGACTAAGTGATGAAAGAGGAAGCCGTCTGGTAGAATTTTGCACAGAGCATAACTTAATCATAGCTAACACATGGTTCAAGAATCATAAAAGAAGGTTGTATACATGGAAGAATCCTGGAGATAGTAAAAGATATCAGATAGATTATATAATGGTAAGACAGAGATTTAGGAACCAGGTTTTAAATTGTAGGACATTTCCAGGGGCAGATGTTGACTCTGACCACAATCTATTGGTTATGAACTGTAGATAAACTGAAGAAATTGCAAAAAGGTGGGAATTTAAGTAGATGGGACCTGGATAAACTGACTAAACCAGAGGTTGTACAGAGCTTCAGGAACAGCATAAGGGAACAATTGATAGGAATGGGAGAAATAAATACAGTAGAAGACGAATGGGTAGCTCTGAAGGATGAAGTAGTGTAGGCAGCACAGGGTCGAGTAGGTAAAAAGACGAGGGCTAGTAGAAATCCTTGGGTAACAGAAGAAATACTGAATTTAATACAGGGAGCGAAAGGCTATTTACAATTTGTACAGAAACCAGATGGCAGTTATAAGAGTCGAGGGGCATGAAAGGGAAGCAGTGGTTGGGAAGGGAGTGAGACAGGGTTGTAGCCTCTCCCAGATGTTATTCAATCTGTATATTGAGGAAGCAGTAAAGGAAACAAAAGAAAAATTTGGAGTAGGTATTAAAATCCAGGGAGAAGAAATAAAAACTTTGAGGTTTGACATTGTAATTCTGTCAGAGACAGCAAAGGACTTAGAAGAGCAGTTGAACGGAATGGACAGTGTCTTGAAAGGAGGATATAAGATGAACATCAACAAAAGTAAAACGAGGATAATGGAATGTAGTCGAATTAAGTCGGCAGATGCTGAGGGAATTAGATTAGGAAATGAGACACTTAAAGTGGTAAAGAAGTTTTGCCATTTGGGGAGCAAAATAAATTATGATGGTTGAAGTAGAGAGGATATAAAATGTAGACTGGCAATGGCAAGGAAAGCGTTTCTAAAGAAGAGAAACTTGCTAACTTCAAGTGTAGATTTAAGTATCAGGATGTCGTTTCTGAAAGTATTTGTATGGAGTGTTGCCATGTATGGAAGTGAAACATGGACAATAAATAGTTTGGACAAGAAGAGAATAGAAGCTTTCGAAATGTGATGCTACAGAAGAATGTTGAAGATTAGGTGGGTTGATCACGTAACTAATGAGGAGGTATTGAATAGGATTGTGGAGAAGGGAAGTTTGACTAGAAGAAGGGATCGGTTGGTAGGACATGTCCTGAGGCATCAAGGGATCACAATTTTAGCATTGGAGGGCAGTGTGGAGGGTAAAAATCGTAGAGGGAGACTAAGAGACGAATTCACTAAGCTGATTGAGAAGGATGTAGGTTGTAGTAGGTACTAGGCGATGAAGGAGCTTGCACAGGATAGATTAGTATGGAGAGCTGCATCAAACCAGTCTCAGGACTGAAGACCACAACAACAACAACAATTTAGAAATGAGAGATTAGTAGGTCCAATTGTTTTTATTCAGTACTAACTAATACAACTGAAGTTAAAAGACAATTCTCTTAACAATTAACACAGAAACAAATTACATATCCTCTCTTTTGTCAAACTAGTACTGAAAATAAATGGTGCAGTAACAAAAAAGTAAAAACAAAACTTTTTATATTTGTATATTATACACACAGTATCATAAAAAAAGGGAAAAGTAAAGTGAAACAATACACAAAATATACAAAGCAAATTACACAATTAAAAATACCAAATAAATTCATGTTTTAGTAACAAAAACAGAATACATAATATTTTTCCTTTATTTATTGTAAAGTGGAAAACACAGTAGCTTCTATTTACACTTTAAAGACAGTCTAAAAAAATTTGTTTAACGCAAAAAGTATACTCTACCTTAAATGACACATTGAAATTTACATAATTTCCAATCATTTAAAAAAGTAATAACAAGAACACCTTAAAATGTAAGCAATTCTACTCATCAAACTTACAAATTACAAGGACTTTTGAAAACGAATGCCAAAATGCTAGTAAGATTTCCTTCATACATTGATTTGTAGTATATATATATATATATATATATATATATATATATATATATATATATATATATATATATATATAACATGTTACAGCTACATATAATTTACATTTTTAATAGCATTTATTCACACACTTATATCAGAAATTGTTGGTAATGTCATTCATATTCTGCAACTGCCATCAGAGAAAATAAACCTAACAATGTAGTCATTAAAATACACACCACATAACTAATGAGGAGGTACTGAAGAGAATTGGGAGAAGAGAAATTTGTGGCACAACTTGACTAGAAGAATGGATTGGTTCGTAGGACATGTTCTCAAGGATCAAGGGATCGCCCATTTTAATATTGCAGGGCAGCGTGGAGAATATAAATCGTAGAGAAAGACCAAGATACACAAGCATAATCAGAGGGATGTACGTTGCTGTAGATACTGGGAGATGCTACTTGCACATGATAGAGTAGCATGAAGAGGTGCATCAAACCAGTCTCTGGACTGAAGACCAAAACTACAACAGTACGGATATTATGCAGCAACATCATGTTCCTATCTACCGTATTTACCCATAAATGGGCACCTGCAATAGGGGCGTTTATTTTTAAATCGTAAGTAGGTACATCGAGTAATATGGAATTTTTATTGAACAGAGGGAAAGAAATATTGTTTCTTGTTATACTGAATTGAATATTAGTAATAATTTCATCTATCATGTAGCCAGTGTTCATTTTGTGTATTTGATGATACGTTAGTGCAACTATCTAAAGAACTGATAGAGAAATATCAGAAAATAGTGTTTTTGCTCTCCTATCTAGGTGCAATACAAGCAAGTAATAGGGGTCCTGGAACACATGCTATGGACATGAACACATCTATTGCTTCACAAAATAACTGAAGTCTCTCTAAGCCATACCTTTTGGGATTGTTAATTTATGTTACATTAGCTTGGATTCTGCTTCCACAAAATTAATGCCTACAATTTAGATTAATTAGCCATTCAATTTGTGATTCCATTACTTCGGTTGAGTAGGCTGCCTGTACAGTGAGTGTATTCACAGAACTAGTATCCGTGACATTCTGACAAAGAAAATTACTTTCTAAAGAATTTTGTTTGGTTCATGTACTTCTGTCTTTGCAGTAAATATCGTGTTTAGTACATGTATCTTGCATTAAATGAGTGGATACCTATTAATTAAAAAAATGAAATACAATTTTTTGTAAAGCTGCAGGGTTTTAGGTCGTAGCAGACATTGTACCAACAAAAACGTTAATACTGTTGTGTGTATAACGTGAATCCAGGTATACATTGGGAATAATATTCACAATTCTTTTCCATTTCTATTGCAGATATTTCATACATATATTTTATTGTTTACTTCTCTACAGTATACACTTGTAACGAAAAAATTCGTAGATGCATAATATTTAAATAAGCAAGTTTAACTGGTGGTAGTATTGGTACACAATCGCAAGCTGTTGCACAATGCCCGTTTTCAGGAGTAGGGAAGAGGGTTGCTTTCAGTGTCAACTTTCGAAGGTGAACATATGTAGCCTTTTCAGTAGTTGCAGGGGCAACAGTCTGGATGATTGACTGATCTGGCCTTGTAACACTAACCAAAACGGCCTTGCTGTTGTGGTACTGCGAACGGCTGAAAGCAAGGGGAAACTACAGCCATAATTTTTCCCGAGAGCATGCAGCTTTACTGTATGATTAAATGATGATGGCGTCCTCTTGGGTAAAATATTCCGGAGGTAAAATAGTCCCCCATTCGGATCTCCGGGCGGGGACTACTCAAGCGGACGTTATTATCAGGAGAAAGAAAACTGTCATTCTACGGATCGGAGCATGGAATGTCAGATCCATTAATCGGGCAGGTAGGTTAGAAAATTTAAAAAGGGAAATGGATAGGTTAAAGTTAGATATAGTGGGAATTAGTGAAGTTCGATGGCAGGAGGAACAAGACTTCTGGTCAGGTGAATACAGGGTTATAAATACAAAATCAAATACGGGTAATGGAAGAGTAGGTTTAATAATGAATAAAAAAAAATAGGAGTTCGGGTAAGCTACTACAAACAGCATAGTGAACGTATTATAGTGGCCAAGATAGACATGAAGCCCATGCCTACTGCAGTAGTACAAGTTTATATGCCAACTAGCTCTGCAGATGACGAAGAAATTGAAGAAATGTATGATGAGATAAAAGAAATTATTCAGGTAGTGAAGGGAGACGAAAATTTAATAGTCATGGGTGACTGGAATTCGACAGTAGGAAAAGGGAGAGAAGGAAACATAGTAGGGGAATATGGATGGACTAAGAAATGAAAGAGGAAGCCGTCTGGTAGAATTTTGCACAGAGCATAACTTAATCGTAGCTAACACGTGGTTCAAGAATCATAAAAGAAGGTTGTATACATGGAAGAATCCTGGAGATACTAAAAGATATCAGATAGATTATATAATGGTAAGACAGAGATTTAGGAACCAGGTTTTAAATTGTAGGACATTTCCAGGGGCAGATGTTGACTCTGACCACAATCTATTGGTTATGAACTGTAGATAAACTGAAGAAATTGCAAAAAGGTGGGAATTTAAGTAGATGGGACCTGGATAAACTGACTAAACCAGAGGTTGTACAGAGCTTCAGGGACAGCATAAGGGAACAATTGATAGGAATGGGAGAAAGAAATACAGTAGAAGACGAATGGGTAGCTCTGAAGGATGAAGTAGTGTAGGCAGCACAGGGTCAAGTAGGTAAAAAGACGAGGGCTAGTAGAAATCCTTGGGTAACAGAAGAAATATTGTATTTAATTGATGAAAGGAGAAAATAATGAAATGCAGTAAATGAAGCAGGCAAAAAGGAATACAAACGTCTCAAAAATGAGATCGACAGGAAGTGCAAAATGGCCAAGCAGGCATGGCTAGAGGACAAATGTAAGGTTGTAGAGGCTTATCTCACGAG
Organism: Schistocerca cancellata; assembly: GCF_023864275.1. Classification (NCBI taxonomy): domain Eukaryota; kingdom Metazoa; phylum Arthropoda; class Insecta; order Orthoptera; family Acrididae; genus Schistocerca; species Schistocerca cancellata. The sequence goes on from NC_064630.1 coordinate 460,625,707, forward strand.
GGGTAAGATAGATACAGCCTACAGGAAAATTAAAGAGACCTTTGGAGAAAAGAGAGCCATTTGTGTGAATATCAAGAGCTCAGATGGAAACCCAGTTCTAAGCAAATAGGGGAAAGCAGAAAAGTGGAAGGAGTATATAGAGGGTCTATACAAGGACGATGTACTTGAGGACAATATTATGGAAATGGAAGAGGATGTAGATGAAGATGAAATGGGAGATATGATACTGCATGAAGAGTTTGACAGAACATTCCATTAGAACTACTGACGGCCTTGAGAGAACAAGTCCTGACAAAACTCTACCATCTGGTGAGCACGATGTATGAAACAGGCGAAATACCCACAGACTTCGAGAAGAATATAATAATTCCAATCCCAAAGAAAGCAGGTGTTGACAGATGTGAAAATTACCGAACTATCAGTTTAATAAGCCACAGCTGCAAAATGCTAACGCAAATTATTTACAGACGAATGGAAAAACTGGTAGAAGCCGACCTCGGTGAAGATCAGTTTGGATTTCGTAGAAATGTTGGAACACATGAGGCAATACTGACCTTACGACATATCTTAGAAGAAAGAATAAGGAAAGGCAAATCTACATTTCTAGCATTTGTAGACTTAGAGAAAGCTTTTGACCATGTCGACTGGAATACTCTCTTTCAAATTCTAAAGGTGGCAGGGGTAAAATACAGAGAGCGATAGGCTATTTACAATTTGTACAGAAACCAGATGGCAGTTATAAGAGTCGAGGGGCATGAAAGGGAAGCAGTGGTTGGGAAGGGAGTGAGACAGGGTTGTAGCCTCTCCCAGATGTTATTCAATCTGTATATTGAGGAAGCAGTAAAGGAAACAAAAGAAAAATTTGGAGTAGGTATTAAAATCCAGGGAGAAGAAATAAAACTTTGAGGTTCGCCGATGACATTGTAATTCTGTCAGAGACAGCAAAGGACTTAGAAGAGCAGTTGAACGGAATGGACAGTGTCTTGAAATGAGGATATCAGATGAACATCAACAAAAGTAAAACGACGATAATGGAATGTAGTCGAATTAAGTCGGGTGATGCTGAGGGATTTAGATTAGGAAATGAGACACTTAAAGTAGTAAAGAAGTTTTGCTATTTGGGGAGCAAAATAAATGATGATGGTTGAAGTAGGGAGGATATAAAATGTAGACTGGCAATGGCAAGGGAAGCGTTTCTAAAGAAGGGAAACTTGCTAACTTCAAGTGTAGATTTAAGTATCAGGATGTCGTTTCTGAAAGTATTTGTATGGAGTGTTGCCATGTATGGAAGTGAAACATGGACAATAAATAGTTTGGACAAGAAGAGAATAGAAGCTTTCGAAATGTGATGCTACAGAAGAATGTTGAAGATTAGGTATGTTGATCACGTAACTAATGAGGAGGTATTGAATAGGATTGTGGAGAAGGGAAGTTTGACTAGAAGAAGGGATCGGTTGGTAGGACATGTCCTGAGGCATCAAGAGATCACAAATTTAGCATTGGAGGGCAGTGTGGAGGGTAAAAATCGTAGAGGGAGACTAAGAGATGAATTCACTAAGCTGATTGAGAAGGATGTAGGTTGCAGTAGGTACTGTGCGATGAAGGAGCTTGCACAGGATAGATTAGTATGGAGAGCTGCATCAAACTAGTCTCAGGACTGAAGACCACAACAACAACAACAATTTAGAAATGAGAGATTAGTAGGTCCAACTGTTTTTATTCAGTACTAACTAATACAACTGAAATTTAAAAAAAATTCCCTTAACAATTAACACAGAAACAAATTACATATCCTCTCTTTTGTCAAACTAGTACTGAAAATAAATGGTGCAGCAACAAAAAAGTAAAAACAAAACTTTTTATATTTGTATATTACACACACAGTATCATAAAAAAGGGAAAAGTAAAGTGAAACAATACACAAAATATACAAAGCAAATTACACAAATAAAAAATACCAAATAAATTCATGTTTTAGTAACAAAAACCGAATACATAATATTTTTCCTTTATTTATTGTAAAGTGGAAAACACAGTAGCTTTTATTTACACTTTAAAGACTGTCTAAAAAAAATTTGTTTAATGCAAAAAGTATACTCTACCTTAATTGACACATTGAAATTTACATAATTTCCCATCATTTAAGAAAGTAATAACAACAACACCTTAAAATGTAAGCAATTCTACTCATCAAACTTACAAATTACAAGGACTTTTGAAAACGAATGCCAACATGCTAGTAAGATTACCTCCATACATTGATTTGTAGTGTATATATATATATATATATATATATATATATATATATATATAACATATTACAGCTACATATAATTTACATTTTTAATAGCATTTATTCACACACTTATATCAGAAATTGTTGGTAATGTCATTCATATTCTGCAACTGCCATCAGAGTAAATAAACCTAACAATGTAGTCATTAAAATACACACCACATAACTAATGAGGAGGTATTGAAGAGAATTGGGAGAAGAGAAATTTGTGGCACAACTTGACTAGAAGAATGGATTGCTGGAAGGACATGTTTTCAAGGATCAAGGGATCGCCCATTTTAATATTGCAGGGCAGCGTGGAGAATATAAATCGTAGAGAAAGACCAAGATACACAAGCATATTCAGAAGGATGTACGTTGCTGTAGATACTGGGAGATAAAGAAGCTTGCACATGATAGAGTAGCTTGAAGAGGTGCATCAAACCAGTCTCTGGACTGAAGACCACAACTACAACAGTACGGATATTATGCAGCAACATCATGTTCCTATCTACCGTATTTGCCCATAAATGGGCACCTGCAATAGGGGCGTTTATTTTTAAATCGTAAGTAGGTACATCGAGTAATATGGAATTTTTATTGAACAGAGGGAAAGAAATATTGTTTCGTGTTATACTGAACCGAATATTAGTTATAATTTCATCTATCATGTAGCCAGTGTTCATTTTGTGTATTTGATGATACGTTAGTGCAACTAACTAAAGAACTGATAGAGAAGTATCAGAAAATAGTGTTGTTGCTCTCCTATCTAGGTGCAATATAAGCAAGTAATAGGGGTCCTGGAACACATGCTATGGACATGAACACATCTATTGCTTCATAAAATAACTGAAGTCTCTCTAAGCCATACCTTTTGGGATTGTTAATTTATGTTACATTAGCTTGGATTCTGCTTCCACAAAATTAATGCCTACAATTTAGATTAATTAGCCATTCAATTTGTGATTCAGCTACTTCTGTTGAGTAGGCTGCCTGTACAGTGAGTGAATTCACAGAACTAGTATCCGTGACATTCTGACAAAGAAAATTACTTTCTAATGAATTTTGTTTGGTTCATGTACTTCTGTCTTTGCAGTAAATATCGTGTTTAGTACATGTATCTTGCATTAAATGAGTGGATACCTACTAATTAAAAAAATGAAATACAATTTTTTGTAAAGCTGCAGGGTTTTAGGTCGTAGCAGACATTGTACCAACAAAAACGTTAATACTGTTGTGCGTATAACGTGAATCCAGGTATACATTGGGAATAATATTCACAATTCTTTTCCATTTCTATTGCGGATATTTCATACATATATTTTATTGTTTACTTCTCCACAGTATACACTTGTAACGAAAAAATGCGTAGATGCATAATATTTAAATAAGCAAGTTTAACTGGTGGTAGTATTGGTACACAATTGAAAACTGTTGCACAATGCCCGTTTTCAGGAGTAGGGAAGAGGGTTGCTTTCAGTGTCAACTTTCGAAGGTGAACATATGTAGCCTTTACAGTAGTTGCAGGGGCAACAGTGTGGATGATTGACTGATCTGGCCTTGTAACACTATCCAATACGGCCTTGCTGTTGTGGTACTGCGAACGGCTGAAAGCAAGGGGAAACTACAGCCATAATTTTTCCCGAGAGCATGCAGCTTTCCTGTATGATTAAATGATGATGGCATCCTCTTGGGTAAAATATTCCGGAGGTAAAATAGTACCCCGTTCGGATCTCCGGGCGGGGACTACTCAAGCGGACGTCATTATCAGGAGAAAGAAAACTGTCATTCTACGGATCGGAGCATTGAATGTCAGATCCATTAATCGGGCAGGTAGGTTAGAAAATTTAAAAAAGGGAAATGGATAGGTTAAAGTTAGATATAGTTGGAATTAGTGAAGTTTGATGGCAGGAGGAACAAGACTTCTGGTCAGATGAATACAGGGTTATAAATACAAATTCAAATACGGGTAATGCAAGAGTAGGTTTAATAATGAATAAAAAAAATAGGAGTGGGGGTAAGCTACTACAAACAGCATAGTGAACGTATTATAGTGGCCAAGATAGACATGAAGCCAATGCCTACTGCAGTAGTACAAGTTTATATGCCAACTAGCTCTGCAGATGACGAAGAAATTGAAGAAATGTATGATGAGATAAAAGAAATTATTCAGGTAGTGAAGGGAGACGAAAATTTAATAGTCATGGGTGACTGGAATTCGACAGTAGGAAAAGGGAGAGAAGGAAACATAGTAGGGGAATATGGATGGACTAAGAAATGAAAGAGGAAGCCGTCTGGTAGAATTTTGCACAGAGCATAACTTAATCGTAGCTAACACGTGGTTCAAGAATCATAAAAGAAGGTTGTATACTTGGAAGAATCCTGGAGATACTAAAAGATATCAGATAGATTATATAATGGTAAGACAGAGATTTAGGAACCAGGTTTTAAATTGTAGGACATTTCCAGGGGCAGATGTTGACTCTGACCACAATCTATTGGTTATGAACTGTAGATAAACTGAAGAAATTGCAAAAAGGTGGGAATTTAAGTAGATGGGACCTGGATAAACTGACTAAACCAGACGTCGAAGAGCAGTTGAACGGAATGGACAGTGTTTTGAAAGGAGGATATAAGATGAACATCAACAAAATTAAAACGAGGATAGTGGAATGTAGTCGAATTAAGTCGGGTGATGCTGAGGGAATTAGATTAGGAAATGAGACACTTAAAGTAGTAAAGAAGTTTTGCCATTTGGGGAGCAAAATAAATTATGATGGTTGAAGTAGAGAGGATCTAAAATGTAGACTGGCAATGACAAGGAAAGCGTTTCTAAAGAAGGGAAACTTGCTAACTTCAAGTGTAGATTTAAGTATCAGGATGTCGTTTCTGAAAGTATTTGTATGGAGTGTAGCCATGTATGCAAGTGAAACATGGACAATAAATAGTTTGGACAAGAAGAGAATAGAAGCTTTCGAAATGTGATGCTACAGAAGAATGTTGAAGATTAGGTGGGTTGATCACGTAACTAATGAGGAGGTATTGAATAGGATTGTGGAGAAGGGAAGTTTGACTAGAAGAAGGGATCGGTTGGTAGGACATGTCCTGAGGCATCAAGAGATCACAAATTTAGCATTGGAGGGCAGTGAGGAGGGTAAAAATCGTAGAGGGAGACTAAGAGACGAATTCACTAAGCTGATTGAGAAGGATGAAGGTTGCAGTAGGTACTGGGCGATGAAGGAGCTTGCACAGGTTAGATTAGTATGGAGAGCTGCATCAAACCAGTCTCAGGACTGAAGACCACAACAACAACAACAATTTAGAAATGAGAGATTAGTAGGTCCAACTGTTTTTATTCAGTACTAACTAATACAACTGAAGTTAAAAAACAATTCCCTTAACAATTAACACAGAAACAAATTACTTATCCTCTCTTTTGTCGAACTAGTACTGAAAATAAATGGTGTAGTAACAAAAAAGTAAAAACAAAACTTTTTATATTTGTATATTATACACACAGTATCATAAAATAAGGGAAAAGTAAAGTGAAACAATACACAAAATATACAAAGCAAATTACACAATTAAAAATACCAAACAAATTCATGTTTTAGTAACAAAAACAGAATACATAATATTTTTCCTTTATTTATTGTAAAGTGGAAAACACAGTAGCTTTTATTTACACTTTAAAGACAGTCTAAAAAAATTTGTTTAACGCAAAAAGTATACTCTACCTTAAATGACACATTGAAATTTACATAATTTCCCATCATTTAAAAAAGTAATAACAAGAACACCTTAAAATGTAAGCAATTCTACTCATCAAACTTACAAATTACAAGGACTTTTGAAAACGAATGCCAACATGCTAGTAAGATTACCTTCATACATTGATTTGTAGTGTATATATATATATATATATATATATATATATATATATATATATATATATATATATATATAACATATTACAGCTACATATAATTTACATTTTTAATAGCATTTATTCACACACTTATATCAGAAATTGTTGGTAATGTCATTCATATTCTGCAACTGCCATCAGAGAAAATAAACCTAACAATGTAGTCATTAAAATACAACTGCAACATACTATACTGATTCAATATTTTAATAAGTTTCTGCTGTAATTTAGTCTCCTCTTTGCTTCTTGTGTAATGAAGCAAAGCCAAATGCTTTTTCCTGAGACTTTTAAACACTTAAAATCATTGTTATACCTTTGGATTCCATGGTTACATAGTGTGATATTATTTGATCCTTCATATTGCATCATGTTGGTAGAATTATATTGTTAGACTTTTCTTGATTTTCTCAACTAATTAGTCATCTGCTGACATTTCACATGTAAGGAGATGCTCTCTGATTTATTGCAAATTCTGTAGATTCCTGACAACGGCGATTCTAACCATGTCACAATATTCTGTTAGTAATGTAAAGTGTGTATGATGCTGTGGAATAATAGGAGAATGGGGTTGTTTACAGTATTTAAGGCAAGTAAAGATATACTGAATATCTCTCTCTTTGAGAGAACGTTTGCAGTTGCAATACGATGAAGGTAATTTTTTTTAGCATCTGTTAGATTGCTAGCCATGGTCACATTTTTTGAATTATTGTCATCTGGCAGGCACGCTATTGCCATAGCGGAATTCTTCTCTCGCTATCAACACTATTATCATTTGTTACATCTCATACAGACTGTGAAATAACCATATTCCTCATTGCCCTTCTAGCTTCTAATGGAGCAGTTATAGCACCTGCTTTTGTTCACACTTGGGAAAATAATTTTTTCCGAAACATCCTATGTTAACCTTCCTGTCGTGAGAAATTTGAATCTCTGTTCAAACACATCCCTTACAACGTTCATTATGCTGGACTTTATAACTCCTGTCTGAAGACGGTTCCATCCTATCCAAATTCTTTGTCTTGGAAAACTTGAACAAAAGTTGTGGGAATTCAAATTTCTTTTCATTATTCTTCACTGCTGTTGACTTTTTCAAGTATCTAGCAGACATGATGATAAACCACTCATGCACTAACCTAGTCCAACAAGCAATAGAGAGAGCGTCTCTACTTATTTGTTCTAAACTGACAACTTTATCTAGACTTGCAGCAGTTTTAAAGGAAAACAGCTGCACAGCTGTTGCTACAATCATGGTGGCGAGATAAGTTGGAAAAAAATGCATTTTATTTCAATGACAAAGTGATCTCAAACATACTTGAGACATACCCAAAGCTCTTTAATGCATCCTGACGTCACAATTTGTGTAGGAAGATTTTCTGCCTCAGGCTCGTTCTGGTATAAAATTGTAATACGAGAAAGAAACGCGGATCGTACGTTTTTTTTTTTTTTTAATAAGAACTCCTCAGTGTCTTGTTAGTGCTCCCCACGTCCGACAATGCAGCTCTCACATTAAGACTAACGCTTTTAACAGTAGTAAATGCGTTTGTAATGGGCTGTTTCATCTCTTGACCATTAACGGATCGACTTGTAATTTCATGGGAAATAACTTGCTTCCACGAGTTTATAAGGCCTGCTAACAAAACAACTATACAATGGTTTCCAATTCTAGCTTTGGAGCCCAGGGTACCACTTCCAGTAAATGGATTACTTACAGGGTCCGATGCCATATCTGCAGACAGCTCCTTTTCGCCCATAAACATGCAGCATTGTCTATCATTGAAATCCATTTACGTCTACTTTTGTTTTCAGCAGTGCTACTAAGGATTCTATAACACCCTAATTTAAATATATCCCACTTATTCTCGTACTGAGTGTACTGTAGTGTGCTATGGGGTAGCCAATCGACATTAGAAAATTATATCCATGCTTACCTAGAGCTAAATATAGCGTCAGACCTTTAATAGTTCTCTCATTTGACCATTCTGATGTTGAATGTCTCTCAGTTTTTGCTATTTCAATCTGCTATGCTTTTATTTTGTACTTCCAACACATTTCTAAGGAAGCATTCTCCTTTTACAGTGTCGTAATTTCCTCATGTAAGGTGGCAATGGTAGTGGTTCAAATGGCTCTGAGCACTATGGGACTTAACTTCTGAGGTCATCAGTCCCGTAGAACTTAGAACTACTTAAACCTAACTAACCTAAGGACATCACACACATCCATGCCCGAGGGAGTATTCGAACCTGTGACCGTAGCAGTCGCGCGGTTCCGGACTGCAGCGCCTAGAACTGCTCGGCCACGGCGGCCTGCGGGCAATGGTAGTTTCATCAACAACACCCTGAAAGCAAATGAGTATGAATTAATATATTATTCTGTATGAAAATGGACATCAGCTACTAAAATGTAACGAATAAGTCAGAAATCTGGAATGAAATGGATTCATTCTATGCAACTTATTGTAACAGGCAATTATTGTATGTGCATGCGACTGTTCTGAAATGTAAAAGTGAGCTCAGATAGTGGTGCATGCAGCACCACCATTTTCCATCATCTCTATATCCTGAAAGTAAAATCAAAGTTTAGAATATTTGGTAACTTAAGAAATTCTCTTCCTCAAATTGTCAAGAATTAACTCTCTGGGTGATTTTGCATGATTGTGAAAAAGTCTATCTTTCTTAGGGTGTCCCACACCCTTCTCCCCCTTTCTGGTTAGAGGCTTTGAAGGATAGGATGTATCAAATATAGTTGGCACAGCTGTCAGATTAGCTTTTTTTTTCAATTATCAGCTGTATGGTTCTCAAACTATAACTCTTCAAAATGAGCCTGAAACCAATGTTTATAATATTGTTTTGAAACACAAGTTACAAAATGTTACAGCATGCAATTTTTGGAGAAACTATTTCTAAGTGTAACAATTCTGTGAAATACACAGCATTATAAGTAATTTTACTGTTAGGATTAGAGGTTTAAAAATCTAAATTATACATATGTCGTACGATCAAACCAACGAAGCAACAAAAATTGTATTTTAGTAGCCAAAAACTGAAAATTGTAGCTAGAATTGTCACATGAAGTTTAAAATTACACTAAGCTTATCGCGATTCCTAGTGTCTTTAACAGTAGACTGTATTTAGAACACCACAGTACATTTATTTTTAGTAAAATGATTTTTATTAATGATTACAGTGTGACTCCTGTACCACCAGATACAGTTTTTTCCAAATGACATTTGTACAGGTCTAAAACATTATATGAGACAACCTTCTTTTAGACACTTTTTTTGCTTTTCTTACAAATTTCTTTTAGTAGTTCTTCAGTTGTCCTGTTTTACAGGTTTCACAACTATTTTGGACAACATTTTTAGCGAAGTTTCTGTTAACAGCACATTAGCTACAAAGAAATTATTAGCTACCAAGAAATCATTATTCTCACATGTTCATCCAGAAAGCGAGCAGGGTCTTAACTGAGTATCAAAGTGCAATATTAATATTCCACAACAGTGGCAATATTGAAAATGTAATCCTGTGGACTAAATGCCTACTCATATCCCCTTCTCATAGTGTGTCTCTCACAACAGTGAAAACAGAAAGGTCGTATCACCATGAAGCTCATAGAACTGTATTGAGTATGAACTCAACCACAGAAGTATGTTCATATAGACATGAAATTTTATGGGTTTTTTTTCGTTAGATTAAATTAGTTCTTGCCTTGCAGGGAGATCTGAGTAACGGCCTTCCACTCTAAACACCAACTGTAAATTTTGTGTATCTCGAATTCACCCTGTTACTTATTGTTTCTTTCATTAACTCAAAATTAAGACAAATTTTGTTGCTTGTTGAGTTGTGCTCAAAACTTTATTCTTTGAAGGTTATGATACTTGTGCAGGTTCCCACACAATACAATTCTCCTATAAAAAAAGCTTAGTTATCATACATTCGTATAAGAAATGAGGTTCAGTATTATTCAGTTCATGTATGTGAGCTTATGATAAAAACCTATAAATATCACAATAATTATTCCTCCACATTCCGCTAATTGCGCAAATATCTCAATAGTCCAAAAATTTTGAGACGAACTGCTTAGGATGTTTTAGATTGGAGGAAGAAATGCAATTTATAGAACTGGTTTCATGTTTACAACTACTTTTATTATCATAATACTTATAGTACATAACTGAGCGCCAGGTGTTCGTTCCCATCTTTCTGTGTGGCAGTTTAGAGTCCATCTTAATCTCATTTCAGGGTTATTCCGAAATCGAAACATGAGAAAACCATTTTTGGTTAGTGCAGTTCACAGCCGAGCAGCCGCCTATACTAATGACGAATTCTTCAGTATATTTAAGCAGAAATCTCCACTCGCAACGCAACTGGTTTGTAAATACCAATGAACATGCTCCACTCTGGGGAAGGCATGGCGGACGGTTCAGCAACGTTATGGGAGCATTAGGTTTGTCACATGATGCTAAGCGACCAGATACATAATCCTTTAATGTTGTATTTTCGTAAACTTTCTGAATGGAAGAGTAGGGCCTGTGAATTCTGACGTTTTAGCACGTTATTTTTCAACTTCTTGAAATGTGGCGAGAAGGGTCAGCAGTACGCTTTAGGTGTTGAGTCGACAATAGCGGAAATACAGGAGATTCGCCTCCCGGAACTCCCACGGGAGTGGGCAAGCGAGTAAGCCGCTTTGGGTGTATGCTAAGACAGAATACCTCAAAGGCCCTTTCATAACAGTGCGAGCGATCGTGAATTCCCAGGAGAACCGTGCAAACTTAGCAGGTTTTCCTAGAACCGGATGGAGATCAAAACGGTTAGTTCGAGATATAGTTGCAACCGTTGGAGCAACACGAATGCGATCGACGCAGGAATTCTCCCAGTTCCCGTTGTTTGTGACTGGGTGAGGCCAATTGACTGATCAGAGGAAATTCTTCTCACTTCCTGCAAAGGATTTAATAACCGTCTCCACAGAGATCAGCGCGTGCATGAGCGTAGCTTTTTGTGTTGAGCCGTAGCATTCTCTTAGAAGAAAAGAAGTACCTGTACTAGATTCCTGCCAGCCTTTTAAAGCAACGGCACATTGCAACCTAGTGAAAATTTAGTGCATCTTAGTGTAATTTAGTTCCCCTGAAAAGTTTTGTATGTACAAAGGCAAGAAATGCGATCTCACAATCCTTTGTTAACTTCACTTCCAAAATCAATAAATTTTCTCTCTTCCATGTAAAGATCCGATCACAAGAGTGATAACTGGGGTTCACATATTATGCTCATTACTACAAATGATATGCACACTTTAACTTGTCTGCCTTTAGAGAGGAGGTAGCATAGGCTTCTGCCTACGTTGTTATTCTTCAGGTCTTCAGACTGAAGACTGGTTTGATGCAACTCCCCATGCTACTCTATCTTGTGCAAGCCTCTTCATCTCCGAGTAACTACAGCAAATAATGTCTTTCTGAATCTTCTTGCTGCATTCATCTCTTGATCTCCATCTACGATATTTATCGCCCTCCCCCCCAAATCGCTTCCCTGCAGTGCTAACATTACTAAACTGGTCATCCTCTGACGTCTCTGTGTCCTGATAACCGATAACTTCTTCTAGTTAGGTTGTGCCACAAGTTTCTCTTCTCCCCGGTTCTGTTCAGTACCTCCTCATTAGTTTTGTGATTCATCCATTTAATTTTCAGCATTCTTCGATAGCACCACATAGTGAAAACTTCCATTCTCTTCTTGTCTAAACTCTTTATTGTCTTCGTTTCACTTCCATACATAGCTATTCTCTATACAAACACTTTCAATAAAGATTTCCTAACACTTAAATCGATACTCGATGTTCACAATTTTCTCTTCTTCAGAAACGCTTTCCTTGACATTGCCAGTCTACATTTTATATCCCCTCTACTTCGACCATCATTAGTTATTTTGCTGCCAAAATACAAAAACTCCTCATTTGCTAATCTAATTCCCTCAGTATCACCTGATTTAATTCGACTACATTCCATTATCCTCGTTTTGCTATTTTTGATGTTCATCTTAAGACAATGACCATTCCATTAAACAGCTCTTCCGAATCTACTGCTGTCTCTGACAGAACTACAGTGTCAATGGAAAACCTTAGAGTAGTTGTTTGTTCTTCCTGGCCTTGAATTCCTACTCCAAAATTTTCCTTTGTTTCCTTCACTGCTTGTTCAATACACAGATTGAATTACATCGGGGATAGGCTACAACCCTGTCTCACTCCCATCTCAGCCACTGCTTCCCTTTCATGCTCCTCGACTCGTAACTATCGCCTGGTTTCTGTGCAGATCGTAAATATCCTTTCGCTCCCTGTATTTAGCCCCCGCCACCTTTAGAATCTGGAGGAGAATATTGCAGTCAACATTTTCAATAGTTTTCTCTAAGTCTACAAATGCCATAAACGTAGGTTTGCCCTTTCTTGACCTTTCTTCTAAGATCAGTCATGGAATCATTATTGCCTCACATGTTCCTACGTTACTCCGGAATCCAAAGTGATCTTGCCCGAGGTCAGCTTCTACCAATTTCTCCATTCTTCTGTACAGAAGTCGAGTTACCTTTTTGCAATCGTTACTTATAAAACTAATAGTTCAATAATATTCACACCTGACAGCACCTGATTTCTTTGGAATTATTACATTCTTCTTGAAGTCTTGCCTGTGCCATACATCTTGCTCACCAGATGGAAAAGTTCTGTCATGGCTGTCTCTCCCAAGGCTATCAGTAGTTCTAACAGAATGTTGTGTACTCCGGGAGCCTTGTTTAGAAGGTCTATCAGTGTGCTGTCAAATTCTTCAAGCAGTATCGTATCTCGCATCTTACATTCATCTACGTCGTCTTCCATTTCCGTAATATTGCCCTCAAGTACATCTCCATTGTACAGCAGCTCTATGTACTCCTTCCACCTTTATGCTTTTCCTTCTTTGCTTAGGATTGATTTTTCATCTGAGCTCTTGATATTCATGCAGGTAAGTCTGTTTTCTCCAAAGAGCTCTTTAATTTTCCTGCAGGCGGCATCTGTCTTCCCCATAGTGAGATAGGCTTCTAAATCCTTACTTTTATCCTCTAGCTAGTTCTGCTTAGCTACTTTCATTTCCTGTCAAGCTCATTTTTTAGACGTTTCTATTCCATTACGCCTACTTCACGTAATGAGTTTTTATATTTTCTCCTTTCATCAACTAAGTTCAAAATCTCTTGTATTTCCCAAGGAATTTACTGGCCCTCGTCTTATTACGTCATTGATCCTCTGCTGTCTTCACTGTTTAACCTCTGAAAGCTACCCATTCTTCATCTACTGTATTCCTTTCCCCTATTCTTGTCTATCATTCCCTGATCCTCCCTCTGAAACTCCCTACCACCTCAGGTTCTTTCACTTTTTCGAGGTCCCATCTCCTTAAATTCCCATCTACCGTTCATAACTAATAAATTGTGGTTAGAGTCTACTTCTGCCCCTGGAAATGTCTTACAATTTAAAATCTTATTCCGAAATCTCTCTCTTACTATTATATAATCAGTCTGAAACTTTCCGGTGTCTCCAGGTCTCTTCCACGTATACAACCTTCTTTCTCGGTTCTTAACCAAGTGTTAGCTATGATTAAATTATACTCTGTGCATAATTCTACCACGTGGCTTCCTCTTGCGTCCCTTTTCCCCAGGCCGTATTCACCTAGTATGTTTCCTTCTCTTCCTTTTCCTGCTTTCTAATTCCAGTCCCCTATGACTATTAAAATTTTGTCTCACTTAAATATCCGAATAATCTTTTACGTCATCATACATTTCTTCAATCTGTACATCGTCTGTGGAGCTAGTTGGCATATAAACTTGTACTATTGTGGTGGGTGTGGGCTTCGTATCTATCTTGGCTGCATTTGCTGTTCATAGTAGCTTATCCGCGTTCCTATTTTTCTTATTCATTACTAAACCTACTCCTATATCACCTCAATTTGATATTGTATTTGTAGCCCTTTATTCACCCACCGAGCGGGGTGGCGCAGTGGTCAGACACTGGACTCGCATTCGGGAGGACGACGGTTCAATCCCGCGTCCGGCCATCCTGATTTAGGTTTTCCGTGATTTCCCTAAGTCACTCCAGGCAAATGCCGGGATGGTTCCTCTGAAAGGGTTCGGCCGACTTCCTTCCCAATCCTTCCCTAATCCGATGAGACCGATGACCACGCTGTCTGGTCTCCTTCCCCAACCCAACCAACAAAACAACCTTTATTCACCTGAGCAAAAGTCCTGTTACCTGAAGTCCTATCTCTCTTGCCACCGAATTTCACTAATTCCCAATATACCTAGCTTTAATCTATCCATTTCCCTATCTAAATTATCTAACCTAACTGTCTCATTAAGCGATCTGACATTCCACGGTCTGATCCGTAAAACGCCAGTTTTGTTTCTCCTGATAACGACATCCTCTTAAGTAGTGTCCGCCCGGAGATCCGAGTGGGGGACTGTTTTTACTTCTGGAATACTTTACCCAAAAGGATGCCATCGCCATTTAACCATACAGTGGCTGGCCGGAGTGGCCGAGCGCTTCTAGGCGCTACAGTCTGGAGCTGAGCGACCGCTCTGGTCGCAGGTCCGAATCCTGCCTCGGGCATGGATGTGTGATGTCCTTAGGTTAGTTAGGTTTATTAGTTCTAAGCGACTGATGACCTCAGAACTTAAGTCGCATAGTGCTCAGAGCCATTTGAACCAGTTTATTAGCCATACAGTAGAGCTTGCATGCCCTTGGGAAAAATTATGGCTGTAGTTCCCCCTGCTTTCAGCCGTTCGCAGTACCAGCATAGCAAAGCCGTTATGGTTGATGTTGCAAGCCCAGATCAGTTAATCATCCAGGCCGTTGCCCTTGCAACTACTGAACAGGCTGCTATTCCTCTTCAGGAATAACACTTTTGGCTGGCCTCTCAATAGAACCCCTCCTTTGTGGTTGCACCTACAGTATGGTGGCTATTTGTATCGCTGAGGCACGGAAGCCTCCGCACTCCGCACCAACGGCAAAGACGATGGTTCAGGGCGTGAGGAGGGTGGGAGGGGGTGGGGGTGGGGAGGAGGGAAGATTTAGGAATATGCAGGCTTCTGTTATTGAAATTAAGCTGCGTACTAGATTCATAACCAGTGGATACATCTACATCTACATCTACATGATTACTCTGCAATTCACATTTAAGTGCTTGGCAGAGGGTTCATCGAACCACAGTCATACTATCTCCCTACCATTCCACTCCCGAACAGCGCGCGGGAAAAACGAACACCTAAACCTTTCTGTACGAGCTCTGATTTCTCTTATTTTATTTTGATGATCATTCCTACCTATGTAGGTTTGGCTCAACAAAATATTTTCGCATTCGGAAGAGAAAGTTGGTGACTGAAATTTCGTAAATAGACCTCGCCGCGACGAAAAACGTCTTTGCTTTAATGACTTCCATCCCAACTTGCGTATCATATCTGCCACACTCTCTCCCCTATTACGTGATAATACAAAACGAGCTGCCCTTTTTTGCACCCTTTCGATGTTCTCCGTCAATCCCACCTGGTAAGGATCCCACACCGCGCAGAAATATTCTAACAGAGGACGAACGAGTGTAGTGTAACCTGTCTCTTTAGTGGACTTGTTGCATATTCTAAGTGTCCTGCCAATACAATGTAGTCACTTCCTACCAACAAAAGCAACAGTTCTTCAAGTTAGATAATTTCTAGCATTTGTGATGCTTGGCCATTTACTACATTGCAGTTAACATCGGTACTAATTATCTGCAGTGAATTGTCAATCAGCAACAAAATTTGTGTTTAAAAATAAATGAGACAAGCTTATCAAATGCTTATAATCAATATATGTAGAAGACACCACGATGCTGATGAAGAAAGTGGCGTCAGAGATAATTACGAACTTCTTCAGTTAACATTATGTACCACTGCTTCTCCAAGAGGTGCCGATCACAAGTGGAAGCAGAAACGTTTGACTCAATTTATTTAATCACACTCGATGTTTTTGGAAAGCAATTGTCGTTCAGTATTTAAATAGTGAAACGCTGCACCATTTGTGTGGCTTTCTTTTTTTTTTTTGTGCTTAACATGACGGTTTGCAAGAATTTCTCATCGTCAGGATGATATATTTACATTACTATTTTGTGTTTTGTGCTGCCTGTCTTGTACTGTAGTCCTATTTTTGAGGTTATAAAATACTGTGCATCGTCTATTATGCAGATAATCACACACACACACGTATATTATTACTGATACTGTTTGTGAAATTTCACACTGTGTGTGCCTTTCTCTGCATAATGTAGGAGGCACAGTACGGTACCTTAAAATCTCAAAAAGACGACGCAGTACGGTGCAAGAGAGGCACAATACACACACAGACGGCACAAATAATACATATGTAAATATTTCCGATTGACAATTACCATTAATTATATAACCGCGTAGTACTAAGCATGGGAAGACAAGAAGAACGCACTGGGGACACCCATTCTTTAAATCAGAAACATTTGAGCAACGCGAAGAGAGCAAAGGTGTCAAGTAGCGCTACCGTTCTTCAAACAACGAAACACGTGAAATATGCGTTCTTTTAAACCCAAATAATTCTGATGGTCTAAACTATCGCAAAACTGCGCATTCGCAGTAGTGACAGTTTGAAAACGGTATCACATGGTTGCGATACCTTTATTTGAACGAACCTAGGGCCACCTCCACGTTTCTGGTAAAAGGGAAGCGAGCTGCATTTTCCGTCAAACGTAAGGTGACGGTAGTACAGTGTCAGACATAAGTTCGTTAACAGAGAACACATCAAGCGCTGGAGGAGCACATTCTGCAGCTGCAAGCAGGAAGATAGAGGGCAATTTTCAGTTGGCACTGTGGAAAAACCTTGAAATTTCCTCCTCCCCCCTCTCCCCCCCCCCCTTTTGGTAATTTTGAAGCGTATATGAGAGTGTCGACATTAGAACAGTACTCTCTTGGGGCGAATACACAGTGACTGTTTGTGTATAATCGTTGGAGAGTCACTGTGCGTTGCCCAGGTACAACTTGGTGCTTCTTGAGGTGTTTTGGGGTAGGTGTCACTGTATTTGCGTTCTCTTTGCACCGCATAGAGCACAGTTTGCGGGTCTGTGCCACAACTTGTAATTCCTTTCCATAGACAGTTCTCTATCATATTGGGATCAAGCATCGACATTATGCAGATGCGCCTTTTGTGAGTGGCCCAAAGTGTGGAAAGTGATTTGCATCTCAATTTACAATAATTTGTTGGTATTATGCGTGCCATCGATTCTGTAATTTCTGGTAAGTTTGTGGAGGTATGTGGCATGTAATTCCCGTAAATAGCGGGCAGGTGATTTGTGTACGTTGCGCGATTCGAGGCATGGACAATTATACTGCTGAAAGATGATATCGCCGTCAGGAAAGACACCAACAATGAAGGGGTGCAGGTTGTCCGCAGCTGAAATGATGTCTTCGGTTACTACCATAGATCTCATGCAAATGCAGGAGAATGTCTTCCTTAGCAGAATACTGCTCCTATCAGCCTGTACCCGCGGCGCGGTGCACGTTATGAGCAGCCGTTCACCTCGTTGACGGCGTTCGTGGAGACGACCATCGACCTGGTGTAGCAAGAAACATGATCAATCCGAAGAGCCGACACGTTTACAGTTATCCACAGTCGAACCCGATGGGCTCTTGCGACTGTCGTCGTGGCTCAACATGTGAACACATAGGGGTCGTCTGCTGCGGCGTTCCATGCTCAACAATGTACCTTGAACAGTGTGTTCCAAAACATTTGTGTGTGCTCCAACACAAGGTTGTGGCACACCAAATGTTACTACACTACACAGCAGACAAGCCTCTAAAATCCTGGACGTTTAACCACTAAGTGCCTAGTGACAGTTTCACTGTTCTTCTAGCACTTTTCGCAGATGCTCACGACCGTAGCACTAGAACATTCAACGAACTTCGACGTCTTTTTAATACTCGTACACAAGATCTACATAATAATAATCTGCACTGTGTCAAAGTCGCTTATCGGGGTTTTTCCTATTCGCATTTTTGCTAGGTTGATCTTCCATCCGTATCTGCTCCGCTTACGTACTTTCCTTACCGCGTCACGTGCCTACAACGCCAACCGGCGCCATCTAACGTCTCGGTGAGCAGTAGTCATAATGTTTTGGCTGTTAAGAGTAAATTAGTATTTCCTCCCACAACGGACTGATGAGGTGATCCTTTGCATTATAACAAATATCATCAGGAGCTTCTAGGTCACTGAAGTGCAATCTCACTGTGACGGTGCGTCTAATGCAACGCAGGTGCCTCTACGAGAAACGTATTCTCTCTTTAATTTGAAGAAGTTAGCCGTGCCCTTTCCTAATAACGTAAGTCAATTTCATTTTGTTGACAATGAAACTTCAGGTACGTTAGCGCTTAGCAGCGTGAATAATTATAGTTGTAACCGTTGTACCATTGCGTTGTATTCTGTCAGATCATAGGGTTTCTAGTTTGGTCATTTGTGTGTTGATTTCGCGAGTGTGACGGGCAGCTTACACGAACAACTATTGAACTCCAGTCGACTCACACACCACACAATACAAAACGTTCCGTACAGACCACAATATTTCGTGTCCTCCTTTATTCAGGATAATTTCGTTGGTCAGATTTTTGAGATATATTCAGAACGGGGCAGTGAGACGCAGTTTAGAGTGCTGAACCAAGCTGTAGGGATTACTTTGGGCCCATCCCTTTGATTACACTCCTGGAAATTGAAATAAGAACACCGTGGATTCATTGTCCCAGGAAGGGGAAACTTTATTGACACATTCCTGGGGTCAGATACATCACATGATCACGCTGACAGAACCACAGGCACATAGACACAGGCAACAGAGCATGCACAATATCGGCACTAGTACAGTGTATATCCACCTTTCGCAGCAATGCAGGCTGCTATTCTCCCATGGAGACGATCGTAGAGATGCTGGATGTAGTCCTGTGGAACGGCTTGCCATGCCATTTCCACCTGGCGCCTCAGTTGGACCACCGTTCGTGCTGGACGTGCAGACC
This sequence comes from Schistocerca cancellata, assembly GCF_023864275.1. Classification (NCBI taxonomy): domain Eukaryota; kingdom Metazoa; phylum Arthropoda; class Insecta; order Orthoptera; family Acrididae; genus Schistocerca; species Schistocerca cancellata. Next base: position 460,644,968 of record NC_064630.1, read on the forward strand.
GCGTGAGACGACGCTTCATCCAGTCCCAAACATGCTCAATGGGGGACAGATCCGGAGATCTTGCTGGCCAGGATAGTTGACTTACACCTTCTAGAGCACGTTGGGTGGCACGGGATACATGCGGACGTGCATTGTCCTGTTGGAACAGCAAGTTCCCTTGCTGGTCTAGGAATGGTAGAACGATGGGTTCGATGACGGTTTGGATGTACCGTGCACTATTCAGTGTCCCCTCGACGATCACCAGTGGTGTACGGCCAGTGTAGGAGATCGCTCCCCACACCATGATGCCGGGTGTTGACCCTGTGTGCCTCGGTCGTATGCAGTCTTGATTATGGCGCTCTCACCTGCACGGCGCCAAACACGCATACGACCATCATTGGCACCAAGGCAGAAGCGACTCTCATCGCTGAAGACGACACGTCTCCATTCGTCCCTCCATTCACGCCTGTCGCGACACCACTGGAGGCGGGCTGCACGATGTTGGGGCGTGAGCGGAAGACGGCCTAACGGTGTGCGGGACCGTAGCCCAGCTTCATGGAGACGGTTGCGAATGGTCCTCGCCGATACCCCAGGAGCAACAGTGTCCCTAATTTGCTGGGAAGTGGCGGTGCGGTCCCCTACGGCACTGCGTAAGATCCTACGGTCTTGGCGTGCATCCGTGCGTCGCTGCGGTCCGGTCCCAGATCGACGGGCACGTGCACCTTCCGCCGACCACTGGCGACAATATCGATGTACTGTGGAGACCTCACGCCCCACGTGTTGAGCAATTCGGCGGTACGTCCACCCGGCCTCCCGCATGCCCACTATACGCCCTCGCTCAAAGTCCGTCAACTGCACATACGGTTCACGTACACGCTGTCGCGGCATGCTACCTGTGTTAAAGACTGCGATGGAGCTCCGTATGCCACGGCAAACTGGCTGACACTGACGGCGGCGGTGCACAAATGCTGCGCAGCTAGCGCCATTCAACGGCCAACACCGCGGTTCCTGGTGTGCTGTGCCGTGCGTGTGATCATTGCTTGTACAGCCCTCTCGCAGTGACCGGAGCAAGTATGGTGGGTCTGACACACCGGTGTCGATGTGTTCTTTTTTCCATTTCCAGGAGTGTATTTGTAGTTTTTTCAGCAGCACTGGGTTTTGCTGTATTCATCATAGATCTTTTATATGTTTTGAGAATATTTATGAAATGTAATTTTCAGAATACGAGTGACGAATAAAGATATAGTTCCATCTGATAAGCGAGAAAATTGACGCAGAAAGAAATTTTGGTAGTATCTTAAACAGATTATTTTGAATCTCCAATGGAAGAATTAACAGAAAATGAGATCGTATCTGAAATACGGGAAAACGTTGTGGATAGTGAACACAACAGAGACGAGCAGTCAAACGAAAATGAGAATAGTGGTTGCCGCCACGGGTTTGAATGTTACTTGAAAATTCAGGAACCGAGAGGAAGAAGGCATACATGAATAGGAAAAAGGCAAACGTAGACAGGGCAGGAATGAAGAAAGATAGGAACATATTTCGGGAGAAGATCACAAATTCGGAACCATGGATACACACACACGTCATATTAGCAAAACAGTTCAGAGAAGAGTGGTCAGGTGGAAGAGACGATAAAGAAAGTAGAGGAAGAAACCCGCAAGAAGTTCACACATCTCTCGTTAAACCACTAACTACAAATAAAAGCCGATAAGTAACTAAAAATAGCGCGGTTTTTATAAATTGCAGTACAGTCAACAAAACAAAACGGAACCTCACACATAGAAAACATTAAGTAAAAATGGCACAGTTCAAAGAGAAAACCCCTTGAAAATAGGGATCATTTCCCGAAACACGTAGTGTAAAATATGAATAAAAGGAAATCGTTCGTATAGTTCACCATGGAAGAGGCTATTCTCTAGGATACTCTGAATATGGTGTAATTAATGATGCAAGATTCGTCCCCGTCGCTTATTGCGCCAAGGCGAGGTTTTAATTTGTCTCCCCCACCAGCTCTGAATCACAAAATTTCTGCCTCACATTTGTTGCCAAGCATTAGGTCTGTACCAAGTGTACATTCAGACATTTGTTTTTGGGGGAGGGGGGTATTAATCCCTATACTTTCATCTTTCCGCCAGCCATGTTTTAGCAAAGCCCCTAAGCTTTTAGCTGTCACTACCAGACTTTGACATCTGACGGCTTCCCTCTGCACTCATCGGCACGAATAGCAGAGTAGCCACGCAACATTTGTTAGTGGCCCTGGTGTTTATTTATTTATTTTTTTATTAAACCACAGATGTACATTCAGGTTGCTTCAGCTGCCCCTATCACCGGGTTTTATGCAACCCGCAATGCCTTGAAATACTACGCGCAAGATTTTCGCACTCGCTATGTGCTGACTGTTAGTGCTACGGAAAAATTGGACTGGACGTTCTTGTAGGAAATTTAATGTGCTTAAACTTTGTACTGGGATACGTTTTCGCTAAACGCCATAGTTTTCGAATTTTTCAAAACAAAAGTACAAAAGTGACCTTCATATGTGTTTTTCATGAATAACTCGGAAACAGTGGCGTCCGGCGAAAGCGTATCCAGGTGCAAAATTTAACTTCATTAAATTTCCTACAGAAAGGTCCAGTTCACTTTTTTCAGGACTAGTAGTTTGGTCGTAGCAAACGAGAGAAAATGAAAATATCACGCATGGTTTTTTAAGGCGTTGTGGGTAGCCTCAAATCGATCGGTTGGGGCAGCTGAATCACCCTGTTGCAAGATGACTGAGTTTCTCCCTGAAACCAGCTGTATTGATATAACTACGGCGATTAGACCAATGTTTATGCTTCACAGCTTAGAATGGGCATCTTACTCCCAAGGAAGCAGCACCTGACAATTAAAAATAGGACCGTGTGCCTACCGGCATATGCACTATCACAATCACCACACTTGCCGTTAAAAATCTTCATACGCAGTTAGCTCTAATAGATATGAAATGTACTCGAAAGGCGACATTGACTTCATGGAACTGTCAGATTTATTTTCTCTAGTACAAGACACGGTAAACGTTTCTACCTTTTCCACTCACACGTACTGACGCTCACTCTTATATCGGGTGGTTATTACTTATCTGAGGCAACCATAGTTTCTAACAATCTTTGCTAACGAATCGCTTCTAATATTGATGAATAAATAATTCCATCAACGAAAACTGTAACAATCAACGGATTTACCGAATTTCTCACGGAACGCGGCCATGTATCGTCCGACCACGTATGACATCCAGCCACAACCCCCCACTAATACTGCCTTTCATGCCACTCGTACCGCTTGGTGCCAACCGAGTTTCTCGATCACGGGGGGCTCTTCATGGCGGCAGTGGCGCTGCGCCAGGTCGCTACATGTAAGGCTGTCCGCACAAGGGTCGATTTGCAATCGTCGTGGACGCGAATCGCGTCTCATTCGTCGCGCGCGTCATGTACGAACTAAAACCAGCGATACAATGAACAGTTTCAGTGATGAGAATGATGCTGCGCTGTTATGGTAACGGCGGGAGTAAAGACAGACACAGAGAATATTATGGGTGCATTCGTACATAGAACGGAATTTTCATCACCGTTTATTTGTTGGTGCTAGAGAACTACAAGAGAATGATTCAAAATTTTTAGTATTCTACAGGATGTTAAAGGAATCTTACATCTCCTTAGTGAAAATTGTAGCTCCAGGTATTCAGCACATGAATATAACTATGCGAGAGTGCAGAAGAACGAATACTTGTGACATGAAGCTAACCCTTTTAATCTTCATTTGTAACACACATACACTGGAGAGCCAAAGAAACTGGTACACATGCCTAATATCTTGCAGACCCCCGGAGCACGCAACACGAAGTGGTATTGACTCGACTAACGTCTGAAGTAGTGCTGTAGGGAACTGACACCATGAATCCCACAGACCTCTCCATAAATCCGTAATAATACTAGGGGGTGGAGATCTCTTCTGAACAGCACGTTGCAAGACATCCCACTTATGCTCCACAAGGTTCATGTCTGGGAAGTTTGGTGGCCAGCGGAAGTGTTTAAACTGTTTCTGGACGTGTGATGTGTCGCATTGTCCTGCTGGAGTTGCCCACGTCCGTTGGAATGCATAATAGACATGAATGGACGCAGGTGATCAGACAGGACGCCTACGCACGTGTCACCTGTCAGAGTCGTATCTAGACGTGTCACGCCCCACACCAATACAGAGCCAGGAGCTTGAAGAGTCCCCTGCTGTCACGAAGGGTCCATGTATTCATGAAGTTATCTCCATACCCGTACACGTCCATCCGCTCGATACGATTTGAAACGAGACTATACAGACCAGGCACCATGTTTCCTGTCACCAACAGTTTAGTGCCGGTGTTGCGGGCCCAGGAGAGGCGTAAAGCTTTGTGTCGTGCAGTCATGAAGGGTTCACAAGTGGGCCTTCGGCTCCGAAAGCCCATATCGGTGATGTTTCGTTGAATGCTTCTCATGCTGACACTTGTTGATGGTCCAACATTGACGTTAAAATCTGCAGCAATTTGCGGAAGGATTGCACTTCTGTCACGTTGAACGATTCTCTTTAGCCGTCGTTAGTCCCGTTCCTGCAGGATATTTTTTCGGACGCAGCGATGTCGGAGATTTGATGTTTTACTGGATTCCTGATATTCACGGTACACTTGTGAAATGGTTGTTCGGGGAAATCCCCACTTCATCGCTACCTCGGAGATGCTATGTCCCATAGCTTGTAAGCTGACTATAACACCACGTTCAAACTCACTTATATCTTTATAACCTGCCATTATAGCAGCAGTAACCGATCTAACATCTGCATCAGACATATGTTGTCTTATATAGGCGTGCCGACCGCAGCGTTGGGTTCTGCCTGTTTACTTTTTTCTGTATTTGAATATGCATGCCTGTACCAGTTTCTTTGCCGCTTCAGTTTATGAAAGAATGACGAAGATTATATCTATATAGATAAAATAGCGATATTAAATTTTTGCAAGGTAATTATTACGCTATAAAGTAAAACAATTTGGAAGTACATGAATCACTTCCTCAACGTGTGGAAAATTGCTTCGCTCGTTGCTGAGGAGATGGAGTGTTCAGGCTGATTTGCTGGGCCTCTCAATACGCAGAAATACTTGCCGTTGGTCTTTCTGTAGTTAGGAAACACTGTTGAATCTGGCTGTGATTGACGCTGAATCATGCCGTGTCCTGGGAGGATGGCGCCACTCTTCTATTGGGATGGTGCAAGATTTCCGGAGAGGCATCTGTAACCTCGTCTATGAGGAGCAGTGCCACTCCTGTATAACACCTCAACTGAATATCGCTCATCTGCATAAGCTCTGTGACGAGGCTGACCAGAAAGTTGTGAATACTTTCCTCTCTCTTATCTTTTTCAGTGGAGGTTTAGAAATCTTCACTGGCTTTGCTGAAATATATTCAGCAAAGGCTTTGTTTGCGTCACTTCAGAAGTATGAACATTTTCTCTTCCTGACTCGTCTTCTCGTATCCATGCGATCAGGTGATGGTATTACCCACTCCTTACGAATTTCAGAAGGTGGTCTCGGCATTTCAGCCGGAGATGATTCAGGTGGTGTTGCTGTAGATGTGGACTGGCATGATGGTGGGGAGGAGTCTGGTTGTTGCTGATCATTTATGATAACGTCAAGCTCGGACGAAATATGTTCTGAGAAGAAAGTTATTTCGTTGAGATTTTCCATTTCGGAAACATCTGATGTTGGTGCAGGATGATGTATTGTTATTAAGTAGGGAAGACAGGTACTTTTACAAAAGGAATATTAAATGGCATTGTATCCTTCAGGTAATAGGATTTCTTCTTATATAAAATTGTTTACAAATAAATATTTTTTCTAACTTTACACACACAATTCCTTTTACAACACGTTTTTTACATTCCTCGCACACTGCACTGCTAAACGTTTGCTTTTTGAGAGAGGTGCACGATTACACTGACCTATCGGTGCCATGTTTCCTATACAGAACACAATGGATAAATAAATAAATAAATGAATGAATGAGTTGATGGCACTCTCATACTATTCAAGGGATGGCAGTGAGAGTCAGACACACCACACCACATACTTTTTAGCTGGCTACAAACGGACCATATTTTTAATATCATCAGTGAGAAAGGGAATAGCAACCATAAAGATCTTACATGGATGATGATTACCAAAGGAATAAAAAACATCAATAAATCTAAGATAGATTTGTGTTTGGTCAAATTAATAGACAAGTCATTGCATGCTTACAGGACAAACTAATAAAATTTAGTTTAGATCTATCAAATGCAGAACAGTTATGGCAGAGATGAAAGAAATTATAAACTGTAGTCTATATAAATATTTGTTTTACTTATTTATTTATTCTTAACCAGTGAACTCTAGCTGATAATTTCCAAATGAGAATATTGGTTGCGTAATACAACATTTTATGGAGACAAACTACAACACGTGATCTGTTGGAAAGGTCAATGTGCAGTGTCTGGTGGCAGTGCAATGTGTCTACTTTGTCAGCTGTCAGGTGCAAAGAAATTTTAATCACACTATAATGAAATAACCTTTTTGCTTAATTGTATGACTAATTTAGGATATTTCGCTACATGGTGTACATTCCTTCCTCTGGGACTTTACTTCTGTCGGGGAAACACTACAGTTGGGCTAATTGTATCTGAAACCATGCAAATCATGTGGAATGAGTTGAAAGACGTCTACATAACATGCACCCCTCACTATCAGGGGAAAACAACTGGTGAATGCTTCCAGTTTTTAGGGAAGCTTCCAAACTGTATAGGGGCGATACATGAGAAACATGTTCGCATAGTGAAAATTCCTAAGACTGATTCGAATAATTTTAATTATAAATCATACCACTCTGTAGTACCAATAGTTTACTGTGATGTCGATGGTGTTTCAACGATGATTGCAACAGGGTACGCTGGTACAAACAGTGATTGAGATATTGCCAGAGCCTCAGAAATTTAGAGTTTGTTATTTCATTCACAGTTTAACATACCAATGCCATCTAAGTTCCCCTTACATGACTACGATGACTGTGTTTTTCTTTATTAATTTGTAGCAGATGAAGCAGTCGCGTTATCCTGATATTTACTAAGACATTACGCAAAACGAGCTCTTGACAGTACAAAATACCAAAACGGATTCTCAATTACCGCTTTAACCGGGGTAGAAAATGCACTTTTGGTATTATGACTGAAAAAATCCAAATACTTGGTACTGCGATACGTTGCTGGGATGAGAACACGATGAATAACATCATAAAATGTGTTTACGTACTTCGCAACTACGTTATAAAGAGAAAAGGGTGTCAATACACAGCACAACAACTGGATCAAAATGTCAACATCACTGATTCTGCAAACAACTATTGCTTTACGTTGCCACTTAGAGCCAAAATAATGAACCATTATACCGTAACGCTGTTAGAGATTACTTAGAAACTTATTTTCTGACTCCTATACATCACTGCCCTGGCAGTGGAATTGTTGCATTTAAAAGTTGTATGTGGTGCAAGTACCTGTTCATTGTGCCTGATTGTATATTTTTGATTTGAATCATCTTTATATGGGTATGTTTTGTTTGTATTGGTAATGTACTGAGCTATGAAGTAAGTACACAGTAAAAAATAAAGCTGAATATAAATACCTGTCAAGTTTACTCTGGAAATCCCATTCCACACTTATGCCGTACAGTACTTTCTTGAACACTTTTGGAGGCTGTAATCGTATAGTTCAGTGGGTTTCTCAACAACTGCCACAAATTTTGTGTTGAACAACTAGTAGAAGAAGTTCATTTTTATTGTTATTGCCCTTATTATTTCGCGGTTCTGAAACAATCTGTGGAGAACCTTGAAGGTAATTGTTGAATCGCTATTATCCATCGTAGGATCTGATTTCGTTGGCACGTAATACGGAGTCTGCCAAAAAAATGTATACATTTTTTGTCAGGCTCTATCGAATTATAGATATCGTGTGCTGTAGTATGGTCTTTGACTCAACAGATGTTAGTACTTTCATCTCGGTATTGTGAAAACGAGATGACTGGAGCACGCTTGAAATTCCAGCAACGAAAATGTACTGTGAAGTGGTTTTTCAAGTTTGATAACGCCGTTGAAGTGCAGCGTCAGTGGAGGCGGGAGTTTGAAACAGAACCGCCTTCCCGTCTAAGAATTAAACGCATCATTGACAAGTTTTAATTGCATGGAACGATTTGTGAAATTCACAAAGGAAGATCAGGAAGACAGCGTACAGCTACAAGTCCTACATCGTCGGTTCTCGTTTTGGAAACATTTGTTAATTCTCCGCAAAAGTCTGCTACGCAATGTGCACTTGAAGTGGGGGTTAACAGTACAAGTGTACGAAGAATTCTGAAAGCTGCAAAGTGGAAAGTTTACATTTCACCATTACTGCACGCGATTAATGATGATGATCCTGATCGCAATATGCAATTTTGCGAATGGAATCAGCAAATGGTAACTGACGACGAACAGTTTGTGAAGAAGCTAGTGTGGGGTAACGAGGCACAATTTAAACTTAATGGAACCGTGAATCGGCATAACAGTGTGTACTGGGCACCGGAAAATCCACATGTTTATGTGGATAAAGTGGTCAATTTACCATGGGTTCATGTGTGGTGTGGACTGTCATCTAGGGGCTTAGTAGGACCCTTTTTCTTTAATGCTACTGTCACTGGAGAAGTGTACCTGGAAATGTTACGCACATCAATTTTGCCATGTATACGTGCGCTTTATGTAGCTGATGAAGAGGTCTTCTACCAACAGGACGGCGCGCCACCACATTACAACCTTTCCTGGATGACAATTTTCCGGGGCATTGGATTGGACGAAGAGGGCCCATTGAGTTCCCTCCACGGTCGCCAGATCTAACGCCTATAGACTTTCACTTGTGGGGAACTGTAAAAGACAACGTCTATCGACGTAAGCCACGCACGCTTGAGGAACTTAGCCAGGAGCTTTCAGCGACGTGCGCAGGTCTCCACTGTAACATTGACTGACTTAGTTGCGGCGACCGCTCGTCGTTCCGTTAGGTGTATAGCCGCCAACGGTGAACATTTTGAACATTTAAAGTAACCATGTGCTAAACTAAAGGTTGTACAACATGTGTGATCAATTATTAAATGTAAAATAAACAAGTAATAGTTTTTGTTCCTTGAAGTGTGTGTGCGATCCCCTAATCACGCTCGAACGTTCCCCTGTACTGCAGGACGCAACGTTGGCGGCCACCCTTACACTTACGTGGGCAGTCGAAAGGGGATAGAATCGCTTCAAGAACTAATCGCGTCGAGGACGAGTGCGAATCGACTCGTGTGCGGACGGTCCAAGGTACAGATATCGATACTTAAAGAGTAAGCAAACATGTAAGCTTACACTGCATACACGATTTGATGAAATATGCATTCCCTTTTTGTCTTTAACAATATCACACACTATGACACCAAATTACTTATGAAATTAATTAAAGAATATTGTTGTTTCTAAATACCAAACAGCGGTCATGTCAAATTGGTTGGTTGGTTGGTGATTTGGGGGAAAGGACCAAACAGCGAGGTGATCAGAACCATTGGAAAGGAAGTCGGCCGCCCCAGTCAAAGGAACCATCCTGGCATTTGCCTGAAGCGATTTAGGGAAATCACGGAAAATCTAAATCAGGATAGCCGGTCGCAGATTTGAACCGTGGCCCTCCCGAATGCGAGTCCAATGTGCTAACCACTCATGTTAAATGATTTAGATACTATTTTTTTTTACTTTTTTGTTTATTACTATGTTTTGTCAAATGAGACTATCAACTATCTTCGTGTTTTGCACAGAATTTGCTAATACAACTCTCTTTATTATTTCATAGTATCCCTTTTTTATTCATGCTCATAAAAGCAACGATCTTAATTGTTACTTATAGCGCACATTTACTTGTCTGTTGCACAAAATTGATTTTTGTATGTCCAAGTGACATTAAAATATAGGAGAGGGCACACAATTTATTTTTAAAAAATATCATTTTAAACTACGTCTGAAACTATGCACATGAAACCAGAAACTGTGCCTATGGCATTTTTTGTTTTCCCTCGTTCTACATGACAATGTTCCTTATTTTTTAAAGAGTTCTATATTTTTTGTATGAAACATGGACAAAGTTCCACTAATTTCGTTTTGATACATGGAGTGAGACCCATGTATTTTTTCCTCAGATTGTTTAACGGATAACTGTTAGGAGTTCACTTTATTCGTTTAGCCTCTAAATTTCAGAAGAAATTCGTTTCTCTTCCAAGGCCAGTAGACAGTGACGATTGAGGAAACATATCAAGCGAGCTTTCCTCTTTCCATTTCGAGGGACAAGACACGGGTTTGTCACATATCGCTCAGTGCAATATACTTAATAATTTTATGTTTTGGTATCTTAAGCTTTCTGAATGGATTTCGCAGGGCATGTGAATGGTGGTGTTTTAGCTCTTGCTCTTCCCACTTGTGGGAATGGGTCGACCAGCCTTAGGCGTAGCCAGCCTCAGGTTTTCCTAGAAGCGCATGCAGACATAGAGTCCTCCGGCCGGAGGTTTGAGTCCTCCCTCGGGCATGGGTGTATGTGTTGTTCTTAGCATAAGTTATTAAGTTAGTTTAAGTAGTGTGTAAGTCTAGGGACCGATGACCTCAGCAGTTTGGTCCCTTGGAAATTCACACACATTTGAACAATTGAACAGACAAAGAGTCGCCGCCATGTTTCCATAAACAGCGTGGGAACCGAGCTGCATGTTCATGCGCAGACATCTTTCCACCAATCATAAGTACGGGGCCACTGCGCTGCCAAGTACGTTCACAGAGAACTCAATAAGCCCTGAAGAAGTAAATTCTGTATGATTTACCCGCGTACAAGAAGAGAGAGTGCAATTTGCAATAGGCTTTGTGGTAAACCTCGCAATTTCCTCCCGTCATACGATAATTTTGAGGAGTGTGTGAGAGTATACGCATGGTCAGCAGCAGCGTTGGGGCGAGTACATCGTGGCTGTCTATGCCTTGTCATTGGACAGTTGGTGTTCGGTGCCCAGCTTCAACTTGGCGCTTCTCCAGCTGTTTTGGAATAAGTGTCACCTGTAGAATTTGCACTACCTTTGCACTGCATAGCTCACAATTTGCGAGTTTGTTTCGTAACTTGTGATTGCTTTTTATCGACAAATCTCTGTCATACTGAGCTCAAGAGTTGACGCTACGCAGCATATGCTGAGGTGACAAAACGCGTGGGGTAGCGATATGCAGCTATACAGGTGACGATTGTATCGTCGACACAAGGTAAAAAAGCATAGTGCACTGGTGGCGCTGTCATTTGGATTCGGGTGATTGACTTAAAAGGTTTCCGTACTGATTATGGCACGCCGGCCGGAGTGGCCGAGCGGTTCTAGGCGCTTCAGTCTGGAACCGCGCGACCGCTACGGTCGCAGGTACGAATTCTGCCTCAGGCATGGATGTGTGTGACGTTCTTAGGTTAGTTAGGTTTAACTAGTTCTAAGTTCTAGGGGACTGGTGAACTCAGATGTTAAGTCCCATAGTGCTAAGAGCCATTTTTTTTATTATGGCACAACGGGAGTTAACAGACTTTGAGTACGGAATAATAATTGGAACTAAACGCATGGGACATTCCACTTCGGAAATCTTTAGGGAATTCAATATTTTGGGATTCACAGTGCCGAGAGTGTGCCGAGGATACCACATTTTAGGCATTACCTCTCACAACGAACAAAGCGTGGCCGACGGCCTTAACGATTGAGAGCAGCGCGTTTAACTAGATTTGTCAGTAGTAACAGACAATAAATACTGCATGAAATAAAGGCATAAATCAACGTGGAACGTACGACGATGGTATCCCTTAGGGCAGTGCGATGAAATCTGGCGTTATTGGGGTTATGGCAGTAGACGACCGACGCGAGTGCCTTTGCTAACAACACGACGACATCACCTACAGCGCCCTTCTTGCTCTCACGGCCATGTCGTTTCGACTGTAGACGACCGGAAAACCGTGGCTTGGGCAGATGAGCACCGATTTCAGTTAGTAAGAGCTGATGGTAGGGCTCGAGTGTGGCACAGACTCCACGATACCAAAGAACAAATAGTCAACCACGCACTGTGCAAGCGGGTGGTCTGAGTTTACAGGTAATGAACTGGTTCCTTTAGTCCACCTTAACCGATCGTTAACTGGAAATGGTTATGTTTGTCTACTGTGAGACATTTTGTACCACTCATGGACTTCTTATTCACAAACAACGATGGAATATTTATGGATGTCATAACTGTTCCCGATTGAAAGTTTTGGGCACGCAAATCGCCCGACATGAATCCTATCGAACATTTATGGGATATAATCGAGAGACCAGATGGTGCACAAAATCAAGCACTGGCCACACTTTGGAAATTATGGACAGCTATAGAGGCAGATCACAATTTATTAGTGATGAAGTTTAACAGATTAGTCAGGAAGAATCAATGTGCAAAGAAGTGTGATACGGAAGGAATGACGAGATACGCTTGAATTTCTCTATGGCTACAGATGCAGCAATAAGGAGTAACTCAGTAGGCAGTACAGTTGAAGAGGGATGGACATCTCTAAGAAGGGCAACCACAGAACCTGGAAAGAAAAACATAGGTACAAGGAAGGTAGCTGCGGAGAAACCATGGGTAACACGAGAAATACTTGAGTTGATCGATGAAAGAAGGGAGCATAAAAATGTCCAGGGAAATTCCGGAATACGGAAATACAAGTTGATAAGGAACGAAGTAAATATGATGCATACGGAAGCTAAGACGAAATGAATATAGGAAAAGAGTGAAGAAATCTGAAATAAATGATTGTCGCAAGGACTGACTCAGCGTATAGGAAAGAGAAAACAATATTCGGTGAAATTAAAAGCAACGGAGGTGGCATTAGCAGTGCAACGGGAATTCCACTGTTAAATGCAGAGGAGAGAGTGGATAGGTGGAAAGAGTACACTGAAGGCCTCTATGAGGGGGAAGATTTATCTGATGAGATAGAAGAAGAAACGGGAGTCGATTTAGAAGACATAACGGGCACAGTATTAGAATCAGAATTTAAGAGAGCTTTGGAGGTCTTAAGATCGAATAAGGCAGAAGGGCTAGATAAAATTCCATCAGACCTACTAAAGTCGTTGGGGGAATTGGTTACAAAATGACTATTCACGTTCGTGTGTAGAATGTATAAGACTGACGGCGTACCATCCAACGTTCGAAAGAATATCATCGACACAATTCCGAAGACTACAAGAGCCGACAGGTGCGAGAATTATCGCACAATCAGCTTAGCAGCTCATGCATTCAAGTTAAGGATAATATGCAGAAGAATGGAGAAGAAAACTGAGGATGTTTTAGACGACGATTAGTTTGGCGTTAGAAAAGGTAAATATACCTGAGAGGCAGTTCTGACGTTCAGCTGATAATAGATGCAAAACTAAAGAAAAATCAAGACACATTCGTCGGATATGTCGATCGGGAAAAAGGGTTCGACAATGTAAAATGGTGCAAGATATTCGAAATTCTAAGAAAAATAGCGGGAAGCTGTAGGGAAAGACCGGTAATATACAACATGTAAAAGAGCCAAGAAGGAATAATAAGAGAGGAAGATCAAGAACAAAGTGTTCGTGTTAAAAAGTGTTTAAGACAGGGATGTAGCCTTTCGCCCCTACTGTTCAACTGTACATCGAAGAAGCAATGATGGAAATGAAAGAAATGTTCAGGAGTGGGAATGAAGGTGAAAGGGTATCAGTGATACGATTCGCTGATGACATTGTTATCCTGAGTGAAAGTGAAGAAGAATTACATAATCTGCTGGATGGAATGAAGTCTAATTGTTATAGAATATGGAATGAGAGTAAATCGAAGAAAGGTGAAATGGCTCTGAGCACTATGGGACTTAACATCTATGGTCATCAGTCCCCTAGAACTTAGAACTACTTAAACCTAACTAACCTAAGGACAGCACACAACACCCAGCCATCACGAGGCAGAGAAAATCCCTGACCCCGCCGGGAATCGAACCCGGGAACCCGGGCGTGGGAAGCGAGAACGCTACCGCACGACCACGAGATGCGGACAAGTAATAAGAAGAATCAGAAATGAGATCAGCGGAAACCTTAACATCAAGACTGATGGTCACGAAGTAGGCGAAGCTAAGGAATTCTACTATCTAGACAGCAAAATAACCAATGACGGACGGTGCAAGGAGGATATCAAAAGCAGACTAGCACTGCAAAAAGTGCATTCCTGGGAAAGAGAAGTCTACTAGCATCAAAATCGGCCTTAAAATGAGAAAGAAATTTCTGAGAACATATGTTTGCAGCACATCATTGTATGGCATTGAAACACGAACTGTGGGAAAACCAGAACAGAAGAGAACCGAAGCATTTCAGATGTGGTACTACAGATGTATATTGAAAATTAGGGGGACTGATAAGGTAAGGAATGAGGAGAGTCCGCACCGAATCGGAGGGGAAAGTAATATGTGCAAAACACTGATAAGGAGAAGGAACAGGATGATAGGACATCTATTAAGATATTACGGCAGGAAGTCAAGCGCCGGCAATCAATCGGGAAAGAAAGAGCAGAGAGGTCTGTGGAGAAAACGTCAGCCAATTTGCACGCTAACCGACCCCTCTCTATGACGACAACGTGGCGGCAGCGACCACATAAGCGCTGCGCCCGACTGGCCCAGGCCGAGTCTACGAAAATCTACAAGACCAGTGACCTGAACAGAATCATCAAAGCTCATTATTTTCCTCGTACATCCTATGTAGCTCAAGCTTGAAATTCTTATACTGAAGAAACTCGATTACTTTGTTTGCTTGCGACGTATCTGTTTAACACAAAATTAAATATTGTGATATTTTACATATTGTAATAAAACTCATTAATCCGATTTGTCAGAAAGATGTCTACCGATCCGAGAAAGCAGGTTTCGTAGGCACCCCATATTGGACAACTAGGCAGGATTCAGCACATCAGGGAATGACTTCTATATCAGTAGAGGGAGCTATAGAGACCAAAAACTGTAGAGGAAGACAGAGATTGGAATACATCCAGCAAATAATTGAAGATATAGGTTTAAAGTGCTATGCTGAGATGAAGAGGTTCGCACAGGAGAGGAATTCATGGCGAGCCGCATCAAACCATCAGAAATTTGATGACTCAAATAAAAAAAAATAAATAGCTAAATAAAAGGAAACGAAAGAAAAAATGTAGTGGCAGCGTGGCTCAGTAATTCTGCAGGTGACTTCCAACAACTTGTTGAGTCCATGCCACGTCGAGATGCCGCACTACACCGGGCAAAATGAGGTCCGACACGATATTGTAAGCTGTCCAATGACTTTTGTCACTTCAGTGCCTGTACCTTTTGTGAGTGGCCCAGACTTTGGAAATTGAATATTGATATTTACCTTTTTGATGAAAGTAACTGTAAATTAATTGTACAGTATTGACTAAGGGCACATGATTTACTATTTTGAAAATAATTCTTTCTTCATTTCCCCGCTCAGCGTTCTGATGAGGCGAATCTTTTCAGTCTATAAGCCGCGCAGGATTAGCCGAGCGGTCTAAGGCGCTGCAGTCATGGACTGTGCGGCTGGTCCCGGCGGAGGTTCGAGTCCTCCCTCGGGCATGGGTGTGTGTGTTTGTCCTTAGGATAATTTAGTTTAAGTAGTGTGTAAGCTGAGGGACTGATGACCTTAGCAGTTAAGTCCCATAAGATTTCACACACATTTGAACATTTTGAACATCAGTCTATAAATATGGTCACCGAACAGTAGTCTCCCTGCGACGATGTTTCTGATGTAATACAGGCGCCATTACGAGAAACATATTCTTTTCCCTCAATCTCGAAACTTTGCTGGGTGCCCTTCGGTTATAAAAATTTAATTTTATTTTATTTTGCTGACAATTTAACTTAAGCTGCGTTAGCACTTACCTCCGTGAGTAATTGTCATTATAACAAATGTACAGTTGTGCTGTATTATCAAGGTGTAGAATTGCTTGTTAGGTCATTCGTGTGTTGAATTTTCGAGTGTGGCAGGCAGCTTGCGCCGACGACTGCTGAACACTGGTCGACTATAACGCCGCAGCAAAACGTGCTGCATAGACCCCCACTTTTCAGTGCGTTTAGATTCTTACACTAAGATTTTCGGAAAAACTACAATGAGGACAGACTATACTGTAGATAGTTTTTTTTTAATATTCACATGACATATTTTTCATTTAATTACATACAGAAAACTCTAGTACAAAGTGGCTAAATTAAATCTGGCCCTAAAGTTTCATGAAAACTTAATGAAACATAACGCAGAGGCATCAGCGCTTTTCTTCAGTAGAATGCACTGTAGAGACATTTAGCACTTTACGAGCAAAAAAGACACATTATAGCGCGGACAGAAGGTGGGAAGAAGAGAGGTTGGTGACCTTTTGGCACAAGCTCTGACGGAATAGTGCTAAAGCTATATGCCAAATGGATTTGTGGTCCGAAAGGTCTGGAGATTTCGATGCACGTAAACACAACGAACTTAACACATTTATGAATGAAGTAAATTTTCCTGAATGAGGCTGCTATTTATTTGAAATGAACACTTAATTTCATTTTGTTAACTATTAGCTGATTCGGACCTCTTGGAAACTGTCAAGTGAGATTGCACAAATGTTGTGGGAAACGTTCACAGACCGTTATGATCTAGACAGCTGTCAGACGCAGGGTGATGAAGAGTCCAGTGGTTAAGGGAACTGTTTGCGATAAGATGGAAATTAGGTTTCGAGTCCGGATCTGGCACAAATTTTTGGTTATCACAATATATTGACTGTATTGCAGTTTCAGTACATCTGAAGAGTTTACCCTGATAGCATTTCCTGTCATTCATTCTTCATTGATTTCATCATCGACGCATTCTTGTCATTTAATTCATTTCATGTAATCCATTGGGGTATTCCATAGTCCTCTAATGACTCCCCCCTCCCTCGCCCACCTTCTCCGATGGTGACATTCCCACATACTCTGTGGGAGGAAATCACAGGTGGAAACATCAGTGGTAACGAAAGTTTGGGTCAGTCCTGGAGGCGTTTCAAACTCATGCTTAGTAAATGGATAAGTCATCGAAACTTAACATCAACGTTTGGGATCACGAAGCAGACGAAATGAAGGAATTTATAGCAAAGTGACATACGACAGACGAAGAAAGGAAGACATTAAAGAAACAGACTAGCATAGGCAAAGAGGACATTCCTGGCCACACGAAATCTACTATTGTCAAACATTGGCCTCAATCTGAGGATAATTACTGAGTATATACGTCTGGAGCACAGCATTGTGTGGATGTGAATCATGGACTTTGGGAATATCAGGAAGAAAACCTTGTCTTGTTGGAGAAGGGTGCCGAAGATGAAGTGCACTTATTAGATAAAAGAAGAGGAGGTTATTTGCAGATTCAGCGCGGAATGAAATATGTGGAAAACACTGACAACCAGAAGAAACAAGATGATAAGACATATCACGGAATAATTTCAACGGTACTAGGAAGAGCCGATGATTCAAAAACAGCAATATAATCGAGCAAGGAGGGCAACGACTCTGTCACAAGTGCCATCCAGACAGACGATGATTGACAGCTGCTACGTTTATGTGGGTGGAGCGACGTCTGCATGAAGTTGAGCCTCTGGAGAGGACATGGTCTCCTAGAGATCGTCCAGGTACGGTCACATTACTGTCATACTGTCACACGTTAATTTGAATGAAGTTTTTTATGCAGCACTACACTCACTGATTTCGCTCGTACCACACGAAATTACTGGGGGAGGCATAGCTTTGTGAGCAGGCACTGTTCTGTCGCTGTATCATGCATGATGTCATCAATGAAGCTGCCTAGTTAGCAAATAATCTATTTTAGGACGAAACACTGTTTTACGTCATTGAGGCAACGTGCACCACGGTATTATGGAAACTGTAATGGTTACGTCAGAGAAAACTGAAGTGAAATATAATCGAGGGTCTCGTTTAATTAGTCCCTATAGCTACAATGGTAACTCAAAGTTTCGTCAAAATCCCCGTCTTTGCTGGAACATGTGTCTGTTGGACTGCTGCAAGACGTGGTTTCAACTGTACGATGCTCGAACGTACTCGGTGTTGGTCACCCGTAAACATCTTCACGGCAAGACAAGAAGGAGCAGACGTGTCGCCTGGACCGAAGTATCTGTGTTAGACCAGCAGACCGCCGGCCGGGTGGCCGTGCGGTTCTAGGCGCTACAGTCTGGAACCGCGCGACCGCTACGGTCGCAGGTTCGAATCCTGCCTCGGGCATGGATGTGTATGATGTCCTTAGGTTAGTTATAAGTTCTAGGGGACTGATGACCTCAGAAGTTAGGTCCCATAGTGCTCAGAGCCAGTTGAACCAGCAGACCTTTTCCAATGGCCAATGGGGTGATTAAAATTGTGTGTACACAAGGAGATGTAGGATTATGGTATTATTCTACAGCTGATCACAGAGGTCTGTCAAACTCGTACATTGGAGATAGCGCAGAGTGCTAGGCTGTCCTTAAAATCTACCGACTCCGAAGACCATAATTTTGTACGGGTGTTTCACTAAACGAGGTACTGAATGGAACATAGTGCATCATGAATGATTTTTCACTCTGGAGTGGAGTCTAAGCTGATTTGAAACTTCCTGTGAGACAAATTGTGTGCCGGACCGCCACCCGAACGTGAGGCCTTTGCCTTTCATTGTAAAGTGCTATACCGAGTAAGATGGCCATGCACCACTCACGACCCGCCGTACATCCATAGGTCCCAGCTTCGGATCCCAGTCCGGCATATAGTTTTAATCTGTCAGTAAATTTTGTAAATAGCGTACCTTGTTTCTTATGCAAACGTCACCATATTCTCGTCTTGACTGGCTCCATAAGCTGTTCAAATGGTTCAAATGGCTCTGAGCACTATGGGACTGAACTTCTGAGGTCATCAGTCCCCTAGAACTTAGAACTACTTAAACCTAACTCACCTAAGGACATCACACACATCCATGCCCGAGGCAGGATTCGAACCTGCGACCATAGTGGTTGCGCGGTTCCAGACTGTAGCTTCTAGAACCGCTCGGCCACCCGGCTGGCTCCATAAGTTGTGATCCTGTTAAGTGTCCCCTTATGGAGACAAATACACAGAGCAGTTTTTCCGCATCCTGGGTAATAGCTGGTGGTACCAGTACCGTAAAAACAGTTACTTACGTCCGTCACACTGTTACGCTCGAGCTCTGTCCACTGTAGTAACAGCGACTCGCTCCTCTCAAATGAGCTGTTGTGAAGTCCGGCTTCCAGCGGGCAGTTCCTGAAGTGCAGTACAACTTCTTAGTCTTCACAGGTGATCGTCCTATTCAGATCGTTCCATTTTCAGTACTGAGATAAAACTGGTGCTAACTGGTTCTGCTGTTTCCGGATCGCAGATTGGTTTTAGCACGACGGTGCTCCAACGACCTCGGTGGCGGTCATCCAGGAACTCCTTCACGCCAGGTACTCCGATAAATGCATAGATGAGCAGACATGTTTCGTGGTTGGTTATATCGCTCTCGTTTCACTATCTTGGTCTATGAAGAAGACCGTATATTTTTAGTTCTATGCGCAGTGGACAGCACGAACTGTATTGATTCGACCACTCCATGCCTGTTTTGGTGGTATTGTAGTAAAAACAACGGTGTTCAAATTCCCCTTCCTCCGTCATAAAGTAACTATTTCGTAATCTTACATAGTTTCAGGCAAATATTGTGGTCATTCTACCAACAACATAATGTGCGATATCTTTCTCAACGCCTGCTGGCTCACGACTGCCTTTTTCTGGACAGAACGTCGCTCGTTCCTTCGAAAGCAGTTTATGATTTCACCGATGTTCGTTGGCCTCAGTGATTTACCAGACAGTGCTGCCTTACTTTTGCGTAGTCTATCACATGAGTGCCTGTGCAGCGTTGACTAGGGTGAATCCTCGTAGGATGCTGTGTAGAGGGTGTACCGTAGCAACTGTAGCCGGTGTCAACAACATTCTCATTCGATTGGCGGATCGGACATGGTGGCGGAGTCGTTTACACACTGGACTCACGTTCGGCAAAACGGCGGTTCAAATCCCTATTCGTCGATCACGATTTATGTTTTCCTCGTTTGCCCTCAGTCGCTTAAATAAAATGGTGGTGTAGTTACGCTGGAAAGGACACGGTCTATTTCCTTCCTTACACGCAGTTTGGTCTCTAATCATCTCCTCGTCTAAGGGAGGTTCACTGCTTTTGCGTCATCGTGCGTTAGAATAGTGAAGGATTTGATTCTCAATTTCGATAAGTTCGTCGAACAATAACATCCATGTCGATTCCGCTAACTCTCGGCTGGCGGCCCTTCGGTGCCCTATTCCAACACCGCGTAGACAGGTCAGTCAGGTTTGTAAGCAGGGAGTGCACTGAGTGCGAGCGATGGAAGCTGGTATCATGGCGAGTGAAAAGGGCGAGAAACTGTTGGTGACTGACCCTTGTAAATTGTGTTTCCATAAGTGTCTTGTCGATGGCGCTGGTGAATACAAGTGTACGAGGGGAACATGTAAGTGCTTCGTCAAACCCAATTCTTCAAAGCAGTTAGAGTTCGCAATTAAACCATAATCACGAGAAGGATGACTCTTGTCTTTTAAACAGAAAGGCTGAAGAAAATGAGAAAATTCTGAAAGAGTCGACAATTTTATTTATAGATGGGACCTTCAACAGTCGCTCTAATCTATTTCACCTACATTTATCAGTCAGAGGTAAGGAAAAACAATTCCAATTGTTTCCTTTTTTTCCAAGAAAAGAAAAGTATAAAGAAGTCTTGTCCTTAATTGCAACTAAAGGCAATCCGGACATTATATACATTCACTCTGAGGCAGCAGTTTCACCAGGCAATTTCTTACGTTTGGCTCCATCCCAACATATTCCATCTATTACAGACATTAAAAAGGGTGTTGAAACTGAAACTTACGTTGAAATGAAAAGTGAGTAGAAAAGTACTCTCAAAATATTCTGGGAGAACTACATAAAAGAAAAAATGGAAAAGCTAAGAGCTGTCCAATTCAACAACTATCTGGCATGAATATCTTCAAAACATCTGCTACAAATTTCTCCCACCTCCTTATGCTTAATTGCAACTTTGCTTGTAATGTAACCAAAAAGTCAAAAAATTTTAACTATACCTGATGCATGTAGATACTCCTAAGTCTGCTTAAAATGGGAAGGAAATGTTATGGCATTTTGGTAGCTTTTCGGAATGGAAAAATAAGATTGCAACTAATGGGAACTACTACGTCCACTGTTGGATAAACTGAGTGGCAGCTAATTGGAATCAGTTCGGGATCAACAGGGAGGTTAAAATCTAATATTCTTTACTTACTTTCGATGGACAGTTCAACATCGACTTTATTACACAAGCCCACAGCGCACTAAACACTGCAGAGTTTTGATTTTTCATTGACACAATCTGACGATCAGAAACTGTTGAGTACAACTTCTTCTTGAGACACTGTGTACGATGTTTGGGTCTTCGTGTTAATTATTTGTAGATTAAGGCTTTTCATTACCATATATTTTTTTATCAATCTCCCTGGCTCGATGGACGCGCCGAGAATTCCTGTTTTGTGCCAATCTTTTCATCTCGAAGCTGCAAATACACACAATATCCTGAATAATTTTCCATATACTTTATGATGACTTCTTCCAGAATTTTTGGCCCCTGTGGCTCTGGTTGGGACGATGGAAGTTATTCTCTGATGTCTTGACACATATTTCATTCTCTTGTCCCGCAGTCTCGTCAGTATCCCCCAAACACTGTTTCCTTCGTTGTTCCTGTAGGCAACCTTCTCTTTTCGTAACGTAGCAGTCCACATAATTTTTAGAATCCTGTAACACTAAATCTTATGATACTTCATCTCGACAGCTGAACTGCTATTACAACTTCTCAAACGAGTTGCCTTCTGTATGTTTAGTATAGCGCAGTGGTAAGCGGGACAGGTGTGTATGAAATATACTTTTGCTCTGAATGTGCATCCGGCCCATTCCAGCTAACAAATCTTGCAGCTTTGAGGAAACTACTTTCACTGAGGTGATAAATGGACTATTTGTTGTGGCACGATGTTGGCAGGTGCAAACTTTACACACTCGAGCTTTGACATTACAAATGCTTATCTATACCGTTTATTGTAAAATCAATAAGCTATTTCGATTTACACTGTATCATTATTTACGACTTCACAATAAAACTGTTATGCAAAAGAAAGGTACAAAATACTTGAGAAATCCTCAGCAGGAGAAGCGCTACGTCTGAAGCCAGTCCGTAGCGTGCCTCGCTGACATTAATCGCAGATTGAGACAGATCTAAAGGTTCCTCCACTAACTACTTTTACATCGAGAGCAGAGGACTCGAAGGTCATCCCATATCATGTCACTGTTCTCGCATCTGGAGGGTCGAATGAAGATCGCGCGTGACCAGGTACGCTCGTCATGTGGTCGTTATCATTTAGAGCTCCGATGCCAATGAAATCGAGTGCAGACATATGTTTTCCCCTTTCATGTTGATGAGACTTCGTAGAGACGTAAACTATATCAAGTTCGCGGTATTTCCTGTGGACCAGTAATTCGGCGCCTCTTGAATATTTTCAGTGTAGTTAAAGAAGATTGCTATTAGAACGTAAACCTATTCTATTGTCAAGTCAGCTGAACCCAATACAAAATTGTCAGCTGAACCCAATGAAAAATTGTCAAATTAAACTAATTATTTCGAAGGAAAATACGTGAGACTTGTGATCGCAACGTTTAGTGATATTGTCACTAAACATTATTGGTATACGTTGAATCGGTAACACATTTTTATAATAATAATGCGAGGAAAATATATCATTACACAAACATACACAATATACATTATCCTCCAGCCTCCGTGGCCAAGGTCTCGTCATCCGGCTCTCTCAGCCGTGGAATGCGGACGTGGCTGTGTGTTTCCGCCTGCGGAGCGCGCACGCTCGCTGTTATTCACTTTCAGCGGTCTTCACTTAGTGTGTTTTACGTCTATTATAACCGTGGCCAACGGTTTCCGAAAATCCACACTACGATTCAAGTTCTGCAACGATTACACCCGACTAAAGGATTTGCAAGTGGAACGTTTCCTAAGTGTTGTAACTAAAATCGCAGCTTGCTACAGTTTGGGCATGCATTTGCCCATCTTAAGCAGCACAGCGTACGTCAAGGTCGTCAATGACGCGGTGTCCAAGAGAATACTTCGTGACACCAAACATGGACTACGCTTTTGACACGGCGACGGTAATGTCGGCGTGGTCACTGTTGACCACGCAGGCTTGTGCATGCACACCTACGAGTTCTCGAACTACCATTCGTGCTCCCGGGGAGAGAGACGTCATGGCGGCTTCCCGTCCCTAGAGCGTTGTTCACGATCACACTACCGAACACCACGGGTGAAATTCCAAAAGTACCCCTTTCTTAGCGGTGTACGACAGTTTACCATCGGTCTCCATTGCCACGCCGATGCCACACGGTCTTTATACAGGACAGTCAACGCAAGACCTGTTCCGGGTGCGGCAAAGAAGACCACCTTAGGTCTGAGTGTCTTCAGCGGTACATTACTTAACTGCTGGCCGCTACAGTGGTGCCTCCGACTCCGACGATGGTTTTGCCGATCACCTACGCATCGGCGTTCTCTTCTCCTCCCGCCGACCGTCAGTCGGACCACGTACCAGTCAGTGTCCCTTCGAGCAGCCACGCATATCGCTGGGGCGACGCGTCACGCTCACGATTCCAGCACCACTACCAACAGTAACGGTTGCTGCCCATTCCCTCCCTGCCGATGATACAGAGTCACTTCGCTTATCGTCCCCGCGACGGCCTTTCTACCGGACCGTCGCGACTCCCTTACCTCTTCCGACAAACGCAAACAACGTTTACCTAAACGGCGCAAGAGAAGACGTCGTACTGTCTCGGAACAATACATTTCACCTCCCACTAGGCTCCAAAGACAGTCTGGTCCGAAAAGACAGCGGAGAACCCACACGTCCACCCCAGAAACCCAGAGAGAACAGCACAAATCGTGGCACTGACACGTCGTAGGCTCCGGGGGCAATGTTGTCGACCGGACGTCGTCATGCGGCGGAGCAGGAACACCCCATCATGCGTCATATCACTTGTAACGGAACTGAAATGATGGTGGGCTGACAGTAATTTGGAGCCCGCGCGTCTGAAATGGGCGCGCTTGTGTGAGACTGCCAGGGAGTGCACCCTGATGCCATCTATTGGCGAAACTGGGAATTAGCGCTGTCAGACAATGCACTAAGCTCTCAGAGTCAAATGTATTCTTTTTCTTGGTAATTATAAGTTATTACTGTATAATTTAATGTTGTAAAACGCTAGTAGTAAATTATTATGACTGGTATGGACTCCAGGGTAGTAAATATAAATATTCTTAAATACTAAATGATTTCGGTAAAAAGGTGGTAGGGGAACGCCCCCACTCTTGGTGATACGAGCGTAGCTAGGGTAGCTGGAGACACAGGGACTGAACAATGGGATGGCCTGGGGAGTGTTGACGTGATCGGACGTGCGTAACTGTGCTCACGCAAAAGTGATTGTGCAACAGCGAAGAGGCGAATATCGTCGCCGTTTGTGGAGTAGAACGCGACGAATGGTTGTCGAAGCCGCCTCTATGCCACTGGGGCTGATTGTAAGAGTTCCTGCGCCCAGAATTTATGGCGGACGTGCAGTAGCTTATACGAGTGCTACAGCTCGTAGTTCCAGCCGCCATTAAGGGCATGAGGCGTGAAGAGCTGCGTTAGCCACATGCATCTCACCACCAGCACCGACACGTCTACCCAAGGCAAGACCGCTTGCAATTGTTAAGTCGAACTTTGTATACATGTAAAAGGAGAATACCAGTTTTCTTTTATGCAAGTGCAGAGGACAGAATATAGTAATGAGTACAATTACGACGCATGTTGTTCATTGTAAAGTGTAGTAACCTCAAACATAGTATAGTGAAATCAGACTGAGGCCACCATCGCCTCTTTCATTTACAATTCTTTTGGTTGTAGAATACTTTAGCGTATAAGAATGTTGAAAAGAGCAATGGTCACACCAGAATGAGTCGCCTATTTACAGTTACTTAAATTTTTTTGAGCAACCTTTCAAGTAAAGTCACTTAACTGATTCTGTATCAATGGTCCAAAGAGTAATATCCAAAATCATTAAATAAGTTGAAGGATAGAATTTTGTTAACCGAAGTTGCATAACCTGTCTTGGTAGTAATTACCAAGCCACCTCACAGAAATTGAGAGAGAGTATTTGCTTTGTAGAATCATCTAGAATGATCAGAAATAGTAATATTCAGAATTAAGTTTAAATTCAACTCAAGCCATTTCACTTTGAAACGAGCCCAAAAATTGATTTATTCTTTTGCTCCTTCAGAGCTGGCGACCGTAGTTATAAGTATTTTCAGGAGGATTCGACGGTAAGTCTGCTGCTCTCGTCGTGCTGATGGGATTATCCACTGCTGCTAGCAGTGGTGATTGGATACATAAGCTCACTACCAAGTTAAGTGGGTCAGGTAGGCAGTGTTACCGTGTGAACTGTAGGGCACTGTAGGCCGTGGATCGAACCCGTTCAATCATCACAGTTCTTAGGGAGATAGTCCGGTTAGGAGTGTACTAATCATTGGGTAAATACTGGCGAGTAACGGTCAAAAAAATGTATACGCAAGTGAATTTAGCAAGGTCCACGTAGCACCTAGTTAATGTGGTGCAATGGCGAGGGTAGGAGTGGAGTAAAAGTGAGCTGAGCTTGTGGCAGCTGTGCTGGATTCAAATATTAACTACGTGAATTCACTACTGCCTCTTACCATTGGGACTGAGCTATTTACAGTTAAAATACGTAGCAGCAAGCGCAAAGGCGTGACAGCTACAAGTCCGTATTGGTTTTATACATACGGAATTGGGAAGTGGGTCATTCCGTCAGTGGAGGGGGTTAAAACAACCGAGTCAGTGGAGAACATACCCCATTTACTGATGGAAAGATTCAGCGGTTCGGTCGCACACTCCTGGTGGGAAACAACGACGAGAACGGCTCGTCATCGAAATCTACACCTATCGCGTCCGGCACGTCACTTCTCAGGACCAAATCGTCAATGTCTTTGTAGACCACTGCCGCACAATGCACCAGGTGGAGCCTGATAACATCCGTGATGAGGAGATTGTGATATCATATGTCACACGCGCCCTCGTCGGCGACGAGGCGAGCGAGCTGACTGTGACGGTCACGTGCTACATCCACCATGCAATCGATCAAGGTGCTTTGACAAAGTCACCTGAAGTACATGGATTGGCGGTAGAAATTTATTGCACCTTCCTTACGCTAATAGCGACGCAGTGGAAGACAATGTTTCATGAAATGTTGAAAATGGACAATGCTTCACAACCATTCTTTGTCACGGGAATTATTATACCCTAGCACAAACCGACATCCCGAGAGCGACGACTGCACTTTACCGCTGGCCGTTGTGGCCGAGCGGTTCTAGGCGCTTCAGCCTAGAACCGCACGAGCGCTATGGTCGCAGGTTCGACTCCTGCCTCGGGCATGGATGTCTGTGGTGTCCTTAGGTTAGTTAGGTTTAAGTAGTTCTAACTTCTAGGGGAATGATGACCTCAGATGTTAAGTCCCATAGTGCTCAGAACCATTTGAACCATTTTGCACTTTACCACCCACTAACTCTACTTCACGCAGACTATAAAACTTTGGCACGACTTCTGGCGACGCGTGGCTGGAAGACACTCCCTTCCATCCTATCCCCTGTAGAAACAGCTCCGGGTGGCTCAGTTGATATACTCGTAGAAATAGCCACAGGGGAATGTCACGATTTAATAGCACTGGCAGCGACATGCAGACTGAGCGCTGTGGTGGTTTTCCTTCATTTGGACAGCGCATTCGACAAGATCCAGCATTGTTTCCTATTGTCTGTACTGGGTCGAATGGGTATTCCACCCTCTTTATTGCTTTCATCCGGCGCCTCTACGGTAGCACCTGCCCATTCCGCCCCATACGCCCCATCTGGTGAGCAGGATGATGCCTGCAACCATCAACAATCTCTTCTCCCCCCTTTGCCTACGGCGACACACCTCTTAGCTTACTTTCAGCTTGTTTGAGACCCTGTTCAAGTGTGGTGTTTACGTTGCATTTATGCTCGTACAAGTAAAGAGTATTAAAAAAAAAGAAGAATAGAAGCTAAGGCTCGACCTAGGGGTAGACCAGTTCGAGTTTACACTGCCAGTAGTTGGCCGGCAAGAGGAGAAGTGAGCCGTAGTAAAAATTGCTGTTTTGAAAAGCGCGCCGCAGCGCGTAGTGTAAAGCAGTCGCCCTCCGTTTCTGGCGGTGGCGCCGCTGTGGCAATCGCAGCTTTGGTGTCTCCCTCTGGTGTGAAAGGGGAAAGGTTTCATGTTCACGTGTATTTAAGGGGTGCTATCAGCTCGGCAGAGGGGTTAGTCGTATGAAGTCAGTCTTAGGCAGTTGGTCAGCCAGGGGAGTCTGTCAGTCGGAGCGAGTCTGGTCAGTTGATCAGCCGGGTCAGTGTAGGGCAGTCAGTGTCTGTCTCTCGCCCGGAGAGCTAGTATGTGTTAGGCCGCCAGTCTGCTCGAGTTTGTTCTGGCAATGGACATTGGCAATTGGATTGATCGGTGGGTCGGTCTCTTCCCGGGGCAGGGGCGTTGGGTAGCCTGAAGGCATGTTTCCGCTGCAGGGGTGGGTCCGACCGAGTGTATCGCTTACTCAATGTCGGTCTGCCGTCTAGAGTGCCAGGATGTCTGTCGTTCGGATCGACCTTTAAGGTCGGTTGGATCAATCGGCAGGTCGGTCGTGCACTGAGACTCAAGATGCCTTGTTTGTCTTGAGCGTCGGCGCATGCGAGGTCGCCACGTGGCAGCCAGTGGGCCGCGCCGTATAGCGAGGAGTAGTGGCTTCGCGGCCGACACGAGAGCAACAGGAGTCAACCCACGACATCGGTCTGGCCGGCGCGAGTTGCGACGCCGTGAGACCTCCCGTCGGCGCGCCTTCCTGCGTCCGTTGAAGCGGCTGGCAGCAGTCGGTTAGCGAGAGCGTTTTGGGGGTGCTGCGCCAGGTCTTCGCCAGACATCGCCGTTTATTAGAAGTTAAGTGATTGCTGATATGTTGTTTCATTTACTTGTTTTTCTTGGTCAGTTTCTCGTCCCCAGCTTTCTCACCTGTCTTTCGTCCGCATTTGTTAGGCAGTTAGTGTCAGTCTTTCTGTCTGTCGGTCTGCCGTACGTTATTAGCTGCCTCTGTCATACTTGTCGGATTCGGTGTTAACGAATTTATTGCTTAAAGGCCGAATTCTTGAAATATGTTTTTATCTTGCCTATCATCTTACAAGGTGGCATATGTGTAATGTACAGCATGTTGTACATTTTATGTGAGTCTGCATTTTATGGGTTTTATTTAAATAGTCATTTCAGGTTATAAGGTTGCCACCCTTCCACCGTGAGAGTAAAAAAAAATGCACTTTCGGTGGCAAATAATTTGAGTGTTGTACCATTTCCTTCCCTCTTACAGGGTGCATAGTTTACGTGTTTGTGTGAGTTGTTAAATTTTTTTTTGTTCAAAGTAATCTGGTGTGTTGCAGATTAGCACCAGTGTACTCTTTCAGAGGTTGTTGTGAGCGGTCATGACTACGACCGTGTTGAAAGGGAGCAGGCAAGCTTCTCAGCCCGAAGGCTCATACTGTTAATATTGTTCTTGCTGCCTCTAAGCCGGTCGGACTGGCCGAGCGGTTCTAGGGGCTTCAGTCTGGAAGTAAATTTTCACGGTTCCAGGAGAAGAGGCGGACTTTGCGCCAACGTCCAGGTTTAAATACCAAATATCTCCGCAGTACCTGATGACACTGTTGACAGTGATGGGTCCTTCGCATGGGTTGGTTAAATCTGGTGGCCCCCTTGACGCTTTTCGTGAAGAGTGGGCTATGTGCCAGCACCGGGTTTCATCCTCTCCCGTCCTTTTTTTTATCTTATGGGACTTAACTGCTAAGGTCATCAGTCTGTAAGCTTACCCACTACTTAACCTAAATTAAAAAACATACACATACATGCCCGAGGGAGGACTCGAACCTCCGCCGGGATCAGCCACACAGTCCATGACTGCAGCGCCACGACCGCTCGGCTAATTCCGCGTGGCTCTCCCACCTCGCATCATCATCATCATCATCATCATACAACTCAAACATTACACTAGACAAACACACACTGCGTAAATGTAGTATCACATGTAGCCTGGAGCATGTTGTAGATAAATAAATATGTATTAGCCTACACACTGGACTCACAGTCGGGAGAACGACGGTTCACATCCGCGTCCGGGAATCCAGATTAAGGTTTGCTGCAATTTCCCTAAAGTGCTTCATCCATCATGTTGGAAGTACATCACCATTTTGTCATGCAGTGAAACATCTAGTAGTAACATCGGTAGAACATTACGTAGGAAATGAGCATACATTACACCATTTAGGTTGCCATCGATAAAATGGGTTAAAAAATGGTTCAAATGGCTCTGAGCACAATGGGACTTAACATCTGTGGTCATCGGTCCCCTAGAACTTAGAACTACTTAAACCTAACTAACCTAAGGACATCACACACATCCATGATCGAGGCAGGATTCGAACCTGCGACCGTAGCAGTCCCGCGGTTCCGGACTGAGCGCCTGGAACCGCTAGACCACCGCGGCCGGCCCAATAAAATGGGGGCCAATTATCCTTCCTCCCATAATGCCGCACCATACATTAACCCGCCAAGGTCGCTGATGTTCCACTTGTCACAGCCATCGTGGATTTTCCCTTGCCCAATAGTACATATTATGCCGGTTTACGTTACCGCAGTTGGTGAATGACACTTTGTCGCTAAATAGAACACGTGCAAAAAAATATGTCGTTGTCCCATAATTTCACTTGTGCCCAGTGGCACACACACACACACACACACACACACACATATATATATATATATATATATATATATATAAGGCACAATGCATCTTGTAAAGGGTATAGTATGGACGTATTGGAATAATTAATGTCGGGTGATGGTTTTAAAGTAATTCACATGGCATAAAAACTTTGTGGAAACGCGTCCATTTACTGGAGTCTAGTTTATCCCAGGGAAGTATTCAGAATTTACCATTGCCAGCGGGGGAGCGGCGAAGGGAAGCAACAATAGCCAGCTTAGGGTGGCTCAGGCTCTGAGAAAGCAGTAACAGGGCGCAGTCTCCAGCTGCCTTAAGATGAGTGACAGTGAGTGGGTGGTTGACCCCATGCTGGTGTACCGGGAAGCAGACGGAGAACTTGTACGCCTGTTGATAAATGTCTGTCGTCCTGTTTTCAGTGAAACATGCGAGTAAGCCGCGCAAAGCTACGGTGGAGCCGTCAACAGAGGCCAAAATATGCGTGTTCGTGACTATAGCAACTTCACGCTGAATTCATGGTCTGCAGAGTAAATCAGGCGAAGAGCAACAGAATGAAATATGCCGGCCTCCGATGGGAACATACAACCGAGGAATTTGAAGTACTCTCCTGGGAGTCAGAATTCCGGAAAAATTGGTGTTTTGTGCAGACGCTAACCTTGATGGGTGGCCTGGGAGGAGCTAAATAGCAGAAGTTGAGAGGAAGGGAAATTTTGTCGGAATTCGTTCACTTCCCAGAGCATGCATTGGTCGGCGCTGGGAAGTGACGTACAATTAACGCGACTTCCTCTGCAATTGGCGTAAGTGATTTTGCTGGAGGGGAAACCGAGGCGAAGAGCGGACTGGGAGAAGTCCCCGTAGAGGTCTTCCGTTCCCAGCTTGCCTAGAGTGCGGACGTGGCGTTCTTTACTCAGCTTGCCTGAGAGAGAGTGAGCATCTCTGCAGTTTAGGACTTAGCAAACGGAACGATTGAGCTTGGAGATGAGGAAGATAGCTAGAAGTGAACAGACAAGCGCAGCCTTGCTCACCACGAGGTCGGCCGACGTCCGCAAACGACGACGCCCCGCCACGCTGAATTCGGTGATTTTGCGACCGCTCCGGCCACTGATTAATTTGTTGGATCACGTCGGCAAAGTTTCCACGAGGGTTTCATGGGACGTATATTGTAGAATTCTTCTCGCACTTCGCATTACGCCTGGGTCAGTCGATAGAAATTACTTTTGATTTATCGCGCTTTACTCCATGCAAACGCAATTTATTACCACTGCCTGATAGGAGAGTCTTGTAATGTGATGACTGAAAGTCGGGAGTTAAAATAAATTTGTGCTAATCGACTGCATCTGTTCTCAATCAAGTAGATGAAATCCCAAGTAACTTTGTTAATTAATTTTATGTTGAACATTTGCATCTGGTGTTCAATAGCTGCATATAATATCAATGTGCACCCCTTTTTAATTAAAATGAATCAATTCTGAATCAGTTAATGTCAACACTGCCACCGCAGTTCAATCAGGAGTCACAGGGTCTTATTACTTTTTTTGCGTTCGATATTGCGGCAGTTTTGCACTCTCTGTTGATCTGTTAGTCAATTACCTGGGGTGAACACACGTCAAAACCAGATAAGTGACGTGTGGGGTGTTACAATATATATATATATATATATATATATATATATATATATATATATATATATATGTGTGTGTGTGTGTGTGTGTGTGTGTGTGTGTGTGTGTGTGTGTGTGTGTGCCACTGGGCACAAGATATATATATATATATATATATATATATATATATACGAGGTTCGCTGGCCCAAGAGAGAGGCACAAAGTTTTGGGATTGGTGGTAGCGTCGCGACAGGAGGTGGTCACGAGGTCCGAGCAGTCGAAAGGAGGTGGTCACGAGGTCCGAGCAGTCGAAACCACCAAGCCACGAGCTCCACAAGCGGGAGCCTGCGCACACAGAAGATACCGGAGTACTTCACCGGCATCAGCGTCGGCTACAGGCAGCAGGCCGACATCCCGTCGGTTGGTTGGCAATATTCGTGCCGGACGATCGCTCATGGCCTGGCTGCCCTCTTCTACCTGGCTTTAATCTGTCAAAATAGTAAATTAATTAATATTAATCAATGTAATAAACCGCTGCGAAGCACCGTGGATCCATGTAACTGCTTGATGATAAAGGGGAGTAACCTCGTGGTAACCTCGTGGTGATTTGTCTTATTGCCTACCTGGCCTCCTTATTATTTGCTGGTTTTAACCCGACCCACAGAGTTTTACTCGGTCGGCTCTTTGGTCGTAAATATAGGCCGTAGTATTGTACTAAGATATTAGTTGTCGTTTGATAATTTTTCCTGATATTATATTGCCTTTCCTTTCTGGTTTGTACCCGATCATGAATGTCCTAATGAATCAGCTCCTGGTCGTAAGTACAGTCGGAGCAATTGTACTAAGGCACAAGTTGCCATTAAACAAACGAGGGACCTTGTGGTTAGATTTAGATTTAACCGGTTCGATTCTTTGATTGTAATTGCATTTCTTAGTCATTAGTTACAATCTGAACAACCTGTTCTACTAAGCTGTTCATTGCTGTGTATCAAAGACCTCATCACTATTGGTGTATTTTAGCTGGATCTTCTGGTTCCGTCAAGTGAATTCTCTTGTAATAAGTCTTCACTAGTGATGTTTTATGATGTTCCTTCAGAGCAGTCTTAATAACTGACGATCAGTTTAACAATGAAAATATTAACAGCCAACTGTCACCAGGGCTTTAGTGAATTGTCAGAAGCGACGGGTTGGGATCCGGTCGCACTTTGGTTGCCAATTGAAATTAAGAGGTTGGTTGCTTTGAAGTAAGCCTTATCATTGTCATATCGTTTCCTAATGTTTTTAACCTTTAAGCACAGGTGCACATCTTAACCCCGAACCTTTCGACTTATAGCTTTCAAATTAAAAGTCATTTGTTTTGAGTAAGTGAATCATTCTTGTCACCAATGTTGCTTATATAGTTTTCATGTTTTGCAGAAGGGCATTTCATAAGACAGTATCCAGCGCGGTAGTAAACACCGCTGTTTCACCCGATAACGGGCGGGCTGGAGGTACGGCCGTCTTGTAACCATTGTCATATTTTTTGCTGTTTTACAATACAGCACTTCAGATTTCTTTTGTAAAAGCTTATTCAAAATAAGTTTTAAAGTCAAAAGAATTTTGCAAATTTGTTAATTTTGTTGAAAATTTTATCGTTTTATATTGTTAAATAAACAGGTTGTGTGAATAGGAAGTTACATTGGTTGGTCCTCCCACGTTTTCCTTAATTCCAGTAAGTACCATGTCTCAATGAATGGTACAAGGATTGAGAATAAAAACAAACTCTTATTGACAACCTGTTATTACGTTGTATAAAGATGTATAGAGAAGTTAAGATTTAATATAAGATCAAGTGACTCTTAACTGAAATTGAACATTTACGATCTTCTTTTATCTCCTGTCATCTGTTTTGTGTTCTCGTATGAGCCGCACGTTAGGTAACGCTTATCTGAATAATTCATGTTAAAATTCTTACATTGTACTAAAATATATTTCAAGGAAGTTGAAGCAATGTCTGAGAGTTATTTAAAACCAGAATGCACATATTAACCATCGACAGAAGAGCAGGAAGTCCTACTAAAAAGTCCGATTGCCATCCATTATGACTGCACGCCGCTTAAGAGAACAGTAAACTATAACCTTCAGGGGAAAGGAAAGCTTCGAAAAGATAGCACCGGCTAAGCAATGTGTGAAGATACATCAAGAAGTATTAAATCCAACTATAAAGACACTTGTAAAATAGACATATTTTGTTTCCTTATAATGTTAATCTTCCCTGTGAGGAAGACCGTTCCCTCCTTTCTACACATAATATTAAAAATACTACACCACGCAAAAGAAGGTCACTGTTATGAAACATCGGCCTCAATATGAGGAAGAAATTTGGAGCGTAGCAGCTTATGGAAGTGAATCATCAACTAAGTGAGAACCAGAAAAGAGGATCTTCCTTTCATAATTAGCGAGGAGAGGAATATCTGGATCACATCAACAAGACGAAAGGAAAGAATGAGAGGACAATGAGAAGACGTTAAGAAATAACTTCAATGGTACTTGAAGGAGTCGCACAGAACGTCGATTCCAAATGTTACACTGAGACGAAGAGTTTGGCACGGGAGAGAAACCCGTGACAGACCCCATCAAATCAGTGAGAAGACTGCGTAGACTTTCCCCGCATATTAACTGATGAGCCGGATAATGCAATCATCTACTCAATAATTCCTACGTCCACCTGGCCGCCATCTTCAGGTGAGAACGCAGTTTGCCAATCTCGCCGCAAATGATTCATTATGTGATCGGCGGTCATTTTTATACGCAGCGGAAGACCAACAGCGCGGGCGTCAAAAATCGTGACAGCTGATAAAAATGAAGAATCGCTGTCGACACATTCTGCAGAACTCTCTGGCGACCGATGTTTGCTAACGTCAGATAAAACAGGAACCCAAATCTTAGTTAAAGTGTAAACCTCGTCTTTTAATGTTGCCTTACAGTCTATTTTAAATTCATTCCTTTAAAACACAGACGCAATAACGAGATGCTGGGGCAAATTATTTGTGTCTTATCACATGATTCTGAGTTCCTGACGCTGCTCGGGTATGTATTTGTCCCAATCTTCTATTTGTACAGCTTCTCCTTCTCCCTCTCTTTGACCATCATATCCTCCTCCTCTCTATCCAACTCCCTCTGTCCATTTGCTCCTGCCCCCTCTGTCTGTCTGCTCTCTCCCACTCTGCCACTGTCCTCCCTCCCCCCTCCTAGGTAACTCTCCTTTTCTCAGTCTCCTTTGTCTCCTCCTGACCCCCTTAATGTCCATCTCCTCCTCCCCCTCTTTTTGTTCATCCTCCCTCTCTCATTCCATCTCTCCTCCCCAGGGCTCTTTCCATCACCATCCTTTCTCTGTCCATCTTCACCCCTCCCGTCTGTCCATCTCCTGGTCTTCCCTTTCTGATAATGTCGCATCCGTGTCCATCTCATCCTAATCCTTTCTCTCTTCCCGTTATCACCCCTACTAAAATAGAGGGTTGCTGATTCCTACCACCACGGTGTTTCATTCCAGACAGTAATTAAAGTGTTTTAAAGGTTTGTAAAGTCGATCCAGGAGCATAGGAGCTTTACCCACGGCTTTTCACGCACACGCACTTGTCGCATATATTTAACATATTTCACACATATCTGTACAGATAGTTCACCCGTATCTCCAGCGAATTTCGCCCTGAAGATTGGCTTTTATGCCACTCAATGTTTATAACGCCATATCTCCCGAACAAATTACCGTACAAAGATATAATTTTGTCGGTACATTTAGCGAAATATGTGGATACTGTCTGCGAAAGGTGTTGGGAATAATATTTTTCCAAACAAGCAATACATTTCAGCGTCTTGCATGAAGCGGCTGATTTTCATGCATCTCATTGTTTATGCCGTCATATCTTCTGAACTGTGTAGCGTAATACGTCATCATTTTGCAATTTTGTTCACTGATAGTAGTGAATACTGTCTGCAAGATGTGTTGTGAATACAGCTTGTAGTAAATAATAAATTAAAACGTTATACCTGTAGCAGCAGTTTTACTGCATGAACACCAAAAATGTGGTAAGCGATAAACGCTTTTGCTTTCCTCATTTTGTTGAGGTTGTCAGTGAGAAAAGGTTTCGTTAGTTGTTCCACTACTAGCAATTTCCTTTTCTGTTCCACTCGCAAAGGGAGCGAGGGAAAAACAACTGTCTACATGTATTCCTTTGAGCCCCTCTCTCGCTAATCTTCATCATACGTACGCGAGATGTGCTTTCGCGGCAGGAGAGTCGTTATGCAGTCAGCCACAAATGCCATTCTCCAAATTTTCTCAATAGTGCTCCTCGAAAAGAATGTTGCCTTTCTTCTAGTGATTCCCATTTCAGTTCCTGAAGCATCTGCGTAATACATGTTGTTCAAACCTACCGAGAACAAATCTAGCAGCCTGACTCAGAATTGCTTCGATGCCCTCATTTCATCTGACCGGGTATGGGTCCCAAACAGTTCAACAGTACTCAACATTCGGTCAAACTAGTGTCCTATACATGGTCTGCTTTAGAGATGAACGGTATT
This sequence comes from Schistocerca cancellata, assembly GCF_023864275.1. NCBI lineage: Eukaryota > Metazoa > Arthropoda > Insecta > Orthoptera > Acrididae > Schistocerca > Schistocerca cancellata. The sequence goes on from NC_064630.1 coordinate 460,681,223, forward strand.
TTCCTAAAATTTTTCCACTAGACTGAAGTCGACCATTCACCTTCCCTACTACAGTATTTTCATGCTTATTCCATTTCATGTTGCTCTGCAAAGTTACGCTTAAGTATTTAATCGATGTCACTGTCAAGCAGTACACTACTAAAACTGTATTGTGACATTAGTATTTGTTTTTATTAGGACTTGCAATAATATTTTCTATATTTAGATCTGGCTGCCATTCATCACACCAACTAGAAATTTCGTTTATCTTGTATCTCACACAGTCACGACACTTTCCCATGCACCACAGCTTCATCAGCAAACAGCTTGTAAGACGTCGTGGTCTCCTGACCTTCATTGCTTACATATTCCTCCCTCACAATCATATTCCGCACATCAAGACGCTTCATTCGAACCCAGACTCGATAAGATAAAGTCAAAGTCGTATAAATTCATGTAAACGATACGCAAATAACAAGTGTGCACAGGGGTTGAGATACTCGAGGCTGGCATAAACACACACATTCAAGACACGACAGTCACAAGAGCTTTTAGTTCAGGAGAGGCGGACTGCGCGCCAAGAGGCCGGACCCTCCGGAGGACGATTCAGCCTATCTACATTGGACGGCGACAGCCCGTGGAGTGGACAGCGTTTGCGCAAATGAAAGGGAAGAACGACCCTGTGTTCGGCTTAAAGGCAAATTCCGCTACATTGTGTGGGAGCGCCCAGCCTACGCATTCTTTACAAACATAGCATGCAGTTTCAGAGGTTTTCACAGGGAGACAGCAAACGCCAAACGCCGATGCTACAGATTTCCGGATTGGTCGCCTTAAATGAAACGTCATTCTCCCGCTTTTGGAAGAGAAATGCTGATTAGCAGACATTATTCCTGACGCCTTTAGCTGAAGGAGTAATGGAAGAGACCAAAAGATATACCCATTCACGTCTGGCGTGGAGACCGGCCTTTCCGTTGTCACTCTTGGAGTGAGAACACGTAATGAGGGCGTGTGCGCTCATACGTGTACTCAAAGAGCGAGGAACAAGTCTCTCCTCAGAATTTCACTGGGAGAGCACCTCTGTCGAGAGCGAATCGGAGTGCGACTCTATATTGACTCCTTGCGATTAAGCGTTGTACACTGTGTTGGCCGCCATACTTATTGTGTGGTGTGAACGGACAGTTATAATTAAATGCCTGTGAGCGAATTTTTGAGTGGCATCGCGGTGGACTAGTTATCTGACCGGTGTACCATGCCAATAGTCAGACTAGGGGCGAATAGGAGTCCTTGACTTCATCAGGGCGTAGGGAGACTTTGATTGGCAAAGGTCAATCCAGATAGAACAAGAGTTATCTTATTTGTCAGCAGCGAGCGGTGCAAACAGCAATAATCGCAGCTTACGGTATTGTGCACTACAGCTCTTGCGAGCACCATATTTCCTCCACAACAGTACACTTCACTGCACTTCACACGCGGCAGCCTCGACCATATCTAGCAACATTCTAACGGATAATTATTCAAGTTGAGTAGGCGCGGCTCTCAGCCATTCTGCCAAGTCAATAACGATCTTAAACTTTGTATAGAAATTTCATTAGCGAATCCTTTCCTTAAGAGGTAACTTCACATTCCGAAAAGAACCCGGAAATAACTTGTTCAGTTCATAACTAAAAGTGCCATTGTGATTTCTGAGAATATTTGCAAAATAAATAATAATTTTCGTTAGTTTCATGTTTTTCTTACACCAACTAGCACTATTCCAGTACCCAAGTATCCCACTAGTTACGTAAGAAATTTTGTGAATTTTTGTGTCATTTCCTTACAGCGGACGACTCCAGAATATATTTATTGCTGAAATTTTTTCAGGCATTTCTCTTTAGAACGTTAAGAGCGTCTGTCTGACTTCTGTAGTAGTGTGGGAGTGGAAATTGCATCTTGCAGGAACCACAGGGTAAAGGGTACATCTCAGATTAATCCGTTGCGCAGAATGACAGAATTTCACCCACACGCTCACAAGCTGGAGGCTGTTTCTTATCCTGTCCGTGTGGTTTTACATAGAATACAACAGCGGTCTTATGACACGTCCCTAGGGCACTCCTGACGATGTCTCTGACGGGCACTCGTCGTCTAGGGCAACATACTGGGTTCTGTTGGTCAAGAAGTTTTCGAGCCATTCACATACCTGGGAACCTATTCTATATGCCTGTACTTTCTTAGCAGTCGTGAGTGTGGCATCTTGTCAAATGCTTTACGGAAATCTAGAAATATGAAATCCACTGCTGCTCTTCATCCACAGTTCGCAGGACCTCATGTGATAAAAGGGCAACCTGAGTTACACACCAACGATGCTTTCTAAAACCATGTTGATCTGAAGGAAATACATTATATTCGAACTGGAAATAAGGTTAAGGATTATGCAGCAAACCGATGTTAAAGATATTGGTCTGCTGTTTTGCAGGTCCGTTCTTCTACCCATCCGTTCTTATACCCGTGCTGTAGAGTAATCTTTGTAAAACAGCACTGGAATTCCATCAGGACCTGGCCGCTTATTCGCTATCAATTCTTTCCGTTGTGTCTTTACTCCACCGATTTTTATTATTATGTCCTCCATATGAGAATCCGTGCGTTGGTCGATCGACGGTACGTTTGTGCGATATCTAATGTGAAAGATTTCCTCAGTGCAAAATTTTAACCTTGGGCTGTATTTTTGATACCTCCTACTGCGACACCAGACTGGTCAAAAAGAGAATGGACGGAAGGCTTGGACGCAAAATGGTTCAAATGGCACTATGGGACTTAGCATCTGAAGTCATCAGTCCCCCAGAACTTTGAACTACTTAAACCTAACTAACCTAAGGACATCATACACATCCATGCCCTAGGCAGTATTCGAAACTGCGACCGTAGCAGTCGCTCGGTTCCAGACTGAAGCGCCTAGAACTGCTCGGCCACCGCGGCCGGCGCTTAGACACATTTAGCAGTTTTACGTAGGATCTATTGCTAAGGTACGAAGATAGCAGTTGTTGTGAGCCCCACGCAGCATTCTTTTTACAGAGGTACGAATCTCTACTAATATTTGCCTCTCGTATTTGAAACCGAGAGTGCAACAGTCTTTGTTGCCTCAGAATTTTTTTTAATTTCGTTGTGAAATCACGGTTGGTTTTATCTGTCCTTATCCACTTACTCAACACACATGTCTCCTGAGTATGATTTACAGTTCGTTTAAACTTTTTCCATAAATGCTCTGCGTCTATCGCACTGGAACTAAATGATGTCAATTCATTGTCTAAAAAGGATGCTAACAACTGCCTATCTGCTGTTTCTGGCAGAAAAACCCTTTTAGCGTTCTTAATTCCTTTATTAACTTAAGTCGCTATGATGATATCATGGTCACTAATCCCTGTCTGTGCACCGATACCGTCGATTATGCCAGGCCTGTTGGTAGCTACGAAGTCTAAAATATTTCCATTGCGTGTGGGCTGTCGAACTAGATGTTCAAGACAGTTTTGGAAAAACGTGTTCAAATGCAAGACTGCCTGCAAAGAGTCCATAGACGTCGCAGTCTATACTACACTCATGGTCATGAATTAAGGATAATGCTGATACATGATGAAACAACGCTCTGATGGGCGGTTTGCGGGTTTAAATCACCTCGGGGTATGACCATGCGGTGCATTTGACCTGTGGTCGTCGCACAATGGCGCTGACAGTAGTCCACATTCCCAGAGGCGTGTTGGTGCACGTCAGAGTACGGTGCAGCGAGTAAGTGTGCAGACGTTTTCAGACGCGCTAATGATGACTGTGTGTTTAAAATGGCTCAAAGAACACATATTGATGTCGGTATGAGGAGTAGAATACTAGGGCGACTGGAGGCTGATCAAACAGGGCAGGTCGTAGTACGGGCCCTCCGTATGCCACAAAGTGTGATCTCAAGATTATGGCAACGATTCCAGCAGACAGGAAACGTGTCCAGGCGCTACAGTTAGGGATGTCCACAGTGTACAACACCACAAGAGGACCGATATCTCACCATCAGTGCCCGCAGACGGCCACGGAGTACTGCACGTAGCCTTTCTTGGGACCTTACCGCAGCCACTGGAATAGTTGTCTCCAGACACACAGTCTACAGACAACTGAACAGACACGGTTTATTCGCCCGGAGACTTGCAAGGCGCATTTCACTGACCCCTGGTCCCTGGTCACAGAAGAGCCCGTAAAGCCTGGTGACAAGAATACAGTACTTGGTCATTCGAACAGTGGTCCCAAGTTATGTTCATGGGCGAGTCCAGGTGTAGTCTGAACAGTGATTCCCGCCGGATTTTCATCTGGCTTGATACGGGAACCAGATACCAACCCCTTAATGTCTTGAAAGGGACCTTTATGGAGGTCGTGGTTTGATGGTGTGGGGTGGGATTATGATTGGTGCACGTACACCCGTGCAGGTCTTTGACAGAGGAACTGTAACATGTCAGGTGTATCGGGACGTCATTTTCCACCAGTACGTCAGCCTTTTCAGGGCTGCAGTGGATGGATGACAACGCACGGCCCCACCGAACTGCCATCGTGGAGGAGTACATTGAAAGAGAAGATACCAGGTGAATGGAGTGGCCTACCTGTTCTCCAGACCTAAACCCGATCGACCACATCTGGGATGCTCTCGGTCGACGTATCGCTGCATGTCTTCAAACCCGTACGACACTTCAGGAGCTTCGACAGGCACTGGTGGAAGAATGGGAGGCTACACCATAGTAGCTGCTCGACCACCTGATCCAGAGTATGCCAACACGTTGTGTGGCCTGTGTACGTCTGCATAGTGATCATATCCTATATTGATGTCAGGGTACAGGCGCAGGAAATAGTGGCGTTTTGTAGTACATGTGTTTCGGGACGGTTTACTCAACTTATCACCAATACCGTGGAGTTACAGATCTGTGTCGTGTGGGTTCCCTATGTGACTATGCTATTAGCGCCAGTTTCGCGTAGTGTCTCGTTGTGTGGCACCAGATTCTGCAATTATCATTAAATTATGAGCATGAGTGTAGGTATGTTAAAGTCGCTTCCAACTAACATTGCATAATCTCGGTGTTTCCGCACTACTGACGTAGACTCTGTATCAACAAATTTAGAGTTAGGCGGCGATCTTTTGTGCGAGATTAGTGGTGTGCAGGGCGGTTGGTTTTGTAGTTCGCGGGACTGTCCGGTGTGAGCCGTCGCCGGGATCAGGGCGCTGCGTCGCCTCTGACACGTGCACACGCATGCGTTCCGGACCACGGGCTAGCGCGCCTTGTCGGCGGTCCGGTATAAATATTTGAACGACTAATAGCGCCGATGCGCGCTCGCATGTCGACCGCACGACACACACTACATTACGCACGGCGGCGCGGCGCCACGGTCGCGTCAACAGCACAGCCGCTGGCTGCGTGTGCACCGGGGCGAACCGCCGCACCGAATTTAGATCGCGTCCTCTCTCGATGAATCGATTTTGGCACCACATGTTATCATGTTCTCTGCACCTTCTTGTACTCGTAAATGATGCATCCAAAGTTAATCTTTCTCGTAATTCAGACCGACTGCCAGCACGCAGTTAATCCGATGAGGTACTACTGCATTCATGTTTTTGGTTTGGATTGCCTCTTTATATTTGTCTGTACATTCTCTTTGTTTACACTTTCTTCCACTCCCGTGTCTAGAAGGGTTGCTTGGCTCCTTAGTGTGGGTGATTATTTCTGGATTCTCTTATAGTTCACAAGGGAAACCCACATTAGATCGCTTTCTGATACAGTCAGAACTTGGTATAGTGAAAGAAGGTTGGAAATAAAGTGATAGCTATTTCGGATTATGCGCAAACACTCAGTAGCTTTCGAGAAAATGACGGTCAAACTTTCGACGCCACTTCGTCAGTCCATTCGTTCGTAATGAAACGAAGTGATTTGGCAGTGCAGTTAGTAGTGCGCAGTTTCGAAATTTCGCGCACCGTATTCAAATCGAATCTTATGTTTCGTTTTTCTTTTGTCGTCGCGGAAGTACGTCACATCAACATTTTTTGTGACACTCAGCCGGCCGGTTTGGCCGTCCGGTTCTAGGCGCTTCAGTCTGGGACCGCGCGACAGCTACGATTACAATTTCGAATCCTGCCTCGGGCATGGATGTGTGTGATGTCCTTAGGTTAGTTACGTTTAAGTAGTTCTGAGTTATAGGGGACTGATGACCTCAGATGTTAAGTCCCATAGTGCTCAGAGCCATTTGTTGTGACACTCAGGAACGCACCAAGAGGGAACATTGGATTAAAATGAAATTTATTGAAAATAATGAAACAGATGAGATATTCACGTGATCCCAAAATCAAGACAAGTAAGCAAATACAGCGAGTACAAGTAGAAAAATACAGTGCAACATCATTACTGCGATGGACCACCACTTGCTACAGTACATACCGCAACACAGTCCGGCATCGAGTTGATCAGATGTATGATATTGTTCTGAGCCAGACTGGCCCTCAAATCTTGAAAGCGACCTCCAAATCATGTACAGGGCAGCATCAGGGCAGCGTTTCAGCCGGTCGCACACAAGCTCTGTAGTGGACAGGTACGGGGAGCAGGCCGGCCATGGGAGAGTCTGAAGTCTTGAGCAACTCTAACTGTATGAGATCGAGCATTATCTTGCTGGAAAAGTGCCCCTGGTAGACCATGTAGGAAAGGCCCCACATGTGGTTGGAGAGGCCCATTGAGATTCTAGGTACTACAATTAGAGGGGCCAACTGTCATAGGCTGTCGCCCCCTAGACCATAACGCTAGCTGTGCAGGCGGTATGGTGTGCAATTACTTTGGTGGAACTGTACCGTTCACCACGCTGCCTCCACACCCATATGCGGTTATCAACGGTCTCCAAAACGAATCGGGTTTTATTACTAAACACCACATCATTCTGACTTGGTACCATCATAGACCAAGTGGCCGCTGTCTCATTTTTAATAGTAGTAGGCGACAAGGGCGACTCGATTGCAAGGTATCAGGGAATGGTTTGTGAAAAAGCTGGCACCCGCACATCTGCCATATTGTGGAGCAAGTGACTGTAGGATCCCTGATCACTTACTGTGTGATCCTTCTATCATCTGGCCTTGCTGTCTTCCTAGTCATCCCAGAGCCGGTGTGCTGAGTGGGACTGTCATCCTGGTCCACTGCTCCCCAACATCATCTGACAGAACAGTCTCAGTGATCGATCTGGCGAGCCACAATTCGTGTTGCCAGCTTGCAGTTTCCATGCTGATGACTGGGCCCTTCTCAATCTGGGGTAACTGTGAGAAATGCCATCTAACATGTCCATCTGGCATTCTGAACCTACTAACCTTGAGTGAGGACAAGTTACTCTCTCACCTAATTATCGCATATGGAAAATTACCTTGTAGAAATGGCATGTTGGGAGTTGATAGCAACTGGCGATGAGCCCATACCACAGTAAATCTTGCCGGATGTGTCCACAGCCATACAGGGCAGACAAGGCAGTCCCTTGTCGAGACAGGTCTTCATCAGAACAATGCCGCAATACTTGTCATGGCGCCAGCTGAAGCCTGGGCTGGGGGTGATGGTCTGAAGGAATACTTCTACAGAGTTGAGCCATAAACCAGCCATTGTGTGCAGAGACATGCGTAATAAAAATTCACAAGTTTTCGTGTTTGCAAATACTACATATAGGCCTGTGAACCACTTCCATCAGATGCCTCGTTGTATAAGAAACTCCAACACCAGAGAAACGTTTAGAGATTGAATCTTTATTACACCTCATAGCTAGAACTAACAAGCTCCAAGGCACAGACAATTTAGATAAAGATCTTTAAGATTGTATCTGTTCACTTGTTGCCGTGGGAGGAGGCATGACTTTGGGGAAAATCATCTTCCCCCTCTGCGAAAACGTAAAAAAAAACAGTAATGGCGGTTTATTTTTTTCCAGAGATGCAGTTTTCTTAACTCTTGCCCTGTTTTCACATGAGTTTGTGCTATCATGTGGGAGGGGAGATTTAGTGCCCCTGGAGCCCTATGATGGGCTCAAGACAGGATGAAGGTGGTGTCTTTCATGCACTTTGTGGGAACACAGAATTTTTTCTGGAGAGTTGCGAAGCGCTTGAGTGCAGGACTTCGATCTGGTAAGCACTTCTGGTCGAGGCTCTGGCATTTGTAGTTGGTACTTGGGACCTGTCCTGAAACGGACTTCACTTCCCAGTAGTTTAGACTGGGGAGCCTGCGATAAAGTTCTTACTGTACTGACAGTGTGAGTTCAAACATCTCGGACTACTCGCTTGCTGAGGGCACACTTATTTGTTTTTAGTTGACTAGTCTTGACGTTTGGTATCCTTGTACGCTCTGTCGTATAAGTGAGCCAAATTGGTCCTTGGTGCGACCATCGAATGGGTGTGTCACACACTGAAATCTACTGTGATTTCAGGGCTCTGGTAGAGAGTAAATTGCGACCTGTCTGCCTTATCGCTACACCGTGAGATTTTAGCACGTCTTTCGTGGCTACGATCGATTCACACATGACGCCTCCACACCTCAACTCCGTCTCACACATCCTGCCAACTGCAGGTTACATCGCCGCACGAAGCAAACAGGGTAACGTACTGCCGCTCCAGTATTGTCAGGGTGTACAGATCTCATTCGCCACTTGCTCTCAGCTGCACCTACGTAGATAAACTACAGTATATTTGATCAGTCAAAGTCTGCTCAGCATCAGATCAATTCAGCTTGCGTTATCCACATTTTAGGGCCAGAGTTAAACCGTCTTTGCCAACCCAGGGTCCTTGTCCTGTGCAGCCTTAAACCACCAGTTTGTCGTTTACGGTATCTAATCAATAACTTGTTTAGCATAATTTATGTCCGTTTTTTAGAAAAAAATAATTGTTGTTTGGACACTGAAATTATCCAAACATTCTCACTCATTTAAACAGTCCCCACTAGGGTCGCTTTCAAACCTCCTCCTCAAGTCGGGATGTGGTCGTCACGTGATAGTTTGTCCACTATGCGCACTTTAAATGGGGTCCGCTGCTCGACTGCCTTATTACTACAGGTTCTGTGGCACCACATTTAGTTCATCTGCGTATCTTATCTCACTGCACATTTTTGCAAAATTTCGCGTTCGTACCTTTCTTGCATCTGGGTGCGGTATTCTCAGTGTTCCTTAGTGAACAATGTACGAGGGTTGGAACTTAAGAGTTACATGTTTGCACCTGTTACTGTCCTTCAAAGTAGTTACCAGCGTTGTGTAGAATCCGTTGCCAGCGATGTGGATGGCGTAGTATACTGTTAGCAGAGCCTGTTCTGTTGATGGTGCGAATGGAGCGGTCTAAAGTTATGGTGATTCTCATGTACGACTGTGATGGGGTTATCCTAACGCATTACGTTCCTCCACGGCAGATCGTCAATGCACAGTATTGCTCTCCGTTTTTGGAGCATCACCTGCGACTAGCTTTGTGAAAGAAGTGACAAACCACCCATCATTTTGTAAGAAAATGCGTCGGCGCATACAGCGCAAGCTGTGGCGGCTTTGCTTGGTCGATGGGACTGGGAAGTACTGTACCATCCACCATACGGACTTACGTCCTTCTAACTTTAATATAATTCCGAAGATGAAGGAAACACTTCGTGGCATTCGTTTCAGGACTGTTCCAGAGATTCGACAGGCGGTAGAGCGCTCCATTCGCACCATCCTCAGAACAGTCTCCGCTAACGGTATACTATGCCTTCCACATGTAACTCTTTTGTTTCGGTTGTGAATAAGTAGTTGCAACTATTTAAGTTCCAACCCCCGTATTTATTGATAAAGGAAATAATACTTTCAACTCTTACTAAAATTAGATTCACAAGTTTTACATCGTTAACAGTAATGGTTTTTTGCTTTTGTACTTCAAGCAAGAAAACAATATATTTATAAAAACATTCAAATCATAACAATTCGGTGCACGACGAGCAACTTGCGAAAACACATGTGCCACAGACACTTTTTTTTTTTTTAAATATGGGAATATCGTTAGAAATACAACTTCGCGATCTGGCGATAATTTCGAGGTAAACCACGCATTTTGAAACATTTTCTCGAAAGCTCAACTGATTATGGTTAAAGGTGTGTATTGCAGTTGCATCACTTCTACGTGTTATTTCCCTCCACTATACAGTGTGAGTACCGCACTTTTGTAATGGGCGAATGTAATTCCTCACCTGTCAGAAAAAGTATATGTTGTAGGATTTTGATGGAATTACTTGTAATGATCATGTAGGTTGCGGTGTCTAGGAAGCGTGCTTTCTCGGTTTGCTAGACTAACATTGAAACAAACCGGATTAATGGGTTTTATTACAAAAAGAAAGAACCATTACGTAATTTTCACAATTACACAGATGTGTCGCAAGTAAAGAACGACATACAAAACAAGCAATCTTCTTCAGTATAAACAATTCCAAGTCTGTGCTACCTAGAGAGTACAAGCGAAGTAAAAAAATGGTTCAAATGGCTCTGAGCACTATGGGACTTAACATCTATGGTCATCAGTCCCCTAGAACTTAGAACTACTTAAACCTAAATAATCTAAGGACATCACACAACACCCAGTCATCACGAGGCAGAGAAAATCCCTGACCCCGCCGGAAATCGAACCCGGGAACCCACGCGGGGGAAGCGCGAAAGCTACCGCACGACCACGAGCTGCGGACTACAAGCGAAGTAAAGAGCGTTGACGCTTCCACCCAAGTTTCTAGCCTTGAAGCTGGCATTGATCTGGGACGTCACCAGTCGGTTGCGGTGCTCACGTATCTCTTCACATAGGGGCCGCTGCTGTCATGTTGTCATCCTGGAAGGAGATCCTTCCATCGCCTTTCGCTCCTGGACTTTTGAACAGCCAATTTTAATATTCTGTCCTATATGAAACATTCTATTATTATTTTCATTTTTACTCTCATTCTTTCATGGATACGTTGTTTTTTTTTATGTAACTAAGTAAAATTCTGTTTGTTTTTAACCCATACGCGTATCGCTTCCTTTAATTTACAAACAATCTTCAGTGGCTTGCAATACATATTTGTTATATGTTGTTGTTGTTGTGGTTTTCAGACCTGAGACTGGTTTGATGCAGCTCTCCATGCTAATCTATCCTGTGCAAGCTCCTTCGTCTCCCAGTACCTACTGCAACCTACATCCTTCTGAATCTGCTTAGTGTATTCATCTCTTGGTCTCCCTCTACGATTTTGCTATATGTATATGATAAATCATAATACAATGGTCTCAGATACGTTTTTCCATTACAGTGTTTCGATGTTACCTTATATCGAATTTTGTTGCACAACCCTCATAAAGATTCGTCTCTAACAATAAAATAATTACGAATAAACTGTAATGGAGTAATATACACTGAAGCGCAAAAGAAACTGGTATAGTCATGCGTATTGAAATACAGAGACATGTAAACAGGCAGAACAAGGCGCTGCAGGCGGAAACGCCTATATAAGTCAACAAGTGTCTGGCGCAGTTGTTAGATCGGTTACTACTGCTACAATAGCAGGTTATCAAGGTTTAAGTGAGTTTGAACATTGTGTTGTAGTCAGCACACGAGCGTTGGGGCGCAGCATCTCAGGGGTAGCAAAGAAGTGGGGATTTTCCCATACAACAGTTTCATGAGTGTAGCGTGAATATTAGGCATCCTGTAAAACATCAAATCTCCAACATCTCTGTGGCCATAAAAGATCCTGCAAGAATGGGACCAATGACGACAGAAGAGAAGTGTTAAAGTGACAGAAGTGCAACCCTTAAGCAAATTCCTGCAGGTTTCAATGCTGACTCATCAACAAGGGAGAACCGATAGAGGTACTGAAGGTACCCTCCGCCACACACCGTCAGGTGGCTTGCGGAGTATGGATGTAGATGTAGATGAAGTGTCAGCGTAAGAACCATTCAATGTAACATCTTCGATATGGGATTTCAGAGTCGAAGGACCACTCATGTACCCTTGATAACAGCACAACACAAAGCTGTATGTCCCACCTGCATCCATCAACACCGACATTGGACTGTTGATAACTGGATGCATGTGGTCTGATAAGACGAGTCTCATTACATATTGTATCGAATGGATGGATGTAAGTAGGCAGTCAAAGAGAGAGCTGATGCATTTTCTTAGTGTGGGTTGCCTACATCAGGAGCATGTATGAACTCAAGGGCAAACCTATTGTTCTCCTTTGATTGACAGGTCATTAAACTATTGTTCTGCTAAGAGGATTCTTCCTTTTGATTGACAGATCATTAACATATTTTTCTGCGAAAAGGGTCCTTCCTTTTGATTGGGAGGTCCTTAACCTATTGTTGTCTCCCCTCCCCCTCCGCTGCCACCCCTCAAGAAACCACCAAACCACTCTCTCCCCCTCACAGTGATGGGGAGAGTGGGATGGTGGTTTTGTGGGGGTGGGGGGGTGGGGAGGGGAGAGGGGCAGGGGGGAGAACAATAGGTTAGGGACCAGTCAATCAAAAAGAAGGACCCTTTCAGCAGAACAATAGGTTAATGATCTGTCAATCAAAAGGAAGAATGAAGAATCCTCTTAACAGAACAATAGGTTAATGACCTGTCAATCAAAGGAGAACAATAGGTTTGTCTCTGAGTGCTTACCTGACCCTGATGAATGCACACTAACGAAATGCGACAGGTCTCTCTTTTTCTTCCTACTGATGTGTATGGTATGGAGCAAAGAGCATGAACCTATGAACCCTGCATGTCAGCAGGGGCTGTTCAAGTTGATGGAGGCTCTGTAATGTGGCAAGGCTTGTGCAGTTAAAGTGATATGGGGCTCCTGATATGTCTAGATATGACTCTCACAGGTGAAACGTAGGTAAGCATCCTGTCTAATCACCTGCGTCCATTCATGTTCATTGTGCATTCTGACGGGCTACAGAATGCCTCCAGGAACACTGTTCGGAGTTTAAACACTTCCGCTGGCCATCAAACGCCCCAGACATGAACATTATTGAGCAGATCTGGGATGCCTTGCATCGTGCTGTTCAGTCGTGCAGGATTCAGGGTATCAGTTCCCTCAGCACTACTTCAGGCATTAGTCGAGTCCACACCACTCCACCCCCTTGTAGGTGTCAGTTCCCTCCAGCACTACTTCAGACATTAGTCAAGAACACGCCACGTCGTAGTGTGGCACTTCTGCAAGCTCACAGGGGCCGTACACGATATTAGGCAGGCGAACCAGTTTCTTTGTCTCTTAGGTGTATCTGGAATCATTATATACAAGCAAAAATTACTACGGACCAGTAAGGATGCCATGTAAATAAAAGAAAGCAGAACTGTGTAAAACAAACAGTCTTTTATTTCCAGAATGAGATTTTCACTCTGCAGCGGAGTGTGCGCTGATATGAAACTTCCTGGCAGATTAAAACTGTGTGCCCGACCGAGACTCGAACTCGGGACCTTTGCCTTTCGCGGGCAAGTGCTCTACCAACTGAGCTACCGAAGCACGACTCACGCCCGGTACTCACAGCTCTACTTCTGCCAGTACCTCGTCTCCTACCTTCCAAACTTTACAGAAGCTCTCCTGCGAAACTTGCAGAACTAGCACTCCTGAAAGAAAGGATATTGCGGAGACATGGCTTAGCCACAGCCTGGGGGATGTTTCCAGAATGAGATTTTCACTCTGCAGCGGAGTGTGCGCTGATATGAAACTTCCTGGCAGATTAAAACTGTGTGCCCGACAGAGACTCGAACTCGGGACCTTTGCCTTTCGCGGGCAAGTGCTCTACCAACTGAGCTACCGAAGCACGACTCACGCCCGGTACTCACAGCTCTACTTCTGCCAGTACCTCGTCTCCTACCTTCCAAACTTTACAGAAGCTCTCCTGCGAAACTTGCAGAACTAGCACTCCTGAAAGAAAGGATATTGCGGAGACATGGCTTAGCCAGAGCCTGGGGGATGTTTCCAGAATGAGATTTTCACTCTGCAGCGGAGTGTGCGCTGATATGAAACTTCCTGGCAGATTAAAACTGTGTGCCCGACCGAGACTCGAACTCGGGACCTTTGCCTTTCGCGGGCAAGTGCTCTACCAACTGAGCTACCGAAGCACGACTCACGCCCGGTACTCACAGCTCTACTTCTGCCAGTACCTCGTCTCCTACCTTCCATGGCTAAGCCATGTCTCCGCAATATCCTTTCTTTCAGGAGTGCTAGTTCTGCAAGTTTCGCAGGAGAGCTTCTGTAAAGTTTGGAAGGTAGGAGACGAGGTACTGGCAGAAGTAGAGCTGTGAGTACCGGGCGTGAGTCGTGCTTCGGTAGCTCAGTTGGTAGAGCACTTGCCCGCGAAAGGCAAAGGTCCCGAGTTCGAGTCTCGGTCGGGCACACAGTTTTAATCTGCCAGGAAGTTTCATATCAGCGCACACTCCGCTGCAGAGTGAAAATCTCATTCTGGAAACATCCCCCAGGCTGTGGCTAAGCCATGTCTCCGCAATATCCTTTCTTTCAGGAGTGCTAGTTCTGCAAGTTTCGCAGGAGAGCTTCTGTAAAGTTTGGAAGGTAGGAGACGAGGTACTGGCAGAAGTAGAGCTGTGAGTACCGGGCGTGAGTCGTGCTTCGGTAGCTCAGTTGGTAGAGCACTTGCCCGCGAAAGGCAAAGGTCCCGAGTTCGAGTCTCGGTCGGGCACACAGTTTTAATCTGCCAGGAAGTTTCAGTCTTTTATTTAATTACACTCAAGGATCACTATCCCAAGATGATGATGATGATGAGAACAATAACTACTACTACTACTACAATAATAGTCATCATAATAATAATAATTATTATTATTATGATTCTATACCTACAATTGAATGGCAGAAAACATAAAAATTAGAATTCTATTATTATTTATTATGTATTTTACTTAGGTGCATTTTGCTCATTGTAGTGGCAGAATCTGAGGATTAAAGGGGTTTTAAATTGCCTCAGACCCTTCGGTAACTGTGCAATTAAAGGACTAATCGCCTTCACATAAAATACTTTGATGATACTGTGTAACCAACGCTGATACAATAATTCAATAGCAGATGTCTTCTGCTTGATTCAGAGACTAAACATATGGCATAGTTAGCGTTATCAGACATAGTGCAGTCAAGTTAACCGGTCGGATTTGTCAGATTAAAGATTAACAGTAATTGTACTTTCTCTCTCTTCATCTGAGTCTATAAGCACGTCTACACTCCGTAAGCCTCCTTATGGTGTATGGCGGTGAGCACTTTTGGTACCACTGTCGTTCCTCCTCCCCCTCTCTAGTTCTAGTTGCTAATATTCCGCCAGAAGAAAGATTTTGACAGGCCTCTGTGGTAGGAGGAATCTATATACGAGTAATTTTAAGTTCAAGACCTTCTCGTGGGGTATATGAAGTAAGAGTAAACCACATCATGACGCACAGGGCCATTATTACGGCGCCTGCTATTGCTCTTGGCTGAACATAATTTAGTAAGCTTCCAGGCTTACTAAATGAACCTGCACGAAACGTGTGGGTGCCACGCAACAGGCATTTAAAAACTATAACTTTTGCTACCAAACTATGGGAATCACATCTGCATTATTGAAATTCTTTACGCCAACGAGGATAATCTGCATCGTGTGAAGATTTTGGATATTTCAACAACTGATGGTTGCTAGCATAAAGAATGGAACTGGATGTAAAATGAAATCAGATGTAATATTCTGCACTATTCACCACTGCCTTTGGTTTGGCAACAGTGTGGAAAGTTTCAGTGCGTAGAAAGCAGAACAAAAGAAGTTTCATATCACTATTATAAAGCGTTTTCGAATTTCACTAAGTACAATCTTCTGAAACTATAATTTCTTGTTTCAGGAAACGAAATCAGATAACGAGCCTACACCGAACCTTCATGCCACCGAAAGTCCAACGTGATGTCAATACCCATTATATGGCCAATGTAACTACTCGTGGAAGTCTCCGTGACAATTGGATTTGTCACATCGTTAACTACAGATTTGGTCAGTGTATCGAATCATAGCCTCTTAAGGCGAGCCCACAACTTCAGACACAATCTCTTACTCAGTGACTGCTTGTTTGGTCTTTCCTTTGGTGACTTGCGCTCTGCCCCTCTCTCCTTGTAATTTTTTTTCTCCTTATCTACGTGATTATGTAGCTCTCAATTCTGTCGAGCAATCATTCATGATAGGAAACACAGTCATAGCTCAGTCACTCAAAATGATTCTGAAATTTTACTTGTTAAAATGAAATCAGGCGATGATTCTTCTTCTCTGCAGGCTCGTGCTTTGCGGCTGTCAGCTAATCTGTACAAATAAAATGCCTCGTAATTTTGTGAGCGTTGTATAATCAGTCGGGAAACCTCAGATCAAGCGGATATTTGGCTTTGATGAATTTTAACCTTCCGAAGAAGTAATGGAGCTCTTGGATTATTAAATGCAGGTTCGTATCCAGTCTTTCGGAAGTCCCTTCTGATTAACAACTACGCAATATATCGATAAATATCATTAACTCTCAGTTGTAAAATACACACCTTTGTATGAAGGAGCGATCTATATATATATATATATATTTTCTTTTTAATCTTACAGTTCGTATCAGTTATCTTCTGTTATAAATCTCAATAATCAGATTACAGTACTTCCAAACCAAGCTCAGGCTAATCGGCACGAAGACAAACTCGGAAGCTCCCTTTTCTTTTTTTTTTTTTCTAACAACCACCAGAGTACTACAAAGAATACTTATGCGCTCATGGCATAGCTATTGTATGAACTACTTTTCGCATGGATTCTGCGAGTATGAAGATAGAAAATTAGTAAACGTCATTCAAGGGTAGAATTGTATCAGAATAATTCATCGAATATAAAGAGATATTACAATTGCCCCTCGCAGCGAGCAAAGTTAATGATAATACACTTTGCGAGCTAACAGAAAAAATTTGTTGGGTTGTTTATTCAAAAGAGGAATATTTTGAATTAGTAGAATTTTACTATAGAGAGTATGGGTAACATGTTAAGACAGTAAGTTACGAGAATACCTAAGCTGTAGCTTTTACATGTACCGGGGTATACCCGCATCCCGAGTACATAACCAGGGATGATGTAGATTGGTGTAATTACGAGAAAGGTCTACCCATTTGGGAACTGGCCTTCACAGGGAAACCCTGGAAAACCCGGAAGAATAGACCCCAGCTCAGGTATTAAAGAAGATAGGAAAGCCTAAATCCAGTAATTTTGAAATATATAAGAGCTCCATAGATCAGATCGAAAGAAAAGTGCCTCATAGCAAAAAAAATTTTACAATATTGCTCAAAAAAATTTTTCAAAATTCTTCTTTCGACGATGTAGCCGGCGATCTCGTTGTGAAGTCGATGGAACAGGAACACTGGGTACGGACACCGGGTAGGCGACGTACAGCGTCTGGTGGAGGCGGCACGGAGGACAGGCGATGGCTTATGGTACAGGATAGAAGCTGGTAATGTGCCGTAGAAACAGGAAGATGATCTCAGGAACAGATGGTCAGGGACTTGAACATGAAACAGGTTTAAAGTGGAATAAGAAAAGGTTCTGACTGAATAAATCCCTGGAAGAGAGTGGATTAAGGCAACGAAGTCCATATTTCATCGTTGAACTCAAAATCGGAGTGGATTCTTATATTCTTCCATCTGTACTAGAGTGGAACATCCATCAGTCCTGACAATTGCGAATTTTTTTGTAGTCCTCAATACCAATTACAACTGCTGATTGTCCAAAATATTGCCAAATAGACTGTGGGCATTTAAATTTTGTTGTAGCTCATATCGAATGTATTCCTCTCAAAAAAGTTTTTAGATCTAATCTTCGGTTTGTTATAGTGCAGGTGGAAGTAGAGCATTGAATCTGTCCGAGGTTTGCTTTCAATTACGAAATTATGGAAAAAATTTAAGTTTACACCTGATGAAAAATTTTAAACATAGGCATATGACACTGACTCCACAAAAGGAATAATTTGAAAAATTTTCATTATTCTTATAATTAATTGATTTATAGATCCATTTGCAAATAAATATAATTAATGATGATGTATGTTCATTTAACAAATCATCCAATCGCAGAATCTTCTTCATCCTCTCATGAACATTTATGGAAATATATTTAAACAATTATGTCCATAATATGAAACACACAAACCGCTATTCTTAAAATGTTAATTAAAATTCTTAAATTAATTCTCCTGGTAAAGAAGGCATAATAAAGAATCTAAAAATTATAATAATTTTCTCTCGCGCAACCAGAGAGTTTCTTCAATTGTTTGCAACAGTGACATTATCGACTGTTGCTTCATTTCACAGTTCATTTGTTATCTTGCGCGAACTGCGCACATCATACACACAGCGTATTTACCTACATATCCCACACTGTTCAAGTTTCACACGCAATTCTCACATAAGTGCCGTGTCTTGAGGAAATGTAGATGCACTTTCATTGTATATTACTGTGGCTTCTGCTCATAGTCCACACTTACAAACACTAGTAATTAAGAAATTCTTCTACCTATCTTAAAATTTTTGTGCTAAACTATCACAGGAGTAATCTCACTGTCTCTTAACCTATCACAGGAGTAATCTCACTGTCTCTTAACCTATCACAGGAGTAATCTCACTGTCTCTTAACCTATCACAGGAGTAATCTCACTGTCTCTTAACGTCTAGACAACATAAACTTCTTGATAATTATATACACATTCGACTCATAGTCAAATTCCACTCTAAATTCTTCTCCATATTTGGTATCACAGATCTACGATACTTCAAAAAATTTCTTAATATCATTATGCGGGAATAATCCCTTTATTCTTTTCGATTCGGGGTATGCCAACAAGTATGATCCAGGATTTGGTATATTTACAATAACATATCGTCCGGTATAAATAAGATTCCATTTCTTTATGTTCTTCATCAGTTTCGAGGAATGGATGTGTCGCCTCAATAAAACCTTTTCTCTAAGATGAAACGTCTGAATCCGGTGAATCCGTTTATCATATGTCAATTTCCTTTGTATTGCCTTTTTAGTTAAATTGACAAGTGCGAGTCGAATCTTTTCCTCCCATTTTAAATTCTGGTCTTCATACTTTGCCAGATGGTTTATCCAGATTTTGGAACGACTAAGAGCGGAGAACAATATGGACTAGTTGATGGCTCAATCAAGTTCCATTCTAACATTCTATTTATCTCCCTTTGAACAGATTGTTTTAAACGCCAGGGGATCGGATAGTGCGTGTAACAGTAAGTCTGATGTGGCTTCACTTGTAGGTGACAAATATACCCTTTAATAATTCCTGGTTTCACATCAAAAATCTCTTCATTTGCCTCTAACAAATAATGAAGCTGCTGCCTTTGTTCTCCGGTAAGCTGATTTGATTCACTAGCTTTTATCATTGTTGTTTGGTTAAAGTCCTCCTGTTGTATCAAATCCTTTGAAAGCTCCTTCCAACGACCGTTTGTAGTGTCAATTAATTGAATTATGGCACCGCGACAATATTTCTCATGCACAGTTTCCTTTCTATTTAAATCCAGTGCTATCTCTTCTACATTTAATCTAAATTTAACTATTACTTCCAAAAAATCAATCTGACAATCGTACTCCTGCATACTCCCAATACCAAGAATACAGTCCACTAATAACTTCTCCACTACAAGGAACGTGCATTTTATTGCTACATTTCCCATTTTCATCGCTAATTGTGTTTGTATTTTGACATTGGGAGAGCGTGCTCCAAGAGCTCCGATGATTTTACAGTTCTGTACTGGCAAAATTGGTACCTTCTTCTTCCTAATAATTCTCCTAAAAAGAGCGCCTGAGATGACATTGGCGGAGCGGCGGTGTCTAATATCACATTCGTTGGAACTTCCTCTATTTCAACAAATACTTCCGATACCGGAACACTCGATCTGTCATTATGACATGTTATTAAATCCTTTGTTAACTCTTCAGTCAACAGCTCACCATCATTATATCTTAACAATTGTAATTTTTCTGTTTCGCCCCAAACAGATCCCCTGACCGCTCCTCCGGGGCACGATGCGGTCACGTTTAGTTTGACTGACTGTTGGTCCGATCGGTATTTGTCTCTTCAGCTACTTCAGTGATTATCGGTTGTTGTGGTGAATTCGGTCTATATTGTCTCGCTTGATTCGTGTAATTATTGTTGTTGTTTTTCTGGTGTTGGTAGAACTGTCCTGTGTTGCCATACATTGGATTATATCGATTAAAATTCCTATTGTTCCTAAAATAGCCCCTCGCTGCACCATTACTAAAGTTTCCATTATGGTAATAATTATTGTTTGCATTTTGTCCATTGCTAAGTCTCCTCGGAGAGTGTAGTTGGTTATGATTATTGTTACTGCTACCATTACTGCCATTCCCACTCGAGTTGCAGCTCGGATTCGCTTCTGTTGCTCTTCTTTGATATGACATTTCTCTTGCCCTTTTATTGTCCTCCTCAATTATATCAATACGATCAAGCGTAGTCATAAATGAGTCTATATCCTTATCATTTATATATAACGGCTGATTCCTTATACTGGTGGGTAGTCTTGACTTGAGTATTCTAAGTATATCCGGCAAAGGAATCGGTACATCCCAATACAAAGATTTATTAACGTATTTCTCAAAATATCTCTTTAGAGATCCTCTAGAAAATGAGAAAGGCTCAGGATATAATACTTCCTGCCTAAGTCTTTCTTGTACTCCAGCAGACCAATATTTTGCTAGAAAAGCCTGCTCAAATTCTTTGTAACATTTACAAGAAGATGTTTGTTCGGATGCCCACAATGCTCCTGTTCCTTGTATATATCCAGATACAAAACTAATCTTTTGCCATTCTGTCCAAGATCGTGGAAATAGACCTCTGAAACTTCGAATAAAGACTACAGGATGAACATTCTTTTTGTCAGGATTAAAGATTTGAAATTGTCTCTGTTTAATCATCTTTTCCTCAACGGTACTACGATTCCAAAAATCATCCTGTTCGTACTTTTCCCTGGGGCTATCCGTTATATCGAATCTAACTTGTGACGTTCCAGTTCTGTCTACATCGGATCTTGACGTGGACGGAATGTCACGCGCAGATTGAGAGTTTTGTTTCCTACTTCTCGGTGTTTCTAAATCCTCCTGCGAGAGATTTGGTGATCTTTCGATATTTTCTTTCCAACGCGAGAACTCTTCGCCAAGTTGTTCTCGAACTTTCTTTAACCCTTTGTTGAAAAAATTCTCCTCGGAACTCTCCGAAATTGACTGTAAAGCTACTTTCACAGTTTCTTCTACGGTTTGCGAAGGAAAATTTTGCCGCTCTAATGTCATTTCTGAAAACTTTCCCGCAAGTACATTCATTCTATGTTCCACTGTCTCCTGTTTTTCCTTCACTTCGTCAAATTGCTTCTTTAGATTATCTTGGGATTCTATAATTTCTGGTATCATAGCTACGGAACACTGTATGTCCTCTTGAGCTTGTATTACTTGAGGAAACAGTTCTACTTGTTTTTGTATCGTGTCAATTTTGACGGATACATATTCGGTTAGTTCCGCTTTTAATTTACTATTGTTTTCTTGGCATTGTTGGCGGACTTGCTCAATTTGAGCAATAAGATTCTGTTCGGTCCTCACTGCCTGTTCTTTTATTTCTTGTGTCTGGGTATTTAATCTCTGATCTAATTCGGTAAAGGTTGCTCTTAACTGATTTTGTAATTGTGTTTGATTTTCGGCTAATTGATTTTGGAGTTCATTTTGTATAACGGATAAGTCTCGTTTTACCTCCGCTTGGCCTTTGGCTAATAGAGACAACTGTTGCATAATAACAACTAATGTGTCAACAACACTCTGATCAGCTGTTGTATGAATGTTTTCTGAACCAGCGGGATTATTTATATTGCTACCGTTAGCCACAACAGTCTCAGAATTGCTATCCGTGACCTCTGCTTCTGCGCAAACAGCTGAAGGCTGTTGCACGTCTCGTTGCTGATTCAATGACATTTGAAATGCCGCTCTAGTTAATACCATTAAATAACTGTCAATATCGGGTTATAATCATTAAATACAGTTTCAAATTTACTGTCGTAGACACACTTAACTTTCAAATTACTTCACAGATGGTATAAAGTTCAATGTCCAGATACGAAAATCACACAATATACAGTTCTACAATCTAACTACCATCTGGAAAAAAGTTCTTTGTAAATTGATTTCAAACTATTTTAACTACAGGATAAAAAAATTAGATTTATCTGGCCTTGTTCTGTAGTCTCGGTGTTGTCCAATAGTTGAAATCGTTTCTTGGTATCAGCAATCTTTTACTATGGGCACCGAATCTCTCTTCAGATTAGTTACCTCTCGTTCTCGTTGGTTTTCATGAAACAAAAAATACATATATTATATAACAATCCAAGAGAGTCCTGTCACACTGTCGCCACTGTAATTTTTTTTTCTCCTTATCTACGTGATTATGTAGCTCTCAATTCTGTCGAGCAATCATTCATGAAACACAGTCATAGCTCAGTCACTCAAAATGATTCTGAAATTTTACTTGTTAAAATGAAATCAGGCGATGATTCTTCTTCCCTGCAGGCTCGTGCTTTGCGGCTGTCAGCTAATCTGTACAAATAAAATGCCTCGTAATTTTGTGAGCGTTGTATAATCAATCGGGAAACCTCAGATCAAGCGGATATTTGGCTTTGATGAAGTTTAACCTTCCGAAGAAGTAATGGAGCTCTTGGATTATTAAATGCAGGTTCGTATCCAGTCTTTCGGAAGTCCCTTCTGATTAACAACTACGCAATATATCGATAAATATCATTAACTCTCAGTTGTAAAATACACACCTTTGTATGAAGGAGCGATCTATATATATATATTTTCTTTTTAATCTTACAGTTCGTATCAGTTATCTTCTGTTATAAATCTCAATAATCAGATTACAGTACTTCCAAACCAAGCTCAGGCTAATCGGCACGAAGACAATCTCGGAAGCTCCCTTTTCTTTTTTTTTTTTCTAACAACCACCAGAGAGAGTACTACAAAGAATACTTATGCGCTCATGGCATAGCTATTGTATGAACTACTTTTCGCATGGATTCTGCGAGTATGAAGATAGGAAATTAGTAAACTTCATTCAAGGGTAGAATTGTATCAGAATAATTCATCGAATATAAAGAGATATTACATCCTCTTGCGTCTGTCCATCTGTCTACCTCTTCAGCGCACGGGACTTTTTCTGAAAGCACAGTTCACGATCTACGCTTTAAACGAGCAGTGCCAGAGACAGACCCTTCACTGAAGACTAGATTTTCTTTAAAATTCTTCTTCTTTTTCTTATGTATTTCAGGGCTCCAGCAATGTGCCTCTTCCGAATTCGCATAATTAACTCCATCTCTTTCTCGTCCGTCTTACGTCTTTTATTCCAGAGAGCTTGTACTTACAACGACTGGGATTTTGTTGTCATCCATCCGCTTGAACTTTATCTCCATTCATCCCTGTAGTCTTGAATCTTGGCATCTGAATTATAAATTCCATATTTTGACCGTTTATTTTTTACGTGGTCTATACTTGAGCAACCTTTTACAGTTCCTAAAATATGATTTCTGCTCATTCCATGCTATTTTTATCTCCTTTTCGCTCAATCCACGATTCACTGCCATAAAATAGCACAGGCACGCCTATTGTTTTATACAATTTCAATTTTATGACTTTGCTATCTTTATTTTTTTACAGTTTTATGGCTCTGAGCACTATGGGACTTAACATCTGAGGTCATCAGTCCCCTAAAAGTTAGAACTACTTAAACCTAACTAACCAAAGGACATCACACACATCCATGCCCGAGGCAGGATTCGAACCTGCGACCGTAGCGGTCGCGCGGTTCCAGAATGTAGCGCCTAGAACCTCTCGGCCACATAGGCCGGCTTTTACAGTTTTGTTTACAGTTCGACGTATATATTGAAAACAATTTGTTTTCTTTTCTATGCCTTTTTCTGTCACAGCCTAAGTAAGTGAAACGGGAGACTTGCTCAAATATCTGGTTTTCGATAACGACCTTATATGTTGTTCTTGTGGTCTTCAGTTCTGAGACTGGTTTGATGCAGCTCTTCATGCTACTCTATCCTGTGCAAGCTTCTTCATCTCCCAGTAATTACTGCAACCTACATCCTTCTGAATCTGCATAGTGTATTCATCTCTTGGTCTCCCTCTACGATTATTACCATCCACGCTGCCCTCCAATGCTAAATTTGTGATCCCTTGATGCCGTAGAACATGTCCTACCAACCGGTCCCTTCTTCTTGTCAAGTTGTGCCACAAACTCCTCTTCTCCCCAATTCTATTCAATATCTCCTCATTAGTTATATGATGTACCCATTTAATCTTCAGCATTCTTCTGTAGCACCACATTTCGAAAGTTTCTATTCTCTTCTTGTCCAAACTATTTATCGTCCATGTTTCACTTCCATACATGGCTACACTCCATACAAATACTTTCAGAAACGACTTCCTGACACTTAAATCTATACCCGATGTTAATAAATTTCTCTTCTTCAGAAACGCTTTCCTTGCCATTGCCATTTTATATATTTTTATTTATTTTTTATTTTTTTATTGATTTATTTAACCTGGCAAGATTAGGGCCACCAGGCCCTCTCTTACACCTAACCAGGCATTCTACTTATTTTACACTCATATGTTTTAGTAGGCATGTTAAACTACATCTAGTACAAAAGGTGAAATAAACTATTAGAAAGGCACACCTGGAAAAATGCATACATATAGAGTTTATATTCGTAGATCATAAGTACTGTTATAATTAGGCATTATTGAAGAGACAGATTTTAGATAGGAGTGCTAGCAGCAGGGAATATGAGGGAAACTCATGGTGAAGGGAGGAGAAGAATAGAGAGACATGATGAAACATAATTAAGGAAATAAAAAGGAAAAGAAGATTGCGTGGCTAATAGAGATAGATGAAGAGGAAGGTATCTCAGGAGCAAGAAAGGAGACGCTAGCTTTGCTATTTGACAGATGGGAGGATTGGCCTTGTACATTAATTTTGTGGAGAACGTTATGAGGATGATAGTAGGAAATGCTTCAACTTCTTCTTAAAAGCAGCAGGAGATTGAATTTTGCGCAAGGTAAGGGGCAGTTTGTTCCAGAGGCGGACAGCGGCAACTGAGAAGGAGTTTGCAAAAGTTTTTGTTTTGTGAGTGGGCACAGTTAGGATACCAAATAAGAGTGACGTCGTCTTTCGATTATGATGGCATGACAGGTTTTTAATCTCTGAAACAAGGTACTGGGGTGCTTGTGCGATGAGGAGTCGGTGATGTAGACATAGAGTGTGGTAGTCACGCAATTTGTCCGGCCGCAGCCACCCTAGCTCGGAGTATGAAGCACTAACATGATCATATCGGCGAATGTTGCAGGTGTTACGCACACAGGCATTCATGGTTAGCTCTAGCCGTCTTTTGTTTTCACTACTCGTGCCTTGCTGAATCACATCACAATAGTGGAGGTTCGGTAGAACGAGTGCTTGCACGAGCTGGCGTTTCAAGTCCTGTGGAAATATGTTCCGAAACTTTTTGAGAGCATAGAGACAAGCAGACGTCTTTCGGCACACTGCGACTGTATTCTCCGCCCAGTGAGATGCTCATCCAAAGTTACACGCAAGTTCTTAACTGTTTTCTGATATGGTATTGGAGTACCGTCGAGCAGAATAGGAGGTAGCCGTTCACGGAAATCTGAACTTATTAATTCCTGATGGGCTATTAAGATTACTTGCTTCTTTTTTGCATTTAGTTTATGCCCCAGGTTTTTCGCCCATGTCACTACTGAAGACAGATCATCATTCATCTGAGTGATTGCAGTGTTTACATCTTCAGGTCTGACGCTTAGGTAAAGCTGGAGGTCGTCGGCATAGAAATGATATTTACAGGAGGACAGAACCGACGAAATATCGTTGACATATAAAGAAAACAAAAGTGGTCCCAAAACCGATCCTTGTTGCACTCCCGAGGAAACACGTTTCCAGGAAGATTTTTCATTTACGCAGACAACACATTGCTGTCTGTCTTTTAAGTAGCTTTCGAACCATCTCATTGCACTATCTGAGAAATTAAGCTGTTGCATTTTTATGAGCGTATGTCAAAGTTAACAGTGTCAAAAGCTTTGCTGAAGTTCAGTAGCGTCAATATTGTTGCCTTTCGATTGTCGATGGCATATTTCAGGTCATCAGTTACTTTAATTAGAGCAGTGTTTGTGCTGTGATGTTTACAGAAACCGGATTGAAATTTGTCATATAGGCTGAATTCATGCAAGTGTTCAGTGATTTGACCATGAACAATATATTCAAGTGCTTTGGAAACAGCAGGCAGTATGCTAATTGGTCGGTAATCACTAGGCAGTTGCGGGTTTCGATCTTAGAGATGGGTCGAATTATGCTTCTTTTCCATGCAGTGGGGTATATTTCGTTCACGAGGGAAAAATTAAATATGCCAGTTAAGACAGGTACTAAGACATCGGCAACATTCTTAATCATGGTTATACCGTTACTGCCGCTGCCTATTGCATCAGAAGAGATTCTCATTATTGCTTTTCTTGCCGTATTTGTTGTTAGATGTTTTAGATGGAAGGTATCGTTGTTAGTTATCCTGTTTGGGGATTCTTGTGGACAGTAATTATCAGCCGTTCGGGTATTCAGAGGTGCAGAGAAGAATTCATTTAATTCGTTAGCTGACACATGAAAAGTAGTTTCCGATTTTGCCTTTCCGACCCCCAAGCTACGGAGATTCTTCCATAGAGTCGTGGGCGTCAGATCGCTGCATACAAGGAAGCGAGCGTGCCTGATTTTAACATTGCGAATGCATTGTTTCACTCTGTTCCGTAGCTTTCTATATTCTTCGAAACGCTCGGGTTTCGGATCTGCCTTGAAACGCCTGTGGGCAGCATCCCTATTAGTTATCTTTTGACGTAATTCAGCTGTCAGCCATGGAGCGGGAGGATATCCTCTCTACTTCGACCATCATCAGTTATTTTGCTTCCCAAATAGCACAACTCTTTTACTACTTTAAGTGTCTCATCTCCTAATCCAATTCCCTCAGCGTCACCCGACTTAATTCGACTACATTCCATTTTTCTCGATTTGCTTTCGTTGATGTTCATCTTATATCCTCCTTTCAAGACACTGTCCATTCCGTTCAACTGTCTCTGATAGAATTACAATGTCATCGGCGAACCTCGAAGTTTTTATTTCTTCTCCATGGATTTTAATACCTACTCCGAATTTTTCTTTTGTTTCCTTTATTGCTTGCTCAATATCAAGATTGAATAGCATCGGGGAGAGGCTACAACCCTGTATCACTCCCTTCCCAACCACTGCTTCCCTTTCACGCCCCTCGACTCTCATAACTGCCATCTGGTTTCAGTACAAATTGTAAATAGCCTTTCGCTCCCTGTATTTTACCCCTGCCAACTTCAGAATTTGAAACTTACATAGAAATGGGAATTTTCCGTAGAAGGCCATGACTTTTGTTTTAGTAGCAGATTTTTTTGAATATAATGTTCATTCTGCACTGACCTCATGCACAAGATGTCAAGTGGGTAAAACTCAGCACATTATAAACTTTTGTCATCCCTAAAAGGCTTTTGTCCAAAAGGCTATGTATATACATATTGATCATGTAACAAGCAGCTGTAAGCAATAGGTATATGGACGTCTTGAAACCGGTTGTCTTGAATAAAAAATATTTTGTGCTGTCTTGTCTTTTGAATGGTTTTTAACGATTTAATTATACACAGGGTGTTGTAAGACTATCTCTGTACTTTGTAATACAATTCCATTATCTTCATACAGCGTAACATTAAAGTTAGTAGTCACTTTTCAGCTCAGTGCCTTCTCGGAATTGCATCTTCACGTCTCTTAAAAAGAATCGGTGACATGCTTTAGCCCTACATACCTTTATGACACCAAGAGATAAATACACCAAGCAGATTCAGAAGGATGTAGGTTGCTGTAGGTACTGGGAGATGAAGAAGCTTGCACAGGATAGAGTAGCATGGAGAGCTGCATCAAACCAGTCTCAGGACTGAAGACCACAACAACAACAACCTTTATGACACCTTGTTTTGTTATTGTTTTATCTGGTTTCGAGTGCTCATATTACTGACAGATTCCATTTAATGTTGTTAAACTCCTCTTCCAACTCCAATAACTTGTCTTCGGATCTCATTTTTCTGCTGTTTATTGTTCCTGAATGAAAGGTATTAAAATCAATTGCTTTCTAAGTTTGACATAACAGATTGCATACCAAACCTCACGTAGCAGCTCTCAAAAGTAGATGTAGCAGGTCGTGCCCCAAAAAATGACTATTGTTTTTGGAAACGAAACGCTCGTAAAACATCATGTATTGCTAATTCAGATTATTTGCGTGGTGTAATTATTATTAATAAAACTCACAATATGTTGTACCACCTGTGTTTTTTATTTTATATCTTTTAGGCACCAAGACGAAAGAGATTTTATTCAAAGCAAATGTGATATAATCAAACGTCAGACTGAATTGTTATATTTACAGCGCCTGAGCAACAGCTCGAACAGTCTATTCTTTTCAGAACCCCTCAATGAAATTATAAATATATACCTGTCGGTTGATATGCAAACATTTCCCTTGCTGTGTAATTAACTTAAAAAGATGGTAAAAACTGCTGTACGTTTCACTTTCTAATTTCTTGTGCAGTATGGGCCCTACGTGTACATAAACGCATATTAGTTTTCTAGAGAAACTGTTTCTACTTCAGTAGAATTACTCCTAACTTCTTCTATTTGTTTGCAAAGTGGGATTAATTTTGTTAACATGCTCCATAATGCCCACACAATTACATAGTCTTTAATAACTGTTACACATACTCCTGTGTTGGGGGAGGCTCCCTACACTGCGCAGTTCTTGTAACCGTAAGAGTTAATTTCGTAGCTGGAAAGGCGATTCGTAATTGCTGAGGCGTCAGGCATTACAGGCAGGCGCTGCTGACACCCTCCAGTTACAGCGAATTACTTGAAGAACATTCCTACAGGGCGGCAAACGTTTTTTTCCGAAGCAAGAAATAAAAAGTTTCAGAAGCGTAAAAAACTTGAGAATGAAAAGAATGCAACAGCCAGATGTGCGTCACAGCGTTGCACCCGTTCCAACTGACACGACTACGTAGGAATTGTACCACACCTGCGTATTAATTGGAGCGATTTGTAAATTACCATCATTACTATCGACACTGACCAGAAAACTCACGAAGCAAACAAGCTGTTATTATCAAGGCGTGGGTTGTTATCGCTTGCATTAGTGACAATAATGGACGCTTTATTGCCTTCGATTACCGATCTGTGTACAGCTGTCATTAACTGAACTGGTCAGCTCTCTAATCTCGTGTAGCACTGAGCAGTAAACTAATTATTGGCCGGTCGATTCAATCACCTTTCAGAGGCTCAGATGTGTGTTCCTGCAGAGAGGCAAGCATCCGGTGACACTGTTGAATAATTATAGCTGTAATATCTGTTACTTGAACTAGAAAGAAAAATTCATCTTTAAAAATATCATAATGATGGCTTAATCTGATTTATGGCCCTTTTATGAGATTCTTCACGGTGCAATGATTTTCTTTTGGTCATCAGTGTTCTGCCTGGTTAGATACGGCCCGCCACGAATTCCTCTCCTGTGACAACTTCTTCAACTCAGAGTAGAAATTGCAACCTACATCCTCAATTACTTGCTGGACGTATTCCAATCTCTGTCTTCCTCTACAGTTTTTGCCCTCTGCAGCTCCTTCTAGTACCATGGAAGTCATTCCCTGATGTCTTAACAGTTCTATCGTCTTATTCCTTCTCCTTGCTAGTGTTTCTCACATATTTCTTTCCTCTCCGGATCTGTGCAGAACCTCCTCATTCCTTACCTTACGTCCATACAGTTTTCGTCTGTATCACCGAATCTCAAATGCTTCGATTCTCTTGTGCTCTGGTTTTCCCTAGTGTCACACAACGCTGTGCTCGGAACATACATTCTCAGAAATTTCTTCCTCAAATTAAGGCCTATGTTTGGTACTAGTGCGCCTCTCTTGGCCAGGAATGCCCTTTCTGTCAGTGCTAGACTGTTTTTGATGTACATTTTAATCCGTCCGTCATTGGTTATTTTGCTGCTTAGGTAGCAGAATTCCTTAAGGTCATCTACTTCGTGACCATCAGTCCTGATGTTCAGTTTCTCGCTATTCTCATTTCTACTACTTCTCATCACTTTCGTCTTTCTTCGTTTTACTCTCAGTAAATATACTGCACTCATTAGTGTATTCATTTCAGTCAGCAGATCATGTAATTCTTCTTGACTTTCCCTCAGGATAGCGATGTCATCAGCGAGTAGTATCGTTGATATACCTTCGCCTTGTATTTTAATTACAACCTGAACCATTTTTCTAGTTCCATCATTGGTTCTTCGATGTTCAGATTGAACAGTAGGGGCGAGAGCCTGTATCCCTGTCTTACATCCTCTGCTACTGTGCATACTGTATATTACCCGTCTCTCCCTATAACTTACACCTATTTTTCACAAAATTCCCAACATCTTGCACCACTGTACATTGTGGAGTGCTTTTACCGGGTCTACAAATCCTTTTAACGTGCCTTGATTTTTCTTTAGTCTTTTTTTCCGTTATCAACCGCAACAACAGACTTGCCTCTCTGATGCCTTTACCTTTCCTAAAGCCAAACTGATCGTGATGTAACACATATTCAATTTTCCATTGTTCTGTATATTATTATTGTCAGCAATCTGGATACATGAGCTGTTAACCTGATTGTGCGACAATTCTCACACTTGTTAGCTTTTACAGTCTTCGAAATTTTGTAGATAATATTTTTTCGAAAGCCAGACGGTATGTCGCCAGCCTCACACATTCTACACACCAACGTGAAAAGTCGTTTTGCTGCACTTCCGTCAATAATTTTAGTAATTCTGATGGAATGTTATCTATATCTTTTCCTATTTATGATCTCGAGTCCTCGAAAGCTCTTTTAAATTCTGATTGTAATACTGGATCTCCTATCTCTTCTAAATCGACTCCTTCTATCACACCAGACAGATCTTCTTCCTTACAGAGGCCTCTTTCGAACTATCCGCTCTCTCCTCTGCATTTATGACTTTAATTCCCGTTGCACTCGTAATGTTACCACCCTAGCTTTTAATTTCACCGAAGGTTGTTTTGACTTTCCTATATGCTGAGTCAATCGTTCCGACTGTAATTTCTTTTTCGATTTCTTCATGTTTTCATGCAGCCATATCGTCTTACCTTCCCTGGACCTGTTTATTTCATCCGACCAGGAATCCCTATCTTCTTTCCATTTCACTTCACTGACCCCTACCATATCTGGATTGACCCTTTGCATTTCCCTTTTCAGATTTTCTAGCTTCCCTTCCACGTTCAAGCTTCTGACATTCCACGCCCTGACTAGTAGAACGTTATCATTTCTTTGGTTATTCAATCTGTACCTAATGGCCACCTCCCGCTTGGCAGTCCCCTCCCGGAGATCCGAATCTTTTGCGAATGGAGAGATCATCACGATACTTTTTCAATTACAGGCCACATGTCCGGTGACTACATGTTATGTGTCTTAAATTTAGTGATTTCCGCTGCCTTCTGCATTCTCATGCCTCTGATCATTGCTGATTCTTCGACCTTTTGTGGTAGTTTCCCACCGCAAGGACAAGAGCGTGCCGTGAATTTCTGTCTGTTCTTCCTCCCTCTTCGACAAAGCCGTTGGCAGAATGAGGGTGACTTCTTACCTGAAGCCTTTGGCCGCCAATGCTGATACTTCATCAAAATGTAAGTAGTTCCATGTTTTGAAATTGGGACCGACGACGCTTAGATTACTAATCACGACGCTACCCCTAAACCACAGGTGCAATGATAGCAACATTTATTGTTATCTTGAACTTTTTGCTGTATTTAACTTTTTCTAATTTGACGTATTTCGATTTGCATTCGTATTCGCTAATATTAATTATTGTTCTTGTCACTAAAAAACAAATATGTTAAAACAGGGAGTGTGTAATGTGACAGTTTCGATTTAATACAAAATGTAAACAGATAATATTGCATTGAAATCATTTGATAGTGTCTACGCTCATTCCGTTAGTATTTCTATTTTATGCTTTAAACCAAGGTATATTAAACAATTCGTCGAATACTCCGATTTCGCAACGAAGATCGTTGCACCTACACATTACGTCACGTGGTTAGTGAAAGACGGGACAACTTTTCATTCCTTCGTAACCACATTTGAGAGCATAAACACTGCGCGGAGTGGCAGCGTGGTTTCAGACCTCATGTCACGGACTGCGCGGCCCCTAACGCCGAAGATTCGAGTCCTCCCTCGGACATGGGTGTGTGTGTTGTTCTTAGCATAAGTTAGTTTAAGTAGTGTGTAAGTCTAGGGACCGATGACCTAAGCAGTTTGGTCCCTTAGGAATTCACACACAACACACACACACAAACACACACACACGGGATAAACTGGTGATCCTGTTGCAGTCTTGATCAAACAATGTTAATTTGACAGTTACGTGAGCGACATGTTCAACATCGTTATTCCAAAACGTATAGAAGATTAGAGAGAATGTGAAGACAGCGAGCAGCAGTGCATCGCTTTTCCACCAGATCTACTGGCACCTTAGGACTTCCATATGATAGGGCAGTGTTTTTCAACCTTTTTGAATATGCGACACCTTTCCAAGTAAAAATATTCTGGCGACCCTCAGAAAAATAGCAAAAGTGTGTCAACGATTTCAAAGGTAACGTATTTAATTTTATTTCTATTGATACTAAACTGATCGAGAAATCAAGTGCAATGTGAAAAGAGGTCGCAATGCTCTGCGGGCAGAGATATAATTATATTCTTTGCCGCGATGGAGGCGTGAAGAGGGGTCAGCGGGGGCATAGTCGCGCGTTTTCGACCACTAAAATCAGTAGAGTACGCCAGCAATTACGGACGTGATTATTGTCTTCGCACTTCGCTCTGAGCCAGCATAAAATGGAAAGTTTCTTGAAATATCTGTATACCCCTCCACGTCTGGTACAAATGGCAATGGCGGAAGCGGATCAAAATCGAAAAAAAAGACTTTACGACGACAGTTATCTGAAGTATGGTTTTCTGTCATGAACAATAAACCTCATGTGTAATTTGTAGCGAAGTATTGTCACGTGACAGTATGAAACCATCAAAGCTTCTGCATCACCTCTCAACCAAACATTCCAAGGAAGTCGATAAACCATTGAATTTCTTCGAAAGGAAACTGAAAACACTTAACCAGCAGCAAACCACTATGATTCAGGTAATAAAATAGTAACGTTATTTGTTGATTTAAAATAGTACTAATGTTTCTGATTCTTTATCCGTTTACCTCATTTAACAATATTTTTATCTGATTTTTAGGTATCCAGTGTCACAGAGGAAGCGTTACTAGCCAACTACGGAGTCGCATTTCGAGTCGCTAAAGCAGGGAAGCCGCATAAAGATGCAGATAATCTTATTTTGCCAGCAACCCTGGTTTGGTTGAAATTATGTTAGGTAAGCAAGAGGCTAACAAGCTAAAAAGCATGCCACTTTCTGATAATACCGTTGAACGCAGAATAAGCGATATGGCCGGTGACATTCGAGAACAGTTAGTCGAAAAATTAAAGAAGAGCACACATTTTGCCTTGCAGTTTGATGAATCTACTGATGTTTCAGATTGCACTCAATTTAGAGTATTTGTGCGCTTTGAAACAGATGAAAGTATCATGTAAGACATTTCATTTTGTAAACCACTCCCTGCGAACACTATTTGCCAGTGTTTGTGTGACATGTTTTTAGAAAGCACTCGCAACTACGAGATTGATTGGACAAATTGTATCGCCATTTGTAGTGATGATGCTAAAACTATGACTGACATTAAAAGTAGCGAAATTAAAATCAATAATGCCAATTTTTTCGTGGACACACTGCTTTCTTCATCAACAAGCTCTGGCAGCCACGATTTTAACTTCTGATTTAAATGATGTGCTTAAAAAGGTGATGAAAATTGTAAACTCTATTAAAAGTAAAGCGTTGCAGACTCGACTGTTTAGGATCATTTGTGAAGGCATGGGTTCGCTCCATCAAAATCTTGTTTATAACACAGAGGTCAGTTGGCTTTTCAAAGGAAAGGCATTGAAACGACTTCTGGAACTAAAAGGTGAACTGTTAATGTTCTTACAAGATTCTAAATCTGGATATACGAATTACTTTTCTGACCTTTTTGGCTATTGAAATTAACATTCCTCGCTGATCTTTTTAACCACCTAAATAATTTAAACAAGAGCCTCCAAGGGAAAGAAGAAAGCATTATATCAGCTAAGGTTAAAATCAAAGGACTCCTTGCAAAACTTGGTTTGTGGTCAATGTTTTTATAAAAGATGATGTTTGAGTCTTTCCCTTGTATTCAGACGATTCTCGAAGAAATTGCAATGTACCAGTCGATGGTAGTATGTTCTCACATTCCTTGCATGGTACGAGCTTGCATAATTTGGAAGAGAAACTGTTAAGTTACTTTCCAGAGCCCAACTCTGACGCAGAGAACGGTCATAGATGGATACTAGATCCGATTTAAGATATGTCAGTACAACTAGCTAACCTCAGCATGATGATGAAAGAAACGCTTATAGATTTAGCAGCTGACGGGATCCTTGAAATGGAATTTAATTTGCAAAAGACTGAAATCTTCTGGATGAAGAGAAAAGAAGAGTATCCACAGCTGCAGCTGTCAAAGGAAGCTTTGAAATTATTAGTGCCATTCGCCACTTCCTACCTTTGTGAATTAGCTTCTCTTCAATGGTGAACATAAAAACTAAATGGAGAAATAGAATTCAACTAGAAAATGATTTGGTGATTTGTGTCTCAAAAATAGAACCACGATTTGACAAATTATTAATAAATAAACAGGCACAGCCTTCTCATTGAAATTGTTGTATTTTTATTGTAGTCTAGTCTTGCTTACTTTCACCTGTAAGTGGCAGATATCGTTAGTGTCGCGCTATAAATAAAAACTGTCCAAAACAATAAAATCTTAATAGGTGTCAAGTATGCTATTTAATAACACAAATGAGAGAAATTAGTCATCAGGAATTAAACTGCAGTTGTGCCGATTAAGTGCTGTGCATTTTCGTATAACCGCTGAATTGTACCATCATTCTTACTGACTTTCCTCTTGACATTATGGCTTATGCTCCGCGGGAAAAGAAATGACAATGAAATAACAGGAAACGCGGAGGAAAAAAGATCGTGATGTTTTACATATTATTATTACTATTATTACGACGAACAAAGTACATTATACGCTCCGACGAAGAAAATGCCACCGTATTCAGCTGTACTGTTAGCGACACTCATATGTTTGCAATTATTGTAACCGATACCGCCGCTCGGGTCTCCTCGACGATGTTGCCAAATTCTGTGTGACAAGACTCATGTTATTTCATGGCCCCGAACTACCTCTATATGAACTCCATTTTAGATATATCGTCGTTAACGAACACGAATTCAATAAAGCTGCACATTAACTTATACGCTGGCAGATGTTTCATTCAGCTGATCATCTTGTGTGTGTATTACTCAGTTTGAAGAGAAGGCAAAAATAAATGTCTTTAGACGACTGCTTGTAAAAAAGGATGTACATTTTATAAACAGTTCTAGTAGCTTTTCGGAACGGAATGCATTTTCCTTTTTTATGTGAATTCCAGGAGAAAAATGTTTCACATAACGAGTGTTTCGCAGTGCAGGTAAGACTCATATGTGAATTATTCTCGTTAAACAAGGTCCCACTGTATAGTCAATTTGTATACAAGAAGATTTTTTTTTTAATTTCTCACAGTTACTTATTGGATCTTCTTCATTTAGTTATCGATCGGTTCCTGAAAAAAGTTTTCCAGTTTTGCGTTTATTTATCGTTAACACTATGTGTTTGTTATAAAACAATCTACATTATGCTCAATTCAGTATTAATGTTGAGCAAGAAATTATGTAATTTTAATAAAAAATAGATTCCATTTTCCATAGGCCTATGTTTTTGTATTACAGAACCCCTAGATTTGACACATGTAGCAGGATGATTATCACGTTTACTTTTATTCAGTTCAAAAGAAGACAAGATTCCTTTTTAATCAATTGCGAGAATATATAGTACATACTTTTACAAATAATGGTACTAGTTTTTTGTAAGATTTTCAACTCTTTTATGAAGCATTATCAAAGAAACAATGACTCACTTCATGGCAATCACCACAATTAACTACACGAAAGAAATGAGAAATTAACCACGTGACCAGCAAAGATGATTTTCTGGGAATTCTCAATAAAGCCATAGAATTAGGAAAATAGAAACAACGTCAACATGCAGTGTGTGAATTAAGGTCTGAGTTGAGCTCACGCATCCAACATCCGCTCAGTAGAAATTTCTGTACTTCGTCCCTCGTCTCATTGCTGTCAATCCTAGATAACTATTGTTTGGTTCGGAGCTTGTTATTGAAATGCGCTCTAGTAACCGTGGTGCCAAATTTTGCACGTCACCTGTGTGCGTGTTGTTGTAAACATTTTGTATTACATTTGAACGTGAGTATCTTTTAAATGCGCTTTCATAAATTGTTCTCGTTCGGTATGATATTTTTATCTCAGCCGATGATTGGCGCGTAAACTAAGTTGTCAGTAATACACAAGACGCTGCCACTGCACCGCCGTTCCAGCCCGGAAATTGATGTGGTCCTTTCCCTCCCTGCAAAACTCTCACAGATAAATACACTAATGGCCATTAAAATTGCAACACCACGAAGATGACGTGCTACAGACGCGAAATTTAACCGACAGGAAGAAAATGCTGTGATATGCAAATTATTAGTTTTTCAGAGCATTCGCACAAGGTTGGCAGAATATGGAATCGGTGGGCTCAGGAGGGTAATACGGAACGCCGTGCTGGATCCCAATAGCCTCGTATCCCAATAGCCCTTAGTCAACAGATGGGGACGTTTGCAAGACAACAACCATCTGCAGGAACAGTTCGACGACGTTTGCAGCAGCTTGGACTATCAGCTCGTAGACCAAGACTGCCGTTACTCTTGACGCTGCATCACAGACGGGAGCGCCTGCGATGGTGTACTCAACGACGAACCTGGGTGCACGAATGACAAAACGTCCTTTTTTCGGATGAATCCAGGTTCTGTTTACAGCATCATGATGGCCGCATCCGTGTTTGGGACATCGCGGTGAACGTACATTAGAAGCGTGTATTCGTCATCGCCATACTGGCGTATCACCCGGCGTGATGGTATGGGGTGCCATTGGATACACGTCTCGGTTACATCTTGTTCGCATTGACGGTACTTTGAACAGTGGACTTTACATTTCAGATGTGTTACGACCCGTGGCTCTACCCTTCATTCGATCGCTGCGAAACCCTACATTTCAGCAGGATAATGTACGACCGCATGTTGCAGGTCCTGTACAGGCCTTTCTGGATGTAGAAAATGTTCGACTGCTGCCCTGGCCAGCACATTCTCCAGGTCTCTCACCAACTGAAAACGTCTGGTCAATGGTGGCCGAGCAACCTGCTCGTCACAAAACGCCAGTCACTACTCTTGATGAACTGTGGTATCATGTTGAAGCTGCATGGGCAGCTGCACCTGTACACGCCATCCAAGCTCTGTTTGACTCAATGCCCATGCGTATCAAGGCCGTTATTACGGCCAGTGACGGTTGTTCTGGGTTCTCATTTCTCAGGATCTATGGACCCAAATTGCGTGAAAATGTAATCGCATGTCAGTCCTAGTATAATATATATTTGTCCAATGAATACCCGTTTATCATCTGCATTTCTTCTTGCTGTAGCAATTTTTATGGCCAGTAGTGTACTATCTCTACAAGATTTAGTGACTCTCGCCACCCTAGTTTCATTCCACAGAAGTTGGAAGAGATCTATAGACATTGTGTTGCTTCGCAGTGCTGCAAGTGTTTGTGTATTTGAGTTGTTCAACAGGTTTAAATTAAATTCGTATTCATTATTATAAATAAGTACCAAATCTGAACGTGAGCGAATTTGCAAGGTGCTTTCACAAAACCTTGTCACTTCCGTGCGACATTTATACCATAGCAGGTGATCGTCATGAAACATACGTTACCAGCCATGCTGCAACGCTTTCTCCTGCCACCCCGACCCCCTGAGCAAGGATATGCGACCCCACAGGGGATCGTGCCCCACAGGTTGAAAAATACTGTGGTAGGGGATGGCTGCCAACTAATGGTTTGTCCAGAAAATGAAACGACAAGATTATGTTTGTGGTGGTCTTCCAGACTGGGTGTAGAAAAACTCCCAACCCTGGTTTAGCGATGGGAATGTGTTAGGATAAAATGAACGAAGCTAGTAGCGATATCCAACGAAGTAGATACCTAGCAAAGAATCATTAGCGGAAAGAGATATTACAGTCGAGTTGTGTAAATATGGATGGACAATCAATTACGAGACCACTACCACTTGAATTACACGCTCATTTCATCTCAGTGGGAAATCTGACATGATCACGTACACTCAGTGGCGGATACAGGAAAGTCTCTAGGAGGGGGGGGGGGGGGGGGCTAAAGGTATTTTGAGCTACCATAATGGGAAATAATCAAGTCACATGCAAAGTTCGCCGTCCTCTGTGGCCGAGCGGTTCTAGGTGGTTCAGTCTGGAACTGCGATGCTGTTACGGTCGCAGGTTCGATTCCAGCCTCGGGCATGTGTGTGTGATGTCCTTAGGTTAGTTAGGTTTACGTAGTTCTAAGATCTAGGGGACTGATGACCTCAGATGTTAAGTCCCATAGTGCTTAGAGCCATTTGAACCATTTGAACACGCAAAGGTTAGAAAGTTTTATTTAAACTGATTATACACATATACAATATCACCTTATGATATAAAAAAGTTACACTAGAATGACCGTGACTTTTCTCTTAGGTATGTGTTAGCTATCTATGTGCCAGACAGAAACGTATAAAACACGATGTCGCAGACGCGCGTGTCACATAGGAAAATACACCTACCCGATTCAGTCGAGTCGACTGACGGAAAGAAACGAGGGAATAGCGTGCGGGATGACTGGCAGGGACGGCGCGAGGCGCGAGTGGCAATGCGCGCGGCCCCGCAAGGGGGGGAGTGCGCACCCAGCACGCCTTCCATATGTATCCGCCACTGCCTACACTCCGAGTCCTTATACACAGGTCTGAATAATCCAACTTTAATTGTCTCAGTTATCTTGTTTCATTCTCGTGTGTTAACTACTTTCAAACTTTTGAGAACTGAAGATTCAAATCCTTAATGACATCCAGACCGCTCCTTAATTTCGTATTGGACCAGTGTAGCTTGCAGAGAGGAATTCACATGTATATACTGGAGTCTTCCACACTGTATTACAATCGTCTAAAAAGGAAAGTATGAAACGTCCCCTTAGAGCAATTTTTACAAGACTATGCTTAAACTGACACACAATATTTTTTTTTTTTTAGCGCAACGCAATCTGACTTTCAGAAATTCCTACAAAGGAATGGCCCTGACTAACATTAACCTGTACCTTTCACAAATCACTTACCTCACCAAAAATCTTCGTTACTCGAACTACTGCAATACAGCGAGCGCCACTACTGCCAGCTAAATAAAAGATTCAAACTACGGAAGTCACTAACTACTGATAGGGATAGTTAGCAAATGAAAGATTTTAATAGAGAACAAACAATGTATTTACCTTAATAGTCATAATATATATAGCAGTTCATAATATCCAGTATAACAAATTTCAAAACTCCGCCATCTCTCTCCCCACATCCACCACTGCTGGCGGCTCACCTCCAACTGCGCAACGCTACGCCCTGTTAACATCCAGCTGCCCCTCTACAATGGCAGACAACAATGCAAACTAGCCACAGACTGCACACAGCACAGCCAGTATTTTTCGTACAGAGCGCTACGTGGCATTACCAATATAAAAATCTAAACAGCCTACTTACAAGTAGAACGGGGGAACATTAACGATCGCTGCCGAAATTCCCAGGCTCTTATGGTCAAATTTCTACTGATGGTAGAGGAAGGAAGTAATTATTACAGGTTACGTTTTATATTTAAATACACAATCTACATTGTATAGCGACAACTTAACGATCGTAGCAACAATGCAGAGTGATGACTACCATTAGCAATTCAAACATTACAACGAACGGTACATAAAGTGTTACCGCAGTTTCTCCAATATCCTTTTCTATCAGGGAGGTTAGCACTGACTAATCCGTTGTTAGCTCCTCCTGGGATACATCACAAACGAGTGTACTTTATTTTTGAAGGTAGTGCGACTAATTCCAGTGCGACAGTGAGTTGACACGAAAGTAAATATTATTTAGAAACAAATTCCTCGCTCGAAACGCTTCGTCCCGCCTGAAATATTATTTTTCGACCACTACTTATTTATGCATTAATTCGGCTGGCTAGATTAGTTCAATTCGCCGTCTCTTACCTCTAACCGGATTTTCTTAATGATCTGACATCGCAGTATATGTGGTAATGTAGTGATGATCCTCTGGCTGAAAAAAAACCAAAAACCCTACTTGAAACTAAGTGCGGCCTTAGATCTAAACGAGGCATGGTGGATATGATTATCAGTGCAAGGCAAACGCAAAAAAAAAAAACAAAAAAAATCTAAAAAACAGAACTAACGCCTCCGCTACATGGTATTCATAGAACTTCTTAAACCCTCTGACTCTGTTAATCGAGAAGCACTCTGGAAAATTCTGGCATCAAATTGATGTACTGCAAAAAACATCAAAATACTTTGGCTTCTACAAGACAATATGAATGCCGCTGTCCTTGCCACCAATGGACCCAGAGAAACGTTTAAGACTGGCACAGGAGTCAAGCAGGGATGTGTTATTGCACCTAGCTTATTATCGATAAGTGTGGGAACCACACTTCATCTTGTTAAGGAAAACCTACCGTTGGATGTTCAAATAGCTTATAGGACTGATGGTAAGCTATTCAACCTTACGAGTCTCCGAACTAAAAGCAAAATAACTATAAAACTGTCATTGAACCTCAGAGTGCTGATGATAACGGTTTTCTTGGTAACCACAGAGGAGGATCTACCCTAAATGCATACAGTCTGGCATACAGATCCATTGGTCTAGAGCTTAACACAGACAAAACGGAAGTCCTCTATCAGCCAGCCCCAAATTCCACGGCAGCAACTCCAGTTATCACAGTTAATGGAACACCCTAGAGTATTTTGCATACGTTGGAAGTCATCTTTCTGCAAATTCAAACATAAATGCAAAAATTTAACACGAACTAAGGTGCGCAAGTACTGCATATGGTCGTCTCTTGAAAAGAGTGTTGAATAACTATGATTTGAGTGTTAAAACTAAGTTTGCAGTCTACAATACCATTATCATGGCCTACGCTTCTTTATGGATGTGAAACCTGGACCATCTACAGGCGTCTCTTAAAGTCCTGAGAAAAATATCACCAACGCAACCTAAGAAGAATAATGAAAATAAACTGCAGGATCAGCAACGAACAACAGAATTTTGGAAGAAACCAACTCCACCAGCATTGAAGCAAAATTCTCGTACACTATCTTCGCTGGGCTGGTCATATCATCCACTTGCCAGTCTCCCGTTCCCCTAAGCAAATCATGTTCTCCCAATTGAAGAATGGCCAACGCAGTCATGGAGGGCAAACAAAACGATATAAAGTTTAAGGATGTACTCAAATCAAATATGATAAAATGTCAAATAAACACAAATGATTGGGAAACTGCAGCCCTAGATAGATCCAAATGGCGACAAATTGTTCACTAAGGAACACTTAATTCTGAAAAACAGAGACAGTTGCAGGAGAATAGGAAGAGAGATAGCAGAAGAGAACACGAGCTCTTGTGAGGAACAAACCTGTTACAGCATTCAGTGAACACCAACTGGGAATGCCACTACTGCAGAAGAATCAGAGGCTCCAAAACAGGACTATTTAGCCACCAAAGAATCCACAGATAACGCTACCAAAAGACACTTCATACTCTTCAACGAGTAACTGCCTGTGATGATGATGCATATGATTTATTATAACACTGGTATCTCCAGCAAAAAGTGCCAATTTTGTTTCTTGAATGTTAAGTAGAAGATAATTCACATATGTAAGGAATAGGAGTAGACCAAAAATTGAACCTTGTGAGATGCCCTTTGTAATTTTACCCCAGTCACTAAGATTTTCTAGCTTCCAGATAGTGTCTGAATTATTCCACACAGTATTTGCATTCTGTAAAGTACTGTTAAATCTAGCTGTGTGTAAACCCATCTATTCCATAAAATTTGACTTTTTCTAAGAGAGTGTCATGATCTGCACAATTAAACACGTTGGGGATCACAAAAAAAAATACCAACTGGCGATTGTAGGCCCGATACTCAATCGATTTCCTCCACCTAGGATAGTCTTTGCCTTTTAACTTTGTATCTCGCTAGTGGTGCCCTCACTAACCATAAAGGTGCGATGCGGAAAGATTTCGTGACCAGTGAGGTTGGTGAGAAACTGGAGCTTGTTTGGAAGTGCGAGAAGCTCGAGGCTTTTTATGGTGCAGGACCCAATCTGGAAGCCTGATGACGCTGGAGCGTCTGGTTCACAAGCGGTCACTGTCTGTCCCACCAAGTGGTTTCTGTTAGTGGACATCTTAGCGTAGTTTGGAGCCAAACGCTACTTGGAGTTGTTTTTGACTGGTTCGACGCTAGTGGATGCGGTCCAGTCTCTTGACGTATTAAGGAGTGGAAGAACGTCCCCGTCCTCCACAAGCTAAATAAGAGCCTTTGCCTCTCTCTAATAGCAGCTG
Source organism: Schistocerca cancellata (assembly GCF_023864275.1). Classification (NCBI taxonomy): domain Eukaryota; kingdom Metazoa; phylum Arthropoda; class Insecta; order Orthoptera; family Acrididae; genus Schistocerca; species Schistocerca cancellata. The sequence continues at coordinate 460,724,136 of NC_064630.1, forward strand.
TGTCTGAGACATTCAGCTAACTTCTCTGTGAACTTACATCTGCAGCTGACTATTCAGCCATCTTTTGTTGTTTGTTGAAGGTCTGTACCCTGATTTGTTTTTGATTCTAATTAATTAAAATCCTGGCAACTGTTGAAATAGGATTCGTTTGGCATTCGTCATAAGAATTATTTTTCTTTGCTCTAAATCTGTTGAACGCTGTAGCAACCATGAGGGGACTCTAGTCCTTCCAGCTCAAAACCTTCCCACCCCAGTAGTAAACTGTTCATACTTAAATGTGCAACTACGCTGAAGTTCATTACTTTTCCGGATATTTAGGAAAAAGATGTCAGTAAAGAAATTGGACGATAACTGTTTAAGTCAGGCTTTTGGTTTAATAATTCCATATTTTAACCTGCCTGAAAAAATCCATTGTGCCACTGATGTTTTGCATAATTTAGGACATTACTTATTAAACTGGAACAACATTTCAGAATTCTGTTCGAAATTTATTTCCTGCTACGTTTAGAAAGAGGTTGTTAAAACTACTTGCAACACTGTCATTTACTTTAGTTGGTTCAAATGGCTCTGAGCACTATAGGACTTAACATCTGTGGCATCAGTCCCCTAGAACTTAGAACTACTTAAATCTAACTAACCTAAGGATATCACACACATCCATGCCCGAGGCAGGATTCGAACCTGCGACCGTAGCAGTCGCGCGGTTCCGGACTGAGCGCCTAGAACCGCTAGACCACCGCGGCCGGCTAGTTTCGTTGTTACGGAATCTTGTACACTGACTGGCTGTCCTGTCTCCCATCTGTCAATGTCCTATATAGTTTTAATCTTAGTAATTCTGTCACGGCATGTATACTTCTGGACATTTTAATAACTTTTCTTAAAGTACTATAGTACTTTTTTAGTATGCAAGTAATGTCGGATCTCTACTTATTCTTGCCTTTACTTTTATTTCGCTCTTCCCTTTACATGAGACTTTACTTACCGTAGTTATCCATGGTTAACTTGCTTTTTAGTTTTTTATGGATTTACTGGATAATTTTTCTTGGAAAGCAACTTTCAAATTTTGACACAAATTTGCTATGGATTAAATTGAATTTGACATTAATATCTCTTTATACATATACATCATCCCATACAACCCCTTTTAGCTCACTCTTGAAATACTGTGTCCTGTTCTTACGAATAAGCCTCACTGCTTTACATGAACTTGCAAATGGGTTGTAAGGTGACACGCTGTTTATCTCCATTAAATGTGCATTATGATCAGATAGTTCATTAACAATTGGGATACATCAATTGTTTCAGTCAGAGTACTGTCTATAAAAATGATATCATTCAGTGCCCTACTGTTTGCTACACATGAGTTTGTTGATTGACTGCTGAAATTGGATTGAAACACCTAAACAATAATTCTAGTTCATTTTTCGTCCTTATCTTTTAAAAAAATTGCATTTAAATCTCCACAAACTACTGTTTCTTCTTGTCTGACAAGCAGCTCAATAATACTTCTAGATTTCTCATAAACAGCTGAAAGTTTTCTAGAGGGGATCTGTACTCGTAGACTGTTACAATTATCAGAGAAGCATTCTGCAGTAACAATTCACAAGCATATTCATCTAGGTTCTGATCAACACAGAAACTAGTAGTTTCTATTTTTTTTTTACTTTGTGTCCAACTTTTACGTACTTTACGCTACTCGCCTTTTTTCCATGTTAATTCCACACGGAACTTACCGAAGCCTGTAATACCTGATGTTTCACTTCTCCATCCCTGTGGTTACCTGGTGGTCGGAGAGGCACAGAATATCCATCTCTTCAGAATATTCCGTATCTCCTTGGCATGCAGTAAGCTCTTCTGTCTTGTTTTTCCACTTTCTGATGTTCTGATGACACAAACCAATTTTATTTTTCTGGAAACTGTTATACTTGTTATGGTCTTGTACTGCTCTAATTTTTTTCGATACTCCCTGTCTGTAAGGGAATCCAGTAATCACAGGGATTTTTTTTATGTGCTTGTGGTCCCCCTTACACTTTCTGCAGTGTGCTCAGTTAATCCTTCCTTCCGCTTCCGCAAAACTTATACAAACCCACACGAGTGTAAGCTGTTGCTGCTCCTATTTGCTGTACGTCACCTTTAACCCTGGAGTGGGCATGTGGGGTACACTGGTCACCCAGAGGTTTTACATTGTGATTATTTCCACTACGTATAAAATTTGCAGCATTCCCACGCACAGTACCTTTCAAATGGGTGCATTGTTGAAGATCCGTTTACAGCTAACGTCAGTTGGGCAGCTAAACAGAGAGCAGTAGGACGTTGAAGTGAGTTGGGGTACAACTGTCTACCACGCGCCTATCTACGTAACAATTTCTTAAGATAGTTGTTTTCTTTTTTTTTTAAACATTTTTCATACTAAATTCGTTGTAAGTACAATACTTAAATTTTTACATCTGAATAAAATAATTATGTTAACCAAAATCATTACTTATGCAGTCTTCAACATGTACTGTAATTTACACAAAGTGATACTCATAAACACGTTTTTATTTTAGTGATGTCAGGGCCAAAGAAGAGAAGAGTGGATATGTCTGACGACCCTGAAGTGCGGATGAGGTGGCTTGAAAAAGATGCAAACATTGATGAAAATGACGCATTTGATTGTGAAGAATCTGATTCAAATGAAGATGATCAACTAATAGAAAGTGATCATGACACTGAAACTGAAAAATCTGCAGGTGAATACGATAGTAAGAACGGTGAGTCCAGTATTTCCTATTACCTTGGGAAGGACAGTAAAACAAAATTGCCTAAGTCTTTTCCTAAAAGAAACGTGAGAAGAAGATCAGAGAATGTAATAACTCATCTACCTGGCCCCAAGATGCAATCATCAGCAATACTTCCTGAAGAAAAGTTATTAGATCTTTTCTTAGACTGCAGTGTCTACAAAACTATAGTTAACTGAACAGATATTTATGCAAGAAATTTGAAAAGCAAAGTTCAGAGACATAGAGACGCTGGACTCACTGATGTGACTGAAATAAGAGCACTTTTCGGCATACACTACCTAATAGGAACCCTAAGAAGTTCTAGAAGAAACATTAGCATGCTCTGGGATAACTCAAGAGGAAACGGATTAGAATCCTGTTACCTAACTATGAGTGAAAAAAGATTTAAATTTCTTCTGAGATGTTTACGTTTTGAGACGTAAGGGACAAAAGCCTTCGAACAGAAATTGATAAATTAGCCCAATTAAAGACGTTTCTGAGGCTGTTGTTCATAGTTTTTCAAAACACTTTGACTGTCGACGAACAGTTACTTTCGTTTCGAGGAAAATGCCAATTCAGACAGTATCTTCCTAAAAAGCCAGCCAAATACGACATTAAGACATTTGATTTCGTAGATGTTAAGACTTTCTATACTTTCAATTTAGAAACCTACGCTGGCATTCAGGCAGAGGGTCCTTTCGAACGCAATAATTCTCCTATAGATGTAGTAATGAGATTAGTGGAACCTGTCAGCGGGACTCAACGTAACATTACTGGTGACGACTGGTTGAGCAGTATATCACTGGCTAAGAAGCTACTGGAAGACAGGGGACAGACATACGTTGGAACGCTCCGGAAAAACAAGAAGGAAATCCCCAAGGAGTTTTTACGTAATGAGCAAAGACCTCAATATTCTTCTTTGTTTTAGCTTCCAAAAGAACTGTCCGCTAGTTTCATACTGCCCTAAAGTTAATCAAGCTGTTCTCTTGATATTTACATTACATCATGACGATACCATTGATAAAGATACAAGAGATTCACTGAAATCAAAATTGTAACTTTTGACTATATGACAAATATTACAGTTGATTTACTTGATCAACTAATTCAAAAAAATAATGTGTCACGAAACAATCGTAGGCGCCCTATGGTTGTTTTCTACAATTTACTTAATGTTTCTGCCATGAACACACTGTGCATATACCGAGGAAATTCTAGAACACTTAAATCATTGAAAAGAACTGAGTTTCTGCAGAGGTTGGCCTGAGAAATGTTGAAACCTCAAATTCAGTGCAGATCTGCTGTCCCTCAAATTCCCATTGAATTACGGGGGCATGCACGTGTTCTACTGGACATACGAATAAAGTCAGCAGTTACACCAAAAGACAATCCCAGAGAAGATTCCGCAGCGACACTGCTACGAGTGTGGAAGTGAGAAAGACAAGTCAACTAGAAAATAGTGTCATAACTGTAAAAGGTGGATGTGTTTGCCTCGTTTGCATACCGTGTGTGTTAACTGTCTCTGAAATAAATTATTGAAATATTTTTTTGGAAATTTGTGTTTTATTTCCATTTCTATACATATACAAACATAGAAAAAGCAACTAAAGAACATCTGATAATCATTTCAATGAGTAATTAAGAAACATAAATGGGGGACAGGAGTCCCCTACACGCTTAATCCCGTAACGATACAGCACGTGCCTATTGCAGGGTTAATGCCATATTCTAAGTTGCTAGTGTAACGTCACAAACTCTTACACAAAATTTACCCAAAGTAATGTAACTATGCCAGACACCACTGGATAATGTATCGTGTATCGATAATCATACAAAGATCATAATGCGTAACTATTACAAACGACAGTGAAACAAAGGCACCGCTCTCATTTTGCTCTGTTCTATTGCACTTTCCTTTTTGCTCTTTACTCTCTAGCCATTGTGCTTTTCTCTCTCGGTGCGCTTCAGTCATGTTACGCAATTCATTCTGTAGATTTGGTGCAATGGTCATAGGAGATCTTTCTGGGACTGTTACTTAATTATTTGCAACTGGAACTGTTATTAGTAATCAGAATATGAAATGCGTGCCTATGAATATCGCACGATTCCTGTAGAGGATTTTTTGTTTTAAATATTAGGAACCGAATGTCTGCTATGTTGAAAAGTGTAAGTTGCCTTTTATGTCTTTAAAATATACTGTTTAAGTTTAACCATATTTCATTTACAAACCTGTCTTTCCTTTACAAATCCATAATGTCGTGTGTTTTCTTAAATATGGAAGCATTTCTTATAGTTATTATAGTTTACGTGCGCCATTTCATGCACCCTAATATATATATATATATATATATTTTATTTTTTTTTTTTTTTTTTTTTGTGAAATGCGATGGGACCTGCAATCATTTTAATATTACGAATTCGGATAATCAATTTAATACTAATTTCCTCAAGGAGACATATTTAAATTCACGGTCAGTAACAGATTTGCTCTCCAAGCCAAACCTGTTGGTCGTTGCTACTTTTAAATGAAATTGCATTAACTTTCGTAAAAGTGCAGAATTAAGTCAGTCATTTAATGAAGAAGGTCCCAGTTTCTTTTAACGTTACCGCCATTGTTTTTCATTTTGATATAAATATAGTACACAACCCGAAATTTCCTTCCACATTAATTGCAAGCAAAATAATTAAACCCCAATTACAGGGCGGTTACGTCAGATTAGCCAGCCTGCTTCCTGCTCCTCCTGCTGTAAGTTCCTTATCCTTGGAATCAAAACCTCTTCACAAGGCCCCTATATTCTCTGTCACCTGGCAAAGCTCGGCGCAGGGGTTCACGATGCGTGAGACCTGGCATTCTTCGCCTAGCTTTTCCTGCAGCAATTAGCCTACACCTCTCTCATAAGTGCTACCTAGTAGCAACACTCCTGTCTTTCTACACTGAAGCACCAAAGAATCTGGTATGGGCATGCTTATTCAAATGCAGATATACGCAAACAGGCAGATTACGGCGCTGCGGTCGGCAACGCCTATACAAGACAGCAAGTGTCTGGCGCAGTTGTTAGGTCGGTTACTGCTACTACAATGGCATGTTGTCAACACTTAAGTAAGTTTGAAAGTGGTGTTATAGTCGGCGTACGAGCGATGGGACACGCATCTTACAGTTAGCGATGAAGTGGGGATTTTCCCGTACGACCATATCACGACTGTACCGTGAATATCAGGAATCCGGTAAAACATCGAATCTCCAACATCGCCGCGGCCAGGAAAAGATCCTGCAAGAACGGGACCAATGACGACTGAACAGAATCGTTCAACGTGACGTAAGTGCAACCCTCCCGCAAATTGCTGCAGATTTCAATACTGAGCCATCAACAAGTGTCAGCGTGTGAACCATTCAACGAAACATCATCGATATGGGCTTTGGAGCCGAAGGCCCACTCGTGTACCCTTCATGACGGCACGACACAAAGCTTTACGCTTCGCCTGGGCCCGTCAACACCGACACTGGACTTTTGATGACTAGAAACTTGTTTCCTGGACGGACGAGACTCGTTTCAAATCGTACCGAGCGGATGGACGTGTTCGGGTATGAAGACAACCTCCTGGATCTATGGACCCTGCATGTCAACAGGGTACTGTTCAATCTGGTGGTGGCGCTGCACTGGTTTGGGGCGTGTGCAGTTGGAGTGGTACGAGACCTCCGCTACGTCTAGGTACGCCAGTGACAGCTAACACGTACTAAAATATTCTGTCTGATCATCTGCAGCCATTCATGTCCATTGTGCATTCCGAAGGACTTGGGCAATCTCAGCAGGAAAATGCGATACGCCACACGTCCAGAATTGCTCCGGGAACTCCCTTCTGAGTTTAAATACCTCCTATGGTCACCAAACTCCCCAGACACGAACTTTATCTGTGATGCCTGTTCAGAAGAGATCTGCACTCCCTCGTACTCTTACGGATTTATGGTCAGCCCTGTAGCATTCATGGTGACAGTCATCTCCAACACTATTTTAGACATTAGTCGAGTCCATTCCACGTCGTATTGCGGCACTTCTGCGTGCTCGCGGAGCCCCTACACAATATTAGGCAGGTGTACCAGTTTCTTTCATTCTTTAGCGTGTGTTACTTATCTACTGACCTCGATTCAAAGTCATTCCTAAGAGTCTGCAGCACGCTATTAAGGTATAAAGCTGGTTCTTACCCGATTTCAGGTACCAAGCCAAACTGATTGCTAAGCGGAATTTAAAATGTGATTTCTGAGATTTTTCTTCTGTTTCCAGTTGCTTGTCTTTTCCTTCTTCAACCTATCAAAGTTGGAACTCGCCAATGTTAGGGTCGCTGCCGCCACTTCCGGAGGAAGCAGCGTATAGAGGCGTCCGCCAGCTCTCGGGCAGAAGCGGCACCGACCGGGGTCCCGCGGCGTTCGGCCAGCAGGCGTAATTAATGGGCGACCCTGCCGGCGTCGAGCCCTGGCCGCGGCATGATGGACGCCCGCCGGACGGCCCGCAGGTTTTATGGGCTCGAAATCGGGTTTCATTAAGTCCCGCGTCGTTAAACGCCGGGACTGCGGCTCTCCTCGCGGCGGAATATTTATTAATTGTCGTGCCGCGGCGGCCGGCCGCTTGCCACCTTGCGGCCTGGGCCAGCCGCTTGCGACACTGTGCATCCGGCTGGCCGCTGTTGCAGGTGCCAACCCGCTGCTGACAGGTCGTTACCCCCTCACTGGGCAGGCCGCGGAGGCAGCAGCGCTCACGGACTCTCTGTGAAGTAGGTATTGTTCTGCTTGTACAAAGGTTACGTGGATAAATGTCCACCTCTTACGAGAAGAACACGGCAAGTGCCATAACTTGATTTCTCAGGAATTTCGCTCAGTGAGAGAGGAATCAAAATAAGCGAACCCATTTCTCGGCCTGTCCATAGTTACTCCACCGTTTCTGTGAAAACGACGGTCAAAGTTATCGAGGACTCCGTGTGACTTTTAGCAAGTAAATTGTTCAACCGAAATGCTAGCGTCGCGGCTTAATATTTTCCTGCCCCGTATCCGAAACTCAATTATTGCTTTCATTTTGGTTTTTAATTTATTTACACATGGCCGTGGAAGATTGCTACACGAATGTCTTCCGAGGTATTGAAACGTCGTCCTTATTCGTTTATAATTTACATGTCTGGCAAATAAATTAAAAAAACAATAAATAAGTGAAATAATTATTTGAAATAGTTTTCGGTGAAATTCATGTAGTGTATTTTGATCCAGAACCAATCGTAAAAGCCAGTTTTAAGTCAAGTGATCCGATATGCGTATTTTGCATTGACACTATTGCCAAGCAGTACAGGAAACAAAAGAAAAATTCGGAGTAGGAATTAAAAGCCATGGAGAAGAAATAAAAACTCTGAGTTTCGCCGATGACATTGTAATTCTGTCAGAGACAGCAAAGGACTTGGAAGAGCAGTTGAATGGAATGGACAGTGTCTTGAAAGGAGGACATAAGATGAACACCAACAAAAGCAAAACGAGGATAATGGAATGTAGTCGAATTAAATCGGGTGATGCTGCGGGAATTAGATTAGGAAATTAGACGCTTAAAGTGGTAAATGAGTTTTGCTATTTGGGGAGCAAACTAACTGATGATGGTCGAAGTAAAGAGGATATAAAATGCAGAATTGCAATGGCAAGGAAAGCGTTTCTGAAGAAGAGAAATTTGTTGACATCGAGTATAGATTTAAGTGCCAGGAAGTCGTTTCTGAAAGTATTTGTATGGAGTGAAGCCATGTATGGAAGCGAAACGTGGACGATAAATAGTTTAGACAAGAAGAGAATAGGAGATTTCGAAATGTGGCACTACAGAAGAATGCTGAAGATTAGATGGGTAGATCACATAACTAATGAGGAGGTACTGAATAGAATTGGGGAGAAGATAATTTGTGGCACAACTTGACTAGAAGAAGGGATCGCTTGGCAGGTCATGTTCTGAGGCATCAGGGCATCACCAATTTAGTATTGGAGGGCCACGTGGTGAGTAAAAGTCGTAGAGGGAGACCAAGAGATGAATACACTAATCAGATTCAGAAGGATGCAGGTTGGAGTAGGTACTCGGAGATGAAGAAGCTTGCACAGGATTAAGTAGCATGGAGAACTGCATCAAACCAGTCTCTGGACTGAAGACCTACCTTCACGCGATGTCGCAGTGTTCGCAACTTTTATGTTCCCAATGTTTCTACGATCAACACAATCCCAAGAAATACACCAATCCTTCCCGAGGAATAAAGATAAGAGTGAAATATAAGAACTAATTTAAGAATTCATATCACAATGAAATATAGGAGTATGAATATTTAAGAAGATTGTAACCCTGAAAAGTACAATACACGTTCATATATTGTAATTTTCATATACCTGTAATTTTACAGTTAATAGAACGGCTTTGTATCCCTTAACTGTATAAGAAACTTTCGCGTAGTAGCCTTCTACGGACATGATTAGGTGATTGAAAAAGTTAAATATATAAAAACGGTAACAAGATTTCGTCGCGGTGCGCAAATGTGAGACGCGGCAACGCAAGCCAATGCGCCGCCATTACGGCCGATATTATCCTGTGCTAAAAGACATCAAAAGTAGTTCGAAAACTTTGACCGCCGTTTTCTTAGAAACGGTCGAGTATCGAAGGATAAACTGAGACACGTGTTTGCTAATTTACCTCCTCCTCCAATCAGGAAATATTTCTGAGGAATCGGATTATGGCACTTGCTGTGTTCTCCTCGTCAGTTACAGAGTGGTTTTTGGTTGAAAACTCAGTACACAGGTCGGACGTTTTTCAGTGAGTGGATTACCTTAACTTAACTCCGTCCGAACAGGTCTTGGAAAGCCCAACGGTACCGACCGGCCGCCCTGTCTTCGTCAGCTCACAGCCGTCACTGTATTCCGATATGGAGGGGAATGTGGTCAGCACACAGCTCTCCCGGCTGTGTGTCAGTTTCCGAGACCAGAGCCGCTATTTCTCAATCAGGTAGCTCCTCAGTTTGCCTCACAAACCTGAGTGAACCTCGTTTGCAAGCTGCACTCGGCAGACTGGATGGTCACCCTTTCAAGTGCTAGCCCAGCTCAACAGTCCTTAAATTCGGTGATCTGATGGGAACCAGTGTTACTACTGCGGCGAGGCCGTTGATCTGGTAAGTAGGTCACATCCTCTGAATTCGATTCTGCAAGTTCTACAATTTTCTACTGTCATAATCTCCTTATCAGATTCAAACCATATCCAGCAGTGAATTTCTTACGGGGAACATTAAGAAATAGTGAACACCTTGCGAAAATTTATACTTCAATGTTTCAGTCAGCCCACTGCTGTAGCAGGGCAGGGTCCCTTATAAGAAACATCACGTAGAAGAAATCTTTTCTTCGTAATAATTGTCCACTTACATCTTTTCTTCACGATAACTGAGCCATTGCCAGCTTACATTGATGCCTTGTTCTTTGGCATTTGTCACAAGCGAGTGGCGTCTTATTTCTCCCTGAGTTACTGCCATAACGAGTTGCTGACTTGCCTCCGCAGCAGCGCTTATTGATACTAGTACTGCTGTACCATCTTTGGTGTGACCGCTATATTTCCGTGTGTGGTGTATGTGGCAGTCGATCGGTTGGGACAGAGCAGTGAGGAATTCTACGCCGCGTGAGGTCAGACCGGGACCGCTGGTGGCGTGCATGTGTGGTCGGATTTGTGAGGCGCTAGCTGCAAGAACTACAAAGTTCGTCACCAACCAAACATGGGCACTGTAGATGAGTGATCAGTTAACCTGTTATGAAAAATCAACTGCTCTGATATCTCTTCATTCATTGCCGATAGTTGCTTTCTGGGCATGGTGTGTTGAAGTCAGCGAAATTTTGCAACCGTTTTCCTGTATGGTGTTTAACTATTGAATTGGTTGATACTTATTAGTGAAGAGCACCAGCGGTATCTTCTCCCTTGTGGCCGTTAACTTTCCACTTACCTACCCCGGTCATTAGTGTAGTTTTCCGGCAATGTGTTTCCCCTCGCCATGTTGATGCTGTCCGGCATGGCGTGTAGTTCGATAGCCTTTGGTGTTGTTCATATTTTTGAGTGGTTATTGTGTCTTGACTGTATTTAGACGCCAATTTTCAAGACTTAGTGCTGCTGGTATCTTCGTCCTCGCTGATTTTTCTATTGTGGTGCTGTTGGTCGGGTGGAAGTGAATTGATTAGGTTGTTGGTCGGTTCTTCAGGCGTCCCTGGGTCGGGTTGCCATCTGATTATTTAATAGTACGCTTGGCTGCCTGTCTAACCTAAACTTATCTTAGGGTTACCTCCTCAGGCCGATCCTTGGACAACTTCTGAGCACCACTGTCCTGTTTTTTTAGATTGTGATTTTCTTTTAGTCTCAAGTACTGCGCGAAGCCTTCAACCGTCTATTAATTTAGTTGGTTTTAATGTGAAGATAAAGCATCAGCCGTCTTAAATTAAAACTTTTAAGATTCTTAATTAAACTATTTTTTTAAAAAAGAGGGGGTATTTTGCCTGTTGGAAATCCTTATTTTTATCCAGGCCTTAAACTTTCAGTTGTTCTATGTTCAGTATGTGGCCTTCAGCCGAACTTCACGTGAAATATTTTAAGATAAGGCCTTTAGCTGTCTTAAATTCAAATTTGAAAAATCACTCGTTTAAGACTTTGAAAATATTTTTCTCTATCTGAAATTCTTGTTATCCAGGCCTTAAGCTTTCAGTTGTTCTATGTTCAGTATGTGGCCTTCAGCCGAACTTTATGTGAAATATTTTAAGATAAGGCCTTTAGCTGTTTTAAATTAAAATTTGAGGACACTTGTTTAAAACCTTTTAAAATTTTCTTCTCTGTCTGAAATTCTTGTTATCCAGGCCTTAAGCCCTCAGTTCTTCTATGTCCAGTGTGTGGCCTTCGGCAGAGTTTTCGCGTAAAATTTTGTAACTAAGGCCTTCAGCCGTGTGTATTCCGTAAGGAACTTTTAATAACTTGTGTTCGGACCTTCAGCCATATTGTTTTTGAATGCTGTTAAGGGCGTGTGTGATTAAGTGTTTTAGGAAAATAAATTTTGTATGTTTTGTGCAACTGACAGTAACTGATTCTGGCCCCCTTCCACAACTATAAACCGATTTTCTCTGCCTTGCGAAACCAGATTTCAATAACTTTTCATTTGTGCGTCCTCATTCTACCAACATAATGACGATAAATTCGAACAGGTTACTAATCAGAGCAGTCCTAAACACAGTATTGTGATACTCACCGTTTATTGAGCAAATATGTTACATAAAGGTAAGTGTGACTCTTCGTCTGCCCAACTTAACTTCTACCCTATAAAATTGCAACTGACGATTTGATAGTAGCAGAGATATGATTACTCAACTGAGCACGTAATGAATTATACAGGATGCCTGATGCGAAACACAAAGATGAAAATGCTACATAAAACTAGGAAACTTAACGGAAAGAACTATATCGCTGCCGGGGAAGATGCGATATATTACAAGGTGCATTGTTCTAACGAAAAATGACGTTTTCTTTCTCAGTTCACAGCTCTTCACACACATTTTTTGATCCAAAATACCTGAATAATTTTTCCCGTTATTGTTTTGTTCTTTGCGAGGTAATCGCGAGGAATTGTGTCTTTCCTATCCAAACAGGGTCCTGCTTCCAACAGATGAAACAGTCATCAGCTTGCATCTTCCAGCTTCATTGCTGCTCTTTTTCTAGTAATAATTAATCGACTCACGTGTCATTCACAGTAACATATCGCATCACTGAATCCGTTTGAGTCCTTCGAAACCGTTCAAAAGACTAATTGTTTTTTTATATAATGTCGGCCAGCATTTAGCAAACCTAGCATCCGTGTTTCACAAAGTTACTCATAGTTAATTCTTCACATAAAATGTACTGTTGTGCTACTTTTGAAGGGGCTATTATTCAACATACCTTTAATCCCAATATTTCTCAATTTCTTTCTTTACTCTCAGTATTGGTACGTCCTTTAAGTGGTTCAGGAGACGTACAGCCACGTAATTATTAATCACTACTAAATTGTTGAAAAGATGGGAGCAGTATATTTATATACATCCATTCTCATTGGTTCAACACACACGTCATTTTTACAGTTTGTGCAGTGTGTGTCAAGAGAACAAAATCAAAATTGCAGATATAGGAACGCCATCTCCATACCAAGGCGTGGAGTTTTCGCTGTGACCTTTTATGGATATACTCTGCAAGCCAGTGTAAAAATGTACAGAGCCGGGTGGTGTATAGTTAGCACAAATATCAAGTCCCCAGTTCACTTAGTTTCGTGTAAATTTTCGATGGTGGTAATATAGTACAGTCTATCTTGAATACTAATTATTTGAATTTCCCCCGCAGTATGTCTTGTATTTAAGTTCTCTGAGAACATCTTTTAAAATTAGATTAAAAGTTATCTTTCTGGTGCCTAAATTTTACGAATGTTTTTCATCCGTAAAACATATATTTGATATTTGAGATTATTAATCCATATTTTCAGTGCGATAGCTTTGAATGTAAAGATGATGATATGATGTCGTCAGTAGTACAGAGACAAAGATTTTGCAACGAAATCAGAGATTAAACACAATTTTATACTGAAAACATAGCGGCAGTGTACATAGTGTTGACGTACACTAATAAATCTGAAGTTCATCCCAGAATTAAACATTATACTACTTTCTATAGTTGAACTTATCGTGTTAGGCGGAAGTGAATGTTATTGGATATTAATATAGGTATTCAGAAAGGAAAACACCAGCGAAAAATTTAAGGGAAGGATCATATGTAGACTCTTGCGTTCTAGAGCCTTCCGTAGTCCTAATTTACGAGGTGCATTCAAGTTCTAAGGCCTCCGATTTTTTTTCTAATTAACTGCTCACCCGAAATCGATGAAACTGGCGTTACTTCTCGACGTAATCGCCTTGCAGATGTCCACATTTTTCACAACGCTGACGCCATGATTCCATGGCAGCGGCGAAGGCTTCTTTAGGAGTCTGTTTTGACCACTGGAAAATCGCTGAGGCAATAGCAGCACGGCTGGTGAATGTGCGGCCACGGAGAGTGTCTTTCATTGTTGGAAAAAGCCAAAAGTCACTAGGAGCCAGGTCAGGTGAGTAGGGAGCATGAGGAATCACTTCAAACTTGTTATCACGAAGAAACTGTTGCGTAACTTTAGCTCGATGTGCGGGTGCGTTGTCTTGGTGAAACAGCACACGCGCAGCCCTTCCCGGTCGTTTTTGTTGCAGTGCAGGAAGGAATTTGTTCTTCAAAACATTTTCGTAGGATGCACCTGTTACCGTAGTGCCCTTTGGAACGCAATGGGTAAGGATTACGCCCTCGCTGTCCCAGAACGTGGACACCATCATTTTTTCAGCACTGGCGGTTACCCGAAATTTTTTTGGTGGCGGTGAATCTGTGTGCTTCCATTGAGCTGACTGGCGCTTTGTTTCTGGATTGAAAAATAGCATCCACGTCTCATCCATTGTCACAACCGACGAAAAGAAAGTCCCATTCATGCTGTCGTAGCGCGTCAACATTGCTTGGCAATATGCCACACGGGCAGCCATGTGGTCGTCCGTCAGCATTCGTGGCACCCACCTGGATGACACTTTTCGCATTTTCAGGTCGTCGTGCAGGATTGTGTGCACAGAACCCACAGAAATGCCAACTCAGGAGGCGATCTGTTCAACAGTCATTCGGCGATCCCCCAAAGTCCACAGCTCGTGGTAGTGCGGTAGCGTTCCCGCGCCCGGGTTCCCGGGTTCGATTCCCGGCGGGGGTCAGGTACTTTCTCTGCCTCGTGATGACTGGGTGTTGTGTGATGTCCTTAGGTTAGTTAGGTTTAAGTAGTTCTAAGTTCTAGGGGACTGATGACCATAGATGTTAAGTCCCATAGTGCTCAGAGCCATTTGATCCACCAAAATAATTTTCTCAACTTTCTCGATCATGTCGTCAGACCGGCTTGTGCAAGCCCGAGGTTGTTTCTGTTTGTTGTCACACGATGTTCTACCTTCATTAAACTGTGACACACACGAACGCACTTTCGACACATCCATAACTCCATCACCACATGTCTCCTTCAACCGTCGATGAATTTCAGTTGGTTTCACACCACGCAAATTCAGAAAACGAATGATTGCACGCTGTTCAAGTAAGGAAAACGTCGCAATTTTAAGTATTTAAAACAGTTCTCATTCTCGCCGCTGCCGGTCAAATTCCATCTACCGTACGGTACTGCCATCTCTGGGACGTATTGACAATGAACGCGTCCTCATTTTAAAACAATGCGCATGTTTCTATCTCTTTCCAGCCCGGAGAAAAAAAAATCGGAGGCCTTAGAACTTGAATGCACCTCGTAACATAAATAATCCGCATAACGCTTCATTATTCACCCCTGCAGTCAGTTTCTATACCTCGAAATAAATTTAGCAATGAACTATCTCTATCAAGTCTATAAGCTTGTCAATTATTAACATCCCATTGAGACTACCTTGAATCACATCTCCCATGGCTCACCGCCGTGCCGTGTCCATAACCACGGGCTGAGTGGGCTTAAATGGCTTGCCACACAGTTGGTTGGGTTAGGTTGTCTGGGGAAGAGACCAAACGGCGATGTCATCGTTCTCATCGGATTAGGGAAGGATGGGGAAGGCAGTCGGCCGTGCCCTTTCAAAGGAAGCATCCCGGCATTTGCCTGGAGCGATTTAGGGAAATAACGGAAAACCTAAATCAGGATGGCCGGACGGGGGATTGAACCGTCGTCCTCTCGACTGCCACACAGTTCTCAGTTCGTAGCAAGAATTTACGGCCGCACAGCTAATAGCAGCCTTCAGTGACCAAACAAAAAATTGACATAGAAAACAGTATTCAATGAATGCAGGAATTAAAAGTGATACCTCCGAATTGTTATGTGAAAATTCTTAAAACTTTTTAAATGAAGTAAACACTATTAACATACTGGATTATTGTCATTAGCGTCAACGTATTTTCAGCCTTTTGCCGCTAGAAGGCTCCGAACTGTAGCGTGTAACGTGGCGGTGAGTAACGTTAACTGTTGCTGCGTAGGAAACAGCGTGCTTTAGTCGAGTTTCGAATGCGAAGAGTTCGTCCACATATGGAGCACCCTCTGCTTCAGGATGACAACGCCAAGCCACATACGACCGCTGTGACATCTCCACCAATCCGGCGCCTTTGAGTTCATCGTCATCAATGATCCTCTATATCATCCCAACTCGGGCCCATAAGATTTTTGTCGGTTTAAAGAAGGTAAAGAACACATTCGAGGACACTTTGATATGTTTGAAGAGTTGAAAGCAGAAGCGAGGTTGTGGGTCCGTGAACAAAGTCAGAATTCTGTAATAACGCTATCAACAAACTGGTGTCTCGTTGGGAGAATTGTGTTCGTCGCCAGGGTGACTATGTTGAGAAGTAAATAAGCAGCCATGAAGAACAAAGGAGTAGAATTTTAATAACGTTTACCTTATTTAAAAAGCTTTAAGAGTTTTCATATAAAAAATTCGGAGGCATTACTTTTCAGCACGTCCTCGTACAGAATTATCAAAAGAACCTTAGCAGTCCATGAAGTTTGAAGTACAGGAGAGGGGTGAATTCATGTGAGACTCCTAACACATTATAGAAAGCGCAGCAGGTAGCAATCAAAGTGACGAAAAAGGGGTGCTCGCCACATAGCGGAGTGTTTCGTCTTACTGCATGAGAGCGATTGGGGTGTAAACAGTGGCGCCATTACGCTATCAACATAATGAACAGGCAGATATTACTATGACTCAAGGCGGCCAGTGCCGAGAGTATATCGCGTGCTCGTCTAAGTTGTCATGCTCCAACCGCTGGTCCCAAGACAATTTGGCAAATTGAGGCTGGGTCGACTGCTCTCTGACGTTTTATGGTTCCTCAACATCCGTGGTGAGCTGTCGACGAGGACTGTCTGCTGGTAAACCCTAGGAAAAACAAAAGCGACTGTCCACGAGGAAATAAATTGCAAACTTTGGTGGCCGATGGAGGAATGTGTGACGCTGCAGAGCAATTTCACCGCGCAGCGGCCAAGGACAGTAAACAGAAGACATGTCTATGCTAGGGCATAGAATCTTTGCGAATTTCATTCCATGTACTCAGTTGGACAGCAAAGGTGCCTCGCAGACAGGAGCTTGAACAATATATATAGACGTCAACATTTTAGAGAATAATACGTTGGGCTCAAAAACGCCCGGTGGCGTAATCGGCGACTGGCTCGACATTTGAATAGGAAACGATGCCACTGTTCGATGATGTTGACAGGAACGGGTGAACCATTGTCGAGCACAGAGTCAAGAAGCAAGCAGTCGATGTAAGGAGGCTAGATCTACATCCTAGATCTACATCTACGAGGGCAGTTCAATAAGTAATGCAACACTTTTTTTTTCTCGGCCAATTTTGGTTGAAAAAACCGGAAATTTCTTGTGGAATATTTTCAAACAGTCCCGCTTCGTCTCGTATAGTTTCATTGACTTCCGACAGGTGGCAGCGCTGTACGGAGCTGTTAAAATGGCGTCTGTAACGAATGTGCGTTGCAAACAACGGGCAGTGATCGAGTTTCTTTTGGCGGAAAACCAGGGCATCTCAGATATTCATAGG
Organism: Schistocerca cancellata; assembly: GCF_023864275.1. Taxonomy (NCBI): domain Eukaryota; kingdom Metazoa; phylum Arthropoda; class Insecta; order Orthoptera; family Acrididae; genus Schistocerca; species Schistocerca cancellata. The sequence continues at coordinate 460,741,555 of NC_064630.1, forward strand.
CGCTTGCAGAATGTCTACGGTGATCTGGCAGTGGACAAAAGCACGGTGAGTCGTTGGGCAAAGCGTGTGTCATCATCGCTGCAAGGTCAAGCAAGACTGTCTGATCTCCCGCGTGCGGGCCGGCCGTGCACAGCTGTGACTCCTGCAATGGCGGAGCGTGCGAGCACACTCGTTCGAGATGATCGACGAATCACCATCAAACAACTCAGTGCTCAACTTGACATCTCTGTTGGTAGTGCTGTCACTATTGTTCACCAGTTGGGATATTCAAAGGTTTGTTCCCGCTGGGTCCCTCGTTGTCTAACCGAACACCATAAAGAGCAAAGGAGAACCATCTGTGCGGAATTGCTTGCTCGTCATGTGGCTGAGGGTGACAATTTCTTGTCAAAGATTGTTACAGGCGATGAAACATGGGTTCATCACTTCGAACCTGAAACAAAACGGCAATCAATGGAGTGGCGCCACACCCACTCCCCTACCAAGAAAAAGTTTAAAGCCATACTCTCAGCCGGTAAAGTCATGGTTACAGTCTTCTGGGACGCTGAAGGGGTTATTCTGTTCGATGTCCTTCCCCATGGTCAAACGATCAACTCTGAAGTGTATTGTGCTACTCTTCAGAAATTGAAGAAACGACTTCAGCGTGTTCGTAGGCACAAAAATCTGAACGAACTTCTCCTTCTTCATGACAACGCAAGACCTCACACAAGTCTTCGCACCCGAGAGGAGCTCACAAAACTTCAGTGGACTGTTCTTCCTCATGCACCCTACAGCCCCGATCTCGCACCGTCGGATTTCCATATGTTTGGCCCAATGAAGGACGCAATCCGTGGGAGGCACTACGCGGATGATGATGAAGTTATTGATGCAGTACGACGTTGGCTCCGACATCGACCAGTGGAATGGTACCGTGCAGGCATACGGGCCCTCATTTCAAGGTGGCGTAAGGCCGTAGCATTGAATGGAGATTACGTTGAAAAATAGTGTTGTGTAGCTAAAAGATTGGGGAATAACCTGGTGTATTTCAATGCTGAATAAAACAACCCCTGTTTCAGAAAAAAAATGTGTTGCATTACTTATTGAACTGCCCTCGTACATCCACACTCCGCAAGCCACCTGACGGGTTGTGGCAGAGGGTACCTTGAGTATATCGGTTCTCCCTTCTATTCCAGTCTCGTATAGTGCGTGGAAAGAAGGTTTGTCGGTATGCCTCTGTGTGGGCTCTAATCTCTCTGATTTTGCTCCATATTTCAAAGCTGGCCCATCGACAAGTGTCAGCGTGCGAAACATTTAACGAAAAATCATCGATATGGGCTTTCGGAGCCGAAGGCCCACTCGTGTGCCCTCGATGACTGCACGACACAAAGCTTTACGCCTCGCTTGGGCCCGTCAACACCGACATTGGACTGTTGATGACTAGAAATATGTTGCCTGGCCGAACGAGTCTTGTTTCAAATAGTATCGAGCGTATGGAGATTACCTCATCAATGCATGCGATTGGCTGGCGCAGTGGAAAAATACGGAAAGGTATCCCGAGTGCAGTGGGAAACTTTCTTTTTAATTTTTAATTCTCACATTACTTACGCTGCAAGGAAACCGAAATAATGTTCAACATATCACAATAAAATATATTACAATAAAACAATTATTAATATTTTCATGAAAGTCATGAAAAGGAAAGGCAAAGGAAAATTCTGGATAGTAAATAAATTACGGAGAAGTGATTGTAAACCATACACGGGAACTTCCTGTATAAAATTAGATACTTTTATTATTTTACGGTTGATGATTTACACGCGCTGGGGTAATATTCATCGTGAAAACAGGGGAAGCAGTAATTCTCTCGGCATCTTGCTTGTATTACAAGTTCTGCGGTTTTACACTTATCTGGTTGTTTTAAAGCTTTTGTAGGAAAGCAAACGGTTTAAAGTCATGAAAGGTTCTCTCTCATTGACCGGTTTGGCAGAAAACGACATGTTGGCGAGAATACCTGGTGATCTACAGTGGAATGTATTTTGATGCAATCTTCTCGGTGTGTAAGTTATTGCCGCGCGGGATTATCCGAGCGCTCTGAGGCGCTGCAGTCGTGGATTGTGCGGCTGGTCCCGGCGGAGGTTCGAGACCCCCCTCGGGCATGGGTGTGTGTGTTTGTCCTTAGGATAATTTAGGTTAAGTAGTGTGTAAGCTTAGGGACTGATGACCTTAGCAGTTAAGTCCCATAAGATCTCACACACATTTGAACATTTTTTGTAAGTTATTTTTCTCTCTCTATGAGATAAGAACAGCTGTGGAGCTTTTCGTTAAAATTTTTTACCTGGCGATAAAAATAGACATCGCAAGATTGATGTCCATTGGGGGGAGGAGGCGGGGGAGGGGGGGCGGGAACTACTTTAAAACGGCACGACGACAGTCCTTCATCTCGAAAAATCTCGTCGTACAGTTGTGGATTTGTTCGTCCTCCACAAAAGTCAGTTAACGGAAGGAATTTGTTCTCCACATAGGATCTCATCAAATCAAATACAATATATTTTGCACTATCTCGGTTTATTTGCAATGTAAGTAAAGTAAAAACTGGAAATTAAAAATTTCTTCGTCATTTATTCCAAACAATACACACACAAACTAAATATCATTCACCTTTCATCATTTTAAAAACAAATGTGTTGCAAGGAAAATCTTTCATTCTATAGTTTAGTTAGGTGTTAAAGTTGGTGATAATATGGCGAAGGGGGGAGGCAAGAGATTACAGAGGGGGGGGGGGAGCGATGGTACTGACTAATGAGGTAGCACAGAGCGAATCGATCGACAATCTTTCCTTGAGCCGGTAAACGGATTTGTCTTGTTACACTTCGCCAGTGTAAGCCCTGACGTGACTATTTTGATTAAAGATGATAGTATCGCGTGGAAAGACAGCCTCATCAGTGAATGCGGAACATGCTAAAAACTGCAGGAACGCAGCACATTGCCCTGACAGAAAGTTGGCTTGGCTTAAGGTCTGCCTCTTTTAACTTTTGCACCCTTTAAAGGTGTGCGCGTACAGAAGATGTTCATGAAGTAGCCTACGTGCCAAATTGTCATGTGATTAACGCCTTCCCTTCTTGCAGTTCTCCCTGGGATAGTTGATGGAATTTCATCCACAGTACGGAGAACCCCTTCTTGAAGGTCATGTGTTTCACATCCGTGCTCTGCCACCATCTGCAACACTGTCCTCAACAATCAGCGTAAAGGAGACGTGCTGCGTCCGCATTCCCATCTGCTAGGACGTACATATCCGCTGTCTCAGACACTGAATCCATCATTGTGGTATCTTGTGATAGAAGTTACTCTAAAACAGGAGAAACGACAGTCAGACAATCAGAAAAAACAAAAACAAATACCATGCTCAACAAGAAACAGGAAAGCGTGCATAGATGCACATCTGAGGTAAATTACACAACCATGAGTCCCTATAGGGAATTTCTTTTATACCTAACGAAGGACTTGCGCACCCATGTTCATATGGACATTTTGTGATGTTTTAATGTCAAGAATACTTCCCTAAAGTTTGTGAAATATCTCTTTATATACCCTTTATTGCTAACTCTATTATAAAAAATTCAGTATGTGTAAACACAAATAGTAAACTGCAGTTTAGTGTTTGCTCATATTTACTGCAGAGAGTGAAAGTAATTTCAGCCAGACACAAACTCCGCAATTCAGAAAAGTTCGAAGAAGGGTTCGCTAATCCCCCTACACGAATTCCTCAATTTGCCCTTTTGTTAGAGGAGCGCTTACTTGGACTGATAAGGAAAAAAACTCCCACCATCAAGAAATAATTATTGTAGATTAATGACATTTCGGCAATACATTTGCCTCGATAACATATTTAAATGCTCAATGTTGCAAGTTCTGAGGTTAGTATAAGCACGAGGTAAGTCATTGCAAATTATATAATCAATCTGAAACCTTCCGATGTCTCCAGGTCTCTTACACATATACAGCCTTCTTTCATGATTCTTAAACCAAGTGTTAGCTATGATAAGATTATTCATTTCATTGTAAGCTATGATTAAGTTATCCTCTGTACAAAATTCTTCCAGGCGGCTTCCTCTTTCATTCTTTACAGCACCCCCCCCCCCCTCCCCCATCACCAACCCCCCAGTACATATTCATCTACTACTTTTCCTACTGCCGAATTACAGTCCACCATGACTATTAAATTTTCGTCTCCCTTAACTAGCTGAATAATTTCTTTTATCTCATCATACATTTGTTCAGTCTTTTCATCACCTGCTGAGCTAGTTTGCATATAAGCTTGTACTACTGTGGTAGGCCGGCCAGAGTGGCCCAGCGGTTCTAGGCGCTTCAGTGTGGAACCGCGCGACCGCTACAGTCGCAGGTTCGAATCCTGCCTCGGGCATGGATGTGTGTGCTGTCCTTAGGTTAGTTAGGTTTAAGTAGTTCTAAGTTCTAGGGGACTGATGACCTCAGCAGTTAAGTCCCATAGTGCTCAGAGCCATTTGGACCATTTTACTGTGGTAGGAGTGGGCTTGGTGTCTATCTTGGCTACAATAAAGCGTTATCTATGCTAATTGTAGTAGCTTTTAGTCCTTATTAAACCTACTCCTACGTTAACCTTACTTGATTTTGTATTTTTAGTCCTGTATTCACCTGGCCAGGAGACTTGTGCCACCGAACTTCCCTAATTCCCACTATATCTAACTTTAACCTATGCATTTCTCTTTCTAAATTTTCTAACATACCTGCCCGAGTAAGGGCTCTGACGTTCCACACTCCGACTCGCAGAACGCCAGTTTTCTTTCTGCTGATAACGACGTCCGCCTGAGTAGTCCCCACCCGGAGATCCGAATGGGGGACAATTTTACCTCCGGAATATTTTACCCAAGAGGACGCCATCATCATTTAACTGTACAGTAAATGCTGCATACCACGGCTGTAGTTTTCTCCTTGCTTTCGGCCGTTCAAAGTACCTGCAAAGCAAGGCCGTTTTGGATAATATTACAAGGCCAGATCAGTCAGTCATCTCCAATGTTGCCCCGCCAACTACTGAAAAGGCTGCAGTCTGTTCAGGAATCACACGTTTGTCTGTCCTCTCAACAGATACCCTTCCATTGTAGTTGCACCTACTGTATGGCTGAGGCACGCAAGCCTCCCTACCAATGGCAAGGTCCATGGCTCATGGGGGAAGGAAGGGTGTCAATTTACTTTTATACTTTTGGATTTGATTAATATCACATGGTTTCCAACGGCAAATTTTGAACTCGGATATTTAACTTGCAAATAACTCTTAAACACTTACTAGGGCCTGAGATCTAGTACACGAATGGTTATTCATTATGTCCCATATATTCTAAACAACGTAACTTGCAGTACAATTAACAAATGGTTCAAATGGCTCTGAGCACTATGTGACTTAACATCTGTGGTCATCAGTCCCCTAGAACTTAGAACTACTTGAACCTAACTAACCTAAGGACTTCACACGCATCCATGCCCGAGGCAGGATTCGAACCTGCGACCGTAGCAGTCGCGTACAATTAACACATTTCTACCTAAGAAACTAAGCATCTGCACGACTTGCAGTCTGTGAACTATTGGTGGAATAACAGAAAGAAAGAATTCTGTATATTTCTTCCGTTTAAAGTGGATACTGGAAACCCTGTGGCTCAGGAGAGCCACTCCGAATTCCCAGAACCGTCCGCATTTCACTCTCCGGTTTCTTCGGGGTAGGCGAGTTTTTAATAAGCTGTGTTCAGACCGGTGACCTCTGGCAAAGCCATTTGAGGAGCGGCATAATTATAGCAGAAACAGCAACGTCATTCAGCTTCTGGCAAATAATTGATTAATAGCGCCGTTGTTCAAGTGCTAATAACGTGTCACTCTTACGCATCCTGGAGGCGATACTGCCGTTGTTTCGTTTAGGTCATCGACTTGAGCCGTGGAGTGAGCGCCTCGGTAAGGAAATACACGTGCTTCCCGACTGACATGCTGCTGAACTTTCAAGCAAACATCTCCGTGGACCGGCGATTCTGTTAATAAAATGTACGGTTGCACGGTGTTGCGAATTTAAATAATCGTACATCTGCATCGATTGGACTATTGCCCTAGTTACTGCACCGCACATGTTAGCGGGCGCTTTGCAGCGCTATTACTCGTCGAATTCTTTTTTCACTAGTACACGCAACGAGTAAAAAGAACTGTATACTCTCTAAACTTTTATCTGGGTTTCATAAAAAATGTGGACACAGTAGATCATTTCTACTGAGTAGCTGAATACACCAACGTTTCGGGAGAACTACACTACTGGCCACTAAAATTGCTACACCACGAAGATGAGGTGCTACAGACGCGAAATTTAACCGACAGGAAGAAAATGCTGTGATATGCAAATGATTAGCTTTTCAGAGCATTCACACAAGGTTGGCGCCGGTGTCGACACCTACAATGTGCTGACATGAGGAAAGTTTCCGACCGATTTCTCATACAAAAACAGTAGTTGACCGACGTTGCCTGGTAAAACGTCGTTGTGACGCCTCGTGTAAGGAGGAGAAATGCGTACCATCACGTTTACGACTTTGATAAAGGTCGGATTGTAGCCTATCGCGATTGCGGTTTATCTTATCGCGACATTGCTGCTCACGCTGGTCGAGATCCAATGACTGTTAGCAGAATATGAAATCGGTGGGTTCAGGAGGGTAATACCGGACGCCGTGCTGGATCCCAACGACCTCGTATCACAAGCAGCCGAGATGACAGGCATCTTATCTGCACGGCTGTAACGGATCGTGCAGCCACATCTTGATCCCTGAGTCAACAGATGGGGACGTTTGCAAGACAACAACCATCTGCACGAACAGTTCGACGAAGTTTGCAGCAGTTTGGACTATCAGCTCGGAGACCACGGCTGCGGTTACCCTTGACGCTGCATCACAGACAGGAGCGCCTGCAATGGTGTACTCAACGACGAATCTGGGTGCACTAATGGCAAAACGTCATTTTTTCGGATGAAACCAGGTTCTGTTTACAGCATCATGATGGTCGCATCCGTGTTTGACGACATAGCGGTGAACGCACATTGGAAGCGTGTATTCGTCATCGCCATACTGGCGTATCATTCGGCGTGATGTTATGGGGTGCCATTGGTTACACGTCTCGGTCACCTCTTGTTGGCATTGACCGCACTGTGAACAGTGGACGTTACATTTCAGATGTCTTACGAACCGTGGCTCTACCCTTCATTCGATCCCTGCGGAACCCTACATTTCAGCAAGATAATGCACGACAGCATGTTGCAGGTCCTGTACGGGGCTTTCTGGACACAGAAAATGTTCGACTGCTGCCCTGGCCAGCACATTCTCCAGATCTCTCACCAACTGAAAACGTCTGGTCAATGGTGGCCGATCAACTGGCTCGTCATAATATGCCAGTCACTACTCTTGATGAACTGTGGTATCGTGTTGAAGCTGCATGGGCATCTGTACCTCCACATGCCATCCAAGCTCTGTTTGACTCAATGCCCAGGCGTATCAAGGCCGTTATTTTGGCCAGATGTGGTTGTTCTGGGCACTGATTTCTCAGGACCTATGCACCCAAATTGTGTGAAAATGTAATCACATGTCAGTTCTAGTATAATATATTTGTCCAATGAATACCCGTTTATCATGTGCATTTCTTCTTGGTGTAGCAATTTTAATGGCCAGTAGAGTACATCAACTTTGTTCCAGTTATTTCGTATTAAATACATCCAGTTTATACGCAACACTGACATATGCAGGCTGTCTTCCTCCTGCCCAACGGCGAATAAGCATTGTCGTAAAATTATGTCAGTATTCTTCATTCGTATCTGATCTGTTTTTTTTTTCTCCATATCCTAGAGCGCAAAAATCAAGGACGAAAGTAATTTTCTCATGATTTCTCATTGTTAAGTAACAGCTCCCTAAAACTTGGGTCATACACAGAAAAATCTGCTGCACTATTATACAGAAGGTAACTGAAAGAAACACGCACTAACAGAAAAGACTTCATCAAAGATAATACTTACACTGAAGTCAGCACGTTTTCTGACGGTTCTGCGGACCGATTCTTAATACTTCATCACCACGGACGGAAATACATGCTCTGCAACGTGCTCCCATGCTGGCCGGAAGTTTGCTACGGTATCTTTACGGTAGGGAGTTCTAATCCTTCACCAGTGCGGTTGGTGCCCGCTGGATGGTCGTTGGTGACTGTGCTCATGGTGCAGTACTTCTCTCCAATGCATCCCACAACTGCTCGATGGGATTTAAGTTGAGGGGACGAGCAGCCCAGTCCATTCGACGAATAACCTCTCGTCTCAAGAGCTACTTCACCTGCTCTGTTCGACGCGGCAGCGCATTAACATCAGTCAAAATGAAGTTAGGGCCAAATGCATCACTGAAAAGACACACTCGGAGAATGACTACTGTGTTACAAAAATATTGGTCAGTGTTCAAAGATTAGGACGCCAGGATACTCACGCAACATTATACCTCCCCAAACAGTAACACCTGGAACACCAAAACGATAATGCTAAATCACCCTTACAAGGCGGGAACATGTAACGCACCAAGGAACATACGAAGACGCCAGCAGTGTTGCGTCATTGTCAGACAGAGAGATTCCTAAGTCAGATATTGGACTGTAAGTTGTAACCAGTAGCAAATATAATCAGGTAGTCTGACATCTAAGAGAATTGTCAGAAAAAATCAATGTGGGAAGAAACGAGATACTGAAGCACTGATGAACGATGATGTACGTTCCAAGTTATTTAAGGCTGTAGATACTGCCATAATGAATGTCGCTGCAGGCAGTTCAGTTGAATAGGAATGGCCGTGTCTAAAAAGGACAATCACGGAAGTATGACAAATATAAGCGCAAAGAAGGTAGCTGCTTCGGTGACAGAACAAGTATTTTCTTTTTTTTATGAAGCAGGAAGTACAAAAACCTGCAGCAAAAGAAAGGATTACAGCAATGTAAGATACTCAGCAATTAAATAAATAGGAAGTGCAGGGAAATCAAGACGAAATGTTTGCAGGAAAAAAATTTCAGAACTCTAAAAATAAATGTTCGTTGAAGGACTAATTCAGCATATAGAAAGCTCAACACACATTGAGTTGAATTTCAAACAATGGAGAGAACATTAAGAGTGCAAGAGAAATTCCAATGTTAAACGTAGAGGAGAGCATAAACTGAAAGAACACACTGAAGGCTTCTACTATAGGGAGGAATTGTCTGATGATATGGTAGAAGAATTACAAGTCGATAAGAATGACACAGGCTATACTGTACTACGGTATAAATGACTTGCAATCAAATCAGGAACAGACAACATTCCTACGGATTTTTGGATATCATTGAGGGAATGTAAGAGACTGGAGAAATACATACTGACTCTCGGAAAATACCAGCCATACAATCCTGAAGGTTGTGAGGATGGGTAAGTGCGAGAACTGTAGTACAATCAACTTAAAACTCCTGCATCATACTTACTAACAAGTATAGTTTACAGAGAAACATAAAAGATAATTAAGGATCTGTTATATGGTGATTAGTATAGCTTTAGGAAAGGTAAGGACACCAGGTACGGAGTTCTGACGTTGTGTTTGAGAATAGAAGCAAGAGTTAATATAAAAACACATTTGTAGGATTCGTCGACCAAGAACAAACGTTGAAAAATAAAAATGGTGCTAGATCTTCGAAGTTTTCAGAAGAAAACTTGTAAGCAAAAGGTAAAGCCATGTAATATACAACCAAGAAAGGACATTAAGAATGAAGGACCAAGAAAAAGTTCTCGTATTAAAAAGAGTGTAGGAAAATGATGCGTCTTAAGAGTGATACTGGAATCCAGGTGGAAGAGTATCAACGATAGATTTCGCTGATAACATTACTGTCTTCAATGATACCGAAAAAGTATTACAGAAAACACTGAACCAAATGAACAACCTACTGCACAATGAATATGGACTGAGAGTAAACCGAAGAAAGACGAAAGTAATGAGAATCTGTGAAAATGAGATTAGCGATGTAATTATCATCAAATGTACAAAGTAGCCGAAGTGATGAAATACTGCTACCTTAGACCCAAAATAATTAATGTCGCAAGAAGCAAGGTGGACACGAAATACAGATTAGTACAGGCAAACAGGATATTCCTGGCGAAAGCAAGTCTACCTACGTTAAGCATTGGCCTCAGTTTCAGGAAGAAATTTCTGAGAATGTACGCTGGAGCACAGCATTGTATGGAACTAGATCATGAACACCGTGGGAAGCTCAGAAGAAGAGAATCGAAAGCGCTTGAGAAGTGACGTTATAGAAGGACGCTGAAAATTAGGTGGACTGGTAAGTATTTGTGAGGTTCTCCGCCAAATTGAAGAAAGAAAGAAATATTGAGTATATCGACAACAAGAAGGGATATCTGGGAACAACTTCTATGGTGCTAGCTGGAACTGAAAGGATAAAAATTGTAGGGGAAGACCGAGACTGGAATTTATCCAACAAATAATTGAGGACATTAGTTGTAAGATGCTACTATGAGATGAAGTAGGAGAGGATGTTGCGGGCCACATGAAACCAGTTTGATAACTAATGGCCCAAAGAACCTAAAAACTAAATAATCATCACGTTTTTCCATTAAGTAAAGATGTAGAAGTTTGTGTACGTAGTACATCACGATCGCTTGAATGTAAGTGAAACATTCATATTACCTGCTTCGGAAAGTAGCAGCGACCGTCAGATGCGATAAGTGCACTAAAAAGCTTGGTAAATATGTGCAACAAATACATTTAGGCATTTTCGAACCTCAAGAAGTCAATTAAAATATTACGATGGATGGACTTCATATCGTCATACGTGTCATAGAGCTGCAGCAGTCTGGGTAACATATCTGTATGTCTTACAACCTTAGACTCAGCCCAGCCAGTTTGAGTCGCTGTTGTCACAGGTAACAATTGTGTGTACTATAGTACCATTCATACCCAAAATCGCCTACAAATTTATTGATGTATTCTTCGTACTGTATTGTGAATGTACAATCAGTAAACTCTGTCAATTTGATATCCTTGCTGACGTTACAATTAAAATGATCAGCAGTATGTTATTATTATTTTATTATTATTGTTGTTGGCATCAATATTATTATTATTATTATTATTGTTATTACTATTAGAGAATTATCACCATAAATGGAAGATTTTAAGAAAATAACTTAATCAGCTTTTGTTTAGGTTTCTCTTGTCGTTCCAAAAGGCTTTCATTCTTTACGAGAAGGCTTGTTTACGTTCTGTCCATCACTCTTGTTTTTCTTTTTATTGCTCTGACGTAACTTCCCATTAGTCTACTTTGTGCCTGAAGGTGCCTCTTTCTAAAATGTCGGTCGGTCTTACGTTTGCGTTATGAGATCCTTTCGCATTTAGTTCAGACAAGGTGTCCAGGACTTACACTATGTGATCAAAATTATCCGAACACCACCAAAACACACATTTTTCATATTAGGTGCACTGTGCTACCACCTACTGCCAGGTACTCCATTATCAGCGACCTCAGTAGACATTAGGCATCGTGAGAGAAGAGAACGGGGCGCTCTTCGGAACTTACGGAGTTCGAACCTGGTTAGGTGATTGGGTGCCACTTGTGTCATACGTCTGTACGCGATATTTCCGCACTCCTAAACATCCTTGTTGAATAGCAATCTGGGAATGGCGATTGCATCTTTCAACACGATCGAACACCTGTTCATAATGCACGGCCTGTGGCGGAGTAGTTACACGACAATAACATCCCTGTCATGGACTGGCCTGCACAGAGTCCTGACTTGAATCCTACTGGACACTTTTGGGATGTTTTGGAAACCCGACTTCGTGCCGACATCAGTACCTCTCGTCAGTGCAGCACTCCGTGAAGAATGGGCTGCCATTCACCAACAATCCTTCCAGCACCCGATAGAACGTATGCCTGCGAGATTGGAAGCTGTAATCAAGGCTAAAAGTGGGCCAACACCATATTCAATTCTAGCATTACCGATGGAGGGTGCCACGAACTTGTAAATAAGGGTCCGGATACTTTTGATCACATAGTGTAACTGATGTAGCAGCAATGCGAGCGGTTTCCAGTCGGCGTGCCGCGACTACTTAAGAGCGTTCCGAATGGCCGCACACAACAATGTTGATCTTGTCAGTTATAAACACTGATATTTAATTTAGATGTACATACGACAATCTGAATTCTTCTAACAGTTCACATGCTGTTCATTGCGGTGCTGCGAGTTACTCTGAAGCTGCAGCTCGCTGTTCGATGTCCACCACGTATAATGACTGATTTTTAAAATACAATATATTTGTATATAGGTTTCGAATACTAAACAAGTGTATAGGATGCATTTTAATTATGAAGGAAAATGTTTGAAAACTTTTATTACTAAATACAACAACTCTGTAAGGAAAAGTTACATACACTACTGGCCATTAAAATTCTGCACCAAGAAGAAATGCAGATGATAAAAGGGTATTCATTGGACAAATATGTTATACTAGAACTGACATGTGATTACATTTTCACGCAATTTGGGTGCATAGATCCTGAGAAATCAGTACCCAGAACAACCACTTCTGGTCGTAATAACGGCCGTGATGCGCCTGGGCATTGAGTCAAACAGAACTTGGACAGCGTGTACAGGTAGAGCTGCCCATGCAGCTTCAACACAATGCCACAGTTCATCCAGAGCAGTGACCGGCGTATTATGACGAGCCAGTTGCTCGGCCACCATCGACCAGACGTTTTCAATTGGTGAGAGATCTGGAGAATGTGCTGGCCAGGGCAGCAGTCGAACATTTTCTGTATCCAGGAATGCCCGTACAGGACCTGCAACATGCTGTCGTGCATTATCCTGCTGAAATGTAGGGTTTCGCGGGTGATACGCCAGTATGGCGATGACGAATACACGCTTCCAATGTGCGTTCACCTCGATGTCGCCAAACACGGATGCGACCATCATGATGCTTTAAACAGAACCTGGATTCATCCGAAAAAAAAAGACATTTTGCCATTCGTGCACCCAGGTTCGTCGTTGAGTACACCATCGCAGGCGCTCCTGTCTGTGATGCTGCGTCTAGGGTAACCGCAGCCATGGTCTCCGAGTTTGATAGTCCATGCGGCTGAAAACGTCGTCTAAATGTTTGTGTAGTTGGTTGTTGTCTTGCAAATGTCCCCATCTGTTGACTCAGGGATCGAGACGTGGCTGCACGATCCGTTACAGCCATGAGGATAAGATGCCCGTCATCTCGACTTCTAGTGATATGAGGCCGTTGGGATCCAGCACGGCGTTCCGTATTACCCTCCTGAACCCACCGATTCCATATTCTGCTAACAGTAATTGGATCTCGACCAACGCGAGCAGCAATGTCGCGATACGATAAACCTCAATCGCGATAGGCTACAATCCGACCTTTATGAAAGTCGGAAACGTGATGGTAAGCATTTCTCCTCCTTACACGATGCATCACAACAACGTTTCACCAGGCAACGCCGGTCTACTGCTGTTTATGTATGAGAAATCGGTTGTATGCTTTCCTCATGTCAGCACGTTTTAGGTGTCGCCACCGTCGCCAACTTTGTGTGAATGCTCTGAAAAGCTAATCATTTGTATATCACAGCATCTTCTTCCTGTCAGTTAAATTTCGCGTCTGCAGCACGTCATCTTCGTGGTGTATCAATTTTAAAGGCCAGTAGTGTATGTTGCAACAATGACGTCACGATGCATTATTTTTCTTATCAGTTGCACATATTTGTTGACTCTTAAGAATGTTTATAAATTTAAGTCTCAAATTGTTCTAACAGTTCCTCATGTTGTTCAGTGCAGTACTGCGAGTTATCTAGCCGCTACTGTTAGCAGTTGAGCTTGCAGTAGCTGCCGTGCCAGAAATGTTTTGGTAATAATTCAATCGTTCTGGTCCACGTGCAACAATTTTTCTTCGTCTGGTCTGGCCTTGCATAAACGCGTGAAGTAACAACACTTGACGTAGTTGTAGACAAGGCACCACTGTAATGAAAAAAAAAAAAAAACTCCACTCTGCCGGACACATGTAAGTTACTAATTGGATCATTTTGCATTTATTAAAGTTTCTTGTTCATAGGTTGCGTTGCGTTTAAACTGATAAATCACATTTCTTTATCCCGCTGCATGCCAATGAAATACGTTTCAGTCCAGAATCGCGCGACTGCTACGTCGCACGGTCGAATCCTGCCTCGGGCATGGATGTGTGTGATGTCCTTGGGCTAGTTTAAGTATTTCTGAGTTCTAGGGGACTGATGGTCACAAATGTTAAGTCCCATAGTGCTCAGAGCCATTTTGAACCAATGAAATAAAAGTATGCCATCACATTCGTCAACATCGACACATTCTCTTTTCGGCCATCGATATCCACAGACGATTGTTTTAAAAGTGTCAAAATTAATATTCAGTGGCAAACAATATTTCTTAAGTTGTCAAAGCGTTAATTATTGTTCTATGAGCTTTAAATCATCATCTAACTTTTAAATTTAAAAAAAGGCGTGTCTTCCAAGTCAAAATAACAAATGGGCTTACCGAAACGTGGAATACATGTATAGTTTACATATATGGTTTACTTTTACGTGCAAAGTATTTTCCTTGAATCAGATTATTTTTCAGATAATGCAAGGCTGAATTTAGCAACGTGTGTACTATATCGTACCCCAGCAAGAAGAGTGACTCATATCAAAAAAGATGATTTTAAGTTTTTGTCATCGAAAAATACATTTTACGTGCCCCAGAGTGCTTGAAAAACGTCACAGCTCTATCTCACAATTTGTCCACTTCAGAACAGATGTGTCAGCGTCGTTCTAGGCTACTTGACGACGCGCCATGGCAAGAACAAAGTCACTTCAGCTTTATATTGGTATGCACATTCTGAGTTGTGAAATTTTAATGTCCAGGAAACTTGAATTTAATTGTTCGTATCATTACTACAATGTCAATGTTTATGCAGTGTTTGTGTCTTACATTACAAAGCCCTTCTCTCATTCATGCGTATCTGAAGGAAAAAAAAAACACTGTTTTGACGACTACCGCTGCTGTAAATGTTACGAAATTTCATGCTCTGGAGCGGACAAGAAAAAAGAAGAGACGTTTCTGGTGGTTCGTATTGGATCCCTTTTCTCTGCGAAAAGCTCTTTTTATGATTCCAAGTTTCCGTGAATTGTGTTCCTTAAATTGTACCTAAATAATGTTCCTTACTAAATTGTATTAATTTCAAAAATTACAATTTTGTATTTTGTAATTTTCTAACGCAACAAATTCAACTTCTTTTTCATTTTTTATTTTAACGAAAGTACCAGTTATTCCGGTGGGAATTTCGAATGTCGTATGATATTACAGTAAGTAAGAAATATGTATACTATTTGAGGGGGAAGCGGGACAGAAACAAAATATGATATTGCAGTGCTTGTGTTACTCGGATTATAATGCAAAATTCCTTTGGACATCATGCACACCCAAAGGAACAGGCACGGCGGCGACCACAGCCGTTATGAAACACGTCAGATGAATTCGAAAATGCGAATAAGGATTATCATCACCATCAGCTGTAGAATGGAATGAAGACAATGAACATTTATGCCGGACGAGGGCTAGAATCCGGATTTCCCACTGATCGCGATCGGTCACCGTTTTATTTTATTTTTATTTATTTATTTATTTATTATTAATATTATTTTTTGTAAGACTCACTTTATTCGTTTCGTTCGTTGAATTTGTTCGGGGCGGACGCCCCATCACATCCGTTCATCCGACCGATTCATCCGACCGAACACACTGAGCTACCGTGCCAGCCCACCATTTGGCTATCCATGCACTACTGACGGCTAGAGCCAAACTTCCATATGCCGCCAACCATGTGACGTTCCGGGCAAAGCGACTTTCAACTACAACGTATGACCCGTACGGGAATATACATAACGGATTTACGAATACAGGTCGTACACACATGGTTGATGACGTATGGAAGTCTGGGTCTGGCCATGAGTCGTGCACGGATAGTCGACTTTTGGTTGTGGTGAGGCGCTCACGCCTTGTTTGCGTCTCGCATGTTGTGCTGCTTGCGAGCGAGCGCGCGTTTGTTTACGTCCGCGTAGCGGCTTGTTTGACAGTCCGACTGCATTGACCATCATGGCGTTTTCTTACCACAGCCCCACAATTTTAATTTTTCCATTAGATCACAAACGACCGATGGCGTATGGACGTGAACGTTTTATACGGGATGAAATGCGTCTCCCGCCACAAGACGTTCTCGAAATATATTTGTCAGTCCTTAGTACTACTGTGCACATAAAGCTCGAGAATGACAAGCTATGCGCCGAAGTTGTCCGGCGCCACGCTAACGATCTCAAGTCCCTATACTCTGACGGACATATGGGGACTGTTATGGTTTTTGCCTCCGAACGTTGCGGGTTTCCGAACTCCCGTTTGAAGTATCGTCGAATGCTTTGGTGGCCGCTTTTAAGCCTTACGGCAAGTCGTGAGTCACGTCGCTGAAACGTGGAAGACGTTCGAAACGTACGGTGTCCTCTATGGTGTGCGTCAGATGAAAACTGAACTACTGAAACACTTGCTTTCTTACTTGGTTATTGCCGGCTGCAGGGCTGACGTCATGTACGACGGCCAGCCGCGCACCTGTCCAGGTTGCGGCCAGGAAGGCCATGTTCGTTCTGAATGTCTCCGAGGTGATCACGTTTAGGTGCCGATCGGAGACGTCGCTCCTCCTGCGGCGCCCACTGTGTTCCCTCTGTCTTACGCGTCTGCGGCGGTGCTTCCTGCTACGCCCCCTCTGAGTCAGTCGGTACCCGTGTCGGCTCCTCTCGACGACGCATTGGCGTTTCGCCAGTCTCTCCTCACCCCTTCTGGAGACAATACGAATGAACGACGAACGCCAGCAGGAACAAGCTGTCCGTCCCGACCCCATGGTTGTTGATAATGGAGCTGTACCTGCCTCCGCCTTTCTGCCATCTGGCCACATGTCGAACAATAGCCGCCCGCCATCCGACATGGAACAGCATGTTAGGAAGCATCGGAAGAGACAACGATGACTGAGTCCATCGGAAGTCTGCGCAGGACGCTGTCCTCTCATGCCCTGCCGCATGACGACGCGACGTCCTTCCCTGCCTCCATCTCCAGTCAGCGTCCACCTCCGGACATCGACATTCCACTGCCTGTGTCTGATGCGGATGCCTCCCTTTCTGACTCTGCGTGTGGGCGAACTTCTGATAATGCTCCACTGAACCGGCCCGGTGACGCGTCTGTCTCCTGATGGACATTGTGGAAGTGTACAGAAAGATGGAGGCCCCTTGGCGGGGTCGGCTCCCCTCCCATCACAGTTATGTGCCCTTCCGTGGGGGACTTATGCTTCCGAATTTGGGTAGCCTCTCCTCCTGGTGATAGTAGCTTTCCAGACCTATCGCATAGCCAAGGTCAGTGTCAACACTATTCACGTACGCCACAAACTGGCTTTACTCCATAGCATACTGTATGCCGCGGACGTTGACGTAGCTCTCCTCAAGCAGGAGCAGGTTGCAATTTTATGTGCTCCTCGCGGTTTTACAGCACAAGTCTCTTATGCTTCCCATACTGGCAGTGTGGTAGCGATCCTACTGCGTGACAGTATCCTCGCTGATGCAGTTGCCTGTTTCCCTGACGCCAGAGGTATGGCTCTCACGTTTAGTGGCGTCAAGATCGTCAATGTCTATGTGCCATGAACGTTCCATCTTCTTGTCAGGGACAGTCACACCTCTCTCACTGAGTGGCAGGATGCATTGATCATGGAAGGCGATTTTAACTGTACCCAGGCACATAAACAACTACCACGTCACTCTCCGTGCACGGCGCTACTGACAATTCTCCATCTCCTCAAGCTAGTGGATTCTTGGAGCATGCTCATGGCGATCGTCCGGTGTTTACACATTTCACTAGCCATTCGTCCAGCGACTGGATCGTATATACATCTCCTGCGGCGTTGTCAGTGGGGTGCAGGCTGCAGAAGTCTGGCCCACTGCGGTCTCTGACCATGACGCATATATCTGCGCCATCAATCTCTGCCGCCAAAGGGTGTGTGTGTGTGTGTGTGTGTGTGTGTGTGTGTGTGTAGTCCAAAGGGTCCAAACTGCTGTGGTCATAGGTCCCTAGACTTACACACTACTTAAAGTAACTAGCTTATACTAAGAAAGACACAAACACCCATGCCCGAGCAAGGACTCGAACCTCCGGCGGGAGGATCTGCGCAATCCGTGACACGGCGCCTCAAACCACGCGGCCACTCCTCCTGGCCCGCCAAAGGGAGTGGCGCGGCCGTGGACCATGGAAACTGAACACTATCCACAATACTTCACCCGATTTCCGGCAGCTCATCGAGACCCCGTGGACAGCTTGTTGTCGACGCCGTTATGTCCATCAGTCCGCCCTGTCATGGTGGGTGCTCTGTGCAAGGCCTTGATTGGTCACAGAAGGGAGGTTGCGTCGTGGCGGCGACGGACCTAGGAATTCTATTTCACCATTCTCCGGGAATTTCCTACGACGCCGTATTCGCCAGAGCGGTAGCAGATGGCGAATCGTGCCAAGGCACAGCTCATGTCTCTCTCTCGCCACCACCTTGAAGGAGTTATGATCAGGTCGCACAAACACGATGGGTTAGTGCAAGAGCGTCTATCTATGTACACTATGTGATCGAAAGTATCCGAACACCCCCACAAACGCTCCTTTTCCATATTAGGCGCATTGTGTTTCCACCTACTGCCAGGTACTCCATATCAGCGACCGCAGTAGCTATTAGACATCGTGAAAGAACAGAATGGGGTGCTCCGCAGAAATCACAGACTTTGAACATTGTCAGGTGATTGGGTGTCACTTGTGTCACAGGTCTGTACGCGAGATTTCCGCACTCTTAAACATCCCTAGGTCCATTGTTTCCGATGTGATATGAAGTGGAAACGTGAAGGGACACGTACATCACAAAAGCGTACAGGCCGACCTCGTCTGTTGACTGACAGAGACCGTCGACAGTGGAAGAGGGTCGTAATGTGTGATAGGCAGGCACATATCCAAACCATCACACAGGAATCACAAACTGCCTCAGGATCCACTACAATACTATCACAGTCAGGAGGGAGATGAGAAAACTTGGATTTCATGGTCGAGCAGCTGCTCGTAAGCCACACATCACACCGGTAAATGCCTAACGACGCATCGCTTGGTGTAAGGAGCGTAAACACTGCATGATTGAACAGTGGTTCAAATGGCTCCAAGCACTAAGGGACTTAACAGCTCAAGTCATCAGTCGCCTAGATTTAGAACTACTTAAACGTAACTAACCTAAGGACATTAAACACATCCATGCTCGAGGCAGGATTCGAACCTGCGACCGTAGCAGCAGCGCGGTTACAGAGTGAAGCGCCTAGAAACGCTCGGTCACAGCAACCGGCCGATTGAACAGTGGAAAAATGTTGTGCGGAGTGACGGTTCACGGTATACAATGTCGCGATCTGATGGCAGGTTGTGGGTATGGCGAAAGCCCTTGAACGTCATCTGACAGTGTACATAGTGCCAACACTAAAATTCGGAGGCAGTGGTGTTATGGTGTGGTCGTGTTTTTCATGGAGAAGGGTTGCACGCCTTGTTGTTTTGCGTGTGCAATCACAGCACAGGCCTACATTGATGTTTTAAGCACATTCTTGATTCCCTCTGTTGAAGAGGAATTCGGGGATGGCGACTTCATCTTTCAACACGATCGAGCACCTGTTCATAATATCCCTGTAATGTTTTGGCCTGTACAGAGCTCTGACCTGAATCCTGTAGAACACCTTTGGAATGTTTTGGAGGCCAGACCTCTCCGACCGACATCGGTACCTCTACTCAGTGCAGCACTCCGTGAAGAATGGACTACCATTGCCCAAGAAACCTTCCAGCACCTGACTGAACGTACGCCTCCGAGAGTGGAAGCTGTTGTCAAGGTTAAGAGTGGGCCAACACTAAATTCAATTCCAGCATTATCGATGAAGGACGCCACGAACTTGTAAGTCATTTTCAGCCAGGTGTCCAGATATTTTTGATCACATAGTGTAACATGTCGTAGCAAAACTATGCCACCGTCGCAGGAATTTGATTAATGTTTTTACGAATGATGACTGGCAGCGTTTTGATACCCAGAGGGATATCGGATCTGCCCTCCATGCACATTATGTAACGCTGTACACTGAATAACGTCACCGCTCTGCCAGCTCTTAACTCTCCTTAGGCCCGGTTCTCATAGATGCGACGATGGATCTGATTGCTAACGTCACGGAGGACGACGTCCATGGCGCTATCAAGGCGGGTTCTACGAACAGGTAGCCTGGTCCTAACGGCCCCTACTGGAGTTTTATCGGACATTTCGTCCGCTTCTAGCGCCATTGTGCCACCTTTCGTGCCGATTCCAGACGGTTTCCTCAATGGTTTCCTCATTCCCATCCACAAGCCGGGGTTACTTCACGGATATGCGATTACCGCCCCTAGACGTTACTCAACAGCGATACATATATCTTCATCCGGCTGTTGACTACGTGGCTTAAACGGGCAGCTCGGTACGTGGTTTCCCCCGATCAAATTTCTTTGGGAGGTACGAATAACATCCGCACTGTTCTCTCTGCCGCTATCGGGACATAATCGCTCTTGCTCACGCACGTCGAATGCCTCTACTTTTGGCAGCTCTTGACTTCAGCCAGGCGTTCGATCACGTCGATCACGACTTCCTGGAAGGAGCGCTCCGCAATATGAGCTACTCTCATACTACCGTCGACGTCGTAATAAATTCCTACGTTGAGCTGCGTTTCTGTACGCTACAAAGGCTGGACTCTACAGTGACCATGTGTTCAGCTACACTGCATACGCAGACGATCTCGTCGTCGTTCTTTGTAGCAGTGATGAAGTCAGGGAGTCATTTGCATGGTTTACCACATACCGCGAAGCTTCTAGTAGCTGCCTCAACGTCCGCAAATCGAGCGCCGTGGCTAAAGGCGGACATTGCTGATCCTTTGCGTGTAGCTGATACTCTCCTATTCTTCGGACTCGATTTTGCAAGTGATCTTTGCGGACAATTGCCCTCAACTGCAGACGTCTACTTTCCCAACTACGAGCTGGGCTCCTAGATCACCTTTTACGAGCGCTCGATCTTCTGCAACGCACACAATACGTAAATGTATATTTGGCGCCACGAATAACCCACGTGGCACAGACACTTCCTATTAAACTATCCATGGCCCACCGCATGCTAGTGGCACTGGGTTCGTTTGTTTGTCACTGCTTTTTATTCAAGATAAGGTACGAAACCTTCAACCTGTAGCGGTGCAGGGGCGGTTTAGGTTTAAAAAAAATTGTTCAAATGGCTCTGAGCACTATGGGACTTAACTTCTGAGGTCATCAGTCCCATAGAACTTAGAACTACTTAAACCTAACTAACCTAAGGATAATTGCAGCATCCAAGAAGAAATCTTGGGAAGACTTTGGAAACAGGTTGGAGACTATGGGTCAAGCTGAAAGGGTACAGTACCGCCCGAAATTAAAAATAGGTACAACATACTTCATTATTTTTGTCAGAGCCACACACTTTTTTTGTAAAATAACTCAATTTCAATTAATACAGCGAATTCGGATACCAGTGTGGGAAAGAATGACAATTTATTTATTTAATTGATCACATGTGCATTCCCACAAAATAAATCCCTACATCCAGTTTGGTGAGATCTATGAAATGAATGAATGTATGGTCGTCTGCTAACCGCAGATAGTGAATGTGAATATATGATCATCTTTGAGACGATCCTTTGGCCACCTTTGGTGGGACCAAAGAGATGAAATTTACCTGAGCTTTGAGCGCCTGAAATGTGGCTGACCAATACAGTAGCAAGGTGCTCCCCCACTTCGGCAGAGGTGCGAGAGAACCTGAAGAACGGCCATGTTTCAGCCCTCTGCCACTGGATCTTGTGCTGTTAAGACCTGTCTTAGGTGTGCTCCGTAAAGACAAAAGAGTGGAGACATGGTATGCATGTGGAATATTTAAGAGTAGTTTGAAATAATAATTTCTCTATTTCAGGAACTTTTGTGGGGAGAATTAAATGTCAGGCAGGTAATATTAATGGGATCGTAGTAATCTTTGGAAGTGACCAACGGTCACAATGAAACCATGTGTACCAATAAGTTGAAATACTTCCGTGTGCTTAAGTTAAGCTGAATTACTAGCGTGTGTACTATAAGTTGAAATATTTAAGGAATGGCGTATGCAGGACTTGAAATTAGAGACGAGTACTTCCACGTGGTGAGTACTGTGTGAGTCTCAATCTGTGTATGAGACAAAGGATAAAGAGAAGTACTCGTCCATGGTATCAGTTGAGGACTCACGTGTGTGATGAATATGTTCTTAATATTACTTTGCATGTTATGTTTCCGTGTGACGCTTGATTCAAACTATAACACTCTGAGAGAGAAGCAAGGTGAGTCAGCCGTCTATCCAGCAACGCCACTTGGCTTGCATTGCACAGGAAGACGTGCACATGTCTCCAGAGTTCATAGTAGGAAAGAAGAATTACGAAGTGGGGCAGTGTCGTGTGAAACTTGGATAAATACTAATTGAAGTGGGAAAGCTGAAGGTGATAGTGTTGTAACTATTTATTGTGTTGTATTCCATGTTGTAGTGTGGTGTATGTCATGTAATTTGGGTATATATGGTTTGCATGGGAGAGTAGCTAGGTAGTTGCAGAGGTAGTGGGTTAAGCGTGTTCCTTTTGTACCGCTCGGTCTGGAGGAAAGTTTCGTGATGATGGTTGTGAGAGTCGGAGAGTGAGATATAGCAAAAAGATCCACCATCCTATCCAGGAAGTGCACTGTAGCGTTGAATAATTACGAGATCATAAGATAGAGAATCACCAATGTAAAGCCATGTCCACTGGGCGGAATTTCTCATGTGTTATTGTTGTAGGTTCTGGAATTTGTGTGTTTAGGTTATAGAATTTATCGGAATAAATAAGATAGTGAAAAGAAAAAGATTGGTGGCCTTTTCCTTCGAATTGTATGTTGTCATGATATCCAGAATTTATAATGTGTTCGCCACTCATATTCAGTGCGATGGCCACGTGTTGATAAAAGCCGTTAAATAAAAAAAGAAAATGTGGTATTGCCAGTGCGTAGTGAACAGTCAGAGTTCTGTAAATTGCTGATAGTCAGATGAGCGTTTCCGTTGCGCATTATTCATACAGGAGGATAATTTGCAACTTTATTGTGAGTACTAGAGTTCATGTTACTCGACAGATAAGAATGAATCCACTCGCTTGGCAGACCACTCATCTTGCAAGCCTGAATGCTTGATGCCACAGTATGAGCAAGGCATGTGGGTGCCTCTCAAAGCTGCTGGAAAACCATTCTGGAGTGTAATTAGCAGTCTTCGAAAGGGAGGTAAGAAGGAAATGACAAGTATTTTGGACAGGTCAGGAAAACTGCTGGTGAATCCTGTGGATGCCTTGGGCAGATGGAGGGAATATTTTGAAGAGTTGCTCAATGTAGGTGAAAATACGATCAGTAATGTTTCAGATTTCGAGGTAGAATGGGATAGGAATGATGATGGAAATACGATCACATGTGAGGAAGTGGAGAAAATTGTCAATAGATTGCAGTGCAATAAAGGAGCTGGGGTGGATGAAATTAAGTCGGAACTCATCAAATACAGTGGAATGTCAGGTCTTAAATGGCTACACAGGATAATTGAAATGGCCTGGGAGTCGGGAAAGGTTCTATCAGACTGGACAAAAGCAGTAATCACACCAATCTTTAAACATGGAAACAGAAAAGATTGTAACAACTACAGAGGTATCTCTTTAATCAGCGTTGTGGGTAAAATCTTCTCAGGTATTGTTGAAAGGAAAGTGCGAGTATTAGTTGAGGACCAATTGGATGAAAATCAGTGTGGGTTTAGGCCTCTTAGAGGTTGTCAGGACCAGATCTTTAGCTTGCGGCAAATAATGGAGAAGTGTTATGAGTGGAACAGGGAATTGTATCTATGCTTTATAGATCAAGAAAAGACAAATGACCGGGTTCCTAGGAGAAAGTTATTGTCTGTTCTACGAGATTATGGAATAGGAGGAAAACTTTTGTAAGCAATTAAAGGTCTTTACATGGATAGTCAGGCAGCAGTTAGAGTTGGCGTAAATTCAGTTCATGGTTCAGAGTAGTTGCAGGGGTAAGACAAGGCTGCAACCCGTCTCCACTGTTGTTCATATTACTTATGGATCATATGTTGAAAACAATAGACTGGCTGGGTGAGATTAAGATATGTGAACGCAAAATAAGCGGTCTTGCATATGCGGATGACTTAGTTGTGATGGCAGATTCGATTGAAAGTTCGCAAAGTAATATTTCAGAGCTAGATCAGAAATGTAAGGACTATGGTATGAAGATTAGCATCTCCAAAACGAAAGTAATGTCAGTGGGAAAGAAATATAAACGGATTGAGTGCCAAATAGGAGGAACGAAGTTAGGACAGGTGGACGGTTTCAAGTACTTAGGATGCATATTCTCACAGGATGGCAACATAGTGAAAGAACCGGAAGCGAGGTGTAGCAAAGCTAATGCAGTGAGCGCTCAGCTACGATCTACTCTCTTCTGCAAGAACGAAGTCAGTACCAAGACTAAGTTATCTGTGCATCGTTCAATCTTTCGACCAACTTTGTTGTTTGGGAGCGAAAGCTGGGTGGATTCAGGTTACCTTATTAACAAGGTTAAGGTTACGGATATGAAAGTAGCTAGGATGATTGCAGGTACTAGTAGATGGGAACAATGGCAGGAGGGTGTCCACGATGAGGAAATCAAAGAAAAACTGGGAATGAACTCTATAGAAGTAGTAGTCAGGGCGAACAGGCTTAGATGGTGGGGGCATGTTACACGCATGGGAGAAGCAAGGTTACCCAAGAGACTCATGGATTCAACAGTAGAGGGTAGGAGGAGTCGGGGCAGACGGAGGAGACGGTACCTGGATTCGGTTAAGAATGATTTTGAAGTAATAGGTTTAACATCAGAAGAGGCACCAATGCTAGCACTGAATGTGGGATCATGGAGGAATTTTGTAAAGGGGCTATGCTCCAGACTGAACGCTGAAAGGCATAATCAGTCTTAAATGATGACGATGATGATTATGATGACCTAAGGACAGCACACACATTCCATGCCCGAGGTAGGATTCGATCCTGCGACCATAGCGGTCGCGCGGTTCCAGACTGTAGCGCCTAGAACCGCTCGGCCACCTCGGCCGGCGGTGGTTTAGGTCTGTATCATGTGCCTGACAGGGCAGTAGCCGTTTTCATTGGCTTTCACATGACATAGTGGCGCCGTAGTTCTAGTGCCTTACCAGCCTATCGCTTGAGGCCCTCGCAGCACACTCTCATGCAGTGCCTATCCAACTTTCGAAAGTCCCACCGCCCTTCTTTTACTTCCGACACTTTCTCCTTTAACTGAGCTACATCCTTACTGTCATACTGCCGGCGCAGTTGACATCCATGAAGGCGATCTATGGTTTCCTTCAGGAGCACAGGTCACCGAATGTGGTTGAAGGGAATCTTCCCCACGTCGACTAGCGTGCCGTTTGGCGATCGGCGTGCGTTCCTCATTTTGACACTGACTTCCATCTACATGGTACCAACTGTCAATGGGAAGCAAGTATGCCGGTCACACCTTCACAGCATTCACGTCGCAGACATCCCGTTGTGTGTCTACCGTGATGTTATGGGCACAGACGAGCACACCTTGGGGTGCAGATCGGCGAGAGATGTCTGGCTCTTGGTGCGACAACTGTTGTCCTTAATTACCCGTGCGACTCCTCATAAGATACCTACTCAACTTCTCCTCTTTCCGGACGCGGTATACTTCCCGCAATCAAAGACGAACTTTGTGAGCTAGGTTTGTGGACACGCAGCACACTACTGCTGGCGAGAAATGTGTACATGACTTTTGACAGTTCCTTAATGAACGCCACTGTGCAGTTGTCCGCAATCCAAAATACAGAAAATTTTTTCTACAATTTGCTCTGCAGTGTCTTCCATGACCCATCCCAGAGCTGGGCTGTTCCTGGAAATTGTAAACTTGTGGTAAGGTCTTATGGGACCAAACTGCTGAGGTCATCGGTCCCTAAGCTTACGCTCTACTTAATCTAACTTAAACTAACTTACTCTAAGGACACTCGAATCTCCGAGGGGGGGGAGCCGCGCGGGCCGTGAGAAGATGTCTCAGACCACGCGGCTACCCAGCGCGGCGGCTGTTCCTGCCATGAAGAGGTGATCCCTGCCTCTTCCACTCTTAGAACCGATATAAGCACTGGTAATCGGAATGTCCTTCTCAGACTGACGTCTTGCTACGCCCTCCTCCTCGTGTGACGCCGGTTTGCTGATATTCTCGGTGGTATTAAAGCCAGTATTAAATTAATAAATAACTAACTAAAAGAACGAAACTTCCTGGCAGATTAAAACTGTGTGCCGGACCGAGACTCTAACTCGGGACCTTTGCCTTTCGCGGCAAGTGCTCTACCAACTGAGCTACCCAAGCACGACTCACGTCCCGTCCTCACAGCTTTAATTCCGCCAGTACCTCGTCTCCTACCTTCCAAACTTCACAGAAGCTGTGAGAACGGGACGTGAGTCGTGCTTGGGTAGCTCAGTTGGTGGAGCACTTGCCCGCGAAAGGCAAAGATCCCGAGTTCGAGTCTCGGTCCGGCACACAGTTTTAATCTGCCAGGAAGTTTCATATCAGCGCACACTTCGCTGTAGAGTGAAAATTTCATTCTAGAAACTAAAAGAACGAAAATAAAAATAAAAAATAAACGATGTTCATTGCACCTCTACTCCTCGTTCCCTACATTTTCCTTGGTTTTTGGCGGTTGGGAACGAAACATCGTGGGCACGCCTCGGGTTGCGACCCCTGCCCTCTTTGTCCCCACACCTCCCTTTGGGCACCTGGAAGGTTCCTTAAAAGAGAAGCCGAATCATAAGATGACCGCTCGCTATAGGTGGGAAATCCGGGGTCGACTCCTGGTCCGGCACAAATCTGCATGGTCATTCCATTCTACAGTTGATGCTAGTCCTTATTCGCAACTGCGAATTCATTTGATGATAAATAAGGTAGTCTTTAGAAAATCAAGGAAAGTGACACAACTCAAATATATAATTTATAATTACCTGATAACTCCGCACATTCGACTACGTGCTCATATTACCTTTGCATAGACTACAATGGGGGTTCCTGGCAAAATTACCTACTTAAAATATGAAGGACGCTTACATTATTTCATTATAAGTCTTATAGAATTCTTTAAGTCGATTTATCTCAGTAGTGCATTTTTGAGTTGTGTCACAGTCCTTGTAGAAGGTAGTTTGAACGAAACAGAGAATGGTGATAGAAAGGGAAGGGACGGGTGAGGATTCGTGACTTCCAGCAGCACAGGCTATTGTAGTAATGCAGTTACGAGAGTTGAGAGGATTAACATGAGCGGTTGCCTCAAACGCTTGTATTAAAAATAAAATAAAAGAAATATTAAAACACTAATCAGGTTTTCAGTACAGGGCGCAAAAGTGTGAAGTTCCGCTACTTTTTTATGCATATATAGATAGAATTTTGTATCATTTTTCCCCAATGTTCGACGATTTCCATTACCTAGCGTTTTCTTTTTATTTTAGTCCGCCACACACACAAAAATTTTACAGTAAGGGAAGGTGAGAAATGAACTCTACAATTTGAAAATGAAAAATATCACCAATTTTTTCTCTTGCAACACTGACATCTTTCGTTGATTCTTTTTTTCTTTTTTTAATAAGTTAGTGTGCTCGCATCGTCGTAACAATAGTGTACATAATAAAATTACAATACAAACTGGAACAATAGTACAACATAAAAACAACGACCACTCGAAAACATCAGAAAATAAACGCTACCTGGGCTCAACTTTCCACTGCGAATACCTGGATACATGATCGCGGATTATATTACTGCTCAATGTTCCATTCCGGGATTTAAACCAGTATTAGCTACCTGCGCGTTGGGGGAGGGGGGGCGACGGGGCGATCTGTGAATGCAGTGTTTAAGTAATTAACAAAAGTCTGAATATCTGCAGTTGTACTGCATTTGGTCAGTTCGTTTTTGTAAGAAAGACCAGAAGTCAAGCACATCTTTGAAACCGTCACGAAAAAGGTTATAAACAGGAAGTCCTTTGATGTACTTCATCGCATGTGTCTTTGATTGGGAAAGGCAGTCTTAACAGGGCGTAGGAGCATTCCGGGCTCGATCTTGTGAGGCGACACTCGGTGATACAAGGCAAGCATCTTGTAAATCAAAAGTAGCACATCCTCTGAAGGTTCACTTTCCAGACGATGTTCATCCCTATCTATCATGGCACACTATGAAAATTAGGGAGTCAGCTAGAGCAATATAGTGCAATCTGCGTCTTGTCGGAAGCTTTTCGTTGATCACGAGCTGCGGAATTCCTTCGTAAAGTATTTTTGGTGATTCACTTACCGCACCGCAAGCCACAACACTCCTGGGTGGCGTCTTTCAACCACATTCCAAGAGTCATACGTTATCAATGGGCCGCACACATAACGGTAGTGGGTACCTGGTATACGGGGGATTCGAGAGAGTTCGAAGAAGAAAGTTTTGATGTGGGAGAGAGTAGGCACGATGTACCAAGTGAAACGGGTGGCAGGCAGGACGGAAGCTCCAGTTCATTAATGAGGAGACCGGCAGAACTATGTAGACGACGGATCCACATCTTGAGCATGGTGTTGATATAAGTAGCCGCCACACACGCTCGGTCCCCTAGTCAAAAATGGTTCAAATGGCTCTGAGCACTATGGGACTTACCTTGTGAGGTTATCAGTCCCCAAGAACTTAGAACTACTTAAGCCTAACTAACCAAAGAACATCACACACATCCATGCCCGAGGCAAGATTCGAACCTGCGACCCTAGCAGCCGCGTGGTTCCGGACTGAAGCGCCTAGAACCGCTCGACCACAGCTCTCGACCTCTTTTTCAGGAGACTGTGGCTTCCTATACTTACGCGTTCGCTGGTGTCTTGGGGAATGGCACCCCATTCTTCACGGAGTGCTACACTGAGGAGAGTTATCGATGTCGGTCAATGAGGCCTGGCACGAGGTCTGAGTTCCAAAACATCCCAAAGGTGTTCTATAGGATCCAGGTCAGGACTCTGTGCAGGCTAGTCCATTCTAGGGATGTTACTGTCGTATAATCACTCGCCGCAGGCCGTGCATTTTGAACCGGTGCTCGATCTTGTTGAAAGATGCAATCACCATCCGCGAATTGCTCTTCAACAGTGGTAAGCAAGAAAGTGTTTAAAACATCAGCGTAGGCCTTTGCTGTGATAGTGACATGCAAAACAACAATGGGCGCAAGCCCCCTCCTTGAAAAACACGACCACGCGATAACACCACCGCCTCCGAATTTTTCTTCTGACACTACATACAATGGCAGATGACTTTCACCGAGCATTCGCCATACCCATACCGTGCCATCGGATCGCCACATTGTGTACCGTGATTCGTCACCCTACACAACGTTTTTCCATTGTTCAATCGTCCAATATTTACGCTCCTTACACCTAGCGAGGCGTCGTTTGGCATTTACCTGTATGATGTGTGGCTTATGAGCAGTCGCTCGACCATGGAATCGAAGTTTTCTCACCTCCCGCCTAACTGTCATAGTACTTGCAGTGGATCCTGATGCAGTTTGCAATTCCTGTGTGAAGGTCTGGATAGATGTCTGCCTATTACAGATTACGATCCTCTTCAGCTCTTGGTTGTCTCTGTCAGTCAACAGACGAGTTCGGCCTGTACGCTGTTGTGATGTACGTGTCCCTACACTTTCTCACTTCACTATCGCATCGGAAACAGTGGACCTTGGGATTTTTAGCAGTGTGGAAATCTTGCGTACAGACTTATGGCACAAGAGACACCCAATCACCTGACCACGTTCGAAGTCCGTGAGTTGCGCGGAGCATCCCAGTCTGCTCTCTCACGCTGTTCAATTTCTACTGAGGTCGTTGGTATGCAGTACCTGGCAGTGGGTGGCAGCACAATGCACCTAATATGAAAAACGTGCGTTTTTCGGGGGTGTCCGGATACTTTTGATCACACAGTGTGCTAATACTTGTAGCCCACTTATTTTTTTGGCGATGAGCTTTTGTATAAATTGGCTGCGTAAGCTTAGTGGAGTTTTGGGTCTGAGGCAGACGTTGCTACCGGTGGCAGACGAGGGGCCCAGGTGGTGTCTCAGAGCGGCAGTAGTTGGTTCTTAGTGTGACGCTCGCCTTGGGCTGCACCGAAAAGCGGAAAAGTGTATGAATGTGGTCACTGACCCGGCTGAGGGTTCAGGCACCCTGTTTTCAAGGAGTGCAGGCGTTGTACGAATGGCGAGAGCCAAAATGACCGGTGCAAGCTCACCGGTATCATGTAGTGGCAGAGGCAAATTCTTTCAAACAATACTGTGACGAACTGGAAGGGTCCAGGCGACTTTCTGGTATCTGGAGCAGTTAGCTGTTTTCGTTACACCAGACTCATCACAAAATTTTGAGTCGGACGTTCCGCATTGGCCCATTTCGTTAAAGCTTTGGTAGGAGGGATGCCTTCTGGAAACTTGACGAAAACTTTAGTGTGATTGGTCAGAGCCGTTTCGTATCAGGAGAGGGTGAGTATGCCCTGCGATTTCGTTCGCCTGTATCTAGGGAGGACGTAAAGAGAGGCGGGTTGGTGATCTGAAAGTTTTAGCTAGGATCTACTGTTTTAACTCTGGAAGAGGCGGAGACCCAGTGTCAGTTCTCGAAAGAGCCGGATAATTTTCTTGTCTTTGCTCCCAAGCGCACAGAAGAATTCTACTGTTGCCTCAGTGCAACGCAGAACTTCTGTCTTTGCGATCATTTAAGACCTGTATTTTTCTGTACGTTTAAAGAATACTGTACTCCAACTTGTGTTGGGAATCCTCGTCTTGTGTCTGGCTTACAGTTCTTAGGAGCGCTTTGCTCTTATTCACTTGCGCTGAAAGCGTTGCCGAATTTCGCAAGGTTCGTTGCCAGTAGTAAAGTGATAAAATTCAGCTTTGCTTTAGCAATTATAGATAGAAGTCTGCTGTCTAAGGTCTTACGTTTCAACTCTCACCACATTTGAGGGTCTGCAGCTTTGTCGCCAGCAGCAGTTACGTCGAGTTGATACCCGCTTTCAATCAGCACGCTCTTGCTACAGTGATGTAGACAACGGCACCAGCTACTTGGCGCAGATTGAGATTAAATTATTGGGATCACTCATAAAGGTTACTTCGCTCCACTAAGGTTAGATGTCATCAATCGATTCCGGTAGCCTTTTCTAGATTTTGGTACGACAGACGAAGTCAGTCATATCATGTAGTATTTATCATATCGCGTTATCCACTTTTGGCAGAAGCAGACAGAAGGTTCCCAATATTAGATGAGTTCATTTATTTCACAATTGTTTGAGTCCACAAGACATGTGTTGTTTCTTGTGTCAGTAAATTTATAGGCTTTTATTTAAAATGAACTGTATAGTAAACACTAGCATTTATCCTTACAGTAGCATTATAGGTTATCCTTGATCCTTCTATTACTGATATGGTCACTTTTGTAATTTGTGATCTAACATTAACTACAGAGGGTATTTATGAGTGACGGAGCCATATTTTAAGATCGCGTTAATGTAAAGTTTGCCTTTGCGCACATTAACAAGAAAATGGTTCAAATGGCTCTGAGCACTATGCGACTTAACTTCTGAGGTCATCAGTCGCCTAGAACTTAGAACTAATTAAACCTAACTAACCTAAGGACATCACACACATCCATGCCCGAGGCAGGATTCGAACCTGCGACCGTAGCGGTCGCTCGGTTCCAGACTGTAGCGCCTAGAACCGCACGACCACTCCGGCCGGCGCACATTAACACTGATAGGTCTCCATAGCCGCTGACCTTGGACCTCCACAGTTGGGAGGTAGAATTTACTAGCGCAAATCGCGCTTGTACGAAACACACACAATAAACGAGCCGGTGGTTAGAATAGAGTCGGTGAAAGTGGTCGAGGCATGCACGTGCAATGTGCGCCTGTCGCCATGATACCATCCAGGAGATCAAGAGCATGTACCAACGTTCATCTTTGTTGTCATTCGGGGATAACGCGATGCATAGAGGGAAGTTCTCCGCCGATCTTGTCCTGGCATCTCATTCCCTCCGCGATACCTACAAG
Organism: Schistocerca cancellata; assembly: GCF_023864275.1. NCBI lineage: Eukaryota > Metazoa > Arthropoda > Insecta > Orthoptera > Acrididae > Schistocerca > Schistocerca cancellata. The sequence goes on from NC_064630.1 coordinate 460,773,890, forward strand.
CCCATAGCGCGTGGGGGTGAGAATCTTCGTTTGGCACGATGAATCTCCATCCGGCCATCGGAGGATCGTGGGAGCACCATTTATACTCGGAGAAGCGCTCAATAGATGTGCGTCGTTAGTCGGTTCCGCTTCGGTCGTCAGGACACGGTCCTTGAGCGGCTCAAATTGTCAACTATCGCACACTGCAATGCAGCGTTCCTCGTCCATTAACTCCCTTCTCAAGAAGTATTGATTCCCGTAGGAGTTCGAACAACATTGGTGGATCCGCACTGGAACAAACGTCAAGGACCCCTCGCGAGATATACTATATACAGGGTGAGTCACCTAACGTTACCGCTGGATATATTTCGTAAACCACATCAAATACTGACGAACCGATTCCACAGACCGAACGTGAGGAGAGGGGCTAGTGTAATTGTTTAATACAAACCATAAAAAATGCACGGAAGTATGTTTTTTAACACAAACTTACGTTTTTTTTTTAAATGGAAACACGTTAATTTTGTTAGCACATCTGAACATATAAACAAATACTTAATCAGTGCCGTTTGTTGCACTGTAAAATGTTAATAACACCCGGAGATATAGTAACCTAAAGTTGACGCTTGAAGCATTGTCCTCACTTCATTGCAGGGGCCCAAACAGCTGCAACATACACTCCTGGAAATTGAAATAAGAACACCGTGAATTCATTGTCCCAGGAAGGGGAAACTTTATTGACACATTCCTGGGGTCAGATACATCACATGATCACACTGACAGAACCACAGGCACATAGACACAGGCAACAGAGCATGCACAATGTCGGCACTAGTACAGTGTATATCCACCTTTCGCAGCAATGCAGGCTGCTATTCTCCCATGGAGACGATCGTAGAGATGCTGGATGTAGTCCTGTGGAACGGCTTGCCATGCCATTTCCACCTGGCGCCTCAGTTGGACCAGCGTTCGTGCTGGACGTGCAGACCGCGTGAGACGACGCTTCATCCAGTCCCAAACATGCTCAATGGGGGACAGATCCGGAGATCTTGCTGGCCAGGGTAGTTGACTTACACCTTCTAGAGCACGTTGGGTGGCACGGGATACATGCGGACGTGCATTGTCCTGTTGGAACAGCAAGTTCCCTTGCCGGTCTAGGAATGGTAGAACGATGGGTTCGATGACGGTTTGGATGTACCGTGCACTATTCAGTGTCCCCTCGACGATCACCAGTGGTGTACGGCCAGTGTAGGAGATCGCTCCCCACACCATGATGCCGGGTGTTGGCCCTGTGTGCCTCGGTCGTATGCAGTCCTGATTGTGGCGCTCACCTGCACGGCGCCAAACACGCATACGACCATCATTGGCACCAAGGCAGAAGCGACTCTCATCGCTGAAGACGACACGTCTCCATTCGTCCCTCCATTCACGCCTATCGCGACACCACTGGAGGCGGGCTGCACGATGTTGGGGCGTGAGCGGAAGACGGCCTAACGGTGTGCGGGACCGTAGCCCAGCTTCATGGAGACGGTTGCGAATGGTCCTCGCCGATACCCCAGGAGCAACAGTGTCCCTAATTTGCTGGGAAGTGGCGGTGCGGTCCCCTACGGCACTGCATAGGATCCTACGGTCTTGGCGTGCATCCGTGCGTCGCTGCGGTCCGGTCCCAGGTCGACGGGCACGTGCACCTTCCGCCGACCACTGGCGACAACATCGATGTACTGTGGAGACCTCACGCCCCACGTGTTGAGCAATTCGGCGGTACGTCCACCCGGCCTCCCGCATGCCCACTATACGCCCTCGCTCAACGTCCGTCAACGGCACATACGGTTCACGTCCACGCTGTCGCGGCATGCTACCAGTGTTAAAGACTGCGATGGAGCTCCGTATTCCACGGCAAACTGGCTGACACTGACGGCGGCGGTGCACAAATGCTGCGCAGCTAGCGCCATTCGACGGCCAACACCGCGGTTCCTGGTGTGTCCACTGTGCCGTGCGTGTGATCATTGCTTGTACAGCCCTCTCGCAGTGTCCGGAGCAAGTATGGTGGGTCTGACACACCGGTGTCAATGTGTTCTTTTTTCCATTTCCAAGAGTGTATATCGCGTTTCTACAGAATGATCTGCCAACGTTGCTCGAAAATGTCCCACTGGAAACCCGTCGACGTATGTGGTATCAGCATGATGGTGCACCTGCCCATTCCGCAATTAACACTAGGCTGACCCTTGACATGATGTTCGACGGGCGTTTCATAGGACATGGAGGACGCATAAATTGGCCAGCCCGTTCTCCTGATCTTACACCTCTGGTCTTCTTTCTGTGGGGTACGTTAAAGGAGAATGTGTACCGCGATGTGCCTACAGCCCCAGAGGATATGAAACAACGTATTGTGGCAGCCTGCGGCGACATTACACCAGATGTACTGTGGCGTGTACGACATTCATTACGCCAGAGATTGCAATTGTGTGCAGCAAATGATGGCCACCACATTGAAGATCTATTGGCCTGACATGTCGGGACACACTCTATTCCACTCCGTAATTGAAAATGGAAACCACGTGTGTACGTGTACCTTACCCCTCATGATAATGTACATGTGCGTCAGTGAAAAAGACCAATAAAAAGGTGTTAGCATGTGGACGTAATGTGCTGTTCCAGTCTCTTCTGTATCTAAGGACCATCACCGTTCCCTTTGGATCTCTACGTAATTCGGTGCTCTCCGATACACACGATCGAACAGCGGAGGAGTCGTACTCAAGCGTCAACTTTAGGTTACAATATCTCCGGATGTAATTAACATTTTACAATGCAACAAACGGCACTGATTACGTATTTTTTTATATGTTCAGATGTGCTAACAAAACTAACGGGGTTCCATTTAGAAAAACGTAGGTTTGTGTTAAAAAACATACTTCCGTGCATTTTTTTATGGTTTGTAGTAACCATTTACACTAGCCCCTATCCTCACATTCGGTCTGTGGAATCGATTCGTCAGTATTTGATGTGGTTTACGAAATATATCCAGCGGTAATGTTAGGTGACTCACCCTGTATATCAGATGGGTGTCCGTCAGGGTTGCAGCCTGTCCTCAACACTATCCACCGTCGACAATGGGTGAGTAGTGAATGAAAACAAGGAGAAATCTGAAAAAAGAATTGAAGTTCAGGAAGGAGAAATAAAATCTTTGTGTTATTAGTAGACTGAGTCGTAGGTTGTCCATTAGTGTAACTTATATACACTCCTGGAAATTGAAATAAGAACACCGTGAATTCATTGTCCCAGGAAGGGGAAACTTTATTGACACATTCCTGGGGTCAGATACATCACATGATCACACTGACAGAACCACAGGCACATAGACACAGGCAACAGAGCATGCACAATGTCGGCACTAGTACAGTGTATATCCACCTTTCGCAGCAATGCAGGCTGCTATTCTCCCATGGAGACGATCGTAGAGATGCTGGATGTAGTCCTGTGGAATGGCTTGCCATGCCATTTCCACCTGGCGCCTCAGTTGGACCAGCGTTCGTGCTGGACGTGCAGACCGCGTGAGACGACGCTTCATCCAGTCCCAATCATGGTCAATGGGGGACAGATCCGGAGATCTTGCTGGCCAGGGTAGTTGACTTACACCTTCTAGAGCACGTTGGGTGGCACGGGATACATGCGGACGTGCATTGTCCTGTTGGAACAGCAAGTTCCCTTGCCGGTCTAGGAATGGTAGAACGGTGGGTTCGATGACGGTTTGGATGTACCGTGCACTATTCAGTGTCCCCTCGACGATCACCAGTGGTGTACGGCCAGTGTAGGAGATCGCTCCCCACACCATGATGCCGGGTGTTGGCCCTGTGTGCCTCGGTCGTATGCAGTCCTGATTGTGGCGCTCACCTGCACGGCGCCAAACACGCATACGACCATCATTGGCACCAAGGCAGAAGCGACTCTCATCGCTGAAGACGACACGTCTCCATTCGTCCCTCCATTCACGCCTGTCGCGATACCACTGGAGGCGGGCTGCACGATGTTGGGGCGTGAGCGGAAGACGGCCTAACGGTGTGCGGGACCGTAGCCCAGCTTAATGGAGACGGTTGCGAATGGTCCTCGCCGATACCCCAGGAGCAACAGTGTCCCTAATTTGCTGGGAAGTGGCGGTGCGGTCCCCTACGGCACTGTGTAGGATCCTACGGTCTTGGCGTGCATCCGTGCGTCGCTGCGGTCCGGTCCCAGGTCGACGGGCACGTGCACCTTCCGCCGACCACTGGCGACAACATCGATGTACTGTGGAGACCTCACGCCCCACGTGTTGAGCAATTTGGCGGTACGTCCACCCGGCCTCCCGGATGCCCACTATACGCCCTCGCTCAAAGTCCGTCAACTGCACATACAGTTCACGTCCACGCTGTCGCGGCATGCTACCAGTGTTAAAGACTGCGATGGAGGTCCGTATGCCACGGCAAACTGGCTGACACTGACGGCGGCGGTGCACAAATGCTGCGCAGCTAGCGCCATTCGACGGCCAACACCGCGGTTCCTGGTGTGTCCGCTGTGCCGTGCGTGTGATCATTGCTTGTACAGCCCTCTCGCAGTGTCCGGAATAAGTATGGTGGGTCTGACACACCGGTGTCAATGTGTCCTTTTTTCCATTTCCAGAAGTGTATTAGAGGCATATTAATTAGTAGTACTTTGTCGTGAATCGAAAAATTTTTATTTTCCGTTTGCTGTCCAGCGCGTTTCGGAGATACAATACAATTTTCAAGGGCTGTTTATTCGTAATAGGGGTTGCGTCTGCTTCAGGTTTTCACCTGGCAGTAACGGAACGACACAGTTGTCGGAATTAACGAGAAAACTGTCGTATGAGGGCTTAATAAGGGAAATGCTAGAGAAATGAGAGAAATAAAGTATAATAACATACATATTAACTGCGTGTAACCATATAACATGTGTCTTCTGCATTGCTGGGAAACTTCCACAGTTGCAGTTACATCTTGAACGATTCAATAGGTTTATGTCAGTCCTACATGACTCATATGTCCCATACTTAACCTACGTTTCAGTGAGTTGATGGATTACTGTGTTTCCTCTTATTTCCCTTTACATAGATTGACAAAATAAAATTAGAAATTGAGAATCACTTAGAGCACTGACATCAAACAATTTTAGATTTACATTCTTTCATAGTTAACATGGCATTTGACATGCTTATTTGTATACAGCGAACACAAAATAATACAGTTCTTGTAGCTCCAAAGCGCGCTGGACAGTATGTAATAAATAAAAATATTTTGACTGAAGACGGAATATTGTTAATTAATGTTTCTCGATGAGATCATAATTCGGTCAGAGGTTGTAAAGAACTTGGATGTTAGTTGACCGAAATGGATAGAGATTTTAACTACTTTTCTGTCATCAACTTACGTGGGGAGAATAATATAAGAGACATCAGGGTGCGTTGAGTGGCACGTAGGCAATCACTTAACCTCGCACAGTATTCGGAAGGGAAACGAAAGAATATCGATGATATTGGTACTATGTGATCCTGCCATGCAGTCTACAGTAGCTTGTGGAGCATACCGGGAGGTTATAATTAAAGTGTAACTACTACTAGCGTTATCGTAAGGCAACGAGGCACAGTCCATAGTCTAATGTGTTACGATCAAACGCATGCTAAAATACACACCTGCGTTGCCTCCAGAAAGTTATTCAGTGTACTGAAGTGACTGTTTGCGCACTCTGTACTGTAGGATGTGTGTTTCATTTGTTCTGAATTTCATATCGTCTTTTCCTACATTGATGAACTACTTGTTATTACACTTGTCAATAAAACTTCTTTGTCCTAGAGGGTGTTGCAATTATTTTTTGGGTGGCGTATGTAGATGTAGATTTTAGACCATGGCAATACTCTTGCATTTCCTTGATCGCTGAAGCACAGTTTGTGCGAGTCTACGTTATCGTTTGATTATAGGACTGTTTAATAACCTTGCACTAGAGCACAATGTCATTAAACAGAAACATGAATTAGTCAACAAATAGGTTTCCCGCTCTTCACACAGACTCCACTACATCCTCCCAAATTATGCCAAAATTTCCAGTTTTCAGTAAGCACACTAAATTTTTTTCTGTAGATCAGACTATAAGGCACAAGCAAATGTCAACTTTCATTTATCCAAAATAAGAGGTTGTTGGCATCACTCATTCTTTACGAACATCCGCTGTATCATCCAAACTGTCAGAAAGCATCTTTGTTTCGTTGACAAATGGTGTCTGATACTAACTCAATGTCCCCTGGAAGAACAGGTACATCCGTACTTAATGCTGACATCCTTTTCCCAGCGTTAACTCTCGTTTCTCACAGTCTCTCCCCATATGAGCACCTGTATCGGTGCTACAAGCTGAGAACATCTGCGTCCTGCCTTCATGTTCTTTCCTCCACGACTTTTGTGGTCGTGCAGACAAATGTTACTACCGTAGTTAAAAGCCGCAACTGACACCGTAAATCCCTTGCAGCAGGCAGCGCAGACACGGATGCCCGCACACGGGCGTTAATTCTGCTCACAGAGCTCAGCGGAATGTTGTTACTGGCGGCGTACCGTGAGCTTATGCACTTCATCAGGTCGCATCCTCGGTTGGATGCAGCCTTGGAGTGGTAAGTAATGGCCACTCACCTGCAATCCGTGCACCGAACGTTGTTGTTACAAAGCTTGAAAAGCGGCAGAGTGAGAAAAAAAGCTCTTGCACGTCATTCCCATACACAACTTACTGCCTGGCAACTGAGAGGCGGTGTTTATAGCAGCCGCTTGAAATGGGCAAGTTGAAGGGAAGCTCTGCGAAAACGACGATAGTTTAGTGAATGAGTATCAATGCGTCACAAACTTTAGCTGACTGCTAGAGTGATAGGAAGGGGTCGGGTTTCATAGTAATTACTTATCGTTTTATGAACGTGTGGTCATAACTGCCATTTAACCGGTGGTACGAGTCCACAACACAACCTTAGAAGCGTCTGAGGCTGCACGTCGAAGCTTTACTGTTCCGTGAGCTTCCTTATTAGAGCTGCCAACCTGTCTTCTGCGTCTTAAGTTCACCGGGCGGATAATGGCTAGAACAGGAATCCTTGTCCGACGTCGTGCCAATTTCCACGTTACAGAAAGAAACACAGTTAAGCGCTCTTCAACGTCCTATGGCTGACAGAGCCATAGTAATTTATTGACAACTCTAGTTTCTGCTGTGTTTGTAACCTAATAACTTCTGCAGTAATAATGCACAAGACTATAGTCTGTTCCAAGTAAATCTAACGCACAATTCTAGATTACGCTGTGTATACCTCCGTGTTTCAGGTTATGTCTCCTCTCCTTTCCGCAAAACTGTTGAATCAAGTTGCGAAAAATTTTGATTACAGAATATTTTTAAATACCCAAGGGAAGATATCAAATTTACCATTTCCTCACATCAAGATCAGCTCTTCAATTAAACTGCATTCAGCAGGGTTTTGAGTTTCGAAGATGCTACGGATTTTCATAATGATGAAAGCAAATAGTGAAAATGCCTATGCACAAAAAAACCAATGGTAACCAAGTCCATGGCTTCACAGTGTAATAAAAAATCTTTGTTTTTGGAAAGGTAAATACAGAACGGCGAGAACAAAAGTCGAATCAAAATACAGATTAATCGATCAAGTTAGGTACAAGTAATATTACAGTAGATTGTCTCGTCTTTGCAGATGATCTGGCAATTTTAACTAAGGATATTACCACATCTCAAAACCAAATTTAAATTCTTAAAGAAGTTAAGAAAAAGTAAGACTAGAAATATCATTCGAAAAACCGGTATATATGACATGCAAATAACAAGCATAAAAGTTTTTAAACACGAAATATGGAATAATAAAAAGGATTTCTCAGTTTAAATACTTCAGGGAAGTCTTACAAGAAAACGGTCTGTAAAAAGCTGCAAACGAATTTCGTTCTCAAAAGATGGCAACTGCATTCAAATTAACGCAAAATATTTATAGCAAAAATCACTTTCTAAATTAAGGAAACTTAGTCATTACAGCACTGTAATCAAAACTGAATATCTTTATGGAGCAGAACTTTTAATTTTAAACAGAGAGAGGAATACTGAAGAAATTCAAAAGAAAGAAAGAGAGATTATTAGGAAAATACTAGGCCCCAAAATTACTGACAGAGAAACTTACAGGCTGAGTAGCAATAAGGAAATAGAAACATACACAGGCATACATGGTGACATGAGAAAACGAAAACTTAAATTTTGTGGGCACATTAAAAGAATGGCACCCGCTAAGTTGACAAAAGAAATAATAGATTTCTACGAAAACAGAAATAAAGCCAAAACTAAGCCAATTACACGGATCGCGGCAATTAAGAGGGATCTTAAAGTAGTTGGTTTAACTCAGCAGACGTTACAGATAGAGAGAACATTCAGGCAAAAGATATTTGAATGGAGAGTTCGCAGGGGGAAATTGGAAAACAGACTGGAACACCGTGGTCTGATGAAATAGACTTCAGTCGGAAAGGATGAAACAAATTTGGACACAAAGGAAGGCCTACCACCGAAAAAGACGTTGATTGTACCTGGCGTGGACCTATTGGATCTATACGCGAATAATAATAATAATAATAATAATAATAATAATAATAATACTATAACAGATATGCAAAAGTATACTTAAGTTCCTCACAATAATTTATGAGACGTTTCATCCTAGAATCAACGCCAAAATAGCTCTAATTCCCTTGGTCCTACGAAGATTTCGGCTGCTTCTCTAGGTTCTAAGGAAAATGTCGTAACTAATATCTCGTCGCAATTATTTCGAACTAGCAAACGCTTTGTCCTAACCGAAGTCTCTGGAATTTGATAAGAAAGAATAGAGCACTACAATGCGTCGAATGTCAGACAATACACTCTATCCGTCATGATAAGGAGCAGAACTTTGTAATTCGTTCTCCTTTCCAGTCACAGTTCGTTGGGATGGTACTGGAAAGATCCGAGACCTAAAATAGCTTGCACTATCTTGAGACAGTGAATGCAAAAGAAACTGAGTGGTGGCACGTAGGTAGCAGTTATCCACTAAGAGTCGTAGTACTCCTGGTATGACCTCGAGTTCCACAATCACGATGCTTGTCTTAGTTGGTAATTTGAATCTACCGGCTCCTGCAAATTTGCTGTGTAGAACGCGCTTCAGCCAGTATTTCTACTACTATCACTGTGCAAATGGATAGCTTTTAATTTTATGACTGCAACACTGTCTAGGAGACACGTTCGAAAGATTATCGCAGTCAATAACTGATCACACGATCATCCGCAAGTGCGTTAGAGTTTCTCCCCCCTACTCCGCCGTGGCGTTAATTTTGTTGAATTTTTGGTGTGTCGCCCAGAACTGTTTTTGCTCTATGACGATTTAAAGAAATTTAACAACTGTCTTTGTAGGCTTCGCAGGGTAGTGGTATGGGCCAAGCACATGTAACTTGGGTACAGTTACTCTGTGCCCAAACGATAGTAGTGCAGATGATTTTACGGTAGCTATTTCAAACATATCTCTTGTTATTCATTATTTGAGCTGCAAAATTGCGAAAGTCAGTTGTAACCTGTATTCCACGCAGTATAGAACCGTTTATGGGAATAATCTACTCCGGTCGGTAGTGTAACAATTCAACTGTTGAAAAACTGCAACTATGGAACTACTTTAATTTGTTCATCGACTTACCTTGAGACACACAGCTAGGTGAAAAGTAAAACGAACAATGTCATTTATGTGTAATTCATCAGTACGACAAAACAATGACACACAACTTTAGAAATGTGAGTTAAGGTCATGAATTATAGCCGGATACTTCTGCCGGTAAAATAAAAAAAAAAATAGATAAATAAAAAATTTCGTGGAAAACAAGGATCAAAATTTATGGTTAAAGTTTTTAAATAAAAACAGTGTAAGGTCGAATGAAGGTTGCTAAAATTTATTTATCAGGTGGCCGGTTACGATAGTAGTATGATTATTAGACCATTAAAATCTCGTGATGACCGCAAGAGAGACTAGCGAAGAGTAAGTCGCAGTGTAGCACGATTAATGGGTTCCGCGATCGAGACCGGTCACCTGATTAATAAATTTAGAATTTTAACCACTTACATGCTATCTTAGACCGATTTTATTTAACAACGTTTATGGTGATACCATTGCTTGCCAAAAGCAAAGTACTGGGTTCGAGTCCCAGCCCAACACACCGTTTTCAACGGCCATGGGTTACCAAGCCAGCACACACTCTTCTACACAGTGGAAAGCTTCAAATCCTATTTGTAAAATTTGTAGTAAAAGTGAATGGTAAAACTTCAATACCGCGTTCACACTAGGAGAGGTGGAAAGAATACTTCAGCAGTAAGAAGTAGCTGCCATTTACTTCTCGAAAATGAGAAGTTTCAATTCGACATCTGTAGACAGTGTAATAACGTGTAAGCATAGCCGTGTCCTGAAGACACTGAGAGCATGAGATACGGTCAGTCATCCAACTATATCTACACTCCTTCCACATCTGAGTTTCAGCAATTCAAGAACACAGTAACTCCACACAGCTCTTGTTGATTTATGACAATGGTCACAGTTACACCAACTAAACGCACATCAAGTATTTACTGTTGCAGGAATCCAGCAACGCGCGTCGTGAACTTGGACTAGCGAGCCTCAACAGTGGATACAGATTCGAGGGAAATGAAAAACAAAGTCAACTCATTACGGTTGTTTATTGTTGTGTGTTCAGTCCGAGGACTGGTTAGTTGCAACTCCTCACGATAGCCTTTTCTGTGCAAGACTTTGTTTCAGCTTAACTACTGAATTATATTAAACTAAACTAAAACTTAACTCCTCCCGAACAGGCCATGAACGCCCAAAGGTACCGACCGGCCATCGTGTCATCCTCGCCCAACAGGTGTCACTGGACGCGGATATGGAGGGGCATGTGGTCAGCACACCGCTACTTCTCAATCAAGTAGCTCCTCAGTTTGCCTCACAAGAGCTGAGTGCACCCCGCTTGCCAACAGCGCTCGGCAGACCGGATGGTCACCCACCCAAGTGCTACCCTAGCCCGACAGCGCTTAACTTCGGTGATCTGAAGGGGAAGCAGTGTTACTACTGCGGAAAGGCCGTTGGCACTGAAATATATATCCCTTGGTTTCCCTCTAATACTTTACTCCCCCCCATCCACCCATCCCCATCACACACAAACACACACACACATAAACATACACACATATTTCCCTCTGCTACCAAACTGACCACTGCCTCATACCTAAGGATGTGTCTCATCAAGCGATCCCTTCTTTCAGTCATAGTTACTCGATCTATTCACCTAATCCTCAGCACTCTTCTGTAGCACCATATTTTCAAAACTTTTGTTCTAATCCCTCCTACATAGGGATACACTACTGACATACATCATTAGAAAGACCTCCTAACGCTTAGAGTTTATAATAGATGTTATCCTGATTTGCTGTAGCCACGCTGAAAATTATATCCTTCCTACTTCGGCGATGATCAGTTATTTTACTGTCCAACCTGCAAAACTCAGCTAGTACTTTTAGTGTCTCATTTCCTGGCATTCCTTCCGAATCACCTGATTTCATTCGTATACTTACTTTTGTTGATGTTCACTTCAGAACTTCTTTCCGAGACACTATTCATTCTATTCCACTGCAAACTTCTAAGTTTGTATTTCATTTTCCTGAAGTTTAATTTCCTCTCCGAATTTCTCCTTAGTTTCCTTTACACTGTACTGATTGAAAAATATCGATGTGCTACAGCCCTGTCTCACTCTTTTCTCAACTACTGCATCCCCACTGTGTCCTTCGACTCATAATTGGGATTTGATTTTTGTACAAGTTACAAATAGCCCTCCGATCCCCGTTTTTCAATATTGTCCAGAGATTCCTCTGACCGTACAAATTGTGTGAACGCCAGTTTACCTTTCTTCGACCTATCTTCTAGAATAAGTCTGTGCGATGGTTTTGCTGCGCCTTCTAACTTCTTCAATAATTGGATTGTCTCTCGAAACTTCCACGTCAGAGGATTTCTTGTGCAGCGAGCAGCGTGCCTGTGCCGAGGCACGCATGTCTCGAAGGACTCTTAGCATCCTGAGGAGCAGAGCAGGAGCCTGCGTCGTGTTTTGGAATTTTGTGGGGACGGACTCTTGTGGAGCTTTCAGTGGACTGATGATATTATGTCAGGCTGTTATGGGAGTTTTGTCAATTATTCTTAATCTGGTATCCTTTCGCCACTGTGTTAATTTTAGCTGGTTTAGGGGGCTAAGCTATGTGCCGATAGTTTTCTTCCACCGATTCCGCCAGAAAGCGGTGAGAAATTTTGTACTACTTATACAGTTCCCGCGCCTTGGTTACATCTGAAAGCCGAGTTACGTTTATTCTCATGTCACCGTTTGAACAACGTGTGGCCTCACGTTGTTAGAGCTTTATCAACAATCAAATCAGTCGCTGTTCCTTAGTTCAAAATATCACACCACAAAAAATTGAGACATTCAGCAGAATGATCTAAAACGCTACAACACAATAATGTAGCTGCTTGATCATTGTGCTAAGGCAAAATGAGTCAGTGAGACTAAAAAAGTACTAAAACCTCCAGCCTAGAACCTCAGGTTTTAGTCCAAATGATACGAAAAATTTTAAAAGTCATGCCACACATGCTAAAAAAAAGAACATCTTCTCGTTTAAATTTGCTTCTGGTGCCTTATCAAATTATGAGATGCTCTCATTTAAAATACAGTTTACGATGATTGATTTACCAGTGGCTACACAGATTGGGGATCCTATGGATAATATGTAAAGACATTAGCTTTTGCAGTTTTATTCGGAGGTGGCTCAGGATGCTGACTTCGTCGGAGTCAACAGAGTCTAATCAGTTTACGTCGTATAGATTTTTGACCTAATGTCTTGTGTAATACTCTGGGATCAAGTTTCATTGATGGCTGGAATATTTGCTTGAAAGCGTGCTCAAGAATGTGGATAAATGACATTAATTTTGAGTATACACTTTATTTGTCTAGAACGCGAGTTTATAAAATGATATGACTGTTTCTGTTGTGCTATAAATGATCTTCAGATCTCACTTTTTGCGTGAAATCTTGGATACAGCAAAGCAATGTGTTACGTTTCGTTAAAAATCGCATTGATTCGCTGTAACCAACAATCTCCACAGAAAGTGATTGCTAGAATAATCAAAACTTGTCGTATCGTTTTATAGACCCGCAGTTCGAGACAAATATAGTTTACACATAAAAATGAGAAAATAACGGTCTGACATTGATTCTCATTTTTTTCTGCCTGCAGTGATCCCGTCGTCAACGAGCCGTTAATAGTAATTTCCTTCAATACTAGGTCTTTTTACCTACTTAAACAACTTTCAGCAACAACGTAAGCTGATATCATATCGCTAGTCGTAATGCGTGCATTGCGCTGGCTAATGAAATGACATTGTTTTACAATGTTTGCAATCAGCTAAGAACATTTTATCTTCAGTTTGTAGCAGATTTATATATACCAACAATTTAATAGGATCAAAATTTTAAATCCACATCTACAAGTTCCTCTAACAAATAATAATGCCACGAATAATGGTGGGTTCCAACTTGTACATATCACGAACGAATGTGTGTTTTCCACGTCTAATCAAAACGTAAGCTGTTTACTACTAAGCACTACACACGCATTGTTCATTCAAGACCTCGTACTGGCTGAAATATTATTTTCCGAACATTTGTTTCTATTTTGAAACAATGTTAATAGCCATATTGGTAACACTGGTTCCCGCTCTAAAATCCAAGCTGAACAACGCTGGGACCGGCTAGTAGTTGGATGGGTGACCGTTCGGGAAAAACCAGGTGCCGTTGGTTTTAATGACACGCAAGTCGCCGAAGTGGCATCCAGTTGAAAGACTTGCGCCAAACCGTAGTGCCACAGAGCTTTTTTTACTTAGGACTTAACTTTTTAGTATCATATGACATGCAATTTTCTACTAAGCCTGTTGTGAGGTAATGCGCGGCACGTCATCCACATATCGATTTGTTAGCAAGTGAAATGGCAACGTATTCCTGGCGTGTATGCAACCCGCACTGCTAGTTGTTTCGATCCGTCTCGACCTACTGTGACTACTATACAGTTACTTACTCGAACATCAGTGTTTCTTCGAAGCAGTAGTCACGGTCACCATATGATAATTTTTTGTAACTGCTTTGGAATAAACACTTAATTTAAAAAAGCTTCCCACACTGAATTTTCAAAGTTGAGATTCCTTTTATCTCCAAGAGATTATCCAAGAATGTACCCGAGTTCATCCAACGAAACTTCGGAAAACATAAATCAGTTGCAATAATTGCAATGTAGGAAACTTTAGTTCAGTTGATGGGGGAAGTACGTGCAAGTGACCAAAATTGTGAAAATTTTTTTGTAAGAGCTTCACTTTCTACGTTTTACTGAAAATTCAGAACCTGAACATTACGGCCCAGTTCCACTCGTACGACAAAAATAATAATTAACAAGAGCTTGCAAGGGGCTACGTCCCATTGCTGTTATGTACCCCCTCATGTTATGAATTCCTGCGGTGTTTTCTTCCAGTTTTATGCAATCACAATGTTGGGAATATTTCCGTACTCAGCAGATCCAAGACTTCTACAAAACTGTGGGCATGGAAAAACTCAAAATCCAAATGAAAGCTACAGCTCTCTGATAGGGAAAACCCTTCCGTAGGGGAATATATCTTTTCACAACTGCTGATGAAGTTGCAGCATATGATGATTTTGCAGTTCTTAACTGTGCTAATCTTGGCAAACAACGGACTCTACAGAAGCTAGAATTTGATCCAGGAGCGTTCACACTGTCGGTATTGAAGGATATCGATAACAACAGAATTGATGCAGCTGAGATTATTTATAAAGTGTAAACTTTCACGGCCGGAAATGTCACAATTAATAAAGTGTTCCAAGCTATTATGCCTCGCTGGTGGATTTCTCGTTCAAACACAACGTTTCATCCCTATCTAGGGAGGACTTTTAAAAAAATAAAATGGTTCAAATGGCCCTAAGCACTATGGGACTTAACTTCTGAGGTCATCAGTCCCCTATAACTTAGAACTACTTAAACCTAACTAACCTAGCTGTACTCTAACTCCGTATTCTGTACTCGTTAGTCTATTCATTCCATTCACCAGATCCATTCTTCTGTATACTACTCTTATCAAGAACTTGGATACACGAGCCTGTACGCTGAATGTACGAAAATCCTCACCCTTGTCGGTTCTTGCAGTCTTCGAAATTGTGTGGATGATCTTTTGCGAGTCCGCAGCTCGTGGTCGTGCGGTAGCGTTCTCGCTTCCCGCTCCCGGGTTCCCGGGTTCGATTCCCTGCGGGGCCAGGGATTTTCTCTGCCTCGTGATGACTGGGTGTTGTGTGATGTCCTTAGGTTAGTTAGGTTTAAGTAGTTCTAAGTTCTAGGTGACTGATGACCATAGATGTTAAGTCCCATAGTGCTCAGAGCCGTTTATTTTTTTTATCTTTTCCGGAAGTCAGATGATATATCGCCAGATTTATATATTCTACACACCAACATAAATAGTCGTTTCGCTGCCACTTCCATTAATAAGTCTTCCAAAGCTCCTTTACGTCATTATTCTAGTACTTGATCCCCTAGCTCTCCTTTATCGACTTCTGTTTCTTCTTCTACCACTTCACCAGACAAGTCTGCCCCTCATAGATTATTCTTTCCACCTATCAGCTCTCTCCTGTGCATTTAACCGCGGAATTCCAGTTGCACTCTTAATGTCACCAACCTTGCTTTTAATTTCACTGAAGATTGTTTTGACTTTTCTGTATGCTGACTCAGTCCTTTCGCTTCGCTATTACTTCTTTGTTTTTATGTTGTAGGATTTCCCTGCGTACATAGGTATTCAATTGTGATGGATGGCAATGGTATTTCGATGATTCTGAATAGAATCCTTATAGGTATCAGGGCAGTTCTTTCTGTAACAGAGAATTAACTAATGAAACTGGAGACAAAAAAGAAAAAAAACTCAGCAATTATCTCATAAATACCTCCGAACGCCTGTAATTTTAAGAATGGTCGGAATTCGGCGAGCAGGAATATCCATAAGTTTCTTTGGGTACGCCACCTGTTGATGATTGGATGCCACGGAACTACGAGACTAAAAGGATGTTGACTTTTGTCCTCTCGTCCACTGTTTCATACAATTCCAGACATTTTCTATAGGATTAAGATCATAGTAGGCTAGGCTATAAAGGCCAATGTCAGCATTGAATTGTTCACTCAATAATTGGTTGAGAGGGCCCTGCATTCACTAAAAGCAGCAATATCTGTTGGATTGAAAGTGTTTGCCATTGATACGCTGTAATATTCGCCTTCAGTAGTTATTGGCTAGGGTCTGTTTACAAACTCTAACAACCCTATTACAGGGCTGTGACTGGTGCCCCAGTCCTTGCAGACCTCTGGAACAGCCTTCTAGGCGCTCCAGTCCGGAACCGCGCTACTGCCACGGTCGCAGGTTCGAATCGTGCCTCGGGCGTTGATGTGTGTGCTGTCCTTGGGTTATTTAGGTTTAAGTAGTTCTAAGTGTAGGGGATTGATGACCTCAGATGTTAAGTCCCATAGTGCTCAGAACCATTTGAACCATTTTGAAAACCCCTAGTTCCTTTCTCCCATTCAGTTATGTCTCTCTGTCGATACATCTTACTGCGTTCGTAAGCATAAACCTGTACCGTTGACTATCGACAGTCGCCTCTCTCCCGAGCGCAGAACAACAGGGGGGAGTCATGGCGTAGCTTTCGTGGAGCGTGGGCGGAGTGTTGTGTTGACGTATCTTACAAGTTATGGTGAAGTAATTCAAAATGTTTGCCATACAAGTTTTGCTTTCAATTTCAGTGTTCACGTTGCAGTATCAATGTTTATCCAGAAGTGATGTTTCTCTGTTTAGTGTGTCGCGCTGGGAGAACAACGATCATCCGCGTCCCGACGGTTATGGAAAAAAAATGTGGGTTGGTGTGATCCTAATTGCGAGTTCTAAGTGAAAGAAATACATATCGTTTTGACTGGCTGAATATCACGAGCGCAGGTACTTTCTCGTTCGTATGTCGTACCCGAAATTTTATGCAGCATCCGCGTCGCGATTCTGTCAAGCGCTCGTGTTATAAGCTATTGAATTGGTTAGTATTGTTGGAAGAACTGTGCCAATCGTAGACTGATATAGCATCCGTTGAACAGTGATTATTTTGTGTTCTATGCACCGTGATTTTGCATTGGATGCCATCATTTAGACAGCAACTTTACACGTCAGAACCGTATACGTCACGTCCATTGTGGAATAATGTTAATTGTGAACAGTGCAGCCCCACCCTGTGCGAGTGTTTCAGAGAATACAGTGAATTATAGCAGATCAACTTGGTATTGCTGGTGTGAGTGGCCCCTCTCCCTGCTAGACAATAGTTATTGGAAGACACAGTTAGTAGGGAGAGCAGGGAGAAGCAGATCAATCGCCGCGGGAAGGACCAGATACGTGGATTTAGGCAAACGGTCGCTAAATATCCAACCCCGTTCCTGTGTCTAGGGAGTGTTTTACAGGTATCGGTTGCCAAAGGCACTTTTATTAGCACTCCGTATCTACCCCCTTTCCTCCCAGGCGTGTTACACGCTGGTTCCAACTCTCTACTGGCATGTACACAGAAGGTCACTATGATGACTATTAGCGGTGATCCCTCTGTACCACTGCCACATCATCTGGAATGGAAGAATCTTAGAGTTTACGGTCTCGTCGATGATGAATTCAGTAGAGACCGAGGGCAAGCCGGATGAGGTAAGTATGGGGAAGGAACCCGACATCCAGCAATTTAGGGAATTCATGGGAAACCTAAACCGCAAGGCCGGATAGGG
This sequence comes from Schistocerca cancellata, assembly GCF_023864275.1. Classification (NCBI taxonomy): domain Eukaryota; kingdom Metazoa; phylum Arthropoda; class Insecta; order Orthoptera; family Acrididae; genus Schistocerca; species Schistocerca cancellata. The sequence continues at coordinate 460,791,818 of NC_064630.1, forward strand.
ACTTCAGGTTTCTTTCTCCACAATGAGGGTTGAGTCTGCTAACAATTGTGTCACCTCGCTCGGTCCACACCATCTAACCTGCCCCAAAGCCTCCAGCGCGCCTTTTTAAGGGAATGGCTAATACCTCTCCAGTTGGGTTCACCTTTCGTTCTCCACAATGAGGGTTGAGTCTGCTAACAATTGTGTCACCTCGCTCGGTCCACACCATCTAACCTGCCCCAAAGCCTCCAGCGCGCCTTTTTAAGGGAATGGCTAATACCTCTCCAGTTGGGTTCACCTTTCGTTCTCCACAATGAGGATCGAGTCTGCTAACAATTGTGTCACCTCGCTCGGTCCACACCTTCTAACCTGCTCCAAAGCCTCCAGCTCGCCTTTTTAAGGGAGTGGCTACTACCTCTCCAGTTGGGTCCACGTTTCGTTCTCCACAATGAGGGTCGAGTCAGCTAACAATTGTGTCACCTCCCTCGGTCCACACCACCTAACCTACTCCAAAGCCTCCAGCGCGCCTTTTAAGGGAATGGCTAATTCCTCTCCAGTTGGGTTTGTAAAATAAAATTTCCGTTTCGACCGTCCTTGCGGCGGTCCTTCTCAGGGCGATGGAACGATTGCTTCATCGCTCTTATAATCTCTGGAGGTTTGACGCCGAGCAACGGACGATCGCATCAGCTGGTGACAGGTCGGGGCGCGGAGTGCCAGGTGGGGGCAGGGCACACGTGGCCGGGCCGGACGGAGCTGCAGGGTGAAGCCTTGACCCTCCGGGCAGGGGCAGGCGGCGGCGGCGGCGGAGGCGGCGGCGGCGGCGCGGCTATCGGCCGGCGATCCGCGCGCTGAGGCGGCTGCGGCGGCAGCGCATCGCATGGCGCGTGACCCGCGGCTGACCCGCGGCAGCGGTTATTGCCTCCGGCTGCGGCTACCAATCAGAGCCGGCCACGCCGCGCCCGGACACGCCCCGCGCCCCGCGGCTGCGCCTTCGTTTTGCGCCCGCTCGCCCGCTCGCTGGCTCGCCCGCCGGCGCGGAGCGGCGCGACGGTAAAAAACCGACATAGTAGTCCGCGCCGGCGGAGGGCCTCGGGCCTCGACTCTGCCGCTGCCTCCCACTGGGCCGATGGCATCACCCCGCTCTGTCGTCACCTTCCCCGAAACGCACGCTGCCTAATGCCTTCGAGGAAACTCTGCACTTGCCTCTGTAGATGCATGCATCCGATCTGCTCGCGACGTGTACAAATGTGGTGTGAAACATCAGTCCAGAAAAAAAATCTATTTTTAGTTCGACAGTTCGCAGAAAAGTCAGTAATGTAGGAAATACAGGAACCGTGCGGCCGTTGGTGACTACACAGAATTCGTCACAAGTCATGGACCCCGAAGAGCTGGTATCCCATTTTCTAGATCTCATCTGTGTATGCTGCATAATAAGTACGGCATTGTGCTGTAGGTGACTTACATCAGTAGTACAGAAAATGTATTCCGCAGTTGCGCCTGTGGACAACCCTCAGCAGTGTAATGGAATTGTTGTTGTTGTTGTGATCTTCAGTCCTGAGACTGGTTTGATGCAGCTCTCCATGCTACTCTATCCTGTGCAAGCTTCTTCATCTCCCAGTACCTACTGCAACCTACATCCTTCTGAATCTGCTTAGTGTATTCATCTCTTGGTCTCCCCCTACGATTTTTACCCTCCACGCTGCCCTCCAATACTAAATTGGTGATCCCTTGATGCCTCAGAACATGTCCTACCAACCGATCCCTTCTTCTGGTCAAGTCGTGCCACAAACTTCTCTTCTCCCCAATCCTATTCAATACTTCCTCATTAGTTATGTGATCTACCCATCTAATCTTCAGCATTCTTCTGTAGCACCACATTTCGAAAACTTCTATTCTCTTCTTGTCCAAACTATTTACCGTCCATGTTTCACTTCCATACATGGCTACACTCCATACAAATACTTTCAGAAATGACTTCCTGACACTTAAATCTATACTCGATGTTAACAAATTTCTCTTCTTCAGGAACGCTTTCCTTGCCATTGCTAGTCTACATTTTATATCCTCTCTACTTCGACCATCATCAGTTATTTTGCTCCCCAAATAGCAAAACTCCTTTACTACTTTAAGTGTCTCATTTCCTAATCTAATACCCTCAACATCTCCCGACTTAATTCGACTACATTCCATTATCCTCGTTTTGCTTTTGTTGATGTTATTGGAATTATGACACTGAAATTCGGTACCGGTCCAGGACACTAACCAGGTTTTCTCGCTTGTCGCAGGCGGTCACCTTACCATTAAGCTATCCGAGAACGTTTCACACCCAGACCAGAACTTCTGTATGTCGTCAACCCTGTATCTGCAACAAGTACTCAGTACATCCATTTTGTACAGGGTGGGGCAAATAAAAGTGGCATGGACATGAACGTATGCATATAACTACACCCCGTTACACGCACACCACGTGTACGACCGCCGCGTGGTCCACACTGGCTCAGGGCATAGTGCGGGCTTTGTCAGTGTAAGTAGAGCATTGCAGGAGGGACGATGCTGCTAACAGTGGAGCAGCGGGAGTTCGTTATGGAAAGTTACGTGACAACAAAGTCGTGGGAACGGTGTGGTCAGATGTTTGCTGAGAAGTTTAATGTTGTTAAAGTGCCAGTAAAGAGTACCATGCTACCCTTAGTCCGAAAATTGCGTCACGTAGGATTTGTTTTCAAGAAGTTAAAAAAAAAATCTGCAACTTGTCGGTACATCAGGAAATGTGGCTGATGTTCACCAGAAAATGCTTCTGAGTCCTGCCAAATCAACCCGACGCCTGTTGCAAAAACCGGCATATCACGTAGATAAAATAAAATGTAGATATCGTGTGACTAGGGCCTCGCCGGCCGTAGTGGCCGTGCGGTTCTGGGCGCTACAGTCTGGAGCCGAGCGACCGCTACGGTCGCAGGTTCGAATCCTGCCTCGGGCATGGATGTGTGTGATGTCCTTAGGTTAGTTAGGTTTAATTAGTTCTAAATTCTAGGCGACTGATGACTTAAGAAGTTAAGTCGCATAGTGCTCAGAGTCATTTGAACCATTTGAACTAGGGCCTCCCGTCGGGTAGACCGTTCGCCGGGTGCAAGTCTTTCGATTTGACGCCACTTCGGTGACTTGTGCGTCCATGAGGATGAAATGATGATGATGATGATTAGGACAACACAACACCCAGTTACTGGGCGAAGAAAGTCTTCGCCCCAGCCGGGAATCGAACCTGGATTGGCATTCTGCCGCGCTGACCATTCAGCTACCGGGAGCGGACTTATCAAGTCGATCATGCAGACGAATACTCCACCTGCACCTGCACAAGCATTACAACCTAGTTTCTTCGCAGATTCATATTTAAACTGGATGAAAATGAGACACAGCTGGTATAACTTTTATTAAAAATGAAATTCCTCCAGCTGTACTTAAGATTTTATATTTACTTCGCTACTAGTTTCGACGTTGCGTGAACGCCATCTTCAAGCCCGGACACTTTGATGAAATCAGTTGTGTGTGGCTCAATCTAGAAGTCAGCGATGACATCAACACGTGTTCCACATGGATGGCGGGCAGTAACTAGTGTCTGTCATTCATGTATTAAAACATGCAGATGCTCCTCGGCGACTCCAGTTTGTGAGTGGCTATTCACTGACACTACAATGAATGGCACAGACATGGATCTGTTCTTTATGTGTGATGAAGCCTCGTTTCATCTGATTGGATGTGTCAACTCGAAGAATGGCAGCCGGCCGGAGTGGCCCGAGCGGTTCTGGGCGCTACAGTCTGGAGCCGCGCACCCGCTACGGTCGCAGGTTCGAATCCTGCCTCGGGCATGGATGTGTGTGATTTCCTTAGGTTAGTTAGCTTTAAGTAGTTCTAAGTTCTAGGGGACTGATGACCTCAGAAGTTAAGTCCCATAGCGCTCAGAGCCATTTGAACCATTTGAATTTGAAGAATCACAGGTTCTGGGCAGCGGAGAACCCCCATAACTTCCACAACACACCACTGCATGATTAGAAGGTTGTGGTTTGATGTGCACTGTCTGCATGTCGAATTATTGGGCCCATCTTCTTTCATCAAACGCCGTCTTCGGCGCATTACATTGCCGATATTTTGAAACCATTTGTAGCAGCATTAATGGAGGTGGCAAAGGAATACAGAAACTTCCTAAAGAACGGAGTAACTACTCATATAGCCACAGTATATTTACATAACATTTGCGACTGACAGAGATGTTAGCAGAACACAGTCTGGTCGTGACCCCAGCTGGTCACCTGATATGTCAGTGTACGATTATTTTGTATGGGGAGTCTCTAAGGTGTATTGCAATATCCCTTATAGTCTCCAAGAACTACAGCAGAACATTTCGGATGAGGCTACAACTATGCTAGCAGTCCAGCTTCGACCCGTCTTCAGGAACTTGCTGAACAGGGCCCAAAAGTGCCATGAGATGAATGGCGGTCACTTTCAACATCTGCTGTTAGTACTGTATTTCCTTTCCTCTGCTCTATTTTTTTTTTGTACCCTGGAACTCTGTTCTCCGGGCCACTTTCATTTTCCCCACTCTGTACAATCCGGTGCCCGTAGCACATTTTAGAGTCGCTTGCCCAGTACCGACAAATAATTACGATATTGTAGTGTCTGTGTTGTACAGCAGTACGATGCAACGTTCCTTCAGACAAGCATGTCCAAAGGAACATTGCATCGTATTTCTGTACAACACAGGCACTACAATGTCGTATCGAAAACCAGTAATAGTCAACCTGTTCCCTTCGGCCCATTAGCGGGTAGGGGGTTTCATGGTGGGCGGTAGACGGTAGAGTTTTAAAAATATTTACATGCAATTTCATGTACATTTGACATAAAGTGTTTGGTAAGTAACTACCACTTAGCCCGCCCGGTTTGCCGTGCGGTCTAACGCACTGCTATACGCGCGGGAAGGCTTGCCGGTTCCCGGCACGAATCCGTCAGGCGGATTAGTGTCGAGGTCCGGTGTGCCGGCCAGTCTGTGGATGGTTTTTAAGGCGGTTTTCCACCTGCCGCGGCGAACGCTGGTGTACCACTGAGGGCTACGGCGGGGACGAAACTTCTCCGTCGTTTCTAGGTCCCCAGTTCAATGCAATACATACAACTACTACTTTATGCTTTAAGTTTCAGTGACTCTGTTTTGTAACTTTTATAAAGTTTCTTTCCTGCTCAGTGAATAAATCACCATTTTTGTTGAGCTATGTACGGTTAGAAAATTTTACTATTGTCAGAGACAAAAGAATGGGCAGTAAGTAAAAATGTTGACTACTTCTGGTTTAAACGAACGTCAAGGAAACGCTTTGCATGCACACGCTATGGATGAATATGGAAATGAAAGTACGGGCAGGTAACAGGGTGTTGGTTTCATATGCCCTCAATGAACACTATATACAGCATCAATTTTATCGATTTTTGTTTATAATTTTTTAATAGGCCTATTTTTTTGTGCTGTGACAGTGCACTGCCCTTTTGTACCTTGAGTACGCGATTCTACCACCGTCTGTATATGTGCATATCACTATCCCATGACATTTGTCACCTCAGTATATGGTCCAAGAAAAGAAGAAAAAAGAGGAAAAGAACAGCCCACTACGACGAAATTATTCGAATGAGACGGAAACCAGCAGATTTTATGTACATATACAGACAAACAAATGATAAAATCTCAGAAAAAATGGATGATGTATTTAACACAAACAGCTTCACAACCTCAACCCCGGTTACCGCTTCTGACTGTCGGGCCGTATGACCGGCGACAATCAGGATGGTATTTCACCGCTGGTCGGGGTGTCTCCAGGCACGTCTTAGGCCTGGAATCGTAATGACTGCAGTGGAATTGTCTCCAGTGAAGAGCTCTGCTTCGAATAGAGCCCCTATGACCAGGGAACATGTGTCTGGAGACGGAACAAAAGCGGTGGGATACCAAGCTGACTCTCATCCCTCACACGGCCCGATAGCCAGGAGTGATGGTCTGGGGGGGGGGGGCGGCTTTTGTTTTCATAATAGGACCCCTTTGGTTGTTATCCGTGGCTCTCTGACAGCACAGAGGTATGTCGACGACATTTTACGCCCCATCTTGTAGCCTTTCGTTTGAAGCCATCCTGGGCTTACATTTCAGCAATATAACGTCTGCCCGTTTCGTATCTTAGTGCTTGCTGAAACCTGCCTCTGCCCGCAAATTAAAAATTACAAATTAAAAATCGTTCATGTTACCGAAAAACCTGTGGACGCTATGGTGGACAATTATCTTTGTGTTATCAGGCTGGGACTAAGCCATGTCTCCGCAATATCCTTTCTTCCAGGAGTGCTGGTTCTACAAGGTCCGCAGAAGAGCTTCTGTGAAGTTTGGATAGTAGGAGACGAGGTACTGGTAGAAGTAAAGCTGTGAGGACGTGGCGTGAGTCGTGCTTGGGCAGCTCAGTTGGTACAGCACTTGCCCGCGAAAGGCAAAGGTCCCCAGTTTCGGTCCGGTACACAGTTTTGAATCTGCCAGGAAGTTTCGTCTTTGTGTTATGTCCATCATTGGTATTCACATGTACTTAGTTCCACCTGCAGATTTGTGAAAGGCCTTCTGATAGTTCGACTAGCAGAGGCTGTGGTGTGGTGTGGAGTATCAATTTGCGTTCCGCAGAAATCTAGAATCACGCATTACGACTTATCTTAAAAGACGGACGGAAAAAGATAAACCTTCATTTACAGTATTTTTAAATTTAGAAATGATTTCCAACAACGTTGAGTGAAATACATTCTTAGAATTTCTGAAGTTATTAATCATAAATTGAGTGACAATTCGTCTGGAACCTGTACAGAAATCAAAGAGTGGTAATTAATTGAAGAAATTGAAAGGGGGCTGTTCATTCTATACTTTAGAGCAAGCAATAAAGTTAACGAAGGTGACATTTTCAAATTAATTGTAATAAAAGAGAAGAAACAGAAATTTTGATCCTCTAAGATAAGACAAAGTGGTTGGTACAAGATCAGTCGAGAGGTAAGAAAAAGGTTTTGGAAAGATGAACATCAACAAAAGTAAAACAAGTCTTTTCCGAAGTTATCTGTCTAGTGTGTAGCATTATAAGGAAATAAAAATTAGGCGATAAATAGTAGAGAGAAGAGGAGAGCATAGAAGCTTGGGGAATGTAGTGGAACAGAAGACTTCAGATGACTATATAGACAGATCGTATAATTGATGAACAGGTACATAATCAAACTGTACAGAAAACAAATTTATAGCACAACTTTATTAAAAGAAGCGACATGTTCATAGCATTAATACTGAGGCGATAAGAAGCAGATAATTTAATAATCGTGTGAAATGTGGAGAGGGAGGGCGGGTGTAAAAATTACAGGGTGAGAGCAAGACTTGACCACACCAAGCAGGTTCAAATGAAAACAGGTTGCAGTAGTTATGAAATGATGAATAGGCTTACACAGAGCAGCCTAGCGTAAACAGGTGTATCAAACCAGTCTTGTGACTAACGACAACAGAAATAACAACTACCACCACTACAAGGAAATCAAGGTTGACAAACCAGAAATCTTACAAGGAATATATTCTGCTCTCTTGCGACACTCTAGATTCAGATGTGTGATAGTTCTGGTACCTTTACAAAGCTCTATAAATGTCCTAAAAATGATGACTTTTTCGTCAGTGAGCATACTAACTATAGGCTCCACAAGTCCACTGTCACACATTTCATAGGTGTGCGCACTATAGCTATTAAAGAGCTAAGCCATAACCTGACTTGGATTGACATGATTCGTTTTACTATTACTACACTGTCAGAAGGCAGCATTTCGAGGAGACAATGAGCAATACATTGATCAGGAAACGTACGCCACCAGTCTAGTATGGTACGCCGAAATTTAGCGACCTCAGTAGAGGGCTACGGCTGGTTATCATGAGGTGTGTGTTGTAACAAACATATAAGGCTGATATCACGTAGTGAGGAAATACGTTCTTTAGAGATAAACGTCCACCGACGCTTCCCGGCGATGCTACGCATCCTTTAACATTTGCCCGTATTGAGACGACGAGATTTCACCTAATTAGCTGGGTCTGCTAACCAGTTGTACTGCGTGTGCAATGCTAACGACGCTAGTAAAGTGACAGAGTGAGTCTCAACAATAAAACCTTAGTAGTAGCATCCAAGCGAATTAGTGACTTCCAGTACTGTTGACTTATCCCGTTTCACATGGAGCAGTTTACTGGATTATAGGCAACACACAATGCATACGGACCTTGCAGGTTACCTACGCCCTGCCGCCTCTTAGACGATAACAAACACCCACTAAGACAAAAGGAAAAGAAATTAGGACGCACCACAAAGAAATTATTCGAATGGGGCGGAAATCGGTAGATGTCATGTGCAAGTACAGACAAACAAATGACTACAAGTTCAGAAAAATTGGGTGATTTATTCAAAGGAAAGGGCTTTGACAACTGAGCAAGTCACTAACGCGTTTGTAGTCGTCTGGTCCTTATGCAAACAGTTATTGGCTTTGGCACTGATTCATGGTTGTTTGTTCGTGAGTCTGCGGAAAACTGCCACATTGAATACCTTATCAGTCCACCTAATTTTCAATATTCTTCTTCAGCACCACATCTCAAATGCTTCGATCCGGACGGGGTAGCCGAGCGGTTCTGGGCGCAACAGTCTGGAACCGCGTGACCGCTACGGTCGCAGGTTCGAATCCTGCCTCGGGCATGGATGTGTGTAATGTCCTTAGGTTAGTTAGGTTTAAGTAGTTCTAAGTTCTAGGGGACTGATGACCTCAGAAGTTAAGTCCCATAGGGCTCAGAGCCATTTGAACCAAATTCTTCGATTCTTTTCTGTTCCGGTTTTCCCGCAGTCCGTATTTCACTACAATAGAGTGCTGTGCTCCAAACGTACATACTCAGATATTTATTTCTCATATTAAGGCTTATATTTGATATTAATAGATTTCTCCTTGTCAAGAATGCCCTTTTTACCAGTAATAGTCTGCTTTTCATGTCCTTCTTGCTCCATGTTTCATGGGTTATTTTGCTGCCTAGGTAAGAGAATACGCTAATTTCATCTATCTCGTGATCGCCAGTTATGGTGTTCAGTTTCTCGCTGTTCTCATTTCTGCTACTTCTCGTGAATTTAATCTTCCTTCGACTTACTCTCAAACCATATTTTACACGCATTAGACTGTTCATTCCGTTCATCAGATACTTTAATTCTTCTTCACTTTCACTATCTACAACAGAGTCATCAACGAATCTTATCATTGATATCCTTCCACCTTGAATTTCAATTGCAGTTTTGAATATTTCTTTTATTTCCTTAATTGCTTCTTCAATTTACAGAGTGAACAGTAGGCGCGAAAAAACGCATCCTTGTCTTAAAGTCTTTTTAATCCGAGCACTTCGACTTCGTCTTCCACTCTTACTGTTCGCTCTTAGATCTTGTACGTATTGTATATTACTCGTCTTCCCCTATATCTTACCGCTATTTTTCTCAGAATTTCGAAAATTTTGCACTACACTATCGAACGCTTTGTCCAGGTCAACAAGTCCTATGAACGTTTCTTGATTTTTCTTCAGTCTTGCTTCCATCATCAACCGCAACGTCAGAATTGTCTCTCTGGTGCCTTTGCCTTTCCTAAAGCCAAAATGATCGTCTTCTAACACATCGTCAATTTTATTGTCCGTTCTTCTGTATACTATTCTTGTGAACAACTTGGATGCAAGAGCTGCTAAGTTGATTGTGCGATAACTGTCGCACTTGTCAGCTGTTCAGTCTTCGGAATTGTGTGGATGGTGTTTTTCCGAAAGAGACGGTATATCGCTATGCTCATTCATTGTACACACTAACGTGTACAGTCGTTTTGTTGCCACTTCCCCGCCAAAGATTTTACAAATTCTGATGAAATGTTATCCATCCCTTCTGCCTTATTCAATCTTAAGTCTTCCAACGCTCGTTTAAATTCTGATTCTAATACTGGATCCCCTATGTCTTCTATATCGACTCCTGTTTCTTCTTCTACCACGTCATCAGACAAGTCTTCCCCTTCATAGTCGCATTCAATGTACTCTTTTCTCCTATCCGCTCTCTTACCACCATTTAACACTGGAATTTCTGCTGTTCTCTTAATGATACCATCCTTGTTTTTAAATTTCTCGGATCGTTGTCCTAATTAGTCCTTTAAACCTCAGCCTACTGTTTATCACTACTAAATTATCTGCTCCTGGGCATGCCTGGCGGTCCACTATCTGATTTCGGAATCTCTGCCTGACCATGATGTTATCTAACCGATCTCTTCCCGTAACGTCCGGCTGTTTCCAAGCATACCTCGCCCTCTTTTGATTCTTGCACAGAGTATCTGATAATACCAGCTGAATTTTATTCCAGACCGTAGTTAATCTCTCTCCTCTCTCATTCTTAGTACCAACCCATATTCTCCTGTAACCTTTTCTGCTACACTTTACCCTAAAACCACATTCCTGTTCTCCATGACTGTTAGATTTTCACCTCCCTTTACGTACCAAATTACCCGCTCAGTATCATCTTATACTTTCCCCATCTCTTCGTCTTCGGCTTCCGACGTCGGCGTGTATATGAGATCGTTGCCGGTGCTGGTTTGCTGTCGATTTCGATAACAGCTCTGTCCCAGAACTGTTCACAGTAACTCACTTTCTGCCCTTCTTTCCTTTCCATAACGAATCCTACTGCCGTTATAGCATTCTTTGCTGCTTTTGATATTACTCAATACTCATCTGACCAGAAATCTTTGTCATCTTTCCCTTTAACTTCACTGATACCCACTACATCTGTATTATTTCTTCCCATTTCCCATCTTATAGCTTACCTACCACGCTCAAATTTTTGATATTCCAGGACCTGGATCATAGAACGTTATCCTTTCGTTGGTAATTGTCTTTTTCTCATGGTACTCTCCTTATTGGCAGCCTCCTCACGTAGATCCGAATGGAGAGATCATCATGACAGTTTTTAGTAATAGGCTGCGTGTCCTGTGGATACACATTATGTCTATTTCATGCAGTGATTTCCTTTGCCTTTCCATTCTCATTCCGTTGATCGTTTCTGATTCATCCACCTTAAGGCAGTTTCTCACACCAAGGGCAAGAGAGTGACCTGAACATCCGTCCGCTCCTACGCTCTCCTTGACAAAGCCGTTGGCTGAATGAGGGTGAAATTTTCTTCAGCGGTCTTCGGCCGCCTTGCTGATAATTTTAATTCGGAATTGAATTGGCCGCGAGCTCTTACCTGGGATCTAGAGCATTTAGTTTGCTAATCAAAATCGCTAACTCTAGATGACGGGTACTCTTGCTGACTGACATCGGGACTCATCTTACTAGATAACGGGTTTCCAGTTGTTTAGCATTAAACCGATATGGTGACGAGCCCAGGAGAGGCGCTGTAGACGATGTCGTGCTGTTATTAAGGGCATTCGCGTCTGTTGTCTGTTGTCTGTTGCCATAGTCCAATAACGCCAGATTTCACCGCACAGACGTAAGGGATACGTTCGTCGTACGTCCCACATACATTTCGACGGTTAATTCACACAGTGTTGTTCGTCTGTTAGCAATGATAACTTACACAAATGCTGCTGCTCCAGGTCGTTAAGTGAAGGCCGTCGGACACTGCTTTGTTTGTGGTGAAAGGTACTGCCTCAAAGTCGTTCTTCTCGATACACTCTTGACACTAGGGTATCGGAGTACTGAATTCCCTAACGATTTCCGAAATGGAATGTCCCAAGCGTCTGGCTCCCACTACCATTCCGTAATGGGGTCATGATTGTGTCGGAAACCTTTTCACGTTAATTATCATCGTCATCACAGTTATCTGCTAAATTAGCAGGTCCTTTCCCTCTCCATTTTCTGCGATGCGTTGCTTCCTTCTTAAGGCTGCTGTATGTTGTACCGTCCATCATGTCATCCAGTATCTGGAATCTCTTCCTTCCTCGCTTCCTTTTCCCTTCTTCATAACCTTCTAAAACTGTTTTTATCAGTCCGTCATTCTTTCTTAATATATGCCCAATCCAATTTCTTTTTCTTCTCATTATTACATCTAGTAACTGCCTGTTTTCTCCCACTCTTCTTAGTACCGCTTCATTTTTTACTCTGTCCATCCAACTTATTCTTTCCATCCTCCGCCATGTCCAGATCTAAAAGCCTCTAGCCTTTCTCTGTCTTTTTTCCTCATAGTCCATGTTTCAGCGCGATGTAGAAGAACACTCCATACAAGACATTTTATGAGTCTCTTTCTGAGTTCTCTGTCCAGACCGCTGCAGAAAATTCTCCTTTTCTCATAAAACGCCTCTTTTGCCGTTGCTATCCTTGTTTTAATTTCTGTGGTGCACTTCCAGTCGGTGTCTACCCTGCTTCTAAGATACTTAAAATTTTGCATCTGTTCTAGTATTTCTCCATTCAGCATAATTTTTATTTCCTTATTTCCTCCTAGTGCCAATATTTTTGTTTTATTTGTGTTAATTTTAATTCCATATTTTTTTCCGTTAGTTGCAAAGGTGCCCACCAAATCCTGTAATTCTTTTTCCCCTGTGGCTATAAGGACCATGTCATCAGCAAACCTTAAACACCCTATTCTTCTTCCTTCAATTTCTGCTCCTTTGTCATCTAATGAGCATTGGTCAATCATATTTTCCAAGTAGAGGTTGAAAAGAGTAGCTGATAGACAGCATCCTTATCTTACTCACATTAATCATCTGACAGAAATGACAGCTCCGTCAATGCACTGCCCTGTTATACCCTGAGTACGCGATGCTACCGCGACCTCTGTACGTGCTTATCGTTATCTTATGATTTCAGTCACCCCGGTGTGTCTAGGGATTGTAGCCAGAAAGGTTACCATCGAAGCTGCAACAGTTGGTGCCAGTAGCAGAGCGTGACGTTAAGCTATGGAATACGTGTTTAATGCGCTTAGAGTACAGAACATGTCGCCAACATGCGATCTGAATGGACTAACAGTAATGAATCGAAAACATAATCATCAGTGCCCACTGCGAGACTGAATGCTGGCTTATGGCGTTGCAGAGATAACTTTAATTTCAAGTAAGGGACCCTAATCTGGAAACGACCGAGTCGAAAGTTATACGAGTAATTCGTTCTGATAGTCCGACAGCGGACCTCCTCTTCTGCGAGCTCTTTGCTTTCCATATTTTGGTACTTCGTAGTTTTGGACCAAAACAAAAAAAGTCGAGTAAACATGGGTACTACTGTGGTATACCTTAAGAGCTCTGAGGACTTGTTCATCTTTGCTACTGTAAGTTTTCTAGTAAGTTCTCATAGCTCTTAAAGTATGCATTTTAGACTCCATATCTATAAAACAGTATTTCGCGTTTTGGTCCATACTAATTCCCCCAAAATATGGAAAGCAAAGAGCTTGCAGCTTAAGAGGTCCACTGTCGTAGGTAACAGAACGACGTTCGCTTGTAACTTTCGACTTGGACGTTTCCGATCCAGGATCCCTTACCTCAATTTGACACATTTACTCTTCTCCATCATCCCTGAAAATCGACATCAACACTAAATTATAAGAGACGAACTGATAGTCATCCTAGCGATGATGAGGGCCGCAAATGAGGAAATCCACCGAGATAAGCGACTCTGACGGAGGGTAGATTATTATGGCCTGACGCCTAGGAAGGAACATCTCAGGAACGACGAAGCTGACCGTTTATTCGCGTGTTACTCTCATATATGTGCGACATATTGTTGCACACCCACGCTTCATCACAGAACGTGGAGGTCTGAGGCTTGTCTGCTCCGTAAAGCAGGGTAGGGGGCGACTTGTGACACAACTGACGTCAGAGTAGATTGCTTTGATGACCCATCGTGGATACGATGCTGGTGCAGTCTGAAGTGTTGTGGAAAAAACCGTTCAGTGCACGATTCTGAACATGGGTCTCCACAACATATGATTCCACGTGTTCTCATGCAGTAGCAATGACATCGTCAGTTCAAATTACAACGGCCAAGGGTGACATCGAGATTTAACCGTGGATCAATGGAAACATTTCGCCTGTCACATGAATCTCGATTCATGTCACACTAGTAGGTGTTCGGGTCTGGGTACAAATGGTTCAAATGGCTGTGAGTACTATGGGACTTAACTTCTGAGGTCATCAATCTCCTAGAACTTTTACCTACTTAAACCTAACTAACCTAAGGACATCACACACATCCATGCCCGAGGCAGCATTCGAACCTGCGATTGTAGCAGTCGCGCGGTTCCAGACTGTAGCGCCTAGAACCGCTCGGTCACCCCGCCGGCCGTGTCTGGGTCCAAGAGAAGAGTAGAGTACATACAGCAGGGTGCGGCAAATAGAAGTTATCCTGACGATTGGATGCAATTGGACGTGAATGAATGCGTATAAGCAGAACTAAAAGACCTACAGTTACTTCAAACAGTATGGAGCAATTCCCCGTACAGCTCGTCGAATCTTGGAGCACATTCTATCCGCCTCCAGAAACTTGTTGACGAGGGCCCAGAAGTGCCAAGAGAGGAATGGCGGTCACTTTCAACATGTGCTATAGTCATGTAAGTACTATATTTCATTTCCTCTGCTGCGTCTCTTTGTGCCCAAGAACTCTGTTCTCCTGGCCACCTTTCTTCGCCCCCCTGTATAAGCATGTGCTCGCCATGGTCGTACGCCTGTGAAGTTTAGCGTTATGGCGAAATGGACATTTACCTAGGCTTCTACGGGACCCATGGTAGTGGACAGATGTAATCTACGTGAACTTTTCAATGGACCACACTCATCCTTTCATGCTTGAAGTCTTCCCCGACGACGGATAACTGTCTGTATTACAGTCCGAGAATAGATCTGAACATGTGGGAAGACTTCTGGGACGCAAGTGGTCGTAAGCTTCAACCCCATAAAACACCAGTTGGTAGTTTACGAACTTGCATGACCTGTGCGTAGTTGCCACGCAGGTACCAAGAACTTGTGGAAACTATACCACTCATTATACCTGTTGTACTGTGTACTTAGTTTTCCAACACACTATTAACCAGACTGTCGTAATACACTCCTGGAAATGGAAAAAAGAACACATTGACACCGGTGTGTCAGACCCACCATACTTGCTCCGGACACTGCGAGAGGGCTGTACAAGCAATGATCACATGCACGGCACAGCGGACACACCAGGAACCGCGGTGTTGGCCGTCGAATGGCGCTAGCTGCGCAGCATTTGTGCACCGCCGCCGTCAGTGTCAGCCAGTTGGCCGTGGCATACGGAGCTCCATCGCAGTCTTTAACACTGGTAGCATGCCGCGACAGCGTGGACGTGAACCGTATGTGCAGTTGACGGACTTTGAGCGAGGGCGTATAGCGGGCATGCGGGAAGCCGGGTGGACGTACCGCCGAATTGCTCAACACGTGGGGCGTGAGGTCTCCACAGTACATCGATGTTGTCGCCAGTGGTCGGCGGAAGGTGCACGTGCCCGTCGACCTGGGACCGGACCGCAGCGACGCACGGATGCACGCCAAGACCGTAGGATCCTACGCAGTGCCGTAGGGGACCGCACCGCCACTTCCCAGCAAATTAGGGACGCTGTTGCTCCTAGAGTATCGGCGAGGACCATTCGCAACCGTCTCCATGAAGCTGGGCTACGGTCCCGCACACCGTTAGGCCGTCTTCCGCTCACGCCCCAACATCGTGCAGCCCGCCTCCAGTGGTGTCGCGACAGGCGTGAATGGAGGGACGAATGGAGACGTGTCGTCTTCAGCGATGAGAGTCGCTTCTGCCTTGGTGCCAATGATGGTCGTATGCGTGTTGGCGCCGTGCAGGTGAGCGCCACAATCAGGACTGCATACGACCGAGGCACACAGGGCCAACACCCGGCATCATGGTGTGGGGAGCGATCTCCTACACTGGCCGTACACCACTGGTGATCGTCGAGGGGACACTGAATAGTGCACGGTACATCCAAACCGTCATCGAACCCATCGTTCTACCATTCCTAGACCGGCAAGGGAACGTGCTGTTCCAACAGGACAATGCACGTCCGCATGTATCCCGTGCCACCCAACGTGCTCTAGAAGGTGTAAGTCAACTACCCTGGCCAGCAAGATCTCCAGATCTGTCCCCCATTGAGCATGTTTGAGACTGGATGAAGCGTCGTCTCACGCGGTCTGCATGTCCAGCACGAACGCTGGTCCAACTGAGGCGCCAGGTGGAAATGGCATGGCAAGCCGTTCCACAGGACTACATCCAGCATCTCTACGATCGTCTCCATGGGAGAATAGCAGCCTGCATTGCTGCGAAAGGTGGATATACACTGTACTAGTGCCGACATTGTGCATGCTCTGTTGCCTGTGTCTATGTGCCTGTGGTTCTGTCAGTGTGATCATGTGATGTATCTGACCCCAGGAATGTGTCAATAAAGTTTCCCCTTCCTGGGACAATGAATTCACGGTGTTCTTATTTCAATGCAGATATTTTATAGAAGTAACTGCTACCAGTGTTTGTTCCGCTATCATGTAATCATACAATAAAGGATCCTTCTTTCTATGTATTCGTAATACATTACATTTGTCTATGTTAAGGGTCAGTTGCCACTCCCTGCACCAAGTGCCTATCCGCTGCAGATCTTCCTGCATTTCGCTACAATTTTCTAATGCTACAACTTCTCTGTATACTACAGCATCATCCGCGGAAAGCCGCATGGAACTTCCGACACTATCTACTAGGTCATTTATATATATTGTGAAAAGTAATGGTCCCATAACACTCCCCTGTGGCACGCCAGAGGTTACTTTAACGTCTGTAGACGTCTCTCCATTGATAACAACATGCTGTGTTCTGTTTGCTAAAAATTCTTCAATACAGCCACACAGCTGGTCTGATATTCCGTAGGCTCTTACTTTGTTTATCAGGCGACAGTGCGGAACTGTATCGAACGCCTTCCGGAAGTCAAGGAAAATAGCATCTACCTGGGAGCCTGTATCTAATATTTTCTGGGTCTCATGAACAAACAAAGCGAGTTAGGTCTCACACGATCGCTGTTTCCGGAATCCATATTGATTCCTACAGAGTAGATTCTGGGTTTCCAGAAACGACATGATACTCGAGCAAAAAACATGTTCTAAAATTCTACAACAGATCGATGTCAGAGATACAGGTCTATAGTTTTGCGCATCTGCTCGATGACCCTTCTTGAAGACTGGGACTACCTGTGCTCTTTTCCAATCATTTGGAACCTTCCGCTCCTCTAGAAACTTGCGGTACACGGCTGTTAGAAGAGGGGCAATAACACTTAATAACGACTTTTTCTTGCTAAATTTGTCTCGACTTTAAACCATCATATCTCGAGAACGGAAAAAGGTTATTGGATAAAAAATTCATTTTGACTTTATCGGTTTATCAACCTTCGTGTGAGGTTCGAACCGATTCCTAAAAGTTTAACGTACATTAGAATCGAATTTTTACACGTAAAATGCAAACGATACAAGATTTTTCAGATGGTTGAAACTTACCTTAGACCATGATCTGATACAGCGGTGGACCAAATTTGAACCATCAGTCTATCACCAGTCGGAGTTATTTAAGAATGACTGTTTTTGCATGCAAAATCCGAACGAGGGTGACTATTTTTGCATTTAAAATCTGAACGGTACACATACAAATAGTGTCATTAGCTGAGCATTAATTTCAGCCCAATTAACATCCTTTGCAAAAGAAATTATCGTATCGCACAATTTGTCTGGGCGCCAGCTCCGGTCCGTTGTTCAAACCTTGCTTAATATACTACACCATAAGTACAGTAAGACAGATGCTCGAATGGTTATACAAATGGCTGATAGTCCGGACTAAACCAAAAACTTTTAACTCCTTGTTCCTAGCTCAAATAGCAAACGAGCACCAAGACCTCTCAAATCACGGTTCTGCACGCCGACTTTACGTACATATTTGTTACAACCCTTCCGCAATGTAACGATTTATTGCTTGTTTTAGGTTTTCATTTTATTTTCTGAAATACAGCACACGTCGTATAATATTCCATCAGAAAAGTGCGGGAACAGCTTAGAAGTGACTTACCGTTTACCTAGCCAGCCATATTTAATTTTTTATGCCAGTCGTCAAATTGCTCGCTTGCTTGAGTATTTGATCAGCATTATGCACACGGATGATTTCGTTTACGCCTTTTCCATTTTCGCATAATATTAGAACATAGGGGCTATATGGTATCCAACTGCGATTATAGGTCACTAAGTGTAGTTTTGAAACTGCTCCCATCCATTTGTGCAGGAAGTAGACTGAAAGCTTGCCTTCTAGTGAAGTATATTATGAATCACCTCCTCGTAGTACAATTCTTGCTTTAAAGCTACTGAGCGAGGTGATACTCTTCTGCGGACAATACTCTGACAATGATTTACTTTGAACAAAGGCAAAGCACCCTAGCTTAATGCTCAATTTCCTGCTTTCTCTGCAGTCGTCTCAAACCCCAGAGCTCAAATGAGTCAACCATTCTTCTATCGGCCCACAGAATTACACATGATCCATCTGGTCTGCCGCTGACGGCTCAAATGGTATCACATGCCTCAGGTTCCATGTTGCGACTTAAAGTTTTTTCTCCCATTTTCTGTCAGCTATTGGTTAACACGTTTTGGTACTTTATGTTCAAATCCCACAATTTTTAGATTTCCACGTTTTAATTCCACGATGCAATTACTTTAAGCTCATTAAAGTACGTTAACCTCATTACCTAATACCTAAAATTGGCTTTATTAACGGTAAATTTCAACAGAGCAATATTGTTTTTAAAATTTGGTGTTATCCCTCTTTCATTACAATAATTACTTTTGTTTAACACACATTTATTTACATGTATGGTTACTGTGCCCCACATTACTAGGATTTACATTTCTAACAGGGAAAGCTACCGCTACCGCTACATAGTATTTGCTGCTTTAAGAAACTATAACAATATAAATATACTACAAATTAAGAAATTTCAGTAAATGTCGCCTATATTCCCCGGCAATTTAATTTTAGTGTAAATAAGCACTCTTGGTGCCAAATTATAAAGGCAGTTCCATCCATGTCGCCTATGGTAGTCACAAGTTGTCTGTCGACATTCCAACCATTCGTGGCCCTTCATTTACTAATGTGTGTAACATCCTGCAGAAACTGACGTTCCTCCTGGTGTTGTCAGATTAAGCTAATGTCCACGACTTGAAAAAAGTTTTGAATATTCATTGACGCTGAAATTGCTTTGCCAAATTAATCCCAATCTCACTAATATATTTACTGGGTAATATTTCCCTTTGTACTGTTACCATGTGCGTGTGTAGGCAGTCAAGTACTATGTGGTCTGTCGTTCCTTCATGAGCACAACAATCACAATCCTGTGTCACTCTTTTCCATATCTGGCACAGATATGACGGAAAAGCGCCACTAAGTGCACCTTCCACGATTCGAATGATAAAAAGTCTACTGTTATGTCTCACATATACCGAAGTTCGTAACTTCAACGATCTGTATGAAGTTCCCTGTGGCTTCTTAATTTACAGTTTGTTAACTTTTTATTTTATTAGTTATTTGCCTTTTTGTGTCGAATTTAGTTTTCCTTACCCGATAACACCGAGCATCTGGTCGTATAACCAAGTCCAGTCCACATAGCACAATTATTACCAGTTAAGTGTCAGCTGAAGTGGTCTCAAATGGTCCAGTGATTCGAAGTATAATGTTTCTTTGCTGTCTTCTTACGTTGATGCATGTGTCACGATGTCATCTGTGGGTCAGAGGTCTTGTGGCGTAAACAGTCTTTGATGGTGATGATGAAGATACGATGGTAAGGGCACAAGACAGCAAGTTCCTCAGCGTCAGTAAAGAAAATAATGTGGAAAATTTTTAGGACAGTAGGTGTAGCCTGAAAAGGTTTTTATTCTACATCTACATGGACACTCTGCAAATCACATTTCAGTGCCTAGCAGAGGGTTCATCGAACCACCTTTACAACTCTATTATTCCAATCTCGTATAGATCGAGGAAAGAACGAACACCTATACCTTTCCGTACGAGCTCAGATTTCCTTTATTTAATCATGGTGATCGTTTCTCCCTATGTAAGTCGGCGCCAGCAAAATACTTTCGCCTTCGGAGGAGAAAATTGGTGATTGGAATTTCGTGAGAGGATTCCGCCGAAACGAAAAACGCCTTTATTTTAACGATGCCCACTCCAAACCTGTATCATTTCAGTGACACACCCTCCCCTACTTCGCGATAATACAAAACGTGCTGCCCTTCTTTGAACTTTTTCGGTGTACTCCGTCAATCTTATCTGGTAAGGATCCCACACCGAACAACAGTATTCTAAAAGAGGACGGACAAGCGCACTGTAGACAGTCACCTTGGTAGATCTATAACATTTTCTAAGTGTCCTGCCAATAAAATTCAGTCTTTGGTTAGCCTTCCCCACAACATTTTCGTATGTTCCTTTAAATTTAAGTTTTCGTAATTGTAATTCCGAGGTATTTAGTTGAATTTACGGCCTTTAGATTTGACTGATTTATCGTATCACCGAAGTTTAACTGATTCCTTTTAGCACTCATGCGGATGACCTCACACTTTTTGTTATTTAGGGTCAATTGCTAATTTTCGCGCCATACAGATATTTTTTCTAAATTGTTTTGCAGTTTGATTTGATCTTCTGATGACTTTATTAATCGATAAATGAGAGCGTCATCTGCAAATAACCTAAGACGGCTGCTCAGATTGTCTCCCAAATCGTTTATGTAGATAAGGAACAGCAAACGGCCTATAACACTACCTTGGGGAATCCCAGAAATCATTTCTGTTTTACTCGATGACTTTCCGACAATTACTACGAACTGTGACCTCTGTGACAGGAAATCACGAATCCAGTCACGTAACAGAGACGATATTCCTTCCACAAGCGCGCAATTTCACTAAGGACGCTTGTGTGGTACAGTGTCAAAAGCCTTTCGGAAATCCAGAAACACGGAATCAATCTGAAATCCCTTGTCAATAGCACTCAACACTTCATGCGAGTAAAGAGCTAGGTGTTTCACAAGAACGATGTTTCCTACATCCATGTTGACTGTATGTCAACAGACCGTTTCCTTCAATGTTCGAACACAATATATGTTCCAAAATCCTGTTGCATATCGAAGCTAATGATATGGGCCTGTAATTTAGTGGATTACTCCTACTACCTTTCTTAAATATTGGTGTGAACTGTGCAACTTTCCAGTCTTTGAGTACGGATCTTTCGTCAAGCGGACGGTTATATATGATTTTTAAGTATGGAGCTAATGCATCAGCATACTCCGAAAGAAACCTAATTGGTATACAGTCTGGAAAGGAAGACTTGCTTTTATTAAGTGATTTAAGTTGCTTCACTACTCCGAGGACATTTACCTCTACGTTACTCATGTTGGCAGCTCTTCTCGATTCGAATTCTGGAATATTTAGTTCATCTTCTTTTGTGAAGTCATTTCGGATGTGTTTAGTAATTCTGCTTTGACAACATCTTCTTCGATAGTATCTCCATTGCTATCGCGCAGAGAAGGCATTGATTGTGTGTTGCCGCTAGCATACTTCACATACAACCAGAAGCTCTTTGGATAGAACATCCAAAGAGAGACTGGTTGCGAGACAAAGTTTCATTGTGGAAAGTATTATAAACATCTCGCATTGAAGTCCACGCTAACTATAGAGTTTCTGTAAAAGATCGGTAATCTTGGGGATTTGGCGTCTGTTTAAATTTGGCATGTTTGTTTCGTTGTTTCTGCAAAGGTGTTCTGACCCGTTTTGTGTACCAAGGTGGATCAGCTCCGTCGTTTGTTAATTTATTTGGTATAAATCTCTCAACTACTGCGGATACTATTTCTTTGAATTTAAGCCACATCTGGTCTACACTTATATTGTTAATTTCAAGGAGTGGAGATTGTCTCTCTGGAAGACGTCAAGTGAATTTTTATCTGCTTTTATGGTTAGGTATATTTTTCGATTATCATTTGAGGATTTGAGGGTTACGATATTCAGTCTCTCTACGACAACCCTGTGTTCACTAATTCCTGTATCCATTTTGATGCTCGTTATTAACTCAGGATTATTTGTTGCTAAGAGGTCAAGTGTGGTTTCACAACCGTTTATTATTCGCGTGGGCTCACTAATTGCTCTAAATAATTTTCAGAAATTGCGTTCAGCACAATTTCGGATGATATTTTATGCATACCTACGGAAATAAACATGTACTTTCACCAACGTATCGAGGGTAACTTAAAGACACCACCAGATATAATTGTATGAGTCGGGGACGCGTTTGAAATCAATCTCAAATTTTCTTTGAACCTTTCAGCAACTGTATCATCCGAATTGAAGGTCGGTAAAAGGATCCAATTATTATTTTATTCCGGTTGGCAACAATAACCTCTGCCCATACTAACGCACAGGAACTATCTACTTCAATTTCGCGACAAGATAAACTACTTCTAACAACAACAAACACACCACCGCCAGCCGTGTTTAGCCTACCCTTTCGGAACACCGTTAGGTTCTAGGAAAAAATTTCGCCTGAGCTTATCTCCGATTTTAGCCAGCTTTCAGTGCCTATAACTATTTGATTATCAGTGCTTCCTATTAGAGCTTGGAGCTCTGGTACATTCCCAACACAGCTACGACAGTTTACAGCAGTTATACCTATGGTTTCTGAATCTACGTTCTTCCTGTGTTCGGCAAGCACCCTTTGTGACTGAAGCCCTTTTTGTGTGATACGGATGAGTTGTTACATACTAACATAACTCTTCGGCTTCCGTGTTTTATATGTGGGGTAAAATCCCGTTTTTATCTCCTATTTCACGAGATGTGTAGCTTCAGTTTGTCATGTATATGAAGGTGGTTGGGGGAGGGGATACAATGTTGACAAGCCACTCCAAGTTATCCGGTGAAATTAATATAATCTCCCCGTAACAAAACGGATTTCCACTTTCTTTGGTGTCGGTAATTCAGATGACTGTGCAAGCGTTAATTTTTTTCCTCTTTATTGGTGAAGACTCTAATGTCGCCTATAAAATGGTGATCTCTCGTTTTCTTTTTAGTTTTCACGTACTCCCAGAAATTACAAATCTTAAAAGGTTTGCAAACATAGTAAATGAAGTCCATTGAGAAGCCGTTCAGTTTTCATTTACCTTCCAGCAAAGCATATAAGCAAAAAATAAGATACAGAAATGGGGCAATCGATTCTTCACAAAGTGTTTTCAACGTTAACAATCGATTGAAATAATCACCGTAATTAGGAAGGAAAAACGTCTTACTACCTCTACTCTGTTTGAGAATCGATGCAGCATAATTACTTTTCTCCAGTTGACCCTCAACTGCTGTGTTTGTTGTATCTGCAACGTTCGCCAGTTTTGGCATAAGTTCACTTACATATCTCACATAATTACTGTTTTCATTGCAATAATGTCAATACAATAACAAATAAAATTTTCCTACTCATGTAATTACTTTCTTACTTTTTTCGTCCTCTCTTTAAAAATAGAACGTTCTTCAGTCCCACGCCTCCTACTTTCAAAACGAATTCATCCTAATCACGAATTTGTTACCCCCGTATTGTTATCATTATCGGTCCTCAGCCCTCACTGATGTCTCAGACAATAAATTTACTGTTGTTGCATAGTTGTCGCTGTCAGTTTATTTTGGAATCGCTGGAATTATGTGTTGGATAACAGTCAAAGCTAGCGATAGGGTTACCTGTGTGTGCGTAGATCCGTTATTCAATTCCAGATCCACTCTATTCCTTGTTGGATTTGCTAAATTGGCCAGCTGCAGAATAATTGCAAACACGACCACAGGTATACTGTAGACGCGGACCTCGCATCAGATATTATTGTCACTCACTGAGCTATCATAAAGATTACTCCAAACAAGATAAATGCGGTTTCTCACTTTCAGTGCTACAAGTATTCTCTTTCGGTGAAATTCAGTAAGTGAAATCAATAAAACACGAATGAAATCTTGTGCTCATGTAGGAAATGATATTCAAATGAGATGTATACTCTTTTTGTTCTCGAACTATTACCAACTAATAATATTAGTTTTGAACGTCAATGAACAACATAGGGACATAACTTAGAAAAAGTCGTTTATATTTCCATCTCTCTCGTTGAGAATGACAGACGAATTAATCATAAGGTCTATACAATGACAAATATATGAAACATATAATGTAAGATCCGTGATCTAGAATAATCACATACTACCGTGAGCCTGCTTAGCTGGGTGGTAACATGCTCGCCTCCCATGCAAGCGGCCCGGGTTCGATTCCCGGCCTAGTTGGAGATTTTCTGCACTCGGGAACTGGGTGCTGTGTTGTTCTCATCATCAATTCCTCCTCATCACCGGCACGCAGGTCACCCAATGGGACGTCGATTCAAATAATATTGCACTTGGCGGCCGAACTTCCCCGGATGGGGCCTCCCGGCCAACGATGCCATAAGCTCATTTCATTTCTTATCACATATTACCTAGTTAGGGAAAATGTAATTAATGTCAACTCACAGCAATGATTAACCGGTCATGAATCTCATCTCTATGACTGTACAATCTTCAAGTTCATCGATGGGCGTCTTCCCCACCCCCCCCCCCTACCCCCCCACCCCACACCCCAATGTGTTCTGGAAAGCAAATTTTAATCTTTTGATTCTTACTTGACGAAACCTGACACAGATGAACGAATGCATCCAAAGCTTAACTAATTACATACACTGCAACCCCTTATGCAGTAAGAATTAATGGCTTGCAAGGTTTACTAAAGCTCCAGTAAATCAAATCCACTTATATTACAGTATTCACAAAAAAGTCAATATTCCAAGATTTAATAAATTGTATTGATACGACTGCGAATGATGAATCAAGCGCAATTTTGTTTGTAAAACTATTAAATTTGAAATAGTTTCCACAGTTGTTTAGCCCATAATACATAATAATCCTACGCACACTGTCGACAAATTTAAATTTTTAAACTTCTTTAAACTCAGCTACAGTAAACTATGCCTTAATCCAAACCTAAGATTGAGTGCTTGAGGAGTTTTAAATGTCATTGAAAGTATGGTCTGAGGCATCCAGAATAATCCAAACAGTGATTTCAGGTCCTAATTTTCTTTTCAAGGGGATCTTCCGTCTATGCTCCTTTTTGATCTATATCTATTGAGTCACGCCCCCCCCTCCCCAATTCCCCCACACCTCCCTCAACAGTTTAGTGCTGGTGACGCTCATGAGATCATCAGCCGCTTTAAACTTATCTCTTCAGTATTAGCATATTACCAGCGTCGTCAATAGAGCACGAGAGACTCACTTCGACTCCAATTAGTCGCTAGCGGCGGAACACAGCATCTCCGAGGTAGCGATGAAGGGGGATTTTCCCTTATGACCATTTCATGAGTGTACCTCGAATATCAGGTACGCAGATACGCCGCAGCGAATGTTTTACCTGTTGTTGTTGTGGTCTTCAGTCCTGAGACTGGTTTGATGCAGCTCTCCATGCTACTCTATCCTGTGCAAGCTTCTTCATCTCCCAGTACCTACTGCAACCTACATCCTTCTGAATCTGCTTAGTGTATTGATCTCTTGGTCTCCCTCTACGATTTTTACCCTCCACGCTGCCCTCCAATGCTAAATTTGTGATCCCTCGATGCCTCAGAACATGTCCCACCAACCGATCCCTTCTTCTAGTCAAGTTGTGCCACAAACTTCTCTTCTCCCCAATCCTATTCAATACCTCCTCATTAGTTACGTGATCTACCCACCTTATCTTCAGCATTCTTCTGTAGCACCACATTTCGAAAGCTTCTATTCTCTTCTTGTCCAAACTATTTACCGTCCATGTCTCACTTCCATACATGGCTACACTCCATACAAATACTTTCAGAAATGACTTCCTGACACCTAAATCTATATTCGATGTTAACAAATTTCTCTTCTTGAGAAACGCTTTCCTTGCCATTGCCAGTCTACATTTTATATCCTCTCTACTTCGACCATCATCGGTTATTTTACTCCCTAAATAGCAAAACTCCTTTACTACTTTAAGTGTCTCATTTCCTAATCTAATTCCCTCAGCATCACCCGACTTAATTTGACTACATTCCATTATCCTCGTTTTGCTTTTGTTGATGTTCATCTTATATCCTCCTTTCAAGACACTGTCCATTCCGTTCAACTGCTCTTCCAAGTCCTTTGCTGTCTCTGACAGAATTACAATGTCATCAGCGAACCTCAAAGTTTTTACTTCTTCTCCATGAATTTTAATACCTACTCCGAATTTTTCTTTTGTTTCCTTTACTGCTTGCTCAATATACAGATTGAATAACATCGGGGAGAGGCTACAACCCTGTCTCACTCCTTTCCCAACCACTGCTTCCCTTTCATGCCCCTCGACTCTTATAACTGCCATCTGGTTTCTGTACAAATTGTAAATAGCCTTTCGCTCCCTGTATTTTACCCCTGCCACCTTCAGAATTTGAAAGAGAGTATTCCAGTCAACATTGTCAAATGCTTTCTCAAAGTCCACAAATGCTAGAAATGTAGGTTTGCCTTTTCTTAATCTTTCTTCCAAGATAAGTCTTAAGGTCAGTATTGCCTCACGTGTTCCAACATTTCTACGGAATCCAAACTGATCTTCCCCGAGGTCGGCTTCTACCAGTTTTTCCATTCATTTGTAAAGAATTCGCGTTAGTATTTTGCAGCTGTGACTTATTAAACTGATAGTTCGGTAACTTTCACATCTGTCAACACCTGCTTTCTTTGGGATTGGAATTATTATATTCTTCTTAAAGTCTGAGGGTATTTCGCCTGTCTCATACATCGTGCTCACCAGATGGTAGAGTTTTGTCATGACTGGCTCTCCCGAGGCCATCAGTAGTTCTAATGGAATGTTGTCTACTCCCGGGGCCTTGTTTTGACTCAGGTCTTTCAGTGCTCTGTCAAACTCTTCACGCAGTATCTTATCTCCCATTTCATCTTCATCTACATCCTCTTCCATTTCCAT
The DNA here is from genome assembly GCF_023864275.1 of Schistocerca cancellata. Taxonomy (NCBI): domain Eukaryota; kingdom Metazoa; phylum Arthropoda; class Insecta; order Orthoptera; family Acrididae; genus Schistocerca; species Schistocerca cancellata. Next base: position 460,818,879 of record NC_064630.1, read on the forward strand.
AATATTGTCCTCAAGTACATCGCCCTTGTATAAACCCTCTATATACTCCTTCCACCTTTCTGCTTTCCCTTCTTTGCTTAGAACTGGGTTGCCATCTGAGCTCTTGATATTCATACAAGTGGTTCTCTTCTCTCCAAAGGTCTCTTTAATTTTCCTGTAGGCAGTATCTATCTTACCCCTAGTGAGACAAGCCTCTACATCCTTACATTTGTCCTCTAGCCATCCCTGCTTAGCCATTTTGCACTTCCTGTCGATTTCATTTTTGAGACGTTTGTATTCCTTTTTGCCTGCTTCATTTACTGCATTTTTATATTTTCTCCTTTCATCAATTAAATTCAATATTTCTTCTGTTACCCAAGGATTTCTATTAGCCCGCGTCTTTTTACCTACTTGATCCTCTGCTGCCTTCACCACTTCATCCCTCAGAGCTACCCATTCTTCTTCTACTGTATTTCTTTCCCCCATTCCAGTCAATCGTTCCCTAATGCTCTCCCTGAAACTCTCTACAACCTCTGGTTCTTTCAGTTTATCCAGGTCCCATCTCCTTAAATTCCCACCTTTTTGCAGTTTCTTCAGTTTCAATCTGCAGTTCATAACCAATAGATTGTGGTCAGAATCCACATCTGCCCCAGGAAATGTCTTACAATTTAAAACCTGGTTCCTAAATCTCTGTCTTACCATTATATAATCTATCTGAAACCTGTCAGTATCTCCAGGCTTCTTCCATGTATACAGCCTCCTTTCATGATTCTTGAACCAAGTGTTAGCTATGATTAAGTTATGCTCTGTGCAAAATTCTACAAGGCGGCTTCCTCTTTCATTCCTTCCCCCCAATCCATATTCACCTACTATGTTTCCTTCTCTCCCTTTTCCTACTGACGAATTCCAGTCACCCATGACTATTAAATTTTCGTCTCCCTTCACTACCTGAATAATTTCTTTTATCTCGTCATACATTTCATCTATTTCTTCATCATCTGCAGAGCTAGTTGGCATATAAACTTGTACTACTGTAGTAGGAATGGGCTTTGTGTCTATCTTGGCCACAATAATGCGTTCACTATGCTGTTTGTAGTAGCTAACCCGCACTCCTATTTTTTTATTCATTATTAAACCTACTCCTGCATTACCCCTATTTGATTTTGTATTTATAACCCTGTAATCACCTGACCATAAGTCTTGTTCCTCCTGCCACCGAACTTCACTAATTCCCACTATATCTAACTTTAACCTATCCATCTCCCTTTTTAAATTTTCTAACCTACCTGCCCGATTAAGTGATCTGACATTCCACGCTCCGATCCGTAGAATGCCAGTTTTCTTTCTCCTGATAACGACGTCCTCTTGAGTAGTCCCCACCCGGAGATCCGAATGGGGGACTATTTTACCTCCGGAATATTTTACCCAAGAGGACGCCATCATCATTTAATCATACAGTAGAGCTGCATGTCCTCGGGAAAAATTGCGGCTGTAGTTTCCCCTTGCTTTCAGCCGTTCGCAGTACCAGCACAGCAAGGCCGTTTTGGTTAATGTTACAAGGCCAGATCAGTCAATCATCCAGACTGTTGCCCCTGCAACTACTGAAAAGGCTGCTGCCCCTCTTCAGGAACCACATGTTTGTCTGGCCTCTCAACAGATACCCCTCCGTTGTGGTTGCACCTACGGTACGGCCATCTGTATCGCTGAGGCACGCAAGCCTCCCCACCAACGGCAAGGTCCATGGTTCATGGGGGGTGTTTTACCTACCGAACATCAAATCTCTGACATCGCTGCGGCCGGAAAAACATCCTCAAGAACGGAGCCAACGACGACTGAAGAGAATCGTTTAACGTAAGAGACGTGCAAGCCTCCCGAAAATTGCTGCAGATTTCAGTGTTAGGCCATCAACAAGTGTTAGCGTGCGAACCATTCAACGAAACATCATCGATATGGGCTTTCGGAGCCGAAGGCCCATTCGTGTACCCTTGATGACCGCACGACACAAACCTTTACGTCTCGCCTGGGCCCGTCAACACCGACATTGGACTGTTGATGACAGGAAACAGGTTGACTTGTCGGACGAGTCTGGTTTCAAATTGTATCAAGCGAATGGGAGTGCACGGATATGGAGACAAATATGGTGACACCCATATGAATCCATGGACCTTGTGTGTTAGCAGGAGACTTTTTCAGCTGATAGAGGCTCTGCAATGGTGTGGGGCGGGTGCAATTGGAGTGATATGGGACCCCCTGAATCGTCTAGTTACGACTCTGAAGGTGACATGTATGTAAGCATCCTGTCTCATCACCTGCATCCATTGATGTCCATTGTGCATCCCCACAGACTTGTACAATTCCGGCAGGACAATGCGACACCCCGCACGTCCAGAATTGCTACATAGTGGCTCCAGGAACACTCTTCTGAGTTTTAACACTTCCGGTGATCATCAAACTACCCAAACATGAACATTATTGAGCATATATGGGATACCTTGCAACGTGCTCTTCAGAAGAGATCTCCACCCCTCCTCGTACTCTTACGGATTTTTGGACAGCTCTGCAGAATTCATGATGTCAATTCCCTCCAGCACTTCTTTAGTCCATGCGATCTCGTGTTGCGTCACTTCTGCGTGCTCGCGGGGGCCCTACACGATATTTGGCAGATGTACCAGTTTCTTTGACTCTTCAGTGTATGACCCAACTTTCAAAACAAAATAAATGCATAAGTAAGTGCAATTAAATATAAAGAGAGTTTACGATGCATCACTACCCTGGTATTACAGCCTGCGTTCGAGAGAGAGGACTCATCAGAATCACGTGTTCCGACTAAGGCAGACTATGACGGCAGAGTTCGTTACGACTTTGCGGTGCGTGCCGCTCTCTCAGTTCCACCAGATTTCTTCCTCTCTTTTCGTTATCGTAATAGCAGATGCTCCCGGATCGTAATGTTACATTGCACAAGAGACTGCGGCGCAAGGATGCTCGCGAAATCCTTTTTCTCGACCTATCGCGTGCCCGCTATACAGAGTCCTCGACTGCGAAGGGAACACTGTTAATGAAACTGAGGGCCTTTGATTATAGGTCTCGGGTTTCTGCTTTATTATTTCTTGTCCGCATTGCACAGTAATTTATCGTCTTCGTTTTGTACGCGCGGAGCGGCCATCTCGTTTTATTTTGGCAGCCGCCAGTTAGTTATTGCGCTACACGAATTATGAATAACCGCGCCGGAGGATGTCTTAATCTGTATTCCTGCCCGAAAACGCAATTAAAATTGTTAGAAATCTTCATTATATCTCTCGTTGCGCGAGTTAGGAGTATTCCACAGTAAGCTATGGCCAGTGAGCATTATCTTTAAAGCGACAATTCAACATAGAACCTTTAATTAAGCGAGGCACTTAGACTAATTTATTTGTTTTCCTCACATTTTTGTGCCTAAGCGGCGGCAATGCGTCTCCCCCATAATTTCAGCAGTATATCAGGAGGTCGTAAACATCACAAGAATCTGGTTTTGATGTAAGAGGTCCACACACGTGTATGGAAATTTTATGAACAGGGAAGCGGCAAGCGGACTGGCCCGGTGCCACATTACTCACGGCCGGGGTAATATGAAATCGTTACTCCTGGTATCGGTAGTCGATATTCTATAAAATGTATGTTCTGTTTTGGTGCTGTCAGCTAACATATGATGTAGGCTAAATCAAAATATAGTTCACCTGGTGTTCTGTAGCTTGTGGAAAACGCAACGCGGCACAGACAAAGTGAGTAGGACGTGTGGATTTAGCAACGATTTGCTAATGAGGAACAAGAATAGTTCAAGAGAGTCATGTTCTTACAATCTGAATTGCTCGTAATAGTATTCAGTAGAAATAACAGCCTTTAAATACACTGTCGCAAAAAGAAAAACAACAGCGCCAAGGGCTATGTTCAGTGCCACCAGGGTATAATATGTGGGTACTCAGGGGTTGTACTGTGAGCGATTCATCTGTTTTGACTTTGCTGGCAGTAACAGTGTGGTTCTTAGAGGTGACCAACATTTGCAACATTCATTCAAGGGTACAATGATGCCCTACCGACGAGTACATAATTCTACTGAACAATTTCAGTATATTTTAAAGGAGTTGCATTGTGCTCTACGGTAAGCTGAATGGACTTACCGACAGATTGCTGGACACAATTTGTCAGTGGCCTGTCGCTGCTATCAGTAGTGTTATGTAGCACATTTCACACCTGTACACCAGGTTCTGAAGGTAAAGAGAGACAAATTGTGGGAAAAGCCTTTGCCTACCTAACATCCCCCAGGGACGAAATCCGGGCATATGTTACATCTGCTGGGCGATCAGGGACAACTGAGAACCGTCTGCTTACAGCAGTGTTAAGAACATATGTGCCACTGGCCATGCCACCAATGTCACCAAGGCGCCGCTAGTCTGATATCGTGAAATATTTGAGTGGCGTGTGGAATGGCAGCCTGTTGTCTTCAGTAATGAGAAAATGGATCTGAGCACTATGGGACTTAACATCTGAGGTCATCAGTCTCCTAGAACGCAGAACTACTTAAACCTAACTAACCTAAGGACATCACACACATCCATGCCCGAGGCAGGATTCGTACCTGCGACCGTAGCAGTCGCGCGGTTCCGTGATGAAGCGCCTCGAACCGCTCGGCCACCGCGACCGGCTTGCAAATATCATCTTCATTTATAAGTACGACCCTTACACCATGGGCGTAATCTCTTATGACTGTCACATACCCTGACAAATCTATTCCTGTCGTTTGGTATGAAAATTACAGAGGAACGGCTGCAAGGAAAGGATGAATAAGAGCACAAAAAGAGGGTTGCTTTAAGGAATGAAATGCCTTAACTCTATGTGCCACGTTTTGTGACATTTTAGCGATGCGTTAGCGTTGATTCCTGCCGCTGATTGCTAATTAAATTTGGGATTTGTTCGTGACAACCAATTTTTCTCATAATTTCAATACGGAAAATATCTTCCGCCTGGTCGAAGGCCTATTTTTCTTTCTTTCTCAAATTTTTTATCAGTGTTTTGACTGGTTTGAAACGGCCAGCAAAGAATACCTCTCCTGTGTCAATCTTCATCTCAGAGTAGCAGTTTCAATGAACGTCCTCAGTTATTTGCTGGATGTATTCCAATCTCCGATTCTCTCTGCAGTTTTTATCTTCTGCAGCTCCCTCTGGTGTCATGAAAGGTATTCCCTGATGGCTTAACAGATGTCCAATCATCCTATTTCTTGAAACTTCCAGGCAGATTAAAACTGTGTGCCCGACCGAGACTCAACTCGTGACCCCGAGTTCGAGTCTCGGTCGGGCACACAGTTTTAATCTGCCAGGAAATTTCATATCAGCGCACACTCCGCTGTAGAGGGATAATCTCATTCTGGATCCTACTTCTTGTCAGTGTTTTCAGTATATTCCATACCTCCCCGATTCTGCTCAGAACCTCTTCATTCCTTACCTTATCAGTCAAACTAATTTTCAACATTCGTCTGTAGCTCTGCATCTCAAATGACTCGATTACCTTCTGTTCAGATATTTCCACGGTCACTGTTTTACCACCATACGAGTACAATGCTGTGCTCCAAACGAACATTCTCAGAAATTTCTTCTTCAGATTAAGGCCTATGTTTGATACTATAGACTTCTCTTGGCCAGGAACGCACTTTTTCCGCTAGTGCAAGTCTTCTTTTAAGCCCTCCTTGCTCCTTTCGTCATGGTTATTTTACTGCTTAAGTAGCGGAATTCCTGAACTTAAACTTCTTCGTGACAATCAATCCTGGCCTTAAGTTTCTCGCAGTTCTCATGTCTACTACTTCTAATTACTTTCAGGTTTCATCGATTTACTCTCAGTCCATATTCTGTACTCAGTAGACTGTGCATTCCACTTAGCAAGTCCTGTAATTCTCCTTCACTTTCATTGCCGATAACAATCTCACGAGCGAATCTTAACATTGATATCCATTTGTAACACCATAGCTCTTATGCTGTATGGATTTATTTTGCTTTTGTTTCATTTAATGTTACATTGCTGTGCTTCTGTAAATGTGTGTGATTGAATCGATAGCAAAAAATTGTATACTGCTTTCTTTATACAAACATTGATGTCATGGTTTGGTTCTATGCTGTGTAGCATATCTTTCATTTAAACTCTTTGTCCCATTTGGAGGGAACAAAACTTACTGTATATAATTGTAATTTTGTGTGAATAATTTTTGGTAGAAATGTCAATATGTGAAAATGTTCTGTCTTATTTAATATGTTTGGTTGCTGTTATGTAAACTGCTGATCCTCACTTAGGGTTCTTAGTTATTGTGTATGTAAAAGTTGCAGTGGTTCCCCTCGGGAACGGAACTGTGTAGCGCGCGCAAATTGTGGTTGGCCTAGGTAGAAAAGGTGGAACTGATAGTCAGTCGGGGACGAGCTACGAGTCAGGGACAAGCTACGAGTCGGGGACAAGCTACGAGTCGGAGACAAGCTACGAGTCGGAAACGAGCTACCAGTCGGAGACGAGCTACGAGTCGGGGACGAGCTACGAGTCCATGCACTGCCATGTAACAGATGCATATTGTGCTGGTTCCGAGAGAGGCTTTTCCTGCCGCTTTCCAATGCCTCAGAAAAATGGATAAATAGCTGGAAATATTCTGGGATTGGTATCAATCATCGCCACCAAGAACTGACAGAGTCCAGCAATTCCACCTCCAATTCCACCTAACAACATGCAGTTGCCACCACATTGCGCAATCATTACATCGGAATACTACAATGATGTACAGTGAAGGATCAGCTTAATGGATGTGTTAGTGTGCTCAAATATAAGGTAATTTATATCTGAATTTATGTACCTACCCTGATTTTTCTCCTTATCATAACACCTCTCAGGTTCCTCTCCGTTTGAGCTAAAGTGATATCCGAATGTCCTTACTAAAAGAACATTAAAGCCCAATATTTTGCTCATTAATGCCTCTTCAACATAGTAAAAAGAAAGTTAAAGTTAAGGTGGCAAGAGAGTGAGTTAAAGTAAATGTTGTTTGCTGAAAATATTCCTATTAAAACTGCTTATTAAAGTGCTGTTGCTAACTTCAAAATTAAAAGGTCTTAAGACTGAGGCTTATAAAGTAAATGATCACATTGTTGTCTGTAGTAAATTCGAAAAGGTGAGTCAGTTTCTTGCAATTTCGTCAACATTGTGTTTCGCTGTAGTAAAAGTGAGAAAGCTGCAGTTGTGAAACGTTATGTACTCATGTTTGCTAAGTGTTTGTCTCTCTTGTGTATTAGAAGTGCATATTAATAGTAATGTTATAAAGACCATTCACTTTGTGTAAGCCCTGAAAGTAATAGCGTGTTTCGGTATCTGTTATAATTTTGTAAATTGTTTCTGCTGCTCTGTTAGTTCCAATCTTACCGTAAACATATGTATGTGTCAGAGTTCACTGCACTCGCGTGTGACAAAGTATAGGTTGTGTTGATCCGTTATAGTTACTTATAGCTACTTTCTTAAACGAGAACGTTAATCTTTCTCTTGCCTAATTAGGCTGGCGACCGTTTTCCTTATTCTATAAACAGTATAGCTAGGCAAAAATATTGTTTGTTACTGTTCAAATATTTACGTAATTCTGACTTTCACTTCCGATAAGCCACCTCCGTTAGGTACAACACGGTCAACATAACAAAATTCCTCTCAGAGGGTAACACGGCTCTGTTGCGTTGTACCATAATTGCTTTAATAAAATAGTTTGATTACATAAACTACTTCCAGCTTTAAGGTTATGGTACAGCAGAAGCAGACAGGAGTGTTATACTTTAACATTGAATTTTAATTTCCCTCTTGAACTTTTATTTCCATAAGTGATTCTTCAGTGTATACTTTGAACATTGTAGGGCCGAAAGACTAAATTCCCGTCTTACACACTTTTTGATCCGAGCACTTCGTTCTTGGTCTTTCACTCTTATTATTCCGTCTTGTTTCTTGTACATGTTGTATTTTACTCTTCTCTCCTTATAGCCTACCCCAATTTTCCTCAGAATTTCGAACATGTTGCACCATTTGACATTGTCGAGCGCTTCTTCGAAGTCCACAAATCCTATGAACGTTTGTGGTTTTTCTTTAGTCTTGCTTCCATTATCAATCGCAACGTCAGAACTGCCTCTCTGGTGCCTTAACCTTTCCTAAAGCCAAACTGATCATCATCCAACACATCGTCTATTTTCTTTACCGTTCTTCTGTATAATATTCTTGTGAGCAGCTTGGCTGCATGAGTTGTTAAGCTGATTGTTGAACAAATAATTCTCGCACTTGTCAGCTAGTGCAGTCTTCGGAATTGTGGGGAAGATATGTATGATGAAATGATATTTGATCTTAATTCTTCCAAAGATCTTTTATATTCTGATACTAATACTGGGTCCGTTATTTCTTCTATATTGATTCCTGTTTTCTTCTTCTATTAAATCCGAAAGCTGTTCCCTATCAAAGAGGTCTTCAGTGCACTCTGTCCACTTATCTGCTCTCTCTCCTCTGCATTTAACAATGGAATTCGCTTGGAGTCTCAATGCTACGGTCTTTGCTTTTAATTTCACTACACGTTGTTTTGACTTTTCTATATAATGAGTCAGTCCTTCCGAAAGTCATTTCTCTTTCGATTTCTTCACATTTTTCATGCAGCCATTTCGCATTACCTCCCTGCACTTCCTATTTATTTTGTTCTTAGGCTACTTGTAGTCCGGTATTCCTGAATTTCCCTCAACTTTTTTCTACGTCCTTCTTTCATCGATGAACTGAAGTATTTCTTTTGTTACACATGCTTTAGTTCCAGTTAATTTCTTTGTATATATGTTTTTCTGTCCAACGTCTGCGGTTGCACTTTATAAACATGTTCATTCCTCTTCAACTCAACTGCCTATTGAGCTATTCCTTATCGCAGTATTTATATCTTTAGCGAACTCCAAGCATATCTCATCATTTCTTAATACTTACGTATCCCACGCGTCTGTACACTCATTCTACTAAATTGTTGTCTGAGTCTGTATCTGTTCTGTGTACGCCTACAGTCCAGTATCTAATTTCGAAATCTCTGCCTGACCATGATGTAATCTAACGGAAATCTTCCCGTATTTTCCGGCCTTTTCCAAGTATACCTCCTCCTCTTATCATTCTTGAACAGAGTATTCGCTATTGCTAGCTGAAGCAGGTTACAGAACTCAATTAGTCTTTCTCCTCTCTCATTCCTTGTCCCAAGTCCGTATTCTCCTGTAATCTTTTCTTTTACTCCTTTCCCTACAACTGCATTCCAGTCTCCCATGACTATTAGATTTTAATATTCCTTTACATACTGTATTACCCTTTCAATATCCTCATACACTTTCTCTACACTTTCAGCTTGTGATTTCGGCATGAATACCGGAACTAGCGTTGTCGGTGTTGGTTTGCTGTCGATTCTAATGGGAACAGCCCTATCACTGAACTGTTCACAATAACACACTCACTGCCCTACCTCCCTATTCATAACCAATACTACGCCCGTTATCAATTTTTCTGCAGCTGTCGATACTATCCTATACTCATCTGACCAGAAATCATCGTCTTCCTTCTATTTCACTTCACTGACCCCAAATATATATATATATATATATATATATATATATATATATATATATATATAATGATTCTTTTAATTTCCCTTTTTAGATTGTCTAGCTTGCCTGCCAAGTTCAAACGTCTGACATTCCATGCTCCGCGTCATAGAACGTTATCCTTATGAAAATCAATAAATATTGTTGCACATTTTATGTTAGTCGCGGAGGCTGCAACAATTACATGTCTCTATTCTATTACGCTTTCAAATGTGGATCTTACACACTTACAAGTGGCTGATGTTGATTTATAATTGTCTTGGCCATATGTGAGCAGGGAAGTAGGGCGAAAGTTTATGTTTCCCATATTCTGTGGGGCTAATGCTATTGTGCTATCTTTGATTTTAGCAGCTGTTGGTTTTCTCTAAATGAAGTAATTCGTGATCCTAGTGAAGTAGGTACCAGGTAGTGGTAATTAAAATGTAGCTGCTCACGGAGGTCCTGTGTGGGATGCAATTTTCATGTGGCAGTTAAACTTGACAGATATGCCTATCCGTGAATGCGGAATGAATTTATGCTGGTAAAAAAATTTGGTCCGATTGTGGTCACTAGGTGGAAATTTGGCACTGTGCACTGTTTGTATGTCTTTTGTCGAGTCATAAAGTGAGTGAATAGTATAGCTGTCGAGAAGGGAGACCGCACGTTGTTTTCGAAACTGTTTTATGTGAACGGTAGCAATTACAATGTTGCATTGATTGAGTGTAGCCGACTGAAAGTTCTGAGAGGAGGCACGATGCCATTAAATGGTTTTACGAATGTTGTTGCTATTGTTGTGGTTTCAGTCCAGCGGCTAGTTTGATGCAGCTCTCCATCCTACTCTACCCTGTGCATGCCTCTTCGTCTTCGGGTAACTACTGCAACCTTCTGTAGCTCCACATTTCGAAAGCTTCTACTCTCTTCTTGTCTAAACTGTCTATAGGACTTGTTTCACTGCCATACATCACTACACTCGATGTAAATACTTTCAGAAACGATTTGCTGACACTTAAATCTGTACTCGATGTTAACAAATTTCTAGTCTTCAAATACGCCTTCCTTGTCATAGCCAGTATACATTTTATACCCACTCTACTCCGACCATCATCAGTTATTTTGCTCCCCAAATAGCAAAACTCATTTACTACTTTAAGTGACACATTTCCTAATCTAATACCCTCAGCATCGCCTGATTTAATTCGACTACATTCCATTATTCTCGCTCTGCTTTTGTTGATGTTCATCTTATTTCCTCCTTTCAAGACACTGACCATTCCGTTCAGCTGCTCTTACAGGTGCTTTTCTGTCTCTAACAGAATTACAATGTCGTCGGCAAACCTCAAAGCTTTTATTTTCCAAAATATTTGAAATGGCTCTGAATACTATGGGACTTAACATCTGAGGTCATCAGTCCCCTAGAACTTAGAACTACTTAAACCCATCATGCCCGAAGTAGCATACGAACCTGCGACCGTATCAGTCGCGCGGTTCCAGACTGTAGCGCCTAGAACCGCTCGGTTACCGCGGCCGGCACTTTTATTTTTCTCCAAGGATTTTAATTCCTACTCCAAATTTTTTCTTTTTTAGTTTCCTTTACTGCTTGTTCAATATACACATTGAATAACATCTGTGATAGGTTACAACCCTGTCTCACTCCCTTTTCAACCACTGCTCCTTATTCATGCTCCTCGACTCTTACAACTGCCGTTTGGTTTCTGTACAAATTGTAAATAGCCTTTCGCTACTGTATTTTACCCATGCGACCATCAGAATTTGAAAGAGAGAATTCCAGTCAACATTGTCCAAACTTTTTCCTAAGTCTATATATGCTAGAAACGTGGGTTTGCCTTTCCTTAGCCTGTCTTCTAAGGTAAGTCGTAAGGTCAATATTGCCTCGGGTGCTCAACCAATTCTACGGAATCCAAACTGATCCTCCCAGAGGTCGGTCTCTACCAGTTTTTCCATTCGTTTGTAAAGAATTCGTATTAATAGTTTGCAACCACGACTTATTAAATTGATAGTGAGGTAATTTTCACATATGTTGGCACCTGTTCACTTTGGGACTGGAATTATTACATTTTTCCTGAAGTCTGAGGGTATTTCGCCTGTCTCATATATCTTGTTCACCAATGGAAGAGTTTTGTTATGAATGTCTCTCCCAAGGCTCCAGTAGTTCTACTGGAACGTTGTCTACTCCTGGGGCCTCGTTTCGACTTGGGTCCTTTACTGGTCTGTCAAATTCTTCACGCAATATCTTATCTCCTATTTGATCTTCATCTATGTCCTCTTCCAATTCCATTATATTGCCCTCAAGTACATCGCCTTTGTATAGACCCTCTATACACTCCTTCCACCTTTCTACTTTCCATTTTTTGCTTAGAACTGGTTTTCCACCTGAGCTCCTGTTATTCATACAGGTGGTTAGCTTTTCTCCAAAGATCTCTTTCATTTTCCTGTAGACTGTATCTATCTTACCCCTAGTTATATTTCTTCTACATCTTCACATTTGTCCTCTAGCCATCCCTGATTAGCCATTTTGCACTTAATGTTGATCTCATTTTTGAGACGTTTCTATTCATTTTCGCCTGCATCATTTACTGCTTTTCTGTACTTTCTCCTTTCAAAAATTAAATTCAATATCTCTTACGCTACGCAAGGAATTCTACTAGTCCTCGTCTTTTTACTTACTTGGTCCTCTGCTGCCTCCACTATTTGATCTCTGAGAGCTACTTATTCTATTCTACTTCTACTGTGTTTCTTTCCATGTTCTTGTCAATCGTACACTAATACTCTCTCTGAAACTCTCTATAACCTCTGGTTGTTTTAGTTTGTCCAGGTACCACTTTCTTAAATTCCTACCTTTCTGCACTTTCTTTAGTTTTAATCTGCAGTTCACAACCACTAAATTGTGGTAAGAGTCCACATCTGACCCTCGAAATGTCCTACAATTTAAAACATGGTTCCTAAATCTCTGTCTTAGCATTATATAATCTATCTGAAACCTTCCAGTGCCTCCAGGCCTCAACCATGTACACAACCTTTCATGATTCTTAAACCCAGTGTTAACTATGATTAAGCTATGCTCTGTGCAAAATTCCACCAGGCGGCTTCCCCTTTCATTTCTTACCCCCAGTACATGTTCACCTGCTACTTTTCCTTCTCTTCCTTTTCCTACTATCACGTTCCAGTCCCCCGTGACTACTAAATTTTCGGCTCCCTAAACTATCTGAATAATTTCTTTTATCGCATTATACATTTCTTCAATCCCTTCATTATCTCTACGACTGTGGTAGGCATGGGCTTCGTGTCTAACTTGGTGACAACAATGCGTTCACTATGCTGCTGTTCGTAGTGGCTTATCCGCGTTCCTATTTCTTGTTTTTTTGTTTCATTATTAAACCTACTCTGGCATTACCGTTATTTGATTTTGTATTTAAAACCCTGTATTCACCTGCCCGGAAGTCTTGTTCCTCCTGTCACGGAACTTCACTAATTCCCACTACAACCTTAATCTGTTAATTTTCAAATTTTCTAACCTACCTGCCCTATTAAGGGATCTGATATTCCACGTTCAGATCCGTAGAACGCCAGTTCTGTTTCTCCTGATAACAACATCCTCCTGAGTAGTCCCCCCATGGAGATCTGAATGGGGAACTATTTTACCTCCGGAATATTTTACCCAAGAGAACGCCACCATCATTTAACCATACAGTAAAGCTGCATGCCCTCGCGAAATTTTACAGCTGTGGTTTCCCCTTGCTTTCAGTCGTTCGCAGTACCAGCACAGGAAGGCCGTTTTGGTTGATAATTCAAGACCAGATTAGTCAATCATCCAGACTGTCACCCGTGCAACTGCTGAAAAGGCTGCTGCCCCTCTTCAGGAACCACACGTTTGTCTGGCCTCTCAACAGATACACTCCGTTGTGGTTGCACCTACGGTACAGCCGTCTGTGTCGCTGAGGCACGCAAGCCTCCCCACCAACGGTAAGGTCCATGGTTTAAGAATATGATAATGAAATTCTAAAACATCGGTGAGCTTGCTGTGGCGCTTGGAAGAGGAAAGCGTCCTATTGCTTGGAAGTTACTGACGAGGTAGCTGTTGGTGTAACCGACCAGACAGCACGTGGCCCATGTTGTGCTAGTGGAGTGTTATGATAATTTTCCATCTCATGGTCAACAGTACAGAAAGTTTTGTGGTCTATCTTACTCTGGTAGCCGTACAAGATCCAGACGGTGCAACCACTGAAACATCATGATCCGCAGTAACGTTCTGAATTTGCTCTTAGGTTTCTGGCAGGATCGAAGTTGATGACGAGGCCTGCTCAATATTCTATGGAGTGACGAGGCAAATTTTACACAGCTGGTAGCTGTGAATTCGAGGTACTGTTCATCCGCGTGTTGTGCGCGAAGAACCATTGCACTCGCCGTATGTGACTGCGTGGTGTTAATCCACAAGCACTTTTGACCTCGGATCGTTCTTCTTTGAAGAGAATTTACACAGGAAGTGAGTCAGGTGCAGCAGCGTGACGTCCGCACGTTATTTTTTTTTTTTGTGGTTTTAGGGCGCAAAACTTCTATGGTCATTAGCGCCCTTCCGCACGTTATCGAGACCTCCTTGTACTGCAGGTAATTTCTGCTCTAGAAGAGCAGAACTGTGTGGAAACCACTCTTCTCATATGAAATGTGGCAACATCTCATGTCGCTCATCCAGTGAAACGTCTGTTCTTTGATGCAGCCTTCAACGAACCTGTTGTCTCCAGAGGTTTTCCTGATGCATTCACTGCAAGATCAGCTGATCTGAATCCATGTGACATTGACTCTGGGGAAATCTAAGAGAAAATAGGTTCTGATCCGATATCTAAGAAAATGTTTTTGCCAGGGACACTTTCAGTCACTACCTGATCTGAAGGAATACTTTGCTCAGATTCCACCGGAACTGCTACGAGCAACTGTTGATCATGTCGTTTAATGAATGCTGCATCTCGTCGAGTCCCCGACGCTCGTATTGAACAAGTAGTATAAGTGGTGGTTAGCAACAGAATCAACGTTGTGCCAGATTTGCACCTGGTGGGCAAAATTGGAACTTTTTTCAGCGTAAATCGGTCCCGCATTAATACATTAACATATCTACCAAGTTTTACAACCATACGTTAATTACAGCCCGGATTGACCCCCGTGAGTACCACCACGTTAATTACAGCATCAGTTATATTCCATTACCGTATATAAAAGTCGATAGACGAGCCATCCTGTCTTGGAGACTTTTTTAATGGTAAGCTACAGACTGTTCACTGAATTCTGTAATAAGATCTTCATTTCCCTCTTCCGACAGCTGACCATGTTGTCAAGAATTCTTTAAGGGTCTCTCCAGATATCCGACCTGCTGAATAGAGATTTTCGCAATAGTTACGAACCTCTTCCATTATATCTCTCTGAGTAGTGAAAATTGTCCCACGTCTAGCTTGTTTTTCGTCAAGGAATGCTCTTCGCCTGCTCTTAGCATGCCTCAAGAGGCGATACAGAGAAGAAGTTTCATCCTCCGATACAGTGTTGGCCAGTCCATGCATCTGATTTCTCTTAACGTTAAGCAATATGATCCTGATATTTTTAATATCTTCCAAGCGAATGCTGACGCTTTTTCGCGATCGCAAGTTATTTAACAGTATATAATGAAATTCTGTTTTGTTTTTCACGCGTCTATATCTGGCTATACTAAATGATAATTTTCAACTTTGGTTTCGCCTTGTTCACATGGCTCTAAGCACTATGGGACTTAACATTTATGGTCATCAGTCCCCTAGAACTTAGAACTACTTAAACCTAACTAACCTAAAGACATCACACAACACCCAGTCATCACGAGGCAGA
The DNA here is from genome assembly GCF_023864275.1 of Schistocerca cancellata. Taxonomy (NCBI): domain Eukaryota; kingdom Metazoa; phylum Arthropoda; class Insecta; order Orthoptera; family Acrididae; genus Schistocerca; species Schistocerca cancellata. The sequence goes on from NC_064630.1 coordinate 460,834,346, forward strand.
GAAAATCCCTAACTCCGCCTTGTTTCACCACCAGTCTGACACTGATGCTTGCCTTTAAACCAAGCGCAAGCGCAATGCCAATGCTTTATTCAGGCTTTCTTCGAAGTAATTTTCTTGCATCAGCGACGTGTTTAGCATCCACTGGTTTCTGAACCGTCGAATCGGCTGTGTCTGGAGACAGATGCAAGCTAACCCACTGCAGTGGTCATCTGATATACGAGAGTTGTCCCAACTTTAATACAAGGTCTTTCCAGACTTCGTCGCATGCAGATCCTATCAATTCTATTACGTGAAATGGGCGCCACGTATGTGAATTTAAAAAAAAAGTGGGATATTAAATTTTGCAGGCGCCGTTATGTTTTAAGTCAGTAACTAGGTGATTTAGTCAACAGAGACATGGAAATGGGAATTCTGAATATTAAACACTTTAAAAATAACCTCCAATTAAAATATCTTTTAGTTTTTCGATAATAAACAAACTATTTATTCTTCAAAAACCTTGTCCTGTCCAACCTATCTGAGCCTCCTAAAGGGGATACAGATTAATGAGGGTAAGGTCTAAAACCTTTATGCCTACTGCCCTTCCGGATTCTAATCTTTGAGTTTCCATTGAGCTGTCACTTTTCTGTTTACAAAGGCTGTCCCCAAATTATTTTTTTTTTCCGAATGAGACATGTAGTATTCCCACGTATCCTGAAATCTTCAAATTACTAATCACAACTTCTTGCAATAATGCGATACCATCCACTGACTGATACTAGTATTGTTTTAGGTCAGTTATTATTACAATAGTAATGATATAGTTCTGCGTCAATTTACTTCATTTCATAGGAAAGGAGAAAAAATGTACCTATTGCCATAAGGAAATAAGTAACTAAATAAATAACCGCTACAGTAAAGAAGAGCTGTGTACAGTCTTGCACTAAGCTTTGTCACAATGTCCAAGGAAACGTAGCCTACCATATATAAAAAACGAAAGTATAAAAAAATTAAACATGCTAATAATTAGTTTCTTTGCGGAGACAACGAAAGTGCTCTGTATACTGCCGATGTAGATATTTATAAAATAGCATTAAACGAGAATGAAAAGTAGCTTTGTACGTAAAGCTTTTATTTCTTATTTATGTGAGAGAAGCTGTGTATCAAACTAAGTGGCTAAGAAATGCCATACAACGACGGTCCTGTATCAACAACACGTTTGGAGCGGGTGTCGGAATTCACCGAAATTTAGTGGTGATTACTCTTTCATATTTTTTTTTTCCTTTCCGTGAAGGTCACATGGCAGAAAATATTCACCGAACACGGTCGTTGCAGGAGCGCGGAGAGACCTTCAGACGTTCCACCATTTAGAATCGAGGCACTTCATTTTAGGGAAATCCTAATATATCTCCGGCGCGTCTCGAGGGGGCCTGTGTGTTTCGCGAACGAAGCGGCGCCAGCACCCGCAGCGGACGGCGTAATTGCTTGGTACAGCAACCGGCGGCGTGCCGGCGCGGCGGCTGCGGCAGAACGCCATAAAGCCGTCATCGGAATGACAAGTGACCGAGCCGCGGTCTGCGCACGGAGGCAGGCGGCCGGATCGCGCGGACTGCCCGCCGAGAGACGAGAGGGGGTCGAAGCCGTGACCCCGCCGAGCGATGCTCCGCAAGAGAAACGGCCTCGGTGGGGCTCTACAGCCTTCAAGGATGCCTGGACCACTCGGCTGAGACGCCACTGCTAGACCTGATCACTTATATCTGAAATACCTGTTGAGTCTTGTTCCGATATCAAGAGACGCTACAATTTAGGAAGGAAACTTAAAGACTGTAGTGTGCGCGGATCCTACGGGGTAGGAGGATAGGGAATTGCAGGGTTGGAGGGGGGGGGGGTGGAATGTTAAACCAGCCAACACCTCTCACAAATAAATATATGCACATGGAGCCCCAAAAAACAGCGACAAAACAGTATGTTGTGCGGAAATGCACACTGGTCGGTATGTAAGAAGAAAACGGTATTTGGAAATGTATGGCTTGGGCACTGCAGAGTGTCGAAGATAGGTGTGCGTTCCACATTACGCCAATAAATCTAACATGAGCATCATATCTCCCTGTCTACAGTAAGTTACAAACGGGCTTCGAACTGCGTATTTCCTACGTCAAGGCAGAGGCTATAACGCCGATGCGGGCGGTTGTCTTTGAAGTTCGTCAGTCGCTCCATGGACTTGAGCCATAAGGTCCTCCACTGACGTTACAGGTGTGCCATACACTGTACTCTTTACTGCATCACAGAAAACAGTCGAGAGGTATCAGATCTGACCGTGCTGGCTATGGAACTGGTCCACCCTTACCAATCCATCGATTGATGTGTGTGACAGTGAGGTGATCCCGCACACTGACATCGAAGTATGCTAGAGTTCCGTCATGTTGCAGCCTCTTGTCCATCCGAACACTTAATGGCAATACATCCAATAGTGTAGGCAAAACATCTTTAGTAAATGTTAGATAAATCGGTCCTATTTGTCTGTTTGGCAGTAGATATGGCTCAATGATATGGTCACCAGTTATCCCTTCCCAGAGGTTAATACCAACCCTGTGTTGTTGATTTTGAATCACCTGTGCATGCTAGTTTTTGTCCGCCTAAATACGCATGTTGTGCAAGTTTAATATGCCGCCCCTAGCAAATTTTGCATTTATATGTAAATACAAAATTGTTAAGGCTTTCGTGGCCACTTGTTGACAAACTACCCATTGGCTTCTGTCTCGGGTTCTTCAGCCGACGTTCATCTAATGATCTTTCTGACGTTCCGCCAGCACGAGTGGCTGGCATTGTCAAAGCTTCACCCTCCATTGCCGGTGGTGAACTGGAGCCGAGCTCGTGGCCGCAGACTATATGTACCTGGCGCGCCAACGTCCGAGGGCTTCTCCGCGGTCATTTCCGGTGCGGTTCTCCTCTTGCTACCTGCGACGGTCGTTTGCTGCAGTACGGGAAGCCAGGATCCGTTTACCTTAAGGCTTTCCTCTTTCTTGTTGAAACTGTTCGCGTGTTTTTGTATTTCAACAGCTTCTCTGAACAAGCGCGTGTGATAGTGCTTCTCTACAGCCAGAACTTCCGTGTCGGCGAATTTTATTACGTGGTCGGTCTCATTCAGTACGTGCTCTGCCATGGCCGATTTCTCCACCTGCCCCAACCTGCAATGTCGCTTATGCTCTTTGATCCTGGTGTTAATTGATCGTCCAGTCATTCCGACATAAACTTTTCCGCATGTGCATACGGTATATTCCCGACATTGCAAGTGGGTCTCTTTTCTCCTTCGCCGATCTAAAACGCTCTTTGATCTTCCTTGTCGGTTTGAAAATCGTCTTTACGCCATGTTTGCGCAATATACGGCCGATTCTGTCCGTCACTCTGGGAATGTATGGCAGAAAGGCCGTGCCCGACATTTCTTTTTCTGGTTCCTTACTTCGCCGAATGTTTGGCTCTGTTACACTTCTAATGTAATTTGTGGAGTACCCATTGCTCCTCAGAACAGTTTCCAGGTGTTGCATTTCTCGTTTGAGGTGTTGCGGCTCACATATTCGTCCTGCTCTCGTTACGAGCGTACTAATCATGCCTCTTTCCTGGCTCGGGTGGTGGTTTGACAATTTGTGCAGGTATCGGTCCGTGTGTGTCGGTTTTCGATAAATACTGTGTCCCAGGTTTTCGCCTTCCCTTGTGACCAGCTACTTCCATGGTAAATGTTATGTTGGCATGGAGGCTGTTCAAGTGTCTTAGGAAGTCACCGAGCTGTTCTTCACCATGGCTCCACACCACGAAAGTATCATCGACGTACCTGTACCACACCTTAGGTTTGCAAGTCGCCGAGTCCAGTGCCTGTGCTTCGAATTGTTCCATGAAGAAGTTGGCCACCACTGGACCGAGAGGACTACCCATGGCGACACCTTCCAGCTGTTCGTAGAAATCGCCATTCCACGTGAAATAGCTCGTGGTGAGACATGCATGGAAGAGCTTTTTGATGTCTTGCGGGAACATGGAACCGATGTGCTCCAGAGCGTCATTGAGTGGCACTTTCGTAAATAATGAAACAACATCAAAGCTGACCAGGATGTCGTTTGGTGCAAGTTTCAGTTTCTTCAGCTTCTCAATGAAATGTCCTGTGTCCTTAATGTATGTGTCGGTCTTCCCCACGTGTGGCTGGAGCAGAGAGGTCAAGTGTTTTGCCAGTTTATACGTTGGTGAGCCAGGAGCGCTAACGACCGGTCTCAGTGGAACGTTGTTCTTATGGATCTTGGGTAATCCATACAGCCCAGGTGGTAGGGCTTCCGTGTTGCGCAGGTTTCTCTGTATGTCCGCCGGCAGAGAAGACGCCTTGATTAATCGATTCGTATTCCGAGTGATACGCTGCGTCGGATCTGAGTTTAGTTTTCGGTACGTTGTCGGATCTAATAGGTCTCGGATCTTTTGCTCGTAATCTTCGGTCTTCATTACGACGGTCGCATTCCCCTTATCGCCAGGCAGTACCAATATATTCTTGTCGGCGTTAATAAAATTCGCCGACACGGAAGTTCTGGCTGTAGAGAAGCACTATCACACGTGCTTGTTCAGAGAAGCTGTAGAAATACAAAAACACGCGAACAGTTTCAACAAGAAAGAGGAAAGCCTTAAGGTAAACGGATCCTGGCTTCTCGTACTGCAGCGAACGACCGTCGCAGGTAGCAAGAGGAGAACCGCACCGGAAATGACCGCGGAGAAGCCCTCGGATGTTGGCGCGCCAGGTACATACAGTCTGCGGCCGCGAGCTCGGCTGCAGTTCACCACCGGCAATGGAGGGTGAAACTATATGTAAATAGCTGCACGCCCTGGAATTGCGGCTGGAGTAGGCATTGCTACAAATACCACTCCGCAAACTGTATCCGTCGTGGGCGATCCTCATCCTATAATACCTGGGCTTTTTAGAGATTGGAATGTATACCGCAGAGACAGGCTGGACAGTGAAGGGGGAGGCGTGTTTATAGCGATAATAAGTCCAATAGTATCGAAGGAAATTGACGGAGATCCGAAATGTGAAATAATTTGGGTGAAGGTCACGGTTAAAGCAGGCTCAGACATGGTAACTGGATGTCTCTATAGGCCCCTTGTCTCAGCAGCTGTGGTGTCTGAGCACCTGAAGGATAATTTGGAAAATATTTCGAGTAGATTTCCCCACCATGTTATAGTTCTGGGTGGAGATTTTAATTTGCCGGATATAGAATGGGAGACTCAAACGTTCATAACGGGTGGCAGGGACAAAGAATCCAGTGAAATTTTTTTAAGTGCCTTACCTGAATACTACCTTGAGCAGCTAAACAGAGAACCGACTCGTGGCTTTAACATATTAGACCTTCTGGTGACAAACAGACCCGAACTATCTGAAACAATTAACGCAGAACAGGGAATCAGCGATCATAAGGCGGTTACTGCATCGATGATTTCAGCCGTAAATAGAAATATTAAAAAAGGTAGGAAGATTTTTCTGTTTAGCGAAAGTGACAAAAAGCAGATTTCAGAGTACCTGACGGCTCAACACAAAAGTTTTGTCTTAAGTACAGATAGTGTTCAGGATCAGTGGACAAAGTTCAAAACCATCGTGCAATATGCGTTAGATGAGTATGTGCCAAGCAAGATCGTAAGAGATGGAAAAGAGCCACCATGGAACAACAACCGAGTTAGAAATACAGCAAACATAAACATAGCCAAAGCCTTGCAGACAAACAAAAATTACGCGAAGCGAAATGTAGTGTGAGGAGGGCTATGCGAGAGGCGTTCAATGAATTCGAAAGTAAAGTTCTATGTACTGACTTGGCAGAAAATCCTAAGAAATTTTGGTCTTATGTCAAAGCGGTAGGTGGATCAATACAAAATGGCCAGACACTCTGTGACCAAAATGGTACTGAAACAGAGGATGACAGACTAAAGGCCGAAATGCTAAATGTCTTTTTCCAGAGCTGTTTCACAGAGGAAGACTCCACTGTAGTTCCTTCTCTAGATTGTCGCACAGATGACAAAATGGTAGATATCGAAGTAGACTACAGAGGGATAGAGAGACAATTAAAATCGCTCAAAAGAGGAAAGGCCGCTGGACCTGATTGGATACCAGTTAGATTTTACACAGAGAAGGAACTTGCCCCCCTTCTAGCAGCGGTGTACCGTAGGTCTCTAGAAGAGCTTAGCGTTCCAAAGGATTGGAAAAGGGCACAGGTCATCCCCGTTTTCAAGAAGGGAAGTCGAACAGATGTGCAGAACTATAGACCTATATCTCTAACGTCGATCAGTTGTAGAATTTTGGAACACGTATTATGTTCGAGTATAATGACTTTTCTGGATACTAGAAATCTACTCTGTAGGAATCAGCATGGGTTTCGAAAAAGACGGTCGTGTGAAACCCAGCTCGCGCTATTCGTCCACGAGACACAGAGGGCCATAGACACGTGTTAACAGGAAGATGCCGTGTTTCTTGACTTCCGCAAGGCGTTCGATACAGTTCCCCACAGTCGTTTAATGAACAAAGTAAGAACATATGGACTATCAGACCAATTGTGTGATTGGCTTGAAGAGTTCCAAGATAACAGAACGCAGCATGTCATTCTCAATGTAGAGAAGTCTTCCGAAGTAAGAGTGATTTCAGGTGTGGCGCAGGGGAGTGTCATAGGACCGTTGCTATTCACAATATACATAAATGACCTTGTGGATGACATCGGAAGGTCACTGAGGCTTTTTGCAGATGATGCTGTGGTGTATCGAGAGGTTGTAACAATGGAAAATTGTACTGAAATGCAGGAGGATCTGCAACGAATTGACGCATGGTGCAGGGAATGGCAATTGAATCTCAATGTAGACAAGTGTGATGTGCTGCGAATACATAGAAAGATAGATCCCTTATCATATAGCTGCAAAATAGCAGGTCAGCAACTGGAAGCAGTTAATTCCATAAATTATCTGGGAGTACGCATTAGGAGTGATTTAAAATGGAATGATCATATAAAGTTGATCGTCGGTAAAGCAGATGCCAGACTGAGATTCACTGGAAGAATCCTAAGGAAATGCAATCCGAAAACAAAGGAAGTAGGTTACAGTACGCTTGTTCGCCCACTGCTTGAATACTGCTCAGCAGTGTGGGATCCGTACCAGATAGGGTTGATAGAAGAGATAGAGAAGATCCAACGGAGAGCAGCGCGCTTCGTTACAGGATCACTTAGTAATCGCGAAAGCGTTACGGAGATGATAGATAAACTCCAGTGAAAGACTCTGCAGGAGAGATGCTCAGTAGCTCGGTACGGGCTTTTGTCAAATTTTCGAGAACATACCTTCACCGAAGAGTCAAGCAGCATATTGCTCCCTCCTACGTATATCTCGCGAAGAGACCATGAGGATAAAATCAGAGAGATTAGAGCCCACACAGGAGCATACCGACAATCCTTCTTTCCACGAACAATACGAGACTGGAATAGAAGGGAGAACCGATAGAGGTACTCAGGGTACCCTCCGCCACACACAGTCAGGTGACTTGCGGAGTATGGATGAGTCGGTGTTCATGGACAACACTCCGCAAAGGACTTTTACCCGCGTGCAACACCTGTGCTCACTGACGAGTGACAGGATCGAACGTCGTCAACACATCCTCCTCCAGCTGTTGCGTTCGAGCCGACCAAACAGTAGACCAGAGGACGAACAGTAGACCATACAATAACAGTAGATTGTGGATAGCATTTGCCAGTGCCAAGCGCAAAGTGCTTTTAATTTACTGCATAGTAGACACACCTCAGGCAGGAAAAACCTATGCGCAACATTTGTCTTCTCTGAGACATCTCTCAATGGCTGCGAACATGGAATGATGTGGGGTTCTTCTGTTTGGAAAACATGCCACATATAATCCTGCAGCAGCTCTTCCGCAATCTACTTTGCTGTATGCAACCACCATGTTAGTCATTTCCGCAGTACTGGTACATGTCACAGTACTGTCAAAAACGCTGCTGCATTGGAAGTCCACACGATCCATCGTAGTATGTTCACAAGGGCTGTGTGGAGGTTGTAGCACACGTGGAGGAATCTTATTAGGTTCAAGTTGTCCATTCGCAGTACACAGATGGCTAAAGCGTTGCGTATCTTCTTTATTCAGACATCAAAACGAATGGAACAAACCGTCACAAGACATGTTTTGAGACAGTCTGTGAATCAGACTGCAAATAAGAGGAAATGAAAGGGAACAGTAGATGGAAAAAGGAGTCTACGAAACAGGGACCAAATGAAACAGCGTACATCATAGAACGGCAAAAGAAAGCCAAAGGCGAGGTTCACAAAGAAAATGATGAATTAGCTATAAAGCAAAATAGTTTGGCATCAGTAAGGGACACAACAATTGGTTCTAGGGAAGAAAATATTTCAAGGATATACGTAGAAACAAGATCGAATCCCAGTAATGGAAAAGAAATGATTATTGGCAAATAAGAACTAAGGACAGGCGAGGCACGTAATATAGCCAAATCTTTGGTAAAAATAGAGCAGTGGAAATGTATTCTCAATACACTGAGTACAAGTAAGGCTGAACGTGATCTGAGCACAGGGAGAGTGTTAGGTGAACTGATAGAGAAAGTGACGCTAATACAAACCATATATGAGGCAATGAAGGATCTGGACTTGTCCAGAGAACGCACTGTAAGAGTTAGAGGAGCGAATCAAACTGATTATTTGAATAAAGAAGAACAATAGGAATTTGATAGAGAAAGTGACGCCAGTACAAGCCATGCAGAAGACAATTAAGGGGCTGGAAACGTACAGATATCGCAATGTACGTGTTGGAGAAGTGATGCAAACTGATCATTTGAATACAGAAGGACAATGGGAGCTAGAAAATCTCTGTAGCACTTACTGTGATGTAGTTTATCTAAAAGGTAGCAAATTGTCATATACATAGACGGTAAGGCATGCTCTCCCAACGTTGTCAGAATACTAAGGGGAGGTTGTGAATATATGCCCTTAAAGAACATGAGAAGAGCAAAAGGAGGTATTACAGGAGCATATCGAGGTAATGGTTAACAAATATAAAACTTGAAAATCAGAGCCTCTGGAACGCACCTCTGTTGCTAGTACTAAAAGACGAGACGAGAAAGTTGAGTGAAATTTCAGTGGGGGAAGCATTTCTCATCTCCAACAAAAGTGATGTATTGAACCAACTGAGGAAGCCCAAGTTTTTATTCACTTTAGATTTGCCCACTGTATATTATCAGATTTCAATGGAACCAGCAGACGAAAACAAGACTGCATCCAGTGAAAATTATCAGTATTATTAGTACAAAAGGATGCCAATGAGGCTAAAGTGTATGTCAGTACATTTCATTTACTAATCAATGTTATTTTGCCGAGTTTGGAAGAGACCAAGTATTTAGTGTATCTGGATGGCAGAACTTGGTATGGAAGTTCATTAAAATAACACAATGAGAAGCCACTGAAAATCTTGAATAGATTAAGAGCACATAGGGTAAAGTTACAACCAGACAAGTGCGAATTCCTGAGAAAGGAGGTAATATTCTTAGGGCACAAAATAATGGGCAAAGAATCGGAAGAGAGTAATGTCGAAAAGGTGAAAAGTTTCCCAGTTCCGAAATCCAAGAACGAATTAGGGTATTAGGGCTTGCTGGATACTACAGTCAGTTTATTACAAAGTTCGGTAAAATTGGAAATCCATTACATAGATTGCTGAAGATCATAGTACCATACAAACGGGGAGGTCACCAGCAAGTAATATATGAGAAAGTGGAAGAGAAGTTGACAAATCCTCCCGTACTGAGTTAACCAGATTTCGAAAAACCATTTACTGTGACTACTGAAACCAGAGAAGAAGCACTGGAAGCATTTCTGTCACAAGGCAAGATAGGTGCTGATTTTCCAATCGCCTGTGCTTCACTGTGACTGAATAAGGCCGAAAGGAACAATTCTGCAACTGTGTTAGAGTGCTTAGCAATTGTGTGGGCAACGAAGCAGCTCAGTCTGTATGTCCTTGGGAGACATTTTAGCACAGTAATATATTACAAGCTACTGATATGGATTTTAGTGTCAAAGATCCAATGTGAAGATTACTGGAATGGCGCTTGAAACCAGAGTTCTCATAACATTGTGAAAAAACCTGGAAAGCTTAATGCAAATGCAGATGCATTAAGTCTAATACAGTCTTATGATCTATAAGTTATAATTAAATGTACACGAGACATAAGAGTGGTTACAGAAAATGAAGAAAACGAGGACATTACCACAGAAGATAAAGCCGAAATCATGAAGGAAATGCTTGACAATTCGTTAGATGAACACAATAGCATGCAAAGGACACTAGACTAAAAAAAATAATTATAAGCAGTGGAAAGACATGAAAAGAGACGAAAAAGAATACAGTAAAAAGTGTGACAAGAGTCAAAGGAGTAAACTCACTCAAAGCAAGAAAAATATGCCTCTATTTATTACAGACGCAGTGACGACAGTATTTGAAAAAATGTAACGTGGACGCTGTAGATCTGTTAGATAACACAACAACTGGTAAACGGTACTTCTTTGCGTACCAGTATGACGTGAGCAAGTTCACGGTAGCGGTGCCAATCGAGAGGCACGATGCTAAGACAGTGGCACAGAAATTTGTAGACCAAGTCGTGCTGAGGTGCGGAATTCTGTCAGTAACATTCACTGACAAGGTGTCGATTTTTTAGCGTAATTTTCAAGAGAGTGTGTAAATTATTAAGAACCCAGAACATCCACACCACAGCGTTTCATGTACACACGAATGTGGCAGTCGAAAGAACACACTAGACTGCTGCTGGAACATTTGCTACACTTCAGAACAAAGGACGATGGTAATTGTCATCTATGGATACCATATACTACTCTTGTATTTAACACAACACCACACAGTAGCTCTAGGTAAGCAGCACTTGAGTTGATGTTCAGGAGGAAAATGAACATTCCTTAAAGATAGAGAAAAGAATTGTGGGATATAATGATGATGATTATGTATATTAGTTGTGAATTAGAATGCAGGAAACACACCGAGTAGCAAGATAAAGGATAAAAGAGACGAAAGAAATAAGTAAGGCTCACTATGACATGGCAAAGCATACAAGAATATCTAAGACAGGATATAAGTTTTTTGTATGATGAGGCTGTATGAAGTGTTCATTCTAAGAAGCTAGGTGCACAATTGCAAGGACCGTATAGAGCGATTATAGTAGACGTACTCAATGTGACACTTAAGATTCCTAGAAATAAACAGATATATTAGGTCCAAAACAGATGAAGCTTTATTATCAAACAACAAACACAGTAGAGAGGATGCAGTATAATGAAGAATTGTGACGTAAGTGAACACGAGAATGCTTAACGAGAAGTTATATGGAGTGGCACAAGGAGGAAACAAGGCTGTCCAAGAGTGGAGAGAAAAATTAAGTAAATTCAATAACGATAGAACGAAATGAAATCTTTTAAGTAATGAAACTGATAGTAATATCGCCGGATGAGAGCAAACAATGTCTGGGTTGAATCACATTGTAATCTATATAGTAACAACTGAGAAAATACTGAAGAATGGTATGATTATATTCACGACCCAAAGAGAATAGCCACGTTCGTCACCAACACAGATGATACAGTACGTCTCACTGTTCAAACAGTTAAGTACTAAGTACAAATAGTTAATAAGTGCCATGGTGCATGAACATAAAGGGATCCTAGCACCACACATTGTTCAGTACGATTCCCCATACGCTTATTAGAAGATTCGGAAAAAGATATATCAGAGGTTCTATTATAATTATTTTTAAGATATGTATTGATTGTCTTAGACGACCTATAGGTAGCTTGAAAATGACTGACAAACAGCGAAGGGACATGAACCATAAGAGAAGAGGCCAACACTATTATACAGCTACATACATGATCTTAAACTAATTACAGTTTGATGTTGATAACATTGCCCGTGTTCTAGATATATAGTTTCCTACAACCTGTTTTCGCGACGAAAATTGTTGCCAGCCAGTATGTTTGAAGACTGCTGCAGTTGATACAGCCGACTATACTCACTAAGAAGGACAGCTGATGTCATTTACGAGAGTCAACCTCATGAAGCAGAAGGTAAAGTTTACTTGGAGAACAGGAGACAGAAAAGAAGTATGGGTACCATCTAACTAGGTTATAAGAAATATCATGCAAAAACAAATGTATTTGTGAATTTATAGCAGTTTATGGCACACTATTTTAGGGGATAAGTGTCATGGATACCGAATTTTATTAATGTAACAGATGGCATGTCTGTGACTAAAGGTAAGAAACTTTATTAAGAGTAATATTAAGACCACAAGATTTGGTATCAGGTAGAAATCAGAATGCTGGCCAGCACTCCATATGAAGTCAGATTTGTAGATTGGCTATTGAGAAAACAGTGGTGTTGTAATGGCTCAGCGAGAACATCATGCTCCGCTACCAAGGTGACGCTGGCATAGAGCCAGAAGGTTTGAGAACCTTATAGAAGGTTCTGTAAATATTTCGATCATTAGAAAAGAATAAGTTCTGTAGAGATTGGCTCAGGAAGAACCAAAGAGTAATAGCTGACACACCTGACTTCCATTGTGCTTTTTAAGTATTTCATTGTGTATGGTTGGAACGGGATGCAAACAGAGCGTTCATCTCTGTGCATATGTGTGTTGTGCATATTTTTTAGTTATATTTTTTTAGTTATATAAAAATATAATAAAAGTTTTGCATCACCCCGGTTCCCGAACTCCTGAAGATAGACATTGACTATGGATTTTGTATCACAGACACAGTCACTTTGCCTATTAGACGGAGAGGACCTGAAAGCCGATCAGTTACAGTCTTTCCACCAGAAAGGAGGTACACGGCTCACGTTGTCTGTAGTTCAACCATGCCTAGACGGCCACAACCGCGGTTCCATCGCGTCCCCGTTGTTACTCTGTATCAGGAAGGACTCTCAATAAAGGAAGTGTCCAGGCGTCTCGGACTGAACCAAAGCGATGTTGTTCGGACATGGAGATAAAGAGAGATGTAGATGACATGCCTCTCTCAGGCCGCCCAAGGGCTACTACTGCATTGGATGACCGCTAGCTACAGATTATGGCTCGGAGGAACCCTGACAGTTATGCCATCGTGTGAATAATGCTTTTTGTGCAGCCACAGGACGTCGAGTTACGACTCAAACTGTGCGCAATAGGCTGCATGATGCGCAACTTCACTCCCAACGTCCATAGCGAGGTGCGTCTTTGCAACCACGAAACCATGCAGAGCGGTACAGATGGGCTCAACAGCATGCCGAATGGAGCGCTCAGGATTGTCATCATTCTCTTCACCAATGAATGTCGCATATGCCTTCAACAAGGTAATCGTCGGAGACATGTTTGGAGGCAACTCGGTCAGGCTGAACGCCTTAAACACATTGTCCAGCGAATGCAGCAAGGTGTAGGTTCCCTGCTGTTTTGGTGTGGCATTATGTTGGGGCCGACGTACGTCGCTGGCGGTCATGGAAGACGCCATAGCGTCTGTACGATACGTGAATATCATCCTCCAACCGATAGCGCAACCATATCGGTAGCATATTGGCGAGGCATTCGTCTTCATGGACGACAATTCGCGCCCCCATCGTGCACATCTTGTGAATGACTTCTCTGAGGATAACGACATCGCTCGACTAGAGTGGCCAGCGTGTTCTCCAGACATTAATCCTATCGAACATGCCTGGGATAGATGGAAAAGGGCTGTTTGTGGACGACGTGACCAATCAACCACTCTGAGATATCTACGCCAAATCGCCGTTGAGGAGTGGGGCAATCTGGACCAACAGTGCCTTGATGAACTTGTGGATAGTATGCCACGACGAATACAGGCATGCATCAATGTAAGACGACGTGCTACTGGGTATTAGAGGTACCAGAGTGTACAGCAATCTGGACCACCACCTCTGAAGGTCTCGCTGGATGGTGGTACAACACGTAATGTGGTTTTCATGAGCAATAAAAAGGGCGGAAATGACGTTTATGTTGATCTCTATTCCAGTTTTCTGTACAGGTTCTGGAACCCTCGGAATCGAAGTGATTTAAAACTTTTTTCGATGTGTGTTTTATATGTATTTGACTGGATTGATGCGGCCCGCCGCGAATTCCTCTACTGTGCCAACCTCTTCATCTCAGAGTAGAACTTGACTTCTATGTTCTAAATTATTTGGCGGATGTTTAAAATCTTTGCCTTCTGCTATAGTTTCTACCCTCTACAGCTCCCTCTAGAGCCATGAAAGTTATTCCCTGATTTCTTAACTTATGTCCCATCATCCTGTCCCTTCTTCTTGTCGGTGTTTCCCACATATTTCTTTCCTCGACGATTCTGCGCAGAACCTCCTTTTTGCATACGTTATCAATCCATCTAATTCTTCAAAATTAGTCGTTAGCATCACATTTCAAATAATCCCATTCTCCTCTATTACGGTTGATCCACAGTCCATATTTCACTTCCCTACACTGCTGCGCTCCAAACGTACATTCTCAGAAATTTTTTTCTTGGGTTAAGACCTATGTTTGATACTAGCAGAATTATCTAGGCCGTGAATGCCCTTTTTGCGAGTGCTATCTTGTTTTTCCTATCCTCCTTGCTCCTTCCGTCATTGGTTATTTTGTTGGCCAGTTAGCGGAATTCCTTAATTTCATGTACTTCCTGATCACCAATACAGGCGTTAAGTTTCTTACTTTTCTCATTTCTGCTACTTCTCACTACTTTCGTCTTTATTTGATATTCTCTCAATCCATATTTTATATTCATTAGAATGTTCATTCCATTCAACATATCCTGTAATTCTTCTTCACTTTCACTGAGGATAGAGTACTACATCCATGCCATACACCCTTTTAATCGGAACATTACATCCATGTCACACACACTTTTTAATCCGCGTACTTCGTTCTTGATTGTTCCCTCATGGCTCTTGTACATACGGCACATTAACCGTTTTTCGCTGTAGCTTACCATGATTATCTCAGACTTTTGAACATCTTGCGCCAGTTTACATTGTCAAACGCTGATTTTTCTTTATTCTTGTCTCCATTTTCAACCGCAACCTCAGAACTGCCTCTCTGGTGATTTACCTTTCCTGAAGCCGAACAGATCGTCACCTAACACATCCTCAGTTTTCTTTTCCATTTTTTTATTCTTGTCAGGAACTTGGAGGCATGAGATGTTAAGCTGAGTGTACGATGATTCTCGCACCGGTCACCTCCTGTATTCCAAACCTCTCTCAAATTCTAATACTGGATCCGCTTTCTCTCCTATATCACTCCTATTTCTTATATCATGCCATCAGACAAGTCTTCCCCGTCATAGAGCCTTACAATTTACTCTTTTCACATATCCACACTCTCCTCTGCATTTAAAAGGGGAATTCCCGCTGCACCCTTAATGTTACGACCCTTGCTTTTAACTTCACCGCAAGTTGTGTTATCTTTTGTATATGTTGAGTCAGTCATTGCGTCAATCCTTTCTTTTTTTATTTCTTCGTAGATATGATTTCGTTTGCAACATCTGTGACACCCATTTTAGAGGTGTACATTCCTCTTCAACTCAACTGCCTACTGAGCTATTCTTTAACGCAGTATCTGTAGCCTCAGAGAACGTCTAGCGTACCTTGTCATTCCTTAGTACTTCCGTGTTCCACTTCTTTGCTCATTGATTCTTCCTGACTAGTCACTTAAACTTCACGCTGCTCTTCATACCAACTAAATTGTGATCTGAGTCTTCGTATGTTCGAGGGTACGCCTTACAATCCAGTATCTCATTTCGGAATCTCTGTCTGACCATGATGTAATCTAACGGAAATCTTCCCACATCTCTCGGTCTTCCGCAAGTGTACCTCCTCCACTTCTGATTCTTGAACAGTGTATTCGCTACTACTAGCTGAAATTTAAAACAGAATTCAGTTAGTCTTTCTCCTCTCTCATTCCTAATACCAAGTCAACGATCTCTTGTAACCATCTACTCCTTCCCCTGCAATCGCATTCCAGCCTCCTCCCTTTACGTACTGTATTAACCTTTCAGCATCGTCATATACTTTCTCTATATTTTCATCTTCAGCTTGCGACGTCGGCATGTATACCTCAATTATCGTTGTCGGTTTTCTGTTGATTCTGATGAGTGCAAATCTGTCATTGAACTGCTCACAGTAACTCCCGCTCTGTCCTACCTTTTTATTTGTAACGAATCCCACTCCCATTGTAACATTTTCTCCTGTTGTTGATATTAACCTATACTCATCTGACCAGAAATTCTTGTCTTTTTTTCCATTTCACTTCACTGACCCCCTGCCCTTACATCTAGACTGAGCCGTAGCATTTCGTTTTTCAGATTTTCTAGCTCAGGAAAGTCAGGACATGGCAGTTGCAGGAAAGAACTCGCGTATAGTGTGGTAGGATGTACTCATTGAGTTGAAAAGATGTAAAGCCACTGTAAGCAATCTCTCCAAATAAGACTGAACTGCTGAGAAATAAATTGCTCCTAAATTGAATCCATAAGTGTTTTCATTCTTATTCACTTCCTAAAAAGCCAACAACTTCTTCTCTCTGTTCCAAAATCGCATGCGTAAAGCATCGAGAGATATATTTTCCCTCCCACTCCATTAATTGTAACAGAGTGGACCTCAGCTCAGATTGTGAATGAATGACCTGATTGAGCTACGTAGGCCATGTATTCATCAAAGCTGCTAATAGCTCCTCCGTCGCGACACGACATATCAGCAAACCATCCGGCAAGGACTGTGAATTTGCAGATGGACCTGGAAAACGAAAGGAATTTGGATAAGACGAGCCGCAAAGGTAAAAGTTCTGCACTAACGGAAGAAACCGGAAAGACAGGCTTCATAACGCATTCTCCCCATGACACACCTACAAAGACATAGTCCGCAGACCTACGACCACACTTAAAACAGCTTAGTTAAATACTCTGCCTGACAAAAAAAAAGTGAAGTACTTTGAAGACATGTCGGATATTAACGTAATAACGTACACATATACACCATGAGAAGACATGTAAATGAATGAAGAGGCGATTCTCTCTTACAGGTAAGACGGCCATCAGAGCGAATTAGGTTTCGTAGACGTGACTGAAAATCGCGGTGGGGGCGTGCGACTGTTGTATTCACAAAAATAAAAATGGCTTTAAAATAGGTGGTTGGTCGCGAAATAATAGCTGCAGGACGGTTTGTGACTATGTTTTTATTCATTATGCCTTCCGAGCTCTGCCCATCTTAAGATAACTCTTTGATACAAAATGAACATGAAACTTTGACAAAGTTCTCAAATAACGTCAAAAGTGACAAAAATTTGACAATTTCATACAGCAAAATGAGATTTCAGTTAAACACGTATACTGCACTACTGGCCATTAAAATTGCTACACCAAGAAGAAATGCATATCATAAACGGGTATTCATTGGACAAATATATTATACTAGAACTGACATGTGATTACATTTTCACGCAATTTGGGTGCATAGATCCTGAGAAATCAGTACCCAGAACAACCTCCTCTGGTCGTAATAACGGCCTTGATACGCCTGGTCATTGAGTCAAACAGAGCTTGGATGGCGTGTACATGTACAGCTGTCCATGCAGCTTCAACAATATAACACAGTTCATCAAGAGTAGTGACTGGCGTATTGTGACGAGACAGTTGCTCGGCCACCATTCACCAGACGTTTTCAATTGATGAGAGATCTCGAGAATGTGCTGGCCAGGGCAGCAATCGAACATTTTCTGCATCCACAAAGGCCGTACAGGACCTGCAACATGCGGTCGTGCATTATCCCGCTGAAATGTAGAATCTCACGGGGATCGAATGAAGGGTAGAGCCAAGGGTCGTAACACATCTAAAATGTAACGTCTACTGTTCAAAGTGCCGTCAATGTGAACAAGAGGTGACGGAGACGTGTAACCAATGACACCCCATAACATCACGGCGGTTGATACGCCAGTATGGCGATGACGAATACACGCTTCCAATGTGCTTTCACCGCGATGTCGCCAAACACGGATGCGACCATCATGATGCTGTAAACAGAACCTAGATTCATCCGAAAAAATGACGTCTTGCCATTCGTGCACCCAGCTTCTTCGTTGAGTACACCATCGCAGGCGCTCCTGTGTGTGATGCAGCGTCAATGGTAACTGCAGCCATGGTCTCCGAGCTGACGGTTCATGCTGCTGCAAACGTCGTCAAAACTCGTGCAGATGGCTGTTGTCTTGCAAACGTCCCCATCTGTTGACTCAGGGATCGAGACGTGGCTGCACGATCCGTTAGAGCCACGCGGATAAAATGCTTGTCATCTCGACTGCTAGTGATACGAGGCCGCAGGGATCCAGCACGGCGTTTCGTATTACCCTCCTGAACCCACTGACTCCTTATTCTGCTAACTGTCATTGGATCTCGACCAACGCAAGCACCAATGTCGCGATACGATAAACCGCAATCGCGATAGGCTACAATACGACCTTTATCAAAGTCGGAAACGTGATGGTACGCATTTCTCCTCCTTACACGAGGCATCACAACAACGTTTCACCAGGCAACGCCGGTCAACTGCTGTTTGTATATGAGAAATCGGATGGAAACTTTCCTCACGTCAGCACGTTGTAGGTGTCGCCACCGCGTGCCAACCTTGCGTGAATGCTCTGAAGAGCTAATCATTTGCATATCACAGCATCTTCTTTCTGTCGGTTAAATTTCGCGTCAGTTGCACGTTATCTTCGTGGTGCAGCAATTTTAATTGCCAGTAGTGTACTAGCAGCCGCTATATTATTTCGCGACCAACCAGCTGTTTTAAAGCTATTTTTATTTTTTAGTTTGGTCTTTTCCTGCTTAATGTACGAACTTCGTCAGATGTTGAGTGATTGCTGTAAAGGACACAGAGATGTCCCATGACAGTGTTATCAGTTTCCAGAATCAGATTTTGACTCTGCAGCGGAGTGTGCGCTCATGCGATACTTCCTTGCAGATTAAAACTGTGTGCTGGATCGAGACTCCAACTCAAGACCTTTGCCTTTTGCAGGCAAGTGCTCTAGCAAATGAGTCACCCAAGCGCGACTCACTCTCCGTCCTCGCGGCTGTACTTCCTCCAGCACATCGTCTCTTACCTTCCAAAGTTCACAGAAGCTCTTCCTGCGAACCATGCAGAATTAGCACTCTCGGCAGAGCACTTGCCCGAGAAAGGCAAAGGTCCCGAGTTCGAGGCTCGATCCGGCACAATGTGTTACTCTGCCAGGAAGTTTCTTATCAGCACACAGTCCACTGCTGAGTGAAAATTTCCTTCTGGGAACACCTCCCAGGCTGTGGCTAAGGCATGGCCCCGCAGTTTCCTTTATTCCAAGAGTGCTAGTTCTGCATGGATGGCAGGAAGAGTTTCTATGAAGTTTGGAAGGTAGGAGACGAGGTACTGGCAGAAGTAAAGCTGTGTTTGGGTTTATTATTTGGTAGACAACTCGTCCGCGAAAGGCAAAGGGTCCAGCGCGCAATTTTAATCTTCCAGGAGGTTTCAGTGTTATCCGTGCGAATCAGAATTTAAAAGTGGATTCATTTTGTATATCCATGTGGTTGGATGATTGCACCGTGCAGTATAGAGAATGCGGACCTGACAGTGGCCCAGATTTGGACTTCATGGAAACGGGACGGCCGGCATACCCGTCGTTAAGGTTGCGGTGGACCACTTCTGAGTACCACAACGGAAAACCGCCGAGTTGTGAATCAAGTGCATCATAACCACTTCACATCTGCGCCTGACATACGATAAAGTGTTGTGGACTCCCTGTAACATTCTGTTTTACCGCACCATTGGTCATAGACCAACAGCACATGGGATACAGAATTCCACTATCATTCATAGGCTACTGTTAACAACTATCGATGCATTGGAGAGATGTCACGGTCAGGTAGTATGGACTACTGTTGAATAACACTGCAGTATGATATTACTCTGGGTGACCATCGTCGGGGAGAGTCCGACTATTCCATGGACTCGGATAGACCAAATTAATATTTGAGCTGGAGCCCTATTAACCTTCACTATTAACCTTCAATCGGTCAGCGAAGCGAACTTTGCTCCCAGTTGAACCTAATCCTTACCTTAGGCACTGCCCCTTCTTGTGAAATTCTTTACACAGTTAAGAACACCAAGACAGAAAAGGATAAGCAGAATTAACATTCAGTCACGAGGATAAGCGTAATTAGCAAAAATACTATTAACATTAAATTGGGCAGCGGAGCGAGTGTAGCTCCCAGATGAACTTAACCGAGACCTCGGGCTCTGCCCATTCTGTGTAATTATTTACTCAATTAAACATATAAATACAGAGAAAGACAAAAAATTAATTAACTTTAGCCTTTCTAAAATTCCTACAACTGTCTAACTATTAAAATTTCTAGGAGGCGTCGCTCTTTTTAAAAACACGCAGTCCGCACAAAACTAGACATTGGACACTGCCCTATTTTAATAAAAATAACCAAAGCACTTAGAAAGTTCTAAATTCGTTAAGCTGCTATCGATTACGTTAAAAAAGGAATTCACAGGCAAGTACTTAATTAACTCTAATGAGTTTCACCCAGTGGGAACTCGCCATTTTCCAAACGAATTTAACATATAAAACATTGAGCATAACAGTAGAAAATAAGGAAATCAGTACATATTAAGAATAGGTTTTATCAGCCCGTCATCAAGTAAATACATATACAAGTTGATAGGGGCTGTCCTGTAACTGGGCGAAATCTTAAAGCACCCTTAACTTTCCGCAGCACCGATGAGTGTGCAGGGTCACCACCGGTAGGTACGACCGCAGGACCTAAACCTTGCTTCATGCCCACGCTTAATGCCAACCAATTTTCGTAGGATTCTACAACAGAGGAGAGACGCAGCTAAAGGGTATGAAACTTCAGTATTTCCCGAGAGCACCTCAACATGGCTTCTTTAGGCACACAAACATCTTCTTCCAATAATTCCACTATGCACACATGTCATTTGTGCCCCCTTTTTAAAAGACCACCTGACCGAGCGCATGCATTCTAGCAGCATTACAAGAAATCCCCAAGTAAATATAGTCTGACACAGACTGACCCAAGGAGCCTCAGCCGAAAAAACAAAAAAAAAAAAAAAAGCTAAACGAGTACGCTCACTGACATTAGAAAGAAGTCCAGTGCACAACTCGATAGGTGCAGTTTGTCACTTCAGTCCCAAGCAATCAGCAACGCAGGGACCTGTCCATCCACAAGTGACTCGACAAATCGTCGGCCTGTTTGACAACACAGGCCCGGCGATCCATCACGTGACCTTAGCGACACCAAAGTGTTTGTGGCCGAGTTTAGGATCAGCGCCCCCTGTGCCTTGCAACCGCCGTCTTGTATGATTCGCGACATCTTAAGATGTTTACCCAGGGGTGGGGTCACGTACTAACTGGTATGAGGCTAAAATCTTTGCATCAGCGATGCGCTGCTGGCAAGTATCGATACGGCTGTATCAGTTACCTCTCATGCGACAGCATTACGGTGCCATTTTTCAACAGGACAATGATTACCTAGACAAGGTACACGTGTCTATGAACTGTCTGCATTATGATGAGACGCTGCTTTGGTGAACAAAATGCCCCGTCGGTCTCTGACAGAAGGCGTGTGGGGGCCAATTTGAACCTCCTCTCCCTCTCCGTGCTATTACCCAGAACATCAAGAACCAGTCAGCCTTCCTCTTGAGATGATACAATGACTTTGCGACACACGTCCCAATCGAATCGTCTCACGCGTTCAGACCAGCGGGGTTAAACATCGTACTGACAAGTGGGCGTATACTGCCATGTTGCCTTCTTTTACAAGGTGTACAACTTTGTTTACGTCGTTTGCCGATAGTTGGTGACAACGGTAAGTAGCGGTCGAAAGAAACAGATCGCAGAGGTCAGGCAGTTAGCTTGGACATTGGTCAACAAAACCTCATTCAAACATTAATTGATTTGTGTCTGCATCATCAAGTTGTTCTTGATTGTAAATGTCAGTTTACAAGCCTAATTTTGTCATTTGCGGGAGGTGTTACTGTTCTGTTTCAGTGTGAAGAAAACTGCAGCTGACTCTCATCGAATGCTGTCAAGTACGTATGGTAATGGCGCTATTAGTGAAAGAACTTTGTAAGTAGCGTGAATATAAGTAGCGTGAATATAAGGACGCTATGTGCAAGAAGCATGAAGCGCCCTTCGAATGTATCCTGATAGCTAAAAGAGCCACGCGCACTTTGAATAAGAAAATGCTACTTGACACTGAAATCAATATAAAAGATAGGGTCGCCACCAACTCTAGCCACACGAAAAAGAAGAAGTAGCACTGAGTCGGAAAATTACTTAATTTATTAATAAGAAAAACTCACAAAAGAACATTCATTGTAAATGATGATGATGATGATGATGAGCGTTTGGCGTCATTGGCCGGGAGGCCCCTCGCGGGGCAGGTCCGGCCGCCTTGGCGCAGGTCTTATTACATTCGGCGCCACATTGGGCGACCTGCACGCCGGATGGGGATGAAATGATGATGAACACAACACAACACCCAGTCCCTGAGCGGAGAAAATCTCCGACCCAGCCGGGAATCGAACCCGGGCCCGGAGGACGGCAATCCGTCACGCTGACCACTCAGCTACTGGGGCGGACATTCATTGTAAAGTCATTGATCAAGAATGGGATGTAGTTATTAATATGATCCAGGCATTCTTCCCGTGAATCAAATATTGAGTAAAGTAAAAAGGGCGTGAACACCATGCGTAAGTGCAGCCTGCAGCAAGATTCGTGAAAACACGATCTATTCCAGAGCATTTGTTTCAGATAAAAAAAGGGACACTAATCACTACACCTGTGCACATGGAAACGCTATAGGTGGGCCAACAAGGAAAACTACGAGGTAAATGGCGAAGGTAACGGCGACGTAACATCGGTACACAAGATAAGATTGAAGGCAAAATTATTTATTCCTTAAAACATTGATGTAGTGCATCTATAGACTGCTGTTGCATGCTAACTGTGTACAATTGCTTGTGAAATACTACACGTTTCATAACAGACTCGCGTGTCCACTCGGTCCGCGGAGACAATTTCTATGGACCGTGGCCAAATTTTAATCACATGAGACAAAGAAAATTCACAAATACACAAAAATTACCAAGATCTGGAAAAGATTAGAAGCATACACACACAGTTGTAGGCACATAAACATTCACACTGAACCGAGGGCACTTCAACATATGCAACTCCCTTGTGCTGCGTTCCTCTCACGGATCAAAGTCAAGACTGCATTGGGAATCAAACTGAAAGTCTACAAAAGCCTTGCATTCCCTGCTGCAACCCAGCAAGTAAATCTTTATAAGACGAATTTCGTGACCAAAAGCTAAAGGCTCCCCTCTCTATGTGACAACGCGCCACGCGGTCAGTCCAACTCACCCTTCTTTAACTGGAGCACAGCTGTGTACGCTTCCCGTACCGGCGGCAGACTGCCTCCCGCTTCTCCAGCCTCTTCCACGCTCCGCGTGGACCGGAAAACCCCAGGATGCCATTTCCGCCACCAACCTAACGCAGGTGGATTTCTCCCAAGTAGCGGAAACCTCTTTGCCGACTTGACCACTACGAGAGTTGGCAATGAAAGGTGGCTACAGGACCCTTTCATCACCCCAAACGTCCCGGAGAAGACTGTGCCGCGAATTTTCACGCCATGCTAGGAGATTCGCCAACAGTCTTCGAAACAAACATACCCTAACGAGTAACTATTGCAACAGTAAACAGCAGCACAAAGGAGTTGATTAATCTCTTATATCCAAGTGAGCTTTATCTGACCTTAGTCAATAATTGTGACCTCATGCGGTCCGCAAAGCAAACAGAACAAATTAAATTAAGCGTGATATACTACGCTAACATCATGTCATCTGACCTATTACGACCACAACCATGAGATATTATTTTAAAATTTCTTTAACCAACTATCAAAAGTTAACATAGAGACATAGGCGAACAGGTACATAATATATATAAATATATAAACAAATACAATGATGCAAAATCATTATCACGAACCAAAGCAGTATCATCTGGTGCTGACATATATAAAAACATGCAAGTGAAAGTGCAAAATACAATATTCACAACAAATACAGTGATACAAAATCATTAATGAACCCAGTGGTATGACAGCTGGTAAATAATCACCTATGGAAAAATGAGTACAAAAACACATCCAGAAATCAACTCGTTGACACGCTGTCATTTTTCAGTTTCGCCACATGGTTGTTTCACTGGGTATTCTCTTTAGGTGCTGGGGTGGGCGTCTCTTCTAAAGGCGACTTGGAGGATAAGCTACTAGGGGACCATAACACTGAACTGGGGAGTTCGCAGCGGCGTTGATTGTAACGTCCGTTGTAACCCAGGTTGTTCATCCTAGACAGCACCCCGCGACGTTGCCTCGTGCCCGTTTCCACCCTCTGCGTCCATACTGTGGGATGGTTCGGCGTTGCAGATTTGCAGGACATCGCCACTTGTGGGCCCTGCCTCATCATCGAGAAGGCGGCTTGGCGGTCGTCGTCCGTGTGTTGTGGAGGAATGTGTTTTACCGACACACGCCCCCGTCTCCTGTCGTGTCAATGGGGAGAGACGCGCTCTTCTGCGTCGCATCGAGGTCGACGTAAACTCGTGCGGGTGTCGGGCTCGAGACCCGCTTATCACCTCTTTGCACCGTCTCAGCTGATGCGTCAGTGGTGGGACCCGCGTCCCTCCGGGCAGTGGGCGTTACCTCACCGCAGCAGCCGTCTGGACTAGCGGCGCTCAGGGATCGGCGGCCTCGCCTGGTGTGCGTCATACTTTCCCTTTCGCTTGTCAGATGACTAGCGCATGGGGTGGAACGCCGGCCATCAGCTGGCGCTGCCGTGGTGACACGCCTGCGGACTCCGGTGTGAGCCTGCGCCTGGGGGAAGACCAGCATCCCTTCCCCTCTGACGGGGAAACAGCTGTGACCGCTCGCCGCATCACTGCTTAGCCGTTGATACCAGGGTTCGGCAACGCCTGCCGGTGGACCAAGCCCTGTGCTTTCTGATGCGGAGGCTCCCTAGGCGGCCTTGCACCCACTTAAGAACTGCGCTCACAGGGATCGTTACTAAATATCATGTGTACAGATTACCACAAAATCTTCGGAGTTTCTCACTCCTGATCAATACATGGAATAGTGCCCAAAATTAACTTGACAAAAGGGGCCTTCTTAACATTACTAATAAAAAAACAATGAAGAAAATTAAATAACCAATATTCAAACAAACAAACAATCCTTTTTATAAAATATAGTTCCAGCATTACATCTGCTGTCAATCATTCAGGGTAGATCTTGTACAAGGTTTGGTCAGGATTTGGATAGGATTTGGCGCCGCTGCTAGCTACAGACACAAAACTCTACCTGCTCCTAACTACGCTCTCACACACAATCTACACAGCTCGTACTAGTCACCATCACCATATAGCCCGACTACAATTCCCACATATAAACAAAATATTCCTTTCAACACCAATACCCATATCGTTGTTCATTGACTGCTCCTCCAAGGTTTGCAGAACATGTTTGCTGACCTGTGAAAAATTTCCGAGACTTCTTTTCTATGGACATTGCATAATAAAAGTTACGATTAATGAGACACAGAATGTTCATTCAAGTCACATCTGGAATGGTAAATGTTTCAACATCTATTCATCGGACTAATGCAAAAGGTCAGTGGGCATAAAAATGAAAATAAAAATCATCCTATCCTATTAGCAAACACATAAACACTTCGTCCTATAAGTACATAAGAAAATACTGTCAAAAGAAATCCATTGTCCAGGGCCATGAGTACCCAACTTACTTCTATCATAAGATACTCATAATGATTACACACTTACTCACCACATGTCCCCAGGGGTCCTCACCTACCGTCATGTTATTTTAGCTTGGAGGTAGTCGCATTGATTCTCTATTAAATATCAAGCTGCTTGAGTTTATAAGCTGTTTCCATATACATCTTCTGGGGTTTCAAACCCTGGTGTCTTCAACCGTACCTAGTAGTATGTGACGGCAAGTTACACTTTCCAAATATCTTATAAGATGGCAACTCTGAAAATCAAACACTATTAATCTCCCTTCATACACAAGTCCTTCACCTACAAGTCACCAAGTTGCTTCATTAACATCGCAGTATATTTGAAAAAATCTCACTGAATCATGCTCACCTAAGGGGAATAAGAACACTACAACTGTAATTTCTCACCAAGAATTACCTTACGACCATTGACTCGCCACGGCAACACACCCGATACCCTTTTAGTCATCAAAGAACGAAAGCCATCTTACTGTAATAGGAAACGCTTCATATGAGCCTCATAATCATTCACATTCAGATGTTTTGAAACTGCACAACACTACTCCTTTCTGCTGACAAGAAGAAATAACTACACACATATTGGGGGGCCCTTTACAATACACAGAAAATATACACTTTAATTTTAATCACACCAGTGTGAATCAAAACATTGGAAAATATGCACTGTAATTTTACTCACAAAAGAATGAGTGCGAAAAAGCATATGGGCAATAAGTCATTCCGACCTCCGAGGGGCAAGATCTTCTGCTTCTTATTCAATGTAAGGTTTTACGTTGGAGATGTGGTGCAGGCCCTTCGACTTTCGAGAGCGGAGTGTTTCTACTTCAAGCGCATTCGGATGTGGAATCCGCTTGATTCTGTACGGCCCGTTGAATAAGAAGAAGAACTTCTTTGACAACCCAGCCCGTTTATTAGAGACCTTGTGCGAGCGTACAAGTACTTTCTGGCCCACGTGAAAAGTTATATTCCGCACCTTCTTTTTGTAGGTTCTTATCCGAGCCTCGGCGGCACTCTTTATATTTTTCAGGGCAAGCTCCACAATTGCAGATCTTCGTAACCTGGGTTCTACTGGCCAGGGAACCACCTCTTTTATTTTACTCGGAGGCTCCTTGTTTTTCAGGACCAGAATCGGTGGCAACGTCGTTGAGGAATTTGGCAACTCATTTAGTATGTTCTGGAAACCGGCTAGTTTCGTGTCCCACGTCCGGTGGTCACGGTGGCAGTATAACCTACACAATTTTCCAATCTCCTTCATCCACCTTTCACAAGGATTTGCTGAAGGGCAGAAAAGGGAGATAAAGATCGGTTTCACTCGCTTTCTCCGAAGCATATGCTCCCAGTGACGTGATCTGAATTGTGGCCCGTTGTCCGAAATCACACGCTTCACAGTGCCACCCTCCCGTAAGAAGTGATTTGCGAACGCGGCAGCTACTGCCTTCCCGGTGGCCCTACGCAGCGGCGTGAGGCAGACGAATTTTGACGTCAGCTCTACTGCCACAAAAATGTACGCAAATCCGTTCCTAGAACGCACTAGCGGACCGAATAGATCTACTGCTGCGAGATCCCTGAGTTTATTGGGAACGATCGGGTGTATTGGTGCGGCAAACGACACAGTGGGCGGCTTGGCTTGCTGACAGGGCTTGCATACCCTAATTACTTTACGTATACGCCGAAGCATATTATTAAAGTAACAGGTTTCCCGCAGCTTCTCCAAGCATTTCCTCGCACCAAAGTGACCGTAGCTCAAATGCACGTACCACACGAGCTTGTTCACCAGTTCCTCCGGAATCGCTAACAGCCACCTGGAATCATCCAGAGCTCGCCTCTTAAATAGGATGCCATTCCGGATAATATAATACTGCCTGATGGCCGCGTGGGATTTATCATGCCATTTCTCTTTGATGTCACGCAAGACTTCGTCCTTGTCTTGTTCCGCCCCGATATTACCTAGTGACGTAGTGACATAATTCTCGAATGCCACATTTTGAAGGTATAACACACTGAAATTGTTTTCATCAATAGCGTTATCCTCAGCATGGGTGAGCCCGATAGGCATCCGAGATAGAGCATCAGCAATGATGTTCTTGTGCCCCGGAATGTACTCTATCGTGAAGTGGTATTCCTGGAGGAACACCGTCCACCGTCCGAGTCTACCGTGATTGATTTTGGCGCTCATTAGGAATTGTAGTGCTCGGTGGTCACTGTACACCTTGGTCGTGCGCCCGAACAAATAGTAACGGAACTTCTTGAATGCCCAGACAATCGCCAGGGCTTCAAGCTCCGTGACAGAGTAGTTCCGTTCACTCCGCGAGAGCACACGGCTGGCGAACGAGATAGTTTTCCAGGTGGACGGGTCCTTTCCACCATCCGTCTGGAACAACACCGCTCCCAGCCCCGTCAGTGAACTATCTGTCATCAGGCAAAACTCCTGATTCAAATCCGGATGGGCGAGCAATGGAGCGTTAACGAGTGCATTCTTTAATTCGTCAAATTCGCTCTGTGCTTGTTCGTCCCACATCCAAACGGTGTTCTTACCCGTCAGTGCACATAAACGAGGGGTGGACAAAACATTGAGATTTATAAATCTCTTGTAGAAATTGCAAAGCCCCAAATAACCCCTGAGCTGACGCTTTGACGTGGGCGTTGCGCACTCCGCAATTGCTGAAATTTTTTCGGGATCCGGATGAATTCCATCCGCCGACACAATATGACCCAGAAACTTTATGCTTTCACGCCCGAACTGGGATTTGTCCAGATTCACGGTCACCCCCGCTTTCTCGAATACTTCGAGCAATCGATTTAGAACCCGGTTGTGTTCCTCCCATGACTTCTCTGCAATTAGAATGTCGTCCACATACACAGTTACGCGCGCTCTTAGGTCGTCAGGTAGTATGCTATTCAGGCCTCTTATGAAGGCGGCTGAAGAAACATTCAACCCGAAAGGGAGACGTTTAAACTGGTAGCAGCTCCCATAGCAGAGGAAGGCAGTGTATTGCCTGCAAGACGAATCGAGCATAATTTGCCAATAGCTGTTTCGGAGGTCAACGGATGACAAAACTTTCACGCCATGAAACCTTTGCAGCAGTTCCTCCAATCCTTCTGGCCTATCTGTCTCAGACATGATTACCGTATTTATTTGCCGCGAGTCCAACACCAAACGCACGGACTTGTCCCGCTTTGGCACAACGAGTAATGGCGAGTTGTATGAACTCCTAGCTCGCTCTATTATACCTTGCTCCAGCATCCTACTTATTTCGGCTTCCACACTGCTCTTGTGCACCAGTGGGATGGGGTAGGGCTTAACAAAGAAAGGAAGATGCTCGCGCACCGTAAAGCGGTACAGAAATCCATCAATTGCCCCCGGTGAATCCGAAAATACTCGGGAATGGCTTCTCAGAACGCGACACAGTTCCGTACGATTCGCTTCCGAGGCTCCCGCACCAGCAATACACCTTTTCATCGCGCTCGTGAAAACATCGTTCCTACCATACTCATTAGGTTGTGAATCTAGGTCACTAATCAGATTGACCAAAACCTCCTGCCCAGGTCGCGACTCAGTCCTAACGTGAAATTTCAGACAGCTCACCTCAGACTCCTTGCGCAAAACACATTCCTCGAAAATTAGACTGACAGGGTTGCTCCCGGCAATGATAGTCATAACACCGCCAGCCACGTCGATTACGGCGCGGTGGGCATTCATGAAGTCAGTCCCCAATATCATCGCCACGCTCATCAGCGGCATCACAAAAAAATTGAATTCAAACTCATGTCCTCGACAGACGAAGTTTACTCGAGTCTGAACTTTAATTTTAACACTTTTTCCATATATCGCGCCCCTGACTGTAGTTCCTCTCACCTGGAAAGTTGGCCAACTCCCCGTTTCCTCAGACTTCCGAAACGCCGCCTCACTAATCAGCGAAAAGGGGCTGCCTGTATCGAGCACACATCTAAGACTGACTCCCCGAATGTAAACAGACACGACTGGGTTTACCGCAGGCACACCAATACTGTGGTCCTCCCTCAACAAATCTTCCCTAATATCGTCTTTCTCTATCAAATGCACATCAATATCACTGGTCCTCATTAAGTTGTCGCCAACCGAGTCAGCCGCTAGTCATTGATCCCTTTGATTAGGGTCATGTGGCGGATTGTGACGCGGGTTTGCGGGACGAATTTCAACACCCAATGGCGGACCACCCGTACTGTTTACGGCACCCCTGTTGTTGCTTGTTCGATAATTATTCTGTGGTCGGTCACGACTACCGTTCCTAGGTCCGCTATAATTACTCCAATATCTCTGCTCATTACCATATCTTCTGAACTCCCGGGGGTGTCTTTGATTTACTCTCGGCGAATGATGACGATTGGCATCGTTCGTTCTGCCCGCGTTCCGTGAGGAATCGCGACGCTGCCAACGCTCGCGCGCCCTGTAACTCTGAGGCGACCCGTTACGTCTGGCGTGCCACCTGTCTCTACGGCTGCGGCTTCGCTCGCGCGGCCGCTGCTCGTAGGCGCTCTGACCGTAATTCTGCGTGGTGCCATTCGCATCGCACTCAAGCTCTAAAAGGAAATTGCGAAACCCCTCTACGTCATCCTTACATCGTCCTGCAAGGATAACGTGCCGCAACTGCATTGGAAACTTTCCCAGGCAAATACGAATAATTTCTGCAGGTCCATAAGGATCGTCAAGATGTTCATTCGCCTGCAGCATGTGCTCGAACATCTGCACAGGGCTGGAGAATTTTGACCTGTTTAACTCTGGTAGCATAATGAGTCCGTGTTTTACACGACTTTGCGCTGCCACTGACCAATATATCGACAGGAAGTGTTGACGAAACTCCCCAACAGTGTAGCAATTGCGTGCAATTGACCTCATCCGCGCCGCTGGCTCACCTTCGAGGTAGCCGCACATATACTCTATTTTGTGCGCACTGGGCCACGTAGGAGGGAGGGAGAATTCGAACTGCTGTAACCAAGCCCGCGGGTGAATCCCCGTAGCCGAGTTACGGAAGACTTCAAACTTCCTCACGGTCAGAAAATGTTTAAAGTCAAATTCGTGAGTTTCCCTTGGCGAACGTTCCTGAGGGGATCCGCGCCGTTCCCACCTGGTACGAGATCCGTGATCATGACTATGATCAAATTCGCCATCGTTCCCGGAATCATCGTCGGAATAATAGCCCTTTCGTTCATTTCTTTCAACTTCATGGGCCTTTAACCCTTTTAGGTGAAGTTCTAAACGGGCAATGCGCTCACATATTCCCTCGGTAACCCCTCCTTGTTGTATGTTTATTTCACACTGTCCACGCCGACATTTCGTTATCGACCGTATTTCGTCTGCATCCGCTGATGACGAGGTAATCGTTTCCCTATTATTGTCAGACTTACGCGCCACTGCGTCTGAGATCCTGGCTATTTCTTCTCGCATCTCTCGGTGGGCCGTGTCTTGCTTTGTTTGCGTAAGCCCTTGCTCTCGCTCGAGAGCTATTATCGCCTGGCTGAGGGTTTCTACCTGCGCGCTAAGGTGGACCGGACACTTAGCCGCAGTGTCCTCTATTCGGGACACAAGAGCCGCATGGTCACTCTGGCATTGTTCTGCTAACGCGCGGAGATCCCTGGCGGAATTTCGTCCTACTCGGGACTCAAGAGCCGCTTGTTCACTCTGGCATTGTTCTGCTAGTACACGTATATTCCCAGCGAACCTTTCTTCTTGCTCCATCACCCGCTTGCTAATGACTTGGTGCCCCTCTTCTAAGGCGGAGATGCGTTGGTCAATGATCGCCAGTTTCTCCCCAACACCCTGTACTATTTCACTAGTCAGTCTTTTATTCGCTTCCTCGATATGCCTCCTATTTTCTTCTGCTTGTTTTTTATTACTGTCTAGTAATTGTCGTAGCATAGCCTGTAATGAATTTGCATCTATCGAATGATTCGAAATCACTACAGCGGGCTCAGGATGGACAACACTTGTATTTGCGTTTTCCGCGTTTCGTTCCTGGTCGGACTCGACGTTTTGACCTCGTCCTTGTTCAGGGTTATTGTCTGGCAGGTTTTTCCGATCGCGGCTCCCTGAACAGCTACGCGTCTCCATCATAAGGATAGTTAATCCGTGCTCCAAAATACAACAAGAATAATGCCAAAGTCTCCTAATGGACTCACAGTCCCCACAAAGCACCCAAGATTTACTATATGACACCGATACACGCCACAGGACAAGAGTCAACCCACACTTGTAACACAATTGAATACTAAATCACAATATCTATACAGCAATACATATACAAGATAAAACATGTAAGAAAATGCACACCTATATCATAAATTCACGTAAATTCTGTATCACAGAAAGACAATATACCAATTAGCACATCCAACCGAAAATAACTAATCCTCACTGCGCATCAGAAGATCTCTGGTTTACCGAAATCCTGGCAGGGTCGCCATGTGTAAGTAGCGTGAGTATAAGTAGCGTGAATATAAGGACGCTATGTGCAAGAAGCATGAAGCGCCCTTCGAATGTATCCTGATAGCTAAAAGAGCCACGCGCACTTTGAATAAGAAAATGCTACTTGACACTGAAATCAATATAAAAGATAGGGTCGCCACCAACTCTAGCCACACGAAAAAGAAGAAGTAGCACTGAGTCGGAAAATTACTTAATTTATTAATAAGAAAAACTCACAAAAGAACATTCATTGTAAAGTCATTGATCAAGAATGGGATGTAGTTATTAATATGATCCAGGCATTCTTCCCGTGAATCAAATATTGAGTAAAGTAAAAAGGGCGTGAACACCATGCGTAAGTGCAGCCTGCAGCAAGATTCGTGAAAACACGATCTATTCCAGAGCATTTGTTTCAGATAAAAAAAGGGACACTAATCACTACACCTGTGCACATGGAAACGCTATAGGTGGGCCAACAAGGAAAACTACGAGGTAAATGGCGAAGGTAACGGCGACGTAACATCGGTACACAAGATAAGATTGAAGGCAAAATTATTTATTCCTTAAAACATTGATGTAGTGCATCTATAGACTGCTGTTGCATGCTAACTGTGTACAATTGCTTGTGAAATACTACACGTTTCATAACAGACTCGCGTGTCCACTCGGTCCGCGGAGACAATTTCTATGGACCGTGGCCAAATTTTAATCACATGAGACAAAGAAAATT
The DNA here is from genome assembly GCF_023864275.1 of Schistocerca cancellata. Lineage (NCBI taxonomy): Eukaryota > Metazoa > Arthropoda > Insecta > Orthoptera > Acrididae > Schistocerca > Schistocerca cancellata. The sequence continues at coordinate 460,867,463 of NC_064630.1, forward strand.
CACAAATACACAAAAATTACCAAGATCTGGAAAAGATTAGAAGCATACACACACAGTTGTAGGCACATAAACATTCACACTGAACCGAGGGCACTTCAACATATGCAACTCCCTTGTGCTGCGTTCCTCTCACGGATCAAAGTCAAGACTGCATTGGGAATCAAACTGAAAGTCTACAAAAGCCTTGCATTCCCTGCTGCAACCCAGCAAGTAAATCTTTATAAGACGAAATTCGTGACCAAAAGCTAAAAGCTCCCCTCTCTATGTGACAACGCGCCACGCGGTCAGTCCAACTCACCCTTCTTCAACTGGAGCACAGCTGTGTACGCTTCCCGTACCGGCGGCAGACTGCCTCCCGCTTCTCCAGCCTCTTCCACGCTCCGCGTGGACCGGAAAACCCCAGGATGCCATTTCCGCCACCAACCTAACGCAGGTGGATTTCTCCCAAGTAGCGGAAACCTCTTTGCCGACTTGACCACTACGAGAGTTGGCAATGAAAGGTGGCTACAGGACCCTTTCAACTTGTCGCGAGTGGTTTCAACGCTTCAAGAACAGTGATTTTAACGTCATAGACAGGCACAGTGGTGGAAGAGAGAATGTTTTCGAATATGCAGAATTCAAGACATTGCAGAGTGAAGACTCGCATCAAACTCAAGAAGAATTAGCACGATAAGTGGGAGTGACACAGCAAGCCATTTCAAAACGTCTCAAAGCTACAGGCATGATTCAGAAAGAAGGAACTTGGGTCTCGTGTGAGCTGAAACCAAAAGACGTTGAACGGCGTTTGTGTGTTTGTGAACAGTTGCTTCAGAGGCCAAAACGGAAGGGATTTCTACATCGTATTGTGACCGGGGACGAAAAATGGGTTCATTACGATGACCCTAAACGCAAAAAAATCCTGGGGATATCCCGGCCACGCTTCCACGAAGACGGCCAAACATAATATTCAAGGCTCCAAGATCATGCTCTGTATTTGGTGGGACCAGCTCGGCGTCGTGTATTATGAAGTGTTAAAACCAAAAGAAACAATCACAGGTGCTCGTTATCGAGCGCAGTTAATGCGTTTGAGCAGAGCATTAAAAGACCAACGACCGCAATACAGCGAGAGGCACGATAAAGTGATTTTGCAGCACGACAACGCTCGACCCCACGTTGCAAAAGCAGTCAAACTGTACTTGGAAACGTTAAAATGGGACGTCCTACGCCACCCGCCGTATTCTCCAGACACTACTCCCTCTGACTATCACCTGTTTAGAACAATGGCGCATGGTCTGGCTGACCAACACTGCAGATCTCCTGAAGAAGTCAAAAATTGGACCGATTCGTGGATCGCTTCAAAAGATGAACAACGTTTTCGACGGGAGATTCGTACACTGCCCGAAATATGGGAGAAAGTAGTGGCCATCGATGTAAAATACTTTGGATGATACATGTGTAGCCGATTTGTTTCATTAAAGCGTCAAATGTTGGGGAAAAATGGTGAAACCAAAGTTGTACACCTTGTATTTGTTTTAAAGTGCGTATTAACTGGATAATTTGTAGACACCATTGTCATAGATAACAACTGTGACCATTGCGTAGTCCATTACTTTTGCCTGTTGTACAAACTGACTCTTCTAAGCGAACATACTTTCCGAAACTACAAACATCATGTAGAATTATTTTTTTCATTAAATCCGTCAGGATTACCTCCACATACACTCAGATAGGTTGACTCTTAGAGAGAAAACAAAAGCAACCAGCCAAGTTTTACAATGGTATTTATTTATTTAAACAGCGCCGTTACCGATTTCGAACCGAAAGGTTCATCTTCAGATGGCTAGTCTGAAGATGAACCTTTCGGTTCGAAACCGGGAAATTAAATAAATAAATAGCGTTGTATGAAGTGGCTGTTGTCGTCTCTGTAAGAGTGAACCTACATTTTGTACACGGCCACTGGCTCAGAATGTCAGTTTCCGACAAAATAACGTAAACTTATAGTGAAGAAGAACACTGCTGCCATGTTGACAAGAAACCTGAACGCTAAACAGGGTTTAGTCGTTGAAGCACGCGTGGTTGTAACAAAGCTCAATTAATTTACAATTAATGCTCATCTGGCTGACATTGGGAAAACTGTTGCAATATCAAGGATAAATTTAATACCCTCTGTCCAAGCATGCTTTTTCAATTGACAGGAAGACAGTTTCCTATTAGAATTACATTTGTGATCACTATAAACAAGTCTCAGGGAGAAACGCTTCAAAAAGCAGGATTGTATTTACAAACCTCGTCTTTACTCATGGTCAATTGTATGTAGCCTTGTCAAGGGTAAGTAAATCAACTAACACTTTTGTGTCCCTTAAAGAAAATAACATCACATAATCTCTCAGAACGTGAAGTTTAATTTCGTTTCCTCCTCTCTTTCTGGGTGGGTGCTTCAGTACTAATTTCAGCAATATATGTACTGCCATCTTCAGATCTGTGAAAACAAAAAAAAAAAAAACAAAAAAAAAAAAAAAATTAGTAGGTTATACGCAAGTACTCAATGACGAAAATTACATGTCCATAAAACCGGGCAATGGTAGTTACGTCATACAATACTTAAACTACTCTGTCATATTAGGACTGTACAGAATGTTGTACGATAATAACGCCCATAAAGTTCTGTTTATATGAATAGATAAAATCCAGAATCAAAACATGATAATGAATACCTCTAATAAGTAAACTTTAAATACAAAATCATACCATAAGAAAGTCGAGGCATTAAATTGATATGCCATGCGTGCTATCATAATATATGTACAACTTTCAGTAAGAATGGCGTAATGATATGTAGTTTGCGACAAAGTAAACAGCGAATTGTTTTCGAGTATAACGGAAGCTAGTGGTGAGAGACCACCATATTGCGGTCTGCGCTGCATCACGTCAATTACAACTAATGTAAGAGGATCACACTTCTGCTTAACATTGGAATTAACAGGAGGAATATAACATCAAAGTGGTATACACTGAGTAAGTTTACAGAAATTGTATATAACGAAGATACAGCGCGCTATAACGTGTAATGGATGGCTGCCTACACCATCAGATAAAAATTGGAAACATTTTGTAACGTAATGGTGACATAATATGACATAATACATTACGTTAACTAAGAAAACGTGTATTATAATTTGCTTTAGGAGAAAGCCTCCAGTCGAAACTTAAATATTTATGAAATAGGGTTTCACCTTATTTGTCAGTTTTGCTGCAAGGTAAGAATAACAATTAACGATTATGTAACATGTATCTCTCTTGTTCGTGCCTTTCGTACTGCAAGTTGTGTATCTATTATGATAATACACTTGTCAAGTCATTGTAATGCCTCGACTTTCATATTGTACGTTTTTATTCAAATTTTACTTGTTAGAAGTGTTCATTGTCATACTTTGACATCGGGCTGTATTGGTTCATATGAGCAGAATTTTGTGGAAGTTATTACTTTATAGTGGTTCATGGTGTGGGTTCCTGTAGTCATGTCCTAGTTCATGAACCACGGGCAACGTATGAGTGGCCAAGTAAGTGGTCCCGACAGTCGGGATATCAGTTACTTTGGAATAAGGCTGGGCATCTCGGACATATTCTGAGTCGTGGTCACCTTTGTGCTCATACGGCAAAGACTACCAAATCCACCGGTTAGTCCCTCAGCCGTTAGGGGTAAAACCCAGTGGGACTCGGGGCAAGTAAGGCTAGCAACCTGCTTCCCTGGTACTTTAAATATGATGCTGGCAACAATCAGAGCAAAATGCCTCGGACCTTTGGAGGTGACGGAGTCCCACCTCTACCTGACAAACCAGGGACTCCTAAGATACGACTTGGCAAACAAATGGTAATGAGATGGGGAGCTATTAATAACAATGGGGGCTACTCTGGGAAGAAGGTAGAGCTGGCAGAGGCTGCAAGCAAGATGGGGCTGGACGTTCTAGCTGTTAGTGACATTCGGGTAAGGGGTGAGAAAGAATAGGAAGTGGGAGAATACAAGGTCTACCTGTCAGGAGTCAAAGCAGGAATAGCACAATGGGGTGTAGGGCTTTACATCAGGAAATAAATGGAACCCAGCGTAGTTGCAATAAGGTATGTAAACGAACGACTGATGTGGATAGATTTGACAGTGACTAGCAAGAAAATTAGGATTGTGTCAGTATATTCGCATTGTGAAGGGACAGATCAAGATAAGATGGATAGTTTTTGTGAGGCACTCAGTGATGTAGTTGTTAGAGTAAAGGACAAGGACAGTGTTCTGCTCATGGGTGATTTTAACGCCAGGATTGGAAATCGAACAGAAGGGTATGAAAAGGTTATGGGTAAATTTGGAGAGGATATGGAGGCCAACAGGAACGGGAAACAACTCTTGGATTTCTGTGCCAGTTTGGGCTTAGTAATCACAAACTCCTTTTTTAAACATAAGAACATTCACCGGTATACTTGGGAAGGCAGGGGAACCAGATCTGTCATTGACTATACAGTAACAGATCAGGAATTCAGGAAGGCTGTGAGGGACACACGTGTATTCAGGGGATTCTTTGATGACACTGATCATTATTTAATCTGCAGTGAAATTGGGATTGTGAGGCCGAAAGTGCAGGAGGTCAGGTCCATATGTAGGAGGATAAGAGTGGAGAAACTTCAGGATAAGGAAATCAGGCACAAGTAAATAACAGCGATCTCAGCAAGGTACCAGTTAGTTGAATGTAGCCAATTACAATCATTGGAAAAGGAATGGACAAGGAACAGGGACACAGTACTAGAAGTGGCTAAAGAATGTCTTGGAACAGTAGTGTGTAAAAGTAGGATGAAGCAAACAGCTTGGTGGAATGATACAGTCAAGGCAGCCTGTAAAAGTAAAAAGAAGGCGTATCAAAAATGGCTACATACCAGAACCCAGGTAGACAGAGAAAGTTATGTTGAAGAAAGAAACAAAGCCAAACAGATAATTGCAGCAACTAAGAAGAAATCGTGGGAAGACTTTGGAAACAGGTTGGAGACTATGGGTCAAGCTGCTGGAAAACCATTCTGGAGTGTAATTAGCAGTCTTCGAAAGCGAGGTAAGAAGGAAATGACAAGTATTTTGGACAGGTCAGGAAAACTGCTGGTGAATCCTGTGGATGCCTTGGGCATATGGAGGGAATATTTTGAAGAGTTGCTCAATGTAGGTGAAAATGCGATCAGTAATGTTTCAGATTTCTAGGTAGAATGGGATAAGAATGATGATGGAAATAGGATCACATTTGAGTAAGTGGAAAAAATGGTCAATAGATTGCAGTGCAATAAAGCGGCTGGGGTGGATGAAATTAAGTCGGAACTCATCAAATACAGTGGAATGTCAGGTCTTAAATGGCTACACAGGATAATTTAAATGGCCTGGGAGTCGGGACAGGTTCCATCAGACTGGACAAAAGCAGTAATCACACCAATCTTTAAACATGGAAACAGAAAAGATTGTAACAACTACAGAGGTATCTCTTTAATCAGCGTTGTGGGTAAAATCTTCTCAGGTACTGTTGAAAGGAAAGTGCGAATATTAGTTGAGGACCAATTGGATGAAAATCAATGTGGGTTTAGGCCTCTTAGATGTTGTCAGGACCAGATCTTTAGCTTACGGCAAATAATGGAGAAGTGTTATGAGTGGAGCAGGGAATTGTATCTATGCTTTATAGATCTAGAAGGGTTCCTAGGAGGAAGTTATTGTCTGTTCTACAAGATTTTGGAATAGGAGGCAAACTTTTGCAAGCAATTAAAGGTCTTTACATAGATAGTCAGGCAGCAGTTAGAGTTGACGGTAAGTTGAGTTCATGGTTCAGAGTAGTTTCAGGGGCAAGACAAGGCTGCAACCTGTCTCCACTGTTGTTCATATTATTCATGGATCATATGTTGAAAACAATAGACTGGCTGGGTGAGATTAAGATATGTGAACACAAAATAAGCAGTCTTGCATATGCGGATGACTTAGTTGTGATGGCAGATTCGATTGAAAGTTTGCAAAGTAATATTTCAGAGCTAGATCAGAAATGTAAGGACTATGGTATGAAGATTAGCTTCTCCAAATCGAAAGTAATGTCAGTGGGAAAGAAATATAAACGGATTGAGTGCCAAATAGGAGGAACAAAGTTAGAACAGGTGGACGGTTTCAAGTACTTAGGATGCATATTCTCACAGGATGGCAACATAGTGAAAGAACTGGAAGCGAGGCGTAGCAAAGCTAATGCAGTGAGCGCTCAGCTACGATCTACTCTCTTCTGCAAGAAGGAAGTCAGTACCAAGACTAAGTTATCTGTGCACCGTTCAATCTTTCGACCTACTTTGTTGTATGGGAGCGAAAGCTGGGTGGATTCAGGTTACCTTATCAAGAAGGTTGAGGTTACGGATATGAAAGTAGCTAGGATGATTGCAGGTACTAGTAGATGGGAACAATGGCAGGAGGGTGTCCACAATGAGGAAATCAAAGAAAAACTGGGAATGAACTCTATAGATGTAGCAGTCAGGGCGAACAGGCTTAGATGGTGGGGTTATGTTACACGCATGGGAGAAGCAAGGTTACCCAAGAGACTCATGCATTCAGCAGTAGAGGGTAGGAGGAGTCGAGGCAGACCGAGGAGAAGGTACCTGGATTCGGTTAAGAATGATTTTGAAGTAATAGGTTAAACATCAGAAGAGGCACCAATGTTAGCACTGAATAGGGGATCATGGAGGAACTGTATAAGGGGGGCTATGCTCCAGACTGAACGCTGAAAGGCATAATCAGTCTTAAATGATGATGATGATGATGATATTACTTTATACCATATAGTATAGTCCTAATGTGACAGTGTTATAAGCACTATATGGTATATTGATCAGTTTCATGGTTATGTAATTCTTGTCACCGAGCCGTGGTCTATTTCTTGCTGTATTTTTTATATCACTAAAAGCCTGGAACCACGACAATTTTCTTTTTATGGCTCTGAATATGACAATACATATAGCCTAATCCAGTACTCCAGTCAGAAACCAGTATTAACCCCGACATATAAAAAAAAACCTGTAAAACTGTAATATTGTGACTACAAATGTTTATAAAATTGCGGTTTAAATAAAATAACGCGAAAGCGATGTGAAACAGCTATAGTAGCGCTGTTGTCAATAGTTTTCAAATTTTGCCATGCAGCGCGAGGCGCTGAGCAGCCGCATATGAATATTCCATCAGCATAATTAAGGTAACGTACATAATCTCTTCTTTGGTTGTAAACCTGTTTTTCTGTGAATAACAAGCATTGTAGAATTAATTACGACATGGCGATCTACAATGTTTGTTATAGACAAAAAAAATTTTGTGGTCATACAACCATGAAAGGTCTGATGTACGATATCTAAAGTGTGCCAAATTTAACCAGCTCCCTTACAACCCTCTAGTAATCTATATAATTTTAACTTTTATTAAGCATTTTTTAACTTTTGTTGATTTTTAGTAATTTGTGTGCTGTCAGTTGTAAATAAAACAAAGGACTTGTTTGTTAACAGACTGTTGGCCCCAGTTCCAATCACACGTTCTTCCAATGTACACTACTGAACCTTAAAATTGCTAAACCACGAAGTTGACGTGCTACAGACGCGAAATTTAACCGACAGAATGAAGATGCTGTGATATGCAAATGATTAGCTCTTCAGAGCATTCACACAAGGTTGGCGCCGGTGGCGACACCTACAACGTGCTGACATGAGGAAAGTTTCCAACCGATTTCTCATACACGAACAACAGCTGATCGGCGTTGCCAGGTGAAACGTTGTGATGCCTCGTGTAAGGAGGAGAAATGCGTACCATCACGTTTCCGCCTTTGATAAAGGTCGGATTGTAGCCTATCGCGATTGCGGTTTATCGTATCGCGACATTGCAGACTTGATCGAGATCCAATTACTGTTAGCAGAATATGGAATCGGTGGATTCAGGAGGGTAATACGGAACGCCGTGCTGGATCCCAACGGCCTCGAATCACTAGCAGTCGAGATGTCAGGCATCCTATCCGCATGGCTGTAACGGATCGTGCAGCCACGTCTCTACCCCTGAGTCAACAGATGGGGACGTTTGCAAGACAACAACCATCTGCACGAACAGTTCGACGACGTTTGCAGCAGCATGGACTATCAGCTCGGAGACCATGGCTGCGGTTACCCTTGACGCTGCATCACAAACAGGAGCGCCTTCGAAGGTGTACTCAACGACGAACCTGGCTGCACGAATGGCAAAATGTCATTTTTTCGGATGAATCTAGATTCTGTTTACAGCATCATGATGGTCGAATCCGTATTTGGTAACATCGCGGTGAACGCACATTGGAAGCGCGTTTTCATCATCGCCATACTGGCGTATCACCCGGAGTGATGGTATGGGGTGCCATTGGTTACATGTCTCGGTGACCTCTTGTTCGCGTTGACGGCACTTTGAACAGCAGACGTTACATTTCAGATGGGTTACGACCCGTGGCTCTACCCTTCATTCGACCCTGCGAAATCCTACATTTCAGCAGGATAATTCACAACCGCATGTTGCAGGTCCTGTACGGTCCTTCCTGGATACAGAAAATGTTCGACTGCTGCCCTGGCCAGCACTTTCTCCAGATCTCTCACGAATTGAAAACATCTGGTCAATGGTGGCCGAGGAACTGGCTCGTCATAATACACCAGTAACTGCTCTTGATTACCTGTGGTATCGTGTTGAACCTGCATGGGCAGCTGTACCTGTACACGCCATCCAATCTCTGTTTGACTCAATGGCCAGGCGTATCACGACCGTCATTACAGCCAGAGGCGGTTGTTCTGGGTACTGATATCTCAGGATCTGTGCACCCAAACTGCGTGAAAATGTTATCACATGTCGTTTCTAGTATAATATATTTGTCCAATGAATACCCGTTTATGATATGCGTTTCTTCTTGGTGTAGCAATTTTAATGGCCAGTAGTGTAATAGACGAAATAAACTGTAACACATTGTTTTGTACAGTAATATCTTTTGTAAAACATTGTAAGTAATTCCCATGCTGACTGATGAAATCATTTTATTCCTTGCAACAATGATAATTGTGAATGTAAACGGAATCACATTGCAGCGGGTACCACGTACTCAGCGCCGCCTGGCGGTCTAGTTCACTTGGCTACCAAAACTTTTACTTAATAGTGGTAACAGTTCGCAACTGTCTCGTACTCGATAATTTTGACGTGATACGATATATCCAATGTTTTTATATAACCGACATAGCACTGGTAACCTAGGAAGCCATATTGTAGTCGTATGGCGAAATGTATCATATTTTCATATCGCCTTATACCAGTTTTGTGTTGTAATTTTGTAGCCTTTGAAAATGAGGGAAAGTCGGAACGCGTAAGTTTGATGAAAAATAATAATGTGGTCAAGACTTAAGTGTTGTTGTTGTGGTCTTCTGTCCAAAGACTGGTTCGATGCAACTTTCCTGTGCAAGCCTCTTCATCTCCGAGAAACTACTGCAACCTACACCCTTCTGAATTTGCTTGGTGGATCAAACATTGGTCTCCCTCTACGATTTGTTACCTTCCACGCTTCCCTCCACTGCTAAATTCACGATCCCTTGAGACCTCAGAACGTTTCCTACTAACCGATCCCTTCTTCTAGTCCAGTTGTGCCATAAATTCCTCTTCTCCCTAGTTCTATAAAGTATCTCCTCATTAGTTACGTGATCCACCCATCTAATCTTTAGCATTCTTCTATAGCATCACATTTCAAAAGCTTCTAATCTCTTCTTGTGTGAACTATTTATCGTCCATGTTTCTCTTCAATACATTGCTACACTCCATACAAATACTTTAAGAAAAGACTTCCTGACACAAACATCTGTACCTGATAATAACAAATTTCTCTTCATCACAAACGTTTTCCTTGCCGTCGCCAATCTAGTTTTTATACCCTCTCTGCTTCGAGCATCATCAATTATTTTGCTGCCCAAATAGCAAAACTCATCTACTGCTTTAAGTGTCTCATTTCCTAATATAATTCCCTCAGAATCACTTGATTTAATTCGACTACATTCCATTATGCTCGTTTTGCTTTTGTTTATGTTCACCTTATTTTCTCCTTTCAAGACACTATCCATTCTATTCAACTGTTCTGCCAAGTCCTTTGTTGTCTCTGACAGAATTACATATTCATAAATCGTCGAGAAAGTAATGTACTCAAGAGTTGTTACCTGTCTCAACAGTAATAAGATACTTAGTAAATCACAGATCGGATTTCAAAAATGCTGTTCCACTGAGACAGCAATATACAATTTCACTGTCCATATAAAAGAGTCTTTAAATAGTAAAAAGTCACCAATAGAAATTTTCTGTGACTTATGCAAAGCATTTGAGTGTTTGAACCACGACATTATGTTACCGAAATTACAATTATATGGTACAAATGGAACAGCATATTTGTAGTATAAGTCATATCTACAGAATAGGAAGCATAAAGTTTCTTTATATGGCTTGGATGATTTAAATAAGTTTGCCACTTCGTCTAACTAATCGGGAAATTACATCAGGTTGTCCAAAGAGTTCGATCATGGGCCCTCTTCTGTTCTTGATATATGTGAAAGACCTCCCTCCTTACCGCCGGGGCGTCTGTTCACCGTCCGTGTGGATCTCACCATCGGAGGTTCGAGTCCTCCCTCGGGCGTGGGTGTGTGTGTTGTCCATAGCGTAAGTTAGTCTAAGTTAGATTAAGTAGTGTATAGGCTTAGGGACCGATGACCTCAGCAGTTTAATCCCATAAGACCTTACCACAAATAAATACCACCCCCCCCCTCCTTATATGAAACAAGAAGCTAAACTGACACTGTTTGCTGATGATACAAGCGTCATTATTAATCCAGTAAAAGAAACTCCAATAGAAAATGATGCAAATAATGTCTTTGGAAAAATTAATAACTAATTTCCTGTGAAGGGGCTTGCTGTGAACTTTGAAAAAGCACAGAACATACAATATTCTGCTGCAAGGAGAACAGTTCCTTCAATAAATACACTCCTGGAAATTGAAATAAGAACACCGTGAATTCATTGTCCCAGGAAGGGGAAACTTTATTGACACATTCCTGGGGTCAGATACATCACATGATCACACTGACAGAACCACAGGCACATAGACACAGGCAACAGAGCATGCACAATGTCGGCACTAGTACAGTGTATATCCACCTTTCGCAGCAATGCAGGCTGCTATTCTCCCATGGAGACGATCGTAGAGATGCTGGATGTAGTCCTGTGGAACGGCTTGCCATGCCATTTCCACCTGGCGTCTCAGTTGGACCAGCGTTCGTGCTGGACGTGCAGACCGTGTGAGACGACGCTTCATCCAGTTCCAAACATGCTCAATGGGGGACAGATCCGGAGATCTTGCTGGCCAGGGTAGTTGACTTACACCTTCTAGAGCACGTTGGGTAGCACGGGATACATGCGGACGTGCATTGTCCTGTTGGAACAGCAAGTTCCCTTGCCGGTCTAGGAATGGTAGAACGATGGGTTCGATGGCGGTTTGGATGTACCGTGCACTATTCAGTGTCCCCTCGACGATCACCAGTGGTGTACGGCCAGTGTAGGAGATCGCTCCCCACACCATGCTGCCGGGTGCTGGCCCTGTGTGCCTCGGTCGTATGCAGTCCTGATTGTGGCGCTCACCTGCACGGCGCCAAACACGCATACGACCATCATTGGCACCAAGGCAGAAGCAACTCTCATCGCTGAAGACGACACGTCTCCATTCGTCCCTCCATTCACGCCTGTCGCGACACCACTGGAGGCGGGCTGCACGATGTTGGGGCGTGAGCGGAAGACGGCCTAACAGTGTGCGGGACCGTAGCCCAGCTACATGGAGACTGTTGCAAATGGTCCTCGGCGATACCCCAGGAGCAACAGTGCCCCTAATTTGCTGGGAAGTGGCGGTGCGGTCCCCTACGGCACTGCGTAGGATCCTACGGTCTTGGCGTGCATCCGTACGTCGCTGCGGTCCGGTCCCAGGTCGACAGGCACGTGCACCTTCCGCCGACCACTGGCGACAACATCGATGTACTGTGGAGACCTCACGCCCCACGTGTTGAGCAATTCGGCGGTACGTCCACCCGGCCTCCCGCATGCCCACTATACGCCCTCGCTCAAAGTCCGTCAACTGCACATACGGTTCACGTCCACGCTGTCGCGGCATGCTACCAGTGTTAAAGACTGCGATGGAGCTCCGTATGCCACGGCAAACTGGCTGAAACTGACGGCGGCGGTGCACAAATGCTGTGCAGCTAGCGCCATTCGACGGCCAACACCGCGGTTCCTGGTGTGTCCGCTGTGCCGTGCGTGTGATCATTGCTTGTACAGCCCTCTCGCAGTGTCCGGAGCAAGTATGGTGGGTCTGACACACCGGTGTCAATGTGTTCTTTTTTCCATTTCCAGGAGTGTATAATACATCAACAGAAGTCAATAGCCGAGGTTGAGCACACCAGGTTTTTGGACGTATATATAGATGAGAATCTTAACTGGAAAATACATTTTTGGATCTCCTAAAGGGACTAGGTTCAGCAACGTTTGCAATCAGAATAATTGTCAATTTTGAGGATATAGGAATCAACAAGCTAACATCTTGCAGGCACCTGTTTAAAACGTTAGGAATTCTTACAACAGCCTCACAGTACTTTTACACAGTAATGAAATTTGTTCTCAACAACATGGACCAGATTAAAAACAACAGCCACATTCATGATTATAATACCAGAAGAAAGAAAGACTTACATTATCCTCTACTTAACCCATCTTTGACGCAGAAAGGGGTGAAATACGCTGCCGTACAACTTTTCGATAAATTAGCAGATGAAATAAAACATCTGATAGAGAGCAGTAATTGTGTCAAAAATAAATTGAAATGGCATCTCAATAACAACTCCTTGTATACCAAGTCCTGAATAGGAATAAATAAATCTGTAGGTATTATGTAGGCATTTTATGTCATTTAAGGGGCTGGGGTAAGTAATAAAAATATTAAGCTAAAAAAGGCCCTTGATTCATGTGTGCATTTCTTATGCACTTGACACGTTCCGTATCATAACGGTTACCGTGAGATATCCATCATTTTCATTTGAAGCTCCTTGTATTGGCCGTGTTTGCAGTTAATATTGTTGGATGTGAGGTCCGCCAGTTACGCAAAACACAGTTTTTCACAGCACCCAAACATGTTTCGGCACCACTGTGCCATCATCAGTGTGTTTTAGTTTTTATTTATTCTGCAATATGAACATTTTTGTTAAATGGTTATAAGATTATGTGCATTTTTAGTTCAAACAACAGATAGTTTCTTTTTGTAAATACCTTTACATGGACCACCTGGCTCTTTTTTGTACTATTATCCTGTCCTGTATTTTATCATATTCCGTCGCCCTACTTCGCAATATAAGATGTCCTTCAGCAGATTTCAAGTTTAAAATCAGCTGTGATTATTGCTTTGATTTCGCACGTACAATTATCGCTCATTGTTGTTCTGCCACAATTCCAATTTCCTTCTTTTATCGGGACAGTTTAATAGGAACACATGATGAAACACAGTAAAGGAACAAAAAAGTAGTTTGTTATTCTTCCGCCAATGATTATGGTAACCTCATCACATGCAACAGTCTACTATGTACCGGTACCCTGATTACTGTCAGAGCTTTTACACTGATATTTCATCACTTTATACAACTGCTTTCTTTGCCTTAAGCTTTTACACATTCTGTTGCCAACATAAGCGTAAGAAAACCGTTAACTGTAGTTGTCACTAACATAGGTCCACGCTCTTCGAATGCCAGCCAAGTATAACTTCCGCACACGGACTAAAAACAACCCCCACGTTAAACGTTGCCACAACGTACATGTTAAGCGCCAGAGGTTTACCACTTACCCAATGGCTTCGAGGTCGATACTATCAATGACTTGAAAGAATAAGTAACTAGTGTATACAAATACGTATGTGCAAAACATGACTCATTGAGGATCCTACAATCTTTTCACTTCTCAGTTTAGTCCAGGAGAATATCTTCAAGTCATGGATTAACACTGGATCGAGTTAAACGACGACGTGGAACCTTCCTTTAACTCGATATAGTGTTCATAGGATTTGTCGACATAAAAAAGCGCCCGAAAATGTCAAATGGTGCAAAATGTTCGAAGTTCTGAGAAAACAGGGGTAAGCTGTAGGGCAAGATGGATAATATGCAGTATCAACAGGGAATAATGAGATGCGAAGACCAAGAAAGAGGAATAATTAAAAAGAGTGTATGACAGGAGTGTAGCCTTTCGATTCTACAATTCAATCTATCCACCGAATAAGCAATGCTGCAGATAAAAGAAAGATTGAAGAGTGGGACTCAAATCCAAGGTGAAAGGACATCAATGATAAAATTCACTGATGAATTTGCTATCCTCAGTGAAAGTGAAGAAGAAATACAGGATGTATTTAGCGGAATAAACAGTCTACTGAGTACGGAATATGCATTGATAGTAAATCGAAGAGAGACGAAAGTAATGAAGAGTGTCAGAAATGGGAACAGCGAGAAACGTAACATCAAGATTGACTTAGACAGCAAAATAACCAAAGACGGACGGAGGAAGTATCACATCAAAAGTAGGCTAGCATTAGCAGAAAGGGCATTCCTGGCCAAGAAAAGTCAACTTGTCCACTAGTATCAAACATAGGCCTGAATTTGAAGAATAAGTTTCATAGATTGTGCGTTTGGAGCACAGCATTGTATGGTAGTGAGACATGGACTGTTGGAAGACCAGAACAAAGAGAATCGAAGCATTTGAGATGTGGTGCTACAGAAGAATGCTTGAAATTAGGTGGACTAATTAGGTAATGAATAAGGAGGTTCAGCGCAGAATCGGCGAGGAAAGGAATATACGGAGAACAGTGACAAGAAGAAGTGACAGAATGGTAGAACATCTGTTAAGACATCAGGTAATAACTTCCGTGGTACTAGAGGGAGCTGTAGAGACTAAAAGCTGTAATGGTAGCAGAGATTGGAATACATAAAGCAAATCATTTAGAACGTAGCTTGCAATTGCTGCTCTGAGATGAAGAGTTTGGCACAGGAAAAGACTTCGTGGCAGACCGTATCAAACCTGTCAGAAGCCTGCTCCGAATGCCGTTCACTCTGATATTCGATCCGCATTGGACAGTGGAGTAAAATGCTTTTCTGTAGGGAGCACATTGTGCTCATGAGGGAGCGATCTAGATGCTTGTAAAACAATAAATTGGTAGCTAAGATCGATGGAATTCTTTTTATTCCACGATTACGTTTTCCTGGTTTTGGTCCGGTGATTGCCGAGTACAACACAGAACAGGGTCTTTTACGACTACATAAGTATATAGTCGACTAGAAGAAGGGATCGGTTGGTAGGACATGTTGAGACATCAAGGGATCACCAATTTAGTATTGGAGGGCAGCGTGGAGGGTAAAAATCGTAGAGGGAGGCCAAGAGATGAATACACCAAGCAGATTCAGAAGGATGTAGGTTGCAGTAGGTACTGGGAGATGAAGAAGCTTGCAGAGGATAGAGTAGCATGGAGAGCTGCATCAAACCAGTCTCAGGACCACAACAACAAGGTGGCATAACTTTTTGATATTGGTTCTTTTAGTTGATTATGGTTCATTTACATGAGGATGCCAGATAGTTGTACTTCTTATATTAAGTGGTTCTGTTAAGGTTCATGCGCAATGTGTATTTTATCGGTATGTTTTTTAATATAAGACAAAACGGATGTGAATTTGTGTAACCCTGCAGTGTTCTTAAATTTATGTATGACTTTTGGTTGCTTTTATATATGACCAGACTGATGTGCACTTGTGTAACTCGGCAGTCTTGATAGGAAATGTAGCACTAAGATGGGTGCATGTCTGTCGCCAGTCCCGGCGTTTTTTAGCTGCGTGCAAGTTTCGGACGTATCTTAGTTGCCGGTGGCGTCATAGTGTGTCTGGGTCATTTGTGTGAAGGAAGGCACAGTAGAGACGGCGGGATTCACAGAGGAGGAGGACGGCCTGTGGGCATAAAGTGGGATGGTGCGGGGGGATGGCGGCGGTAGGGACGTGGGCCTCCACGGCCTCAGACAAGGTCTACTGGAGAAAAGAGGTGGCATGGGTAACATCATTACCGTGGTGGACCTGGGTAGAGAGGGTATCCCGGTAGGCATTCCAGTCGACATGGGAATAATCATCGACGTATTTTGAGGGAGGGTCGATGCGAGGATCAGGATGGGGGCGGCGACTGTCTGAAATGGTGAGGAGGACAGGGAAATGGTAACTACCAATAGGGTCAAGTACGTCCACCACTATGTGGCCTTGGAGGTTAGGGAGGAGAGGACGACATCCAGAGTGGTATTGGAGTCAGGGAGGGTGTGCTGTGGAATGGGAACAAGGTCACCTTGTAGGGAGGAGAAGATCTGATGCCACCGCCATAACTGGGCGACTATGGATGTTGAGGTCGGTGGTGATCACGTAGGAGGAGAAGGTGCGATCACTGTGGGAAAGGAAGTCAAAAGGAATAGGGGCATTAGGGGGGGGGACATAGGTAGTGGTGCAGGTAACGGTAAGGCCATGGAAGAAGAGACTAAGGATAAAGTGTTCTGTGGGGTCAGGAAGGAGGGGTTGGAGCCAAACAGGGATCTGGCGGTGGTGGCCGATGGCTATTCCGCCATGCACTATCGGGGGGGGGGGGGGGGGGTTATTGGAGCGGTGGAGATGGTAGGGCGAAGTCTGGACAGTATGCTGGGGCTGTACAAAGGTTTCGTTTAAGAGGAAGGCATCCACATGGTGGGTTGTGAGGATGCGCATGAGGAGATTCTTGTTGGTGGGTAGGGAGTGGATGTTGTTAAACAAGATACGGTGCTGACGTGCCATGACAGGAATTTAGACAAGGGTGTTCAGACGGGAGAAGGTGAAGTGGGCTTGGTTGTGGGAATAGGTGGCATAAGTGTAAGGGCGCAAGATGGAACAGGCAGTGATGGATACCTGCTAGAGGGTGTGGGGCCGCTGGAACAGGTGGACGTTCTGGAGGACGATGGTGACAAATCTGATGATGTCCTCAGCAGTGGGGGGAGGGAGGGGATTTGCCAGGAGGGGTGGGGGCGTCCAGAGGGCAGACAGGGACAGTGAGTTCAGGAGTTGTAGGGAGGGGGGGAGTCGGGCCTTGCATTTCTGGGAGTAGGTGGGATGTGGGAGGTTGCAGGAGTTGCAGGAGGGAGGGGACTGGAGGTTGGGACACTGCCGGAGGAAGTTCGCCTACTTGCAGTGCAGGCAGATGGGGGCCTCACGGCACTCTGATGTCGGGTGTGCGTTGTAGCGCAGGCACCTCTGACAGCAGATGGATTAAGGAGGGGAACAGGAGGGGTCGATCTTGTACCAGCGATAGAACAGAAGGGCACCCTCCTTCAGGAGAAGGTCGATGGAGGGGGCATGCTCAGAAAACACCTGCATAAGGCGGGTGGGGCTGGCGGGATTGAAAATCCGGCACACCACACAGGCATGTAGTTAGGGATGCGCCTTAAGCTCCACCAGCTCCTCCTCCTCTGTGGTCATCGGACTAAGCCGTGATCGCGGCAGTGAGGGTTGGTGGACGATGAGAGGCTTGGGGTTGGCAGGAGGGCGAAGGGGAAGGAGCAGGGGAGAGGGAGGCGTTGAGGCCAAAGCGAGTGATGGGGATTTGGGAGAGGATGTCTGAGTGAAAGGTGGGGCTAGGGAAGGTGATGAGAACAGAGTCCTGACGGGGAGTGAGGAGGGGAGCTCCAGGGTAATGTTGACAGAGGAGCAGCATGAGGTTTCAGACCTCGAGGAGTGAGGGCCAGGTTGGGACAGGAGGTATTTGTAGTAGGAGGGGGAGGAAGAGTAGGTAGCGGAGAAGGCAGAAGGGACAGGCAGGGAGACATCCATGGCATCCTGGGGGGGGGGGGAGAGGACGGGGCTGGGACTTTTTGGGAGTGGAGGAGGCAGGGGTGCCGCTGGGGCGCTTTACAGCGAGAAGGAGAGGCGTGTGGGACGGGAGCAACTGGGAGATGGCGGGAGGTGGCAGGTCCCGACGTGGATGCTGGTGCTGGCGCCGGAGATGGGGATGGTGATGGTGATGGCGATGGCGTTGGCGAAGACGATGACGATGGTGACAGCAAGAGTGGGGCATGGGCCGTGGCCACCACCCTGGTGGGGGCTGCAGAGATGCTGGGAACAGGGTGAATGAATGGAGGGAACGGACCAAAGCAGGAGGCGAGGGAGAAAGGAGCAGGGCAAGGGGCTATGAAGAGCGAAGGAGAAGGGATGGTGAGAAGTGGGGGGATGGAATGAGGGAGGGGGGGGTGATTGGGCACACCACGTAATTGTGGTAGTGGCGGCGGAGGGAGAGGTATAGACAATGGCGGTGGTGATGGTAGTGGTGGTGGGGGTCGTCATGATTACAATGGGAAAAGAAGGAAAAGAACAGGACAGGACTGGAAAAAACTAAAGAAGAAAGCAAGGAACTCACGAAGACAGACGTAGACGGACGAAGACAGACGAAACGCTGGCTGGAGCTGAAGCCCCACTCCGCTGCCGCTGGCGGGAGGTGACCGCAGGGGCTGCTGGGCTGCTCGGCTGCTGGGCTGGATCGCTCACTGGTTGGCTGGCTGGCTGGCTGGCTGGATGGCTGGATGGATGGATGGATGGATGGACGGCTGGACGGTCCTGGAACACCTAACACTTCGATAAGTGGCTGTGCCGTTATCGAAGGGCGGTACTCTTTCGAGGTACCACCAGAGATGTGTGTATGATCATATCTTATTACGTACAGGACCAGAGAGCTTCGCATTTTTGTAATTCTGCAGTTCTCATGAAATCTGCATTTGCTTTTCGATATGTCGTGTATGTGACCAGGCAGATGTGCTATTGAGTAGGTCTGCAGTTTTCATAAGTTTTGTATATGTTTACGTGATACAGTAATCTGTAGAATTATGTACAAGCCCTAATGACGTAGTGTTACCACAATCGCAGAGCCTGTTATGACCCGAGCTGTGACATTCATTGACGCCTCTTCTGCTAGCGCCATCTCGCGACTCGGCCTGTAGTGTAAGAACAGAGCCGGAGATGCGGTAGTACCTAGCTTGCGCTTGTATGTGATGGAGACTCTTAACTTTTATAATGTCCTCTCTCTTGTTCGCCTATGTGCTACTTACGACAGTTTTGTAAGGCCTGCATGTTATAGGCAACTATTAATATCACCATTGTTTGCCTCGATGTTGTAACCTGTATGTGTCCTAAGGTATGTAACTAAATGTATATGTATACATGTTATATAAGTGGAATCCAAGCCCACTTTCATAGCGTTTTCTGTCCTCTCCTAGATCCGATGATGGCGGCTTTACTTTCGCCGAAACCGGTAATCATGGGATAAAAAGAATTCCTGCTATCCTGGGTACCAGTTTATTGTTTTATAAAATACTTTGATGCTATTCTATGTGATCCAAAAATTTTCATACGATTGATAAGTGTAGTACACTGATCCAGTATTCGTTTCTTGTCAGGCCTTGGTAAATATGTATAATCACACAGAAGTAAATGTTAAGGGACTCGACGGCTTCAGAAATTTTTTTGCTGCAATCGTCGATCGGAGAACTCCAAGCAATACTTTATTTGCATGAGGTCGCTCTGAACACTTCATATTACTTACCTGGAAGAATTCACTTTAACGTGCATTTTCTTTTTATAGCACGATAGTTCATTAAATGTAAGGTCATTAGTGCTGTGTGGGTAGATTTTTCCGCGTTTCACCGCAGATTCTCATGAGAAGAGCGGATGTGCTACATGCGAAAAGAACTCGACAGCGGCAACAAATTAACAATTCCAGTCTGAGTGTGCTCTAGGTAATTAATTGTGTGGAAACGCTGAAAAGAAATGCCGGTACGTTGGTAACCCTGTGGTGCTCCCAGGCGCAGGTGCCTGCACTCCTGAGCACGATTAGTGCTCGGATGCCCGAGGAAATTTACGCAGCGAGGAAAATTTTTTCAACGGGAGTAAAGCAGCGTAAGGCCGAAGCATCTGTCTCGTGCTCACTATTTATACTCACCCGATATAATAATCCCTAAAGCAAAGTGCCAGGAACTCGGACGTATGCTATGGTAGCGGCGAAATTAATTGCTTTTCCCAGTCGCTAACTCTCTTTATTTGCAAATTTTTTTTGTTGCGGCGTACGTGCATTCGTTATGTTCACGTTCCTGCAGCTGCCGCTAGGGCGCGTTCTTGTCTCGTTTAGCAACTGTTCAGTGTCTGGCCATCGAGTCATCTCAATTAATCGTGCAGGAATTCCTCATTAAAGTACGAGATGAAAGATGCCTTTAATGCGTGAGCTTCCAAGCGTCCCTACCACATTGAGCTTGCATTCCCAACATTTTATGCTCATTCTTAATACTTCCAGTGCTTTTGGCAATGGTAAATTTTCGTGTCGAATTACAGTGTTTCTAAAACTTTTCGTGTAATATTGCTGGTATTTCACGTACGTGACGTGCGAAACATGATTATAAAAATATTGCAATACATTTAGTATCAGATAACGAAACAACACTGTCTGGGCCATTCTCTGTATTTGCAATCTTCACTGCCGCTTCGATCTGGTGCACAGATCATCTTAAAATAGAAAACTGGTGCTGCGAAGCTCAATTCCCACAAGTGTCAAACTGGCACAATGATTTTGCTTGTGGTTTTGCACCCTTGCGGACAAACAGCAGTTTTGGATATGAAAATGATATGTGCACCAGGTCGAAACTCGTAACCAGAATAACAAATATTGTGACGAACTTACGTGGTGTTTAGTCCCCATAATAGCAGTGCTTCTGTAATACTCAGTTGTCCAGCAATGGAGCAGTAATGACTTATTTCGCCTTCTTCTCTCATTTCAACCGTATATTGTAAGTTGAAAATCCCATGAGATGTGCGTCGTTCCTGTTGAAATATAGTCTTCGATGTGTATGGTTATTTATATTCTTCTCGCATGTTCCGATAAATATATCCCTGTGTGAAAAACTCGAACAGGCCGAAAGGCGTTGCCAGAGTCGCTGGTATTGCCAAGGTTTCAAGTCTGTAAAGTACCATCGTCATAAACACGTAAATTCCACAAAAGTGAGTCAAAATGAAATTAGCGAATATATGCAATGCAAGTTCGAATCCAACCTCTCATTCTACCGAAACCAATAAGCACTAGTCATAAAAAAAATGTAAATAATTTCAACATGATATCGTAACAACTATGAATATCTTGTGACTAAAAACAAAATTATTGTGTTAAAAGAGTTCTTCAATTTCCAGTAAATTTGAAACAATTGAGAAACAATAATTGAACAGTGATATACGTCGGGAAAACCTCAAGTAATTGGACACTTTCTACGGAAGATTGTAATCCAAACAAATGTATTATATTGAAATACAAAATGGTTCAAATGGCTCTAATCACTATGGGACTTAACTTCTAAGGTCATCAGTCCCCTAGATCATAGAACTACTTAAAACTAACTAACATAAGGATATCACACACATCCATGCCCGAGGCAGGATTCGAACCTGCGACCGTAGCGGTCACGCGGTTCCAGACTGTAGCGCCTAGAACTGCTCGGCTACACCGGTCGGCTATTGAAGTATACTTAACATAGTCAACGCCTAACTATATACCTATTACTTCATCACTAAACGAGTAATTCAAAGAGACTCCAAAGAAGCACAGGTTACTACCATTCGAATGAACAGTTCGATAATAGATAAGGGAAGTTGTACAATAATATTCATAACACCTGTGTCTTTAAGCGTTCTGTATATCTGTGTCAAACCACTTCCTTAAAATAGAAGTTTATAAGGCAATAAATAATTTTGATGATCGTAATGGTGGTTGATAATGGGACGTTACTCTTGTTTCTTACGCGACATGAGTGTTATCACACATTACATTTAGACAGTGTGAGGATGAATAAAACCGTCAGGCTCTACATTATACACTCTGCGATTCTTTAACTAAGAACAACTGACTATTCCTTGTAGTAAATGGGAGTCACTTTCTGTTCAGTGTACAAACCTAGCTCTGTATGGGAGAAACTCACTGTCGATAATAAAAAATAAATAAAATAAAATAAAATAAAAACACCAGCACCAGCAGCAGCAGCAGTAGCAGAAACAGCCATATCTGAGTTTCTATCGACTGCGAACAACGTCTGTCGAAACTAGTCAATAAACAGAAACATATTTGTAATAAAAATGGTGTCGTAATACGCACCAACCAGGACAGTGAAGTTCATAACTGAAAGAAAACAAGCATACGACGGAAAATCCACATAATTCTTTCCTGCAGAGAAATTTGTCGTTATATATTCACTTACTGTCTCGTCGTTATTTGTATGAATGCTTCGAGTTTGATATTGTAATTCTACAATTAAAAATATCTCTTTTTAAAATATTACCGTCTACGTCCAGTGTCTCGTAAATATTTTATTTGGCGTCTGACAGCAGCGTGTGTTGTTAACTGTCATGAAATCCTTGTGTTTTCTGTTGAATAAACAATTAACTTATATTAACGACAGTGTTAAGTCAAGCGTCGCAGTTCTGAATTATTACTCCAGTAAGGTTTACCATCGCAGTACTGAAAACTACGCGAGTAGCACAGATTAAATTATTGTGAGACAACTACTTATTAATCGTCCTAAGTACGTTGATGCAGAAAGTGAATACTGTATTGGTGTCAAAACTTAATGTGCTCCTTCGGAGCTTCTCTGGCGTCACTCGAGGTCCAGTCTAGTCGTGTCTGCAGACAGAATTCAAGTGCTCTGGACAACATGAGGAGGAGCGCGAGTAAAATAAAAATTAAAAATTAAAAAACAAGGATTAGCCAAGTCGCTTTAAGCCGTGAGACAGGGTTAAACTTCTCACGACAAGTAATAACTGAAATCCCTGTGACTACAATGTGGGACAATAAAGGCTGCCCGGGCAAGTAAATACGATTGGACGTGATTTTATGTATACAACTACACCCAGTGATGCACACGCCACACGCCCGCCACGTGATCCACACCGGTTAAGAGCTTAGTGCGGGCTGAGTCAGTGCGTGTGTGGAGAAGTGCAGAGGTGAAGATGGTACTTACAGTGGAGCAGCGGGTGTTCGTTGTGGAAAGTTACATGACAACAGAGTCATAAAAACGGTGTCGTTGGTTGTTATCTGAGAAGTTTAATGGTGTCAAAGTGCCAGCAAAGAGTGCCATGCGACGCTTAGTCCGAAAATGGTACCAAACAGGCTTTGTTTTGAGCAAGACGAAAAACGTTCCGGAACCTGCCCTCACGTCAGAAAATGTGGTTGTAGATCAGGAGAAAACGCATCAGAGTCTAGCAAATCAACTAGACGCCTGTCGGAAGAGACCGGCATATCGCGTCGATCATGCGAACGTATACTACACCTGGACCTGCACATACACAATATGAACAAAAGTATCCGGACAACTCCAAAAACATACGATTTTCATATTAGGTGAATTGTGCTGCCACCTACTGCCAGGTAATCCATATCAGCGACCTCCTGAGACAGCAGAATGGGGCGCTCAGCGGAACTCACGGACTTTGAACGTGTGCAGGTGATTGGATTTCACATGTGTCATACGTCTGTACGTTCGACTTCCACACTCCCAAACATCCCTAGGTCCACTGTTTCCGATGTGATAATGAAGCGGAAACGTGAAGGGACACGCACAGTACAAAAGCGTACCGGCCGACCTGGTCTTTGACTGACAAGACAGCCGACAGTTGAAGGGTCGTAATGTGTATTAGACAGACGTCTATCCAGACCATCACACAGGAATTATAAACGGCATCAGGATCCACTGGAAGTACAATGATAGTTAGGCAGGAGGTGAGAAAACTTGGATTTCCTGATCGAGCGGTTGCTCATAAGTCACACATCACGCCGACAAATGCCAAACGACGCCTCGCTTGGTGAAAGAAGCGTAAACACTGGACGTTTGAACATCGTGTGTAGTGACAAATCACGGTACACAATGGCAGGGTGTTGGTATGGCAAATGTGCGGTGAACGTCATCTGCCAGCGTGTGTACTGGCAACAGTAAAATTCGGAGGCGGTGGTGTTACGGTGTGGTCGTGTTTTTCATGGAGAGGGCCTGCTTCCGTTGTTTTGCGTGGCACTATCACAGCACACGCCTACATTGATGTTTTAAGCACCTTCTAGCTTCCCACTGTTAAAGAGCAATTCGGGGACGGCCATTGCATCTTTCAACACGATCGAGCACCTTTTCATAAAGCACGGCCTATGGAGGAGTGGTTACACGGCAATAACATCCCTGAAATGGACTGGCCTGCACAGAGTCCTGACCTGTATCCTATACAACACCTTTCGGCTGTTTTGGAACGCCGACTTTGTGCCTGGCCTCACCGACCAACATCGATACCTCTCCTCAGTGCAGCACTCCGTGAATAATGTTCTGCCATTCCCAAAAAAACCTTCCGGCACCCAATTGAACGTATTCCTGCGAGAGTGGAAGTTGTGTTCAAGGTTATGGATTGGCCAACACGATACTGAATTCCAGCATTACCGATGGAGGGCGCCTCGAAATTGTAAGTCATTTTCAGCCAAACGTCCGGATACTTTTGATCACATAGTGTATATCCCTACCAAGTGTCTGTTATTCATACATTAAAACCAGCAGATGCTCCTCAGCGGATCCAGTTTTGTGAGTGGCTGTTCACTCAAATAACCATGAATGGCATGGACATGCATGCATCTGTTCTTTACTTCTGATGAATCCTGGTTCCACCTGAGTGGTTATGTCAACTCACAAAATTACAGGTTATGGGCAGCGGAGAATCCACGAAACACCACTGCATGATCAGGAGGTTGGGATTCGGTGTGCAGTGTCTGCACGCTGCATTATTGGTAACGTGTTCCTTCATTAGACGCTGACTTAGGCGCGTTACATTGCGGACATTGTAAACCATTTGTAACAGTATTAACGGGGAAGGGAAAGACCTACAGTTACTTCCAACAGGATGGAGTAAACGCCCATTCAATCTGCCGAACCTTGGAGCACATTCACACAATCTTCACGCCTGACAGTGTGTTAGCAGAGGTTAGTTTGGTCGCGGCCCTAACTGGCCATCCAGATCATCTGTTATGTGAGTATGCGATTACTTTGTGTGAGGCAAACCTCATGTCCAAGGTATATCGCAACAACCCTCATAGTCTTCAAGAACTGCAGCAGAACATTTCGGACGAAACTGAAGCAATTTCAGCAGTCCAGCTTCAGAAATGTTCAAATGTGTGTGAATTTCTAAGGTACCAAACTGCTGAGGTCATCGGTCTTTAAGTCGTAATTCAATTCGCCTTCAGCAGCTTGCTGATCAAGACCCGAAAGTGCAAAAAATGGTTGTCATTTTTGACATCTTCTATAGACAAGTTATTACTGTATTTCCTTTCCCTTGTTGTGTTTCTTTGTACCCTGGAACTCTGTTCGCCAGCCTATTTTGATTGCCCCACCTGTCTCAATTGCAGTCAGCAAGATCTTAAGTCCAACCTTTGGACGGAATATATTACAGGGGGGGGGGGGGGGGATCGTAATATGGAGGCAGCAAAACAAACTACTAGTATGGTGTAGGAAAACCTTTGCAATTCAAAAGAGCTTCCAGTTATCTCGGAATGGATAAATATAGGTCGTGTATGGTTTCCAAGAGCATCTTACGCTTGTAAACCAATCTTCCTGCAAAATATTGGCAAGTTCAGGTAACAGTAATGGAGATGGATAGCGATCATGCACCCTTCCGTTTAAAATAGACCACAAAGATCTGATGACTGTGGTGGCCGGGGTAGATTGACGATTCACGCTCGTGCTCACAAAACCAGTCCTGGACGATGCGAGCTGTGTCAGCAGCAGCCCTGTATTCTTAGAATGCAGCATCACAGCCCATGTAGTACCAGAATATGACTTCCCAAATCATCATCGAACGCCCGCCGCGTTTCACTCTTGGGGCGTAAATACGACCAGACGTTATAAACCGTTTGAAACAGACTCATCCGACCAAATTACTTACATCCTTTATTCGAGAGATCAGGGTTTCCTGCTACAAGCGAGTGCATTACTAATGAGCGGATTTGGAATTCCAGTTCACGCTACAATTTCCTGCTTATGGAGCTAACTTCGTCTTGTTTTGGTGCTGACAGGGTTCACAAGTGCGATATCCTGTTCTGCAGTGAGCTTTGCAACTGTCGTCCTACTTTTCATCACAATAACCACCGATGACTGTCCGTCATGATCACTCGACACACACTTCCGCCTGCGTTCTGAGTTCGAGGCGAGGATGATGTTTTCCGGTTTCGCTGCCTGCGGTACAAATCTTCCACGGGATGCCGTTTGAGAAAAAAATGGCTCTGAGCACAGTCATCACGAGGCAGAGAAAACCTCTGACCCCACAGGGAATCGAACCCGGGCGTGGGAAGCGAGAACGCTACCGCACGACCACGAGCTGCGGAAGCCGTTTGAGACACCAAACACTTCGGCTACCTTGGTTACGGAAGCAGCCACCATACCAGCACCAACAACTGGCCCGTATTCGAATTCATTTAGCTCCGACATATTGAACTCACAACTACACAGAACACTGCTATTACCACGACTGATACTTGCAACGTATTGAGTACATCGCACAGTTGCCTTTCGTGATGAAATACCACAGCTCAAACTCCAGGCTTCGCTAGCATCTGCATTTATGTTCAAGCAAGTATTTCTCACACCGTGGCAGTGGGGCAAGATCAGAGAAACAAATAGTAACATGTAGCATAATACCTACTATTTTGTGGTAGTGTATCCTAAAAATCGTCATCCTTTTATCATTAAGAAGCTTCTTTGATATTTGGGATACATTTCCATTTTATGGTAGGTTTTTTGCTATGTGGCACTTTTTTCATCATTTGGATTTGCAGCTCTTGTATTTTTCGTTTTTCCAGTTAAAATTATTGGATGTAAGGTCCGCCAGTTATGGAAAAAGTTCCCAAACGTGTTTCAGCACCCCTGTGCCGTAATCAGTGGGCTTCTGCTTTATATAATCTTTACATTCTGTTTACTTGGTTGTGCAGGACTACTTACGTATTATTTCGTAGTGGTAGCTTGTCATGTTTTTGTGTGGCAGGCCCTTTTTTCTCAGCATCCTGATGAGGTGTTGTGAAGCACAGGTAATTATAACACATATTTTCAGAAATTTGGTCGTAAAAAGCACTTTACGCTTCACCAAGCACACTGTAATCAGATACACATCTTCTTAAATGCAATAAGAGGACCATACCCTAAGAACGAAAAACATCCCATAAACCATAACATTACCTACTCTGTACTTCACTTCTGGAAGGTAACTTTCTCCAGGCATTCACCAAACCCGAACCCTCTCATTGGATTTCCACAAGATATAGCATGATTCATCACTGTAAATAACTCGTTTCCAGTCAACAACTGTCCAGTGACCTTACCCTGACTTCATAAATGCCTAGCTTATGAGGAGCCACTCGATCATTGTACCCTATTCTTTTTAAATCTCTGTGGAGTCTTGTGCTAGCTGAAATGTTGATAGCTCTTTGGTGTTAATGACTGATTCCTTCTGCTGATATCTGTCTGGCAGTACATGAAGTCTGCCTGGTTTTAGTTCAATCGTGGTTGTTACTTCATGTTTGTAGTTCAGAATCACATAGCAACATTCGATCTGGGCAGCTTTAGAGAGATTGAAATGTCCCTGATGGATCTGTTACTCAGGTGATATCCTATTGGTGCTTCTGTATTGAAAACACAATACGCCCCACCTGCTTTTATATTGGGGGGTGCGGTATCCAGTTCACGTGATGACGATTAGTGGTCAAATGTGCATTATATATGGGTTTTAATTTGAGAAACAAAGTTCTAAGTGTGTATGTTTGGAAAGCAACGTTGTATAAAACACTGATTTTCGGAAAACGGGAAGAAAAGAGAAGAGAAGCTTTTGAGATGTGGCGCTGTAGAATGATGAAGAAAATTAGTGAGGAGGTTCGCCGGCGAATCCGAGAGGGAGGAAACATATGGAGGAGTGGCAAGAAGAAGGGGAAGGATCATCGGACGTGTGTTAAGAGATCAGTGAATAAGGACCATGGTACTAGTAACTAGAGGGAGCTGTAGAGAGTAAACACTGCAGGAAAAGACAGAAATTGGAAAACACACAACGTATAACTGATTATGTAGGGTGTATGTGCTGGTCTTAGATGAAGAAGTTGACACAAGAGAGGAGTTGATGATGGGTCTCGACGAACCAGTCAAAGAAACAGAGAGGGAGGGAGGGAGATAAAGAGGAAGAGAGAGAGAGAGAGAGAGAGAGAGAGAGAGAGAGGAAGAGGACAGTCTATTGGTGTCTCAGAGTGAACTTCATTCTGAACGTCGGCAATGCACAGAACTGTGCTGCAGGTTAGTAACATATTGCATGGCCTCTTTGTGAATAAATTACTAAAATATAACGGTACTGGAGACTGGTTGTTCAAAGAAGTTAGAAAAAGGAAATGCTCCTCCAGCGAAGGTGGCGAAAAGTGATCGTAATTTTGAATGACGTCAATTATAGTGGATTAATTAACAGATCTATGATTAAATTGTAACTGCTGAAAACTGTGAATAGATTTAATATGAATTTGGGAAAAGAGCAGTTTAAGAATTTTGAGTATCGATTCGTATTCGTTTCAAACTGCGGCTGCTGGCAGTAAATTCATTTTAAAGATTGCTGGAAATTTGGAAATTTGTGATAGGTTGTGTGGGACCAAACTGCTGAGGTCATCAGTCCCTAGGCTTACTCACTACTTAATCTAACTTAACCTAACTTACGCTAAGCACAACACACACACACACACACACACACACACACACACACACACACATGACCGAGGGAGGACTGGAACCTCCGACTGGGGGAGCCGCGCGACCCTAAAAATTCCTGTTTTCATTTCAACTAATATATACGATATCAATTTTAATCAGAATGCTACCACCGTCGTTTCTTGGCATTATTTTTGTTTTTTATTTATGACCTTTGCATTTTGTATTTTTGTGAATGCTTACCAATAATGTAGTGCCTCTACGAAGATCTGCAGCACTACCACGCAGATGATACGGAACGTACTATGCAAATAAAGTTTCGTTCTACTTCATTCTAAAGCAATGATCACACAGCCGTCAACCTTGAATTAATTACATTTTCTAATTTCAAAGATTTCATTTTGAAACAAAACACATTCATATATGTTTGTATTCTGTTAGCTGTAACTCGACATTGGGCCTGGGGGTCAAAATTTCTTAGAATTAGAGATGTTTAACTAATAAAATCCCAAGGCCGCCTTGCTAGACTGATCTTCTTTAGGAATAGCAGAATGTCCCTCAAGAAATTAGGAATTATTTCAGAGAAACCACATATTTTAAAATAAAAAATCCCGGACGTCCATCGCCACATTTGAGTTATTCTTTTCTCTTTAAAGAATAGAGAGAAAAAGTTGTGTAGTTTTAGATCTTGAATTTTATGTATGGAAGTTACAGAACTAATTACTGCATAATGTACTTTATACTTTGTATGAAGGTGTATGCCCCAATGTGTGGTATCAGATTTAATTAAGCCGCGAGGGGAAAGGAACGTTGACTTGCATGCAGATAACAGCAGCATATAACTATATTCTCATTCCTGATTACAGTATTGCAGATTTACAATAATATATGAGCGTTTAATTATATATTAATAACAGAAATACAGAATGACTCCTTCAACGGTTTCTCAAGCGTACTTCCTCGTCAGGGTGGTGATAAAAATTTGCTTATAAATTGATATGTTCTCTAAGACTGAATGGTCTCTAAAACTGAAAGTAATGTAAATTTTTTAAATAAACTACAACTCCATAATAATTTTATTCGATGCTATCATATTTTTGAACTGTGTTAGCGAGCGAGACGATCGGTCTAACTATCGATACACATTCGATGGACAGCCGGTGTGCGATCGTAATCAGTAAGATGTTATCGTCTTCTCCAGACAGCCATCCTATGCCCCAAACGATCGTGCTCACGGACCTCACCGATGGTATCGTCAACTGTTATGAAAAGAAACAAGAGCGACAAAGAGGCCAAATAAAAGTCAGTTTCTCTTATCTGCTAACATTTTAAATACGCTGCAAAGGCATTGCAATTGGTTGTTAACATACTGGTGTATCAGCTGCAGGTGGTACCCTATTTATAGGCGCACGTGACTTGAATGCATCTATGAGGGCAGATTCCTGCGAGAGCAATCGGAACTACAAACAGTTTACCGATATTCCCTAAGGAAATATTGTAACTAACTAGTTTGCGTCTAGATCATTATACGTGGTATCATTTTAGACGTTATTAAAATCTAATATACACTCTTAAATTGATATTGCTCGAATATTAATTTACATACACTTCACAAATAACGAATATGACTATGAAGTGTGACTTGGGCTGTAAATAAGGAAAAGGTAGATGTATCGCTTGATCCAAAAGGAATATTCAGTTTTTTGTCAAATGAAGAAACTGCAGAACAGCTGCTGAATCAATAATCTTTTATTGCCCATGCGATCGGTTTCGAAGTACCTGAAGTTCCATCGTCTGGTATAAACAGTAATGATGAAAATATTATATTACAATGGAGGGGGATCCTAGAGCTTTCTGAAAAAATCAGATAACGAACTATGCAGTTAAGCTTTCTAAACTAAAATGAAGGAGAGAACAGGATACTACTTTTACATAAAATCACTTAACCATCTATCATCATCCCCGCCCTAATGTTGTCTTGGAACAAAAGTTCCGTTTAAAAGGAGTGAAAGAGGGACCTGAAAAATTCCCGAAAACCAACATCACAAGCGGACATCGAAAGTTATCAGAATTATAAAACATGTAAGATACAATAAAGACAAGAAGAAAAAACACATATTGTGTTGAATTATTTAGATAAATTCCATAAAAACCGTTCCTCCGCGCCGCCCGACCAGCGTTACAAGCCAGATGTGTAAGAACATTCATATTGGCCAGGCATATAAGAATTTTGATACGAGATTTGAAGAACACAAACACGTGGCCAGTTCAAGGTCAACTTTGACACTGAATTTGACAGACAACCAACATCAGATGCAGCAAATTAGTGACAACAGTGATCCGATACTCACTGTCCTCTAAGAAACTGAAATCTTAAGAAGTCTCCATTCCCATTCATGATACTATTAATAAACGCACCGACCTTTATCACAAAAATATTTTTGCTAATTATGTCACTATTCAGGCAAGTTAAGGTGTGTATGTAAATGTAATATTTTCCCTGTTTCTAGATGTATAGGTTCTCTTCCCTCCGAACGTTCTGATGATTCCTTCTCCTTTCTGCTGTTACCTCCCGCTTTTCCGGTTTAAAAAGTTCACCAATCACATATCTGTTTCACACCGTGACTGCCTTATCGGTCGTATGCGCCCTCATTACTCAGGGCTTGTAAGTATTTACAGCACATGGTTTTCCTGTTAGTGTTCCCGGTCAGTGGCATGAGGGGAACGGGTTTTATGGAATTTATGTAAGTAATTCCACACAATATGTTTATTCTCTACTTGTCTTTATTTCATCTTACATGTTTTATGATTCTGATGACTTTCTGTGTCTGATCGAGATGTCGGTTTTTGGAATTTCTCTAGTTCCCACCTCCCCCTTTTTCTTTACTCTTTAAACGCGGAACTTTTGTTCTAAGACAAAACTGGGGCGAGGATGATCTCAGGTGGCTAAGTGATTTTATTTGTGAGTAACGTCCTGTTCTCTGGTTCATTTTATTTTAGAAATTTTTAATGTATAGTTTTTTATCTGTCAGTTTTTCAGAAAAACTTGAGAAACCGTCCTGATGTCCTGTAACGCAATATTTTTATTATTACAGTTTACAATGGATTATGAAACTTTAGGTCTTGCGAAACCGGTAGTGTATGCAGTAAAACACTGTTGATTCAGCAATTGTTGTGGAATTTCTTCATTTTACAAAAAGCACTTATACAGTTGAGGCTGTCCCACAAGAAGAACTATTTGGAATGTTCAGTACTGAAAGCAGCAAGTTAAATTTTGGCAACGTCAGCGAAAACAAAAATGTTCCATATAACTGTCACATAATATTAATAATGACTATTTCAGCCTTATTCTCAATAACATGACACAGGATGGATCAACTAAACTCGCACTCCTTTTATGTCACGAATCGTTCAGTACGTCAAAAAGAAGGTTCCCGTCAAATGACGGAACGCAGATGAGCACATAATTCTGTTGCCTGTTTAATCAGATCTTGCACCAACCGTGATAACGGAGCAAATATTTCTTCACTGAAAAAAAATGTTCAAATGGCTCTGAGCACTA
This sequence comes from Schistocerca cancellata, assembly GCF_023864275.1. Classification (NCBI taxonomy): domain Eukaryota; kingdom Metazoa; phylum Arthropoda; class Insecta; order Orthoptera; family Acrididae; genus Schistocerca; species Schistocerca cancellata. The sequence continues at coordinate 460,899,911 of NC_064630.1, forward strand.
TGGGACTTAACTTCTGAGGTCATCAGTCCCCTAGAACTTAGAACTACTTCAACCTAACTAACCTAAGGACATCACACACATCCATGCCCCAGGCAGGATTCGAAACTGCGACCGTAGCGGTCGCACGATTCCAGATTGTGGCGCCTAGGACCGCTCGGCCATCCCGGACCGGCCCCTTCAATGAAACGGTACTCTTTTTCAAAGATATTTGAGATCCAGACGAATAAAATGACATGTAGATTATTAATGCTGGTGCTGAAAGTTTTCGCAAAAGTTTCCGAGAAATGAGCTAACATTGAAAGCAAAGTTGCCGGAATCTGCTATTGCGATACAAACACCGCAATTTGAGGCTTCCATGCTGGCAACCAACTTTTCTTTAACCCTTTCTATTGTCTACTTTTTTCCATGGAAGATGTTCACTCAAACTGGAGCACGTAGATACATTTGAAATTTATTCCCTAAGCTCCTTCTAAAATGCCAGAAGTTAGCATAACAATAATAACAGTTTACTCTCTATCTACGTGGTATAATGTAGCGCCAAGAGGAAATACGTTTTATCCTAGTAATGTAGGCGTGTTTTCTTGCTAGATATAACGACAGAGCCTGGCGTTACAGTCCTACATGTCCGAATTTACACTGCAATAGCCGACTCCCGCCAACCTGCCTTTCAACTAAGGCCACTTTCCATATACTTTTGTAAAAAGTCTTAATACCAACATTAACGAGAGGTACATCAGCTACTCAGCCCTTCAAGAGCTGCCGAAAGACATTAGAAAATGACATCGCTCTTAAAATTATACTTGCTTTGGCACCTCTGTTGATTAAACATGCAACATAGGCAAAAGTGCGTACCCCTCAGCGTAGTACAATACGCCGAACATGTACGTTCAGTATCTTGAATAGCTCATGAAATAAAATGGTACAAGTCTTAGCTGACTCTCCGTGTATAGTTTATAGCTGAAGTAAAAGGGGGAGTGATACAAAGATCGAAAAATAATTTTGTATGCTGTTTCCGCCTATAAGTCCAAAGAAAGAATGTGACATTTCGCATACGTGATTTATATGTTAGAAGAATGTTCTCTTATGCAACGCAGAGAAAGAAATCTGGATTAATTACGAAATCTTTTCCTTTTACTTTCATACGCATTTTACACTCTGTTTTAAATTCGTCTCTACAATGATTTCCTAAAGAAGCCTTTTGGCTTTTGATCTCTGTCGATCCATAGTGGAAACGGGACAGTGAACGGCCAAATATTTACCACTGCAAAATCGCCAAACAACCGTATGTTTTCGGATGACTGAAGATGGCGACGTATTACTAAAGGCGTCCAAACAGAACTGACGTGCTGCTGTTCTTTTCTTGGAACAAACACCAGAAGACATGCATTGGAGAATGAAGAATGTGTATGGAACTGCACAGCTATTGAAAGTCACCATTGTGGAATTGTGCTCCTAGTTCTGTGCTGGTCGTGATTCGACACAGGACGCGGATCGATCTGGAAGGCAGATGTTACGTCAACTCAAGAGAGAAACGCTCGAGCACCCGTTCGATCCCTTAAAAAAAGGCCTTGAAGGGTAGACGATTCGTGTCGGACGAGGACGAGCAGCGGTCAATGACGGACTTCTTTACGCAGCAAGACACGGTGTTTTACTAAACGGTTCTCTTCATTCTGGTGCATCGGTGGGAGAATTGTCTCAATGTTCACGGTGATTTTGCTTGACTGGCATACCTATTCTGAACCGTACGGCCTCCGAACGGCGACAATTTGATCGTCCCTTATATTACAGATTTTATAGCTGACCTAAGTAGTTACTCCTGCAATCTAGACACCGTCACACTTTCTTCGTATTGTCTTTCTATGAACGACTTTTCTTTAAATGTGTTAATCACAGCGTAATACAGGAGAATGGCTAACATTTGCGGTATATCAACATCGAAATTCATTGAAGAAACAGTTGGTAACAATATCTAGGTATTGATTTCAATATAGTATCTGTGACAAAATGCAATTAAACCACATTACTCTTTGAAATGTTATCTGTTGCTCTCGGATTACCCATTATTGTACGACAACACAGAATGATGTAGCCATGTTAGCCGTGTCATTCCTGTAACAATTACTGTGTTGTAACAAAATTTTCCTGAGAAGGTAAATAATACGCTTAAGTACATCCGTAGAAGAAGTAATTATACATGTTCCTTCCTAATGAAACACAGGAATCGCTATTGAACCTCCACACTTCCGTTTCTGGAGCCTAATATAAACTAACAGACGTGGAGGCACTGGTACTGAAGAAAGGTCAATATTTCTAATGTTTGTGAAAACTGCATCGCCAAGAAGGATATATGTAGCTGAAATGAAGTTACGACATACATCAGGTACATGATAAAGCATAAACGAATAAGATTTCAGAGGTGAACATAATCTCTGAAGTGGTAGTTTTTGAACAGACTTTTCTGTTCCTAATTACTAAATGAAAAAGTCTTACTGACACAGTAGTAGTTCTCCTTATAAGACAAAAGTACTGTATTTACCTTTTGTTCACCGTATTAGGCAATTTTGTAACTTTGAATATAACATAACATAGACCCAACACCAAAATTTGTCAAAAGTTATTAAATGCGATCAATCGTGGCATTGAGCTTATGATCGAGAAAAGTAACCACAATGGTGTCTAAGGCAGATTACATCACCACGACAGCTAAACAGGAGACAACTAACGTGAAAACAATATTGGTTTGTTTGTGCGACATGAATTTGCTCGAGAAATTGTCACTGATAAAAAACTTTAATACCTTCAAAAGATAAAATGATTGTATGAGGCACTTTAAACTAAAAGCGTCTGCCTTGGGACGAGAATTGGTTCCTCGAGTGTAAACTTAGTTCTTGGCCAAACGTCGAAATGGGTTGGTACACAGTCAGCGAACTGATACTGACCCCCTAGGTCATATATTTGATTAATCGGATAAAATGAGACGCCGAAGGACAGTATTTTCACGACACTGAAGAGGTGGAACAAAAAGTGCCGGACACGTGAAACAGCAGTCACTAAACGAATTACATTGTACTGACGTTTCTGGAAGGATGAGAATCGTCAGTTAATTCAAAATATTGTGCCATTGTGATTTCTATCAGGCCCCTCCGGCGGCAGGTAAGAATTTTTACTACTTTTATGTACCGTTCCAGTCTCCCTCCCCCAACCTTTCTTCCGTTCCGCATCACCATCGTACATACGCCGAGCATTGACTTCATACTGTACTGCAATTTTCGCAAACTTTGCTGTCTGTATTTTAATCTTGTGACAAAGAAAATAATGGAATATATTAATTCACATGTTTCGTATCGGAAGTTCATTGAGTCTAATTAATTTACGTGAACATTTGGTGATGTGTCTACCTCGGAATAATCTATCGAGAGCAAAAAAAGTTTTGCACACGCTGCACACCAGTGGACGTGTGTGGCTTAAGATTCAATGGAAGCAGGGAATGAAAGACTCAAGAAGCTAAAAAACAACCTTCACTGTGACATAAAAATCTGCTTCTGGGTAAAATTTCTGGGTAAAACTACCTTGTGCATTGTAGCACGACTGTATCATACTTGGCATGCTTCCACAAGGAAATCTGGAATTTTCTGCTCAAGCATATAGCACTCTTCAGTAGCAAATGGCTCTGAACACTATGGGACTTACCGTCTAAGGTCATCAGTCCCCTAGACTTAGAAACTACTTAATTCTAACTAACCTAAGGACATCGCACACATCCATGCCTGAGGCAGGATTCGATCCTGGGACCGTAGCAGGCGCGCGGTTCCGGACTGAAGCGGCTACAACCGCTCGGCCACAACGACTCTTTAGTAGCAGCCCTGATGATATCATCCAGTATGTGACAAGGATTACCGTGACAATGCGCTGCAGTTTCATCTGGTCCCGAGAATCCTCAGCTAGGTTCAAGTCAATAAATATCGCAGGCCATTCCAAGCTCTTTGTCCGTGTAGGGAAGTGTGTATGAGGTGCGCGAGGTTCCACAGTGCATTTGAAGACATTGCTGAAATGCTGACCGACTTGAGCCGGCCGAAGTGGCCGTGCGGTTCTAGGCGCTACAGTCTGGAACCGAGTGACCGCTACGGTCGCAGGTTCGAATCCTGCCTCGGGCATGGATGTGTGTGATGTCCTTAGGTTAGTTAGGTTTAATTAGTTCTAAGTTCTAGGCGACTGATGACGTCAGAAGTTAAGTCGCATAGTGCTCAGAGCCATTTTTTGCTGACCGTATGGATGGGAAATAGGTCGAAGGATACTATCCAAACCAACCTTCACAGTACTCAGTACACACCGATATCGAGGCCTTCGATAGGAGTACGTGATACACGAAAACCTGACCGATCTCCCAGCTGGCCAGTGGAATTGCCTGTCCTACAATGACGTAACAAAAGTCATGGGGTAGCGATATGTTCATATACAGATGGCGGCAGTCTTGCGTACACAAGGCAGCTGTCAACTGTATTCAGCTGATTCACGTGAAATGATTACCGGTGTGATTATGGCTACACCACAGGAATTAAATGACTTTGAGCGCGGAATGATAGTGGGAGCTATATGCGAGGGACATTCCATTTCTGAAACCGTTAGGCAGTTCTATATTGCGAGATCCACAGTGTCAAGAGTGTGCTGGGAATAGCTAATTTCAGGCATTCCCTCTCACCACCGACAACGCAGTGGCCGATGGCCTTCACTTAATGACCGACAGCAGCGGCGTTTGCTTAGAGTTGTCAGTGCTGACACATAAGCAACACTGCGTGAAAAAACGGCATAAATCAATGTGGGACGTATGACGAACATATCCGTTAGGACAGTGAGGCGAAATTTGATAACGTGAATGGGCTATGGCAACAGACGACCTTTTCTAACAGCACGACATCGCCTCTCCTGGACTTGTGTCCATGCATGTTGGTTCTTAGACGACTGGAAAACAGTGGCGTGGTCAGATGAGTCCCTACTTCAGTTGATAATAGCTGATGGGAGGGTTCGAGAGTGTGGCGCAGACCCAACGAAACCATGGACCCTGGTTGTCAACAAGGTACTGTACAAGCTGGTAGTGGTTCCGTAATTGTGGGGGCTGTTTTTATATGGAATGGACTGGGTCCTGTGATCCAACGAAACCGATCACTTACTGGAATTTGTTACGTTCTGCTACTTGGAGACCATTTGAGGCCTGTTATGGGCCGCGCATGGTAGCCGAGCGGTCCGAGGCGCCTTGCCACGGTTCGCGCGGCTCCCACCTTCGGAGGTTCGAGTCCTCCCTCGGGCGTGTGTGTGTGTGTGTTGTCCTTAGCGTAAGTTAGTTTAAGTTAGATTAAGATTAACCTTAGGGACCGATGACCTCAGCAGTTTGGTCCCATAGGGACTTACCACAAATTTGTAATTTGCCTGTTATGGACTTCCTGTTCCCAAACAATGATGGAATCTTTAAGGATGACAATGTGCCATGTCATTAGGCCCCAGTTGTTTGCGATTGATTTTTGAACCTTCTGGACAGTTCGAGCGAATAATTTTGCCACACAGATCGTCCAACATGAATCCCATCGAAAATTTATGGGACATAATAAAGAAGCCAGTTCGTGCACAAATCCTGCACCGGCAACGCTTTCCTAATTATGGACGGCATATAGGAGCAGCACGGCTCAATATTTCTGCAGGAGACTTCCAAGGACTTGTGGAGTCCAGGCCACTTCGAGTTTCTGCAGTACGCCTCGCAGAAGGAGATCCCACACGACATTAGGAGGTATTCCATGATTTTTATCTCCTCACTGTAGATCTGCATTGGTTCCTGGGTACTGGTACCGGGCCACCTTCACAGTCTTCTGCAGCCGGTGGTGTTGAACATTGTTTTTAGCATCTTGTAGTTGAAGCTCTTTTTCTCCGTGTTTGCTTTAACAATACGTATGTTTTTGGATAGGGTCCGCCTTTAGCAGAACACTGTTTCACTGCAGTTGTAGCACCTTCAGTGGGTTTTCATTTTATGGCTGCTAAAGATAAAGAATGTTCTTTACTGTTTGTATACATGTAACTATTAGATTTTATAGCGTAATTACAGATATTTGAAGAAAAAAAAACACATAAAATTATAAATTCATAACTTTTTACCACATGGTTGGTTTTTATGATGTGTTGTGTTTCTACAGTAACTGTTTCGTTCCATAGTTTGTCATCTGCAACCACTCACACCTTAAAGTAGATAGATTGTGTAAGCCAATATTACGATTTGAAAATTATTATTTCTATCGATGACATTATGTTTCACTTACATTTCCTTTTTCCTCATGTTCATCACTGTCAAACACTATATATTGAGTTGTCACTGTCAGTGTTTCACTGTTTACAAGCTGTAAAAACGAACATGGCGGGCAATGGAACAGTTGAAGGTGTAAAAACAAGATGGATGACAGTGGAACAGTTCAAGGTGTTCCTGGCGGTTGTTCTGAATCTTTCAGAGGTGTCTGAATTTGTGTGTATGTGTGTGTGTGTGTGTGTGTGTGTGTGTGAATTAGTGACAGTACACACACAGAGAATTAATTAATTTCAGCCATAGAAATAACAATTTTCAAATCGTAATTTTGGCTTAAACAATTTATCTACTTTTAGGTGTAAGTGGTTGCAGATGACAAAGTGTGGAACAAAACAGTCACTGTAGAAACACAACACATCGGAAAAACCACCCCATGTGGTAAAAAGGTACGAATTCAAAATTTTATGTTTTTTTTTAAATATCTGTAATTACGATTTAAAAACTATTAGTTACATGTAAACAAACAGCCATAAACTAAAAGCCGACTGAAGACGCTGCAACTGCAGTGAAACGTGTTTGGGTTAAAAAACAATTGTGTTTTTCTAAAGGCGGGCACTATCCAAAAATATATATATATATATATATATATATATATATATATATATATATATATATATATTTTTTTTTTTTTTTTTTTTTTTTTTTTTGCTGTTTGGATTATCAGACGCTGGAGAGCAGGGCATGTTACTCAGCTACATTCTACTGTATCGTAACGAGTCGCACGGTGTGCTAATGTGTTCTGGAAATGCGGAGACTTAGCGCTCCTCTGAACGAACTTTCGGCTTCTAACAGCCTCCTCTGAAAAAGTGTATACGGTGTGCCACCGAGTCAGTCAGAGCCATGTCGGCAAGGCTTGCCGGCCTCCTGATTGGTTTCCACGCGAAAAAGCGCAGTTAATTGGAAGTGGGAAAAAGCGCCGGCAGCCGAGAGGCCACAGCCCGCTCCGTGTTCCGAGTAGCGGCGCCGCTCGTGCGCAAGTTTCCGGCCGCTGCCGCTGCGGCCGTGGGAAGAGCAGGCACGTGCGGCGTCAACGTGAACGTGAACGAGAAGCGGGGCACAGGAAGAGGCGCAGCCACACCGTGCGATACGGACACGCCTGTTTTTTTAGCTGGCACTTCTCTACGTCCTAAGCAATCTGGAGACCCCATTACTCATCCGTCAACTAAAAACGTAACAACAACAGGTTCACAACGTTATGCATAGTTTGAATGTAGGTGTGTAAAGACGTCAGCATTAGGACTGTGTGTTCAAACGTTGAACGTGCCGAGTTTCTGACGTCATAGCGTGGAAAAAGTACGCTGGGAGTTCGTTCCGAACGTGCGGAACGATATCTAGCGTGACAGATGTTCTGAAAGTAGGTTTGAACGTCGACCAATGAGATTGAAGAACGCCACCTACGTAACATTGACCCCATCTCTCCTCAGCACAGAGCCGCGATGTGCCGTGTTGGCTTTCAGTTGAAGCATCAGTAAATTGAAAATCTCTCCAAAGCCTGTCGTTAATTGCATGAACTGTTGTATAAAGTTACGGGAAACCTCATTCTGGTGATCAAAGAATTATTTTAACTTGCGTATTATGTAAACACGCCGTTTCAAGGGAACGGCATACTCAGGACCCGTAAGAAATGCAATGTTCTTGGTGCAGTTTGTCATAATGAAATGTCAGTTAACAGCACATCCACGGTTAAAGCTTTCAGGGGACTGTAAGATGAAAAGCACAGTCGTATACTAGTCGCGGTCGGTATGGTGCAATGAGTAGAGTGGTTTGATAGAAGTATGTTCTGTAACATTCGATGTTATGCACATAACGTCCACTGTCTGTAAGTAGTGTCTTTGTTCGGTTGGCTTTATCTACAATACAGCTTGGAGTACCTGAAGTAAGATGTTTTCCACTTTCTTGTTTCCAGTTTTACATTTCGCATTTTGCAAAGATTCTGCTTCTGAATAGGAGCAGTTTTCTACAAAGAATGACCTTAGCTTTTTACTAAAAGGAGAGAGTAATGAGATAATTTTTATCTTATGTTGAGAACTGTTGTAAATTTGTAATGCACTATTCACGATGGAACTTTAATAAGGCGGTGTCCTTATTGACTGGACATGGTTCTTTCCTTTTTGTCTTCTATCGTGTTCATGGGTACTGAAGTTCTTGTTTATGTGTACAGCAGACGTAACAACGTGACTAGTACGTGGGCTAGGGCGGAAATGTATGCTTTAATAGAGCTAACGTAGGATTTTTACACTTACCCGTTTCGACCCTGATACAGCCGACAACTGCCGCTGGAGAGCGCTGCGATCACTTTCACCATTTTCAGGGACATGGAATACACGCACAAATCGCGCCGCTTCTGAGTGTTCAGCAGCACGTTGAACGCGGTGCGCTCAATGTTGATCTTCAAAGACACGGTCCGTATGCTGACGGCTGAAGCAATCTCGAGTCCCCATTACCTATCTGTCAATTAAAAACAGAAGGACAAGTTCCCACGTTGTACACGGATCGAATACAAGTGCGTATCCCTGACTCCTGTTGTCAATTTGAATAAAATCCTTTTGGGTATTAAGCTGCATCGTTTTGCAAGACTAAAACAACGAATTCTCGCGACCTAATAACCAACTGCCTTTCATCCAGAGCGATTATGAATACGTCATAACTAACGAATATTTGTGGCAGACTGGGAATCGAAGCTGGATTTACTGATCTTTGCGAGAAGTTACTATAACAATTTAGTTTTTGTCGGCTCATGTTTGTGGCCTGTACTGAATTTCCCTTACAGAATTTGTCCTGTAGCGTATCCCACTCTCCCTTTTGGGAAATGAGCTTCCTTGTGAAAAAGAAATAAACGACTTCCCTAAGAGAAAGAAAGAAAAATAAACTCTCCTTGGAATCAAAAATAAATCTACGTCTTCTTATTAGCTCCCAATATCTCGTGCGTTGGCCAAGGACATCTACTCTGCGTCTTTTTGCCCATTTGATCCTCTGCTCTCTTCTCTATCTCATCTCTCAAAGCTACCCTTTCGTCTTCTGTTGTATTACACTCCTGGAAATTGAAATAAGAACACCGTGAATTCATTGTCCCAGGAAGGGGAAACTTTATTGACACATTCCTGGGGTCAGATACATCACATGATCACACTGACAGAACCACAGGCACATAGACACAGGCAACAGAGCATGCACAATGTCGGCACTAGTACAGTGTATATCCACCTTTCGCAGCAATGCAGGCTGCTATTCTCCCATGGAGACGATCGTAGAGATGCTGGATGTAGTCCTGTGGAACGGCTTGCCATGCCATTTCCACCTGGCGCCTCAGTTGGGCCAACGTTCGTGCTGGACGTGCAGACCGCGTGAGACGACGCTTCATCCAGTCCCAAACATGCTCAATGGGGGACAGATCCGGAGATCTTGCTGGCCAGGGTAGTTGACTTACACCTTCTAGAGCACGTTGGGTGGCACGGGATACATGCGGACGTGCATTGTCCTGTTGGAACAGCAAGTTCCCTTGCCGGTCTAGGAATGGTAGAACGATGGGTTCGATGACGGTTTGGATGTACCGTGCACTATTCAGTGTCCCCTCGACGATCACCAGTGGTGTACGGCCAGTGTAGGAGATCGCTCCCCACACCATGATGCCGGGTGCTGGCCCTGTGTGCCTCGGTCGTATGCAGTCCTGATTGTGGCGCTCACCTGCACGGCGCCAAACACGCATACGACCATCATTGGCATCAAGGCAGAAGCGACTCTCATCGCTGAAGACGACACGTCTCCATTCGTCCCTCCATTCACGCCTGTCGCGACACCACTGGAGGCGGGCTGCACGATGTTGGGGCGTGAGCGGAAGACGGCCTAACGGTGTGCGGGACCGTAGCCCAGCTTCATGGAGACGGTTGCGAATGGTCGTCGCCGATACCCCAGGAGCAACAATGTCCCTAATTTGCTTGGAAGTGGCGGTGCGGTCCCCTACGGCACTGCGTAGGATCCTACGGTCTTGGCGTGCATCCGTGCGTCGCTGTGGTCCGGTCCCAGGTCGACGGGCACGTGCACCTTCCGCCGACCACTGGCGACAACATCGATGTACTGTGGAGACCTCACGCCCCACGTGTTGAGCAATTCGGCGGTACGTCCACCCGGCCTCCCGCATGCCCACTATACGCCCTCGCTCAAAGTCCGTCAACTGCACATACGGTTCACGTCCACGCTGTCGCGGCATGCTACCAGTGTTAAAGACTGCGATGGAGCTCCGTATGTCACGGCAAACTGGCTGACACTGACGGCGGCGGTGCACAAATGCTGCGCAGCTAGCGCCATTCGACGGCCAACTCCGCGGTTCCTGGTGTGTCCGCTGTGCCGTGCGTGTGATCATTGCTTGTACAGCCCTCTCGCAGTGTCCGGAGCAAGTATGGTGGGTCTGACACACCGGTGTCAATGTGTTCTTTTTTCCATCACCAGGAGTGTAGTTCCCCTTTGCCGGCCGGAGTGGCCGTGCGGTTCTGGGCGCTACAGTCTGGAACCGAGCGACCGCTACGTTCGCAGGTTCGAATCCTGCCTCGGGCATGGATGTGTGTGATGTCCTTAGGTTAGTTAGGTTTAATTAGTTCTAAGTTCTAGGCGACTGATCTCAGAAGTTAAGTCGGATAGTGCTCAGAGCCATTTGGACCATTTTTTGAAGTTCGCCTTTGTTGTTCAGTCGTTACCTAAATCACGCTTTGAAACTCTGAACAGCCTTTAGTTCTTTCAATTCATTGTGATCGCATCTTAATTTATTATCTCCTGTTTCTTCAGTTTTAATCTGCAGTTCATAACTAATAAATTACATAAGATTCTACGTTCGCCACTAAAAATGTTTTGCAGTTTAATATCCAGTTTCGAAATTTCTGTCTTAATGTTATGCAATCCTTCTGAAACCTTCCGGTGTATCCAGATCTCCTTCACGTATACATTCTTCTTTCAGGAGTTCAGTGCAGAGTTCTACCAAGCGCCTTCTTTTAATTTTTCCCCCAATTATGGTCCGCTATTTTTCCTTCTCGTCATTTTCCTACAACCGAATTCTGGTATTCCACCCCAACTTTTTGTGTCCTTTATTTATTTGAATAATTTAATTTAGTTCATTATACGTTCTTTCGATCTTTTCATTATCTGTGGAGATAAACCACATTTACTGTATTGTAGAAATGGATGTATTTGCAAATGTATGTTCCATGTATCCTCCTAAATCACTGCACCCATTTCAACCAACCTTGGTACACATATCATTCAGTTTTTGAAAGAATCGCTGTGGTGTTAAGAACCACTTACCCACAAAATGGATGAGGAAGGGGGTAAAAGAAAAGTGTAATCCACGATGTGCGAATATCCAGATTTCATTCATGCAATATTTCGGAATAACGTAGTGGCTTGCAACAAACTTTACATATAATTTCAAACATTTGTGAAACTTTTCTCGCTGATAGCCATCACAGAATGATGAAAGGCAAAAAATTTATCGCTTACTACATTTTCGCAATTCACACAGAAAAACTGCTGCATCAGATGTGACGTATTAATTTATTATGTCTTTACTACTAAATTTATTGGTGATACATTTTGCACCCAGTATTGACATATACCACTGAATGTACCTGAAAAATCGCATCATAGTACGATACATAGTTCAGGAGATGTCATAAACATTGAGATGGGTGAAAAACTGCTGCATTATGCATGACGTTTAAATTCATTTTTCTTTGTTACTAAACCAACTGACAATAAATTCCGCTGACGTGTCCGCATATGCTGCTGAATGTATATACAAAATAATTTCTTTGCGTGACACATAGTTCAGGAAATATGACGTCATAAACACTGAGATACATCAAAAACCGTCGCATCAGCGAAGACGTTTGAATTTATTACTTTGCCGACATATACCAATGAAAGTGACTGCAAAATTATATCAGTGTACGACACATTTTTCAGGACATGTGAGATCATAAATATTGAGCTCCGTGTAAGAGAAACTACAGGGCTACATTCGCTACAAAGATAGGTGAAGATTGTGTACAAATACGTGTGAAATATGTTAAATACACTCCTGGAAATTGAAATAAGAACACCGTGAATTCATTGTCCCAGGAAGGGGAAACTTTATTGACACATTCCTGGGGTCAGATACATCACATGATCACACTGACAGAACCACAGGCACATAGACACAGGCAACAGAGCATGCACAATGTCGGCACTAGTACAGTGTATATCCACCTTTCGCAGCAATGCAGGCTGCTATTCTCCCATGGAGACGATCGTAGAGATGCTGGATGTAGTCCTGTGGAACGGCTTGCCATGCCATTTCCACCTGGCGCCTCAGTTGGACCAGCGTTCGTGCTGGACGTGCAGACCGCGTGAGACGACGCTTCATCCAGTCCCAAACATGCTCAATGGGGGACAGATCCAGAGATCTTGCTGGCCAGGGTAGTTGACTTACACCTTCTAGAGCACGTTGGGTGGCACGGGATACATGCGGACGTGCATTGTCCTGTTGGAACAGCAAGTTCCCTTGCCGGTCTAGGAATGGTAGAACGATGGGTTCGATGACGGTTTGGATGTACCGTGCACTATTCAGTGTCCCCTCGACGATCACCAGTGGTGTACGGCCAGTGTAGGAGATCGCTCCCCACACCATGATGCCGGGTGTTGGCCCTGTGTGCCTCGGTCGTATGCAGTCCTGATTGTGGCGCTCACCTGCACGGCGCCAAACACGCATACGACCATCATTGGCACCAAGGCAGAAGCGACTCTCATCGCTGAAGACGACACGTCTCCATTCGTCCCTCCATTCACGCCTGTCGCGACACCACTGGAGGCGGGCTGCACGATGTTGGGGCGTGAGCGGAAGACGGCCTAACGGTGTGCGGGACCGTAGCCCAGCTTCATGGAGACGGTTGCGAATGGTCCTCGCCGATACCCCAGGAGCAACAGTGTCCCTAATTTGCTGGGAAGAGGCGGTACGGTCCCCTACGGCACTGCGTAGGATCCTACGGTCTTGGCGTGCATCCGTGCGTCGCTGCGGTCCGGTCCCAGGTCGACGGGCACGTGCACCTTCCGCCGACCACTGGCGACAACATCGATGTACTGTGGAGACCTCACGCCCCACGTGTTGATCAATTCGGCGGTACGTCCACCCGGCCTCCCGCATGCCCACTATACGCCCTCGCTCAAAGTCCGTCAACTGCACATACGGTTCACGTCCACGCTGTCGCGGCATGCTACCAGTGTTAAAGACTGCGATGGAGCTCCGTATGCCACGGCAAACTGGCTGACACTAACGGCGGCGGTGCACAAATGCTGCGCAGCTAGCGCCATTCGACGGCCAACTCGGCGGTTCCTGGTGTGTCCGCTGTGCCGTGCGTGTGATCATTGCTTGTACAGCCCTCTCGCAGTGTCCGGAGCAAGTATGGTGGGTCTGACACACCGGTGTCAATGTGTTCTTTTTTCCATTTCCAGGAGTGTATATATGAAATACATGTGACATTTGCGTACTCTGACAAAGCTGCGGGTAAAAAGCTCCACCTAAACCCCTGGATCGATTTCACCAAACTTTGTAAACGTAATTTACTACTTGGAAGAACCACCAACCTGCTATTAGAATGGGGCTGATATGTTGAATAGCGAACTGCAAAAGGGGAGATGGACAGAGAGAAGTGGAGGATGAGAGGGACAGAGCAACGAGGAGGTTGACAGAGACAGGGATCAGGAAAAGGACAGAGATATGATGCGGGAGGAGGGGATTGACTTAGAGGGGAGGGTTGAGGAGATATACTTATGGGAAGAGGAGAGAGACTTAGAGGAGAGGAAGGGGAGAAGAGTTGATGGGCAGAGAGAAGGAGAGGAGCAGGTGGATGAAACAGGGGGAGGAGCGGATGGGCAGCGAGGACGGCTGGAGGAAATGGACAGAGAATGGAGGAAACGGATAGAAGTGAAAGGAAGAGCTGGAGTAACGGGAGACTGGAATAAACACATACCCAGGCAACGGCCAGTGCTCAGCTATTGAGCATATTAATGAGAACTAATGTTGTGTGGATGTTGGCTACTGTAATGCACTATCTATGCTGTTCATTGTAGCTCACTCGTATTCCTGTTTCATTACTCATCGTTAGCCCTACTTCTGCATTACTCCTACTTGATTTTGTATTGATAAACTTGTAATGATGTGATGAGAAGGCAGGCTGTTCACCCCACCGCACTTTACTAATTTCCAATACACATAACTTGAACCTACCCATTTTTCTGTTTAAATTCTCTCAACTCCCAGTCTAACATTCCACGTTTCTTGAGTGAGAACATCTTTCTCAGTAGTCACCACGCGGTGATCCGAATGGAGGAATATTCGACATGCGGAATGCCGTCACCATTAAACCATACAGAATAACTGTAAGTCCCTAGGTGTAGTATTCCCAGGGCGGAGTATTTCAAGGAATTTCCAGGAATAAAGCAACAGAAATCTCTTAGATATGAAGTAAATAGTAAGTGTTGGGCAAGCAAGGCGAATTGGTTGCAGGAAAGAGGTGAAGAAATCGAAAAAGAAATGATCTTAGGGAGGACTGACAGCATACAGAAAACTCCGAACAACCTTAGAATATATTAAAAGCTAGTTTGGTAACATTAAGAGTCCAATGGAAATCCACTGTTAAACGTCGAGGAGAGAGACTTTCAGGAAAATATCATTCCCACAGTTCCGAAGACAGAGAGGGCAGCTATGTGCGAGAACTACTGCAAAATCAGTGTAACAGCTCATGCATCCAAGTTGCTGACAAGAACAGTATACGGAAGAATGAAAAGAAAACTGAGGATCTCTTAGACGACCAGCTTGGCTTTAGGAAAGATAAAGGCACCGGAGAGGCTGTTCGAACGACGCACTTGATTATGGAAGCAAGACTGAAGGGAAAATCAAGGTATGCTCAAAGGATTTATCGGCGTAGATAAAGCAATTTCAAATGGTGCAAGATGTACGAAATTCGGAAAAATATAGGAGTAAGCTACAGGAAAGACAGGTAATATACAATACGTACAAGAAGCAAGAATGAACTACAAGGCTGGGAGACAAGGAATGAAGTGGTTGATTAAAAATGTTGTAAGTCGGGGATGTAGCCTTTCGCCTCTGATGTTCAATCTATAAATCAAAGACGCAATGTTGGAAATAAAAGAAAGGTTTGACAGTGGGACTGAAATTCAAGGTGAAGGGTTATCAGTGATACTATTCGCTGTTGACATTGCTACCCTCGGTGAAAGTGAAGAAGAATTACAGGATTTTTCCAATGCTATGGACTGTCAAATGAGTACAGGATATGGATACAGAACAGACAAGAAAAAGAACGACGTAGTGAGAAGTAGCTTAAATGAGGAAAGTGAAAAAGCTAACATCAAGATCGATTCCCACGACTTCGTTGAGGAATTCTCCTACCGAGGAAGGAAAATGACCCATGAGGACAAAGCAAGAAGGACATAAAAAGCGTACTAACCCTGGCAAGGAGGGCGTTCCTGGCCGAGGAATGTCTAATGATATCACACATAGGCCTCAATTTCAGGGATAAATTACTGATGATGTTCTTCCGGAACACAGCATTGTATGGCAGTGAATCATGAACTGTGAGAGAACCGGAACAGAAGAGAATCGAAGATTTGGAGGTGTGGTACTACAGAAGAAAGTTGAAAATTAAGTGGACTGGTAATGTAAGGGATGAAGTAGTTCTCTGAAGAGTCGGCGAGGAAAGGAATAAATGGAAAACACTGACATGAAAAGGGACAGGATGGTAGGACATCGATTGAGACATCTGGGAGTAGCTCCCATGGTACTAGGGAGATCTGTTGAAGATAAAAACTGTAGGGGAAGAGAGAGACTGCGATACATCAAGTAAATGATGTTCGCTGATGTTACAAGGCCAGATCAATGATCATCGGGTCTGTTACCCTTGCTGTCTCTGTACAGGGCCCATATGTTAGTCTGTCATTTCCGCAAAAACCTACCATGCAGTTAACAGTATCTTACAGGCATGCTAGTCACCCACGGTAATGCTGCGTATCGTCCGAACATTTTATAGCACCCATAAAAAACAAAAAACTGAAATAATTGTTGCATAGACATTTCTTTGCCTGTTGTTGTTGTTGTGGTCTTCAGTCCTGAGACTGGTTTGATGCAGCTCTCCATGCTACTCTATCCTGTGCAAGCTTCTTCATCTCCCAGTACCTACTGCAACCTACATCCTTCTGAATCTGCTTAGTGTATTGATCTCTTGGTCTCCCTCTACGATTTTTACCCTCCACGCTGCCCTCCAATGCTAAATTTGTGATCCCTCGATGCCTCAGAACATGTCCTACCAACCGATCCCTTCTTCTAGTCAAGTTGTGCCACAAACTTCTCTTCTCCCCAATCCTATTCAATACCTCCTCATTAGTTACGTGATCTACCCACCTTATCTTCAGCATTCTTCTGTAGCACCACATTTCGAAAGCTTCTATTCTCTTCTTGTCCAAACTAGTTATCGTCCATGTCTCACTTCCATACATGGCTACACTCCATACAAATACTTTCAGAAACGACTTCCTGACACCCAAATCTATATTCGATGTTAACAAATTTCTCTTCTTGAGAAACGCTTTCCTTGCCATTGCCAGTCTACATTTTATATCCTCTCTACTTCGACCATCATCGGTTATTTTACTCCCTAAATAGCAAAACTCCTTTACTACTTTAAGTGTCTCATTTCCTAATCTAATTCCCTCAGCATCACCTGACTTAATTTGACTACATTCCATTATCCTCGTTTTGCTTTTGTTGATGTTCATCTTATATCCTCCTTTCAAGACACTGTCAATTCCGTTCAACTGCTCTTCCAAGTCCTTTGCTGTCTCTGACAGAATTACAATGTCATCGGCGAACCTCAAAGTTTTTACTTCTTCTCCATGAATTTTAATACCTACTCCGAATTTTTCTTTTGTTTCCTTTACTGCTTGCTCAATATACAGATTGAATAACATCGGGGAGAGGCTACAACCCTGTCTCACTCCTTTCCCAACCACTGCTTCCCTTTCATGCCCCTCGACTCTTATAACTGCCATCTGGTTTCTGTACAAATTGTAAATACCCTTTCGCTCCCTGTATTTTACCCCTGCCACCTTCAGAATTTGAAAGAGAGTATTTCAGTCAACATTGTCAAAAGCTTTCTCTAAGTCTACAAATGCTAGAAATGTAGGTTTGCCTTTTCTTAATCTTTCTTCCAAGATAAGTCGTAAGGTCAGTATTGCCTCACGTGTTCCAACATTTCTACGGGATCCAAACTGATCTTCCTCGAGGTCGGCTTCTACCAGTTTTTCCATTCGTTTGTAAAGAATTCGTATTAATAGTTTGCAACCACGACTTATTAAATTGATAGTGAGGTAATTTTCACATATGTTGGCACCTGTTCACTTTGGGACTGGAATTATTACATTTTTCCTGAAGTATGAGGGTATTTCGCCTGTCTCATACATCGTGCTCACCAGATGGTAGAGTTTTGTCATGACTGGCTCTCCCGAGGCCATCAGTAGTTCTAATGGAATGTTGTCTACTCCCGGGGCCTTGTTTTGACTCAGGTCTTTCAGTGCTCTGTCAAACTCTTCACGCAGTATCTTATCTCCCATTTCATCTTCATCTACATCCTCTTCCATTTCCATAATATTGTCCTCAAGTACATCGCCCTTGTATAAACCCTCTATATACTCCTTCCACCTTTCTGCTTTCCCTTCTTTGCTTAGAACTGGGTTGCCATCTGAGCTCTTGATATTCATACAAGTGGTTCTCTTCTCTCCAAAGGTCTCTTTAATTTTCCTGTAGGCAGTATCTATCTTACCCCTAGTGAGACAAGCCTCTACATCCTTACATTTGTCCTCTAGCCATCCCTGCTTAGCCATTTTGCACTTCCTGTCGATTTCATTTTTGAGACGTTTGTATTCCTTTTTGCCTGCTTCATTTACTGCATTTTTATATTTTCTCCTTTCATCAATTAAATTCAATATTTCTTCTGTTACCCAAGGCTTTCTACTAGCCCGCGTCTTTTTACCCACTTGATCCTCTGGTGCCTTCACCACTTCATCCCTCAGAGCTACCCATTCTTCTTCTACTGTATTTCTTTCCCCCATTCCTGTCAATTGTTCCCTAATGCTCTCCCTGAAACTCTCTACAACCTCTGGTTCTTTCTGTTTATCCAGGTCCCATCTCCTTAAATTCCCACCTTTTTGCAGTTTCTTCAGTTTCAATCTGCAGTTCATAACCAATAGATTGTGGTCAGAATCTACTTCTGCCCCAGGAAATGTCTTACAATTTAAAACCTGGTTCCTAAATCTCTGTCTTACCATTATATAATCTATCTGAAACCTGTCAGTATCTCCAGGCTTCTTCCATGTATACAGCCTCCTTTCATGATTCTTGAACCAAGTGTTAGCTATGATTAAGTTATGCTCTGTGCAAAATTCTACAAGGCGACTTCCTCTTTCATTCCTTCCCCCCAATCCATATTCACCTACTATGTTTCCTTCTCTCCCTTTTCCTACTGACGAATTCCAGTCACCCATGACTATTAAATTTTCGTCTCCCTTCACTACCTGAATAATTTCTTTTATCTCGTCATACATTTCATCTATTTCTTCATCATCTGCAGAGCTAGTTGGCATATAAACTTGTACTACTGTAGTAGGCATGGGCTTTGTGTCTATCTTGGCCACAATAATGCGTTCACTATGCTGTTTGTAGTAGCTAACCCGCACTCCTATTTTTTTATTCATTATTAAACCTATTCCTGCATTACCCCTATTTGATTTTGTATTTATAACCCTGTAATCACCTGACCAAAAGTCTTGCTCCTCCTGCCACCGAACTTCACTAATTCCCACTATATCTAACTTTAACCTATCCATCTCCCTTTTTAAATTTTCTAACCTACCTGCCCGATTAAGTGATCTGACATTCCACGCTCCGATCCGTAGAACGCCAGTTTTCTTTCTCCTGATAACGACGTCCTCTTGAGTAGTCCCCGCCCGGAGATCCGAAATTTCTTTGCCTAAGAAATAAATAATAATGTCTAGTAGCAGAATAAAATACAACTTTTTTTAATGAAAGTTACAATAGGAATACTTAATCACTGTGGTCACAATTAACAGTAATTTTTTTGTAAAAATGAAATACGAACGTTAACTTTACGTGGTTTACTGTGGAAAGAGTTGGGAAATAGTCCAGAGATGACTGATGGGTAAACTTAAAGTAGAGACATCAGGTGCACTTTCGTGTTAATAAGTGTTACTACTACTTTAAAAAGATATTTAGTTAATATTTCACTTTCGAATAATCGTATGAATGCATCTGGAAACTATATTTCCACACCATTTTCATACAAAATTTTATTCTAGCTGTTATTTCAGATAGATAGAGAGGGAGGAGGGAGTGGGAGAAAGAAAGGGAGAGAGAGAGAGAGAGAGAGAGAGAGAGAGAATATTTTTCATTATATATTTCAGTGTCAGGTTCAGCAATTCTGCCGAACCTCAGAGACAACTTTTCGTTTTTGCTGTTGAGTTGCATCCTGCTTACTAAATCTCTGTCAGGGAAGACACTTGGAAAAAGTAAACGAAATATCGTCGGCATAATAAACTCTGAGCGCCTCTCTGGGCTTCGTAAGTTGATGCTTTAGTGTGTAAATCGTTCGACTATGAGTTGATAATATTTCGACGTCGCTAATACCATTCTTCTGACTTAAGGTTGAAAATTGTGTTGAAAATAAGACGATCACTGTGTTTTCCTACGACAGTAAGCCTATTCTGTGTATTTACGTAAAGTTAAGGGAAATGTAAGAATTCCTATATGTGCTACAATACTAAAAACTACTAAATTCGTAGTACTGCTATGGTATTGCCATTACAAATGACGTAGCGTAATAGCAGCGCCTCTTAACTTTTATTAAAGGCTGTCGATTTCGGCCGTGAATCTGACCATCCTAGGATCACAAAAAGGTATTCAGCTAGGCGCTACACTATTGGAACATCCAATAGAACACTTAAAAACGTTCCACTACAAGTATAGCTGCCCGCTTGTAATAGTTACGTCAAGCAAACGTCGCACGCGCTTGTGTCAGCCCTGTTCTCTCGCCTGCTCACAGCTTCAAGGTGAGAGAATGGAGCTGACACAAGCGCGTGACAGAAGTGTTACAAGCGGGCAGCTATGTTACGAATACAACATTTTAAGAGTCTTATTGGCTATTATTCCACTTTATCAATCCACGGGTGAATAGCTTTTCGTGAGCTGACAAACTCAGGTTCATGACCGAAAGCGATCGCCTACACAAGTGGTCGGCAAACTCTTTAGTCGAAAAAGCTAAATATCAACAACACAACGACTGAGATAGCTTTTGAGAGCGAATCTTAATAATAAATTTTATAGATAGATAAATTAACAATGTCAGCAACGATGAGGGTATGAATCTGATATTCAAAGAAACTACGATCCCCCTTGAAAATGTCCTCCGCAAATGGGGACGAAAAGTTCGTTTTTAAGGTGTAATCCGTTGGACCATGGCGTAACAGTCCGGAACATTTTATGAACTGTGACATTTCCGGCGGTGAAAGTTTACATCTTACAGACAGGTACATTGTTATTAGCGTAGTAAGGATCCGCCTAAGCTGAAATTCGTTAAAAACATGCTCAGTCTGACTGAGGTGCTTTCGCTGATGTCGATCCCTACCAATTGGCCCATCCATCCGCGGTGGTCTAGCGGTTCTAGGCGCTCAGTCCGGAACGCGCGACTGCTACGGTCGCAGGTTCGAATCCTGCCTCGGGCATGTATGTGTGTGATGGCCTTAGGTTAGTTAGGTTTAAGTAGTTCTAAGTTCTAGGGGACTGATGTTAAGTCCCGTAGTGCTCAGAGCCATTTGAATCATTTGGCCCATCCATAGCTGACTTGTATACTTGTTTTGTCCATGTTCTTTTGGTAATCCGTCTCAGTACTCGGCACTAAACCATCTTTCACTCTACAGCGCTCCCTGACATTAAGTTAATAAACTTTACTTATAGTTTCAAGTTATATTAAACTGTAGCTACTTTGAGTGGAACTTTATATTCATAATAACTGTATTATTTAGTGATAAAGTGAAAAATTACCTGTAGAATTAAATATTAAAAATAACTGACAAATAATGATTAATGGCCCTGCACTTCCTTGGGAAGTTTATCCAAATCAAGCCTGTAAGTAGTCGTTTTTACTTTTAGGCACGAAGCCAGAATATCATCAGTTAGATGACTTCTCAATTTACTCCTCATACCGTTGACGCTTGAAAATGGTTGTTTGCATAAATATGTAGTCCCGACTAAGTAACAACTGATGGTGTAAGTCAGAAGTACTGTTCCAGGTGTTGAAAAACAACACATCTTCCTTCTCTCTGTCTTCTTTCAAAGTAGACCATTTGTGCTTTGAACCAGTAAGTAAATTCATATTTTTTCTCTCCAGTGTTTGAATACAAGCACAATTACGTACAAACTTCGATCCCCAAAATTCGTTTCTTTTAATCCAACGATCTTAAAAAGTGCATCAAAGTTTCTCTTTTAAAGTCTACAAGAAAAATAAATAATTTATTTTCCAAGGAAATAAGTTGTTCTAATAGCGAAAAAGTTTGCTTCCTTTCCCATTACGCTGATCTAGATGAGACGCGACTTCTACAATGCTACACAAAGGGTTACTGTTTCAGAATTTTCATTGTATGCATATGGCGAAAAACTTTCGTCTCGTCATCTATAGTTTCATTAATTTCCCATAGTTGACGGTGCTATATGTAGCAGAGAGGCGTCTACAACAGAGGTCCGTTGCAATCACAGCTGTCAATTTCTTTTGGTCGAAAACCACACCGCCACAGATATTCGTACGCGCTTGCAGATTGTCTACAGTGACCAGGCAGTGAAGAAAAGCACGGTCAGTCATTGGGCGAGGAGCCTGTCACCATCGCAACAAGGTCGCACACAGCTGTGACTCCTGCAATGTTGGGAAGTGCGGACGCTCTCAATCGTGGTGATCGCTGGATCACAGTCAAACGCTTCGCTGCTCAACTGGACGAATCTGTTGGTAGTGCTGACACACCCGAAACGAACTCACAAAACGTCACTGGGCTGTTCTTCCTCATGCACCCTGCAGCTCTGATCTCGCACCTTTGGACTTCCGTCTGACCGGCCCAATGAAAGGATGCACTCCGTGGGAGCTGTATGTGGATGATGGGGAAGTTACTAATGAAGCAAGACGTTGGTCCGACATCGACTAATAGGATAGTATCATGTGGGCATTATAGGCCCTCACAGTAATTTGGCGTAGGGCCATCGCAGTGAACGAAAATTTGTTGAAACAAGGGTTTTGTAACCAATATGCAGTATTAGAATCCTGAATTAATCCAAATCACTTCCACTTCGATGTTCGAGGCAGTTGGACAAGATCATGTAGCACAAAATTAAGCAGGGAATTTCCTCGTTCGTTGTCACATTTCAATTTTTCACCCTTGTTATGGATTGGATATATCAAAGCCATTTCCCATTCTGCCGATATTTCTTCTTTGGTCTAAATTCTTTGTATCAAACAGAGTAGTCTGACGGCAAGTTTCTCACCTTCTGCCTGGATAATTGGGCCTGTGTTGGCATTACCGGCATTACTTTTTGAACGCCCCTCGTATTTACGCGGCAGGCATTTGGCACGCGAGTGACGTCACGCACAGACCTTGCGCACAAGTCCTCCGCGTGAATGACACAGCCAAGTTCCCTTCCACCGTCGTCGCCACATGAATGGCCCAACAGCAGAGAGCAGCGCGCCAGGTGGAGCCTTCCGAGAAGAGAAGTGTGCCACTGGCACGGCGCTGTGGCAGCCCTGGGCGGTGGCGGTGGCAGGCTGGGCCGGGTCCCGCCCACGCTAGGATAGTGGGTGGGAGGGTGCCCGGCGTGGCGTGGCGCGGCGCGGCACGGCGGAATGCGACCTCTGACCCCGACCGGCGCGGCCCGCTGCGGCCCGGGCAGGTGCGCCGCTGGACGCTCCAGATACAGCGCGGCCCGCCGCAGCAGCAGCGCCCACCGCGATTTAATTTCATCCACCGTAAGCGATGCGCCTGAACAAACGCGGAGGGAAGTCAGGAGCTCAGTGGCTGACGCGGCAAAGGAAACAATCAATAGAAACCCGGATCGCAAGGAGACCTGGTATGGAAAGGAATACACTGATGCTAGAGAACGGGGACAGGAAGCCGGGAGAAAGTGGCAGGGTAAAGCACAATTTGAGGACGTTCCAATAGCTACTAAGCAACTTTGAGAAAATAAAATACACTACTGGCCATTAAAATTGCTACACCACGAAGACCACAAGATTTGCGCCGGTGGAGACACCTACAACGTGCTGACATGAGGAAAGTTTCCAACCGATTTCTCATACACAAATAGCAGTTGACCGGCGTTGCCTGGTGAAACGTTGTTGTGATGCCTCGTGAAGGAGCAGGAATGCGTACCATCGCGTTTCCGACTTTGATAAAGATCGGATTGTAGCCTATCGCGATTGCAGTTTACCGTATCGCGACGTTGCTGGCCGCGTAGGTCGAGATCCAATGACTGTTAGCAGAATATGGAATCGGTGGGTTCAGGAGGGTAATATGGAACGCCGTCCTGGATCCCAAAGGCCTCGTATCACTAGATGACAGACATGTTATCCGTATGGCTGTAACGGATCGTGCAGCCAAGTCTCGATCCCTCAGTCAACAGACGGAGACGTTTGCAAGACAATCATCCGCACGGACAGTTCGACGACGTTTGCAGCAGCATGCACCATCAGCTCGGAGACCATGGCTGCGGTTACCCTTGACGATGCATCGCAGACAGCAGTGCTTGCGATGGTGTACTCATCGACGAACCTGGGTGCACGAATGACAAAACGTCATTTTTTCGGATGAATCCAGTTCTGTTTACAGCATCATGATGGTCGCATCCGTGTTTGGTGACATCGCAGTGAACGCACATTGGAAGCGTGTATTCGTCATCGCCATACTGGCGTATCACCCGGCGTGTCACCTCTTGTTCGCACTGACGGCACTGTGAACAGTGGACGTTGCATTTCAGATGTGTTACAACCCATGGCTCTACCCTTCATTCGATCCCTGCGAAACGCTACATTTCAGCAGGATAATGCACGACCGCATGTTGCAGATCCTGTTCGACTGCTGCCCTGGCCAGCACATTCTCCAGATCTCTCACCAATTGAAAACGTCTGGTGAATGGTGGCCGAGCAACTGGCTCGTCACAAGACGCCAGTCACTACTCTTGATGAACTGTGGTGTCGTGTTGAAGCTGCATGGGCAGCTGTACCTGTACACGCCATCCAAGCTCTGTTTGACTCAATGCCCAGGCGTTCAAGGCCGTTATTACGGCCAGAGGAAATTGTCCTGGGTACTGATTTCTCAAGATTTGTGCATCCAAATTGCGTGAAAATGTAATCACATGTCAGTTCTAGTATAATATATTTGTCCAATGAATATCCCTTTATCATCTGCATTTCTTCTTGGTGTAGCAATTTTAATGACAAATAGTGTATCTCTAGGACATCATTGTTGAGGTGGGTCAGATTTTAGAGGGAATAAGACCAGGGAAATATTCGAGAAGGTGAATCGCTTTATTAAAGTGTACCACGCCAGACGGAAGTTCGTCACTCAGCTGATAAAATCCTGACGAATGACAATGAAATCGACGAAAGGTGGAAGGAGTACTTCAGCTAGCTCCTCAACTGTGACGGCTTGATTTCCAGGCTCTAATCACAGCTGACCCAGTACACCGTTACTCACAACGGATGAGATAATGCTCATATCAAATGGCTTAAAAGGAATAACAGACCAGGCGAAGATGCAGGCCGCTATTATCCAGGAAGAAGGCGAGAAACTTGCAGTCAGACTACATCAGATGACACAAATAATCTAGACCAAAGAAGAACTACCAACAGAATGGAAAACGGATCTGCTCTATCCAATACATAAAAACGGTAAAAAACTGAAATGTGACAACTAACGAGAAGGCTTCCTGCTTAGTGTATGCTACAAGATCTTGTCCAACTGCTTCGTACTCAACCCTTGCCAGAATCAGTAACCTGTAAATATGAGGGAGATTTTCAGTCGGCACTTTATTTGTAGATTTCATGAAGGTCTACGACTGCACATACCTCAAGGGAATGTTCAGCTGTCTAAAAGAGTTCATGATCCCACAGGAGCTCATCAAACTGGTAAAGATCTGCCTGTGTGAAACACGTGGCGAGGTGAAAATGGAGAACCGACTAACGAGTTACTTTGAAATTGTGATAGGTTGCAGGAAAGGAAATGATTTATCTCCTAAATTCTTCAGTTTTGTCCTTGAGAAGATCATACGCGATGTTTTTAAACAGAAGTTTGAAGGGACCCTAGTCGAAGGGAACAACCTGGCACATATACCGACGGAATTGATTCCTCCTTAATGAGCAGCTCTGGAGATGAATTGAAACAAATGACCAGGGTACTGGAGATGGCTGCTGTATTTTGTGCTACTGATAAACGAATCCAAGACGGGCTCGTCGACGAGGTCAGGATACTGAACAACTACAGTCACTGTGGGTGACCGGTCCTACAAGAGAGCCCATGAATTTAAATACCTGGGAGCGATTTTCACAGAGTACTTGCCACACAAAGTAGAGATCAGTGCCAGGATACTGCAGGAAACCGATTCTTGTACATCCTAACACAACTGCTTCAGTCCAGCTGTCTCTCGAGACAGCTCTAGATTCAGGTACATAAAACCCATGAAATCCTGCTGAACTCATGATAGTATATGGATATGAGACGTGGAGTGTTCAAAAGCAGAAATACCATAAAGTTCTCGTATTTGAAAGGAAAGTGCTGCAGAAAATCTTTGATCCAATGTTGGATCCAAACACCAGTGAATGGAGGATCAGGCACAACCATGAGTTAGACGAATTTTACCAAGATGCAGTATAGCAGGTATCATAAGAAGCAAGCGACTACCTTGGGCTGGACTTGTGCCTTGGATTGAAAACGACAGGTAGACACAGAAGCTCTTGGAATTCATACCCACAGGTATAGCTCGCACAGAATGTTGTGACCAATGCACAGTGACCACTTTTCGTCCAAAGGGCTGGGCGAGTTCATTCCTTTGTTTGGAAGGGCAGGCCAGTAAGCGTTTTCCATCTTTCCTTCAGTCAGCGATGACAGAATCGAGAGGCGCTCCCCGCAGTCTTTCTCAAACGATGGTAAAAAATTCATTTTTGCTTTACTGATAGCTTTATATATCAAGTTCATGATAATGTACCCATCATTTCGTTAATGGTTATAGTTATTATGATATTTACGTCAAAGCAAGACACTGCACGAAATTCTGAAGTTCCAATGAAAAATAGAGGTCGCTGTGATTTTCGTTTGGTTTGTAACGTTCCCTGGCAAACTCACGCTATTAATGAACAAGAGTTTATTTGTACCATATACGCCGCTCTGAGCAAGTTGTACGTACCGTAATTATTGAACATATTATTGAATTTTGTGTAAAAGACATTTGTTATTATCGTAATATTTTTTTTGTAGTAATATTCTCTCTGTATTTAGGATAGTAATTTTTCTATATTTATTATGTGATTGTGAAATGTGTCAGTACCTGCGATAACAGAGATGTGAAATTTAGCCAGAGGAGAATAATATTGTCAAATTACAAAGAAATGTTAATAGTCAGCAGTAGTATAAAAGCACAACGTATTGTGTATTCTTTGGTCTTCTCTGTCTAGAGCTGAATGCGAGAGGAAGCTGTGTCCAAGCGATTTATGAATGGGTAGACTTCTTTTGTCTCTGTCTAGATTTAGCCGCCATTAGAGGAGGCGTTACAAATTAATGTGAGTTGAATTATTGTTTGATCTAAATATATCAGAATTTATCAAAAGTGTGTATTATTAATGTAAATTAGCTTGCCCATATCATCTATAAAAATTTCTTTAAAGAATTTTCAGCATTTTTAGCGGTGTTGCTGGGCTGTGCCGCGACCGATCAATTTGCAGCGGCGGCACATTTAAAAAATTGTTCCGCTAAAGGAAAAATCAACCAAACCCGTAAATCGGGAACAGATAGATAAAAATTAACAGTGAATTAAGAAATTGTTCTTCTTTTACAGTGATCCTGAGACTGATGAATTTTTTAAACTAATTATACGTTTGTGCATTCGTAGGTGGATAGTTAATGTTAGTTAACATTGAAATTAAACAATTTTGGTTCTTTCAAATAACTTAAATGTATAGCGAAGTAGGTTTGATCAGTGATAATTAAATGTCGGCTTGGCAATAATTAACCATTTTCTGATAATAGAGATAATCTTGTGCTCCATAGTTAACGCCGAGATAGAATTCAGTAAATATTTAACAAAAAAAAAAAAATCCACTGCATTTAGAAAATGTGTGCCAAGGCCGAATGATGTAAAGGATTTAAATTTCAACTAAATATTCTTAATCAATTAATATGACTTCACGTAACTTTTAAATGTACGTAATTCTTTTGAAAGTGAATTTTTTATTACCACACGTAAATAAGAGAGAGGTTCTGCAACAAAGTTCGTACTTACAGAAGAAAGTTAAAGAGAGGCAAATTAAGTAACTAAAAGCAACCATAAAAGCAATAATAATTAATAATTATTCTTCTTTAACGAAAATAATAGCAATAGCAATTTCGTTAAATTGGCGCCCAGCGTGGGGCCCGAATATGCAGTGGCCACTAAATACCCATGAGATAACTAGGGAATTATTATAGTCTAACTTTGTTGGAGAACAATTAATAATTTTTCCATGTATTGTATGTATTGCATAACCAATATTGTGTGGTAATACCTGCATATGATTTTTTGCATGAGAACACTATATACCCAGAGGCAAGCTGAAGAAGAGAGCTCATTATTTCGAAAAATTAATTACCTACCATAATATCAGGGGGCAGCTGCACCCAAGATAGATCACCAAAAGGTAAAGCTACAGTGTAGTTGTCCTGTGGGTAGTAAAGTAGCCTCACTGCAGTGTTCTCGGATCATTAGTGGTGTGCTTGTTGTTAGTGCTTTGTTTTAAAATAACAGGACATTTGAGTAGTTAGTCACTGTAGTATATAATAAGTGTGTTTTAACAAATGACCATTTCTTGTGTGATTATGTCAGTGAAACCTGAGTGTTAGGATATTTAGTTCAGATTTTGTTTCTTTTGTTGACTATGGTTAGGTTGCGTAGTCAGAAAGATATCAACATGGATAATGAACAACAATTAGTAAGTAGTGATACCGAGTTAGAAAGTGGGACGCAAAGTAATGTTAGTGACGTAGTTCAGGAAGTACAATGTGAGAATCTGGGGGTAGAAGGGCAAGAAATGTTGCCACTGCCACCCAGTGATTCAGTTGATAGCGGAAATACTGTGCCACCCGCAAGCACTGGACACGGACCAGAGCGTGGTGAGGTGTCAGAAGTGCAATCATTAAGAGTTACGTTCGAGCGCATGCTCAATTTCCAAGCTGAATTTGTACGTGTACAAGCAGAGCGTGAAAGAGAACGTGATGCTGAACAAGCAGAGCGTGACCAGAGATTGGTAGCTGAATTTGCACTATGCAAGCAGAGCGTGATAGAGAACGTGATGCTAAACAAGCAGAGCGTGATCGACGCCTGCATGAGAGAGACTTGCAGTTAATGCAATCTTTGGAAGCTATGCAAAGTGAGATAGTTAGTTTGAGACAAAACTATGAAACCATACCCAAAACGGTGCAAGAACTAAGCGAAAGAGTAGATAGTATCCAAGTGGCTAACGCCAGTTTCGTAGATGAAATCGATGTACTGACTAACAGGGTGGAACAATTAGAGATTGACACAAATCAAGTAATTGAGCACAAAGTGTCCGAACAAGTGCACAAAATGGAAAGCGAATTTTTAAAGGAAATAGACGAGAAAGTGCACGCCGCGATTGAAGCCAAAGATGTGGGCTCAAATGCGGAAGTGCAGAACCTGAAAAAGGTGGTACAAACTGACATTCCGCCAGCTTGCGGCATGACGAATCACAGCTGTATGTCACGCCAGCCAGGTACAACAATGATAGGCACATAAATACAGCAGTAAAAAATTGCGACTGCGAGACAGAACAGGCAACCAATGTAAGCGAAACAAATAAATGTCATTCCAAAATAGTGATTGAAGAAAGCCTGATTAGAAACCGACAGTTTCAGATCTTTACAACGGAGAAGAAATCTGTTCACCCTGTAGTGTTTATCAAGGGATTTAGAAACATTTTGCCTAGCGTTTGGAGTCATACACAGAAAATACAGTTCGTTATGTCTTACATACAAGGAGATGCTGCATTATGGGCAACCAAAGCAGCTGACAGTTGCGATACATATGAGCAATTTGAAAAGGCATTCTTGGCCAAATATTGGTCAACATGTATTCAGGAGAGATTACGGAAGGAGGTATATAATCCAGAGCCGTATTCTCCACGATTAGGCAATTTGCGAAAATATTTTGAGAAGTACATTAATAAGACCCGTTATTGGGACGAGCAGATTTCATCCCGGGATTTGATCAGACTTTTGAAATCACACTTGCCGATACACGTAAAGGAAAAACTTATACACGTGCCGGAGAATGACATGGAACATTTCTTGTCTGTTCTGGACTCAACTGACCTGATTCAGGAGGATGTTAAGGCAGCCTCTGAACAGGCTAGAAGTAACGGAAACGGTTACAGAAATGGTCGAAATAACACGCCTCCACCAAATAATGGAAACGGCGGAGGTAACAATAGGAGACAAGATGATGTACAAAACGGGAATAGAGGTAAAGACCGGAACGGCAATAGTCCGCCGGTGAATAATGACCGGAAAAGGAGGTCTGATGACCGATATGAAACAGGCCCACCAAGCAATAGTAGATGGAAAAATGCCAGGCGGCCGTGGAACACTAATACCTATAATGATGCAAACCGAACTTGGCCACAGAACCAGAGGCCCAGTACGGACCGGACAAACAGTGAAGGATATGACAATAACCGACCGCCACCACAAAATGCGCCAATTGCGCAACCGTGGCGGCCGACGCAACACAACTTACACATAGTGGAGGTCAGTGACACAGAGCAGCCACACCCATCCACCTGTAATAATTCAACAAACTAGATTCAGCCGAGATACGCTCTCCACCGTCGGCTGAGGTTTGGAGTGAGAGCAGCCCGACACCGAACAAAACATTGGGAATCTGTATCCTCAGGTATAATGACGGGGTACAGATGGGACATGAATTGATAACTGAACCATCCACGTGCATAAAGGAGCACAAAGTCAAAGTACAAGCGATAATAGAGATCAAAATTAACAATATTGATGTGCAAGCGATCGTAGATACAGGTGCTACTGTCAGTGTCATGAGTATGGACTTATTCAAAGTACTGGGGAAAGAAAGGCGTATGCTGACTTTTCCTGTGAACAATTGTAAAGTCACTGGAGCCATACGTGCACAGCGACAAATAATTAAACTCCAAGTGCGGGTAGAGATGTATATAGGGGAAGAAGCCATAGCGTGCTCATTCCTGGTAGTAAGGGGTTTAAGGGTAGCCTGCATTTTGGGGGTAGATTTTTTGAGAGAAAGGGACGCAGTAATCGACCTTTCTCGGGGAAAATTAAGTTTGATGAACGCGGGTAGGAGTATAGAATTGTCCATGCTCAGATCTGAAGAGGTACCTGTGCCTAATTGTAATGCTATTAACATAAAGTGTAGGAATCAGTGGATACTACATTTAGACAATCATTGTCAAGGACAAAATCTCTATTATCCAGACGTACAAAGTGATCAATTAAAAGCAAATGTGGACGCACTAGTGAACAAAGTATCACAGTCCGAAAATTTGAACTCAATGCAACAGCAGGATGTGGTACAGTTATTAACTAACTATGCATATGTATTTTCAGAACGACCAGGAATTGTTAAGGGATATCAGTACAATATCGAGGTGAAGCCTCACAAAACCTACTGTCGAGCCTCATACTCCATTCCTTGGTCCAAGAAGGAAATAGTAGCTAAAGAAATAAGAAAACTGATCGAGTGGGGAATAATAGAACCGTCTTTGTCCCCTTATAGTAGTCCTTTGGTGGCGGTAGCAAAAGCAGACGGACAGGTACGGTTAGTACTAGATGCGAGAGACATAAACGAAATTATTGTACCTGTCAGGACTCATCCGGAAAACTTAGAAGAGCAAATTCAAAAACTCCATGGAGAGCAATATTTGACATCTATTGATATGAAAAGTTCATTCTGGCAAATCCTGCTCACACCCGAGTCGAGGAAATATACTGCATTTATATTTGGGGGAAGGAGCTACCAATTTAGGGTACTACCTTTCGGCTTAAATGTAAGTGCAGGAGTTTTCATAACAGCCCTAGACGCGGTTTTAGGTCCGGATTTGCTGCAAAGGGTAACAGTGTGTGTAGACGATCTGGTGATTGCCACTGCCGCCTGGGAGGAGCACGTAGAACTACTGAGTAGAGTCTTAGAAAGGTTTAAGCAAGCGGGAGTAACAGCGAATCTTGAGAAATCCAAATTTGGACGTAATCAGATTAAATTTCTAGGTCACATAGTAACACCACAAGGCATCAAACCTGACAGCAAAAAACTTGACGCAATTCGTGGGTTTCCTAGTCCGAGAACTAAGAGACAACTCAAAGCGTTTATAGGTCTTGCATCCTTTTTTAGACGGTTTGTTCCAAACCAATTAATGAATAACGAATCTTTATTGAGCCTGTTGCGTAAAAATGCGCACTGGGTGTGGACAGAAGAATGTCAACGCGCATTTGACGCTATCAAAAACGCCTTGGTGAATGCAAACATACTGCGACACCCAGACATGACAAAAGATTTTTGCATAGCGACAGATTCGTGTTCATACGGCCTGGGCGCTTGTTTATTTCAGTGGGACAGGAGCAACGACCCCACAACAATCAATGTAATCGGATTTGCCAGCCGCACACTAAACAGCTGTGAGAGAGCTTATTCCGCTACCGAATTAGAGGCTCTTGCAGTGGTTTGGGCGGTAAAGAAATTTAATTATTACATCTATGGTAAAGAAGTCAAATTATTCAGTGACCACCAGGCTCTGAGCTATTTAATGTCTTGCAAATTATACCATACCCGCTTGCTAACATGGAGGTTAGCATTGCAGGAATATAAAATTAAGATTATGTACCTAAAAGGACAAGATAATGTTGTAGCTGACGCCTTGTCGTGGCTCCCACTAGGGCAATCCTCAGTGTCAAAGATTTTGGAACAATCGGGGGAATATCGAATACTCTTAGTACAAGATAAGGTACATAGGAGGGACTTTTTACACATGTGTAAGAATATGTCTGTGTTGCAGGAAACTGATCCGATTTGGCGAGATATCATTAGCAAAATTAAAGAAGGAACCAATCTTAAAAGTATTCAGAATTTCAAAATAATTGATGATATTCTGTATTATAAAACGGGTGTATCAAATGACCATGGAGTCGTGTGTATACCGCAACAGGCTATCCCAGCTGTAGTGTGGCACACGCATTTAGCATGGGGTCACGCTGGGATAGGCAAAACAATAAGGATTTTATCCAGATTCTGTTACTTTAAGGGAATAAGCCAGCAGACTCGCACCATCATTAGGACTTGTCCTCTGTGCCAAAAAGCTAAGTTTCAAAATAAGTCCACAAGGTTTGAACTGCATCCTATAGTACCTCATCGGCCATTTCAGTTAGTATCTATAGACATAGCAGGACCCTACCCACGAGCCAGGGGTGGATTAAAGTACATTTTAGCGGTATATGACCTTTTCTCTAAATACTTAAAAATATACTGCCTTAAATCAGCCACTGCTCGTGGAATAGTTAAATGGTTAGGGAAAGAATATTTTACACAGGTGGGTAAGCCTGAAGCGATAATATCGGATAATGCTTCCTATTTTACAGGCCATACCTGGAAAAACTATTTACATGAACAAGATATAAAGCACATAATAATACCCCGTTTTCACCCACAAGCAAGTTTAGTAGAGAGAACATTCGGAGAGTTAAATAAATTTTTCAGGTTATACATTGCATATAAGCACACAAGATGGCCAGATCTGATACCCAAGTTTTTGGAAATTCACAACGCAACCCCGCATGCTTCTACGGGGTATCCACCAAACGAGATTATAATGAATAATAATAGAGTTCTGAATGAGTGGCTGGCACCTTTGCCTAAGGTCCCAGTCATTCCTGAGCCTAAGGAAGAGAAGATAAGAAAAGCAGGGTGCAACCTTACCAGGTGCGCTCAGAAAAGGAAAGAAAAATATAATCGACATGTGACGAACAACCAAAAATTTAGTGTTGGGGACTTGGTACTCTTACGCAATCATCCTAAGTCCTCGGCATCCTTGAAACAGAATAGCAAGTGGCAATTGGTGTACAATGGACCTTTTAGAGTAGTAAGTGTGCCACATGAGTGTAGCTATCTCTTAGCAGATCCCCACTCAGGGAGAGTACGGGGACTGTATCCGCGTAAGGATGTAAAAATATTCCTACAGTAAAAGACTAATAGTCCTATGTGGACACCATTCTTTTGTAAATGAATGAACATTAATGATGTGTGATCTGTAGAGATAATGTACTAGTGTAGAAGTATTTAGTTATAAGAATATGATTGACTTTCTCCTTTGTTTATGAGTATTTGTGTTATGTCTTCTTTTAATTAATGTTAGCTTAAACATGCTCTAAATGTCTGCACAGATAACCTGATTAGTGCAATTATTTGTAGTGTTAAATTGTGACAGAGATCAGTCAGGAGGAACATTTTAGTAATGATGAGTTTGTGTACTGCATAATATTCTATATGTGTGTCAAACTTGAAATATTTCTTGTACAATCTTTTCTATTATATGTGTATATATGTATATATGTGTAGCTGTCAGATTGACAGATTCGAACCCAGAATAATATCAATAATATGAGGCCCTGAGAACTTTACTATCTAACCAATGTTATCAGAGAGAATAATGCACCCAGTAGTGACCCAAGGGCACCATGGGAGGCAAACCTATTGCAAATTTAAGTAGCGCAATGTCACGCATAAAGAAGCCTCAATTGAAGCATGTGCAGATTCAATCAGTAAAAAAGGAGCTAGCCTGATACAGTCCAAGTCAATTTTAGCCTACAGAGACTACACTGTAGTTACGTAGGAACTTGCAAGTGAAGTAAGACATAATTTCCAAGGAGTTATTGAACAACATGCCTGAATCCTGCTGGAATGCACAAATAAAATCTACTCGAACACGAATATAGATGATTTTTGGGCAAACTAATACGAAATTGTAATATTTGTTACCATGTACGCAAATATCACACACCTTGGTAAAGAGTTACGAATGTGCTGTTACAAAAATTGCACAACGGACATTGTAAATAAAAATAAAGGAACTTGAACAAAAGTGCAGTATTGTGTGGCAGAGACAGACAGTGACTGTTAAACCTGCAGCAATACGTCACGAAGTTGTTGTGTATAAGTAATAAAAAACTGTATCATCGCCGTGTGTGCAAGTGGACAAGGAACTAGCACGACACGAACAGTGAGCCGATAACGGACGGTGGACCAAGTTAGTGTCAAACTTTAATTCTTTGTGTGTCAAGGGACGCTAGGAAAGCGCATTGACTACAGAGATACATTTTGTCCTAAGGTGAAAACTTGCGTGTGACTAATGACAAGTCATGACATGGTGAAAAATATTGTGTGCCCATAAAACGTGCTACTGTGACAACGAAACATTGTGCAAACCAGACTAGTGAAGGCCTACTGAATAATAACTGCCAATAACTGTGTGCGTTTTTTCCCACAGCAGGAAAAATGCCACACTGTTTGTGAACTTGTTGCATGTTTGCTGGAGCACTGCAAGAAGACGTCACACGGGCGAGCTGATATACAACGCGCATCCGGCTACATCAGCCATGCAGCGGCCGCAGCAGCCCGTAGCAGACCAGACAGCCGCACGCCTCTCCGCGCTGTAGCTGTCTACACCAGGGGCGGTGACCTACACGGAGCCGACGCGCCGCGCCGAGCGCCGCTCAACAATCACTCCGCACCGCTCACCAACTACAGCATTATTGACTTATTGACTTTTTCCAAAATATTTGCATAAACTGCATAACATGTCTATGACTCCATTTTGATAAACATTG
Organism: Schistocerca cancellata; assembly: GCF_023864275.1. NCBI lineage: Eukaryota > Metazoa > Arthropoda > Insecta > Orthoptera > Acrididae > Schistocerca > Schistocerca cancellata. Next base: position 460,935,522 of record NC_064630.1, read on the forward strand.
AACATTTATTATGTATGTCCGTAAACTGATAAGAGAAAATGAACACTAACAAGTGCAAGAGATGAATTTGTAACACGGAGGTAGTGGAAACATTATGAAAAGTGATCCTGTGCTAAGTGATTTAAAAAAAAACTAAGTGATATATCCTAGGACAAGTGACCTTGCAGTATATCCCAAAATTAATAATAACGAGTAGTTAATCACACACAAAAAACTTTCGTTGAACTGTATGTGACTGTGATATTATGTAACCGTTGGTGACAAACTGCTAAATTAATTCAAATGAATGACTGTTAAAGAGACAATATTAATCATGAACCAACTGGGATGGCTGGGCTCCGGCACAGTTTTGCCCAGGTTTCCTGTCTGCCTTCGCCCAAATGGGGGAGCCATGAACATATATAACCCTGGGACTAATTAAAAGAGCCATTCCATAAAAAATACAGAATTGTAAAGAACGTTACTGGCACCATTGTGTCAAAGTATAGAAACTCTTTGCGAAATGCTGCCAGGGGGCAATGTAACGTTCCCTGGCAAACTCACGCTATTAATGAACAAGAGTTTATTTGTACCATATACGCCGCTCTGAGCAAGTTGTACGTACCGTAATTATTGAACATATTATTGAATTTTGTGTAAAAGACATTTGTTATTATCGTAATATTTTTTTTGTAGTAATATTCTCTCTGTATTTAGGATAGTAATTTTTCTATATTTATTATGTGATTGTGAAATGTGTCAGTACCTGCGATAACAGAGATGTGAAATTTAGCCAGAGGAGAATAATATTGTCAAATTACAAAGAAATGTTAATAGTCAGCAGTAGTATAAAAGCACAACGTATTGTGTATTCTTTGGTCTTCTCTGTCTAGAGCTGAATGCGAGAGGAAGCTGTGTCCAAGCGATTTATGAATGGGTAGACTTCTTTTGTCTCTGTCTAGATTTAGCCGCCATTAGAGGAGGCGTTACAAATTAATGTGAGTTGAATTATTGTTTGATCTAAATATATCAGAATTTATCAAAAGTGTGTATTATTAATGTAAATTAGCTTGCCCATATCATCTATAAAAATTTCTTTAAAGAATTTTCAGCATTTTTAGCGGTGTTGCTGGGCTGTGCCGCGACCGATCAATTTGCAGCGGCGGCACGTTTGAAAAATTGTTCCGCTAAAGGAAAAATCAACCAAACCCGTAAATCGGGAACAGATAGATAAAAATTAACAGTGAATTAAGAAATTGTTCTTCTTTTACAGTGATCCTGAGACTGATGAATTTTTTAAACTAATTATACGTTTGTGCATTCGTAGGCGGATAGTTAATGTTAGTTAACATTGAAATTAAACAATTTTGGTTCTTTCAAATAACTTAAATGTATAGCGAAGTAGGTTTGATCAGTGATAATTAAATGTCGGCTTGGCAATAATTAACCATTTTCTGATAATAGAGATAATCTTGTGCTCCATAGTTAACGCCGGGATAGAATTCAGTAAATATTTAACAAAAAAAAACCACTGCATTTAGAAAATGTGTGCCAAGGCCGAATGATATAAAGGATTTAAATTTCAACTAAATATTCTTAATCAGTTAATATGACTTCACGTAATCTTTAAATGTACGTAATTCTTTTGAAAGTGAATTTTTTATTACCACACGTAAATAAGAGAGAGGTTCTGCAACAAAGTTCGTACTTACAGAAGAAAGTTAAAGAGAGGCAAATTAAGTAACTAAAAGCAACCATAAATGCAATAATAATTAATAATTATTCTTCTTTAATGAAAATAATAGCAATAGCAATTTCGTTAAAGGTTGCATATGAAATTTAACTAACATACTGAACTTCTCTTTACACTTGGGTAGAGGTATCTATTTGTCACCAATCTTGAAGAAATTGATCTGATGTAGCACACTTATTTGCGATCGCGCTGCGCCTGTGATACAGCGAGAGTGAAATATCCGTTACACTCCTCATATTTCATAATTATTTCATAAATAGTTTCAGATGGTCAGATTCTGACAAATAGCATGCAAAGGGGAAAGTATTTTACCATATTGTTATTATGCAAAACTTCATTATCTACAGGGATACTCTAACTAGAGACGTTTTCGGTAAAAGAATGTAATTTAGGCCATCGATGGCTGGTGAAACGAGAAATGCTACGGGTTTTGGAACAACATAAGTGAAGACATTACACGTTTATTTTGTACCGAGGATGTGCTTTTCATGAGCTACTGACCTTACTTTCCTCGGTACCTCACTTGATAAACTTAATACACCTCTGTTTTAGAATTCTCTCGCAGTCTGCACAAAATGTTAGTGAGGTGAGACAGTGTAAACTACGCTGTGTTTCGGCAAAAGATGCAAACTTTGACGTGGCAACCAGAGAAATGTATAGATTTTACACAAAATTTGCCACTCATGGCGCAGCAGTGTTCCATCCGTTACGCCTGACCGCGTAAAAGTAACAATTTTCTTTCGAAAGTTCGCAGATATGTCAATAATATTCGTGATGAATTTTGTTTCGTGGGAATTATGCAATCATCCAAGGCATTTCCTGTGACCAACGTTTCGTTTCCTAATGCTCGAGATGTTGTCAGAGGCTTTAAATATTGTGCAGTTTCAAAACGCACAAAAGCTCAGCACGCCAAACTAGTTGCGCACATCGAAAGAACGGTCGGGACATGATATCATCAGACCATTGTCTGAAGAAGATCTCACACGAGACATGTATATCATCGTGAAGCACTCCAGACGTGGTTTCCATCATGCTTGGTGCACACCTAGAAACGAATCGGAGACGCTGGCGCAGACACGCCCTTATGGGGTCCTTTATGCCGCCGCAGCTGCAAAGTTATTTATGTTCGAGCGCAACGCCGCATTCCTCAGTCTCTACGTAATCAATCAGTGTGTGTAATCAGTGACCACTTGCAATCATCGCTAAGGACGTCTTAGCAGACATCCGGCGCGTGCGAACAGATCAGTTGTTATGAACTTTGTAGCACAATTGTATTCCGATTAGAATTTTCCATTTTGCAATGAACTAAGTACTAATGTTACAAGTGTCAACGACAGCATCAACTACTAGCAATCCGTGTCGACAGTAATTCATTAAAGTATTTACCACTCTCAAGTTTTAATAAATTTCTGACAATGTATGTGTATTTTGTAGTATCTACTCGACCTCTGCTCCACACTACACATGTACAAGGTGTTTCAAAGTCTTTGTGTCAAATGTCCAGCGCTGACAGATCACTCCTCGTTAGAGACAAAACCGTTTGCTGACGCTTCCGTGTGACACTAGGTGTCCTTTGGTATTCGCCGGTCCTGGGACGATGAGATCCCAGTGAACTAGCAGGTTTTACTAACCGGGTGTGTTGCATACTACCTACCCCAGTAAACTGATAGAGTGAGTTTCAATAAGAAAACCTGGCCCTCAGCGTGAAAGATATTTCAGATGCGTATCGCAAACTTAATTTTCCTCTGCCTACCACGTTTCATTTGACCGAACTGTAGACGACACAAATTGCACATGCACGCCACATACTCGTATTGCGTACGTCCTAACGCCTCTCAGGGGCATAACCAATAATAAAAGATGCCTACTTAACATTTTGTCTACAACAACAAATCTTTTCGATGACGGGACCTATCACCCCTAGATGTTTGATGCAAAAAATTTGAAACACCCTGTATAAAAGATTCCAATACCCATGGACGCGATACTACAAAAAAAAAGTTTCATGTACACTTACTAAAGATACTAGTTCTTAAAACTGCCGTTAAAAAGAGCGCGATACAAATTTACAACAGTTCTCTCCACAAGATAAAAATTATTTCATTCTTACTTTTTGCTTAAGACCCTAAGGTAATTATTATAAGCTCACAGATTTTGCTCAGTCACAGAACTAAGCTCTCTTGTAGGTGACTCCAAGAACATCACTTTTATCTTTCAATATTACTGTTAAACTTTTCAGTACGCATACGTTTACACATTTGTTTTTGCATTCAACCTTACAAAATATTATAAATGAATTATGTAGAAGATAATCGAAAAAACTCACTCATAAGAAAACCTTCTTAAATATACAAAACAACGACTATTGAAGAAGTACTTCTATTAAAAGAATAAAAAAGTCCCAGAACAATTTAGAAAATGCATAGATGAACAAAAAATATCTGGTGGTAACAAGAGGCAATTCCAGTTCACAACTCTGCAATAATGCAGTTCTTTTTTCTTTACTGAAATTTCTTTAATGTGCTGAAATACAATGAATTACTACAATTGGCAAATGTTGATGCTTTGCTTAAAACATACCTAGAGAGTGCTCGGAAATTCCCGTTACTAACTTCTAGGAAATGTGGAGGCGAATGAGTACATAATATTTTGAATAGGAATCCATGTCCGGAAACGTACCGCTTCTGTTCTACGACGGTTCAGTTCTGATGTTCAACTTACCCACTTTTGTTTGAGGAGTTGAATTAGGTATGACACAGTACGGATATTAGGTAACAGTTCGAAAGGCAACTTAACGAAACATCCATTTATCACTTAAACACTTTTTCTGTATTAACACTTAGACATTACGTGTTTACATTATTCCGAAACAAAAAAGGACCCGGCATACTTGTCGCACAGAGCGGTACGGATTCAATACAACAGCTGCTCGATGTGGCGACCATCAACGTTGTTACAGACATTGTACCCACGAAGCATGTTCTGGTACACACTCTCCATCCCACCTGTTGTCTCTTCAATTTATAGCGCAGCGGTCAAAACTCGTGCCAGCAGATCTTCCTCTGTCTCGCAGCAAGGCAAACGTTAAGTGAGTTCAGGTGACCATCTGACGTAGTTCACGTTATACTGTTGTCTGACCTGTTGCATACCAGGGCAAGTAAATCTAGGACTTATCCCCTTCCTTACATCTACATCTACATTTATACTCCGCAAGCCACCTAACGGTGTGTGGCGGAGGTCACTTTACGTGCCACTGTCATTACCTCCCTTTCTTGATCCAGTCGCGCACGGTTAGCGGGAAGAACGACTGCCGGAAAGCCTCCGTGCGCGCTGGAATTTCTCCAATTTGACATTCGTGATCTATGGTTCAAATCGCTCTGAGCAATATGGGACTTAACATCTATGGTCATCAGTCCACATTCGTGATCTCCTCGGGAGGTATAAGTAGGGGGAAGCAATATATTCGATACCTCATCCAGAAACGCACCCTCTCGAAACCTGGCGAGCAAGCTACACCGCGATGCAGAGCGCCTCTCTTGCAGAGTCTGCCACTTGAGTTTGCTAAACATCTCCGTAACGCTATCACGCTTCCCAAATAACCCTGTGACGAATCGCGCCGCTCTTCTTTGGATCTTCTCTATCTCCTCCGTCAACCCGATCTGGTACGGATCCCACACTGATAAGCAATACTCAAGTATAGGTCGAACGAGTGTTTTGTAAGCCACCTCCTTTGTTTTCTAAGGACTCTCCCAATGAATCTCAACCTGGTACCCGCCTTACCACCAATTAATTTTATATGATAATTCCACTGAAACTGTTCCGTACGCATACTCCCAGATATTTTACAGAAGTAACTGCTACCAGTTTTTGTTCCGCTATGATATAATCATACAATAAAGGATCATTCTTTCACCGAGCGAGGTGGCGCAGTGGTTAGCACACTGGACTCGCATTTGGGAGGACGACGGTTCAAACCCGTCTCCGGCCATCCTGATTTAGGTTTTCCGTGATTTCCCTAAATCGTTTCAGGCAAATGCCGGGATGGTTCCTTTGAAAGGGCACGGCCGATTTCCTTCCCAATCCTTCCCTACGCCGAGCTTGCGCTCCGTCTCTAATGACCTCGTTGTCGACGGGACGTTAAACACTAATCTCTTCCTACTCCTCATCATTCTTTCTATGTATTTGCAATACATTACATTTGTCTATGTTAAGGGTCAGTTGCCACTCCCTGTACCAAGTGCCTATCCGCTGCAGATCTTCCTGCATTTCGCTACAATTTTCTAATGCTGCAACTTCTTTGTATACTACTGCATCGGCGAAAAGCCGCATGGAACTTCCGACACTATCTACTAGGTCATTTATATATATTGTGAAAAGCAATGGTCCCATAACACTCCTCTGTGGCACGCCAGAGGTTACTTTAACGTCTGTAGACGTCTCTCCATTGAGACAACATGCTGTGTTCTGTTTGCTAAAAACTCTTCAATCCAGCCACACAGCTATTCTGATATTCCGTAGGCTCTTACTTTGTTTATCAGGCGACAGTGCGGAACTGTATCGAACGCCTTCCGGAAGTCAAGGAAAATAGCATCTACCTGGGAGCCTGTATCTAATATTTTCTGGGTCTCATGAACAAATTGAGCGAGTTGGGTCTCACACGATCGCTGTTTCCGGAATCGATGTTGATTCCTACAGAGTAGATTCTGGGTTTCCAGAAACGACATGATGCGCGAGCAGAAAACATGTTCTAAAATTCTTTAACAGATCGACGTCAGAGATATAGGTCTATAGTTTTGCGCATCTGCTCGACGACCCTTCTTGAAGACTGGGACTACCTGTGCTCTTTTCCAATAATTTGGAACCTTCCGTTCCTTTAGAATCTTGCGGTACACGGCTGTTAGATGGGGGCCATTTCTTTCACGTACTCTGTGTAGAATCGAACTGGTATCCCGTCAGGTCCAGTGGACGTTCATCTGTTGAGTCATTCCAGTTGCATTTCTATTCCTTGGACACTTATTTCGATGTCAGCCATTTTTTCGTTTGTGCGAGGATGTAGAGAAGGAACTGCAGTGCGGTCTTCCTCTGTGAAACAGTTTTGAAAAAAGGTGTTTAGTATTTCAGCTTTACGCGTGTCATCCTCTGTTTCAATGCCATCATCGTCCCGGAGTGTCTGGATATGCTGTTTCGAGCCTCTTACTGATGTAACGTAACACCAGAACTTCCTAGGATTTTCTGTCAAGTCGGTACATAGAATTTTACTTTCGAATTCACTGAACGTTTCACGCATTGTCCTCCTTACGCTAACTTTGACATCGTTTAGCTTCTGTTTGAGAGGTTTTGGCTGCGTTTAAACATGCAGTGAAGCTCTCTTTGCCTTCGCAGTAGTTTCCTAACTTTGTTTTTGAACCACGGTGGGTTTTTCTCGTCCCTTACAGTTTTATTCGGCACGTACCTGTCTAAAACGCATTTTACGATTGCCTTTAACTTTTTCCATAAACATTCAACATTGTCAGTGTCGGAACAGAAATTTTTGTTTTGATCTGTTAGGTAGTCTGAAATCGGTCTTCTATTACTCTTGCTAAACAGATAAACCTTCCTCCCTGTTTTATATTCCTATTTACTTATATATTCAGAGATGCTGCAACGGCCTTATGATCACTGATTCCCTGTTCTGCGCTTAAGGAGTCGAAAAGTTGGGGTCTGTTTGTTATCAGTAGGTCCAAGATGTTATCTCCACGAGTCGGTTCTCTGTTTAATTGCTCGAGGTAATTGTCACTCGATGCTTTGTCTCTACCACCCGTCCTAAGCATCTGAGTGTCCCAGCCTATATCTGGTAAATTGAAATCTCTGCCTAAGACTATAACATGCTGAGAAAATTTATGTGAAATGTATTCCAGATTTTATTTCAGTTGTTCTGCCATTAATGCTGCTGAGTCGGGAGGTCGGTAAAGGGAGTCAATTATTAACCTAGCTCGGTTGTTAAGTGTAACCTCCACCCATAATATTTCACAGGAACTATCCACTTCTACTTCACTACAGGTTAAACTACTACTAACAGCGACAAACACGCCACCACCGGTTGCATGCAATCTATCCTTTCTAAACACTGTGTGTGCCTTTGTAAAAATTTCGGCAGAATTTATCTCTGGCTTCAGCCATCTTTCCGTACCTATAACGATTTCAGCTTCGGTGCTTTCTATCAGCGCTTGAAGTTCCGGTACTTTACCAATGCAGCTTCGACAATTTACAATTACAATACCGATCGCTGCTTGGTCCCCGCATGTCCTGACTTTGCCCCACACCCTTTGAGGCTGTTGCCCTTTCTGTACTTGCCCGAGGCCACCTAACCTAAAAAACCGCCCAGTCCACGCCACATAACCCCTGCTACCCGTGTAGCCGCCTGCTGCATGTAGTGGATTCCTGACCTATCCAGCGGAACCCGAAACCCCACCACCCTATGGCGCAAGTTGTAACGCCGGAAATGCATATCCTCCTATTTCCATCTATTGTACTATAATTTTTTTCCTTATTTTGTTACCTGAATATATGACGTTTCTGTGTCTTAGTACATTGTAATTGTTTTACTATTTGTATATATATGCATTTATGTCGATGTATAATTGGTTTGTTGTGTAAAGATTATTTGTTTTTTTACGCTGGGTCTGGCCTAGGGAAACTATGCTATCGAACCATTACATCGATAGGTCGTGTGCAGAACCAAAGTGTTTAGGATCTTTGGTAGTGTTAACTCTGCCGCGTGGAGCGCGGGCAGAGCAGAGAGAGTCTGGCTGGGGTGGTGCAGTGGAGCAGGTGTGTTGTGTGAAGCTCCCGCGAGTTGCCGTGCTTTCGGGGTTTGGCAGAATGTAATTGCGCTCGACTTGCGATGATAGTTTCTGACATGGTGTCGCGGACGGGAATCATTAGCTGGCGCACATAAAGAGCCCGTTTCGTCTGGTGACCGTGTCGAGAAGAAGGCGCGCCAACATCCTGCTTCAGCAACAGTGACGGCCGACAATGAGTGACTGTCGCCACCTCCTCGATCGACGGCTTCAAACCTTCAATCAGCCAACAAGGAAGACTGGAAGCACGTAAAGTTTTAGAACTGTATGGCAGACCTCAGCTTTTCAAACTTTTAAAATTGTTGCATCACAAAATTACAGCAACTTAGCATGAACGTTTGTTGCTCATTGTCCCAATTGCATTACCAAGCAGGGTCCATTCCTTCTCCGGAATGAACCCGAGTGTCGTTGAAATTCAAACGCCAGCATCATTCAATTTCACTGCTTTAATTTCAAAGTTCAGTTAAGGTATTCATAGCTGGCTACAATATTCAGATTACACAAGCACAAATTAAGAGTGCGAGTTTTGTTACCGTATTTTAGCTTACCTGTGACTACAGCTCAGCTTGGTACGTACTAAATTTTACTATTGTTAATTGTTCAGAATCATTTAATTCAAGTTCAAAGTTAAATCTCTTATTTCTAAATTGCGTAGATTCAAGTAGCTTTTGAAATGATTGTTGAGGTAGTCCAGGACTAACCGTATTTTACTGAATTTCGATGTGCTTCAGAAAGAAAGCTCACTATTAACTTCAGTCACTAAATTAACTTTCGATTTTCCTGTTTTATTAATTCTTTTGCTAAATTAAGTCAGAGTGTAGCGAAATTTATTACTTCTGACAAACTTTCAGTTTTCACACTACACGTGTCAACCTTCAGTTGCCACGCTTCTAGTGCTAATTATATGTGTAATAACCTTTCTTTTTCAGTTGCTATAGTAATTGTCCTTAGGACTGGCGACCGTAATTTCCCCCAAATCTCAAATGCCTAATTACCGCTAGTTAATTGTTAACGTAACGGCCGCACATTTACTTTCTTGATTAACTTTACCCCTTTTCAAAATTAATTTCCACCTGTTTCATTAGCATTTTTCCTTTCATTTAGATGTAACCCTTTCCTCCCTCTTTACTGATAGATTAACTTCGGTGACGATTGCTTTTCCCAAATGTCCATTAGATACACACGGTTTAATTTTTCACTGTCATTAAGGTCGATAAGTGAGGGGGAGGTTACAAAGTCGAGGAATCTGCAGCCCACACGGTCGCAGAACCGTCTCAGCTTCTGATTCAGACCATCCACTCGGCTCTGTACCAAAGGTCTGCAGTCAGTCCTGTCGACGATGCTGCAGATGGTGAGCTCTGCTATCATCTCGCTAGCGAGACTGGCAGTCTTCACCAAATCAGATAGCCGCCGGAAGCCAGAGAGGATTTCCTCCGATGCATAGCGACACAAAATCATTGGTGGCGACATGAGCGACCACCTGCAGCATATCCCTAAGGGGCCCCATTACGCGCCTGACGTTGGAGCTCCCAACTACCAGTAAGCCTACCCTCTGCGACGGCCCGGATCTTGCAGACTGAGGGGCAACCTCTGGAACAGGACAAGCAGCCATGTCCAGCTAAAGATCAGTATCTGCCGGAGACAGAGCATGAAATCGGTTCGTCAGACAAAGTGGAGAGGCCTTCTGTTCAGCCCTCCGGAATGTCTTTCGCCCCCTGCCACACCTCGAGACGACCTCCCACTCTACCACGGGTGAGGGGTCAGCCTCAATGTGGGCAGTATCCCGGGCAGCCACAGCCGTAGTCCGATCGGGGGATGCGTGGGACGAGCTGGCAGTCCCCGACAGACCCCCATCCGGACCCTCACAGTGATGCCCATTGGCAACAGCCTCAAGCTGTGTGACCGACGCCAACACTGCCTGAAGCTGGCAGTGAAGGGATGCCAACTCAGCCCGCATCTGAACACTACAGTTGCAGTTCCTATCCATGCCAAAAGCTGTTGTGCAAAGAACGTCTGAACTAATCTACAGAGAGCACAAACAATTTGACACCAAATTTAAACGCTTATTAAAATACAAGATTGCCTAGTAAATGCAGTAACGCTGCTACTTGCGCACTGCTGACACACTCCTCGGCGGCGAAAGGAGACTAGGCGATTTTATACTATTCAGGTACTAAAACGCGATGCTACAACTCTCAAATACTATAATACGCCCGAAATTTATGAATTAAACAATGCAAGTACTCAAAAACACGCAAAGAAATTAAGAATTAAACTATGTAACAAATAAGTGAGCTAAGAGTATACGACTTGCTGATGGCAGCTGCTTATCCAACGGCGGCAGGGAGCACACTCACTCAGCACGCCTGGACGCGTTTACACTTTTGAACTGAAAGCGTCGTACAACGGAGGCGGTACGTCTCTGTACATGGCTTCCTATCCAAAATATGCAAGTCCTAGAAGTTTGTAACGGGACTTCCCGAACGCCCTGTATATATCCCTAAAACTATTTAAATTAAAAGAGAACCTAATGATAGTAATTGGACTGATGTAAGTCTATACCTGCGATGTTACAATGTCCTGAAATCTTTAACCGCCAATATGTCGTTAACTGGCAATTAATTATAACTTAGCGTACCAATAATTATTTGTGTTCATTTAATCCTCAATGAACCATTTTCTTGAAATGGCATGCTTTAATAACATGGAAGTTATAAAAAGAAAATTCTTCAACCGGGAATTTGGCATTTCCCAAATCGTACGAAAAACGACGCGTTTTCGAGAGATCCATATTATGGAACTACAATTAAAGAAGTGCAGTATGGCGTCTTCCAAGATCTACTTGTGACGTAGAAGTCTATCTGGCATCTCACTGGCAATTCCCTTACACGAAGCAAAAATCTGATTTGTATTATTCAGCCTTCCACTCTCCGGACTGCTCCGGAACGTAAAAATCCACGTTGTGTTGTGACAAAATTACAGCAGCTCCTCGTCCACAAGTTCTTTCACTTCCCTTGTGGACACGACTTAAGTACTCGGAGTTGCGCCGATGTGTGCCGTGGAGTTTCTTATGTGGGTAAGCGTTAGTGCTGCCTGCTTTAAGTAGCACTGAGGCCGGCAGTATTTACAATACCCTTCTTCGTTTCTGCTCTAGCTGTTTTTGTGTTTTGCTTAATTTCTATGGCCTCTCTGTACATCCTAGCATAGTAATGATTGGATCTACATGCAACTAATATCGAAGAAACAAATTTGATGCTTCTCTGGTCCCAGTGCATGATCCGCTGCTGCCGTTAATCCATGAATTCCCAGACGACAATTGTTCTAGTTTTCCTTAAACCGGATATTAAAACGTCTATTTGTAGTGTCTATGTACACTAAAACACCGAGTGAAATGGACTCTCATTCGGGAGGACGACGGTTCAGATCCAAGTACGGCCATCCAGATTTAGGTTTTCCGCTAATTCCTCAAAGCGGTTAAGCCAAATGCCGGATGGTTTCCTTCACCATCTCTCCCTAATCCGAGCTTGTGCTCTGTCTTCAACGATTACGTTGTCGACGGGACTCTAAACTCTAATCTTTCTTCCTTCCAACCTTGTACACTAAATAATCCGTAACACACGTCGGCACGACTGCACAAATTTAGGCAACAGTCTGGTGATGTTATGACGTGTCTGTTGCGTGGATATGCATAAACAGTTCCACTCGCCGAGCTTGTTTAAGTCTGAAACTGCTATCTGCGTCTTTATAGCTTCGGGTGGTGTTTCCAGCTAACACGACGAAACGTTGGGCAAAGAAATATCCCTTAGATCACGAAGAAATGGCCCTGGAACAAAATTCACAAGGAACGCTAATACTGGGTGTGAAAACCTGCGTTCTTATGTGTTAGTAACTTAAATTTAAAAAATGCACCAGTTACTTTGTTTTCATGCATACTATGACACGTTCCCGGAATTTATTATCGTTATCAAGTGCTGTGGAAGTTTGCGTTACACAACTAAATACCAGAAAAGTAGTGCCATAAGAAAGACATCTTCCGTTACTACAATCCCAGTTGCATCATGCCTGCCAGATATAAACAAGAAGGCTGCATAGGAAGTGATGATGAACAGAGCGAACAAAAATCCTTTGACATCAGAAAACAGGAAGAAGGAACTGGACTTCATCAACCAAACTCCATTGGCTAATGGCATGCCCAGCTCACCGACGCTCTAAATGCGGAGACAAGTAGCAAAAGAGAAAGGAATTACTGGATCTCTGGAAGAAATGAATGCTACAATGAAATTTGTGGCCAGCATCCCCTTCTAGGTAGCACTTCCCAAAAAACAACAAACTTATTTGGGTTACTTAAATTGAAAGTACCTTCCTTCACAATAAATAAACTACAACTGAAATTTGTTCGCACTTTAAACAATAACAAAAATAGATTCTCAGATTCAGGAATAAGCAGAATCACATGACAAATTTTCTCGGGCTACTACGAAGGACCTGAAAGAAGGTTGATTTTATTCAAAATTCCAATACACCATATCGTTTCCCACTCTTTTGGCTACAAAAATCTTTTTTGAAACATAATCTCCGTTCAGTGCCACTGCCTTACGCCAACTTACTAGTCGACGGCGGGGTCAACATCTTGCTGCATCAATAACCTCCCCATCATCCACGTACCGCTTGCCGCGGAGAGCATCCTTCATTGGGCCAAACACAAGGTCCTTCGTTATTCTTTATTGTCTTCTGTTAGGCGGCAATAAATCCAACGGGCAGACCTTTGAGTGGACAAATGTGTCAGCACTTCCAAAAGAGACGTCCAGTTGTGCAGCGAGGTGTTTGTGATCAGTCGATCACCAACAATGAAAGTGTCTACACGTCCCAACACTGCAGAAGTCACAGCTGTGTATGGCCGGCCGGCATGGGGAGATAGGAGAGGTTTGCGCGAACTTGTTGCAATGACGACAGACGCCTCGCCCAACGACTCGTCGTGCCTTTGTTCACTGCCAAGTCCCCGTAGACATTCTGCAAGCACCTGTGAATATCTGCGATGCCATGGTATTCCACTACAAAAGCTCTCTGCTTAGAACACGCCTCCGTTACAGACACCATTTTGAAGGCTACGTACAGCACCGCATGACGGAATGTCATGAAACTAAAGGGCTTGAAGCGCGAAATTTTCACAACATCCCACAACAAATTCCGCATTTCTTAGCCAAGAAAAAAAATGTATTGCATTACTCGTTGAACTCCCCTCGTATATACGACAGTCCAGCAGGAATTTCATGCTAACTAAACTCACATCAACTGTGCACACGTAACCAGTTCACAAAATGAACCACAGCAATGCATATAAGGTACACTGGATACATAGTCACTAGCATAGGAGGTCTTAAGATACTCCATCGCTTCCAGACACCACATTCAATGGATTTAATGGAAGAGTTAGATTATTTTTTTACACCAAAAAAGTTATGAGAAATATTTGTTTAGACAAGCTAGATAATGAACTGTTCTATTCCTTCAAATGTTTGTCTTCTGTGTAATAACTGTAGCAAATCCATATGTATGTTCAGTTTTTCAGACATTTCTCTCAACATTTAGTACATAATAGTATAAAACAGAATATAAAGCGTAATTATTAATTTAAACATTCATTTTTGTTACTAATAGCTGTTATAAGTGAGAATTTAATGCAAATGCAGATGTAATGCAGTGCAACAGAACACTTCTTGGTGTATACAAACTCTTTGGGAAGTAGCACTATCTCATTATCTTTGTTTCACGCTATGATTTTACGGTAAACAAACATTGTGAGTGATGGTTTGCGTGCGCGCGAGTGTGTGTGTGTGTGTGTGTGTGTGTGTGTGTGTGTGTGTGGATTATGGAGGAGATACATATTCCTGTAAGTAGACACCAAAAAATACTATTTCTAACTTTAGTGTTTCCAGAATTCCAAAATTTTTATTTTTCGATTTTGCAGTTGCAGCAAAACTATAAAAAGACGACTGCAGGGCAAGACAGGTAGGACAACACACACGTAGATAACTCATCTCTATCACTAAAACACTATGTCGGGATCCGGTTCCCGAATCCTGTACGAGTTGTAGCTAGTACTTCGCGTAATTATCGACCGAAATTAAAAATTTAAAATCCTGTCATAATCTACCCATTAAGAGATAAAATGTTATGTTAAAAGTTTAAAACAATGTGAAAAATATTGCTGTTAGAAATTGTGTGTTCTTTCAGAGAGAGCGTAACTGACAGCGCGCAAATACGCGTATTATATTAGTCCTGTATTTGAGAATGGATACACTTAGTGACTTCCAACTAACTTTAAACATAATTTCAAATCTGTACAAAACTTTTTCTCGTTGACACCGCAAAAAATGATGAAAGAAAAATAAATTTATCGTTTATTGTATTTTCGCTGTTAATGCAGTCAATTTCAGCATCAGACATGCCGTTTCGATTTATTACTTGTGTACTACTAACGCAAGTGCAACGCAGTGGACAGACAATACCCACATATACAACTAAATGTACGTGCAAATTTGTATCACATAGTTGAGGAGATATGACGTGATAAATATTTATATTCATGAAAAACTAGCGTTCGCTTAAAATAGCGTACAGTAAAACTTAAACATCAGGCACGACGTCTTTATTGATTACTACTAACTCTATTCGTAATACATTTTGTATAGAGTTTCTACATACATCACTGACTGTTCTTGCAAAATTATTTAATTTTACGACACAAGTTCAGGAGAGACATGTTCAGGAGATATGACGTCTTATATACTGAAATACGTGAAAATCTAGCTTTTACTTATAATGAAGAGCAATTTACACTATTTGTCTTTCTCTAGTATTTCGTGATGAGAGCACTTACCGAATTTCAACAAGCTTTAAGCATCATTTAAAATATTTACTAAACATTTTCTAACCTAGTTTTAAAATTCTATTTGTGTGGGGGTCCACAGCGTCAACGTATGTTGAGAATTAAAACATGGTCCAGGTAGGCTGTATTCTTTTTATGAGGTCTTTCTGTCTGTGTCGGTTATTAGGCGTAACAATGGACAGTATATATTGTTTTGCGGCACATGTGTACAGAAGTAAGATGTGTTCTTGTCCACATACACCAACGATGTATTAAAATGTAGAATGAAGCTAGAAGTTTAGTAACTAAGGCTTGAAACTGGCCAATCGCATAGATAATAAACAGGATACAGCCTAGCTGGACCATATTTTCATTCGCAGAATTAATTAATTTCTTCATTTGTGGGTTCACAGCCTCTACGTAACTTGTAAATTCTAGGACTACTTGTTATGTTCATCATAGGGTATCAAAGCTTTTCTTATGCAGTGATCATTATAACACGATATATAACCTTACTGGAAAGTTTTAAATATTGAAATATACACTGCACCAACACAACCATATTTGGAAACTGGACAGTAATGTAATCTACGAAATTTATATGTATAAAACATTCATGTAAGTCTGTGGTGGACATAAAAATCATATTTCAGCATGACTCGTTGCGGCGTTGTTCCTTGTTAAATGCAGAAGTCGAATTGCAGCTCGATACTTGACTTTTGTCATTGGACTCCACCATTTTATTTCAGCTCTTATAGGCGTGTTACGGTGATATGTCTCGTGGATTTCAATGTGTACCAGGCTTGCAGACATGAGTCTGAAGAAAAGGACTCTCTTCCTCTTTCTTTCTCTCTAGCATCCTTATCGATTATGGTCATGCCAAAATCTTTGGTCCACCAGAAGCCACTGTATCTTAGGGACTTCCGGAGAGAGACGGTCAAGTGGGGCTAGTAGTATGTTTCCTGGATCCAGGCGGAAAGCTCTGTTGAAAGAGCTGTGAGGGTGTCACACGTTGGCAAACATCAGGTGAAATTTCGTTGTAACCTGCTCAATTATCTGTGTTCGCAAAATTATGTGGGCTGATCTAAAGCTTTTAACTAGTACCTATCGCTCGTTATTACACGTGATTAGTTTGGAGATACGTTGTGGCACGAAAAATCTCTTATATAAGCTTATAAGCGACTGGTTATTGCGCCTCTTTAACTGAGTTTCTCTTATTTATGATAATTTCCTTTGTTTTCGATAATCGTTTGTTCACGTGGTTGCAGGCACCGATGAACCACGTGGTCTGCTAGGTACTGAGCATCACTAAGGTTTTGTACTGTATAGCTATTTTCATAATTTACCTTGGTTCATTTTGCAGGTCTTTTTTCAGTTATCTTTTAATATGTGCAATTTTTTAATATATACTACTTTTGTTGTCGTCATATGACTCCAGGAAGTATTATGTATATCATTATGCTCTTATAAATAAATATGGCATCATCTAAAAGCCATTGCAACGTCATCATATTTTCGTGACACAATAAACGTATTTCAGAGAGAGATTGCTTAAAGGGTCCTCGATCTTTTATAGAAAAAATTAAACAGAGAGTGCGGCCTCCTGAACTTTGTAGTTCGAAAATGTATATTAATTTATCGTATTGACATATGTAATTTTCACCTTATAGCAATAATCTAACCTCACCTCATCTATTCAAAGTGTCGACTGCCAGTTTCGTTGTATGCGTTACAATATAATAAAGTAGATTTCTAGAATGAAACACTGACGAATTCCGAAAACATGGGACGTCTTTCAACACGAGTCTGCACTGCGATAAGTAAAGATGAGATAAAATGAGCAAAATTGTTTGTCTGGATACTCAGGATGCTCAAGGTCAATGCTTTGAGCACTTAATATGACAGTCATAACAATAAATACACGAACCGTCCCTGAGTTGCATATTCGCAAACATTTGGTACAGTACGCGCGTGTGGCACCAATTCTACTTGCGGATGGGCTCATATGCGGCTGGGCTGTCCAGTTACAATTTGATCTTACATATCTGTCGATGAAGCCCACTTCGAAGGCTCTATGCAGTGCCACAGGAAAAAATATACTTCCGTTAAAAAAAAAAATGCTTGTGTCATTATTCAGAAACTGTAAACGTTAAGAATTATTTGCGTAATTAGAACATTCACCACATTCTTCATTGTAACTTAGCGAAAACTATAGTAACTCATTCTTAGCTGCTTTATCTAGCATATCAAACAGAGTGTCCAGAGCAAGGTGCAATTTGTGCTTTTACCAGTGGGGGGGATGTCTTACGGGGTTAGTAGAATTATATATGTTTCTAGCTTGGACCGTAGCGTTACACATGGTTAAATAGCTATTTATAAATAGATGTTAATGCCGAAACTCACTATTCACCGGTATGAACTATCAGAAAAGCCATCCCTTGTTATATCTTTAAAAGTAAATTGCAGGTAAAGCTTATTTATAAAATCATCTACATACGGGTACAGATATACGAGGGGAATTCAAAAAGTAGAGGCACATTTGTGAAAAGCTGTACTTACTCTGATGATAGGAAACTGAAACATATTTATAGTATTAATAGTAAGACTTATTAAAAACTTTCAGTGTTCGGCTCCACAAATTTAAGTTATATGTAAAGTTTTATTCCAGTGCGTGGGAAATAAACATCCCAGGTTGGGATGCATAAACTAAAACCAGAGGAGGGGATGGTCTGATGCAGAGGGGGGGGGGGGGAAATCCCCCCCAAGCCCCCCTGCATCTCGCACACTGGTCCAGAGGGACATTACAGTTAACAAGGAAAGGTGTCAATGCAAAAAAAATGGATAGTTTATAGTGGGACATGTGCTTAAGAAACTTGCCATTGGAAGAAGCGACAGAAGAGTGGATGACAGCGGAATGAATCGTAGAGGCAGAGACAGTGTATTAGATATCCAGAGATAAGGCGAGTGCTGGTCACGTGAGTCGATACCTAAATAGACTGAAAATAATTACTGCTGGTGTTATCAACAAACAGCAGAATGGCGATTGATACCTTATTAATTGTAACAACGAATGCCAACTGCTGCACAAGAACAGTATCGTCATTGACCAGACTGTTTAATTTGCATTGTATATACAGTTCTAATACTCATTAAATATCGTTATTAACATTATTCCATCTTTAGTCACAATATTTTCCTTTTCTAATTGCAGTCTAACACGTTTCGGAGCTAAAACGCCATTTTCAATGACTGTATAGAAATGATAGACGTTACGTCCGCGTCAGTTTTTCATCTAACAGTGACAGAACGACTTCATTGTTAGATTTAACAAGAAAACTATCTCAGACGGGATTAATATGATAAATGCTAAAGAAAAGAGGAGATGAGGTATTGTAACATTACCTGCGTTTAACCACACCACAGTGGCAGAAAACGTCCACATTTTCACTTACCTTTCGAATCATTTAATATGTTTACGATAGTACTATATAGCTCATGTGCCGCATACGTAACCTATGTTACTGTGATACGATGGAGTGTTTGCTTTCGTATTGTTTCCGTTTACATGTATTGGCGAAATAAAATTTAAAAAAAAATGAAATTTTTTTAGATTAGTGACAGTTAATAGTTTTGGTTTGAAATGCTCACATATTCAACACAATATTTGACAGGCTTATTAACATACAGAATGACCCAAATTACTCGTTATAATTTATTGCTTCTCTTGCGAAGTATATAACTTACACTTGTTGAGATTGTAACATTATATTATTTTATTTTTTCCTGCAGTTGAAATGAAGCTGGCGGTTAATGAAAGGGACGGAGGAGAGTATGAACAGGGCAGAGAGAGAGAGAGAGAAAATGAGATGAGGCTGATAGGGTGTATTTGAGTCTGAGACAAAGATAAGGATTTTGCTTCTTGTGAGGTTTTTGCATTAAGGGACAGTCATTACTGAGTACAGAATGTAATCTGTTGTATTCACTACAAGTCTGCTCATTCAGCATGTTAGTGGAGTGGAAAATCTTTTGTCTGCATGTTTCTAATCCCTCCAGTATTCTGAGTTTCGTGCCTGATGGCTATGTATGGCAGTTTGTGTAAGATCCTTATTGATTTCTGAAACGCGAAGTTTGCCGTCATAAAGGTGAGCTGTCATTGCAGATTTAAATCTTTTGTCTGCGTATTTCTAATCTCTCCAGTATACTGAGTTTTGTGCCTGATGGCTGTGTCTGGCAGTTTGTGTGAGATCCTTATTGATTTTTGAAACGTGAAGTTTGCCGTCATAAAGGTGAGCTGTCATTGCAGATTTAAATCTTTTGTCTGCGTATTTCTAATCCCTCCAGTATACTGAGTTTTGTGCCTGATGGCTGTGTATGGCAGTTTGTGTGAGATCTTTATTGATTTCTGAAAGACGCAGCCAGCCACTGCAGATTTATGATGCATATTTAAACGTAGAGCTGATATGTGCTCGTTGGCAAATGATCTGCTAGTCCTATCTGAATAAAAACGGAGATAGTCTGGGCATGCGATTTTGGAATCAGATGGTTACTTATGTTTGGAAAGTCTATTACAAGTGAGAGGAATTACATACTTCATTTTGTTATTTGTGTAATAGATCGTTTTAAAGTCACATCTGTGGAATTGATTGGCAATTTTATACCAAGCCCTTCCAGTGGATGGAATACTGAAATATTTTATGTTTCTTGTATCTGTTGGTGTCATGTATGGTGTTTCATTACTGTTTTATTTCTTTTTCATATTCTGAAAGAGGTGATCGATTGTGGATGGTGAAATTCCGTTATTATAAACTATTTTTTTTACCACCAAGATCAAGATACAGTCACGGACAGCCCATGACTTATTGGCTATTAATAACATTGCCGGTAACACTGTTCGCAAGTGCGAACATACAGTATCTGATGCCAGACTAGCACAACCAGGACAGTTGTTTCGCAAGTTTCTGTTATTCCACTCGTCCTTGAAGTAGCTACTAGAACTAATTGAAGTAGTCTGTTGAGGTCACTGTCGTGAAAACCGCACGCAGGCCCCGCGTACTGTTCGTATACCCGCGGCGGTGCAGTACCTCCCTAGTCACGAACTGGCTCCTCGCTGACTGCCATCTGCACTGGCGACGTGACGGGCATGCCCCTAGTTTAGTTCTGTGCTGCGGCAGATAATCACGTAGATATCGGCCATCTCATAGCCAGCGGGGCTTATTTATGTGTTTCCTGTGAGCTGGTCTCGCTCTGCAGCGTACTCTCTACATTTCAGTCACGTTGTTCTTCCAGAGCTCGCCTGCGTTCTTTGCAAGTCAACGACCTCCAAACTGAAAAGCAGTTAGTTACCAGACACAGTATTCACAGATATTCTCACAGTGCAATCGAATAGGCACATCAGTTAACAAGATGTCGACCTATTTCGGTTTATGGTGAAGCTGTCTATCCAAGATACACAGGAAAAAAGATTTCTATTTACTGGAATGTACTTACATGGTTGACAACGTGTGGATTTTTAAATAAGAGTAAGTACTAGCACAAAACATGCAATAGCATAACACTGAAATCATGAATAATGGAAAAAAATCACCAGAAATAAAAATTTCTGAAATCAGCCACAGGAATAAGATAGAAAACAATGCAGTTAGAGAAGGGCCGGAAATTTTCAGCAATGTGTAAACATGCCGTAAAATAACACAGTACCGATAGTAGTTTAGTAATTCAGGTGAGGAGAAAACAAGTTTGCTGAGCTCCAAAGACATGAGCATAACTAGAGCATCAACTAGTCAACAGCCCAAAATTCCATGAAAGGTAACAACAATAAAACGAGAAGCATTTAGTACATATGAACAGGAGGGTCTCGCAAATTACTGAAAGCAATATTATTAAAAGTGTGCAGCTAAACTTTGGGGTGCTGTAGTGTCTCTGCCTGTTTCCCAAAAATAGTTGTTTCAAGGACAATGGTTTTAGGCCAGAACAGCACACTGAGGCTGTGTGTTTGAAGGAGTTCAAGGCTGGTAAGAAATACCCATTACCAAAAAAATCCAGGCTTCGGAGGGAGGACTGGGAAAATGAGCCAAGGGTGAACTGTAGTTTCGACAGTCTTCAACTGAATTACATAATAGACCAAAAGAGTAAATTTGTTCCCAGAGGATAATTAGCGAATGAAAACCATCCGACGTTTTAATAGCCATTTATTGATGCAGTACAAATATAAAAAACAACTTTGGCGGACTGTTAATGGTACATACACTGATAAGCCAAAACATTACGACCATCGTCCACCTCGACGTCGGATGCCGCCTGGTGGCGTTGCGAGCACATGACACGATAACAAAAGTATGTAAGCGGAGCAGACATAGACGGGGGATCACCCTAGCGAAGGTAGGGACTACAAATGGAGAAACACGTTGAGATAAGCAGCTCTGACAAAGGGCAGATTATCAGTACGCAGAGCCTGTGAACGAGTATGTCGAAAACGGCGGAGTTGGTCGAATGCTCACGTGCTACTGTCGTGAGCATTTACGGAAAGTTGTAGGCCAGTGAAACTACCACTAGGTGCTAAATGGTTGGACGTTCGGAGACTTTTCTGCCCCATAAAGTAGGACAGATGATGATCTATGGTATCTCTCTCGAAAGAGCACAATGCTGGTTCACGCCCAAGTGTTTCGGAGTACACCGTTCATCTCACCTAGTTGAACATGGAGCTCCGCAGCATACCACCCCTACATGACCGCTTCTGAACCCAACGACATCGTCACTCACGATTGCAGAGGGTATGAGACCATCGGGATTCGATCGTCGATCCATGGAAAGCTGTCAGCTCGTCGGGTGAATCACATTTTTGCTACACTAGGTCGATAATCGTCTCCACAAAAGCCTTCATCGTGGTGAACGGCGGTTCGAAACGCAGCGCGTCACGGACGCAGGCTGGTGGGAGCAGTATTGTGCTGTGGGAGACATTCTCCTGCGTTTGCGCAGGACCTTTGGTAGTAATCGAAGACAGGCTGACAGCTTCCAACCAGCTGCCTCCCTTCATGCCCGATGTCTTCCTTTATCACAATGTCATTTTTCGGCAATATAATTGACCGTGTCTCGGAGCCAGAACCGTGCTACAGTGGTTTAAGGAGCATTATAATGAATCCACGTTGATGTCTCGGCGATCAAATTCACCTGATGAAAATCCTACGGAATCCTTTTGGAGCTCTATCAGGCGCCATCACCACGCACGAAAATTAGCGGCCCGTTATTTACTCGAATTACATGACCTATGCGTACCGGATCTAATGCCACATACCTCCACAGACCTACCAACATATTCTATGATCCCTGACACGCAGACTTATTTCGTTCCAAAGACGACAAACAAGCTTTTAAGCAGGTGGTCATAATGTTTTGCCTCATCAGTGTAAACAGCCGTCGGCCGGGGTGGCCGAGCGGTTCTAGTCGCTAAAGTCCGGAACCGCGCGACCGCTACGGTCGCAGGTTCGAATCCTGCCTCGGGCATGGATGTGTGTAACGTCCTTAGGTTAGTTAGGTATAATTAGTTCTAAGTTCTAGGGGACTGATGACCTCAGAAGTTAAGTCCCATAGTGCTCAGAGCGATTTGAACCATTTGTAAATGCACCGTCCGGATTTCACATGCGAAAACATTCATCTCGTTCGGAATTGACTTACAAAAACAGTCACATTTGGAAAGAGCTCCTAGAGTGGGTATTCATACATCCTAAACTTTAATAACGCTTAGTGTCATATTGTACAATTTTTCGTGTTTTATTCAGTACACGTTGCATTTCGGACCCTGTGGGTCCATCTTCAGGTGTATTTCGTCTCAATAAGTGATTTGTTTGTTCTCTTGAATGAGACGAAAATGTTTGATGTTAGGTTACGAATTTCGTAAGTCAGACGCGGAAAATTTGTGTGAAATAGTGAAAAAGATGAATAGTGTAAACTTACCAAATAATCCATGAAAAGCGTTTTTAACGTTTCAGTAACAGCATAAGTTTATTCTTCCATCGTTTTCATGCATATCACTTCATTCAAGTGGCACACTTGCAAACACATGTGTGTAAACAGTTCACAGATGTTTTTCTACATTGTGTGGTCAATGATGAATTTTTTATAGTGCTAAGGATACAATTATTAAACAATTGACGTATGCAGTAAACAATTGACATATGCAAGAAATAACTTTAGAACAGATCTTTAAAATTACTGAAATAGCTATGGCTTGCGAAATCTGTTTGTTCATTTAACGTCGATTCTGGTTATTTGATTTTGTGGAGGTATATCTCCAGGGTCTTACCATTGGCTTCATTATGTAATACTACCAAATCAATAAACCGGAATCGGTGTTAAATCAACAAACAGATTTCTCAAGCCATAGCTATTTCAGTAATTTTAAAGATCTGTTCTAAAGTTATTTCCTACATATGTCAATTGTTTAATAATTATATCTTTAACACTATGAAAATTCATCTTTAAACACAACGTACAAAAACATCTTTGAAGTGTTTACAAACATGTGTTTGCGAATATGCCTCTTGAATGAAGTGATATGCTTCAAAACGATGAAGGAAAAAACTTAAGCTGCTACTAAAAAGTTAAAAACGCTTTTCTTGGATTATTATGTGTAGAGAGGTTTACGAAACAGAGATTGCAATGGAAGATAGTCCCGAATATAGCTGTCCACGTAGTGTTAGAGTGGAAGTATATATTCGTTGATTGCTGAATATGGAATTAATGTTAGTTTAACGTTTTCAACAACACTATTCCCGGCTTAATTTATAACCAAATGCATATAATTTCCTTAAGGTCGAGAGATTAATCGATCTTTTCATTTTTTACGTAATTTTTGATTTAATTCCTCCCCACCTTGAGTGATTTCCGTGGTCACATGCTATTTGTCAGGCAAAGCCTCTCCGCTGTGCCGTTTTGAAGATAGGATGTTTTTCTGTGATTTGCTTGTACTTCGCACTCAGTAATCAGTGTTTACTACAGTCTGGAACCGCGCGACCGCTACGGTCGCAGGTTCGAATCCTGCCTCGGGCATGGATTTGTGTGCTGCCCTTAGGTTAGTTAGGTTTAAGTAGTTCTAAGTTCTAGGGGACTGATGACCTCAGAATTTAAGTCCCATAGTGCTGGCCGGCCGCGGTGGTCTAGCGGTTCTAGGCGCTCAGTCCGGAACCGCGCGACTGCTACGGTCGCAGGTTCGAATCCTGCCTCGGGCATGGATGTGTGTGATGTCCTTAGGTTAGTTAGGTTTAAGTAGCTCTGAGTTCTAGGGGACTGATGACCACAGACGTTAAGTCGCATAGTGCTCAGAGCCATTTGAACCAATCCCATAGCGCTTAGAGCCATTTGAACCAATACATCCAGCAAATAATTGAGGACCTTCGCTGCAGTTGCTACTCTGCGATAAAAGGTTGGCACAGATGAGGAATTCGAGGCAGGCAGCATCAAACAGTCAGAAGACTGATGACCTAAAAGAACCATACGACCAGTCGTGTGGCAATCTGCAACGCGTAACTGAAGTTAAGAGTGGTCGCTGTTGAAGTACATTTCGTGGAAGCAAGGCTGTGTGATGGGCGGCAGCAGCTGTTTCGTTGTGTATCATCACAATTTCGCAGCCAGCACTGTCTAAACAACAGCTGAAAGTGGGCGAAACGAATCCAGGGAAGCGTAACAGGGCCAGCTGGTTAGCCGGAGGTTTGCCCTCTGCCTCTGGATGACCGCTGACCGCTGGCCGTCCCATTGTTAAGCGATCGCTATCGGCGAGCAAAGTGTATCACGCGGGAGGGGCAATTAGCCGAGGTGAAAGCCGAGGGCCGAGGGCGTGGGTACTGCGCAGCCGGGCCCGGGCGCTCCCTTGCGCAACTCGCCACCAACAGGCTTTCGTGCAGCCGAGTGGCCCCTGGTTTGGAGAACACTCGTTGACCCCTGTCCCCCCAGTTTCCGTTACTGCACTGCTGGGTACCTACTCAACCACCATTAAAAGTCTCACAATTTCAAAACCAGGTTCTGGTTCAACAAAATCACTGCTTATTTTCCAAATTACGTTTACTTCTAAAGAAGACATGGTCCTTGGAGTTTTCTGTATAACAGTGAGCCTGAAGTTCATGGATTTATTGTATCACGATTTCGCCAATTTCTACGAAACGCTTGTGCAACTGCTGCATTACCTTTGTAACTTGTCTGTAACCAGCGAGTGCGCTCCGGCTGCTACAGGAGTAATTATTCGATGCTTTAAAAAACGAGGTGAGATATCCTACTTTATATGTGATACGTGTTACAAACGGACACAATGGGAAGGACCAGGCCCCTTTGCTTTTTTCTTTTTTCACTCGTTTATTACGTCAGAGCAATACACATTTTAAGACAAAATTTAACTACATGAAATATTGCTCCCAGTCAAGGTTAACATAAGCAGTGACAAAACTTAGTTGTCTTAGGGGTTTCTGCCGGCAACAAATTTTAAGGAGGCAATGTAAGGTTTGTATAAATTTAGCTCAAACACATAGCGCGTGAATTTGTACTCTCAGTAACCAACTAATCAACAGCCTTGCCATTCAATAAGTAGTAGGCCACTTGGAACGAATTAGCAACACCCCGCAACTAGGGGAGTTAATACCAACAGTCTTTAAATGTCTTGCTCCCCATTAAATAAACAAACTTACAGTAATTAAATGAATAACAAATCAAACACACTACGCTCCATTCAAACTTCAGTGGAAGCCAAGCCAAAATGAAGATTCCATTAACTGACTAGCACTGAAGTCACACTAAAGCTCATCTCTGTGTTCCCAGAGACACATGGGGCAAACTTATACAAGACATGATTTTGAAGGGAGCACATGAGTAAAACCGGTAGTGGAGCTAACTCGTGCCACTGAAAATTAAGGTACTAGACCGGGGCACATGGTGGTATACAATGAGGTTGCCTTAGTGCTATACTGCGCTCCAAAATATTAATTCATATGGCCAATTCAAAATTATGTGCACATAAACCAGCATTAATTAAAGAGGAGTGGCACCAGGTCGCTCGAAGGGATGACAACACTTAATTGAAAAGACAAATGCCGGAAGCGGCAGAAACATCAAACACCTTCTCTGAGTTTTAACCAGGAGTCACTTCCCGTTATACAAGTAAACTTTAACCACGCACAAGGAAGGAACCCCAAAGAGAAAATTCAAATAAAACCCCCAAAAGATTATAAAGGACAGGGAACCCCAGCTATTTAAACTTAAAAGACTTAGCTCTCCCCAAAGATAGTGTAAACGCGAAGGCCACCACACTTAAGAGGCCACCAAAATTGGTTACAAAAGGTCTTATACATTTTCTCCTTTTCTTTAAAGAAACACAGGCTGCTTAACTTCTGCTGGCTTCTGCTGGACGTCCGGTATGGCTCGTGTAGGATACACCAGGCAGCAACCCAAGCTAGGCGGGTGCAAGGCACGGCGAGCAAAATCAGGAGAGCAAACAGGCAGGCAGCCAACACATATCCTCCATGCTGAACCAGCAGACCGCGTACAACCAACTCCATATATACGTGGTTGCTTCCACCTCGTACCTCACGGCGTCTCAGCACGTAGCCCGAGCGAACGCCAACTGCCACTCGCCCCGCGAATGCTGAAAATAACAAGGCAAGCAAAGATAAGAAACATCGAAGGATCGATAATGGACATCCAAGACACTGGCGCGCCAGTAACGACCGCCACTGCTCAATATGGGATCCAAATCCAAATCCCATTTCCCAATACCGTTTCTAGTTGGACTTGTAAACACTATTTTGCCGATTGTGGAAATGCGATTTTCGCTGACTAAACTATCAATTTGTTAACACAAACAAATGCCTGGACGTAACGATCCGTATGGATACAAAATGGAGCGGTCGCATCGGCTCAGCATAGGCAAAGCAGCCTGCAGACTTCGGTTTGTTGGTTAGAATTCAGAAAAGTGCAAGCTGTCTGCAAAGGAGATTGCTAACAAAACACTTGTGTGATTGATCTCCGAATGATGCTCAAGTCCCTGAGACGGTACTACATGTAACTAACAATGCATACGTAGAAGGACAGTGTGAACGGCGACAAGTTTCTGTGATACAGAAGAGAATGCCATGGAAATGCTGAGAAACCTGAGTTGGCAGACGCTTGAAGGAAGATGCCCACAATTACCCGGAAGTCTACGTTGAATCATGAATCACTATAGACTGAAAACTCTAGGAATATACTGTAACCTTCTACGGATCACCCCCGTACGGGCCGTTAAGACAATATTACAGTGATTATAGCGCGCAAAAAAGGCAATTAAACTATTTTACCAGCTCTCTGTATATGAATGGAATGAGAAGAATCCCTGATAACTTTCACAATGGGAAGTACCCTCTGCCAAGCACTTCACGGTGGTTTGCGGAGCTTAGATGTGAATGTAGTTGCAGACTTAAACGAAAAGAAGGATATTTTAGCTTTATGACACGAAAAGAACTCTACAAATGCTGACAAATTAGCCGAAATTAGAAAAGTCGAAATGATTGACGACAGTTCTTTGTTCTGCACAACTAGATCTATCGACTCTTTCTTTCACGCACAAGACCTCTCGTATACGATCAATTGCTGGTCGGTAACCATTTTCCAAGTGTACAGAAGTAGGAGTACGTCTTTATTCGTTTTCATGACATTTCGAGTCCCCAAATTTTGGAGTACACTAATATTCCACTAGCGATCGCACGTTTGCCACGATGTAAGTGCTTTAGGTGATATAAAAAGCAGTTTCTCATCCGTTAAATGGCTTGGATAACATTTTAAACATTTATTCAACTGTATCCTCCTCGTTACAGTTTCTGTGACACTGCATCGTGCTGGCTAAATCGAAATAGCTGGATTGCAAGCACCGTTCTTGAAAACCGACTGCCATCGTTCACATAAAAACCATTGTGTGACGGGGCTAACAAAGTATTTTAATACCTAATACACGTTAGAGAAAGTAGTTAACATGAGAATAAGCATCCGTTGGACTTTTCGGAAGGCGTTCCGAAATGCACGGGAGCCGAGATACCTGTTTGTCAACAGCAGTTGAAGAATGGCGTTCACAAAATCCGACTATATAGTGGCACTCGCAAAAGTTTTCATTGCACGTGATATTTATTGAGTTGCCTGTGTCGTTTTGAGAGCTTTTCCGGCCATTAGTTCGCCATATTTGATTACGATTTCTTCTGTCAGGAGGCTGCACTGAATACAGGGCTACGCTGAATCAATAACAAACCAGTGGGCGAAAACAGGATCACCATTCAGCAGTCACAACACTGACTGGCTAAGAGGTCTCAGCGCTTAACAAACCTTCTCGTCTAGCATATATCGGGAGTCGATGGCAGACTCTTCCTTCTGAAGGGAAAAAGGCTGGCGAAGGGGAAGACGTGCGTGGAGTGTTACTAGTAGCTTTGAATGACGTAGATGAACGTTTTCATTTTAGACAGGTGTACGTGATCTGACTGTGGCACTTTGCCATATAAGTTACCGATCGACGCTTGTGATCAACAAAATCATACAGTGACCTGATAGAAGTTGGTTGCTTTTATGCGACGGCAGTTGTGTCAGATTGAGGGTATTTAATACACTGACGGAAAAAAAGCGCAACACCAAGCTGGAGTTGTGCGACATAAACGAAAGTTGGTAGATGTCTACATTTTAAACATGATAACTACTGAATTTCACGCCAGTAGCTAAAGAGCGGCGATAGTGACCCCAAGAGGATGGAAATAAAGTTTGTTTTAAATACGTGCTGTAAGGGTCGTGAGCGTTTGTTACCTTTGAGATCGGAAGTGGCGAGTTGATGTTAGATAATAACTTCATAATCAGTACCTCACTGAGTTTGAAAATGGTCGTGTAATGGGGCTACGAAAAGATGGACCTCCCTAGCGTGATATTGCAGGAAGACTTGGCACGAATGTAGCCACTGTACATGATTGCTATCTGCGGTGGTCGCGGAAGGGTATGGTCGCAAGAAGACCGGGCAACGGACGGCCACGTGGTACTACCGAAAGGGAAGACTGTCGTGTTTGGCGTATGGCTTTGATACATCATACTGCTTCTGCAGCAGCAGTGGGAGCAGCACTTGACACCGCTATGACACAAAGAACTATTACAAATTAGTTACGTGAAGGACAGCTCTGAACCAGTCACCCTGTAGTGTGCGTTCCACGGACCCTAAACCACCGCGGTTTGCGACGGCAGTTGCGTCAATCGGCAGCTCGTTGGAGATCAGAGGTCTGCTGTGTTTTTTCATGAAGGTCATTTCCACCTCGGTCCCAGTGATGACCGTCTGTTGGTTAGACACACTGGACGTACACTGGACGTACACCTGTCGTTATGGTCTGGGGTACGATTTCGTTTGACATCAGAAACACTCTTGAGGTTATCCCACGCACCCTGACTGCAAATCTGGACGTCATTCTGGCGATTCGGCCTGTTGTACTGCTATTCATGATCAACATTCCAGGGGGGTGTTTCCCAAAAGAATAACGTTCCCCCACACACTATTGTTCTAGTCCAACATGCTCTACAGTGTGTTGACATGTTGCCCTGCCCTGATAGATCACTAGATCTGTCTCCAGTCGACCATGTATGGGACATCATAGGACTACATCACCAGCATCATCCAAAAAAAGCGTTAACCGTCCCTGTATTAACGGTTGCGGTGCAAAAGACGTGGAATTCCATTACACGAACTAACATCCGACACCTGCATGACACAATGAATTTTTGTTTGCATGCTTGTATTCAACATTCTGGCGGTTTTATCGCTTATTAATGTACCAATATTTCACATTTGCAATGACATTCCTCGCACTTACATTAATCTGTGATCTTTCATCGTTAATCACTTAAATATGTTACACAAGCGAATGTATTCCAGAAATTTCGTTACTCTACATTGATTATTTCATGATGTTCCGATTTTTTCCGTAAGTGCACTTAGATGGAAAAGAAATTGGTATGGAACGCATTTGGAAATATTTATTAACGAACTTAAGAATTTCCATACGAGCTTAAGTGCCAAATGACAATCATATTCTAAATGGTGGACTATTGGGCCACTGAAACTGTAATTACAATGGTCCCGGCAGAGGTTCGAATCCTCCTTCGGGCATGGGTGAGTGAGTTTGTCGTTAGGATAATTTAGGTTAAGTTGGGTTTGGTTGGGTTGTTTGGGGAAGGAGATCAGACAGCGAGGTCATTGGTCTCATCGGATTAGGGAAGGATGGGGCAGGAAGTCGGCCGTGCCCTTTGAAAAAAACCATCGCAGCATTTGCCTGGAGCGATTGAGGAGAATTTTTTTTTTTTTTTTTTTTTTTTTTTTGTAATTAGAAGGTTGTCCTCTGATTTCCAGTATCTCTCTGACCAGAAGATTTGTGGAACAAAGCCATTTTTCAGGATGGGTTTGTTCTCCATTCCTGAAAGGTGCTCGTATCAATTGATTTCTGGTGCTTCTGTCTTTTCATTTATACTATTAAATATCAGAAAGTCCTGTCTCGTGGGTTAATTTTATTTCGTTCAATAGTTCTTTTTAGGAATCCCATTTCCACTATTTCTGTAGCTCCCTTGCATTTCGTATTCCGATCACAATTGGCACTATCGTACAGCAGCGTAGGCTCTATCGTCGCTCAAAAATTTTCGTTTTCTATTCTTTCTCTTTGTTCCTAAATGTTACGTACTCGGGGCGCTCAGTAAGTAATGCAACATTTTCTTCCCTGAAAGCAGGTTCGTTTTTTCCGACAGTCCAATACACCATGCCATTCCCCACTGATTTGGCAAGAGAACGCAATTTTTCAATATAATCTCCGTTCATTGTGAAGACCGTGCACCAACTTTTTGGAAGGAATTTATGCCGCGTGGTACCATTCTAATGGTCGACGTCGGAGCAGCTTCTTGCTGTGTCAGTAACCTACCCATCATCCACCACGTATTGCGTCTTGTGGAGTGCATCCTACACTGTTCCAAAAGATGGAAGTCGGAAGGTGTCAGGTGTAGTCTATAGGCTGAATGAGGAAGAACAGTCGAATGACATTTTGTGGGCTCCTCTCGGATGCACCGACTTGTGTGAAGCCTTGTGTTGTCATGGAGAAGAAGAAGTTCGTTTGGGTTTTTGTGGCGATGAACACATTCCAACATTGCAGGAGTCACAGCTTTGTCAGGCCGGCCGGCACAAGGAAGATCGGACAACTTTGCACTACATTGTTGCGATGATGATAGACGGCTCAGCCAACTGCTCACCCTGCTTTTGTTCGCTGCCGAGTCTCTGTAGGCATAATGCAAGCGCCGGCGAATGTCTGTGATGCTCTGGTGTTCCACCAGAAGAAACTCAATAACAGCTCTCTGCTTGGAACGCACCTCCCTTGCAGACGTCATTTTCAAGATTACGTATAGTGCCGCCGCCTTTCGGAACTTCGGAATGCGTAAGGGCTAAAGCGGGATTATTCCACCATGTCCGGCAACAAATTCCTCATTTTTTCACCCTAAATTGGGCGAGAAAAAAACTGGATTACTTATTGAACGTCTCTCCAGTCCCCCTCCCATAGCCCTGTATATAACGTGAAGCATACAATTTATTTAATTTGTTTCACAGTTGTTCATCTTGATCACAGGATTGTAAATATTCAAAATTGTTAAATTTGTTAACCTATCATGTTACTGTCAGTTACAGTCCGCCGCACTTGGTATTTTCCCTTGAACGGCATTAGTTTACGCCATTAGTTTATATTTATTTAAAGACATCTCTTGGCTGTAGTAAAATAACTAATCGTACGAACAAGTTAAATGAACTATATATGTGATGCTAGAAGAGTCCAAAGGTGTACTGTCGGTCCATAGTGTCCAACGGACACAGTATTTCGGCAATCAGACATGTCACCATCGTCCGGTGCGCTGACGAACTGAGCTCCTCAGGGCGGGCGGCCGTCTTAAATCTCCTCCCCTCGCAAAGGAATTCTTTGCTTGCAACTAATTTCCATCTGAGCTCTTGATATTCATACAAGTGGTTCTCTTTTCTCCAACGACCTCTTTAATTTTCCTGCAAGCAGTATATATCTTAAACCTAGTGATGTATATATGCCTCTACATCCTTACATTTGTCCTATAGCCATCCCTGCTTAGCCATTTGGCACTTCCTGTCGATCTCATTTCTCAGACGTTTGTATTCCTTTTTGCCTGCTTCATTTACTGCGTATTTATATTTTCTTCTTTCATCAATTAAGTTCAATATCTTCTGTTACCCAAGGATTTCTACTACCCCTCGTCTTTTTACCTACTTTGCCGCCTTCACTATTTCATCCCTCAAAGCTACCCATTCTTCTTCTACTGTATTTCTTTCCCCCATTACTGTGAATTGTTCCCTTATGCTCTCCCTGAAACTCTGTACAACCTCTGGTTCTTTATTTTATCCAGGTCACATCTCCTTAACTCCCACCTTTTTGGAGTTTCTTCAGTTTTAATCTACAGTTCATAACCAATAGATTGTGGTCAGAGTTCCCATCTGCCCTTGGAAATGTCTTACAATTTAAAACCTGGTTCCTAAATCTCTGTCTCACCATTATATAATATGTCTGATACCTTCATACGTCGCAAGCCTCTTCCACGTAAACAGCCTTCTTTCACGATTCTTAAACCATGTGTTAGCTATGGTTAAGTTATATAAACTAATTAACTAACTCCTCCCCAACGGCCACGAAGCCCCAACGGTGCCGACCGACCACCGTGTCATCCTCAGCCCACAGGCTTCAATGGATGCCTATATGGAGCGGCATGTGCTCAGCACACCGCTCTCCCGGGCGTACGGCAGTTTACGAGAACGGAGCCGTTACTTCTCGATCAAGTAGCTCTTCAGTTTGCCTCACAAGGATTGAGTGCATCCCGCTTGTCAACAGCGCTCGGCAGACCGGATGGTCACCCATCCAAGTACTAGCCCAGCCCGACTGCGCTTAACGTCGGTGATCTGACGGGAACCGGTGTTAACACTACGGCAAGGCCGTTGGCATGATTAAGTTATGTTCTGTGCAAAATTCTACCAGGCGGCTTCCTCTTTCATTCCTTACCCCAGCCCATATTCAGCTACTGCTTTTCCTTCTCTTCCTTTTCCTACTATCAAATTCCAATCCCCCATGACTATTAAATTTTCGTCTCCCTTCTTTTATCTCATCATACATTATTTTCTTCAATCTCTTTTGTCATCGCCAGCCGTTGTGGCCGAGCGGTTCTAGGCGCTTCAGTCTGGAACCGCGCGACCGCTACGGTCGTAGGTTCGAATCCTGCCTCGGGCATGGATGTGTGTGATGTCCTTAGGTTAGTTAGGTTTAAGTAGTTCTAAGTTCTAGGGGACTGATGACCACAGATGTTAAGTCCCATAGTGCTCAGAGCCATTTGAACCATTTTTTTCTTTTGTCATCTGTGGAGCTAGCTGGCATATAAACTTGTACTACTATGGTAGGAGTGGGCTTCGTGTCTATCTTGGCTACAATAAAGCGTTCACACTGCTTTCGTAATAGCTTACCAACGCTTCTATTTTTTTTATTCATTATTAAACCTATTCCTGCATTATCTCTATTTGATTTTGTATTTATAGGCCTGTATTCACGTGACCACAAGTCTTGTTCCTCCTGCCATCGATCTTCACTAATTCCCACTATATCTAGCTTTAACCTATCCATTTCCGTTTTTAAATTTTCCAACCAACCTGCCCGATTAAGGAATCTGGCATTCCACGCTCCGATCCGTAGAACGCCAGTTTTCTTTATCCTGATAACGACGTCCTCTTGAGTAGTCCCCACCCGGAGATTCGAATGGTGGACTATTTTCCCTCCGGAATATTTTACCCAAGAGGACGTCATTATCATTTAACCATACAGTAAAGCTGCAAGCTCTTGGGAAAAATTACGGTTGTAGTTTCCCGTTGCTTTCAGCCGTTTGCAGTACCAGGGCAGCAAGGCCATTTTGGTTAATGTTACAAGGCCAGATCAGTCAATCATCCAGACTGATGCCCCTGAAACTACTAAAAAGGCTGCTGCCCCTCTTCAGGAACCACACATTTGTCTGGCCTCTCAACTGATACACCTCCGTTGTGGTTGCACCTGCGGTATGGCTATCTGTATCGCTGAGGCACGCAAGCCTCTCCACCAACAGCAAGGTCCATGGTTCATGGGAGGAGCCTTGACTACAAAAATATATGTCTTATGAAGAGCGGCTGGCCATTGTATCCCATTCTCCGTAACTTCCTAAGCACTATCGTCGTGCGAGCTGGATCGCTGGTATCATTGGATGTAACTTGTGACTCTTTCCCCTGATTATATGAGGTTTTTTAGAACCTCTGTAAACTCTTGTCAATACTTGACGTCTGCTTTGTTCGGTTTAGCTGTGGTTCATCCCTCGGGTTTCCACTTCGCAATCAGTCGACTTGGGCAACTTCAGAAAGGGTGAAATGTCCCTGATGGATGTATTACTCAGCTGACATCGCTTGACTTGTCCACATTAGGAGTCACTGAGCTCTCCTGAGCGAACCAATCAGCTGCTAGTGCTCCTCTACTGACAGCACGATGCCCCCGCTTACTTGTACCCTGGCGGGTCCCTCTCTCGTGCCATCTAGTGGCCAGCTCCGCACCACCTAGGGGTGCCGGGGTACTTGTGATCATGTAGCGTACCACTGTGTGCCTCTTATCGGGATCTTGAGTGACTACCACCATTTAATGCGCCATTGCGGGCATCCCACTGTGTCTCGCCATAGTGCTTCGGTCGGTGCGACTTGGGGACAGCAGTTCGTGACAGCGCGGGGTTCGTGACCCGAAGGCAAGGCAGGCGCCGGCGTGTCGGCCGCGGAGTGCCCGGAAATGACAATGCGGCCGCGATCTGCGCGCTTCTTACCGGGAACGCTCCCCGCGGAGTCGACGACCCTCACAAATACCTCCTGCTCAGCCGCTCGTCTTTGTGTTTCCCCTCGCAGCCGTTCCCACTGTCCGCGATGCTTACGTATTCTGTCCCCCTGTAGTCGCCGCCCAACACCTGACGCAAATGTTCTTTTCTTCGAAGACGCCGTCCTGTTTTGATGATAATGCACAAACATTATATAGTCGTATTTGCAATTTTCTTACTGTCGCTGTATTCGGTGGAACGCTGGTCGTCTTTGAGTTGGATGTGTAAAAAATTGCAGTTTCATTCCCCATGAATAACCAATACCACTTCTTCCACAATGATGTCACGTTTAAGTTTCGCATGCGTGTCGAAACATTTCCAAAGGCTACATCTGTGCATCAGAAGAAATTAACAGCACGAAACAAAAACAGGAAAAAGTACTAGAGTTGATATGATCAAAGAACTTCATTAGTTAGAAGTAGAATATAAATATTTTTACGAATATTTATCAGGGAATTATAGCATTTTTCCAGCAACTAAGGCGAGAAATGATACTAATAGCGGTGATTTTAAGGTTTAAGGGGCTTATAGTGAGTTTTCTTGCCCCTCAATTTATGGCTAATTGGATTTTATTCCATTACCCAGAATGGGAAACTAAGGTGTGTCACTGATCTTTGTCAATTATAAACAAGTTCACTGCAGTGCATAATTTTCAGTGTCATAAAGAGGATTTGGTGTTCCAGCTGCAGGATCGTAGTTTAAGGTTGTGTAATTTAATTTATTTTCAGTTTGGCATACGATAACATAATTCCAGCATAGGCCCACTTTTCTTCTTTCTATGTCTGCTAGTTGGTTGTGCTAGTACTTGCTACTGCTGTGAACAATTCTTATTAGCCGCATCTTACGAGGTTATTTCCATTCATGCAATGCTATAAGCATAACATAATGTTTCGTCTGACGGAGCTTCGTAAAGCCCAAGGGAGCGAAAGTACTTAAGCGCTATTAACAAACTAAAGTGAATGTTTCACCAACCTCATGCATAAAAATCTCTTCTGTCATCGCAATTAAAATATATTATATGTGCTTTTATTTTCTCGAAAATACTCTTATTCTAGACCATGACTAAGCTTACTACTGTTACCTTCCGCAAAACTTATTCTGAAACAAATAACACATATCCGTCAAACATTAAGATTAAAATGATAACAATAATAACCGCCGGGCAGCACTTGCTTTTTCTCGGATAATTTCGGTTGAAAAATGCGACATTTTCTGTGGGGCATCGTGGAATATTCCCGGTTCATCTCCTACAGTTTCGAAAATTTCCGGTAGTTGGCGGCGCTATACGTAACGTGCAATTTGGCTTCTGTAACGGAGGTGCCTTCCTAACTTAGAGAGCTGTGACTGAGTTTCTTTTGCCGGACAACAAGAGCATAACAGATATTCATAGGCGCTTGCAGAATGTCTACGGAGACCTGAAAGTGAACAAGAGCACGGTGGGTTTGTGGGAGGGACGTCATCGCATCAAGGTCCCACATGCCGGCCGGCCGCACACATGCTCAGTATATTGGAGAAACGACTTAAGCGTGTTCGCTGCCACAAAAATGCAAAAGAACTTCTTATCCTCCTTACAGCGCAAGGCCTCCACAAGTCTGTGCACCTGAGAGGAGACCACAAAACTTCATTTTACTTTTATTCCTTACATACGTTACAGCGCGGATCTCGCACCTTTGGACTTTCTTCTTTTTGGCCCAGTGACGGATGCACTCCGCGGAAAGCAGTAAGGGCATGGTGAGGAGGTTATTGAGGCAGCAAGACGTCAACTCCGACGACGACCATTAGAGTGCTACCACGCGGCCATAAAGGCCCTCCCAGTAGGATGGCGTAAGCCAGTCGCATGGAACGGAGGTTATGTTCAAAAATAGATTTTTGTAGCCAAAAGAGTGGGAAATGATATGGTGTATTGGACTCTTGAATAAACTCAACCTGATTTCAGGAGGAAAAAATGTTTCACGTTAATCATTTTGAGATTGAAGATCCTTTGTCTGTGTTTGCTTTCTGGATGGGGGCCGCTTTAGCAAAACACAATTTTGTTTTTTATCCCAAACATGTTTCACTGCAGTTGTAGCGTCATGAGTAGGCTTTCATTTCATGGCTGTTAAACATAAAGAATGTTCCTTATTGTTTGTACACATGTAAATACTAGTTTATAAAATCGTAATTACAAATTTTTTGAAGAACACTTAAAAACTGTGTATTCGTACCTTTTTACCACATGGTGTGGTTTTCTAGAGGTGCTATGTATGGGTTGCGTTGTTTGGGGGAGAAGACCAGACAGCGAGGTCATCGGTCTCATCGGACTGGGGAAGGACGGGGAAGGAAATCGGCCATCCCGGCATTTGCCTGGAGCGATTTAGGAAAATTACGGAAAATCTAAATCGGGACGGCCACACGCGGGATTGAACCGCCGTCCTCCCGAATGAGAGTCCATTGTGCTAGCCACTGCGCCACCTCGCTCGGTGGAGGTATTATGTTTTAAAGCGTCTATCTTCTTTCACAGCTTGTTATCTGCAACCGTATACAACATTAAGAAAAGATACACTATAAAAACGTAATACCTCTAGAAAACCATATCATGTGATAAAAAGGTATGAATACATAATTTTAAGTGTTCTTCGAAAAATTTGCAATTACGGTTTTGAAAACTAATATTTACATGTGTACAAATAGTAAAGAACATTCTTTATGTTTAACAGCCATGAAATAAAAGCCCGCTGATGATGCTGCAACTGCAGTGAAACATGTTTGGGATAAAAAACAAAATACGTAACGTTTAACATTACTTACTGAACATCCCGCGTGGTAGCCTGAGCATATTTGTCATGTGATTTTACATATTTCTGAATCTAATAATTTATTTTTCTTATTGTTGAAAGTGCGAACAAATTTCAGTTGTAGTCTATTGCTTGTGGAGGAAACTACTTTCAGTTTACGTGACCCAAATAAATTTGCTGTTTTTTGGGGGGTGCTACGTACAAGGGAATTCGGGCCACAAATTTCATTACATCATTAACTTCTTCCAGAGATCCAGTAATTCCTTTCTGTTATGCTACTTGCCTCTGGATTTTGGCAGTCAGTGAGCTGGGCATGCCGTTAGCCAATGCAGTTTGCCTGATGAAATCCGGTTCCTTCATTCTGTTTTCTGGGGTCAAAGGAATTTTGTTCGCATTGTTCACCACCATTTTTATGCAGTCTTCTTGTTTATATCTGGTAGGCAGAATGTATCAGCGATTGTCGTGCTGAAAGATGTCTTTATTCTGTATGTTTTGAAATTTTGCCAGTTTCTGTCGTCTGCATAGTATCGCGCAGTGGCCGGCGACAGCACTTAATTATCTTTTGCATTCTGTTGCTGTTTTGTTTAGGTAACCATAAATTGCACACCTTAACAAGTTTTTCATTTTTATAAGTACTTGTGCCCTTTCATCACGTCAGACGAAAGAGACAATACGATTATTTATGATAAATGCGCGGACCTCTTGTCTGACGTTCCGGACGACTTGGCCGATTGGGAAGAAGACATTGAACATATATTAAAAAAAAAAATGAAAGTAAAGCAGAATCGTCGGAAGATAGTGAAATACGTCCAAGAAGAATTCGGCGAACGCTACGGTTGCCAACTGATTAGGATGAATCAGACGTAGAAGACAGTGCACAGTGGTCAGACTTTGATTTACCAAGGACCAATGATAAATTTGAAGGATCTCAGGATCCAAAAGATACACAGAGCATCGAGGATATCGTAGAATTATATATTCGGAACGATGTATTTGAATATATTAGCAACGAAACCAACAAGTACTACAGACAAAATTGCAATAGAAGTAAAATGGATTAAAAATGCCAAATTTGTCGACGTTACGGGACCCGAACTCATAAAATGGTTTGAGTTAGCTATCCTTATGGAACTGTAAAAAAAGCAAGGGTCGATAGTTATTGGTCAACGAATCCGTTGATAGACACACCGATATTTCGCAAAACGATGTCCCGCAACAGATTCAGACAAATATTATCATTTTTACATTTTTCCGACAACAACAATAAACCGCATAATGCCCACCAGCTTTTCAAAGTGCAACTTATAACTGATTATTTTTCCAAAAAGTTTAAAGAAACAATTAATCTAAGTCAAAACATCTCAGTTGATGAAAGAATGGTACCGTGGCTTGGACGATTAAAGTTTAAAAATTTAGAAACCATCGAAAATTACGAAATATGGCGTACTCATTCGGATGCTGTGTGATTCGAGTATGGCATACATTTCCTCATTCAAGTTACATTCCAGCGCTGGGCAGCCTTTAGCAAAAACAGTATTGACACCTTTTGATGGGAAGCGGCATCAACTCGGCATGGATAATTATTATAACAGTGTAGAATGTGCAGAGAAGTTACTTGAAAAGGAAAATCGAGTTTGTGGAACGATACGGCAAAATAGAGGATTTCCCGAAAAATTAAAGCTCGCGAAAGTCAATGTGTCTGTAGCTTGTCATCAACGGAAAGGTGACATGCGGCCGGCGACGAGTCAAGTAATCCGAATTAGCGCTGCCGGCGCCAAGCGAATAAATCTGTACGAGACGTGAGGGCAGCGAAGTGTTAATACCGACCGAATCAATAATACGATGATGAGCGGTTGGTCACCGAGTAAAAGCTGGTAACTCGGTGGCTTGTTGACTTCCTCCCACATCCACGCCAGGTCAGGTCACGTGATGTTACTTAAAGAACCACCTTGCATCGTTTGTAAAAGCGCTACCGCTCACTGTTTTGACAGTCTGCTACTTCACAGCCGCTAAGTTTTCGATACATCTGAAAAATGATATGTTTTGATTTACTACTTATACTTTCCCCACGTTAGTGCTTCTATTACGCAGTGACCACTTGCATAGGACGTCGAAATAAAACGCATGGACTGATCGTAACTATGTTTTGTATCAATTTTTGTTTGCGCGTGCGGGGTGCCTCGTAACTAACGTGGAGTGGTAAACTTCTATGGAGTAAGAAAGGTCAACAGCGCGGTGAACATGGACAGAAATAACAGAATTAATACTGGAATAAATGGTAAATTTACTCAAAAGTTACTTTAATCATATTTAGCGATTGTTTAGTTGTTGTTGTTGTTGTTGTCTTCAGTCCTGAGACTGGTTTGATGCAGCTCTCCATGCTACTCTATCCTGTGCAAGCTGCTTCATCTCCCAGTACCTACTGCAACCTACATCCTTCTGAATCTGCTTAGTGTATTCATCTCTTGGTCTCCCCCTACGATTTTTACCCTCCACGCTGCCTTCCAATACTAAATTGGTGATCCCTTGATGCCTCAGAACATGTCCTACCAACCGATCCCTTCTTCTGGTCAAGTTGTGCCACAAACTTCTCTTCTCCCCAATCCTATTCAATACTTCCTCATTAGTCATGTGATCTACCCATCTAATCTTCAGCATTCTTCTGTAGCACCACATTTCAAAAGCTTCTATTCTCTTCTTGTCCAAACTATTTACCGTCCATGTTTCACTTCCATACATGGCTACACTCCATACAAATACTTTCAGAAATGACTTCCTGACACTTAAATCTATACTCGATGTTAACAAATTTCTCTTCTTCAGAAACGCTTTCCTTGCCATTGCTAGTCTACATTTTATATCCTCTCTACTTCGACCATCATCAGTTATTTTGCTCCCCAAATAGCAAAACTCCTTTACTACTTTAAGTGTCTCATTTCCTAATCTAATACCCTCAGCATCACCCGACTTAATTCGACTACATTCCATTATCCTCGTTTTGCTTTTGTTGATGTTCATCTTATATCCTCCCTTCAAGACACCATCCATTCCGTTCAACTGCTCTTCCAAGTCCTTTGCTGTCTCTGACAGAATTACAATGTCATCGGCGAACCTCAAAGTTTTTATTTCTTCTCCATGGATTTTAATACCTACTCCAAATTTTTCTTGTGTTTCCTTTACTGCTTGCTCAATATACAGATTGAATAACATCGGGGAGAGGCTACAAACCTGTCTCACTCCCTTCCCAACCGCTGCTTCCCTCTCATGCCCCTCGACTCTTATAACTGCCATCTGGTTTCTGTACAAATTGTAAATAGCCTTTCGCTCCCTGTATTTTACCCCTGCCACCTTTAGAATTTGAAAGAGAGTATTCCAGTCAACATTGTCAAAAGCTTTCTCTAAGTCTACAAATGCTAGAAATGTAGGTTTGCCTTTCCTTAATCTTTCTTCTAAGATAAGTCGTAAGGTCAGTATTGCCTCACGTGTTCCAGTATTTCTACGGAATCCAAACTGATCTTCCCCGAGGTCGGCTTGTTTAGTTAGCTTTGGTAAATATCTGGAGCGTCAAGCATTTTCAAAAAAATCGTTCAAATGGCTCTGAGCACTATGGGACTCAACATCTTAGGTCATAAGTCCCCTAGAACTTAGAACTACTTAAACCTAACTAACCTAAGGACATCACACACATCCATGCCTGAGGCAGGATTCGAACCTGCGACCGTAGCAGTCCCGCGGTTCCGGACTGCAGCGCCAGAACCGCTAGACCACCGCGGCCGGCGTCAAGCATTTTCAAATGGTGCAAATGGCTCTGAGCACTCTGGACATCAGTCTCCTAGAACTTAGAAATACTTAAACCTAACTAACCTAAGGACATCACACACATCCATGCCCGAGGCAGGATTTGAACCCGCGACTGTAGCGCCTAGGACCGCTCGGCTACTCCTGCCGGTTCAAGCATTTTCCTAAATTACACAAAGTGTCGACAATACAGCAGCGTTTTGCACAGACTGACTCATAATAACATGTAATAACCGATATTGTCTGTTAGAGTGTGAACAAACAGCCACATTAGTTATGTTTATTCAAATAGTTTATTGGTTTGGACTTTAACTGTGACTCATAGCTCTACTTCGTATTCCTGTCCAGTCCCAGTGTTTATACTCCAATTCTCTCCAGTGTACAACCACAATGAGAAGAACTGCTGTCACATGTCGCTAGTAAGTGCAGTCTTGCACCGGACGTAATGTCTTATCGTAGTACTTACTCGTCAGGCGGACTGACATTATGCTAAAACCTAAATAAACAATATGTGAATACTCGCCGAATGACAGTTGCTTTGCCTATTGTAAGTCCATCGGAGTTGCAAGGAAGATCTTAGGTTCCCGATGGTCGCGCGATTTGTATGTCGTTCCGGACGATGTGTCAGTTGCGCGAGGAGAAGGCAGCATGTAGTGAGCCTGTATGTAGAATATTTCGTCCAGCATTTCTGCACTGAGGTGACTTTAAGTCATGGGACAGCGAAATGTACATATACAGGTGGCGGCAGTACCGTGTGCACGACGCATAAAAGGGCGGTGTAATGGCGGAACTATCATTTGTACTCAGGTGATTCATGTGAAAAGATTTCCGACGTGATTATGGCGCACGACGGGGATTAACAGACTGAACGCGGAAAGGCAGTTGGAGACAGGCGTATGGGATATTCGATTTCGTAAATCGTTAGGGAATTCAGTTTCTTTTAAGATAGTAGCAAACGGGACCACATTTTGGCCAGCTTTAATTCCATCATTACCTGATTAAGTATGTACATTGTTTCCTTAAAATCTTTTCCTGTGATTTATTAAGAGCACTCAGCGGTTCAAACTGTGTAAATATGTTTTGCATTTAAAGCGCTCCTGCGTATGGTGGATGGAATTATTTTGCATTTTAAACGATCAAGTGATCAAATGTTGGAAAATATTTCTATGTTTAATCGCCAGTTTTGGTGAGCTTGAACGGACACAATTTTCTTGTTTTGAAGTCAAGCACCTGCACGTTATCTGTAATTTGTACTTTCTATACAATTTTAACGTGTATGCTGTGTATGTTTTAGCAGTCTGAGCCGAACCAATGAACTGGTTGATGCGTGGCTTGTGCTAAAGCCAGTAACCTGCTTTCGTTAATTCAGTTTCTGCTCCCTTTTAACTGTGCTGTGAAACTACACTCCTGGAAATGGAAAAAAGAACACATTGACACCGGTGTGTCAGACCCACCATACTTGCTCCGGACACTGCGAGAGGGCTGTACAAGCAATGATCACACGCACGGCACAGCGGAAACACCAGGAACCGCGGTGTTGGCCGTCGAATGGCGCTAGCTGCGCAGTATTTGTGCACCGCCGCCGTCAGTGTCAGCCAGTTTGCCGTGGCATACGGAGCTCCATCGTAGTCTTTAACACTGGTAGCATGCCGCGACAGCGTGGACGTGAACCGTATGTGCAGTTGACGGACTTTGAGCGAGGGCGTATAGTGGGCATGCGGGAGGCCGGGTGAACGTACCGCCGAATTGCTCAACACGTGGGGCGTGAGGTCTCCACAGTACATCGATGTTGTCGCCAGTGGTCGGCGGAAGGTACACGTGCCCGTCGACCTGGGACCGGACCACAGCGATGCACAGATGCACGCCAAAACCGTAGGATCCTACGCAGTGCCGTAGGGGACCGCACCGCCACTTCCCAGCAAATTAGGGACACTGTTGCT
Organism: Schistocerca cancellata; assembly: GCF_023864275.1. Taxonomy (NCBI): domain Eukaryota; kingdom Metazoa; phylum Arthropoda; class Insecta; order Orthoptera; family Acrididae; genus Schistocerca; species Schistocerca cancellata. The sequence continues at coordinate 460,979,420 of NC_064630.1, forward strand.
CCTGGGGTATCGGCGAGGACCATTCGCAACCGTCTCCATGAAGCTGGGCTACGGTCCCGCACACCGTTAGGCCGTCTTCCGCTCACGCCCCAACATCGTGCAGCCCGCCTCCAGTGGTGTCGCGACAGGCATGAATGGAGGGACGAATGGAGTCGTGTCGTCTTCAGCGATGAGAGTCGCTTCTGCCTTGGTGCCAATGATGGTCGTATGCGTGTTTGGCGCCGTGCAGGTGAGCGCCACAATCAGGACTGCATACGACCGAGGCACACAGGGCCAACACCCGGCATCATGGTGTGGGGAGCGATCTCCTACACTGGCCGTACACCACTGGTGATCGTCGAGGGGACACTGAATAGTGCACGGTACATCCAAACCGTCATCGAACCCATCGTTCTACCATTCCTAGACCGGCAAGGGAACTTGCTGTTCCAACAGGACAATGCACGTCTGCATGTATCCCGTGCCACCCAACGTGCTCTAGAAGGTGTAAGTCAACTACCCTGGCCAGCAAGATCTCCGGATCTGTCCCCCATTGAGCATGTTTGGGACTGGATGAAGCGTCGTCTCACGTGGTCTGCACGTCCAGCACGAACGCTGGTCCAACTGAGGCGCCAGGTGGAAATGGCATGGCAAGCCGTTCCACAGGACTACATCCAGCATCTCTACGATCGTCTCCATGGGAGAATAGCAGCCTGCATTGCTGCGAAAGGTGGATATACACTGTAGTAGTGTCGACATTGTGCATGCTCTGTTGCCTGTGTCTATGTGCCTGTGGTTCTGTCAGTGTGATCATGTGATGTATCTGACCCCAGAAATGTGTCAATAAAGTTTCCCCTTCCTGGGACAATGAATTCACGGTGTTCTTATTTCAATTTCCAGGGGTGTATTAATCGAAGCACTTACTTTTATCGCGAAGTGATTTAACTACTTAAAATTCTTTGTAACTTAATAACTTTTGTTGTTTTAGTCAGTTTAAAAGATTGCCTGAGATAAATGTTCTTGATATCTAAAATTTTTATAAATTTCAGTAGTGAATCGTTTGGTCGATATACATTTTCTTAAATGTTTCCGATTTGCTTAACTCTTGGTGTTAGTGTCATTCAACAAAAATTTCTTTCTTAAATCATTGTTAATAGTCTTGAGTGTGTCTATGGCAAGTTCTCAAATGTTTGTTACATTTGAGAATTCATGTGAATCAAAATTGAGGACAAAAAGAAAATAATAACAATAATAACCATAATAATAATAATAATAATAAAGGTATGAAATGTGTAAGCCTTGCTCATCCTGAATCTTACCGCTCCCAGATATACGCTTCCTACCGTTTCTACAATGTCATTTCACTTCACCCAAAAAGAGAGGTTATTAGAAGCCCTCTGTGATACAAAAAATGAAATACGGTATCACAATTAAGGAACTATCAATGATAGTGGAGATTATTAGTGGCCAAAGTAAATTTTATAACAAAAGTTTTTGACAAAGGTTGTACGTTAAATTTTCCACTTTGCTGAAAGTTGAACGAAACTTGAAAGTGTCGTCCTAACAGTACCAAACATCTATATTTACACACATCAGAAAAAGTTTTGCATCACCTCGGTTCCGAGAGTTTCAGAACCTGTACAGAAAATTGGAGTAGAGATCAACATAAACATCATTTCTGCTCTTTTTATTGCTCATGAAAATCACACATTGCATGTTGTACCACCATTCACTGAGATCTTCAGAGGTGGTGGTCCACATTGCTGTACACACCGGTAACTCTAATACCCAGTAGCACGTCCTCCTGCATTGATGCATGCCAGTATTTGTCGTGGCATACTATCCACAAGTTCATCAAGGCACTGTTGGTCCAGATTGTCCCATTCCTCGATGGCGATTCGGCGTAGATCCCTAAGAGTGGTAGGTGGATCACGTCGTCCATAAACAGCCCTTTTAGATCTATCGCAGGCATGTCCGATAGGGTTCATGTCTGGAGAACATGCTTGCCACTCTAGTCGATCGATGTCGTTATCCTGAAGGAACTCATTCACAAGATGTGCACGATGGGGGAGCAAATTGTCGTCCATGAAGACGAATGTTTCGCCAATATGTTGCCGACATGGTTGCACTATCGGTTGAAGAATGGCATTCACGTATCGAACAGCTGTTACAGCGCCTTACCTGACCACCAGCGGCGTATGACAGCCCCACATAATGCCACCCCAGAACAGCAGAGAACCTCCACCTTGCTACACTCGATAGACAGTGTGTCTAAGTCGTTCATCCTGACCGGGTTGCCTCCAAACACAGGTCCGACGATTGTGCGGTTGAAGGCATATGCGACACTCATCGGTGAAGAGAACGTGATGCCAGTCCTAAGCGATCCATTCGGCACGTTGTTGGGTCCATCTGTACCGCGCTGCATGGTGTCGTGGTTACAAACATGGACGTCGCCATGGACGTCGGGAGTGAAGTTGCGCATCATGCAGCCTATTGCGCACAGTCTGAGTCGTAACACGACATTATGTTACTGCACGGACAGCATTATTCAACATGGTAGCGTTGCTGTCAGGGTTCCCCGAGCCGTAATCCATAGGTAGCCATCATCCACTGCAGTAGTAGCTCTTGGGCGGCCTGAGCGAGACATGTTAAAAAATGGCTCTGAGTTCTATGGGACTTAACATCTGAGGTCATCAGTGCCCTAGAACTTAGAACTACTAACTAACATCTACATCTACATCTACATTTATACTCCGCAAGCCACCCAACGGTGTGTGGCGGAGGGCACTTTACGTGCCACTGTCATTATCTCCCTTTCCTGTTCCAGTCGCGTATGGTTCGCGGGAAGAACGACTGTCTGAAAGCCTCTGTGCGCGCTCTAATCTCTCTAATTTTACATTCGTGATCTCCTCGGGAGGTATAAGTAGGGGGAAGCAATATATTCGATACCTCATCCAGAAACGCACCCTCCCGAAACCTGGCGAGCAAGCTACACCGCGATGCAGAGCGCCTCTCTTGCAGAGTCTGCCACTTGAGTTTGTTAAACATCTCCGTAACGCTATCACGGTTACCAAATAACCCTGTGACGAAACGCGCCGCTCTTCTTTGGATCTTCTCTATCTCCTCCGTCAACCCGATCTGGTACGGATCCCACACTGATGAGCAATACTCAAGTATAGGTCGAACGAGTGTTTTGTAAGCCACCTCCTTTGTTGGTGGACTACATTTTCTAAGGACTCTCCCAATGAATCTCAACCTGGTACCCGCCTTACCAACAATTAATTTTATATGATCATTCCACTTCAAATCGTTCCGCACGCATACTCCCAGATATTTTACAGAAGTAACTGCTACCAGTGTTTGTTCCGCTATCATATAATCATACAATAAAGGATCCTTCTTTCTATGTATTCGCAATACATTACATTTGTCTATGTTAAGGGTCAGTTGCCACTCCCTGCGACAAGTGCCTATCCGCTGCAGATCTTCCTGCATTTCGCTACAATTTTCTAATGCTGCAACTTCTCTGTATACTACAGCATCATCCGCGAAAAGCCGCATGGAACTACCGACACTATCTAACCTAAGGACATCACACACAACCATGCACGAAGCAGGATTCGAACCTGCGACCGTAGCGGTCGCGCGGCTCCAGACTGAAGGGCCTAGAACCGCTCGGCCACACTGGCCGGCGAGCGAGACATGTCTCTCTGTATCTCCTCCATGTCCGAAAACCATCCCTTTGGTTCACTTCGAGATGCCTAGACACTTCTCTCATGAGAGCCCTTCCTGGCACAAAGCAGCAATGCGCACGCTATCGAACCGCGGTACTGACGGTCTAGGCATGGTTGAACTACAGACAACACGAGCCATGTACCTCCTTCCTGGTGGAATCTGGTCGGAGGTTAGGGTCTTCCCTCGGGCATGGGTGTGTGTGGTGTCGTTAGCGTAAGTTAGTTTAAGTTAGATTAAGTAGTGTGTAAGCCTAGGGACCGATGACCTTAGCAGTTTGGTCCCATAGGAACGTTATCAAAAATTTTCAGTTTCCTGGTGGAATGGCTGATCGGCTGTCAGAGCCCTCCGTCTAATAGGTGCTGCTTATGTATGGTTGTTTACGTCTTTGGGCGGGCTTAGTGACATCTTTGAACAATCAAAGGGACTGTGTCTGTGAAACAATATCCATAGTCAACGTCTATCTTCAGTTCTGGGAATCGGGGTGATGCAAACCTTTTTTTGAAGTGTGTATTTGCTCCAGGAATTATAGACAAATAAACGAATCAATCGTAGCGTGCTTGTTTTTTTCCCACGCAGTCAGTCAGTCAGTCAGGCAGCAGTTGCCGGGTGAGACACAAGCAGCAACAGGGAAGTAACCGATTTTGAGACTTTTACGAGTTCCTAACCAGAAGCTAATTTTGTAATATAAATTGTTTGCTTTAATAGTTTAGTTTCTTGAGTTTCTGCGTGTTTATTTAAACAAATTTTGTGGCATTTTACACGTTCCAAATCAGGGGCGAATTATTTAGTTTCAACTGAGTGCTTCGGTAGTTTGGTTTTTGAATCTCTGCGTATTAATCTAATTTACTCGACACAGTTCGTGCGTTTTCGTCGGGTTCTACACTAGAGTTGCGCAGCATGTGCCGATATTTCCTTTATCTGCATAGTTTAGTTTTCCACGGTCTTTAGTATCGACAAGGACTGCGATTGTTGTGTGCGGATGCGAGCCTTGTTGGTGACACTTCGCTCTCAGCTTCAGGCTGTGAAGGCTTCTGCTACACAGCTTGAGGCTGGAGTGAATGGGCACCTCTGTTGTGGTCCGGCCTTGGGGAACCAACGGAAGTCCAGCACGTCCGAGTCCTCCGATCGGTCCTCACCGGTGGTCAGCCGAGTTACTGCTTGACCCCTCATCTTGGATCGAGTGGGAGGTCGCCCCTGGGCGAGCAGGTGGCGAAAGACTTCCCAGGCGGCCGCATGTAAGGCCTCCCCGGTCTGTCTGACAAACAGGTTCCAGGTGCAGTCTGTGGCTGACACTGAGCCAGATGCTGTCGCCTGTCCAGTTTCAGAGGAAACCTCTCAGGCTGCAACATCCTGGCAATCGCAGAGTATGGGCTTATTGATAGTTGGGAGCTCCAATGTTAGGCGCGTTATGGGGCCCCTAAGGGACGTGGCTGCCAAGAATGAAAAAAAAAACAATGTGCACTCCGCTTGCATACCAGATGGAGTCATTCCAAATGTGGAACGGGTCCTCCCCGATGCCATGAAGAGCACAGGGTGCAGCCCACTGCAGGTGGTTCCTCACGTCGGTACCAACGATGTGTGTCACTTTGGGTCAGAAAAGATTCTCTCTGGTTTCGAGCAGCTAACAGAAGTGGTAAATCCTGCCAGTCTTGCTTGCAAGATGAAAGCAAAGCTGACCATTTGCACCATAGTCGACAGGACAGATGGCGGACCGTTGGTACAGAGCCGAATGGAGGGTCTGAATCAGAGGCTCAGACAGTTGTGCGACAGTATATGCTGCAGATTCCTCTACTTGCGCCAAAGTGTGGTTGGGTTTCGGGTTCCGCTGGATAGGTCAGTTGTCCACTATACGCAGGAGGCGGCTACGAGGGTAGCAGAGGCTGTGTGGCGTGGATTGGGCAGTTTTTTAGGTTAGAGTATCCCGGGAAAGCACAAGAAGAGCTTCAGTCACAAAGGGTGCAGGCCGAACACAGGAACCATCGGTATAACAGTTGTAAATTGTCGTAGCTGTGTTGGGAAAGCACCTGAACTCCAAGCGCTAATAGAAAGCACTGATGCTCAAAACGTGAAGCAACTTAAATTACTTAATAAAAGTAAGTCATCTGGTCCAGATGTATACCAATTAGGTTCCTTTCAGACTATGCTGATGCATTATCTCCATACTTAACAATCACATACAACCGTTCGCTCGACGAAAGATCCGTACCCACAGACTGGAAAGTTGCACAGGTCACACCAATATTCAATAAAGGTAGTAGGAATAATCCACTTAATTACAGGACCAAATCATTAACGTCGATATGCAGCAGGATTCTGGAACACATATTGTGTTCGAACATTATGAATTACCATGAAGAAAACGGTCTATTAACACACAGTCAACTTGGGTTTAGAAAACATCGTTCTTGTGAAACACAACTAGCTCTTTATTCGCATGAAGTGCTGAGTGCTATTGACAAGGAGTTTCAGATCGATTCCATATTTATGGATTTCCGGAAGTCTTTTGACACTGTGCCACACAAGCGGCTTGTAGTGAAATTGCGTGCTCATGGAATATCGTCTCAGTTATGTGACTGGATTTGTGATTTCCTGTCAGAGAGGTCACAGTTCGTAGTAACTGACGGAAAGTCATCGAGTGAAACAGAAGTGATTTCTGGGGTTCCTTATCTACATAAACGATTTGGGAGACAATCTGAGCACCCGTCTTAGGTTGTTTTCAGATGACGCTGTATTTTATCGACTAATAAAATCATTAGAAGATCAAAACAAATTTCAAAACGATTCAGAAATGATATCTGAATGGAGCGAAAAGTGGCAATTGACCTTAAATAGCGAAAATTGTGAGGTCATCCACAAGAGTGCTGAAAGGAACTCTTTAAACTTCGGTTACACGATAAATCAGTCAAATCTAAAGGCCATAAATTTAATTAAATACCTAGGGATTACAATTGCGAAGAACTTAAATTGGAAGGAACACATAGAATATGTCGTGGGGGAAGGCACTGCCTGTACTATGTTAGTCCATCCTCTTTTAGAATACTGCTGCGCGGTGTGGGATCCCTACAATATAGGACTGACAGAGTACATCGAAAAAGTTCAAGGAAGGACAGCAACATTTGTATTATCGCGAAATATGGGAGAGAGTGTCACTGAAATGATATAGGATTTGGGCTGGACATCATTAAAAGAATGGAGTTTGTTATTGCGACGGAATCTTCTCACGAAATTCCAATCACCACCTTTCTCCTCCGAATGCGAAAATATTTTGTTGACACCGACCTACACAGGGAGAAACGATCACCACGATAAAATAAGGGAAATCAGAGCCCGTACGGAAAGATACAGGTGTTCGTTCTTTACGTGGGCAGTACGAGATTGGAATAATAGAGAATTGTGAAGGTGGTTCGATGAACACTCTGCAGAGTATCCATGTAGATGTAGATGTAAACAGCGTCAAATACAACTCTATTTTCCTCCTTTAATAAATAAACTTTTACGTTGTTAAAAGAAAAAAAAATTAAATTATTTCATCTATTTGTTACGCACAGTGCAGATATCTTTTTGTCCCGGTATTGTTAATCCTAAATCTTAGTTACTTTCAGATATTCGGTTTCTTTCGTGGGAGAACACTCATAACAAAACTATCCAAGTCCTGAAGAAAAACCAAACCAAACAATAAAATAAAGTTTTATAAAATAAGAGTGCACAAAATGCATCAGTGTAAAGGGAGTGCGAACGGCGAAATTAGATTAACAACCAGTATTAGCAGACGATGCAATCATCGTTAAAGCTGACGTTCCATTCTGTCCCGTTTCTTGCCCTCGCATTAACAGCCTATGTGAAACGCACCATGTGAAATGCATTGTAAAAATTTTTATCGTTCCCTTCCGTGATGTCCAGTGCGAATCGACCTTAATGGTTACAGAGATACCAGAGGTACTGTCTAAGCAGGAAGTTCATAGGTTGACAGGATCTGTGACTGGCTGGCTGCAACGATGGCTCTAGCCAGAATTGACGCATTACTGCTTCGGAGACACGACACTGGATGTAGCGCGTGGTCTATCCAGCCCATAAATGGGTGACATACATATCGGACCCACAGTCCCTGATATACGGTAGTAGACATGGCGAATGATCGACTCGGTTTATTGCGGGTATTTTAAGAAAGCGTAGCTTGTCTATACCAGAGACTGCATACGGAACAAGTGGACTCTCGTTTATGCCGAATAGTACCTCCACGTACAAATACCACAGAACATGGCAGTCCACATATTGACACTATGATGCAACGTTCTTTTGTGGATTACTAAGATTTCTTAACTTATAGAAGTAAAAGTCGTTGAGTACACCGAGTCTGCAACAGGAATGTTAAAGCAATGTATGTGACATTTGAATGATCAGGCATGTACTTTTTTGTGGAAATATACAGGCTTGGGAAGCAATGCTAGAATGACTTGAAAATTTTAAATGGCGTCTACGAGTCCGCAAAGCTGACCGGCAGAAATATGGAGTTTCGGAGAACTGTGGCTGTTCTACGAAATACGAATGCCAACTGTCGCGCTGTTTGGCATGGAACCCGCCGCGGCTGCGGCCGCACCACACGATCTGCATGCGAGCCGCAAATACTTCAGCCTGGAGCTGAATATTTCTCCGTAAAATGTGTCTCCTGGCGCAGCGGGCTACGTGGAAGTCTTGCGTGGGGGAATGTAACTGTGACAACTATTGGTGCGAACCAGCTGAAAGCTGAATCTGTCTCACAAATATCGGTAGTGCGTGTAACGGATACGGGTGGAGAACACGCGAGGTGCTTAGTTTGTGCCAGTGAAGCTTCCCAAAGTATCGCTATCCTGCTGCCTTTTGGGGCATACTTGCTAAATTGCAACGAATATTCTTTGGAAGCATGGGTTGTATTGAGACATCACATCATCACCTGGAATCAGTGGCATCATGACATCTCCCTGAAATGAGACAAAGAACAAATTGACATGATATGTAAAACAACCACCTTCTGTAGCCTCAATAAACTTTCTGCGGTTGACTTTGTTCTAGTGACTTCCGGTGATGAACTAATAAATGAAAATGGTATCATAACACATGTGCACAGATAACTGTACCGCTGCTCTATGAGTTTAGCCACATACCATACAAACGAAAGCCGTATCCACATTTTCAGCTTTCGTGTGCAGTGTGAAAGTATAAACAGCTTGACGAGAAAGTTGCCTTGCCTTATCGTTATATGACAAAGCATAGACTGATCAAGTTGATGTGCACAAACCCCAAGGGCTGGAAAAAATATAGAAATACCGCGAGAAATTCATTCCTGAACATAAATTCAGATGTCAGCCAAGCACACAGGTTGTGCGGTTGTATTTGACCTCGATCTGCACGCGTACATTGTCCTTAGGGGGGGAACGACAGGGCGACGGAGATCATAAATTCTCAAATTCAGGAATGTAGTAGACAAATAGGGTTTTCTGCAATGAATAAAGCATACATTGAAGTTTTCATTGGTATATTGTTATTGAAAAATATTAATGTCTTGACTGGGTAATTGGGATTTTCCCGTGGCAGTTCTGTAATTGCGGTTGTGGTTATATGAAAATAAATTAACACATTACGCTGATCCTTATACATGTAACTTTTGTTCTTTAGGATTTGTGAAAAAAGATTTTTTTGACGAAGTTATAGATATTTGAAAAAAAAGGCCACTTTGGACCCACCTTCTTTGGCCGAAAAAAATACTAAATATCATCGGCTATGATGAAATGAAGGGAATTCAGTTTGCTTCAAGGGAGACCAAAAATCATTAAAATCGGATGAAAATTGTAGCGTGGGCGACAACCATGCAGAAGAACAAGGTTTTGAGAAAAGCGCGTTTAAAGTTTGACAAGTATTTATCATATAAGAAAAGGGACAAAGTTTGAAACTTATCAGGTATCATCGACACTTGATTCATAATAACTGTCACCTCAGCTATTGGATGGCCGATTTCTGCTACTTTGACCAGATAAGCCCTAATTTTCTGTCCTCAAAGCCGTCTTTGTTGCTAAGCGCATCGTCGCTGGCATCTGTATCTTCACACAATCGGCACATTCCATCACCGATTTTGATTTGAAAGGCATTTGCCAATTGCATTGATGTGGTATGTCCTACATTGAATAGATATACAGCCAAATTTGAAGCATGTTACAGTTTCGCTTCGGCTGGATGTTATTTTTGGAGCTTACCTCCAAATGAGAGTATTGAGACTTTCGTTTACATTTTGCGTAAAACCGCCCAAACAACGCTTCAGCAAACCAGGTTTACTCAGATCGGTATAATTAGGTAGCGTGAGCACGGAACTGATTCTCTAACGCCGAGGCGCGCCGTGAACGCTCGGATTCAAAAGCTCGCACAATCGTTACTTTTTGGAGTTTCCGTATAATATTTTGGGCAATTATTCTTCAACGTATATGGATTAGAATCGTGTACTAAAAAAATTATAGTGTTGTTCCCCCTTAATACGTAGCGAGTACCAGTCGCGATGCTAGCGGTGTTCTGTGTAGTGAGCGCATAATGTCATAGCTAAGTGAATTTGATGGCGCTCGTATTGTGGATGTTACCGTAACCAGTGTAGCCAAAGTTTTTGGTATTTCAAGAGGCATCGAAGATTTATAGAACATAGAGAGAAAGCGGAAAAACATCATCCACGAAGTCACAACACGGATGGAACTATATGTTGACTGATCGTGACTGTCATGAAGGAGGTCTGTGACGAAAAATAGGAGGACAATAGTTGAAAAGTAAGTGCAGAACTGAATATCGCACTTGCGACACCCGTTAGCTCCAAAACAACACTTAGGGAGCTCCATAAGCGCGGGACTGCACAGTGAGCTGTGATTTCAAAACCACTCTTCAGTGATGCAAATTCCCGTAAATAGAAAATGTGACTCCGAAATCGTTAAATCTGGGCTATGGAGCAGTGGATGAAAGTCATTTGGTGGAATGAGTCTTGCTGCACACTGTTTCAAACTTCTGGCAGAGTTTACTACGCAAGAGTGAAACATGGTGGGGAGTAGCTGATGATTTTCGGCCGCCATATTGTGGTATTGCGTGGGTCCCGTGGTTACTCTGCGAGGTCACGTTCTCCCAAGGACTATGCGACTATTTTGGTTGGTCAGGTCCATCCCATGGTGGAATATTCCCCAATGGTGATGCTGTGTTGCAAGACGACAGGACGCCTGTCTGCACAGCTCGCATCCTCCAGGACGGATTATGTGAGCACAGGCTCAACTGCCGAATCTTCCGTGGGCGCCGCAGTCAACGGATTGAGTTTTTTTGCTCTACTTAGGAGAGAAATGTGCATGATCGCCCTCCATCTCTGTCATCTTTACTTGAACTTGTCACTGTTTGTAGCAAGAAGGAATAAGGTTCTCTTAAAAACCATTCAGGATCTGTATTTACCCGTTCCGATACGACTGACTGTTTTGAATGCCAGCGTGTTTCTTACACCGTTTCAGGAGTTGTGTCTTGTGTTCTCATATTTTTGTCCAACACCTGTACAAACACACAAACCCTATCTGAATTTGTGTTTGCTTAAGTTAAATACAGTGAAACAGATGATTGTAGAGCCTCCTCTGCTGACGGCTGGGAAATCCTTGCGGCGAGTGCTTCCAGCACCCATTCAAAAAGGCTGCCGCACCGAGACAGCAGCGGAAATGATGGCAGCAGAAATGTTGCTCCAGCGTCAGGCCAGCTACCTCGCAATTGTAGTCGTGTTCTGCGTATATCTCTATTTCCTCACACCCCAGGCAGAAGAGCATAGCGAGCGGTGGAAAGATGTGGTTCCAACACCACCTGGAAAGACGAAGCCGGCCGGAGTGGCCAAGCGTTTCTAGGCTCTTCTGTCTGGAACCTCGCGACCGCTACGGTTGCAGGTTCGAATGCTGCCTCGGGCATGGGTGTGTGTGATGTCCTTAGGTTAGTTAGGTTTCAGTAGTTCTAAATTCTAGGGGACTGATGACCTCAGATGTTAAGTCCCATAGTGCTCAGAGCCATTTGAACCATTTTTTTGGAAAGACGAAGACCCGAATAACATCGGGGAGAATGACACTGTTTTCAAGTACTAGCATGGTGTGGTGCTAACAGATTGTGCTCTTAAAGAGCAGTCTGTACAGGAGCGTATTACAAAAATCTACTACAGAGGTTACAATAGCCTTTCTAGGCGAAACGTAGCACGAAGCTGTCGAACAGAATGTTTCTGCTCCACGAGAACGCCTCAGGTATTTTTGCATGGGCACAATCATACATGCTGCTTCTTTGCCTATTAACACTTTTGGAGAGCACCTGCTTAGAGGAATATCATGCCTAGGAGATCGGCAGTTTATGCCATTACTGAAAGCATTACTGTGACATATGTAACTGATGTATTTTCAAGAGTAACACATCCGCCATCCCTCGAAGAAGAAAAAGAAGAAGAAAACAGAGCAAGCTTCAAGATTTATTTTTCGTACTTGAAATTTAGTGCTTTGATAGATGACAAATTTTAAAATATACTGACAGAATGTACAATTATAATTCCAAAAAAATCGGTGCGAGATGAGTTATTGACCAATTTCTTCCTCTTGAACTTCCAAAATTGCTTGCTCACTCAACAAATATGAGGTATTTGTAGCAAAATTACAACAAATTGCGAATCCTAAGAAGTACACGCACGAAATTTAGTTAGTGCTATCACACAGCCTCAGCCAATCGCGATAGCAGCTGTTAAATTCGCTAACGTTTCTTTTGAAATAACTCTACAAATCAACAGCAGAAGGCAGCACCAGTTAAGGGACCGGTAGCGAGACGTACGAAAATTGTTCTCATACGCAATGAGCCCAGTTTTCGAGCGATAGACGGTTCACGCATCGGGAAAATCACAGCCCAGCCTACGTTCAGGCACGGTCTCACACACAAAGTTGTGGCCGGAGCTAAGAACAGGCTTGCCTTACGAGGTGTTAACCCTCTCTCTTATCCTGTCATGGCACCCATCGTCATCTCTCTCATTCTTCAGATGAAGAAAGCACTGTATGGCGGGCATTTTTAGAATGAAGACGAGTTGATTTTCGAGTTGTAACGTGTTTTTTCAAAAGCCAAAATGGAGACATCTGTAGTCAAGGCCTCCGTCCAAAATCATCCGTCACTGGGGGAAATGTGTCGTATTATAGGATGAAAACGTAGAGAAGGACTGACACTAAGTTTCGTGAGCGCGGTTTGATTTTCTCGAGGTGATAAAGCTTTAGGATTGTCTCTCATACCTGAATTATAATAGACGTGTCATATTTATATAGTACCTCTACGTCATGTTTGAGCTACATCTGCCTTTCCTCGGCGGGAATGAAGACATTGTCAGGATAGGACGCATTCTATGCGAATGACCATTTTCAGCCTTCGGTCATATTCAAGAACGTATCTTCAGCTTCCAGCTTCATTTCACATTACAATATATCGCTGGTACATGAGGACAGGAAAATGTGCTTGAAATTGATCGAAGATTGAGACTGGCCAGTCGCACAGATAATCATAATGAAACATGTTTTCATTTTCAAAACTGTTTGAGGTTGTGGACCCCAACAAAAATAAAATTTTAAATTTCCTCAATGGTTTCCGGAGGGGTTCTATAGGTACTCACTTGTACACGAAAATTAACAGGTGGAATAAGAAAATAAGAGAAGAATGATGAGGGATTACAAAATACGAATGTCAGAGACGATTGCAGCAATATTTAGTTGAGATTCCAACGAGTAATGATATTAACAAATAATGGGAAAGTATAACTTTCAGCGAACATACCAGCGTGTGTAGCTATTCAGAAGAAAAGGAAATTCTGGAGAAAGGGTTGACTAAAAATATGGAATGGACATATACAGGATGGCCAGAAACAGTTTCACATGCTTGTAAGGGAGTTGCAGGTTAGGTTGCGCTGAGAAATAATTGTTAAGAAAAAAATTCGGTACGTTGCATCATTTCCGATTTAATTAGCATTGAAGTTAGAGTGCCAGAGACTATGTTGCAGAACGTCTTCTTTGTCTGGTTTTCTCAAACGGAACAAACGTAGCTTTTGCTCACTCAGCTTAACTCTGTCGAACTCTTTTTTGGAAGGTGGCTACTAACAGAAGTCAAGTAATGTATAACATGTATGTTTGATGGTTATCTGCTATTTTGATTAAGACCCAAATATCGACCGGTTTCAATCACAGACCACCTTCAGTGATTACGGTTAAAACAGTTCAAGCCACAACGTCACACCTGTCATTACTTAAATAATGCCCACGTCTCATATGTATAGCATGCCATGAATTCCAATATAACATACAGCACTTTTAAAGGCAAAATGGTTCAAATGGCTCTGAGCACTATGGGACTTAACTTGTGAAGTCATCAGTCCCCTAGAACTTAGAACTACTTAAACCTAACTAACCTAAGGACATCACACACATCCATTCCCGAGGCAGGATTCGAACCTGCGACCGCAACGGTCGCGCGGTTCCAGACTGTAGCACCTAGAACCGCTCGGCCACCCCGGCCTGCTTTAAAGGCAAAGCTTACTACTGTCGATATAAACCCGTCCATGCGATAATCGCGTCACCTGGAGAGGAACGGCTGCTGATCAGACGCGCGGGCGGTGCATGCAGTTTCAGTGAGCGTGCTGTCGCCGGGGTGGCCAAGCGGTTAAAGGCGCTACAGTCTGGAACCGCGTGACCGCTACGGTCGCAGGTTCGAATCCGGCCTCGGGCATGGATGTGTGTGATGTCCTTAGGTTAGTTAGGTTTAAGTAGTTCTAAGTTCTAGGGGACTGATGACCTTAGAAGTTGTCCCATAGTGCTCAGAGCCATTTGAACCATTTTGAGCGTGCTGTCCGTGTTTAGAATGGGGAAGGCGCGCGATGTATTTGAGTTTGACCGAGAGCAGGCTGTGATGGCCGGTAGGCTCGGCACGGGCGTTTCGGAAACAGCACGTCTTGTCGGTTGTTCGAGGAATGCTGTAATGAGTGTCTTCAACAAGTAGCGAAACCAAGGTGAAACCACGAACAGAGGTGGTGGGCTTGGGCGACCACCCCTCTTTCAGATGTCGGACGCCGTAAGCTGGGCACACTGCTAAAATAGGACAGGCGATGAACTGTGGAGAAACTAACATCAGACTTTAATGCTCAGCTCAAATGTGTCTGAACACACAGTGCAGAGAACATTCCTGACGATGGGCCTGACGACCCATGCATGTGCCAATATTTACACAAGCAACTACGACTGAAATGGGCACGTGATCATCGGCACTGGACATAGGGATAAAGGTAGAGCGTTGCCGTCATGCCGATAGGAGGGCGCGAATTCGTCGTCTTCGAGGGGAACAGCTCCTTGGCACCTGTACTGCTCTGGTGAACGTTCACTTGGCCTACCAGTGGAGCTCGTACAAGGCATACCAGGGGATATCGTACACTGGTCGCAGACCACGTGCATCCCTTCATGACGGTCATGTTTCCGGACGGCAATGGCGTTTTTCAAGAAGATAATGCGCCATTTCACAAGATCAGGAGTGTGATGGAGTGGTTCGAGGAACGCAGTAGAGAGTTACAGTTGATGTGCTGGCTCCCCAACTGCTCAGATCGAATACATCTGGGATGTGATTGAACGTGGTGTCAGAGGTCAGGCTCCCCCCCCCCCCTCCTACCGCCATCTCCGGAATTTATGGCAATTACGTGACATGTGTGTGTGTAGATGTGGTGTCAGCTCCCTCCAGCGGCCTACCAATGGAACATTGCTACCGTGCCGAGACGAGTCCCCGCTGTTATCCGTGCCAAAGGTGGACGTGCTGCTATTAGGTAGGTGTCATAATCTTCTGGTTGATCAGTGTAATAGGAACGAAGAACTCAAAACTGGTTGTTTCAGATACCGTTTACTTTGAGCGATTTTAACAGTCAGATTAAGCTGGCGTTTGGAAAAAAAAGCAGATATAGCCGAAAACGGGTTGTTTCAGTGGTAACTGCCTGCCCACGGGCGTGGCCGCTGCCTGTGAACCGCTCCGTGCCGTGCGGCGCTGAGGCGGCGTGCTTTCCCAGAATCGGTGTGGCGCTGCGGCGCCGCCTCTTGCTTGCGCGACTTCTTGCGGCCGCAGACAGGCGGGCGTTTTCGCAGCAGCCGGCGCCCCTTTTAAATTCGCCGGTAAGTCCGCAGACAATGGCGGCGGCAGTGCCAAATGCCTGCTCAGGCGGCAAATCCGCCGTGACGGTCAGGCAGTTCCCAAAGGCATTCCGCCTCTCTTCCCATTCACAGGCACCTGCCTCATTTGTCTGACGGATCAACCCGCAGAGTAATGGGTTATACTAACAAGGAGATCGCACGACAATAGGATATACGCCGTTTGTATATAACTGGCAAAAATTCTCGAGAAAATCGATTTTGAAGTTTTTCGAGCGACTTTAATTCTTTTAAACAAAGTCGTATTTATGGTTGCCTGCGTCACTACGAGGTAGAATGCTCGTCTGCAGCATGAGCGGCGAGGGTTCGAGCCCCAGCCCTTGTACTAATAGAATGCGCTGGTGGAATTTCCGTAAAGTTTTATGCCCAAATACGTAAAAAATAATTCCTAAGGCTTTTTTTTTAAATTTAAAGGGTCATTATTAACAATGTGGCAGAACATCTGGAAAGGAAAAAATAAGACAGACGAGTTGGTGGGATAATACCACAGTTAGAAGAAAAAATGGAGCATGGAGAAAATGGTGGAAAACTAAAAATGACGAAGACCATAAAAGATATATAGAGGAAAAGAAGAAGTGCAAAGAAATAGTGGAAACAGCAAAGAAAAAGGCATGGGAAGAGTTTACAAAAAAACTTGAAGAAGATGTGAAGAGCAATAAGAAAATGTTCTATAAAACAATGAAAAATAAAAGGAAGGCTTCTGAAGTACCAGTGTAGATGGAAACAGAGGACGGTACCATTATTGAAGATCCAGGGAATATAAAAGATCTCTGGAAAGAACATTTTAAGAAGCTGTTAAACGCTGAGGAGCAGGTACATGAGGAAACAACAAATAATGGAGAAATTGAGAGAAGTTGGGAAGCAGAATTAGGACAAATTACACAGGAAGAAATGGAAAAAGGATGATTTTTGCAGATGATATGATAATATGGGGTGATAAAGAGGTAGATGTACAGTTACAGCTTGATGCGTGGAAGGAAATAATGAAAAGGTATGGATTAAAAATAAATAAAGATAAGAGTGAAGTAATGGTATTTGGAAGAGAGAAAGGAATCAATGGAAATATTACCTTGAATGGAGAACCCCTCAAAGTGGTAGAAAGTTTCACTTATTTAGGGAGTGAAATATCTAGGGATGGAAAAATAACTAACGATTTAATAGGAGGTTACAGAAGGGAGGCAATTTCGACCAAACAATAAAACATCTGATTTGGAATAATCAAGTTTCAGAAAGAGCAAAACTCCTGATGTATAACAATTATTACTTCCCTATTGTCACCTATGGTGGAGAAACATGGACAATGAAAGAAAGGGACTGGAGCAGACTGCAAGCAGCGGAAATGAAATTTCTCAGAGCAGGTAAGGGAAAAACAAGAATGGACCGAGTAAGGAATGTAGAGATTAGAAAGGACCTCAAACAAGAAAGTATGAGAGAAGAAATTGAAAGAAAGAGATTAAGATGGTATGGGCATGTTAAGAGGATGCATGGGCAGAGACTCCCCAAAATTATGGAAGAACTAAAGATGGATGGGAAAAGACCTAGAGGGCGCCCAAGAACACGGTGGAAAATGGGAGTGAGAATATCTGTTGAAAGGAGAGGTGTGACCTGGCAGCAAGTGGAGGAAGAAAAGTGGTGGGAGGACCGAGCCAAATGGAGAGGACTCGTCAGCACCCAGACCCGGCAGTAGCTGGAGCGGGATTCGGATATAGATAGATATAGATAGATTATTAACAATAATTTGTAAAAGATGGATAATTAAGAAATTATACGCACAACGAAATTAGAGATGGCGGTTATCGGTTACAGGGGTTCTTTTCGGCTCCTGTTTAACGTGACGGAGCAAGCGATTCAAGACAAAAGTTTTTTTTTAAGTTACCATTTTCGGTTTTTTATTGCTATATCTCCCAGTAATAAACGTACACTTCGAACAAAGACTGAAAAATTCTTGGGTGAAGTAGTAGGAGCAATGGAAATTTTACTCGTTGAAAAAAAGAGTTTTACTGAAAATCCAAAATTTTAGCATTGCTGCCATGGCAAATCGACATTTTTTTTTAATCCAGTTATTAGTAAAAAATGAAAATAATGCAATGACCGAGGGCATACCTATAACGAAAAATTCTAGTTATTAAAAATAAAGTACCGGGATGGGTTTTAGCTTGTTTATTTGATGAATTTCATGTTTAAAGTGCTTAGGTATTTGAACTGAACGAAAAAAGAACTAAACAAATAGTGACCGAAACGAGACTCAAACCAGTGATCCACTGATTCTCTCTCGAGCACTGCTGACTTTATTCAATCATTACGTGCTTTATGCTGCACGGGAATAGTTATGAAACATGCACCTTTACTTAAAAATTTGTATTTGTCAGGAATCGAACCCTTGCTCCCCCGCCCCCAAATGCCATGCAAGCATTATACCACAGTGCCACTCTGCCTACTCGAATTGACTTTAGGGTATTGAAGACGCTTCGGTTTTTTCGAGAAATTTTTGAGAGCTGCATCTAAATGCTTTGACTGATTGATACTTGAGTTCTAGGCTTCGCGTATCGTAAATATAAAAAATTACCAAAATCCAAATGTTTTTGGTCCCGTTGTAAGTACTGTCTCCCCTTTATTATTTTCTTAGTTAGCGATACCTACGACCTATGCTGTAATTAGCTCTCTTACTTCTCTTTATTCTACTTTTTCCTGGACTGTGTCCCGTATCTTCAAGGGGTCCAGGGACAGAATTTGTGCACCCCATTTGTTAACATCTAGTGTTTCCTCATGTGAAAGTGCGTGAAGCTTTTGTAGATGTTTCTGAATAGAGAAACTGAGGCTAGACGCGGTGCTTTCGCGGTTTTCACCTAGTTCGATTTCGGGAAACCATCGAAAAACCACATTCAGTTTGGCACACACTCCAGTCCCCGTAGTTAATCCGCCGAGCGAATCCCATTCGGGGTCAGCGCGCCTACACAAAGAGCGGAAGCGAAATAGTAACGCCCGCAGCAGTGCGAGCGGGTCTATAAAATACTGACTAAGAAGTGAATTAATTACAACACCCAAAATAAACCATGAAAGACTAGTCAAGTGCACCTAGCGCACTGAGGGTTCCGTACATACTTAATTCCGTTTGTACATCATACAGAGCTTTTGGTGAGTATCAAAATGTGTAACAGAAAGGGCCGTACCTTTTCATTGCATTATGTATGTATGTATTACACAGGGGACGTAGAAACTATGGAGAGGCTTCGCCCCGCCGTAACCATCAGTGGTTCACAACCCCACAATAGGCCACAGCAGTCCACCCACCCCACCGCCACCCCAGGGTTATTGTGCGGCACGCCCCCCCCCCCCCCCCCCAGCCCCCCCATCTGCTATGGGAACATCTCACACCAGGCGAGTGTAACCCCAAATGTCTGCGTGGTAGAATAATTTTGGTGTAAGCGTACGTAGAAAAGGTGTTTGCGCAGCAATAGCCGACAAAGTGTAACTATGAACTGTGTTGGAATAAGGGGAACCAGTCAGGATTCGCCGAAGTAGATGGAAAACCGCCTTAAAAACCATCCACACGCTGGCCGGCACACCGAACCTCGACAGTAATTCGCAGGGCGGATTCGTGCCGAGGACCGGCAAGCCTTCCCGCTGGGGAAGCAGCGCTTTAGACCATACCGCTAACCGGGCCGGCTTCACTACATTAACTTAGAAGCCTAAAATTTTAAGACCGCAGAAGACCGTATTTGACAATTTCAGTTTGATACTTCTTTCCGTCCCTGTTTGAAAAAGGAGCGTTGGCAGACGAACAGACAGACGGACAAGGGTTGCGTTTTTACCAACTGTGATATGGACCCCTAAAAAGCAAGCTATTCGACTACCAGAATGAAGTAAAAAAATATCAACAGGATAGGTGTCATTATCCTTCTACTTCCTGAACTAATTGCCTCTTCTAGAAATGACAGAACCTGAAGAGCTTCGAGACTCATAACGTCATCAGTAAACTACTGGCATTAAAGTTTGTTCGTCAGATGTATCACAATTAATAGTGAAAACCGACGCGCATGAAAAGTTAACACATGCAGCCGTTTTATGGCTGACGAGAATCATGTTTAATAATCTCTGCTATCCTTTAAGATTAATTCCGCCAGCTGATGCTAAATGAAAACAGGAATATATCAGGAATAACAGAGATAATTGGAGTGTGATATGTAAGCTAGCACACTTAGCCGACCCATTTCAATAAAGTTTACATACCGCTTACTATGGAAATGAATGAGCAGTTTCATTTTGTTAAAGTAATAAAAGTTCCACCCTGTAGCTGTGATAGGTATTCGTTTTCACTTTGTTCTGTCATCTCGTGTTTTCTTTGGGCACAGCGATTAGCATGGGCAGCCTAATGACCAAATTAGAAGAGGAGCAGGTTCTTTCGTATACTGTATGTACAATACTATCGGTATCCCGTCAGATCAAGTGTTCTTCACTCTGTTGACCGATTTGAGTTATTTGTCTATCCCTTGGTCACTTATTTCGACATTAGCCATTTTGTCGTTCGTACAACGATTTAATACAGGTACTACAGTCCGATCTTACACTGTGAAATAGTTTTGGAAAATGATGTTTCGTATTTCGGCCTTTACTGTGTCATCATCAGTTTCAGTGCCAATATGGACACAGAGTGTATGAACAGATGGCTGTGCGATTGGATAGAAGGGTTTCCAGCAATAAAACACAGCATTTCACTCGCAGTGGAGAGGAATCTACAGACATAAAAGTAATTCCGGGCGTACCCGAAAGAAGTATTATAGCTTCATTACTTTTCACAGTATCATTAAAACCGATAAACTTCAGGGACGGATTCCTGACAGGAAATGGAAGAAGAAAAGCTCTATGTATATGAGTCCGGAAATGCATCGTTGCGACCGTAGGTGTCGTTGATGAATGACAGTTCCTCTGACCACGTGGTTTGTGTTCCTTTGTGTTGGTAGTGTTTGTGGCTCGCGCAGCGCACTTAAGCAGCAGAATGGTCCGGTATTTGTGATGGGAATAAGCAGAAATGGTGTTTGTGCACGCCCAAGAAGATGGAAACGGTCGAGAGACAGTACGGTTATATCAAAACAAGTACCCTCACAGACGCCAACCACGTGACACATCATTTCAAGCCCTTTTTGGGTGCTTTTGTGATCATGGATACTTTCAAACAAACGAACGTGCAGGAAGGCGGCGAACTCTGTGTACACCATACTTGGAGGACCGCGTTCTGCAGAATATTGAGACGAACTCTAGTGCATGCTCCCGGCAAGTTTCCAGCCAACATTTTGAAACCAGAGTACGATTATGTGTATCTTGCGCACATTCCATCCCATGGAGGCCACTTTGAACACCTGTTGTGATGTGGATGCGATGCAGGTATGTATTGTGTTCCGGGAGGATTTGTGATCGTTGCACACACAATGTCCATTTCCGAACACATGTCCATTGGACCCATTTTCCTCCATTTCCAATCAGGAAGCAGCTCCAGCAGTTTGTAGGTTTTATTAATGTTCACCCTTTATATGCTCGTATATAAATTACGTGGTGGACTCTATACACTCGTATCTATTCGTACATATATTACTTAGTAGACAACACTGGAAGTTCCATGAAGCTTTTTGAGGATGTTGCTGTTGTATATAGAGAAGCCGCGAAGATAGAAAATTGTAGCGAAAGGCAGAGGAACAATGGTTGGCGCAGAGACAACTGCTCTTCAACGTAAACATGAATCGCATTGTGCACACATAGACAGAAAGACTCGTTATTGCAAGATTGCGCTATTGAAGAACAATCATTGGAAGAGGCCGCACGATTTGAGGCGTCCTGTCACGGACTGCGCAGCCCCTCCCGCCGGAGAATCGAGTCCTCCATCGGGCATGAGTTTGTGTGTTGTTCTTAGCGTAAGTTAGTTTAAGTAGTGTGTAAGACTAGCGACCGATGACCCATGCAGTTTGGTCCCTTAGGAATTCACACACATTTGAACATTTTTGAAGCAGTTACCTCCGCCGAATATCTGGGAGTATGCATTCGGAGCGATTCAAAGTGGACCGACAAGATACACTACTGGTCATTAACATTTCTACACCAAGAATAAATGCAGATGATAAACGGGTATTCACTGGGCAAATATATTATACTAGAACTTACATGTGATTACATTTTCACGCAGTTCCGGTGCATAGATCCTGAGAAATCAGTACCCAGAACAACCACCTCTGGCCGTAATAACAGCCTTGATACGCCTGGGCATTGAGTCGAACAGAGCTTGGATGGGGTGGTCAAGTACAGCTGCCCATGCAGCTTCAACACTATACCACAGTTTATCAAGAGTAGTGACTGGCGTATTGTGCCGAGACAGTTGCTCGGCCACCATTCACCAGACGTTTTCAATTGGTGAGAGATCTGGAGAATGTGCTGGCCAGGGCAGCAGTCGAACTTTTTCTGTATCCAGTATGGCCCGCACACGACCTGCAACATGCGGTCGTGCATTATCCTGCTGAAATGTAGGGTTTCGCAGGGATCGAAATAAGGGTAGAGCCACGAGTCCTAACACATCTGAAGTGTAACGTCCACTGTTCAAAGTGCCGTCAATGTGAACAAGAAGTGACCGAGACGTGTAACCAATGGCACCCCATGCCATCACGCCGGGTGATACGCCAGTATGGCGATGACGAATACACGCTTCCAATGTGCGTTGACCGCGATGTCGCCAAACACGGATGCGACCATCATGATGCTGTAAACAGATCCTGGATACTCCATGCTGCTGCAAACGTCGTCGAACTGTTCGTGCAGATGGTTGTTGTCTTGCAAACGTCCCTATCTGTTGACTCAGGGATCGAGAAATGGCTGCACGATCCGTTACAGCCATGTGGATAACATGCCTGTCATCTCGACTGCTAGTGATACGAGGCCGTTGGGATCCAGCACGGCGTTCCGTATTACCCTCCTGAACCCACCGATTCCATATTCTGCTAGCAGTCATTGGATCTAGAGCAACGCGAGCAGCAATGTCGCGATACGATAAACCGCAATCGCGATAGGCTACAATCCGACCTTTATCAAAGTCGTAAACGTGATGGTACGCATTTCTCCTCCTTACACGAGGCATCACAACAACGTTTCACCAGGCAACGCCGGTAAACTGCTGTTTGTGTATGAGAAATTGGTTGAAAACTTTGCTCATGTCAGCAAGTTGTAGGTGTCGCCACCGGCGCCAACCTTGTGTGAATGCTCTGTAAAGCTAATCATTTGCGTATTAAAGCATATTCTTCCTGTCGGTTAAATTTCGCGTCTGTAGCACGTCACCTTCGTGGTGTAGCAATTTTAATGGCCAGTAGTGTAAAACTAATTACAGGTGAAGCTGATGACATACTGAGATTCATTGGGGAATCCTCAGGAAATGTAGTCCGTCAACAAAGAAAGCCGCTTAGAGGGATGTGTTTGTTGTTGATGGAGAGGTGGAAATCTAAACTATAGAAAAGCTGACTGGTGCGACTTGGGAAGGTGGACTGCATTTCGCGTGCGCCTACTTAGAGTTTCCAGATATTAGCTACACAACTCGATCAGAAAATGTAAGTGGCGTTTGAGAGAGAATCACACGGTCCGACTTCCCTTCGTTAGAGCCGCTGTTAGAAAACCGTCTATTCGGCGTGGCTAAGACGGCAGAGTGGCTCCGTAACTGGGCGTGCAGCCAACGGTCCGCCCCACCACAGCCACACCCCTTCCCTCCCACCTCCTCCCCCCTCCTGCCGCTGATAACGACAGCCAACCGTAGACGCAAGTGCAATCACGTGGCGCCGCGGCACACCGCACTGTGACGAATTCGCGAGTGGCACGCTCCGGCCTTAGATGCCACGCCGTACTCTGCTGGTCTCACAGACGAGGCATTTCCCACGCTTCCGGCCGAAAGGCAATACTCAGAACAGATTGGCACACGCAGTGAACGGTCGGGCGGCGCAAACAAATCTGCTGTCAGAAGGTGAGCGGAGGAGTGTGCCGGAACAGAACGCACCAAACCAAAGAGGTCACGGGAGAAAGGCGGGCGCCGTGATTGATGAAGGATAATGCTTGCCAAGGCGTGGCCCCATCGTCAGGGGCACAAGTAGCTCCGCCTCTTTCTTCCAGGCATCCGTTTCCACCCACGGCAGCAGAAGACTTGCGTTTCGAGGATTCTGCCTGCACACACCTGTATTTTAAGAGTTACAATACCGAAACCATATGTAAGATACACTTGAATGTAGTATGTAGGGATGATACGTATGCTGTTTATTTCTATATTTTAAATAACATTGATACCTGGTATTTAAATTAATAAAAAGTACGTGGAGTTTTGAAATGTTTCGCTTCTTCTAATGTTGAAGATTTTAATGTATAAACTACTCGTGCAATAACAGCAATTGCTATGTAATCTTGTCCGTTGTTTGTTAGCAATAACTATCACACGCAGTATACAGAGAACTGAACGAAGACTGTCGAGATTGTGCGAGATAAATGTATTTACTGCTAAGAATGACAATCCAGGAAAGTGAAACGTTTGTAAAAGCAGTATTAGGACATGCATTTAGCTTACT
Source organism: Schistocerca cancellata (assembly GCF_023864275.1). NCBI lineage: Eukaryota > Metazoa > Arthropoda > Insecta > Orthoptera > Acrididae > Schistocerca > Schistocerca cancellata. The sequence continues at coordinate 461,003,928 of NC_064630.1, forward strand.
AAAATTTTCAGATATCTGAATCGATACGACTATAATAATTAGACTTTATAGGTGATCATTTATTTAAAAAAACTGATAGAATAATTCCATGAAATAGTAGGGCAATGTACTCGTAATATTTGAAATTCTGTCCTCTGTTAGTTCTAAGATTTCTTCTAGCATTTCACTTGATTTTCTTCACTTGAAAAACTTTGACACCCACCAGTGATTCCAATTCCATGTTAAACTCTAGCCAATTACTGAATGAAATGATATGCTGGGCAAAGGTAAGTAACAAGCAACGCACAGCGACGCTAAAAGCAGCTGCTCGACTTCATTTACTTTCGCAGTAGTTACTTCGTTTCAGTACAAAATATCTGCCATTTTATCTTCCTATTGATAAAGTAGTGAATGGTCGAAATTCGTCGGATGTCTCTGTAATGTTCAGTCGTTGGCTACTGAAGCCGTTGTGGTATCCTCCTATAGTACAGCTAGAACGGGTTTCTGACGCCTCACACTCAAATGGGCGGCTATGCGACTCACCTCCGATGACTGATCTACCCACATGATTCTGCGGAGGCTACACGGCGTATTCCTGTGCGACCTTTGGAGAGCTTTGAGCACTACATGGAAACATCGACTCTGCGATAGTGAACTTCCACATTAGTCACACTTGACCTCGGAAACTTAGCAGTCATGTGCGACCGATGAAAATTAAGTAGAGTGATAAGATAAGATACGAGCACGTTCTTCTCAGAGTCTGTGTACAAAACTATATGTAAAAACTTGAGTGCATGAAGGGAAAGTATTAGAGGACATGAGGCATCAGAAAATTACTTACATTTGTTGGAGGGGAAGACAGAAATGGGAATATATCTAATACATACGTGCAGAAAATGGATGCAAATGCTACTTTCAGTTTAGAAGGTTGTCAAGGCAGAGGATATCGTGAAACACGAACCCCTCAGAAAACTAATGACAAAAGAACGGGACCGACGGGGGAGTGGTAGGTGGAGGGTACCTGGCGCAATAAGCAATGTGGGAAACACCATTATGAAAAACCCCATGGGAGATCAAAGCTTTTGCCGGACCGGCATATGAACCTCGGTCAACAAAGGAGAGTGCTTACAATTCTATTGTGAGTCCCGTATTAGAATACTGCTCAAGTGTTTGGGACCTATATAAAATAAAACTACCGAGCAAGGTGGCGCAATGGTTAGCACACTGGATTCGCGTTCGGGAGGCCGTCCCGCCAGCCTGATTTAGGTTTTCGAAGATTTCCCTACATCGCTTCGGCGAAAGGTCGGGATGGTTCCTTTTAAAAAGGTACGCCCGATTTCCTTCCCCATCCTTGACACAGTCTGAGATTGCGCTCCGTCTCTAATGACCACGACGTCGACGGGACCTAAACCCAGTCTTCCTTCCTTTCTTTTCTTTCAAATAGGACTAAGTGGCGATACAACGTGTATATAAAAAGGACGTTACGAATGGTCATTGGTTAGTTTGACTAGAGAGAGAGCTTCGCTGACTCGTTGAGAAACCTCAGTTGGCAGAATTTTGAAAACGGACGCAAATTGTTCAGTGTTAGCGTACGAGGGCAGGCTGGAAAGTAATGCCTCCGAATTTCTTATGTCAAAACTCTTAAAGCTGTTTAAATAAAGAAATGTTCCTAGCACTTTACGTTTTCATTCTTCATCTCTACGTATTTATTTCTCAAGATAGTCACCCTGACGACGACCACGTTTCATCCAACGAGAGAGCAATTTGCTGAGACCGTCATTGTAGAGTGTGTGATTTTTTTGACGGAGTCACAACCTTACCTCAGCTTGCGCCGCTTCATCAGTATCAAAGTGATTCCGTCGAAAGTGTTTTTTAACTTTTAGAAATATATGAAAACCGGATGTGGCAAATTCGAAAGTGTACGGGGGATAATGGATCACAATGGACCCAAGGCATCGTATCGTTGCAAATGTCGCAGCGCTCATGTGTGGCCTGACATTGTCATGCTCATGGAGTGTGTGCTCCACGTGTTGAGGAACTCTTCGAATTCGAAACTCAATTAGAGCACGCAGTATCTCACTTACCGACGACGTAGTTACGTTAGATTCCGCTATGTTATACGCTACAAGTCAGAGCCCTCTAGAGGCAGACGCTTGCAGATATGCATTAAGTCGTCAATCTACCGACTGGTTTACTGCGGCAAGACATGAATTCCTCTCCTGCGCCAACATTTTCATCTTAGAATAGCAATTGCACCCTATGTCCTCAATTGGATGTATTCCGATCTCTGTCTTCCTCTACAGTTTTTGTTCTCTACAGCTCCCTCTAGTAGCATGGAAGTTATCCCCTAATGGCTTAACAGATGTCCAATCATTCTGGCCCTTCTTCTTGTCAGTGTTTTCCATATGTTCCTCTCCTCGTCGATTCTGCGGAGAAGCGCCTCACTCCTTACCTTATCAGTCCTCTTAATTTTCAACATGCTTCTGTAGCAACACATCTCAATGGCTTCGATTCTCTTCTATTCTGGTCTTCCCACAGTCCATGTATCACTACCATACAGTTCCGTGCTCTAAACGAACATTCTCATAAATTTCTTCCCCAATTTCAAGACCTACATTTGATACTAGCAGACTTCTCTTGACCAGGAATGCCTTTCTTGTCAGTGCTTGTCTGCTTTTTATGTCCTCCTCACTCTGTCCGACATAGGTGCCTAGGTAGCAGAACAATTTAACCTCATCAACTTCGTGTCCCCAACTGTAATGTTAAGTTTCTCGCTGTTCCCATTTCTGCTACTTCTCATTCCTTTTGTCTTACTTCGATTTACTCTCAGTCCATATTCTGTACTGATTACACTGTTCATTCCATTAAACATACCCTGCAGTCCTTCTAGGACATAAAGGTCATCAGCGAACCTTATCTTTGACATCCTTTCATTCTGAATTTTAATTCCACTCTTGAACCTTTCCCCTCATTGCTTATTCCATGGGCGTACCCAGCGAGGCAGCTGCCCCCCCCCCCCCCCCAGAAGATATTTGAACTCGTTCGCGCAGATCCGGGAGTAATTTTTTCGTCTTCGGCACGTTACTGTCGGCAAATTCTAGAAGGTTATTACTGAATTAAAAAGTTGTATTTTTAAACAAGTGCATTCTTATATTTAAAATGTTTATTGGAAGCAGTTTTTCACTAGTTTACTGTTTTATTTAATAAGAAGTGCTGTATGTTGTATCGAGTCGTTGTTTCCTGAGACTAGTATGACCTGCCCCCCCCGTCCCCCGCCCTTGGCTTCTTAGATGTATAGATTGAACAGTAGGTTCAAATGGCTCTGAGCACTATGGGACTTAACATCTATGGTCATCAGTCCCATAGAACATAGAACTACTTAAACCTAACTAACCTAAGGACATCACACAACACCCAGTCATCACGAGGCAGAGAAAATCCCTGACCCCGCCGGGAATCGAACCCGGGAACCCGGGCGTGGGAAGCGAGAACGCTACCGCACGACCAGGAGCTGCGGACTTGAACAGTAGGGACAAACTAATAATCCCCGTCTTCAACCATTTTTAATTCGAGCACTTCGTTCTTGGTCTTCTAGTCTCATTGTTCCCTCTTGGTTCACGTACATATTGTATATTACCCGCCTTACCGTATAACTTACCTCTACATCTTGCACCATTTCACATTGTCGAGCGCTTTTTCAAGGTCGTCAAATCCTATGAACGTGTCTTCATTTCTCTTCGGACTTGCTTCCATTATCAACCGCAACATCAGAACTGCTTCTCTAGTGCCTTTACCTTTTCTAAAGTCAAACTGATCGTCATCTAACAGATCCTCAATGTTCTTTTGCATTCTTCTGTGCATTATTCTCGTCAGCTGTTAAAGCTGACCGTGCGATAATCCACGCACTTGTCGGCTCTTTGCTATCTTCAGAACTGTGTGGATGATGTTTTGCCGGAAGTCTGCTGGCATATCGCCAGTCTCTTACATTCTACACACATTCTGCGCACCATGGTGAACAGTGGTTTTGTTGCCACCTCCCCCCAATGATTTTAGAAATTCCGATGGAATGTTATCTAATCCTGCTGCCTTATTTTATTTTAAGTCATCCAAACTCTTTTATATTCTAATGCTGGATCCTCTGTCTCTTCCCCATCGACTTCAGTTTCTTCTTCTATCACGTTACCAGACAGGTCTTCTACAACGTAGAGGCCTTCGATGTACCCTTTCCATCTACCCGCTCTGTTCTCTGCATGTAACAGTGGAATTACCACTGAACTCTTTGTGTTACCGTCCTTGCTTTTAATTTCATAGAAGGTTCTTTTGACTATCTTATACGTGGAAACCGTTCTTCCGGTAATCATTTCTTTTTCGGTTTCTTCATATTTTTCATGCAGCCATTTTTCCTCAGCCCCCATGCAATTCCTATTTATTTCGTTCCCAAATGACTTGTAGTTCTGTATGTATTCCTGAATTACCCTGAACAGTTTTGTACTTCCTTCTTCCTTCAATCGGGTGAAGTAGCTGATATGTTATGCATGGTTTCTCCGCAACTGTCTTCCTTGTACCTAAGGTTTGCTGTCAAGCCTCTGTGATTGCCGTCTTCTGAGATATCCATTCCTCTTCAACTGTACTGCCTACTGAGCTATTCGTTGTCGCATTGTCTATAGCGCCAGAGAACCTCAAACGTATCGCATTTGTTTGCGCAATATTTCTTCCTGACTAATCTCTTAAACTTCAGCTTACTCCTCATCATTGCTATACTGTGATCCGAATCTGTGTCTGCTCCTGGATTCGCCTTACAATCCGCTAACTGATTTCAGAATCTCTGCCAGACCATGACGCATTTTAACTGAAATCTTCCCGTGCATCCCGGCCGCTTCCAAGTACATCTCCTCCTCTCGTGATACTTGAATAGAATATTCGCTCTTACCAGCTGAAATTTATGACAGAACTCAATTAGTCTTTTTCTTCTCTCATTTCTTGTCCCAAGCCCATATTCTCCTCTAATGTTTTCTTTCACTCCTTCCCCTGCAAGTGCATTCCAGCCCCCATGATTATTAGATTTTCATCTCCCTTTACTACTAAATTACCCTTACAATTCTCTGCCTCTTCATCTGCGGCTTGCGACGTCGGCATTTGTACCTGAACTGTCGTTGTCGATGTTGGTTTGCTGTCGGTACTAATGATAATAACCCTCTGACTCAACTGTTGACAGGAACTCTCTGTCATACCTACCAATTCGCAACGAGTCCTACGGCTGTTATACCACTTTCTGCAGCTGTTGGTAATATCCTATCCTCCTCTGAATCCGCTTCTTCCTTCCATTTCCCTTTGCTGACCCCTAATTATCTAGATTGGTTGTTAGAATTTCCCCCTTAGGATTTTCTAGCTTCACTATTACGTTCAATCATCTGACATTCCACGCTCCGACTTGTAGAACGTTATCCTTTCGTCGGTTATTCAGTCATTTTCTCATGGTCTCCTTCCCCTTGGCTGTCCCCTCCTCGATGACCGAATGTGGGACTATTCCGGAACCTTTTGCCAATGGAGATATCATCATGATACTTTCTCAATTACAGGGCACATATCCTGTGGATACACATTATGTCTTTAATGCAGTGGTTTCTATTGCCTTCTGAACCCTCATTCCGTTGATCATAGTTCATTCTTCCGCCGTTTTGTAATCTCATTTTTTTTTCGTCATGATTCGCTGCATTTTTGCGGGGCGGACATCCCATGACACCCGTTGCAAGTTCATCGTTGATCCATTCACTTACTTTTTTTTTATTACAGAGGGTTGCTAACCCTCTGACCAAACACGCTGAACGTTCATGCCGGCAGCGCCTTTAGGGGTAGTTTCCAAACCTAAGGGTAAGAGATTGCCTTGAACCTCTATCCGCTCCTCCGCCGTCTTTGACAATTCTGTTGGCTGAATGAGGGTGACCTCTTATGACAAAAGTCTTCGGCCGCCATTGCTAATGACTTTTAATCTAAATTTAAGCTGTGGCGTGGAGCGAGTCTGGGACCGAGGACGTTTTAATTACTGATCAAAGATGCTACGCCTAGTTATCGGGTGCTGCAGATGTCTAGGTATGAGGAATAAAGATTTAGAATGTTAATAACGTTCGTGTTATTTAAAAAGCTTCAAGAGATTTTATACAAAAAATCAAAGGCATTACTTTTTAGCGTGCCCTCGTACTTGCCAAATTTCAAGAACAAATATTGGGCAAAGTGTAGAATTTGTAGGTATTCTTCAGCGCCGACGTATCGCTGACCTAGGGACCCAAGTAGATATAAATAAATTCACATGGGAAGGTCCTGCCAATGGTACACGTAGTGTCACATTCAGTGTTCAACATACGGTGTGTGTCCTGTAATAACTAGTGTTGGATTATTTTACAGTCACACTTTTGTTTCTGCAGAATAATGGAGCAATTATAAATTTTTGAGGCAGACTTTGTTTGGTTATCTAACAAGAGGAGAAGAAATCAGAAATAGCTCTTTTCCATTAAACTCCATTAAAACACCGTTGGGTTTTTACAGTAAGCTCATGGTCCTTAAAAATCCCAGTTTTACATTGCTTCGTGCCTCGTTTCTGCTGTTAAGAGCTAGCTCGTGCGCTCCGTTGATTATATTGTCCTGTAAGACCTCCCTATGTTAAACAGTATATGTTTTTTATTTTTATTCAGATGCGTATCAGGACTAAAGTTTATGTGTCATCTTTACTGAGTCTCGCTTTTTTATAGGAGAATACTGTACAGGTGGCTTCCATCTCGGCATCTTTTGACGACGTTTATGTCATGACTTTTCTAACGCTTCATTTGCCAAAGTAAAAGATTTACTCTGCATTGTCGTCAGTCCGTTGCTGGTAACAGAAGGTGAATTTTCGACTCAAGCTGTCGAAACGTCAGAAAAACCATTAAACAAACACCGGTCGAAGGTCCTGAAAGGAAAGTCATCTGTATCATATTTACCCATAAAAAAGCGACTCACTAAAGATCACACATAAGCATGACACATAGGCACTGTCACATGTCTGAATGGAAAGAAGAAAGAAAAACATCTTTTCTTTTCATAGGGTGATGCCACAACTGACCAAAGACCCTCAACTACTCTGTGGTATGACTGTTTTGACTGGCTTCCTATGCTGTTATTTTAGAACTACAAAATGTAATACGCGCTTCTGATTTGCGCATGATGGATCACATTGAGGTTCATCATTTAAAATTTGCATCTAAAATGGCAAGTTGTCCATTTTGTAGCCTGGAAGTAAGTTACCTGCGAATAAGAAGTACTCGATTTTGGTAAAACCAATTTTCTTGCAGTGTCACACTAGTCAAAACAATACGATGAACAGATGTACAGCAGCAGTAATACATTTTGGTCGTAATTTAAAGGTATTGTCCACCATGTGCTAGAGAAGTATGTGCCTAGCAAAATTATAGGGTAGGGAAAGGATCCACCTAGGCACAACAAACATATTAAGAAGTTGCTGAGAAAGCAGATAATTTTCCACAGTCGTTTTAAGCGTAGTCACTGCCCCACCGACAAACAGAAATCATGCGAAATGAAAGCAGCTGTCAGAAGGACAATGAAAGACTCTTTTAACGAATTTGAAAGCAATAATTTATCTGCATATTCTAAAAATAACCCCAAAAAATTCTGGTCGTACGTAAAATTTATGAACGCTACAAATAATTCAATGCCTTCTCTTGCTGACAGTACGGGTAATGTAACTGATGATGATAAACAGAAGGCCGAAATTCTAAGCCTAGCTTTCAAAAACTCGTTTACGATAGAGGACTGCAGCACCATTCGCCCTTTCAATTATCGAACAAACGAAAGGATGGCTGACATAGTGTTTAGTGCATCTGGGATTGTAAAATAGTTAAGATCCTTAGACGCCAGAAAGGCATCTGGCCCAGACGGTATCCCCGTAAGGTTTTATGCTGACTATGCTACAAATATAGCACCATTCTTATCCGTCATCTGTCAGAGATCATTGGAACGGCGGAAAGTTCCACGGGACTGGAAGAACGCCCAGGTCACAGCAATCTATAAGAAGGGTAGAAAATCGGATAAACATAATTACCGGCCAATTTCACTGACATCGATTTGTTGTAGAATCATGGAACATTTTTTGTGTTCAGACATAATGACCTTTCTAGACTCTGAGAAGCTCATCTGCAGAAACCAGCACGGTTTTAGGAAACAGCGGTCATGCGAGACACAGCTGGCCCTCTTTGTGCATGATATACAACAGGCTCTAGATACCGGCACCCAGGTTGATGCCATATTTCTCGACTTTCGAAAGGCGTTCGACTCAGTTTCGCACTGTCACTTGCTACAAAAAGTGCGCGCTTACGATCTATCCAATGAGATATGCGGTTGGATACAAAGTTTTCTAACAGACAGGGAGCAGTATGTCGTCCTGAACGGGGTAACTTCAACAGAAACAGGAGTAACTTCAGGTGTGCCCCAGTGCAGCGTAATAGGTCCTCAGCTTTTCACGATTTACATAAACGATCTGGTTGATGGTACTGACAGAGGCCTTAGACTGTTTGCCGATGATGCTGTAGTCTGCGGGAAAGTAGTATCACACGAAAGTTGTGACCAAATCAATGAGGATTTGCAGAAAATAAATGCGTGGTGTAATGACTGGCAGTTATCTCTCAATATTAGTAAGTGTAGCCTACTGCGTACAACAAGTACAAAATAAATGATCAGTCTTTGGAAGCGGTAACATCAGTCAAGTATCTGGGTGTGACTATTCGAAATGATCGCAAATGGAAAGATCAGATTACACAAGTAACGGGTAAGGCGAACTCTAGATTGCGGTTTATTGGTAGAATCCTGAAGCGATGCAGTCCTTCAACAAAGGAAATAGCTTACAACACGTTAGTTCGTCCAGTCTTATTGTTCGTCTGTGTGGAACCCTTACCAGTTGGGTCTGATTCAAGAGATTGAAAAGGTCCAAAGAAGGGCGGCAAGATTCGTGACTGGTAAATTTAGCCATCGCGAGAGCGTTACAAATCCCATAGAAAGTTTGAAGTGGGACACAGTTGCAGATAGACGACACGCTTAACAGAAGGAGCTGCTCACTAAATTCCGAAATCCCATCTTCACCGAGGGTGTAGAGCATATATTATTACCACCAACTTTCAAACCGTGTAATGATTATCATTCAGAGATAAGGGAAATGAGAGCTCGTACTGAGGCGTTCAGACAGTCGTTTTTCCCTCGCGCTATCCACGAGTGGAACAGAGGGGGGAAATATGACTTTGGCAAGAATTTTGCCCTCCGCCACACACCGCTTCGTGGCTGGCGGAGTATATATGTAGATGTAGATGTAGAGCTCACTCACAATACTAAATGTCTTGGCTCTGTACAGACTGTTGGTACTGAAATGAATAACACGGCTATAGCTCTCAAGACCGGCCTGCCACTGACTGCCCATGAAATTATACGATTGTTGCCCAAAACATATGTAATTAACAGGTTACACATTTTGCTTAAGAATAAGAACACAGCAGAATCGTCATAGTACACAAAATAAAAATAGCATGGAAATGAAAAAGAGCCTCGACAGGAAATTTATTTCTTTCAAGTAATTAACGTTACACTTGAAACTAGTCGTGCAGAAATGTAAACATGATATCTAGATAGACAATAATGAATGAAATGGTCTTCTGTCATGACCTTTTCTATCCAGTCTGTCCGGTTATCTTTAAGAAAACCTAAAGCAACGTAGGGGAGAGTGGTGGAATAAGGCGCGGCAGGTAAAATGATGCACAATGTATCTTTAATTGCAAGAACTAGTCTTATCCGATCGGTGCTGCTATCTGGTGCTCAGTTATACAACTAAACTTACAGAACGCGGGAGCCGTTACTTGCCAGTTGTCGGCGCAAGAAACAAGAGAGACGGTGTTTTGTTTTTTGACTTTGTTTCTTCTAATATTTGATCTCTAGTTTTTAAGAAGTAACCCATAACCTTTTATGTTAAAACAAGTTTCTGTTGTTATGACTACCTCTAGCACAGACGCCGACTCCAGGGGGCCTGACCCGCCCCCCCCTCAAAAATTCATTGGGGGAGGGAGGGGGCGGAGCTCCCCAATAATTTAGAAAATTATAAGTTACACTATGCTTTGTAAAAACACAAAATTATGTTGGATTTTTTTTATTTTCCTTGTTTGACGATAGTTACCTTTTAAAATACATTGCCGGCCGGGATGGCCGAGCGCTTCTAGGCGCTACAGTCGCTACGGTCGCAGGTTAGAATCCTGCCTTGGGCATAGATGTGTGTGATGTCCTTAGGTTAGTTAGGTTTAGGTAGTTCTAAGTTCTAGGGGACTAATGACCTCAGAAGTTAAGTCCCATAGTGCTCAGAGCCATCTGAACCATTTTAAAATACATTCAGTAATGAGTTAAAACTAAAAATTAATATAGTAGTAAGCAAGTTAACTGAAAACGAGTGGTGTGAATCATGATAGTGTTACGGTGCTGATGGCAAACTTAGAATTTGTCCTGGTGCACGGACCTTTGGGTAAAGTCTGGCGCTGGTAGACCAGCGCTGCGGCCGCGGCGACGTCAAAAGAACTGGAGCAGAAGCGCCTGGAACCCTCTGCTTCGCGTCGCTCCAGAACCGCGCGGCCACTTCGGCCGGCGTGTGAGAAATGTAATGTGAATTAGAGAAGTGCATTAAGCTTCTCCAAGCAGTTCCAATCACGACAGCAACAGCAGAACGGTCATTTAAGTACGCTTACACGTCTGAAGTCATATCTCCGATCAACAATGGGACAGAAGCGATTGAACAACTTGGCTGTTCCATGCTCCATATTTTGTGAATTGGATATCCGACCAGTCATCAACGACTTTATATTCAGTAATCCAGTCAGACGGTCGACACTTGCACCTTTCTAAATACACTCTAGTCCTAATAACGGCATTTAGAGCAACATTGAAAATCTTTATAAAATAGAGAATTAAATACATAAATAATGTTAAATTTTCAGTTTAGAAATATTAGTACCAGTTTAGTACTGTATAACTATACTACTGTATTAGTTATTTTCAAATAATTAAATATTTTTAGGGTGTGAGACCCAATTAAAACCCACTATTTACGTACTTTTTGACTGAAAGTATTAGGCATACTGTATTAACTTTATTAACTGTATTAAAGCATTAACTTTGAGATATTGTTTTTATTTAACTAATTCCGAGCCTTACTCAAAGTAAGCCCAAATTAGCTATTTTACTTATTAATCAAAGTGCTATTACTGTGCGACAGCAATATTTTATGTTTTATTCTTTTAATGATAGTTTAGGATTTATTTAAATATAATTTCAGTCTTTTCAAAGCTATATATTCACTGCTCTGTAATAGTCTATAAGCATGATTATTACTGTAAATTAAAATAGCTTTTTACGAAAATACCGTGTGTATTTATGTTTTGTTTCTTTTTTCAGAGCCAAAAAATGACAGGCTTCTCAAGTTTCCCGGAGTGTCGAGTTATCGAGCTAGTCATTAACACTCATGGTTATGTATATAATTTCTCTTAAGTAAAGCGCGAATGTGGAACTATAGTTTTATATAAGCTATACTTGTTGGGGTAATTTGACGCACAGAGGCCAAGAGCGTCATCTTCCCCACCTCAGTTTCGTATTAATGAAAGTAGGTCGCTAGTGAGATACCTTAACGTATATTTAACGAAAGTAAAAATAATATAGTACATCATTTTTGTAAGAATCGGTTGCTCTGTTCAGATGCCGAAGATGTACACCTGTTAAACAGAGAGAGCTTCTAGGATGGAGGGTGAATTAAGAAATGCCATCAGTGCTGTTCATAATGCGATTTCTATTTGACAAAGCGCCATCCAGCACAAAATACCATAGGCAAAGATCTCTGCTTCGTATGAGGTGAATTGTGTGTGAAATATTATGGGACTTAACTGATTAAGGCCATCAGTCCCTAAGCTTAGACACTACTTAACCTAAATTAACCTAAGGACAAACACACACACCCATGCCCGAGGGAGGACTCGAACCTCCGCCGGGACCAACCTTTCATGCAGTCTGTGTGATAACAGCCGCTTCTCTAATCACACAGTCTCAGTATTTCGAAGAATGTACCAGAATCCCAGACTGTTCAAGCGTAATCTTGTGTTTATTCATTAATCCGTGCTCGTTTTACAGGTATCCAAAAGACCATTACTGAATACACTCATACTCGTGTCTTCTTCTTAATCTTTGTCTCTATTTTATAAGGCTACTATTATTATTGTTTTGTTTCTATTCCATAATTAATTGAGGTGACTTTTTGTTACTTTCTTCTTGTATGTAAATTATGTTTTGAGTGATTTCTGTGTCAAAAGCCGGATGGCATCAACAATCTGCCACGATATTTCGGTGCAGAGACGTCCGGCCATCCTCAGGTGAATCGACGAAGTACTGAAGAGTCCTGTTTGTTTGTTTGTTTTTCTTCATTGGATTTCGATTCCCACCCAGACGGTGGTGTGGGGGGGGGGGGGGGGGCTGGCAGCTGCATAATAGGTCGCTCTTCAGCCTACAGAAAAGTTAAAAACAGAATTAGAAGATATCATAACAATAAAAACAGGCAACAAAATGGTGACTGTTAAAAACTGAAACATGGCGAAAAAGTTGCGAAGAAAATATCAAAACAGAGGGTCAGTGATGCTGATTAAAACACATAGTAAATAGGCACAATTAAAAAACATGGCAGCAGTCTGGATTCTGTTCGCAACAGTCAAAAACACACCTAACGACAGTATGGTGGCTGTTCGCAACACTTAAACAGGGGATGCACAACAAAACACTTACAGAAAACTGCACTATGGAGTACAAAGGCATATGCAGGCGTTGGGAGAACTCTGACAGATGAGGGAAAAAAGGGGGGAGGAGAGGAAAAGCAAAAATTGCGGGGGTGGCGATGGAGGAAGAGGGAGGACAAAGAAAAACTACTGGGCGGACGCAAGAAGGAGTGGGGAAGGCAGTGGAGGGGAAAGAAAAAGGTCTTGGGGGAGAGAAAGAAGTTAGAGAGAGGGTGTAAGGTTGCAGATTAAATGAACATCAATTTAGCAGCTTACATGAGAGATTTTATACATCATAACAGGAAGGTGAATATGTCACCTGACATACTTCGGCGAAAATGAGCAGATTTGCCTATTAAAATGTACAGTATGCAAAGCAAAGGGATGACACTCAGTCGACGGTATTAGCGTACCGAACCTAAATCCTGCATGTCAGTGAGCAAGAGAAGAAAAAAGCTGCTGGTGGAAACGTCTTAGTCTGAGAGCAAGGAAAGCTGTGACATGGAGCATGAAAGGACCCCGTTGCGGTACAGTTTTGCTGCGACAGACACAAGACCGAAAATTTCGGGGACACTCCTCTGAACCAGCGTCAAGTGCAGAACGGGGTGCATCATGCTCTGTATGACACAAAGGAGGAGTTTTGTGTAAACACTGCATTCACTTTGGCTGACATTCAGCTAGATATTATTAGCTGTAGCGTCGTTGAGCTCCAACAGCTAAGAAACGAAACAGCCACGTAGTTATTTGTTCTTGTGAGAACAGAGAGGGCATTGTAATATGCATGCCGCTCCATCCATGCACGTGCATATCGCCATATTTCAAGACTAGGGATGAGTGCATGTTTTCTCACCTAACGAGAAACATAGACAGTTTCTGCTGATAAAATCAGCAGAGATTTTGATTAGCTTTTATAGGACTCAGAGTACAAGAGCAGCCATGCAGCTGACAGCTCGTCGTAGCTATGGTAAATATCACTAGCAGAGGCGTAAATTTGTTGGTACACCAGCTTGCGTCCACTGTGAACTCGATCAACCTTGAGTAATTTTTTGCTCAGATTGTCACAAAAACTAACCATCCTCTGTAGACTTGATTGTCATCCTAAATAGTATCGAACTTAGAACCGGAATCGGATGATTTGTCATAATTTTCGCCAACTTCGCGATGTAGTAGTATGAATAATTTTGTAATGAACTTTCTGATTAAAATTCGCTATTGTTGCTTTCAATGCCATTTCGGTTGAACAGGACGTAATGCGTTATCTTGACAACAGTCCTAACATTGTCATGATACAACCTACGTAAATTCGTCTATTTCTTTGACAATAATCTTGAATTAAAAACAAAACACCAAGCGCGCTGTCATGGAATAAGGGTCCATTCCTAACCCCAGTTATTTATTCTATAGATACTAACGCACTCACAGGCTGTTTTTGCAGATATCTGACGATAGAGAAAAGGAGTGGAGTGACAGATAATGGCGACTGTGCCAGGATGACAACTGATCTGTCAGGGTGGTAGTTAGTAAAATTAGAAAGAGTAATTAAAATTTGGTATTGAAAATAATTTCTTTTTTGACTAAGTTACTCAGGGTATGTGTCTGAATAGTGGTCAGAATACTGTAAATATGTGATCCACAGAGTAGAAAAAGTTGTATTAACCAGTAAAGGAAAAGTTTTGTGTTTGTGTAAAAGTATCTTGCGTATGACCTTGGTGGCGCGAGAGAAGTTATTCAAGGCGTTGTTCAGTTGCTTGGGATATCCACAAACAGTGAACGGCGTTGCTAATTAAATGTTAATAGCATAAGAAACTTTGTATGATATTTTGGAGACGTGTCAGGTCATATAACTTTATGCTGACTGGAGCTCAGGCTCGCACAAATCGAGAAAGACAGTGGTTAGTTAGACGGCCTGAGATGGGGAATGGACGGAGATCATCGCATACAGGGCAAACTGAAGATCTTGATAGGATAGAAATTGACGAACAACAAAAAGTATCGAGTGCAAGTCACGAAAGCAAACGGTGTGACAATGCAGAGGGAATGGTGGCAGTTTCCCATTTGGTATCGCAGTCTGAGGAAGCACAAAACCGAACAGATGACGGATCTAGTGGTTCAGATGCAGAATCAGAGGAATGACAACTTCGGTACTTTGAACCAGATGTTGTAAATCTGAATCAAACGGGACAGTTTCCTACGAAAAGAATGTGTGTACGTGCGTCAGCACTATGCACCGAAGTCGGTTAGAAGTCACGTGAAAGACGCGTACGGCAAAATTTACACCAAATGTTGACAGGTGACGATGCTGAAGAGTCTGATAGAGTGTTCGCAATATTGAAGCAACTCAATATTGTTGTCAAGCAAACAAGTGAAAAGATGAGAGCAGAGTTAGCAGACTTAAAAACAGAAACAAATGCTGCATTAAATGGTCTCAAATTTTAAACCAATACTGGGTTTGAAAAAGTCCGCAAATATCAGAAAAGTCGAGAACGGAAGAGAATGAATATTAAAATCCGGAAAGAGGCGAGAGACTCTCACGAACTAATTCAATCGCAAATGTCTGACCAGAAAAAGATGCGTTCTGACATTGACCAGGTGCGGGATGCAGTATCTAATATCAACCAAAGAGTTGATAATTTAGACGTAAGGCGTCTGGTAAGGCGCAACAAATCGTGAAAGAACTCAATGTCAGAAAACGTGTCACGTGAGCCGCGTTAAAAACATTTGATCCACGCATGTGTCACGAAAAATCAGCGGCAGTATGAACAGCTTTGTACAGAACTGAAACAGTGCATTGAGAACTGTACAGAAAGCAGTAGTGAGCTGACGGAATCGGTAGTACCATCTCACATAGTGGTGGAGAAAAATCCACAGGAAACCAAGTCAGTTATGCAGTCTTCCGTGGAAGTAGCCGAAACACAAAAAAAAGTAATGAGATTCCACTTGTAGGTCCACAAGAGGTTGCGTCAGTATTTTCCGAACCGAAACAGAAGCAAACGGTAGGAGAGGGGTTGAGACAGGTGAGCAAAGCAGGTAATGTGCATTCACAGCAGACAATAGTGCGAGAAAAATCAAGGAGCCATAAGGAGCAAGTGGTATGACCTGTGAGGATTGCCTGGGTTTTGGAATGATCGATTTTGAAGATCCACTGGTTACAAAAAATGGCTCTGAGCACTATGGGGCTCAACATCTATGGTCATAAATCCCCTAGAACTTAGAACTACTTAAACCTAACTAACCTAAGGACATCACACAACACCCAGTCATCACGAGGCAGAGAAAATCCCTGACCCCGCCGGGAATTCAACCCGGGAACCCGGGCGCGGGAAGCGAGAACGCTACCGTAGCCACTGGTTACACCATGTAGCAGAAAGGTCAAGGTGAATCTGGAGAAGGTGTTGGGATCATTGAAGGATAGGCGTGAGGGCAAGGAAGGCAGTGTCATCGGCATACTGTAGGAGGGGGACTGTAGGGGGTTTGGGGCATATCTGCTGTGTACAGGAGGTAGAGGAGAGGGGAGAGGACAGAGCCCTGGGGCACACCCGCAGAGGGGGTAGAAGGTGTGGGAATCAGCATTATGGATGGTAACATAGGAGGGGTGGTGGGAGAGGAAGGAGGTAATCAGATGGACATAGTTGATAGGAAGGGCGTAGGTCTGGAGCTTAAACAGGAGACCAGAATGCCATATGTGGTCATAGGCTTTTTTGAGGTATAGGGTGACAAAAATAGCGAAGCAACGGAGTTAAGCTGGAGGGAGGAGATTAGTGAGGCGTAGGAGTTGGTTGTTGGCAGAGAAGGAAGGTCGAAAGCCATCTTGGGCGTTGGGGAGGAAATGGTGTTGATGGATTCCAAGAGCTTGATGAATGCTGAGGTGAGACATATAGGGCGATATGAAGAGGCATCAGATGCAGGATTGTTGGGTTTGGAGAACATCAGGATACGGGAGGTTTCCCACAGATCAGGGTAGGAGCCAGTGGTATGAATTAAATTGTAGAAAGTGACAAAGCCTGCAAGGAAGAATGAAGGGCAGTTTTTGAGATGGCAGTAGGAAACATGGTCATGACCAGGGCCAGTGTTGTGTTTAGTGCAGGGTGTGAGACTGATGCACTGTGTAGTGAT
Organism: Schistocerca cancellata; assembly: GCF_023864275.1. NCBI lineage: Eukaryota > Metazoa > Arthropoda > Insecta > Orthoptera > Acrididae > Schistocerca > Schistocerca cancellata. Next base: position 461,020,850 of record NC_064630.1, read on the forward strand.
TGGAGTGTTAGGTTCTGTTGGTTGTGTGTGGCCCAAGTACTGAAAGATAGAAGCAAGGGGAAGAACAGAGGTATCTGTAGTTTCAGTGATGTTGGGGAAGAGGGAATAATCAAATTGGGGATCATCTGGAATGGAAAAGACATCAGATAGGTGGGAGGCAAAGTGAAGTTGTCAGAAAAGGGACGGTCTTCAAGGAGGAGAGGGAACTGTGGGATAGGGCGGTTCCCAGTAAAGCAATGGAAAGCAGGCCAATTCTTGGAAGACTTTACTGGGATTGTGGCATTGAGTTGTTTGCATGTCTGTCACTAGGCATGGCGTTTCTTCACAGTAAGCACGTTACAGATGTGTTGTTGTAATTGCCTGTGGCAGGTGAGTGTGTCCCAGTCACAAGTGCAGAGAAACGATCGGTACAGGCGATGGGATTCATGAAGGGGAAGGATGGCCTGTGGGAGCAGGGCCAGGTGGTGAGGCTGGATGGCTTTGTTGGGGACATGGGTGGCTACAGCTCAGACAGGTCTGGTGGAGGAAGGCAGCAGTTCGGGACATGTCATCATGAGGTTGGAGGGTAGGGTCATGGTATTTGATCTGGGTGTGTATGGAGTCCTGGTAGGCATCCCAGTTGGTGCAGGAGTAATTGTGGACAAGTTTAGGAGAAATGTTAGGGCGAGGAACGGGGTGGGAATGGCGACCATCAGAGATAGTGAGGAAGACAGGGGCATGGTAGCTGCCATTTAGGTCAAGGACTTCTGTGGTGATGCGCTCAAGGAGGTTGTGAGAGGCTAGGATCACGTCAGGAGTGGTGCTGGATTCAGGTCCTTAGCGGCAATCTTTAATTTTTAACTAGAAATGACAGTAAAGCCTTTACGTAGGCTGTTTTATTATGTGACGTGGCCTTTTTGGTGTTAAAATTGTATGATGAGAGCTGTTATGCTCAACTTCATAGGTATGTAATATAAATTCTGATAAAGACACCCTTAGTTTAGGATTCGAAACCATGGTCAATTCGACTATAAAATCCATTGCCACCAGTGGGCTCTCTTTACTATAAAAAATATTTTCACGGTTGCTGCACACGGCTATGTTTAAAGTTGTAAGTATTGGCCTACCCAGGCATCAAAAGCTGTTTCTAAATTTAGGGATATAAAACAGAAAATCCGGAACACAGGTATGGCTATAAAATATAACAAACGTTGTGAAAAAATGGACTTGTCCCTAATTATGTAAAATCTTATTTGAATTTCAATCATTATTTTAAAAAAAGAACCTAAAATGTTTAAGCCATTAGAGCAAAAAATCATTTTCGACAAAATTAGTTCTCTCTACACTAAAAAAGATGCTTTAAGTGAAGAAGCATATTATCTGTATCTTGAGCTTACAAAAATGTTTCACATGCAATATAATTTTCAAATTGACGATTTCTGGAGACATATTAATGAAAACTTAGATAACTGTAAACAATATTTTCAAAAAAGTGACCGTAAATTTTATAGTAGAATTGTTAAAGAACTGACATCAGTTTTACTAAAGACGAAATATCCTTATTAGAAAAAGGCTTTAAATGCACTATTTCGCCTACGTTAGCAGACACAAAAGTCGTAGAAAATCTGATTGTAGAGTATAAAACTGGTCTTGATTATACTAAAGTCGAAAATTCACGATAAATCAGAATAGCCTGTAATGTATGTAACATCATCAATAAAAATTTAACCACTGTACAAAATACTGTAAGCGCCGAGAGGAAATTAATTAATAAGAAGCTTAAAGAATAAGAAGCTTAAAGAAAATGATGCCTTAGTGACAAAATCCGACAAAGTAAAAGTGAATATGTAACTAAAACCTTACAATTTTTCGAGGAAAACAATATTTCCGAACTAAACGAGGATCCGACTCCGTCTTTGCAAAAAGAAATTAAGTTTGCCGTTAATAATGCGAAATTCATGCTTAAACCCTATCACAAAAAGCAATTGATTAACATGAATCCCCAGTCTCCTAAATTATGGTCACAATTTAAATTTCACAAAGAAAACCACCCAATCCGCCCTATTTCAAACAGTATGAACAGTGCCTACCACGACCTTTTTCACACCATAAATTAGAAAATTCATACGTTTTTCAGAACAGTTATTCGGTCCCTAACAGTCAAATTCTTGTTCAAAAAATTTTCACTTGACATTAAAAACCTTTATACGATTGTACCTGTGAGGGAAACGCTGAATATAGTAGAAAATAATTTACGTTTCTCCAAAAAAGAAATCTCTGATGAGCAAGTTACCGATTTCATGAATCTCATTCAAATTGTAGTGAAATATAATAATTTTGAATTTAACGGACAACTGTATCAGCAACCTGATGGTCTAGCTATGGGTAACCCACTAGCTGGTATCCTTGCAGACATCTTCATTAACTCCCTAGAAGAAAAAGTTTTTAAAAATTTCTCATCTGCAACCTTAGGCATCCTTTCATATTCCCGATACGTTGATGACATTTTAATTCTTTACAAAGGACCTATTAACGGTATAGACAATATAGTTAAGATCTTCAATGAATTTCACGAGAACAATTTTACAGTTTAATTAGAAAATGAATACCGTCAATTAAATTATCTGGATTTAACTTTAAGCGACAATAAAATTTCTTTCAACATTTACCGAAAAGAAACTTGCACAGATCAAATCGTACCAGCTAGTTCTACACACCCACAGTCTCACAAAAATGCCTTTTTTCATTCCTCCATACACAGAGCTGTTTCTACACACTTATCTGTTGAAAACCTCAATGCTGAGATATATTTGATTAGAACTATATCAGTTTATAATGGATACGAACACACTGTAGTAGATGATATCTTCAAGCAGAACACTAACAACAGAGTTACTACTCTCGGTTCCTCCAGTACCGAACAGCAAGAAAAGAAATATTTTTCCATTCCGTTTTTAGGGCCTATCTCTAACAGAATCCAGCGCCTCCTTCAAAACAGATATAACTGCAATGTCACATTCTCCACTAATAATAACCTGCAAAACCAATCTCCTTCACAATTTAAAACCAGTACGTTCCCCTTTGTTACATTCAGGATTCTATAAAATCATTTGCGACACATGTCCTTCATATTATATAGGACAAACAGGGCGAGCTTTTACAGTCAGATATAAAGAGCATCTATTGGGGAAAAGAGGCACTAACATTCATAATTCTTCTTTCGCTGATCATAGGCCACAAACCTAAGGAAATTAATGAAATTAATAATCTGCACACAGAGAAAAAAGGCCGTAGACGTGATGTTCTTGAGGAAAAGGAAATATTTAAACACTTCTCTCTCAATGATAACCTTATTCTTAATGAACAGTTACTATTAGGTAACAAGAATTTTTTCAGTGGCTTCAAACATTTACTGAAGGATCGTTAAAATATATTTTTCATCTATGTCAATTTTTCCTCGTGTTTTTTCTGAAATGTTGTTTTCCTCCCCATACTCTCATTGCAGTTTAATCACTTACTGTATTTTATACTGTAACAAATTACTGAAAAATTTTTTTCTTACTGCTTTTAAATTATAATATGTCTTCATACTATAAAACGTTTAAAAGTTGTAGACACATCTGCTATACAAACTGCTGTAGCCTTTCTATCACGTAAAGCAGATCTACATCTACATCTATACTCCGCGAGCCACCTTACGGTGTGTGGTGGAGGGTACTTATTGTACCACTATCTGATCCCCCCTTCCCTGTTCCATTCACGAATTGTGCGTGGGAAGAACGACTGCTTGTAAGTCTCCGTATTTGCTCTAATTTCTCGGATCTTTTCGTTGTGATCATTACGCGAGATATATGTGGGCGATAGTAATATGTTGCCCATCTCTTCCCGGGATGTGCTCTCTCGTAATTTCGATAATAAACCTCTCCGTATTGCGCAACGCCTTTCTTGAAGTGTCCGCCACTGGAGCTTGTTCAGCATCTCCGTAACGCTCTCGCGCTGACTAAATGTCCCCATGACGAATCGCGCTGCTTTTCGCTGGATCATGTCTATCTCTTCTATTAATCCAACCTGGTAAGGGTCCCATACTGATGAGCAATACTCAAGAATCGGACGAACAAGCGTTTTGTAAGCTACTTCTTTCGTCGATGAGTCACATTTTCTTAGAATTCTTCCTATGAATCTCAACCTGGCGCCTGCTTTTCCCACTATTTGTTTTATGTGATCATTCCACTTCAGATCGCTCCGGATAGTAACTCCTAAGTATTTTACGGTCGTTACCGCTTCCAATGATTTACCACCTATGGCATAATCGTACTGGAATGGATTTCTGCCCCTATGTATGCGCATTATATTACATTTATCTACGTTTAGGGAAAGCTGCCAGCTGTCGCACCATGCATTAATCCTCTGCAGGTCTTCCTGGAGTACGTACGAGTCTTCTGATGTTGCTACTTTCTTGTAGACAACCGTGTCATCTGCAAATAGCCTCACGGAGCTACCGATGTTGTCAACTAAGTCATTTATGTATATTGTAAACAATAAAGGTCCTATCACGCTTCCTTGCGGTACTCCCGAAATTACCTCTACATCTGCAGATTTTGAACCGTTAAGAATGACATGTTGTGTTCTTTCTTCTAGGAAATCCTGAATCCAATCACAAACCTGGTCCGATATTCCGTAAGCTCGTATTTTTTTCACTAAACGTAAGTGCGGAACCGTATCAAATGCCTTCCTGAAGTCCAGGAATACGGCATCAATCTGCTCGCCATTGTCTACGGCACTGTGAATTTCTTGGGCAAATAGGGCGAGCTGAGTTTCACATGATCTCTGTTTGCGGAATCCATGTTGGTTATGATGAAGGAGATTTGTATTATCTAAGAACGTCATAATACGAGAACACAAAACATGTTCCATTATTCTACAACAGATTGACGTAAGCGAAATAGGCCTATAATTATTCGCATCTGATTTATGACCCTTCTTGAAAATGGGAACGACCTGCGCTTTCTTCCAGTCGCTAGGTACTTTACGTTCTTCCAGCGATCTACGATAAATTGCTGATAGAAAGGGGGCAAGTTCTTTAGCATAATCACTGTAGAATCTTAAGGGTATCTCGTCTGGTCCGGATGCTTTTCCGCTACTAAGTGATAGCAGTTGTTTTTCAATTCCGATATCGTTTATTTCAATATTTTCCATTTTGGCGTCCGTGCGACGGCTGAAGTCAGGGACCGTGTTACGATTTTCCGCAGTGAAACAGTTTCGGAACACTGAATTCAGTATTTCTGCCTTTCTTCGGTGTCTTCTGTTTCGGTGCCATCGTGGTCAACGAGTGACTGAATAGGGGATTTAGATCCGCTTACCGATTTTACATATGACCAAAACTTTTTAGGGTTCTTGTTTAGATTGTTTGCCAATGTTTTATGTTCGAATTCGTTGAATGCTTCTCTCATTGCTCTCTTTACGCTCTTTTTCGCTTCGTTCAGCTTTTCCTTATCAGCTATTATTCGACTACTCTTAAACCTATGATGAAGCTTTCTTTGTTTCTGTAGTACCTTTCGTACATGATTGTTATACCACGGTGGATCTTTCCCCTCGCTTTGGACCTTAGTCGGTACGAACTTATCTAAGGCGTACTGGACGATGTTTCTGAATTTTTTCCATTTTTGTTCCACATCCTCTTCCTCAGAAATGAACGTTTGATGGTGGTCACTCAGATATTCTGCGATTTGTGCCCTATCACTCTTGTTAAGCAAATATATTTTCCTTCCTTTCTTGGCATTTCTTATTACACTTGTAGTCATTGATGCAACCACTGACTTATGATCACTGATACCCTCTTCTACATTCACGGAGTCGAAAAGTTCCGGTCTATTTGTTGCTATGAGGTCTAAAACGTTAGCTTCACGAGTTGGTTCTCTAACTATCTGCTCGAAGTAATTCTCGGACAAGGCAGTCAGGATAATGTCACAAGAGTCTCTGTCCCTGGCTCCAGTTCTGATTGTGTGACTATCCCATTCTATACCTGGTAGATTGAAGTCTCCCCCTATTACAATAGTATGATCACGAAACTTCTTCACGACGTTCTGCAGGTTCTCTCTGAGGCGCTCAACTACTACGGTTGCTGATGCAGGTGGTCTATAGAAGCATCCGACTATCATATCTGACCCACCTATGATACTTAGCTTAACCCAGATTATTTCACATTCGCATTCGCTAATAACTTCACTGGATATTATTGAATTCTTTACTGCTATAAATACTCCTCCACCATTGGCGTTTATCCTATCCTTGCGGTATAAATTCCATTCTGTGTCTAGGATTTCGTTACTGTTCACTTCCGGTTTTAACCAACTTTCCGTTCCTAATACTATATGCGCACTATTTCCTTCAATAAGAGATACTAATTCAGGAACCTTGCCCTGGATACTCCTGCAGTTTACCAATATTACGTTAACTTTTCCTGTTTTTGGTCTCTGAGGACGGACGTTCTTTATCAACGATGATAATGTCCTCTCTGGTAAGCCGTCAGGTATTTTATCGTTTCGCCCAAGGGGGGGTCCCTCTAACCTAAAAAACCCCCGTGTGCACGCCACACGTACTCTGCTACCCTAGTAGCTGCTTCCGGTGTGTAGTGCACGCCTGACCTGTCTAGGGGGGCCCTACAGTTCTCCACCCAATAACGGAGGTCGATGAATTTGCAACCATTATAGTCGCAGAGCCGTCTGAGCCTCTGGTTTAGACCCTCCACACGGCTCCAAACCAGAGGACCGCGATCGACTCTGGGCACTATGCTGCAGATATTAAGCTCAGCTTGCACTCCGCGTGCGATGCTGGTTGTCTTCACCAAATCAGCCAGCCGCCGGAAGGAACCAAGGATGGCCTCAGAACCCAAGCGGCAGGCGTCATTCGTTCCGACATGTGCTACTATCTGCAGCCGGTCACATCCAGTGCGTTCAATAGCTGCCGGAAGGGCCTCCTCCACATTACGGACGAGACCCCCCGGCAAGCACACCGAGTGCACACTGGCATTCTTCCCCGACCTACCCGCTATTTTCCTGAGGGGCTCCATAACCCGCCTAACGTTGGAGCTCCCTATAACTAATAGGCCCGCCCTCTGTGACTGTCGGGACCTTGCCGGAGAATCGGCCACTGGCCCAACAGGCGAGGCATCCTGTGGTGGCTCGGAAACGATGTCATCACCACTAGGAAGCACCCCGTACCTGTTGGAAAGGGGTAAGGCAGCTGCCACGCGGCCAGATCCCACCTTCGCCTTTCGGCCAGGCACGCGCGAGCCCACCACTGTCCGCCATTCACCCTGGAGTGATGGCTGACCGGTAAGATGCTCACTGCCGGAAGACGCAGCGACATCAGGGGTTCCATGTGATTCCAAGGCCACCGAAGTAGGCATAGGTCTCACCACAGTTGCCCCAACGCAACTACGAGCCGACGCCTGCGCCTCGAGCTCGATGAGCCTAACAGACAAAGCCTCCACCTGCCCCCGAAGAGTGGCCAATTCTCCTTGCGTCCGCTCACAACAACCACAGTCCTTACACATGACTATGTTTACCCTACCCTATACGGTGACAAATTCCCAAGATAATCTTCTGATGAGCTACTCTGATAATCAAGAAACACTCACTGAAATACGAGACGCGAAAACTACGCTAGGTTTTCCCAGAAAAACTATTTAAAAGCTAAGAGCAGCAAATAAGTACAAAAACGCTTTATACAAACAGTACTTGCTGCTGCTGGTGCTCTCGCTCTGGCTGTCACAAGACAACTGCTGATTCAAGTGACTAGTGGCTAACGGCCGCGAAACAAACAAAAGACGGTTTTAGGGCGCTTTCTGTTCTAAACGATCAAGAAAACACTAAGAAATCTAACACGAAAACTACGTAAAGTTTTATCAAGAACTGTTAGTTACTATGCAGAACAGATAAACACAAATAGAATCCCTTCCTTAGTGGAAGGTCGTAAACAAAATGCAAAATAAACGCTTTATACAAACAGTACTCGCTGCTGCTGGTGCTCTCGCTCTGGCTGTCACAAGACAATTACCAATTATAATCACTAGATGGCGTGACACCTCATGTCCACATCGTACTACAGCCGGCGCACGCGCCACCCAGTCTGATGCCACCTGTTTCAATATACACAAGCAATCCTTAGTGGCAATCTTTAATTTTTAATTAGAAATGACACAAAAACTTTTACATAGGATGTTTTATTATGTGATGTGGCCTTTTTGGTGTTGAAATTGTATGACGAGAGCTGTTGTGCTCAACTTCTTACGTATGTAAGTACCTCTTTATATACGAAAATTAATTATTACTGTCTTTCGTATTTGTGCCAACTTTTAGCGCAGTGTTTGAGTGTTCAGTGTTGTGCGTCCTTCCCCAGTGTTGCGAACAGAAGTCATTCTGTCGCTGGGTGTGCTTTTTATATCTCCTGCGAACAGAACCCAGACTGTCGCCGTGTTTTTTTAATTGTCTGTCTATTATTTTTCTGCTTCCTGTGTATTTTATTAGCTTCATCGACCCTGTGTTTTATGTTTTACGCTCCAGAATTTTCTGCCTTTTTACCTTTAAGTCACCGATTTTATCGCCAACTGTTATTATTTTTTATTATCTTCATCTTTTTAAAACAAATTCTGTAGGCTGAAGAGCGGCGTAATAAGCTGCTGCCAGCCAGCCCCCCTTTAGGGGGAATCGAAACTCAATAAAGGAAAAAAATTACTGTCTTGTATTTTTCTTAATAATGACTAACTTTGTATCCCCCTTATTTTAGGTAATATAAATTCTGATGAAGACTCCCTTAGTTTAGGAGCCGAAACTATGCTCAAAACAACTATAAAATCCATTGCAACCAGTGGGCTGTCTTTACTATAAAAAATATTTTCACAGTTGCTGCACACAGCTATGTTTAAAGTTGTAGGAGCCAGGTCTCCCTGGAGGACGGTGATAAACAGATTCGACCACTGAAGTTTGGCAGGAGCATAGCTATAGATATTGAGGTCTGCGGTAATCACATAATTGGATAAGGTGCTGTCAATGTGGGCCAGGAAATCGTACAGGATGGGGGTACGAAAGCGGATGTAAATGGTGACACATGTGACGGTAAGGGTGGGGGAGAAGAGGCTGATGGTGAGATGCTCGGCAGGATTGTTGAGAAGAGGTTGGGGCCAAACAGGGAGGTGCTTGAGGTGGCCAATAGCAACCCTGCCATGCACCAGGGGGTGGAGGGTGTCAGGGGGAGTGCTGACAGAGAAACGGCATTGGGCGAGGGTTTCATTTAGGATGAAGGCATCCACAAGGTGTTGATTGAGCGTGTGGAGGAAGAGGAGTCTGCGGGTGGGCAGGTTGCAGATATTATGGTGAGGATGCTGTAATGTTGTCACACCATGGTAGGGGAGATTTAGATAAGGGTGTTCAGGGGGTGAAGATGAAGTGGGCCTGGTTGTGGGAGTGGGTAGCATAGGTGGTGAGGTGCAAGATGGAGCGGGTAGTGTGGGCGATTTGGGAAAGGGTGTAGGGGTGCTGGAAGGGGTGGATGTTTTGGAGGACAATTGTGACAAAGTGGATGATGTCCTCTGCAGTAGGAGGAGGGCAAAGTGAGTTTTTGGAGTGGATGGGGTCATCAACAGGGAGGACAGGGATGGTGAGCTCTGAGGAGACAGGAGGGGGGTTAGCTTTACATTTTCAGGAGTATGTAGGATGGGGTTCATTACAAGTATTACAGGATGGTGGAGAGGCGAGGTTGGGGCATTTATTCAGGAAGTGGGAATCTTCGCAGTGGGGACAGGTGGGGAGGGGGAGGCTCTTAAAGGCAGCAGTGGTGCTTCAGGTAGCTTTGGCAGCGGTACGATTGGAGCAGGAAATGGGAGGTTTCAACTTTGTGACGTCAGTTGTAGATGAGGGCTCCCTCCGTAAGGATGCGGTTGATGGAGGAGGAGGATTCTCTGCGTAGGTGTATAAGGTAAGTTGCCCAACACCGTTAAAGATGCCATGGACCGAGCGGATTTCAATATCAGGATGGGAATTTACTTCCACCAGCACCTCTGCCTCCATGATCACAGGGCTAAGCTTCGTAATCATGGCCGTGAAGGTTGGTGGACGTCAGAGACATTGAGGCTGTTGGGGAGAGGACGGGGTGTGGAAGGGGGTAACGGTGGCTCGAAGGACAAAATTGGATATGTGGGGTTTTGGAGAGGAGATCAATGTGGAAGGAAGCATTGCGGAATTTTATGACGACCGAGCGCTTTCGAGGAATGAGAAGGGAGATGGTGGCATTGGGGAAGTATTTATGGATGGCCAGGATGAGGGTGTGGGCGTCGAGGAATTGAGGGTCAGGATTGGACAGGATGAAGGTGTGGGTGGAAGGGATTGTAGGGTAGTGGGCTGGGGTCGCGTCCACAGTTCTTAAAGAGAATGGCTATAACTCGCGTCAAATGCGGAAGGCCATGTACAATTATAATAACAAGAAACAACACTCTGTGGAGAATGATGACTATAAATCAACTGCGTTCCTTCCATATGCTGGGAACGTGTTTTCTAAAATACGCAGATTGCTTAGGAAGAATAATATAAATGTCATCTTCCGTCCACCAACAAGGATAATGGCCTTAGTTGGATCCCTTACAGACGATTTACAAATCAGGGTAGCGGGTGTTTATAAAATTCCCTGTGAGTGTGGCTCTGCATGTATAGCTCAGACGACAAGAATGGTCCAGGAACGAAGTGTGGAACACGAAAGACACATCCATTCATCAGCAGTAGCAGAACATTTCATTTCCATGGTACATTCAATAGAATACAATAGTACCAAAATTTTAGTACCGGTTTACAGCTCCTGGGACTCTGTAATTAAAGAATCCGTGGAAATACTTCTTGCTGATAATTTAATGAATCGTAATGACGGCTTTCAGCTGGATAATAATTGAAATCCAATTATTGAAATTATGCAGACACAATGGAATCAACATGCTCAGTCGATATTCAGCGATTAGATAGTTCTTACTTCACCACTGAGGGCAGCACACACAACTTGGTTGCCTCGAACATGTCACCTCCTAACACATGCGCTGTAAGCCGCCAGTACGATTCGCATGCGGGGAATTCGCTATAAATACCATGACTGCAACATGTCTCTGCAGTACTTCGTCTACTCACCTGAGGATAGCCGGACGTGATAGAATGTTGAATTGATCCGGCTGCAAACCCGAAAATTAATGAAAGAAGAAATACGCCGGTAAAATTTCAGAATGGCATCTTTTCAGTGTTTTGTTTAATTAACATAATACTGAATACGTACCTTTTGTACTATAATATATGTGGAATTAAATATCTTATTCCATTCCTTGCGCCAATTTACCGCAATCACTGTGTTATTTTACATGGGACGTCGGGTAAAATATCGTAGTGTAAAGATGTTTTAATTATCAGGTCTTTTTTCCAAATCGTGTTGCTGTATATTTATGATCTTAAGGTATGTTACAGTGAACACATGCGGATAATGTTATAAGAAAATTTGAGCCTCCAGGTATTGTAGAATAAAATTTATATTCAAGTTGTGCAAAATTCCTCCAATTTACCTACACCGAGAGATTCACATTAAACCGCACAGGTGAATTTGCGAGAATCAAGACGTAAAGAAAAAAAACCAACACCATTAGGGAATGTGGCTTGAAAGACAGGCTTTAGACACGAAGCTGTAATGAAGTATATGTCATATAGCATCACCTCAAGGGATGTAAACGCACTAACCTTAATGCGTGCTAATTACCAGCATGGCAGCTGAATGAACCTCAGTTTCCGCCAACCACTACTCTTTTACGAACTCTGAATCACAATAAAAGTATTATAGCTGAGTATCCGTGACACGTGTGAGGTTTTAAGCTGTAAAATATGTTTTAAGTACTCGGTGCAGGGTCAAGCAGGTGGCTATAAACTCACTTCCCGCGGCAGCGCATTTACGGCAAATGCGATAGTGGATAGCATTGGTAAGGCATACATTTTACAGCCGTCCATGTACGACGAATCAGAAAATTTGTTAGACAAACAGCTCCAGACGTATTTTCTTTTCAGTCGGCTTCGTACAACGAGCTCCCCATCGCAAAATTGATAACGCACCAAAATAAAGTTACGTATACAACAATTCTATGCTACTCGTAAAAATAGCATAACCTTAGTGTCTGACATTCCTCAAATATATTAACCCATAAAACGAAATTTATTCACATCTCGGACGCAAGATAAATCTGTAATTCCTAGCTTGGGAATTCCTCATTGGATTCTTTTTTCTGAGAACATATCTTTTATTCAGTTTAGTTCATTTAATTATTTTTGTTCATTTAAAGAAAACTATATTATATAATAAAAACATTTAAGAAGAGCAGAATTTCCAACTGATTAATGTTTGAGGATCTTAGAAAACCATATATACATTGACAATCGAGTAACACTTGTGTATGAAATTCACTTCAGCTTAAGAGGCCAGGACAGAAAATTTCGACGAATTTCAGAGATGACAGAAGCATTCTAATAGATTCAACAGTGTTTTCAAGACCTGATTCACTTAAGGAAATTTTTCGTAAAATTATGAGGTACATAGTGATACGTTACTAATGTACAGCATATCTATCGATTTCACGTTCATAAACCGATGTGGCTGAATATGAAGGGAGCCCAAACTGTAAATTACCTTGGAGAATAGATCTCAGATGATCTCAGCGAAACGGTAACTCACGAACAATGGAAAATATCACTAGATGGGCACATTATTCTTGCAAAAAAATTCATAGCTCGAAATACCTGTGATATATATCAATCGAAAACACTATAACACTATAGTCAGACAGTCAGTCCTCTATACATCAGAGAGCAGACTCCAATAATAATCTTCGAATTAGAAGAAAAGAAATTCATGTAAATGTTGTAGGACCAAAGATCTTACCAGATGGAAGACGATGGTACGAACCTAATCGTGAAGTCTACCAACACCAAAAAAATCTCACCGATGGCAAAAGAGGAGGACGACGAGCTTTCTATGGTCACCAGTGTTCACCGGTACAGAACGGACCCCAGTGGGTTGTCCTACAACACCTTAAAAGTAGACAATAGGATAAAGCCACTAGAATCCTGAGGATCAAGCCCATTAGATAAAGACCTTGCAAAACATCATGTAAGGCAAGATATAACTAACAAGGGTGCTTATTATTTAACTATTAAAATCATACCCTCCACGAAGTTCTTACAGAAGTTAACGACAGTGAGACCAAGAAATTGTCCAAGAAACGTATGATTGAGATTTGCAGGAAAATTAGGAAATACTGGGCTAACGGAAAAGTTCAAGTTCCAAACAAGATACCAGCTATTAGACATCGCCAGGAGCACCAGAAGCGACAGGCGACAGCAGCACAGCAAAAACGCCGAAGTCCGCAGGTGGTCCAGACTGCGAAGGCGTCCTGAAAAGGAATGTCTCGGAATTTTTTATGTGAAAGCTCTTAAAGCTTTTTGATAAAAAAAGTGTTATTAACAGTCTACATCGTTATTCTTTAAGTCTACATGTTGCAGCCCTCTCCGAGTTGTAGCGTGTAAAATGGCGGTGTGTAACGTAGCTATTCCGCTGCGTGACAAATAGCGTGCTATAATCGAGTTTCGTATTCGAAGGGTTCGTCTACACATGAAGCATTCAGCATGACATCGCCACACCACGCACCAGCCTTGCGGCGTCTGCCACAGTCTGACTCCGCCATACATCGTTCTCCACACAGTCCCGAGTGGTACCCATCCGATTTTCGCCTGTTTCCAAAACTTAAAGAGGGCGTTACTTTCATAGCGATGAGGCTGTGCAAGCAGAGGTGAGATTGTGGCTCCGTCAACAAAGTCAAACATTCTACGGTGATGGTATCAACACATTGGTCTCTCGTTGGGAGAGATGGGTTCGTCACCAGGGTGGCTATGTTGAGAAACAAATATGTAAACATTAAGTATAAGGGTGTAGAATGCTAACAATGTTTGTTTTATTTAAAAGTTTTAAGAGTGTTGACATAAAAAGTTCGGAGGCATTCTTTTTCAGAATTCCCTCGTCGCTAAAAAGAAATATGCAGCAGAAAGCAATGCGCATGTCAAACGGACTTTCTAAAAAAGGGAAGAGCTACTGCGTCCAAAAATACAGTTTTATGAAGATCTATGCTTGAGGCACCGCCTTCTTTAGACGTAAACGACTAGAAACGTTTGAAATATGACGTTACAAGAGACTGATGAATATGAAGGAGAAAGAAAAACTTCCAGTGATAAAATTTCTTCGACAATGCAATCTAGTAATTGCAGGAAACGTTAAAACTAAGACTGAATAAATGTAAAGTGTTAAGGGAGGGAGACTTTAAGCTAGAATTAGACGTCTTTGCTGACTACTTATCCAATTCGAATCACCAACTCTTCGACTCGCATCTGCGAACACGAAAATTTTGCAAATTGCTTCAACTCATTCGGAATATCAAAGCATTTCTGATTGTTTTCTTTGTTTAATAACTTACGTTTTACACTAAATTAATTCAAGGCAGACAGTAAAATGAATCCAATATCCAGTTTTCAAGCTAGGAATTACACATCAAGCCCATCTTCTTACGATTAATTACGAATTAGCAAGTGTAATATCTTAACATCGTTGTAAGAAATCTGAACTCATTTCCTTTAGTGTATAGCAGTGGCACAAAAAAATTTTATTTTTTGTACGTATGTTTGAGATATTTTGAAGAAAACAATGAATTGCATTATAATCTTGACACCACCCTTGTACATTTAACCTTTTTACTTTGGCACACCTCTCCCATCTCTAATCACACGAAACTGAAATTCGTTATTCAGAAAAAACCTCCTCTTATAAGGCAGTAGTAGCAGAGCAGCTCTGACAATGAATAATAACGCAGCAACAAGGAAGATATACATGAGCTAAAACAACACACTATCAATCAACGTAAAGTACATATAGAAATCAAAATAAAGTAAATACAAGTTAAAGTAGATTTGAGGTACTCCTTCCGAACAGGCCTTGAAGGCCTAACAGTACCGACTGACCGCCGTGTCACTTTCACCACAAAGGCGCCGCTGGATGCGAATATGGAGGAGCATGTGGTCAGCACATCGCTCCACCGGCCGTTGTCAGTTTTCGTGACCGGAGGCGGCTACTTCTCAGTCGAGTAGGTTCTCAGTTGGTCTCACAAGGTCCGAGTGCAGCCCGATTGTCAACAGCGATGGCACATCCGGACGGTTACCAGCCTAAATGCTAACCAAGGCCGACAGAGCTTAAGTTCCGTGATCTGATGCGAATCGGTGTTACCATTGCGCCGAGGTCGTTGGCAAAATAAATTAGGATAGAACAAGATATATGGGACACAATGATCAATGATTGAAGCGATTACAGTGCTTTTAAGAAAGAGGAAAATTTAACATTATTTTAATATCTTAGAAACCAGTGAAGTCCCTGTGCTGTTTCAGAAGTTTATTAATCTCAAAGCCTTTGGGAGGGTTGAGTATCATCCGTTTCTAAAATAAGACTGGATTCGAAAGTTACCATCTTCATTCCTTACACTGAGTTCTGCTTAGAAAGGGATGAACAAATCTAAAGTCAAAACATTTAATTAATGGCCATAAAATGTATGGTAGCAAAGCTAAATTTGGAAGTAAGGTGAACATCTATTTGGGCAATTCCTTCCACTTCTTTGCAAAAATTTACTGTAAAACTGTTTTCTTGTATAGTCGAAATAATTTCATACCGACTGGTTGCTAAACGGTCTATTTTTTAAGAAGTTATTATTCAGTGCTGGCTGTTCTAAAAATTTATGTCTGCTCGTCCATACGGAAAGTAAGTTCACATTTCAGTTATTATGTGGATTGGATGTATAGTACACTATAGAAAAGGAGATACAACATGACTCCACTTTGTGCTAGACACGACCTACGTTCTATTAAACGAACTAAACGCCGACTGTATCTTATCAATGATACTGTGTAGCTATCACAAAGCTTTTCTGTAAGGTATCTAAGTATAGATACTGATATTTCTATAAGTCTTTTACTATTACTTTTAGATTCCAAATATGCTGTTCAAGAGCTTGAAAACAGTGTAAATAATGAAACTGTCAGCCACAGTTAAGAATAAATAATTTTTGTACAACAGATAAAGAACTCCTTTTAGAAATATACATATACAGGCGGAGGGCCCAACAGCAGCCAAGTTAATAAACTAGAAGTAAACTACTCCAAACCGCAAGCATAAAGCCATGTTTAAAAACTGATTATGTTAAATAACCTGTAAGCTGACTCACTGCCCCCCTCCAGCACAACCACGAACTGTAGAAATGACTCATGGAACCTACTGCACAATCTTAAGATACATAGAGTGACACTTTCTCCAGCCAGGTGCTGTTCAACCATTTAGGTGCTGCAGGTATCTTTCTTTGGTCAATAGAAAGTTTGGAAGATTTTTTCGTTCTTTAAAAAAGTGATTAAAAAAGAGATCTACTGCCTCCTGTAGGGCAATGGTACAACGGAGTTCTGAGATAAGGATCGCACAACGGAAAACGTTGGCACAGAGGGAACAGGCATAAGGATACGGGCAACCTCCCAACATTACTAGGCCAGACTAAATAACTGAATCCAATTAATTTTCCCTTGAGATAATTTAAACAAAAAATGAAAGGACCTGGATTTTGTAACGATTTGTGGTTAGTGGTCACCGACTGAACCATCTATGAGCAAAATTTATTGTACCATTAGCCCTTATTGTCAACATAAACTGACAGGAATACACTTAATGAGAAATATGTTGGGACCTTGGCACGAGGTTGTTCTCTTTCGGACCTAATAAGTACTTGTAATCTATTACGCAACGTTGGCACAGTAGACGTAAGTGCGTGTTGCGTCACAGCTTCCGGGATGGGGAGATGCGGTGGCGCCGGATTGAATCCGCCAGGCGGATTAATAACGAAGGTCGGTGTGCCGCCTAATCTGTATGTGGTTTTTAGGTGGTTTCCCACATCACACTAGATGAATACCTGGCTGGTACCAGACTCTCGACTCAGTTAAACGATCTGAAAACATTTAGAAAACTTTCACACACTTTCAAATGAATAACGTAAAGAAATGGGGAAGTGAGGACATGTTCTTGGTGAGATTCATAAACACTGATTACACAATGCGAAGTACAAGCAATTTCGCACTTCGGTAAGAAAAAAAGCATTTTTTTTACCTCTTCACTTTTCTCCAGTGAAGTAAGAAAATGGCTCTGAGCACTACGGGACTTAACATCTATGGTCATCAGTCCCCTAGAACTTAGAACTACTTAAACCTAACTAACTTAAGGACAGCACACAACACCCAGCCATCACGAGGCAGAGAAAATCCCTGACCCCGCCGGGAATCGAACCCGGGAACCCGGGCGTGGGAAGCGAGAACGCTACCGCACGACCACGAGATGCGGGCGTGAAGTAAGAATCGATCAGACAGTCGCCTATAATTCCGAACCAAACGTGTACGCTCCTCTACCTCTGATGTTCAAGCGCCTCAGCCAGTGCTGATTTTTGAGAAAATTACATTCAGCTTTCCATGACTTGCAAAGGTAATTTCATCGTTAGGAGAATTCTTTGAAGGGAGAAACTATTGTCTTGATGAGTCAGAGCCGAAAGACGAAAGTCGTTCTCACACGAGACGGGGCAGCTAACAAATCCAACCTAGCGAGAGACAGCGAACACGTCACATTTGACGATCTAGTTAACATGATTTGCGACTGTTGTTCAGCAGCAGCTGTCGATCATACCTGGCTCTTCAACCAAGCAGTTTGTTTATGAAAAAGGGCTCGGGTAAAATTCCTAAGTTAGCTGTATTAAAAAGTACATTTCCTCCCTTATCCATATGCCGGTCATATTGCCTGTCACTAATATATACAGTATACAGGGTGTTACAAAAAGGTACGGCCAAACTTTCAGGAAACATTCCTCACACACAAATAAAGAAAAGATGTTATGTGGACATGTGTCGGAAACGCTTAGTTTCCATGTTAGAGCTCATTTTAATTTCGTCAGTATGTACTGTACTTCCTCGATTCACCGCCAATTGGCCCAATTGAAGGAAGGTAATGTTGACTTCGGTGCTTGTGTTGACATGCGACTCATTGCTCTACAGTACTAGCATCAAGCACATCAGTACGTAGCATCAACAGGTTAGTGTTCATAATGGACGTGGTTCTGCAGTCAGTGCAATGTTTACAAATGCGGAGTTGGCAGATGCCCATTTGATGTATGGGCTAGCACGGGGCAATAGCCGTGGCGCAGTACGTTTGTATCGAGACAGATTTCCAGAACGAAGATGTCCCGACAGGAAGACGTTCGAAGCAATTTATCGGCGTCTTAGGAAGCATGGAACATTCCAGCCTATGACTCGCGACTGGGGAAGACCTAGAACGACGAGGACACCTGCAATGGACGAGGCAAATCTTCGTGCAGTTGACGATAACCCTAATGTCAGCGTCAGAGAAGTTGCTGCTGTACAAGGTAACGTTGACCACGTCACTGTATGGAGAGTGATACGGGAGAACCAGTTGTTTCCGTACCATGTACAGCGTGTGCTGGCACTATCAGCCGTTGATTGGCCTCCACGGGGACACTTCTGCGAATGGTTCATCCAACAATGTGTCAATCCTCATTTCAGTGCAAATGTTCTCTTTACGGACGAGGCTTCATTCCAACGTGATCAAATTGTAAATTTTCACAATCAACATGTGTGGGTTGGCGAGAATCCGCACGCATTTGTGCAATCACGTCATCAACACAGATTTTCTGTGAACGTTTGTGCAGGCATTGTTGGTGATGTCTTGATTGGACCCCATGTTCTTCCACCTAAGCTCAATGGAGCACGTCATCATGATTTCATACGGGATACTCTACCTGTGCTGCTAGACCATGTGCCTTTACAAGTACGACACAACACATGGTTCATGCACGATGTAGCTCCTGCACCTTTCTGTCGAAGCGTTCGTACGCTTCTCAACAACAGATTCGGTGACCGATGGATTGGTAGAGGCGGACCAATTCCATGGCCTCCACGCTCTCCTGACCTCAACCCTCTTGATTTTCATTTATGGGGGCATTTGAAAGCTCTTCTCTACGCAACTCCGGTACCAAATGTAGAGACTCTTCGTGCTCGTATTGTGAACGGCTGTGATACAATACGCCATTCTCAGGGCTGCATCAGCGCATCAGGGATTCCATGCGACGGAGGATGGATGCATGTATCCTCGCTAACGGAGAACATTTTGAACATTTCCAGTAACAAAGTGTTTGAAGTCACGCTGATACATTCTGTTGCTGTGTGTTTCCATTCCATGATTAATATGATGAAGACAAGTAATAAAATGAGCTCTAACATGGAAAGTAAGCGTTTCCGGACACATGTCCACATAACATATTTTCTTTCTTTGTGTGTGAGGAATGTTTCCTGAAAGTTTGGCCGTACCTTTTTGTAACACCCTGTATAAATAAAAACTTCAACGTTCATGAACAAGTTATGAGAGAAGAAGCGAAGTTCCATTTACAGTCGGTAAGGACATCAGCTTCCAAACTTCACAAAATGGACAAACTCAATTCCAAATAAACCATTCTCTGATTTCAAGCCGCGTCAGCTCTCACTCACTCCCGACAGAACAAACTTATACTTACGTAACATCGAATATTATAAGAAATACTACTATTATGTAGTAAGAAATCCCAAAATCTTTTAGAAAAATGCGAATACGAATGTGAAAAAAAAATGACACAAGACTTGAACCCGTACACGTATTTCCGAAATTCGGTGCGTCTACGAACCATGCTACGCTAAATGCCAACAAAAAACGCCTGGTACCTTATTTTCGGTCTTCTGAAGGCTTTAACTGCCGATTTAGTATTAACTGGCATTTAATCGTAATAAATCCTACCAAGAACAATGCGTTTCTGATGACTCTTCCATGTGCCATTACGTTAAAACGGCTTACTTCTGTATCAGACACTAGTTATAACACGAAAATAACTGAATACGAAAATTCTTATACTATAAACATGACGTTTCTTCATTTTACTACAACAAATCGTACCAACAGCGACGCGTTTTCCAGAGAGCGTCAACGGGCTGGTGCCTAGCAACAGCATATATTTATAGGGTGAAAGTAATAATACAAAGCATTTACATCCACGTCTACAACATTACTCTTCAATCCATACCCGCGGAGGCTTCTTCGAAGCACCATCAAACTATTTCTCTACCGTTCCACTCCGTAACGGCGCGTGGGAAAAATGAACCCTTAAATTTTCCTGTACGAGCTCTGATTTCTCTTATTTTATTACAATGATCATTGCTCCATATGTACGTTGGCCACAATAACATATTTTCACGTTCAGAGGAACAAGGTTGAAAGAGACATTTCATGAAAAGATATCGCCGCAACACAAAACGCTTTTGTTTTAACGACTGCCACCCCAAATCACTCATCAAATCGGTGATACAGTCTCTCCTATTTCGCGATAATAGAAAACGAGCGGCTATTCTTTGGACTTTTCTATGTTGCCTGTCAATCTCATCTAGCAAGAATCCAATTCGGACAGCATTACTCTGACAGATGACGAAAAGCTTAGTGTAGGCAGTCCCTTTCATATACTTGTTGCATCTTCAAAGTTTTCTGCCAATAAAATGCAGACTTTGGTTAGCCTTCCCCAGAACGTTATCTATTTAGCGGGTCGGGATTTAGTGACACTAGATATTGGACATCAGTGAAAGAGAGGAGCAAAGGTCATTATTTTGTCAGGGATGGGGAGAGGGAAAGCGACACTTCGTGGGCGGTGGAATGGGTTCTTTATTTGGCTCAGTGTGTGTGAAACATTGGTGGTTTCCCTAACAGTCCTTTATTGACACATAAGGCCCTTAAAACAAGCAGAGTAATGCATTGTGTTTTAACCCGCTCAGTTCCTCGCGGCGGCAATGCCACGCGGAGACGTAGCGTGCTGGTCCCAGTGACCGCTGATGTTGCTACAGCTCGTACTGCAGCGTAGCGCCAGACCGTCGTATTCTTCCATTCAGTACCGTACCCGTGACTCACTGCGGTGGCGGCGCGGTCTTCTTGTGAATTCTCCCGTTGTGTTATTAACAAGCGGTTACAGCGTGGCGCGAGGTGCTCCGTTCCGGAATTGAACAAGCGACCCCCAGGTTCGGTGTTTTCTGGCGGAGTTCATCAACCTCAAGGTTCACAGGTGAACCATTTGATGAGGCAACAATCCCTTCGTGCTCACCAGCCACCTGGGTAACTACCACACGATCTTCATCCTGTTAACATCTGGGATGGCATCTTCTGCATTGACCTATTGCCGCGGTACGCTGCACGCCAGTCGGGAACAACAGAGAACAGGAGGCTGTGCCAAGAGGCCAGCCAATCGCACGTTGACCGACCTCCCTCCAGGACGACAACGTGACAGCAACCGCACCTAGCTGAAGAAGACATAAACAACGCATCTGACTGGCGGGAGCCCACTTTGATAGCAGCTTCAAAGTTAGCCACTTCGTTAGTCGACGCACCATAGCCTCTTCATTAGCTCAGTTAGAGATCAACAGTCACTGCAGTTCACTTGAAAGACTGTTGTTAGCAGCGGTCGTTAGGACCAGAAGTGTTACTTCTGTTTGTCTAGTCTGAAGAAGACTGATTATTTTGTACGTTGCCCTTCACCTGCGACACGTCTGTCGAATTGCACTTGTGGGTGATCACGTATAAAGGACTACAACAATTTCCAGATCAATGTTAAGTATTTGTACTTGTCTTCTTGTAATAAAACTCGTTAATACGAGTTGTTTGATTGTTTGTCTGGCAAACTGAGTATGCAGTATTCCTGGACACAACAGCGGCTAAGTCGCTGTAGCGGAGTATGACGTCCACCGACTAACCATTGGTCCGTCTGTCCAGGTGACGTTTCTTCATGTCTTCTTTCTCCCCTCGATGGACCCCCGCACCCCCGTTCGTCGGAGACATTTATTCAGTGTTTTCACCAATGTCGCGAAGCTTCTAGGGCGGCGACTGCCGGTTCAGTCTTTGATCTATGCTTCTCACGTTGGCTAGGAACGTGGCCAATGTGGGCACACGTGGCAGCTTTCCTTGTTTTACCTCTACGTTGGCGTGGAATGGCATTTCCCTGTCGTCCGCCTCTGCATCGCTAGATACATCACACACATGAGTTCAGTATGCTGACAGTTCCTGAAGCATTGACCGCTGATGTGCAAATTGCGCTGGTAGTTGTTCTCCTTGGAAGCATTGCCCGTCTGCTCAATCTGTCGAATTGCTGATTACTGCTGTGCAAACTCTGCTGGTCATCGGCCTTCTCACTTTGGGCATAAAAGTGACCAATCTCGACACACCTGCCGGCTTTCCCTGTTTGACTGCTGCCGTTTCCGAATATTGTGGCCTAACGGAAGTTAGAGCGGAATTTTTTTCACATTTTCGGATTTTTATCTCAATATAAAACTGCAATTTTCCTAAAATGATGTATATGTTACTTATAAACTCACATGGGAAGTATTTTACTTTATTATTTTTAAATATGGGCTACACCGGTTGAAAATGTTAAAATTTTTATTTGCATTACTTCGAGGTCTAATAAAATCGGTAATTTTTTGTATGGAAGGCTGTGGATTGCCATTTTATAAAGGCTATATTACGTATTTGTATTGAAAGCACTGCCAAAAACAGTATCGTATCCTTTCGTAGTATAAAAACGGGTTGTATGTCGAAGAGCTACCGTTTTCCCGAGGAAAAGTGACGAATTGCTTGGTAAATCTCTCAAAAAGTAAAGTATGACGCCAAAACGAAGTGTTTTAAGAAAAGTGGGTTTCATGGTAATAGATTTTCGAGTAAAGGGAAACATTGTGTTCAACGTGCGGCGTGTGAAGTTACAGAGAATGAAGTACAGGCAATCTCATCAGTATCTAGAGAAACACCCATTAGTGCTTCGAAGATTAAAATAAAACGTTGTGATACACAGTTTTATTAAACAAAAGTGATGTAAATGGTAGGTTAAGTGAATGTGTGTGTTGTAAAATACACTCCTGGAAATGGAAAAAAGAACACATTGACACCGGTGTGTCAGACCCACCATACTTGCTCCGGACACTGCGAGAGGGCTGTACAAGCAATGATCACACGCACGGCACAGCGGACACACCAGGAACCGCGGTGTTGGCCGTCGAATGGCGCTAGCTGCGCAGCATTTGTGCACCGCCGCCGTCAGTGTCAGCCAGTTTGCCGTGGCATACGGAGCTCCATCGCAGTCTTTAACACTGGTAGCATGCCGCGACAGCGCGGACGTGAACCGTATGTGCAGTTGACGGACTTTGAGCGAGGGCGTATAGTGGGCATGCGGGAGGCCGGGTGGACGTACCGCCGAATTGCTCAACACGTGGGGCGCGAGGTCTCCACAGTACATCGATGTTGTCGCCAGTGGTCGGCGGAAGGTGCACGTGCCCGTCGACCTGGGACCGGACCGCAGCGACGCACGGATGCACGCCAAGACCGTAGGATCCTACGCAGTGCCGTAGGGGACCGCACCGCCACTTCCCGGCAAATTAGGGACACTGTTGCTCCCGGGGTATCGGCGAGGACCATTCGCAACCGTCTCCATGAAGCTGGGCTACGGTCCCGCACACCGTTAGGCCGTCTTCCGCTCACGCCCCAACATCGTGCAGCCCGCCTCCAGTGGTGTCGCGACAGGCGTGAATGGAGGGACGAATGGAGACGTGTCGTCTTCAGCGATGAGAGTCGCTTCTGCCTTGGTGCCAATGATGGTCGTATGCGTGTTTGGCGCCGTGCAGGTGAGCGCCACAATCAGGACTGCATACGACCGAGGCACACAGGGCCAACACCCGGCATCATGGTGTGGGGAGCGATCTCCTACACTGGCCGTACACCACTGGTGATCGTCGAGGGGACACTGAATAGTGCACGGTACATCCAAACCGTCATCGAACCCATCGTTCTACCATTCCTAGACCGGCAAGGGAACTTGCTGTTCCAACAGGACAATGCACGTCCGCATGTATCCCGTGCCACCCAACGTGCTCTAGAAGGTGTAAGTCAACTACCCTGGCCAGCAAGATCTCCGGATCTGTCCCCCATTGAGCATGTTTGGGAGTGGATGAAGCGTCGTCTCACGCGGTCTGCACGTCCAGCACGAACGCTGGTCCAACTGAGGCGCCAGGTGGAAATGGCATGGCAAGCCATTCCACAGGACTACATCCAGCATCTCTACGATCGTCTCCATGGGAGAATAGCAGCCTGCATTGCTGCGAAAGGGGGATATACACTGTACTAGTGCCGACATTGTGCATGCTCTGTTGCCTGTGTCTATGTGCCTGTGGTTCTGTCAGTGTGATCATGTGATGTATCTGACCCCAGGAATGTGTCAATAAAGTTTCCCCTTCCTGGGACAATGAATTCACGGTGTTCTTATTTCAATTTCCAGGAGTGTATGTGGAGGGCCAGTTAGTTTACAAGAAGACAGTGAGGTATCAAATGGACTGGCCAGGAAACGTATCATTAATTGTGCCTGCTGTAAATATACTCATTCATTTTGGAATTCTGTAAGTGTAAAGATAATTATTTTGAAGTAAATGTTAGGTGGTTTTATGGATTGAGAGCTATTGCAAAAGACACATTGCAGCAGAAACAATGTGTGCCGCAATGAATATGCCACACCCACCTTGTAAAATTGACAAGTATGCAGGGTTTATTGGAGCTGCTGTGGAATCTGTTGCACGTGAGCCAATGAAGGGTGCTGCAAACGAAGCTGTTGAAATAAATGATGGTATGGATGAATCCCAGTAGCTTTTCATGGCTCTTGCTAGGAGTGCAGCTACAGTCCTAAGAACTCTCTTGCTACAGTGACCAGTGTGGATACAGGAAAGGTAATAGATTTCCAAATTTTAACCCAACATTGTTATAAGTGTAAATCAGGGATGAATAAGGGCATATCTGTGACAGAAATTTTAAGGAACAAGTGGTGGTATGGAGGCCTCTGCAGGCGTTGAAATTTTTTAGTCGATCTGTGAACGGAAGGTGAGTGTGTTACACTAAATTGTAAGGTGATGGAGACTCAAAAGCATATAACATGTACAGGGTGTTTCAAAAATGACCGGTATATTTGAAACGGCAATAAAAACTAAACGAGCAGCGATAGAAATACACCGTTTGTTGCAATATGCTTGGGACAACAGTACATTTTCAGGCGGACAAACTTTCCAAATTACAGTAGTTACAATTTTCAACAACAGATGGCGCTGCAAGTGATGTGAAAGATATAGAAGTAGTGATGGGCAAAACTGCGATTTTCCGATATCAGTGATTTCTGTGAATGCTACTTTTCAGTATCTGTTATTCTTAACTGTGATTTGTCGCAGTTAAGAGTCGCAGTTAAGGAACCTAAGTCGCGTATCCCTCCGCCACTGCTATTTCTGCGATTTCTGCTACTTCCGCGATTTCTGCGACTTCTGCTACTTCTGTGACTTCTGCGATTTCTGTGACTTCTGCGATTTCTGTGACTTCTGCTACTTCTGCGATTTCTGTGACTTCTGCTACTTCTGCGATTTCTGTGACTCCTGCGATTTCTGCGACTTACCACCGCATGAAAAAGCTACATCTGTCCACACAGAAAATTGCATGTCAACAAACCTGTCATTGGTAAGTATGTTTTACGTTTGTTCTTCCGTTGGCTTTAATCTTGTATTAAAGAAACAACTGTGAAAATATTAATAGTGTAATTAATATGTAAGTAGCCATACAGTACCTTAATAGTTCGTGTTTAGAAAATAAATTCTAACGTATTGTTATGTTCTCAGGTACCCGAACTACATTTCAGTCACTCAGTAAAGTGATAACTCAAAATATCATTGTCAGCAGATCTGGAGAAATTGCCACTGCGTCTTTAGACCGTTTTCGTCAGACGAGAGGTTAGTTTCTAAGTGTTTCGATGGACTTAATTACTTAAGTGAGATCGTTCTTGCAAATGTGAAATATACCCCATTGAGTGGCTTTCATTACAGCAAATATTAGCAATCTACTCTGCCAATTATATTGCTTGTAATTAGTGACAGCAAAAATTGTTTAATAATCCTTGTGATTTTGCAGACACAGTTCTGGTTGCTGTACGTATCTATCCACATCAAGGTTGTAGGGAGAGACTCGTGAAGATTCAAGAGATCTCTTAGAGGATTTGCAGTTTAAAAGTGACATTATTGCGAAATAAGTGTGCAGATGAGTGATTAAACTATGTTTTATTGAAGTTGTTGTGCGATTTTAAAGGAACAATAAATGTTAAATACAGTGAGCGAATAATGAAAATCTCATTTTCCATATGTTAAGCCGTCCTATACCCGTAATTTTCCACCACATATTTATTGGTAAACACTTGTTGGAGAGTGACATGCCGCCCCCCCCCCCCCCCTTCTTTCTCCACAATCTTGTTGTGACACTGACCTGTAACATAACCCGAAGTCTACAATATGCATTTTGAGGCTGTTGATACGAAAGTGGGAAGTACAGATCTTACAGTTAAATCAGGAATAGCTTAAGTGAATTCCTTGAAAGTAACACAGGAAAAGCTTACTTATGTAGGTGGTAGTAGTGTCGGCAAAAAGTTCTTGTGTGTGAAGTTGCCATGTAGAACACCAGGTGTAAAACTTTTCTCCCGAGTCTTGAACTGTGTCGGAACAAAAGTGAGGCATTCATATGACTGTTTTCATCTCTCTACACTTATACAGATGTCTGAGTTCTGCTGTGTTAACACTGCAAAGTCCTGTAGGCATGTGGAGTATTAACCAAAACTGTCAATCTGGAAGCAGAATCAAACACATTTGTTACGTTACTTGATATTTTCAGGAGAAAAAGGCAATGTTGCTTCTTATTAATATGATACATTCAGAGTCACAGCAGTATTTGACCAACCATAACTGATGCTGAATGTGCATGTCGTCATATAATATGAAGGGCTTATTTCAATAGTGGTACAAGTCCATTACCTCCACTTTTCTGTCTATAATGCTTCTGAAATTAGTGATCCAAACAAACATAAATAAAGCTTCATCTCTAGCAAGAAGCCATATGCTTGAATATTTCTGGTATCTCAAATTCAGATTTGTCAGCGCTCATTTAACTTTACGACTCTGTATCTCAAAATGAACAAAAATGGACTTGCACCACTATTGAAATAAGCCCTTCATATGCACACACAGCACATCGATCTCGTGAGGCACAAGGCTCTCATAACGAAGTACGTACGTCGGTCAACAGATGACACTAGGAAAAGTATGTTAACTGCGCTTTTTAGTTGCTACTTGCGACTCTTAGTTGCGATTTGTCACAGAAATCGCAGTTTGACTCGGTAGCGAGTAGCGTAGTATGAACTTTGCTCAACAGATGGCAGTGCTAACTGCGCTTTTTAGTTGCTACTTGCGACTCTTAGTTGCGATTTGTCACGGAAATCGCAGTTGGGACTCAATAGTGTATCGCAGAGATGGGCGTAGTACGAACTTTGACCCACAGATGGCACTGTTAACCGCGCTTTCTAGTTGCTACTTGCGACTCTTAGTTGCGACTTGTCACTGATATCGCAGTTGGACTCCATAGCGTACCGCAGAGATGGACATAGTACGAACTTTGGCCAACAGATGCCACTGTTAACCGCGCTTTTTTAGTTGCTACTTGCGACTCTTAGTTGCGACTTGTCACTGAAATCGCAGAAAGTAGTGCTAAATTCGACCAATAGATGGCTCACGTCTTTGAATATGAAATACTACTTGCGACTGCTAACTGTGACTGAAATCGCAGTTAGATTCTGTAAAGTTGCTACTGTGATATCTGTGACTTCTCAGTCACTGTGATTTCTAACAGATACGCGATTTCCTGCCCACCACTATATAGAAGACAACGCAGTCTGTGGGTGCGCCATTCTGTACGTCGTCTTTCTGCTCTAAGCGTGTGCTGTTCACAACGTGCAAGTGTGCTGTGGACAACATGGTTTATTCCTTAGAACAGAGGATTTTTCTGATGTTGGAATTCCACCGCCTAGAACACAGTGTTGTTGCAACAAGACGAAGTTTTCAACGGAGGTTTAATGTAACCAAAGGACCGAAAAGCGATACAATAAAGGATCTGTTTGAAAAATTTCAATGGACTGGGAACGTGACGGATGAACGTGCTGGAAAGGTAGGGCGACCGCGTACGGCAACCACAGAGGGCAACGCGCAGCTAGTGCAGCAGGTGATCCGACAGCAGCCTCGGGTTTCCATTCGCCATGTTGCAGCTGCGGTCTAAATGACGCCAACGTCCACGTATCGTCTCATGCGCCAGAGTTTACACCTCTATCCGTACAAAATTGAAACGCGGCAACCCCTCAGCGCCGCTACCATTGCTGCATGAGAGACGTTCGCTAACGATATAGTGCACAGGATTGATGACAGCGATATGCATGTGGGCAGCATTTGGTTTACTGACGAAGCTTATTTTTACCTGGACGGCTTCGTCAATAAACAGAACTGGCGCATATGGGGAACCGAAAAGCCCCACGTTGCAGTCCCATCGTCCCTGCATCCTCAAAAAGTACTGGTCTGGGCCGCCATTTCTTCCAAAGGAATCATTGGCCCACTTTTCAGATCCGAAACGATTACTGCATCACTCTATCGGGACATTCTTCGTGAATTTGTGGCGGTACAAACTGCCTTAGACGACAATGCGAACACCTCGTGGTTTATGCAAGATGGTGCCCGGCCACATCGCACGGCCGACGTCTTTAATTTCCTGAATGAATATTTCGATGATCGTGTGATTGCTTTGGGCTATCCGAAACATACAGGAGGCGGCGTGGATTGGCCTCCCTATTCGCCAGACATGAACCCCTGTGACTTCTTTCTGTGGGGACACTTGAAAGACCAGGTGTACCGCCAGAATCCAGAAACAATTGAACAGCTGAAGCAGTACATCTCATCTGCATGTGAAGCCATTCCGCCAGACACATTGTCAAATGTTTCGGGTAATTTTATTCAGAGACTACGCCATATTATTGCTACGCATGGTGGATATGTGGAAAATATCGAACTATAGAGTTTCCCAGACCGCAGCGCCATCTGTTGTTGAAAATTGTAACTACTGTAATTTCGAAAGTTCGTCTGCCTGAAAATGTACTGTTGTCCGAAGCATATTGCAACAAACGGTGTATTTCTATCGCTGCTCGTTTAGTTTTTATTGCCGTTTCAAATATACCGGTCATTTTTGAAACACCCTGTATTAGTCGCTCAGTCTTATGGTCAGAAGATTATCACAAAAGTAGAATGTGCTGGTCATGCCCAGAAGAGGACGGGCACCAGATTGAGGAAGTTGAAACAAAGTTTTAGAGACAAGAAACTTTCTGATTTTAAAACCCTAGGAGGCAGACTGACAGACATAATGACTGATGAACTACAGCAGTATTGTGTGATGGCCATCAGAAATAATACTGAGCATTTGTTGGAAATTTAGCAGGCAGTGTGGACTACCTTCTTTCACAGACTGTCGACTGATGAAAAACCTGTACACCACCTTTGCCCTCCTGGATCTGATTCATGGTGCCATTACCGCAATGCCCAGTACTCAAACAGTCGATACAGCCATAAACATTCCATCCCAGCAGCAGTCATGGATATCATAAAACATATTTACAGAAAACTGACAAATCCTGAATTTCTGAAGAAGTGTCTGCATGTTCAGACACGAAATCCTAATGAGTTGTTCAATAATCTTATATGGACTCTCTACCCAAAAAATGTCTTTGTTGGAATGAAGACACTAAAGCAGGGCGGTGATGCTATTACTACTTTTAATGATGGTAACATTGGTAGGGTGAAAGTGCTACAGCTTATGGGAATTAATCCTGGAGCAAATTGCATCAGATAACTTGAACGGATGGACAAGGTTCGCACTGATAAAGCAGAGTATGCAGCACAGTTGGGCACTAAGGAGCGCAGAAAGATAAAAGAAGGAAAAACTTGGAAAAAGATTAAGAGAATGATATACGGGATGCTGCATAGCGCTTCTAAGTGAATAAAATTAAAAAATTAGCATGAATTAAGTGAGTTACAGTCTTTTGAAACTTTAGAAGCCGTTCTTGAAAATTTAAATTTTCTGTTGCATTTTTCCCTAACTCTCAGAAACCACTTCAAGTAGAGTACTCAAATTTTCAGAGAGTAATAACATACATATCCTGAGTCTACAAACTACACTCCTGGAAATGGAAAAAAGAACACATTGACACCGGTGTGTCAGACCCACCATACTTGCTCCGGACACTGCGAGAGGGCTGTACAAGCAATGATCACACGCACGGCACAGCGGACACACCAGGAACCGCGGTGTTGGCCGTCGAATGGCGCTAGCTGCGCAGCATTTGTGCACCGCCGCCGTCAGTGTCAGCCAGTTTGCCGTGGCATACGGAGCTCCATCGCAGTCTTTAACACTGGTAGCATGCCGCGACAGCGTGGACGGGAACCGTATGTCCAGTTACGTACTTTGAGCGAGGGCGTATAGTGGGCATGCGGGAGGCCGGGTGGACGTACCGCCGAATTGCTCAACACGTGGGGCGTGAGGTCTCCACAGTACATCGATGTTGTCGCCAGTGGTCGGCGGAAGGTGCACGTGCCCGTCGACCTGGGACCGGACCGCAGCGACGAACGGATGCACGCCAAGACCGTAGGATCCTACGCAGTGCCGTAGGGGACCGCACCGCCACTTCCCAGCAAATTAGGGACACTGTTGCTCCTGGTGTATCGGCGAGGACCATTCGCACCCGTCTCCATGAAGCTGGGCTACGGTCCCGCACACCGTTAGGCCGTCTTCCGCTCACGCCCCAACATCGTGCAGCCCGCCTCCAGTGGTGTCGCGACAGGCGTGAATGGAGGGACGAATGGAGACGTGTCGTCTTCAGCGATGAGAGTCGCTTCTGCCTTGGTGCCAATGATGGTCGTATGCGTGTTTGGCGCCGTGCAGGTGAGCGCCACAATCAGGACTGCATACGACCGAGGCACACAGGGCCAACACCCGGCATCATGGTGTGGGGAGCGATCTCCTACACTGGCCGTACACCACTGGTGATCGTCGAGGGGACACTGAATAGTGCACGGTACATCCAAACCGTCATCGAACCCATCGTTCTACCATTCCTAGACCGGCAAGGGAACTTGCTGTTCCAACAGGACAATGCACGTCCGCATGTATCCCGTGCCACCCAACGTGCTCTAGAAGGTGTAAGTCAACTACCCTGGCCAGCAAGATCTCCGGATCTGTCCCCCATTGAGCATGTTTGGGAGTGGATGAAGCGTCGTCTCACGCGGTCTGCACGTCCAGCACGAACGCTGGTCCAACTGAGGCGCCAGGTGGAAATGGCATGGCAAGCCGTTCCACAGGACTACATCCAGCATCTCTACGATCGTCTCCATGGGAGAATAGCAGCCTGCATTGCTGCGAAAGGTGGATATACACTGTACTAGTGCCGACATTGTGCATGCTCTGTTGCCTGTGTCTATGTGCCTGTGGTTCTGTCAGTGTGATCATGTGATGTATCTGACCCCAGGAATGTGTCAATAAAGTTTCCCCTTCCTGGGACAATGAATTCACGGTGTTCTTATTTCAATTTCCAGGAGTGTTAAAGAAGAACATAGTGTTATGTACAATTAAAATTATACAGGATAAAGTACAAAGAAGTACACGAAATTTTAACAGTGTAATTAAGAAATTGTATTTCCGAAAACAGTGGCTAAAATTCAATTATTGTAGTTGAGTAGACTGAGAACATACAGCTTAATGTCCTGTAAAAGTTTCATATTAATGGCTACAGTGGTTCATGAAATACAGAGAAGCCAAGTCACTAAATTTAACATTGTCGGGATAGGGCGTTTCAACTCCACTTAACGTGGCAAAGCCTCTAGAATGTTCACTTAACCTATAATATGTCTTTAAATATTTTTCTACCGGATCTCTGTTTGAACAAGCATAAATAACACATAATTATTGCATGACACAATTATTGCACACAACCATTAATAATATATAATTATTATACATAATTATTACACACCCTACACTAAGAGATCGTTCCAATTTAAGATGTTCGTAATTGTAATTCCTAGGCATTTAGTTGAATGACAGCCTTAAATTTCTGTGATTTATCGTGTAACCGAAATTTAATTTCGCTAGTTAAGTGGATGACCTCACACTTTTCCTTATTCAGTGACAACTGCCACTTTATCACTCTACAGATATCGTGTCTGAGTCATTTTGGATTTGGATTTGACTTTCTGATGACTTTAATGGCTACAAATGGAAGCATCATCTGCAAAAATCTAAGAGGGCGACTCAGATTTTCTCCTAAATCTTCTATTCAGTTAGGAATAGCAGAGGGTCTATAACATTTTCTTGAGGAACGCCGGATATCATTTCCGTCTTAGTCGATGTTTTTCCGTCCAACCTACCAAATACGGCATTCAAATGAAATTGACAAATACAATATGGTGTCTCGCAATTTCTACTAATCACGCACAGACCGTTCATGCCTCTTATTGATCCAAAGTTTCGTGGCACATTGCCGAAATATCGGAGAACGTACTTTGTGTTTCACGTGAGGAATTGGCTCCTCAACGTGAAATAACAGTAAGTGACATCACACAACTCGTACAGCTCTACGTCAACATTAGCTGCACTATGTGATCAACCAGTGACCTTATTAGTCATTAGACATTGTGAGAGAGCACAACGGGGCGCTCCCCAGAACTCACGGCCTTCAAACGTGGTCAGGCGATTGGATGTCACTTGTGACTTGTGACTTCAACACTCCTAAAAATCCCTAGTTCAACTGTTTCCGATGTGATAATGAAGTGAAAACGTCAAGGGACACGTACAGCACAAAAGCGTACAGGCCTACCTCGTCTGTTGACTGACAGAGACCGCTGTCAGTTGAAGAAGGTCGTAATGTGTAATCGGCAGACATCTATCCAGACAATCACACGGAATTCCATCCGCTCAAAGGTGAGAAAACTTGGATTTCATGACCGAGAGGCTGCTCATAAGCCACACATCACGGCAGTAAATGTCAAACGACGCCCCACTTGGTGTAAGGAGCGTAAACATTGGACGATTGAACAGTGGAAAAACGTTGTGTGGAGTGACGAATCACGGAACACAATGTGGCCATCCGATGCAGGATGTGGGTATGGCGAATGCCCGGTAATGTCATCTGCCAGCATGTGCATTCGGAGGCGGTGGTGCTGTGGTGTGGTCGTGTTTTTCATAGAGGGGGCTTGCACCCCTTGTTGTTTTGCGTGGCACTATCACAACACAGGCCTACATTAATGTTTAAAGCGCCTTCTTGATTCCCTCTGTTGAAGATCAATTCGGGGATGGTGATTGCATCTTTCAACAAGATCGAGCTCCTTTTCATAACGCAAGGCAATCTTTTGGGACGTTTTGGAACGCCTACATCGCGCCAGGCCTCATCTACCAACATCGATGTGCAGCACTCCGTGAAGAATGGGCTGCCATTCCCAAAAAAACCATCCAGCACCTGACTGAACATATGCCTGCGAGAGTGGAAGCTGTCATCAAAGCTAAAGGTGGGCCAACACCATACTGAGTTCCAGCATTACAAATGGAGGGCGCCACGAACTTGTAAGTCATTTTCAGCCAGGTGTCCGGATACTTTTGATCACATAGAGTAGTTCGGTCAACATGAGGACCGCTTCACCGTCTGAAAAGTATTCCAGAGTTCTTCCAATATTTTTTTTTTTTTTTGCAAATTCGCTGAATAATCTTTCTCGTTGGATGCCGTCTGTCGGGATACTTTGCATGTACAATCAATTCCGTGCTCTCTTGACGTGATTTCTGGAATCTCGGTAAAGAAGTACCACAGCTAGTTTCTATTGCTTTGTGTAGGACATCGTTTTTGCATTTTTTAGTGCCCATCGGCTATGACTATCTTCTTGCTTATCGAATTTGTTCTGAGTCACTAGCAGATGCCTATGCACCTAGGTGCTGTGGCCATATCATTTGGGGGCTGCGCTGAATTTTTCGGCCTAGAGCCTGCAACTTAGTATTGTGTGACTGCCACATTTTCTTGTAGAAGATGTAGACAACCTCTTTACAACGGTCTCTTAGACGTGTCACCTCAGACATTTCATGCAGTTGAGCTGTCGGGAAGGTTTCTGGCAGTTGCAAAGCCAATCGCATTTCGCGATTGTGTACAGTTTGTAGCGTCTTTGTACGTTTCAACGACTTGACCCCACATGACGGCTGTGCAGCGCTCCATCAAATATGATACCGAGTTGCGGTGGTGGGATGGAAGATGCATTCACTAATCGGTAAACCTTCTCATCGACCGTTGGCTTTGCGCATGATTTCTCGTTCGTACTGGCGTCATGTTAGACAGTGGGCCAGAGAGACACCAAGATAGCGTACCGTGTCGCTCCCGTTGACCAAGGCTGTGTGCGAGTCCCTAAATCGTTTCAGGCAAATGCCGCGATGGTTCCTCTAAAACGGCATGGCCGACTTCTTTCCCTAACCCGATGGGGCCGATGACCTCGACCGATGACCTCACTGTTTGGTCCTCTCGCCCAGATCAACCAACCAACAACTACCAAGAACTGCGTCTTGCTAAAGTTAAATTTAAGACGCCACTTGACGGCCCAGGAAGTGCAGAAAGGCTTCGAAATCATTCGGATCCAGAGGACGAGACGGCGGTCTGTATGCTGCGATAAACGTGATACATACCGTTGACTTAACGGACGACGTTGCCAGTGACCTGCAGGGTTGCCAGCGGCGGGAGCTGAATTGTGTTGAAGTGGATACTGTTTCGCCTTATATTGATGTACCGCAACCTGTTGTCGGTGTCTTTGTGTGTAAACAAGAATAGTTTGGTGCACCAATATGAATTCCGCGATTTAGATATGTTTCGCGCACTAAGCAATGTCAACAGCCTCGTCTCGGAGAAACTGGCAAAGTTGAGAACGGAAGTCATTGTCAGTCCATTAATGCCGTACGTAATGGAGACGTCGTGGTTTAGATTTCTTGTGCAGTTAACATCACTGTAACATTAATTCGCTGCTGAAGGAGCCCTGTCAGCTTAGGTACGCTGTTCAGTGAAGCACTGATTTGCAGAACTAACCTGCTGAGATTGTGGTTTGCAGTAGAAGAATTGTTTTCAGTTTCTTCGGCTCCTTCAATGGCAGTGCTCATAGCTGTGCGACTTTCAGATGAGATTTGCTTCCGGTCTTCATCGTTATTTCGGCCTCTTTAAGTCGAGATGCAGTGCTAGGCTGCATCGGCGAGGTATCAAACGTAAACTGCTTCATTGCTTTGCGTGGGTGCTGGGAAGAGTTGTCAGCATCTTGAGGCGCCTTTGGAGTAGTCTTCCGTGTGCTTACGCTGACGCTTGTCGTCTGTGGTGTGCTTGGCTACTTCAGGGCAGATGCTACAGTGCTGCGCACCCGACAGTTGCGGCGTAGGATGCTCCAAGGCGTGTCTTGGCCATCATTTGTTTTTGCAGCTGAGTGGTCTGCCCTCGTTGGTGAGCTACGATATAGCGTATAGCGTAAAGTGCGTTTGCACACGGTGCAACCGCTGTAGCTAGTCAGATGTTCTCCTTCGCCGCACAGTGTGCGTGTTGGCGTCGAATATACTGGTAGAGGACAATCACAGCTTGTGTTGTTGCCAGTGCTGTTTGATTTTATGCTCGTACCGAGAGATTGGCAAGACGACTCAGTTGGAAAGCCTTGTGTTTTCCGCGTTGTCAGTTGCAATTACCAATACTGGGAGGGCCTGTATACTGTGTTGTCTTTGGATGTTCGATGTTTACGACCACCCTTGCAGAAAAGTGCAAAAGCTTAAGGTTCTACCTTCAAATGATCTGGGTCCATATTGAAGTGCAGATCTCGAGTGCCATCTCCATTACAAAGCCGTCGACGTCCGGTGACATCTTCTTCCCTTTTCTCCCCTTCGGCGAGCTTTGTATACTGGTGGCGATAACCGGAACTCTTTTGTTTGGTTCAAATGGCTCTAAGCACTATGGGACTTAACATCTGAGATCATCAGTCCTCTACACTTTGAAACTACTTAAACCTAACTAACCTAAGGACATCACACACATCCATGCCCGAGGCAGTTTTCGAACCTGCGACCGTAGCAGCAGCGTGGTTCCGGACTGAAGCACATAGAACCGCTCGGTCACAGAGGCCGGCAACTCTTTTGTTTCTCAAGGCAGTTCCTGCTTTTGGTGGCATAATGGTTAATTCATCTTCCGGTACTGGCAAGACAATCTTGTCCAACTCGTAATCCATTGCAATGTCGGTTGTAAAAACCTGGTTCGTCGACGCTGCAACAGCCAATGGTGGCATTGTGGAAAGTGGGGAGGGAGACGGCAAGCTTCGCTAGATGGCGATCGGCGTGCTCTGTACTCTCGCCGTTGCATCGATGACTCTAATGTGATGAAAGCTTCATTTCCTCTGTGCCCCAATTACACCCGTATCGCAGTGGTAAGACATTCTGCTTCCTCCTTATCCGACGTGACCTCAACACAACAATCGGTTTCATGTGCGAACAGATAAATCCAAAGCTATATATATTTTAAATACTGCAAAATTAGTATCTGATTTTGAAGACTGAAACTCTACTTAACCTTTCTGTTTGAGAACTATGATACTAGCAGCTGAAATAAAAGTATTTCTATTTGAAAAAGCGAAAGGAATACGGTTATTTTTGTAATTCATGTATCCATGAAAAGAGGCTGTATGCAGTTTAGTGAATATTTTCACACAAAACATCTACATTAAACAGAACTACGATATCTTAAGCGGTTCCGGAAATATTTGAGGTGAACAGCTCATCTGATCATCGTGAGGACTAATGTCACTATTGGATGAAAGGTCAAGGATAATAGCAGTTAAAATAAATCATAATATTGTCAAACGTGAACACAGGATAACGTGCAGTAAGGGCTCTTGAACTCGAATAGCAGTGAAACATTAAATTCTAAATCAAATATTGACCGCAAGTTAATGGTGGTCACCAGTAGTGGCGGCGATTTCATTGCCGTAAAAATCCCCCGTAATATTATTTATTCACTTGTGGGCCCCAATGGTCCATACGATTTACAACAAAGGGCGTTTTCACAGTTTGGTTTCATCTTTTCGCTTTACTCATTTTACTTTCATTTTCTCAGAATGGACTTTTCTCCGGTCGTCAGACCGGGTTGTTCTAGTCTTCTTGGAATTTTCTGCCATGCCACCTCCCCAGTCGTTAATTTTCTGCCTATAAATTGTTCTGTTTGGAACATCAAAACGTGTTCCTGCTTCCTTCATATCTTGTTTTAATGCACCGACCCATTTCATTGTTTCATTTTTACCTTTACTGATTCTTTCAAAGAACTCCACAAACTCTCCTGTTAGTGTGCTTGGTTCTAGTTTCTTTACATGCCCATAGAATTTACGTTCCATTTCCAGATCTTTTTCTTTAAACAGTTTTTGATGTTGATGAGCAACAGTCATACAATAATTTTTAAATGAGCACATCGCCATTTACTGCATTGTTACGACCCTAGTTTCGGCCTTTATTGGCTCTCCATGAAATTTCAGATGTTAAATCATCATCACTTTTTTTTTTTTTTTTTTTTTTTTTTTTGACCAGTCTTCTTCTGACTTGTTCGATCTGACCCGCCGCGAGTTCTTCTCTTGTGCCAATTCCTTCGTCTCAGAGTAACACTTGCATCAAAGTTCTCTATTTCTTTTCCTACCGTTTTTACCCTTCACAGCCCCATCTCGGATCATGGAAGTTATTTCTTGACGTTCTTTAACACATGACCTGTCATTCCGTCCCGTTTTTTTTCCATTTGTTCCGTTCGTAGCCGATTCTGTAGAGAACGTCCTCAACCCCCTGTCTCATCAGTGCACATGATGATGTCCGCAGCTCGTGGTCGTGCAGTAGCGTTCTCGCTTCCCACGCCTGTGTTCCAGGGTTCGATTCCCGGCGGGGTCAAGGATTTTCTCTGCCTCGTGATGACTGGGTGTTGTGTGATGTCCTTAGGTTAATTAGGTTTAAGTAGTTTTAAGTTCTAGGGGACTGATGACCATAGCTGTTAAGTCCCATAGTGCTTAGAGCCATTTTTTTTTGCACGTGATTGTCAGTATCCCTCCGTCGTCCACAGCTCAAACACTTCGATTCTCCTCTTTTCCGGAGTTCCCATATACTCCTTATACTATGCCGTTCAACAGGTCCTATAATTCTTCACTTTCACTGCAGGTAGCAATACCATAAGCGACTCTTATTTTAGCACTTCCGAACACTATTTTACATTGTCAAACTTTTACGTACATCGTAAAAATCCTATGAAAATGCCTTAATTTGTCTTAAATCTTGATTCCATTATCAAGTGCAACTTCAGACCATCCAGTCCCTTACCTTCAGAAAGTCAAATTGATTGTCACCTAACAGTTCCCCAGTTTTCTTAGCATTCATCTGTGTTTTATTCTTGTTAGCGGCTTGGATACATTAGACGTTAAGCCGATTGTGCGATAATTACCGCACTTACCTGCCATTGCTGTCTTCCTTTTTGTGTGGATGACTTTTTACCGAAAGTCTGATGGTATGTCTCCTGCCTCATAGGTTCTACGAACCAAAATGAGTAGTCGTTGGTTGCCATACCCTCAATGATTTTAGAAATTCCGTCTATCAGCTTTCTCCTCTGCATTTAACAGAAGAATTCCCATTGCATCTTATCGTTGCCGGCCTTGCTTTTAATTTAACCGAAATTTGTGTTAAGTTTTCTATATGCTCAATGAGCTTTTCCAGTTTCTTCACTTCTTCTTGCGGTCATTTTGCCTTGGTTTCCCTGTACTTCACGTTTATTTAATTCCCAAATGGCTTAGCCTGGTCTACCGCCTTTCAATATACACTTTTGTACTTTCTTCTTCAGTTCTTTTACTGAAGTATCCTGTTACCCATGTAAAATTACATCATGGTCAGGCAAGGATTCCGTTATTAGATATTGCAGTGCAAGTTGTACACATGGGCAGATATAGACTCGTATAACACTTAAGTAAAGATGAAGACTAGGCTGAGGTTTAAGAGTATTGTCCGGAACTTCAATGCGGAAAGAAGAGGGCTCAGTTACAGACGAGATGAGAAATAATGATATGCATTTAAAGTTCTCTTAGGTTATAGATTTTGCGATGATGAATACCACTGTTGGCAGATCAACTGAAAAGGAAAGGACATTTCTAAATAGGGCAATCATAAACTTTGAACAGATAAATATATAAAGGGCAGTCAAATGAAACGTAAGTATACTACTCATGATTTCAAAATTAATCGCCATAACTGTTAATACACTACTGGCCATTACAATTGCTACACCAAGAAGAAATGCAGATGATAAACGGGTATTCATTGGACAAATATATTATACTAGAACTGACATGTGATTACATTTTCACGCAATTTGGGTGCATAGATCTTGAGAAATCAGTACCCAGAACAACCACCTCTGGCCCTAATAACGGCCTTGATACGCATGGACATTAAGTCAAAAAGAGCTTGGATGGCGTGTACAGGTACAGCTGCCCATGCAGGTTCAACACGATACCACAGTTCATCAAGAGTAGTGACAGGCGTATTGTGACGAGCCAGTTGCTCGGCCACCATTAACCAGACGTTTTCAATTGGTGAGAGATCTGGAGAATGTGCTGGCCAGGGCAGCAGTTGAACATTTTCTATATCCAGAAAGGCCCGTACAGGACCTGCAACATGCGGTCGTGCATTATCCTGCTGAAATGTAGGGTTTCGCAGGGATCGAATGAAGGGTAGAGCCACAGGTCGTAACACATCTGAAATGTAACGTCCACTGTTCAAAGTGCCGTCAATGCGAACAAGAGGTGACCGAGTCGTGTAAACAATGGCACCCCATACCACCACGCCGGGTGATTCGCCAGTATGGCGATGACGAATACACCCTTCCAATGAGGGTTCACCGCGATGTCGCCAAACACGGATGCGACCATCATGATGCTGTAAACAGAAGCTGGATTCATCCGAAAAAATGACGTTTTGCCATTCGTGCACGCAAGTTCGTCGTTGAGTACACCATCGCAAGCTCTCCTGTCTGTCAAGGGTAACCGCAGCCATGGTCTCCGAGCTGATAGTCCATGCTGCTGCAAACATCGTCGAACTGTTCGTGCAGATGGTTGTTGTCTTGCAAACGTCCCCATCTGTTGACTCAGGGATCGAGACGAGGGTGCACGATCCGTTACAGCCATACGGATAAGATGCCTGTCATCTCGTGTGCTAGTGATACGAGGCCGTTGGGATCCTGCACGACGTTCCGTATTACCCTCCTGAGCCCACCGATACCATATTCTGCTAACAGTCATTGGATAACGACCAACGCGAACAGCAATGTCGCGATACGATAAACCGCAATCGCGCTAGGCTACAATCCGTACTTTATCAAAGTCGGAAACGTGATGGTACGCATTTCTCCTCCTTACACGAGGCATCACAACAACGTTTCACTAGGCCACGCCGGTCAACTGCTGTTTTGTGTATGAGAAATCAGTTGGAAGCTTTCCTCTTGTCAGCACGTTGTAGGTGTCGCCACTGGCGCCAACCTCGTGTGAATGCTCTGAAAAGCTAATCATTTGCATATCACAGCATCTACTTCCTGTCGGTTAAATTTTGCATCTGTAGCGCGTCATCTTCGTAGTGTAGCAATTCTAATGGCCAGTAGTGTACATTTGTCCCACCGTGAAGAAGAGGGTCAATACCTTCATGGAAATGTGTTTGCCGTAGCCTGCAGAACCATGAACGTAGCCAGGCGTGCCCTCTTCATCCGAAGCAGATTGACGGCCTCGAATGTCTTGCTTGGGGTTCCAAAATACGTAAATCGCTTAGGGAGATGGTGGTGGTTAGTGTTTAACGCCCCGTCGACAACGAGGTCATTAGAGACGGAGTGCAAGCTCGGGTTAGAGAAGGATTGGGAAGGAAATCGGCCGTGCCCTTTCAAAGGAACCATCCCGGCATTTGCCTGAAACGATTTAGGGAAATCACGGAAAACCTAAATCAGGATGGCCGGAGACGGGATTGAACCGTCGTCCTCCCGACGCTTAGGGAGAGATTGGAGGATGTGTAAGCGCTTCAAGCGAAACTTCTGCACCGTAGTTAAAACGACCTTGCAAACATGTCGGCGGGCATTTTGTTGGCAAAATGTTTTGACTACGGTGCAGAAATTTCGCTAGAAAGCCCTTACACATACTGTACACAGTTCCAATCTCTCCCGTGTAATTTACGTATTTTTGGACCCATGTAGAAAGAAATTCGTGGCCGCTGATTTTCTTCGAACGAAGAAATGCACACCTGGGGACGATCATGGTTCCGAAGGCAATCACAAACATTTTTGCATGAAGGTATTGGCCGTCTTCTCCTTGGTGGGACAAATCTATTATCAGTTATGGCGGTCACTTTTGAAATCGTGAATAGTATACTTACTTTTAATTTGACTGCCCTTTATATGTTTATCTGTTCAAATTTTATGACCAGCCTATTTAGAAATGCCCATTCCTTTTCAGTTGATCTGCCAACCGTGGTATTCATCATCGCAGAATATGTAGCATAAGATAACTTAAAAAGCATCTCATCGTTTCTCAGTTCTTCTGTAAGTAAGCTCATTTCTTTTCACATTGGAGTTCCGGACGATACTCTTAAGCCTCGGCCTAGTCTTCATCTTTACTTAATTTTTATGCAAGTCCATATCAACTCCTGCGTACAACTTGCACTACAATATCTGATAACGGAATCCTTGCCTGACCATGATGTAGTTTTCCTGGTATCTTCCCATGTGTCTGAGCCTTTTACAAGTACACCTTCTCTTCTTGTGGTTTTGGCACAGTGTATTCGGTATTTTTAAAACAACTCCGTTATTCTTTCTCGTCTCTCATTTCTACTACTATGAAGCACATATTTTCTGGTACCTGTATCTTATATTCCTTCTCCCAACGTCTCGTTGCAACCCAACATGGATATTAGTTTATTATCTCTCTTTACGTGCCAAATTACCCGTTAAGTATTGTGAAACATTGGTTCTGTGTGTGGCGAGTGCATATATACCTGAGAACAACCCTATCAGTAAACGGTTCACTATATCTCGCTCTCTGCCCTACCTCCCTACACATAAGGAATCCTAGGGATGTTATACCATCTTCTGCTACTGTTGATGTTGCCATAAATTCGACTGATCAGAAATCCTTGAATTCCTTCCATTTCACCTCGCCGATGCACACTATTTCTAGATTGAGTTTCTTCATTTCTTTTTTTGAACTTTCTAACTTCCCTGCCACGTCCATACCGAACATTCCACGATTCTAATTGTAGAATGTTACTCTTTTATTGGCTATTCAAACTTTTGTTTCATCGTTGCCTCCCCGTTGGGAGACCCCTCGCTAAGACCGAATAATCATGGACTCTTTCGAAATCTTTTTGCCAGTAGGGAGATCGCTATGAAACTGTTTCGGTTCCAGTTCAGATGTGCTGGCGATACGTATTATTTGTCTTTAACGCAATGGTTTCCATTGCGTTCGGCATCCTCGTGTCGTTGATCACTGCTGATTGCTCCACCTTTCAGGGGCAGTTTCCCACCCAAAGGGCAAGAAGCTACCGTCAATTACTGCGGTCTGTTCCACTCTAGTCGAAAAATTCGTTGGTAAAACGAGGACTCCTATGAAGCATAATTTACACACCACAGAGGATGTTTGCACTAACTGGACACTGAGTTAATTTAATGGAATAGGTTCTAAAGATTTAAAGAGTAACCATGCGCTTCGTCTAGCATTTGTTCATTAGTATTTGTCACAAAATTTGTGAGTAAACTGTAACGAGAGACGACATAGAAAGATGTGATTCGCCAAGAGTTTGAAACACTACCTATAATAGTAAGTCACCAGCGAGCGAATATAGGGCTACTCTGATCTCTTTGTGTATAGAAATACCAACTGATCAGATACGTTCTCGAAACGACTATAACTGAACCTGCCTACACGTTTCGTGTTCGGCAGCTGTATTGGGATGTATTATTGTGAAACGCATTCACCTTACATTGTGATTGCTGTAGTGCTGCCGATGGTACCCGATGTCTAAAAGATAATTACGTGACCCTGGCATCACACACAAACAAACACACACACACACACACACACACACACACACACACACACACACACACATGAGAGACAAGAAATAAAACGATCAGCCGGTGGCAGGGCATCTAAAGAACGTATACCCAAAAAAAGGCATAAGACAAATTTATTCAGGCTTGCATATTACACGACGATGACGTAGTGTGACACACGACACTATTCATATTAGGTGTTTGGTAATTAACTGTTCGACGTCCCTGCCGATTTCGAGCTCAGAGCCGCCACCCAAACCAGCCACGCCTGCGGTAGCATTTGCAAAATGTTCAAATGTGTGTGATTTCCTAAGGAGCCAAACTGCTGAGGTCATCGGTCCATAGACTTACTTGAACTAATGCCCCAGGGAGTACTCGAACCTCCGGCGGAAGAGGCTGCGCTACCTGTGACATGGTGCCTAAAACCGCGCGGCCGCTCCGCGCGGCGCTGCATTCACAAACAGTGCTCCCGCTGACGCTGGCTGTCTCTTACCCAGGGATCTGACGCACACAATCACCCTCACTGCCACTGTTAGTAATCCTGAGCCGCCTGCGCCGCGCTCTCACCAGTAACCAGTACAAACAGCGCCACCGCTACGCCACTGGTAAGCACGCAGACGAATGGTCTAGACCAGGGTTTCCCAACAAAATTTTCTCGAAGACACCCTCATCGAGCATGATTGGTACCTTGTCATATCACAGTATCAAGTACCTAAAAAAGCCAAATTAAGAGTCTTTTTATACGTTTTCTATTTTTGGTACTTAGAAAAAAAAATTGACATATTCACTGTTGAAAAAATATTGAGCAGCCAAAACAAAAAAATCTGTTATCTTACGAAACATAGAAACATATTTAATATAATTTTCATTCTAATAGCATCTTGCGGACCCCTCTAGCATAGCTCGCAGACCCCTGGGGGTCCGCAGACCAACTGTTGGGAACCACTAGTCTAGAGTCTAGACTATGGGTGCCCATGGTCACAACTCTCATAGCCCAGCCCCCCCCCCCCT
Source organism: Schistocerca cancellata (assembly GCF_023864275.1). Taxonomy (NCBI): domain Eukaryota; kingdom Metazoa; phylum Arthropoda; class Insecta; order Orthoptera; family Acrididae; genus Schistocerca; species Schistocerca cancellata. The sequence goes on from NC_064630.1 coordinate 461,065,125, forward strand.
CTCTTAACCCCTCATACACATTGAATCACCATAGTTTTCGGCCATCGACATTCTGCCTGGAGGACCACGTCTGGCCACTCCATATTCCAGAAGAAGCCACGTCACTTGATTCTTTATCTTGCCGGCACTGGCATAAACCCAGCCACTATCCGCACTACATGCTGATTAATGGAGGTAGGGATTTAGTATCGCCGTCTCAGCGGGTATCGATAGCAGCAACATCGGCGCAAAGATGCTGCATGTTGACAGCAGGTAAGTTGTTACGCCTACACGCGAGGAGTGGAATCGACGTCTTACATGGATGGAGCGGCTGAGGAGTGTATAAGCCACCCCAAGGATTTTATCCGACCTGTATAAAGTATCTGGGCAACAGCCATATGGCCACGCCTACAATGACCCTGTAGTTTTAGTATTGTCTGTTTCTAGCTATTAGGTTACATTCAGTGTCCATCTTAACGATAACTCTTGCTCTGTTTATAATTTACGCTTTTGTGTCAGGAGTGGACAGAAAACGTGCGTAGGTGTGAGGTGGGCAATAATGGTGCGTATAAAGTTAAGAGAATGAAGTAGAATAGTCGAGAAGATCCTCAAAACTTACAGATTTCTATTGCAAATGTCAAGGGGCGTTCGAAGTGGTGTAAAGCGCAACGTCAGTCGTCAACGAATGACTGGAAACGACTGATTTGGAGTGATTGCCAGTGGCAATCGGATGGAAAGGTTTGGCTTTGGCGAAAACCTGGGAAATGTTACCTGCCATCATGTGTAGTTCCAGTAATAAAGTACGGAGGAGGTGGTGTTACGGTATTGGGTGCTTTTCGTGATTAGGGTGTCGCCTCCTCACTGCACTTAAGAGAACTCCGGATGAAGAACAGTAAGTACACATTTTATAGCATTCTATGCTGAATACAACAGCGAATAGTTTGGAGACGATGATTTTTGTCAGTATGACACTGCTCCCTCTCATAAAGCAATACCCCTGATGCACTGGTTTGTGATCGGTAACATTCGAGAATGGACTGGAATGCCAGAATCTCCACCTGAACGAAATGGAACACCTTTGAAATTAGGACGTCGACTTCGTTCCAGACCCCAGTATCGAACATCACTACCTTCTTTGGTTTCGGCCCTTGAGGATTGGCCTGCCATTCCTCCACAGACAGTCAGACACTCCTTTGAAACTTTCTTCAGCAGAGGTGAAGCCGTCGTAAAGCCGAAGGATGGGCTAACCTCCACTAACTGATATACAGATACTTTTGTTCAGATAGTGTATCAATCCCTGTATGTTCGTCCTGTTTATTACTGCGGCCACTGGAGCCAGTTTCCGGTACCTGGTGGACGGGACGTTTTGTTCAGCTTATAAATGACGGACCAGTATTTCTTCTCTTCTACTTAATGGGTTGTGGTCAGAACCTCTTAACTTGGGTTACAGGCTTGGGTCCCTACATTGTCCTAGGCGTTTTCCACAATCTGTTGCGAACACCTCGTCAGGTCAAGAGAGATTAATCATGCAAGCTAGTTGCCTGCCTAGGTCTCTGCCTAACAAAACACTACCAAATAAACGGTGCAAAACGTAATTAATAAACGCTATTTTTCAGTGTCTCAGTGATTGGGAGTAACCGCAAAGTTTCACTGATTACACAAAAGGAGGACTAACTACCGAATGAAATTCAAAGGTAAAATGACTCCCTGGGTTAACTAACAATAATTGATTTTCAAAAATTGTCATATAATTATGCAAAAACTTGCTCCTGACATGACAAACATTAATAACGGAACTAAGAAGCAAAATCTGAATGAACTGTGATTGGAAAAGCTTAGGATAGCGATGAATAATTCAGATTTCGAACGTATTAAAACAGACAGAACAAACTCTACGACTCCAACAGGGTGATTGCTTATCATGCTCGAAACAGAAGTGCATCTATTGTGCAACTTGTCTGCTCCAGTGGCCAAGTCGAACCTAACGGTGATATTATGAAAGATTACTAAATTTATCGTGATCTGTACTGCCGGTACTGCATGTCTATCTCACCATCACTGAAGTGTGAATGTGTTGGTTGAGGGTAGTGGCGTCGGCTCACTACCTACTTCCGTTTGTGGGCAGGTGCTGCATCGCCCTCGGACGAGGTCAGAACGAGAATCTTGCTAGGTGAAGTCTCCGAACGAAGCGCCCTGACCTGTCACAACTAACAAGTGAGAGAAGAAACCGAAGGGTCGGAAGGGGAAGCAGAGTCCCTCTTTTCTACTTACGTTCTTTCGCGCCTGAAGTAGGAATTCCTAACTAGAAAGCGAAATTTAAATCCCGTCAATGAGAAAATTGAGCTGACGTCTCTGTACTCCACTAAAGAAGGAAAAATGTGGCCATCGAAGTGAAGCGAAGTGTCGCCCCATTCCAGAAACTTGCAGTTAAAAATGTTCTGGCCAGTTCCTAAGTCTTACGTCTTGTTGTTTCTGGCGCGCTGTTCTCTAGCTTGGGAACACAAAAGAAAACAAAAATTCTAGTCCAGGTGTCTAACAGGCTGTTGAACCACTACAGTGCTTCCGAAGAGCTCCACCATAACGGAATGTGCCGCCACCTGTCAGTTACGTGTTATTACTGCGGTAGTGTTTAATTCGTATCACAGGCAGGCATCATAGTGTAGTTCTGAGTAAAATATTTAATTAGGTTGCAGATCCCATTCTGATGGTCGGTCGTCAGCGGTTTACGCTTTTTTATCATTATTATCAGTTATAATATTAGAGTTTTGAAAATCACCTTATCACAGTCTCGCTGATTTTGTTGAGATAGTAACTCATAGATACTAAATTCATGAGAACCCGGCGCTATTAAATATCTCTGGTCTGTTCATATCCAGTTTTGAAATGGTCTGTGATTAATTCACGAACTACAAATTTAATCAATCTGCAGCATATGTTTTAGGGAATGCATTAGTTTTAAGAAATTTACTATCATAGTTCTCTCATGAATGATATTTCACATTAATATTGCATTTTTAGTAATTTATAGCGTCCATCGATGTTACTATCGGTGTTCCTTAAACTTCGCTTCAGTCGCAAAGGTTACCTCTGATAATTTACGAACAGTCATTTGAAAACTTACTTCATCGTTATCTCTATATTTCTCCTTTCCAGAAGGAATATAAAGCCTGTTTAACCATGAAATAATCTCTCGAATATCATTTTCACTCAGTATCAGAAAATCGAGCCTACTCAAAATGTAATTTAACGTAATTTCCACAAACCAGAGATCTTGTCGTCTCATGACTGTTCTTGTGAAACGACTCTTCAAGAGAACCTCACCTCACCTAAAGCACCTCTTTCCGTATCAACAATTCATAATATCATTCTTCCAATAGAAATCCAAATTTTTCAAAAATACTGTATTTGCGTTTACTCTTTAAAACCTTATTGCAGAGGTATTACACACTTTTGTAATAGGACCCCGGCCAAAACATAAGCGACTTATGTTGCCATTTGACATTTTCAAATTGGAAGACAGGAGATACATCATGTTAAAATGCGTGGATAAAAATCCTACGTCAAGACTGCTAAATTCCATTATTGATTACTAGTTACAGGTCTTGCTGTTTTGGTACTGCTAACGGCTGAAAGCAAGGGGAAACTATGGCCGTAATTTTTCCCGAGGGCATGCAGCTTTACTGTATGATTAAATGATGATGGCGTCCTCTTGCGTAAAATATTCCGGAGGTAAAATAGTCCCCCATTCGGATCTCCGGGCGGGGACTACTCAAGAGGACATCGTTATCAGGAGAAAGAAAACTGGCGTTCTACGGATCGGAGCGTGGAATGTCAGATCCCTTCATCGGGCAGGTAGATTAGAAAATTTAAAAAGGGAGATGGATAGGTTACAGTTAGATATATCGGGAATTAGTGAAGTTCGGTGGCAGGAGAAACAAGACTTTTGGTCAGGTGAATACAGGGTTATAAATACAAAATCAAATAGGGGTAAAGCAGGAGTAAGTTTAATATTGAATAAAAAAATAAGAGTGCGCTTAAGCTACTAAAAAATAGCATAGTGAACGCATTATTGTGGCCAAGATAGACATGAAGCCCACGCCTACTTCAGTAGTACAAGTTTATATGCCAACTAGCTCTGCAGATGATGAAGAAATTGATGAAATGTATGATGAGATAAAAGAAATTATTCAGGTAGTGAAGGGAGATGAAAATTTAGTAGTCATGGGTGACTGGAATTCGACAGTAGTAAAAGGAGGAGGAGGAGATTAGTGTTTAACGTCCCGTCGACAACGAGGTCATTAGAGACGGAGCGCAAGCTCGGGTAAGGGAAGGATGGGGAAGGAAATCGGCCGTGCCCTTTCAAAGGAACCATCCCGGAATTTGCCTGAAGCGATTTAGGGAAATCACGGAAAACCTAAATCAGGATGGCCGGAGACGAGATTGAACCGTCGTCCTCCCGAATGCGAGTCCAGTGTGCTAACCACTGCGCCACCTCGCTCGGTTGTAGTAAAAGAAAGAGAAGGAAATGTAGTAGGTGAATATGGATTGGGGCTAAGAAATGAAAGAGGAAGCCGCCTGGTAGAATTTTGCACAGAGCATAACTTAATCATAGCTAACACTTGGTTCAAGAATCATGAAAGATGGTTGTATACATGGAAGAACCCTGGAGATACTAAAAGGTTTCAGATAGATTATGTAATGGTAAGACAGAGATTTAGGAACCAGATTTTTAAATTTAAGACATTTCCAGGGGCAGATGTAGACTCTGACCACAATCTATTGGTTATGAACTGATGATTAACACTGAAGAAACTGCAAAAAGGTGGGAATTTAAGGAGATGGGACCTGGACAAACTGAAAGAACCAGAGGTTGTACAGAGTTTCAGGGAGAGCATAAGGGAACAATTGACAGTAATGGGGGAAAGAAATACAGTAGAAGAAGAATGGGTAGCTTTGAGGAATGAAATAGTGAAGGCAGCAGAGGACCAAGTAGGTAAAAAGACGAGGGCTAGTAGAAATCCTTGGGTAACAGAAGAGATACTGAATTTAATTGATGAAAGGAGAAAATACAAAAATGCAGCAAGTGAAGCAGGCAAAAGGGAATACAAACGTCTCAACAATGAGATCGACAGGAAGTGCAAAATGGCTAAGCAGGGATGGCTAAAGGACAAAGTAAGGATGTAGAGGCTTATCTCATGAGGGGTAAGATAGATACTGCCTACAGGAAAATTAAAGAGACCTTTGGAGAAAAGAGAACCACTTGCATGAATATCAAGAGCTCAGTGGAAACCCAGTTCTAAGCAAAGAAGGAAAAGCAGAAAGGTGGAAGGAGTATACAGAGGGTCTATACAGGGGCGATGTTCTTGAGGACAATATTATGGAAATGGAAGAGGAGGTAGATGAAGATGAAATGGGAGATATGATACTCCGTGAAGAGTTTGACAGAGCACTGAAAAACCTAAGTCGAAACAAGGCCCCGGGAGTAGACAACTTTCCATTAGAACTACTGACAGCCTTCGGAGAGCCAGTCCTGACAAAACTCTACCATCTGGTGAGCAAGATGTATGAGACAGGCGAAATACCCTCAGACTTCAAGAAGAATATAATAATTCCAATCCCAAAGAAAGCAGGTGTTGACAGATGTGAAAATTACCGAACTATCAGTTTAATAAGTCACAGCTGCAAAATACTAACGTGAATTCTTTATAGACGTATAGAAAAACTAGTAGAAGCCGACCTCGGGGAAGATCAGTTTGGATTCCGTAGAAATGCTGGAACACGTGAGGCAATACTGACCCTACGACTTATCTTAGAAGAAAGATTAAGGAAAGGCAAACCTACGTTTCTAGCATTTGTAGACTTAGAGAAAGCTTTCGACAATGTTGACTGGAATACTCTCTTTCAGATTTTGAAGGTGGCAGGGGTAAAATACAGGGAGTGAAAGGCTATTTACAATTTGTACAGAAAGCAGATTGCAGTTATAAGCGTCGAGGGGCATGAAAGGGAAGCAGTGGTTGGGAAGGGAGTGAGACAGGGTTGTAGCCTCTCCTCCGATGCTATTCAGTCTGTATATTGAGCAAGCAGTAAAGGAAACGAAAGACAAGCTCGGAGTAAGTATTAAAATCCATGGAGAAGAAACAAAAACTTTGAGGTTCGCCGATGACATTGTAATTCTGTCAGAGACAGCAAAGAACTTGGAAGCGCAGTTGAACGGAATGGACAGTGTCTTGAAAGGAGGCTATAAGATGAACATCAACAAAAGCAAAACGAGGATAATGGAATGTAGTCGAATTAAGTCGGGTGATGCTACGGGAATTAGATTAGGAAATGAGACGCTTAAATTAGTAAAGGAGTTTTACTATTTGGGGAGCAAAATAACTGATGATGGTCGAAGTAGAGAGGATATAAAATGTAGACTGACAATGGCAAGGAAAACGTTTCTGAAGAAGAGAAATTTGTTAACATCGAGTATTGATTAAAGCGTCAGGAAGTCGTTTCTGAAAGTATTTATAAGGACTGTAGCCATGTATGGAAGTGAAACATGGACGATAAATAGTTTAGATAAGAAGAGAAAAGAAGCTGCTGAAGATTAGATGGGTAGATCATATAACTAATGAGGAGGTATTGAATCGAATTGGGGAGAAGAGGAGTTTGTGACACAACTTGACTAGAAGAAGGGATCGGTTGGTAGGACATGTTCTGAGGCATCAAGGGATCACAAATTTAGCACTGGAGGGCAGCATGGAGGGCATAAATCTTAGAGGGAGACCAAGAGATGAATACACTAAGCAGATTCAGAAGGATGTAGGCTACAGTAGGTACTGGGAGATGAAGAGGCTTGCACAGGATAGAGTAGCGTGGAGAGCTGCATCAAACCAGTCTCAGGACTGAAGACCACAACAACAACAGTTTCAGGTCATTAATGCGCCATCTTCAGATAAATAAAAAATTATTGCTTAATTCAGTGTGCACCAGCAACCACTCATTCCTTACATGCCATCATTATGTGTTGAGATGAATCGTTCCTGTAGTCGTGTACACATTAAAGTAGGTCGTCATGTTTTAGCCATTCATGTCTCTAGTGCTTATTACGTCCGATTTACGTTTAAATGCAAGGAGACTGACAGTGGTAACTATCATGCTGTCCATGTGTGAATGTAAACATGGCGTATGATTCGCAACACTAGCTTCAGGAACAGGGAAATAGCTGCATCACGGCAGTCAGAGAATTCAAGTTGCTTATTGATGTTGGGTATTGGCACTGGAGTTACTTCCTGATGGCCACTTGTAGCTGGGCACTTCTTTTTGGTATCCACAGCCTCTAAATACGTTATAAAAGAAATCATGGCCCTTAGTAAACGTTACAGACCATGTTTTCTTTTATATAGGCTTAACGTATTATTTTCAGTACTTTTAGGTCTAAATTTGCGTTACTTTGTGTCAAGCTTAACTTCTGCTGTTCAGAGAGACAGATCGTGGTCCATGCACATGGTACAGTATGGTTTTTACATCTCGGTCATCCACACAGATGCCACACCACTACACCCCATTCCTGTTAACTGAAGTGTTTTCTGGGTTGGCTTGTGTATTTAGAACTTTTCTTTAAATTTTTCGTACATCATAGCCCTATACACTATGTGGTCCATCACAGGACAAGTGCAATCTTCAATTTGTTTTTTTTCATGTTTCTCAATATCAGGAATATAATTAAAGTAGTGGGGTAATGGCAACAACAGGCAGTTTTGTTAGAACAGGTTTCGTACTTCAGGAGGAAGCATACAATCACTGGAAAGCCCATTGTTCTGCTACATGTCAACCCTTAGCTTATTGTTCTCTTTTTTTTTTTTTTGACTGGTCCTCAACCTATTGTTATACGCCACTTTATATCAAACTATATCAGAGAAATTCATTAACCTCCCCCTCTGAAGATGTCACTGATTTTCCCTCTCCTCTCTCCTCTGCCAGTGTCTGCTTCACTTTCTGAATTTCACGCGCTTTTGAATTGGGTTTCTGAGCCACTTTTCTTTGTCCCCCACTGGGAATTTGACATCAAATTAATTGACAAAATAATTAAACTGATCGAAAAAATTGGTCGGAAATAGCGTACTGTGCTACTTTCAGTATTCATGAGCTGCTTCTTGTTGATCTAATATCCTACCTCTCACTCTGTTAAATTCATTCATTGCTATCCTTCGGTTTTCCTCGGTGTGTACTGGAAATATTTTTCGGTTTGCGAGAAATTGACTCTAGTGTGTGTAATATTGATTAAACAATTTATGGGCTACAAGGCAGTGTGTGGAATTTCAGCGCTTCATTTTTATTCCAAAACACACAATTACACTGTCACAGATCACGCTAGATATATCTGGCGATCATGACTTGCCGTCGTCCAGGCTGCGCCACACATCGGTTGCCAGGCCGCTCCACATTGGCCAGGGCCTGAGACGCTGCAAGGAGCAGTGCACTCGGGCTTGCGCTAATCCGCTGAAGAAAGTGGTTACTTCCTGTTTGTGGATGCGTGAACCAACGTATCTGAACCTGTCAACTATGAGATCCCTGAATACTACATTCTGATTGGTTCCCACCAAAATTGTGTGTATTAATCCTAACCCCTCCACTCCTGGTCTCAGTCAGCTATCGATCATGGTCAGGTCAGCTTGCTCTTTAGTTGCGTGCATTATTTGTTTGCTTCGTCATCATCATTGTCTCTGTAGGAATATGAAGCGTTCTGCAGCAGCATCAGGCAAGAGCAGCAGTATTGGCAGTGACAGCAAACATCCAAGTCAGTTTCAGGAATGACAATTACTTGGTAAGTACAGATTCAAATCAACAACTGTAACTTTGTCCCTATAGCCTAAGAATTTGATAGTATTTAATATTTTATTGTTTGAGTGCATATCCACCAAATTGTCGAAGAGTTGGAGGTCCAACAGGAGCAGCAGCAGCAACGTTATTGTCGTAAGTAATATTTCTATATTTTTCTTCATATACATAATATGTTACTGTTATTTAGTGGTCAGTCAGTGAGTCTTTTCTGCTTTACATGATTTCGTGCATCAAAATCAAAAATGTTGCTTTTTCACTGAAAATTTCCTGTATGTCCAGTTTTTATTCGTCATAGTATCGTGTACAAGAAATTTCATTCTAAAAAAATTTCAATATTTACGTAATATGTTGTTGTTGTTGTAGAAGATTTTGAGGATCAAATAGGTAAACGTGACTGCTTTACTTTTCACTAAGAATTTCGTTTTGTTTCAGTATGTGTCCAGCACGTAACTGACGTACTGGCTGCTAAAAGCCAGTAACAGTAACAGCAGCAGCAGCAACAGTATTGTAAGTGGTATATATATTTTTCATCTTCCTAGTACTGTTTATATGTTGATGTTGCTTTTTGACTAAAATTTCATCACGTATTCTTTGTTGTAGATGATTTTGTGCCAGAAGAATATGGACAGGGTGGGGTATGAGTTGTGGATAAGCTGGGGCCATCACAGATCTCCTGCAAGTGTATTATTTTGGTCATAGATTTTATGCATTTGTATGCTTTTGTTACTAGATCATTATGTTGCAAGTGATTTAGGAGAGCTGGACGATTGCTCTTCCCCAGTTCAGGCGAGAACAAAATGCCATAGTGGATGGATGAAATGGAGAGAGACTTTTGTTGTTGTGAGGAGATAAGGGAGAGGCGAAGGAGCCAGAGTGAAATGGGTAATTACTCATTCCACATACAAATAATAATAATATTCTGTAATATTTCTTTCCTTTCACCAGCTGGTGATGTCTGTGATGTTGTAATTAATTGTTTTCATTATTTTCTCTCTCTTCTACTGCGGCCATGCGAAGGTAACAATTCATGCAACATGTCATGGCGTGGGTACTGGGGGTGGCGAGGCCAGCTTCACCAAAATGGGGTCCATTAAGGCAAACCTCAAGGGACAAGATGCTGCTAGTCGTCGTGAGGGAAGCCACGGCCGCCGCCGCCATTCCCGCCACCATCCCTGATGCTGCACCAGCACCGTTTCATGGGCCACACTCCCTCTGGAAAAAGGGTCAGGGTTGCTGCAGCAGAAGCTCCAGGCTGCTGCTCGGATGGCTTTTTGGTATCGCAGCATCTTCTCCTTCTCCACCATCTCATCCTCGCCATCAGTGGAAGGTATGTTACCATGGCACATATCATCAACAACTCACCACAACCACCTTCACCAATGGGGTGGACGGAGTCATCATATTTTACTAGTAGTATTGGTTATAAAGATGATCCTGTGGTTAGCAGCAGTTCCCTCTCCCACCCTTTTAGTGGTGGACATCAGATCAGTGTCACCACACAACAGTTAGAATATTTGCTCACTGCAGACTCCTTTGAGGAGAAAATCTTGTTCACAAGGATCGGGAATCTGGCATGAGAGTACCACGACCCTATTGGGTTTCTAAGAGTGTTCCTGTTGTGGAAATGGAGCTCCTCAAGGTAATCAAGAATTCCAATAAATGCGGCGTGATGCTGTGCTTCGAACTGTCGCACCCCCCCCCCCCCTCTCCCCAGTCTACCCAAGCCAAAGTCGCATTTCATTATTTTTGGGGGTTAATGGCGTGACAAGGTGGAGCACATCAGTCACTGAGTGGTTTCGCAAATCCACCAGTTAACAAAACACATACCTATTTTCTTCTAAACATTAAATGGGTGTGTCACTCACTTTCTTGTTGAGCACTTGGCTGATTTTGGCATGGAGAAAGATGAAGTCAGTGTCCTACCTCAGAGCACTGAGAGATATATTTCATTCTCCTAATGAAGACAGGATACGATTAATGTAGGCGGCGTGATGCTGTGCTTCGAACTGTCGCACCCTCCCCCCCCCCCTCTCCCCGGTCCACCCAAGCCAAAGTCGCATTTCATTATCTTTGGGGGATAATGGCGTGATAACGTGGAGCACATCAGTCACTGAGTGGTTTCGCAAATCCACCAGTTAACAAAACACATACCTATTTTCTTCTAAACATTAAATGGGTGTGTCACTCACTTTCTTGTTGAGCACTTGGCTGATTTTGGCATGGAGAAAGATGAAGTCAGTGTCCTACCTCAGAGCACTGAGAGATATATTTCATTCTCCTAATGAAGACAGGATACGATTAATGTAGGCACCACTCCAGAAGCTCATCAAAACTCTACCTTGGGAGGATACGCATATCATTCGATCTCTATTTCCCGATGAGGATTTCAACTGGTGACTTGGTAGGGGGTTTCCCCATATGAGTATCTGGATGATATGGCAAAACACAATGAAACCTGGCTACCCGACATAACTGCATTCTCCAGCAACCTTATAGGTGATGCCATAACAGATGCAGAGTCTGAGCATGCTGTGGACATCTGGCAGGAATTCAACATCACCACTTTACGAAAGTAGGTCTGTTTTTACATGGACACTGATGTCCACTTGCTTGCGGATGTTTTCGAGAAATTCTGGGATCCGTGCATGACCAGATATTTGCCTTTTATTACATGGCACCTGGGTTATCTTGGGATGCAATGCTCAAGAAAACAAAGTGAAGCACTGAATTACTGACCAGTGCTGACGTGCTTCTTTCCTTTGAGTAAGGGATCCGTGGGGTCTTTGCCAATGTGTCCATAGACACGCCAAGACAAATAACCCACAGGTGGATGACAGGTTCAAACCATCCATTGGTTTTAGTTACATCAGGTATCTCAAGGTAAATAATTTATACAGGCACACCATACAACAATCACTGCCGACTGATGAGTTTCAATGGGTGCCCCAAGGCGAATGCAAGGGATTAGGTGAAAAAATCAAGGGTATGTGTGGCTGATTCTGATGTGGAGTATGTGGCCGAGGAAGATCTTATGTACTCTATTATTTTGCATCACGCTCAGGCTGATTTGCTGCTGTGTTCAGAGCGACTAGTTCCATGAGGAGGCTCCACCCCATAACTGATGACAATGCTGGGGAATAAGTGGAGATATACGTTATCATAATCTTCAGCAGTGGGGATGTAGCTCATTAGAATCACACAGGGGATCTCCTTCAAGCAGTCTCGCTAGTTGAAGAATTTGAATACTAGACAGAGAGCTTCTGCGACATGTGACTTTGACTAAGATTTTTATAAACTAATGAATAATTCAATTATCGGAAAATTGATGGAGAATTTGAGGTAATTTTGTTTAGAACCGAATGGGATGGGTGTTGGGGCATAAAAAAGTGCTTCAAGTGACCAAATTCTAAGGGGTCACCGTATTCAGTAAGATCTTTGTTGCTGTGGAGGTAGTGGAGACTGCAGTAGAAAGAGAGAGAGAGAGAGAGAGAGAGAGAGAGTGCAGAATACACTCCTGGAAATGGAAAAAATAACACATTGACACCGGTGTGTCAGACCCACCATACTTGCTCCGGACACTGCGAGAGGGCTGTACAAGCAATGATCACACGCACGGCACAGCGGACACACCAGGAACCGCGGTGTTGGCCGTCGAATGGCGCTAGCTGCGCAGCATTTGTGCACCGCCGCCGTCAGTGTCAGCCAGTTTGCCGTGGCATACGGGGCTCCATCGCAGTCTTTAACACTGGTAGATGCCGCGACAGCGTGGACGTGAACCGTATGTGCAGTTGACGGACTTTGAGCGAGGGCGTATAGTGGGCATGCGGGAGGCCGGGTGGACGTACCGCCGAATTGCTCAACACGTGGGGCGTGAGGTCTCCACAGTACATCGATGTTGTCGCCAGTGGTCGGCGGAAGGTGCACGTGCCCGTCGACCTGGGAACGGACCGCAGCAACGCACGGATGCACGCCAAGACCGTAGGATCCTACGCAATGCCGTAGGGGACCGCACCGCCACTTCCCAGCAAATTAGGGACACTGTTGCTCCTGGGGTATCGGCGAGGACCATTCGCAACCGTCTCCATGAAGCTGGGCTACGGTCCCGCACACCGTTAGGCCGTCTTCCGCTCACGCCCCAACATCGTGCAGCCCGCCTCCAGTGGTGTCGCGACAGGCGTGAATGGAGGGACGAATGGAGACGTGTCGTCTTCAGCGATGAGAGTCGCTTCTGCCTTGGTGCCAATGATGGTCGAATGCGTGTTTGGCGCCGTGCAGGTGAGCGCCACAATCAGGACTGCATACGACCGAGGCACACAGGGCAACACCCGGCATCATGGTGTGGGGAGCGATCTCCTACACTGGCCGTACACCACTGGTGATCGTCGAGGGGACACTGAATAGTGCACGGTACATCCAAACCGTCATCGAACCCATCGTTCTACCATTCCTAGACCGGCAAGGGAACTTGCTGTTCCAACAGGACAATGCACGTCCGCATGTATCCCGTGCCACCCAACGTGCTCTAGAAGGTGTAAGTCAACTACCCTGGCCAGCAAGATCTCCGGATCTGTCCCCCATTGAGCATGTTTGGGACTGGATGAAGCGTCGTCTCACGCGGTCTGCACGTCCAGCACGAACGCTGGTCCAACTGAGGCGCCAGGTGGAAATGGCATGGCAAGCCGTTCCACAGGACTACATCCAGCATCTCTACGATCGTCTCCATGGGAGAATAGCAGCCTGCATTGCTGCGAAAGGTGGATATACACTGTACTAGTGCCGACATTGTGCATGCTCTGTTGCCTGTGTCTATGTGCCTGTGGTTCTGTCAGTGTGATCATGTGATGTATCTGACCTCAGGAATGTGTCAATAAAGTTTCCCCTTCCTGGGACAATGAATTCACGGTGTTCTTATTTCAATTTCCAGGAGTGTAGTATGACCCTGTAATTGTGTGTGTGTGTGTGTGTGTGTGTGTGTGTGTGTGTGTGTGTGCATGTGTTGTGTTGTTTGTGTAAGTATTTATTTATTTATTTCCTTGTGTATATGTACCACAAATAACACACACACACACACACACACACACACATATATATATATATATATATATATATATGTACCACAAATACATACACACACACACACACGCACTCAGACATATATATATATATATATATATGTGTGTGTGTGTGTGTGTGTGTGTGTGTGTGTGTGTGTGTGTGTGTGTGTGTGCGTGTGTGTGTGTATTTGTGGTACATATACACAAGGAAATAAATAAATACTTCCACAAACAACACAACACACACAAACACACACACACACACACACACACAATTGCTTACACTATGATAATAGGGTCATACTATTCTACTACAGACACACACACACACACACTCTCTCTCTCTCTCTCTCTCTCTCTCTCTCTCTCTCTCTAAAACTCGTTTTCCCCCTCTCACTCAATCAGAGTTCCCTACCACTTCTCTTACTAGAAGTGAGTAATCTGAGTACAGGAGAGTTTCAATCCTGTCATCACAAATGACTTATTGCCATGAGGCAACAAGTCTATTTTAGACTGCAGTATGGTGTACATCTCAAGTCCTCTCGATCAAATACTAGTTTATGGTGCAGCATCGCGAACACCTCTGTAGAGGCTCTGCAAATAGTCCTCGATAGAGAGGGCTTTCTATATCATATTAGCACACCCTTAGCCCACCTGTGGGTGGCACCTTCCGATGTGTGATACACCTACAGTTTTTGATCGCAGACCTACAAACTCCACCATCAGCTATCAATTCACTCCATCTTTCATAAGGCCTATAACCTTCTTGTTCTGTGAAATAATACCATAAGGATTATCGGCCATGTATGAGGACATGTCCATAGTGCCTCATTACTTCACATCGATTGCAGTTCTTCGCCCTATAGACGAAGCTGTCCATATAAAGTAATCTAGGATCTGCGAAGTGAGTTTTCACAAACTCATACTGAAAGCAGTACATACGGAGTTTGGATAGGTCTAATATCCACAAACACACACAAACACACACACACACACACACACACACACATATATATATATATATATATATATATATATATATATATATATATATATATATATATTCACACTGTTCCCACTTATAAATTGATACACATATATAAAAATGAGAACATTTTTATATATGTGTATCAATTTATAAGTGGGAACAGAGTGAAGATAAATCAAACACAAGCTCTGGGGCAAAACAATTCATTTATTTCTCACCCAACTTAAAAGTAATTTGACACATCTTCTTTTTGAGTCGTTGGGGGGCATGACACCCATAGAATTCCAGGTCTTGAGTAGCAGCAAACTTGAAGGTTCAATGCAGCTATGTGATCTTCTGCTTCCTTTGACATAGATGATAATATCTGTGTAGTCGAATCATCGAAGTAACATCACCATATCTTTGCAAGGTATGCCAGTATTATCCCAGTGAATTCCTTTTTAGAAATGTGTTAACCACTTTGCACTCTTCCATGATTTAGTGTTTTTCACATACTTGAATGACCTCAGTGATGCGATGTTTGCTGAGAATATCTCTATTATTCCCACATCTTTTGTGTATGCTACGAATGCAACATCTTCAAATATGAACTGTCTACTGTCATCATCATAAAAACCCTGATTTTCTGCAATGATGTTCACACCTTGAGATACCATTGTGGAATGATCTGAGTATAGCGCAGCACCTGGTCAATCATGCAGCTCGTTGCACAACGCCGGTGAGCGGGCAGTAGTTGTCACACAGTCATTAAGAACTAGCGGATATGCTGCAGTGCATTCTGGGAAATTTACTGAAGATTAGAATTCAATTCTTACATCTAGAGGTCGAGATAATTATATTGTTTAGTTTTGTGCAGTATATTATGTGATGATGATTAATGCCAGGTCCTTGAATTTCCATGGACTGAGTTGTTATCCCTCCTCTTCATAGTATAAAGCATAGAACCTTGCATACATATCATATGCTAGACTGTATACATTTGATTTCTACTGCAGGTGTAAATTATCATACAGATAGAATTCAGAGTTTAGGAGCACTCTGGTGAAATCATTGACTATAATCCCTCTTCTTTTGTATGAAATGCAAGAATTATGAACCTGGGCATCTCCATTTGAGCAGCGAAATTAAAAGACTACTTTTGCCTGCTTGCAGTCAGTAGCAATGGTTAATTGAAAAACCTCTGGTGGACGGAAAGATAATGTTAGTAATACACTAGCAATTACAACTTTCGAAAGATTCATATGCTACTCATTATAACAGCTCTTTTAATTGAGAACAGTATTACCAGGCTTGTTCTAGTATATGGAAAAAATTAATAGCATTGAAAAATATTAATTTAAAATTATCGATATATAATCTCTCGTCAGAATAACGCCCACAGCAAGGTAGCGCCTCAGAGAGGGTTTAACGTGGCTACTTTTGTTTCTAAATTCTACTATATAAACCAGGCACTGGCATTGTTAGTTCTCTTGTCATGTTTTCTAAGCTCTGAATAAGTCTACGTGGCTGCGGCTTGCGATATACCTGGCATTTCCGTGTGACATGCTACGGAAGGGATCAGGTCGCTTTTGTTAAACTCCAAGAACATTGACTATAGATAATTTATATGGGACAGACTTTTGCCATAATGTCATAGACTAAGAATATCTCAGGAACTATGTGCGCAAGAAAAAGTAGTGTTCAGTAGTAAATTCTATTACATGCCAAAAAACTGATAATAGGATCTGTGAACTATACGAAGGGACGTTAAACTGAATGTAAGAATGGAATTGGACACTTAGCCTTGTGAAAGTAAAAGTATACGAAGCTTGAATGACTGTATCGAAGTATAATAATGGACCATAGTCCTTCCTATAATGCATTTGAGTGATTAATTATAAAAATCACTGATATTTTATTTGCTGAATTTTCTGAGAGTGATTGGGGGATCAACCCTCCTTTTCCCCTATATATACACATCAAAAATAATTTTGCATCACCTCAGTTCCGATAGTTCCGGAACCTGTACAGAAATTTGAAATAGAGATCAACATAAACATCATTTCCACCCTTTTCATTGTTCATGAAAACCACACATTGCATTTTGTATCACAATACAATGAGACCTTCAGAGGTGGTGATCCAGATTGCTGTAGACACCATTACCTCTAATACCTAGTAGCACGTCCTCTTGCACTGATACGTGTCTGTATTCGTTGTGCTTACTATCCACAAGTTCATTAAGGCATTGTTGGTCCAGATTGTTTCACTCCTCAACGGCGATTTGGCATAGGTCCCTCAAATTGGTTAGTGGGTCACGTCGTCCATAAACAGCCCTTTTCAATCTATCCCACGCATTATCGATAGCGTTAATGTCTGGAGAATATGCTGGCCACTCTAATCGAGCGATGTCGTTGTCCTGAAGGAAGTTACTCACAAGATGTGCACGATGGGGATGCGAATTGTCATCCGTGAAGACGAATGCCTCACCAATATGCTGCCGATATGTTTACACTATCAGTCGGAGGATGGCATTCACGTATCGAACAGCCGCTATGGCGCCTTCCATGACCACCGCGGAGTACGTCGTCCCCACATAATGCCACCCCAAAACAGCAGGTAAGCCCCATCTTGCTTCACTCGCTGGACAGTTTGTCTAAGGTGTTCATCCTGACCAGATTGCCTCCAAACACGTCTCCGACGATTGTCTGGTTGAAAGCATATGTGACACTCATCGGTGAGGAGAACATGATGCCAATCCTGAACAGTCTATTTGGCTGTTGCTGAGCCCATCTGTACTGCGCTGCATGGTGTCATGGTTGCAAAGATGGACCTCGCCATGGAAGTTGGGAGTGAAGTTGCACATCATGCAGCCTCGAATTTCCTAGAGGAGTTGATGACAAAGAGAAGTGGCCGCAAAACCCCATTCAAAAGAACATGAAATTCAAAAAGTGGGGCAAGAATCGTCAGGGGAGGGGAAGAGCAGGAAAACCCATGCCATCATTAGTAGGATGATTACTTAATTAATTTATTTATTTGTTATAAATTTGATATAAAGTGTCATATATGAATAAGTTCAGGACCTGTCAATCAAAATAGGAAGATAGGTTAAGTGTTGACATGGAGCAGAAACTTGAGTTTGCCTCAGAATGTAAGCTTGCTCCTGATGTAGGCAACCCACACTCGCAAAATGACCTGCTGCCGCCATTAACCTACTACTAACTGAAATTTCTACAATTTATTTTACTTCCCCAGTTACTTAATGAACCCCATGCAAAAATTCTATTCCCAGTGTACTTATATACACTCTTAAATCCACATTTAATTTGAGCACCAGCTTTACTGAAAACTCAGCAAAAATATAAGGGCCGATCAAAAAGCTTTCGTTCATAGGCCATACGTCCAGAATCAATATGCTAGTCATGCAAAATCACCGTGTGCATCGAGGAAATCATCTCACCGACGCATTAGTTTGAAGATACCCGTTTCGTAAAATACCATGTCCCGCTGCATGAAGAAGCGTTTAACTGCCTGCTCCTCATCCTCGTCCGACAAGAATAGTCGACCTTTCAAGGTGTTTTCTAAAAGATCATATGTGTGATAATCACCTGAGGCGGGTGCTCTGGTGTCTCCCACTTGACTTGGCGTAACTTCAGCGTCACGAAATTTGCAATATGGGGTCGTCAAATCGCGACCAGCAAGAAATTTGCTGCACCGTTCCACAATCGTGGTTTTCGACAGACATGCTACACTACACACATTATCGGTACTCCGAATGATGTCTACCAGTGCGAAGGAGAGAATAGCAGCACACTGGTCCTGTATGGACACATTTGGTAACAACCATAGTTCACGTTTCCGCATTTACTGCACTCGCGTCAGAAAGACAACAATGTCACACTAGTCGCTTGTCTATATGGCGGTGCTTTTATATCCACATCTGGATTGTGCTGCGTTGCATATAATTTGCAGTAACGCCCTCGAACAGAATCTTTTTGATCGTCCTTTTATTAAGCAATTCGAAGTTGAACTCCAATAGGCAAAAGCCTGTTTCAATTAAAGCATGCCTTCACAGCTAAGAAGGTAAGAAGCGCAGCTGGGGCCCCCAGACCATTTACTGTTTACTAACCTTCGGCTTTATTATTATACTTCATCTTGTTGTGTGGACTGGTGTCGGACTACTAAACTGCGGCTCATATCTTCATAGGACTTGGTCTACTATGCGTTCACCCAATAAAGTTATGAAACTTCTGGAAGTAATTGTGATCTTAACTTCATTCAAATATTCATCCAGGCCACCATTCCTTCCAGTTGCGCCATGTAAACGTCCCCTACTCTTGAACATGTTTATGAAACTTATTCTTAGATCAAAATTTGATACAGAAAGGGTACATGTCCAGGGCATATTACTGAAGTCCTGTGTTCTTATGTACATAGTTCGGTTACAAAAAAAGTAGGAGGCTTACAAAATACAATCATACATCGTCATAACATGGACGGTTTTTTGTAAAAATTATAACAAGTGGAAACTCTGTTTAGTACTGATTTTGCAGGTTAATTGCTATTCATCACATGTTTGTGTTACATTGGGTTCCACTAAATGAAAGTGATTTATCAAGGATTCTGGGAACTGCTGGTCTACTCCATGACGACGAAAATCTGTGTCCACCGACGTTTACGAATAATTTTACAGATTCTTTACCTCAGTCACTGTGGCCCCGACGTGGCATGAAAATAACGGGGTCTTAGTGTCTCACCGTCATTGCCATTATTACCTTAGTATCTACGAAGTCCCCTTCGCAACTGTAAATTTTTCAAGGTCATTTTCGTTGCGGAGGTCGATTCACGTCATCGACCTGACGCAAGGTACAAGTTGTCTTCCCAGCCCTCTGGCATTCCAACAATTTTTTCCTGTTGCAGCGACGGCTGCTGGCGGTAAAAGACGATCGGTCGCTGCGTAGAATGACGAAGACGCGCCAGCTAATCGCGGTTTGCAATTCAGCCGACAATACGAGCGTTTAATTGCTTGCAGTAATGGCAGCTGCTGGTGGCTTCCAGTATTCTGCTGACACTCCTCCCATCGGAGATTGTGGAAAAGCAATTAGCAACGTAATGGTGCTGGGAATATACAATAGGAGTCCCAGAATCTACACACGGAGGGACAAAGGCCTCCTGTGAGAAGATGCTGCGTGATTGCCGCAAAATGAACCACGTTAGTGTACAACTCGAGGGGACAAGAGGGAGCTGGCACTGCACAAAGCATACATTCCCAAGTTCTGCCCCTTTATATTAGTTGTTCGTCAGCTCTTTGTCATTTTAGCACTCTCGAAGCGTTTAGTTACGATTGTAGTTTCCGTATAGTTCGCAACGAGTGAGGTCAATAACAAAGGTTTCCGCGTTGTAAATTAGGCTAGTCTAAATTAATGAATCTAATTCTTGAATCACATACAGCCAATTATCTAAAGTGAAATTTAAGTGAGGAATATTTCAATCCTTCCAAATATGTATACAGGTGTTCGAAGGGGTGATAGCCTATCCCCAATTCACTCTGTGCTCTAGAAAATAATGGTAAAAATTTGAAATGAAAGAGGAATCAAAAGAAATGGAATAACCTGTGAACAGACTCGATTTCGGAGATGATTTTGCTGCAATACAAACTAATCTTTTAGAAGAAATAGTCAGTACGACTAGCTTGAGAATATGCACAGAAATTTTTTTAGCAAAGATTAAAAGTGCACTGAAATTACGGAATTCGGATAGTGGCCAAATAGAGAAAGTTAAAAAATGGTTTCGAAAGTCTACAGAATAAATGATACCTTTACAACAAGGTAAATCCTATCGGACAATCCGAAAAGAAGCTATTGAAATACCGTCGGAAGGCAACCGAGTGTCAGTTTAAATGAAGCAGGAATACTACAAAAGCTAATAATTAGGTAAATATATGGCTGACGTCAAACTATGGGAGGTTTGAAATTGCGAAATAACGATGAAATTTATCGAAACAGAAAGCACATCAGAAGTAGGGAGAAAAATAAACCGTATTTTCCGAACATTTGTATGGAATGCAAGGTAGCAGATTAACCAAAAAGATCTCCAAGTATTTGTGAGTTGAAAGGTATAAGAAATGTTGAATCTACGAAGTAAAAGTAAATGAAAAATAATGTAAAATCTGAAGAAACAACTGCTAGAAGCTTTTCGGGAATAAATACTGTGTATGGAAGGATAGCAAGGGTTTTGAGTGAAAAGAACTTGTGAGATGTGGTCATAAGACAGATATAAAAAATATAGTGAAGAGATGAGAGTACTGAAAAAAACGAGCAACGATAAAGGACTGAAACTGGAATGTGGTTCTCACTTGTCCCTTCTTTGCAAATAATAATAATAGTAACTATTGAGCGAATCAATATTCCAGTTCCTTTCGCATTGGAGACCAAGAGGAGCTCGGTGTTTTTACCCCCTCAACAGAGGTTGGTTTCACACATTTCACCATTTCTCACCATTGTGCCCTAGTCCGAGACATGAAAGCGAGGACGAAGGAAGAAACGTAATGCTCGTACACTCCTGCTCAGAAAAGACAGAACACCTTGAATGACTAGAGATAGGACTTTCATATACACAGGACTTGTGCATCAGTATGTTCGGCAGAAATAATGAATATTTCAGTCACGTAAGTTCTGCATGTTGAAACACCTCGGTTCAGTTTACAGTGGTAAAAGCTATAGAAAGATTAATTTATATTTACGAATAGCATTTTTAGAGGGGAAAATATTGTAGAATCAGAGTTCGGTAATTGCGGATCAAATTTATAGTATACTAGCAAGTAGTTTAACGGCTAAGTACAGCAAAGCCACGGAAGCTCCGTCATGGAGAAGGCACTGATGTTAAATTCTTGTGATGAAAAACCTATAAATAGGGCTGATCGTCATTATTGCCGCCTTTTTTCCTTGATTGCTTCGTTAAAGGGCGGGGAACCCGTGTCAGTCAGCGAGACAATAATTAGATTGGACTTTATCGTGTTAAGATTCACAATAAACTGTTAGAATATTACGGAGATTAAAAGTGATGTAGTGTGCTATCTCTGACTGTTGGTAGCAACGGATTATTAATGGGATTTTAGGACTTTAGTGCTAGATTGGAACTTTACGAACATATAGACGGCAGAAACTCAAATTATCTGCTGATACGAATGAATTCAGAGGTACCGGTATTCAGATATTAACGTGTGGACTTTGGGAAGTGTCGTGTGCCGTTAGTTGCGAATCTGGACGTAGAGCGCGTGCATATCGTCATTTGCGGACTATTTAGATTTCTCCAGGCTAGGAACCTTTTAAATAGACTATCATCCATCACCGTCTTAATCCTTGAATATACAGTGAAAGTGAAATACAAGAATGTTGTACTTATTTCATTTACCTAGTACTAATCAGTGATGGTTTTACGGAATCAAAGCTATTCAGCAGTAATTCTACACCGTCTAGCGGAAAGCGTAGGCATTAACTAACACGCTAACTGAAGTGAACGTTCACGTGTTGTACGGACTGCTTAATATGAATTTTTGTGACTCTTTAACGTCCCCACTCCCTCCAAAACGTGGCGCAGTCTGTCTTAATCATAAAAGGGGAGAGTTTTAGCTGGGCAAATTACTAAATAAAAGCGATATTTACAAGACTCGCAGTAACAGCTAAACACAAGGCTCGCACGTCATCGGAGAGTCATTGCTGTCACGTCGGGTAGTAAAGCCGGAAAACCTACCGACGGTACGTATCTACGAGCAGACGTCGACGTGGGGTACCTAAAAAGGGAACCACGAGAGAGTTGGGGATGCTTCAAAATGGTGCCCGAACGTGGGGCTCGAAGAAAGGAGAAGACGGCACTAAACCGGCATGGGAAAGAAGAAACAGAAGAAGGAACGAGTTATCTGTGAGAAGATAATTCACTAACAAACAGTGGTGCCAAACTTTGAGTTAAACCTGCCTGTCCGAGGACCAGATAGTCTATAAATTGAAAAGGTACGTGAACCAAGTTATTGTAATCTTGTGTGTGTTACATAACATTTGTTGGAATTAATAACAGTGACTAATTGTGTTTGTGTGTGACCTTTATCTGTTCCAAGTGCTGAGAATACTAGTGTTTAAGTGGACTACCAGGCTATAAACGAGGTCGAGTGGACAACCTGGAACGTGAACACGAGTGCAGGAACAAGGTACTGTAATTGTTATCCAACGACATGGCTGATTATTTGAGGTAATTGCGTAGTGTCGTTTAGTAGCAGCACAACTCATTCCTATACTTGTCATATATTAGACATTGTGAATGTACTAGTATGAGGTATTGATTCGATTTTCCAACCACTATGCCTGTTGTATTGTTAAGTGCATGTTTTAGAAGTGTGATTAATCTTTTTTGTAAATAGTGTGTGTCCTTATGTTAAAAAGGGTTTATATGTTAAGATCAATGGACGACTTAGAGGAGAACGGGAGCGATAGTAACGTGGATCGGAATGCGTGAGGTGGTGCTTCTATGAGTGTTAGATCAGTAGAACGTGTGAATGATAGTGCAAGTGAGGTAGAATCTGTAGATCGCTTATTGCAATAGAAAAGGCCCGAGGGGGGGGGGGAAGGGGGGGGGGCGACGGAAGGGACTAGTTCTTGCCCGACCACCGATCATAGCGGATAATCTCAATACCCGAGATGAAACTCATAGTGGACAGATACCGAGAGGTAGTACTAGCACTGAGAGTAAGAGTCTGGAGGACAAGATACGTCAATTTATGCTTCAACACAGCGTTAGAGATAAAGAAAGGGAAGCACTAGAAGCGGAGAAGGAAAAAGAAAGGGAAGCTAGAGAACGAGAGAAAGGAAAAGAATGGGAAGATCTTGATAAGAGTAGAGATGACCTGTTAGCAATATTTTTAGAACAGCAGCAGGAAAGGGACGAATCATTTAAAAAGGGACTTAATGATATTATTCAAGGGGACGAACGGCGCTATAATCAATTTAAGGAGCGTGTAGAGGAAACAGTTACCGAAGTGGAAGACCGGGCAATAGAGGTTTCTGAAATGCAAGCAAAAATCAACGAGAGTGTAGAGCAAATTAACGAAGAGCTAGAAAATATATAATTAGATCAAAACCAAACGAGGGAAAATGTATCAGTTTTAACGTAGAAGTTTCAAAAATTAAATACTTCCACAAAAGAAGAAGTCAAGGAGTTTCTAACTGAACAGTCAGATTAATTTAAAATGGATATAGCTCAGTGGCTAGAAACGAAAAACGCTGAAGTGGAAAAGGTAGTAATACAGGCTTTAACGGAAGGAAAGCCATCTACATCGGATAAGGTAAATAACGCTAGCGAACCTGATTTTGTGGAAAGATGTACAGATGAACTTAAATCGATTAAAGACTCGATCGTGGCAGAGATTATGGTTGCGCGCGTTGAAACAGACAACGCACGATCGGTTCTGACGAACGTCACCGAATGATTTGAATTTCCGAATCACAATAATAATAAACGATTGAACACTGACCGACTGCAAGAGAATGTTAGTGAAGATAGGAGAGTACAATTTAATGTGAAAATCGCGATTTGAGTTTAGATCCTGATAGGTATCACGAGTCGTGTTATTCGTTGTGTGATAGGACGAAGGTATAGAATAACATCTTTAAGTCCAGGCATAGAGTAAATATCTCTGGAGGGAGCATTGCGTTCTGCGCATGTTGTCAACATTAAACCAGGATTGTCACGTGATCTCGGGACTTCGCTGTGCCTGTATGCTTTCTGCAGCGTTTGAAGTTCATAATACCAAGAGTTTTTGTTGTGTTTCACCGTTTGTTGATAGTGTAATAGCGATGGTGAATTACGATGTTGCTACGGATGCAAAGAAAAATATGTGAAAGGAGGGATAGTAACTTTTCATGGGTACATTCCATATAGCTCTAATTATAGTTTTCATTTTAGTAAGAGACACTGTATACGTTTAAAAATTTCGAGATGCATTATAATTAAGACTTGATTCTGTAGACCTATTTTTCTACTATTTTATGACTATATAATAGATATCACAGCTCGTACAAAAGCTTACAAACAATCGCTTCCTCTCGTAAATTTGCTAGTGGAACAGGAAAGGCAAAGGTTAGTTGTTTCAGAAAATACTATCCTCCATGCATTTATCAGTGACTTGTCAATTATGTATATAGATCACTCCGTCTACTATTTATTTAATGAACTGGGAGCAAGTACTTAAAATGCGTTAAATAAATACCTCAAAGTGCCATCAGTAATAAAAATTGTGCTTTAGGTCGCAAAACTGAGAAAATAAATACGCAGAAATACAAGAAAAAAGGACGAATTAGCAGGGATATAATCGCTAATGTGTGGTAAATTCGGTGTTTTTCGGACACTTGCGAAAGTACTAACGTTCTGTCAAGTCGTTTTGCAGGACTATCACTGCAAAAATGTACTTCAGGCTCTGTAATACTATAAAGTGCGGTATCATACCAAAAACTACCAAAAATCAAGTGCATCTGAACTATGACACCTATCGCAAAGAAGCTGAATGTAATATCACTTGCCCTTAAAAGTTACGTAGCTGGTTTATTCCCGGTTCAAATGGTTCAAATGGCTCTGAGCACTATGGGACTCAGCTGCTGTGGTCATAAGTCCCCTAGAACGTAGAACTACTTAAACCTAACTAACCTAAGGACATCACACACATCCATGCCCGAGGCAGGATTCGAACCTGCGACCGTAGCGGTCGTGCGGTTCCAGACTGTAGCGCCTTTAACCGCTCGGCCACTCCGGCCGGCTTATTCCCGGTATCAAATGGATACTATTAAAATGTCTGCGCAACATATATAAATAATTCACGACACGTACGAAAAGAATCCGTCTGTACTAGGGATTTAGTGACATTCTAAATACACAGGGCGCTATACGAACAAACACACGACGTCCCGAGATCACGTGACCAGGCCGGAAATGTATGTTGACAACACAAAATCTGTTCTGCACATGTGAGTGCTCACTCCAGAGATATTTACTCTATGAGTCCAGGCAATTTCACATCTTTGACGACGAGAAGGGATCCACACACCCAGTGGTGTTCATTAGGTCGTTTAGGAATATATTACCAAGAGGTTGGACGGAGAGTGACAAATTACACTTTACTGCGTCAAAACCGGCAGGAAAAGCAGTAATTTGGGCGGCCGAAGTAGCTGAGAATTGTCATACGTGCGAGGAATTTGAAAAGTTATTCGTAGCTAAATACTGGTCAAAGAGTAGACAGTGCCACTTAAGCAATGAAATTAATAATCCTGAGTATTATAACCCAAAAAAGGGTAGTTTGAGAAAATACGTTGAAAAATACCTCAAAAACATCCATTACTGGGATGAAGCAATGTCACATAGAGAGTTACTGCGTATCCTAATTTCAAAATTACCGATCAGTATTAAAGAACAGTTAATTAACGTGCCAGATGAATATTTAGAAAATGTCTTATCAGTAGTAGAGACGATAGACGTAATGTACGAAGAAATAAAGCATTTAGGGCAGTATAATTGTGGTAGCTGTGGATTTAATGTTAATTCTGGAGGTAATTTTGCCAATAGTCATTATTGCAACGGCTGTTGCAAGGGTAATAGATCTGATAATGGTCGTAATAGCAATGGAAACGGAAAAGGGGAATTTTAACAGGAGAAGCAACCAACATAAAAATTTCAACGGATATGGCTCGAATAATCAATATAATGGGAAAAATAGTAGTAGGAATGTTAATACCGGTTACCGGAAACGGAAGCTTGAAGGGAATTCAGTGGATGGTGGTGAACACACAGCGGTAAGGTGGAATAATTCAGCGCCGACTCCTTGGAAACAACAATTACGAAATATACAATGTGGTAATCCCGGATATGGAATGGTACCACAGCAAAGAGCACCAGAGACTAGGCCATATGTCATTAGTAGTGAATGGGGTAATCAAAATCATGATGTACGGGTCGTAGTGGTCGAGGAGCAACCAGGTACATCAAGTCAATCGCCAACAAACTTAGCCCAGTCCATGTAAGCCTTCCGACACGGACTGGTGATGGGCAGGGGGGCAAAATGAATTCAGCCATTCCAGCATTGAGGTTTAATGACGGCGTCGACATTAGAAAGGAATTATTAGATATACCAACAAAGAAAGCTCCATTAACGCATGAGGTTATACAGGCCATCATAAAGGGGAACATTTGCGGAAGAGATATTGATATTCTGATAGATACTGGAGCTACCACGTGTGTTACGAGCCGCAATTTGTTCGATCGACTTAGGAAAATGGAAGCTTTACCATGTTACCAGTATCTAATTGTGTGGTGTCAGGTGCTGTAGGAGCCCGTTCAGTACCCCTCAAACTCCAGACCACAGCAGAGATAGATCTAGAGGGACATAAATTGAACGTAAATTATTTAATCGCCATAGGACTATCCTACGATTGCATTTGGGGTTGGGATTTATTAAGGGATCACAAGGCAATACTGAACCTTAATCAAGGAACATGTGCTCTAGAACTTGACGACCAAATGGTAGAAATTAAATTTATAGAGAGGGTCGAGCTTACCGGAAAGTATTCCCGTAGTTTTCAGGTAATCACTGAGACATCTAACATGATCGAAGATTGTAACAGATGAAACCAACTATGTTATTTGAGTGCTCAAGAAACCATGGATATAAAGCAAGCCATTAAAGACAACGTTAATGAATCCGAGTATTCATCTGATAATCAAAGAGTAGTTTTAATAAATAATATGGAAGTGTTTGCTACTAAACCAGGCATAATTAAAGATTTTATATACAAGTTTGAAGTGTATCCCCACCAAACGTACTGTCGAGCACTGTATTCTGTACCATCATCAAAAAAGGAGTTGGTAGCGAGAGAGATAAAGAAAATGTTAGAGTGGAAGATTATTGAACCCCTGAATTCATCACACAGTTGCCCGATAGTTCCAGTTATTAAATCTGACGGGAGTGTTGGACTAGTTTTAGATGCCCGCGACATTAATAAAGTAGTAAAACTCATAATGACAAGACATGAGAATTTAGAGGAAATGTTACAGAGATTTCATGGAGTAAAGATATTATCTTCAATTGACCTCAGAAGTTCATATTGGCAGGTCATGATTTCAGAAGATTTTCGGAAGTATACGGCATTTATTTTCGCCGGACACAGTTGTCAGTTTAGGGTCTTGCCTTTCAGAGACAACACCAGCAGAGGAGTTTTTATCACAGCCCTGGATACGGTCCTAGGTCCCCAATTATTACAATCTGTGATCACTTACGTGGACGGTCTGTTGATAGCAACCCAAACTTGAGAGGATACACCTTGAAGGCGCCATTTTGAAGCATCCCCAACTCTCTTGTGGTTCCCTTTTTAGGTACTCCATGTCGACGTCTACTCGTAGATACATATCATCGCAGGTTTTCCGGCTTTACTACTCGATGTGACAGCAACGACTCTCTGATGAGGTGCGAGCCTTGTGTTTTGCTATTACTGCGAGTCTTGTAAATATTGCTTTTAATTAGTAATTTGCGCAGCTAAAACTCTCCCCTTTTATGATTAAGAGAGACTGCGCAACGTTTTGGAGGGAGTGGGGATGTTTAAGAGTCACAAAAGTTCATATTAAGCAGTCCATAAAACACGTGAACGTTCACATCAGTTAGCGTGTTAGTTAATGCCTACGCTTTCTGCTAGATGGTGTTGAATAACTGCTGAATAGCTTTGATTCCGTAAAACCATCACTGATTAGTACTAGGTAAATGAAATAAGTACAACACTCTTGTATTTCACTTTCACTCTATATTCAAGGATTAAGATGGTGATAGATGATAGTCTATTTAAAAGGTTCCTAGCCTGGAGGAATCTAAATAGTCCGCAAATGCCGATATGCACGCGCTCTACGTCCAGATTCGCAAGTAACGGCACACGACACTTTCCAAAGCCCACGCGTTAATATCTGAATACCGTTACCTCTGAATTCACTCGTATCAGCAGATAATTTGAGTTTCTGCCACCTATATGTCTGTAAAGTTCCAATCTAGCACTAAAGTCCTAAAATCCCCTTAATACTTCGTTGCTACCAATAGAGATCGTACACTACATCACTTTTAATCTCCGTGTTATTCTAACAGTTTATCGTGAATCTTAAAACGATAAAGTCCAATCTAATTATTGTCTCGCTGACTGACACGGGTTCCCCGCCCTTTAACGAAGCAATCAAGGAGAAAAGGCGGCAATAATGACGATCAGCCCTATTTATAGGTTTTTCATCACAAGAATTTAACGTCACTGCCTTCTCCATGACGGAGCTTCCGTGGCTTTGCTGTACTTAGACTTGCTGATATACTATAATTTTGATCTGCAATTACCGAACTCTGATTCTATACTATTTTCCCCTCCAAAAATTATATTCTTAATTTTCAATTATTCTTTCTGTAGCTTTTATCACTGTAAACTGAACCGAGGTGTTGGTACATGTTAGCGATCTATGTTGATATGTTCATCATTTATGGGGACATTGTGGACCTGAGAGGTGTGCAGCGGAAATTAGTGTACATTGTTACTTCAAAAATCTGAAAAGGGAAGTGCAACGAGTATTACAAACTGGTGTGGTATGTCAAATGGCTAAGCCAAATACGCTTTTATTTGGTAATTTTCCCGGCTCAAGCTCTCCCCTATTATGATTAAGACAGCCTGCACCACCTTTCGGAGGGAGTGGGGACGTCAAAGCCGGAAAACCTACCGACGATACGTATCTACGAGCAGACGTCGACGTGGAGTACCTAAAAAGGGAACCACAAGAGAGTTGGGGATGCTTCACTGTATCCTGTTGCCTAGTAGGAACAGGGTCCGCCATGGGCGCTGATAAGGTGTTCCATGTTCGATGGTTACTACAATTTTTCAATGATGATGCTCCTTTACGTCCTTTTCAGTCAGCGTTATCATTTTAATCATGGGTCTAAACTTCATATACAGCATATTTCGGAATACAACATACTTGGATGCTATCCAACTAACGCAAAAGGTAGCCCGGCTTACAATACATCATTAGGATTTACAAATATTTAGTCAGCCTTAAGCACCTTCACTGACACGCTTAATCAATCGATCTTAATCCTATAAAAATATTTAGTTCTATGTAGCGGATGAAACATACCAGTCAGTATCTGCCAACTTTTGCAGTGATATGCAATCTAATCATCAATGAATATCTTTGAGTAGCTTCAACCGCCCAAAGTGTACTCGAAAAATATCTAGGCCTCTCTTCTTCACCGAATTATACCACGAGAAACGTTAGAACCGATATTACACGGCAGCAGCGTGTTTTCTACCGCAGAATGTTAAACGCCAAAAATGACCTTAACATGAAGTGAGCATTGCCCTCTGGGAGGAATTTTGAAAAGTTGGACCGTGCTTTAACCTAACGGACAGAGGGAAGCGAAAAAGCACTTCGTATTGTGGTAATTAGTAGAAAGCAGAAAGACTAAAATTTAGACAATAAAGAAAGAAGTGAAAGTTTTTTCGTTAATGAAATGATAAATGGTCGCCAGACTAGTTACGCATAATACTATGAAAACATTACTCTCAGTAGGTAAATATACTATTGCAAAAGGGGACTTTTTTAAATTCTTTCTTGTTGTTGATGTTGTTGTTGTTGTTGTGGTCTTCAGTCCTGAGACTGGTTTGATGCAGCTCTCCATGCTACTCTATCCTGTGCAAGCTTCTTCATCTCCCAGTACCTACTGCACCCTACATCCTTCTGAATCTGCTTCGTGCATTCATCTCTTGGTCTCCCCCTACGATTTTTACCCTCCACGCTGCCCTCCAATACTAAATTGGTGATCCCTTCATGCCTCAGAACATGTCCTACCAACCGATCCCTTCTTCTGGTCAAGTTGGGCCACAAACTTCTCTTCTCCCCAATCCTATTCAATTCTTCCTCATTAGTTACGTGATCTACCCAACTAATCTTCAGCATTCTTCTGTAGCACCACATTTCGAAAGCTTCTATTCTCTTCTTGTCCAAACTATTTACCGTCCATGTTTCACTTCCATACATGGCTACACTCCATACAAATACTTTCAGAAATGACTTCCTGACACTTAAATCTATACTCGAAGTTAACAAATTTCTCTTCTTCAGAAACGCTTTCCTTGCCATTGCCAGTCTACATTTTATATCCTCTCTACTTTGACCACCATCAGTTATTTTGCTCCCCAAACAGCAAAACTCCTTTACTACTTTAAGTGTCTCATTTCCTAATCTAATAAACTCAACATCACCCGACTTAATTCGACTACATTCCATTATCCTCGTTTTGCTTTTGTTGATGTTCATCTTATATCCTCCCTTCAAGACACCATCCATTCCATTCAACTGCTCTTCCAAGTCCTTTGCTGTCTCTGACAGAATTACAATGTCATCGGCGAACCTGAAAGTTTTTATTTCTTCTCCATGGATTTTAATACCTACTCCGAATTTTTCTTTGTTTCCTTTACTGCTTGTTCAATATACAGATTGAATAACATCGGGGATAGGCTACAACCCTGTCTTACTCCCTTCCCAACTACTGCTTCCCTTTCATGTCCCTCGACTCTTATAACTGCCACCTGGTTTCTGTACAAATTGTAAATAGCCTTTCGCTCCCTGTATTTTACCCATGCCACCTTTAGAATTTAAAAGAGAGTATTCCAGTCAACAATGTCAAAAGCTTTCTCTAAGTCTACAAATGCTAGAAACGTAAGTTTGCCTTTCCTTAATCTTTCTTCTAAGATAAGTCGTAGGGTCAGTATTGCCTCACGTGTTCCAGTATTTCTACGGAATCCAAACTGATCTTCCCCAAGGTCGGCTTCTACTAGTTTTTCCATTCGTCTGTACAGAATTCGTGTTAGTATTTTGCAGCTGTGGCTTATTAAACTGATTGTTCGGTAATTTTCACATCTGTCAGCACCTGCTTTCTTTGGGATTGGAATTATTATATTCTTCTTGAAGTCAGAGGGTATTTCGCCTGTTTCATACATCTTGCTCACCAGATGGTAGAGTTTTGTCAGGACTGGCTCTCCCAAGGCCGTCAGTAGTTCCAATGGAATGTTGTCTACTCCGGGGGCCTTGTTTCTACTCAGGTCTTTCAGTGCTCTGTCAAACTCTTCACGCAGTATCGTATCTCCCATTTTATCTTGATCTACATCCTCTTCCACTTCCATAATATTGTCCTCAAGTACATCGCCCTTGTATAGACCCTCTATATACTCCTTCCACCTTTCTGCTTTCCCTTCTTTGCTTAGAACTGGGTTTCCATCTGAGCGCTTGGTGTTCATGCAAGTGGTTCTCTTATCTCCAAAGGTCTCTTTAATTTTCCTGTAGGCAGTATCTATCTTACCCCTTGTGAGATAAGCCTCTACATTCTTACATTTGTCCTCTAGCCATCCCTGCTTAGCCATTTTGCACTTCCTGTCGATCTCATTTTTGAGACGTTTGTATTCCTTTTTGCCTGCTTCATTTACTGCATTTTTATATTTTCTCCTTTCATCAATTAAATTCAATATTTATTCTGTTACCCAAGGATTTCTACTAGCCCTCGTCTTTTTACCTACTTGATCCTCTGCTGCCTTCACTGTTTCATCCCTCAAAGCTACCCATTCTTCTTCTACTGTATTTCTTTCCCCCATTCCTGTGAATTGTTCCCTTATGCTCTCCCTGAAACTCTGTACAACCAATGGTTCTTTCAGTTTATCCAGGTCCCATCTCCTTAAATTCCCACCTTTTTGCAGTTTCTTCAGTTTTAATCTACAGGTCATAACCAATAGATTGTGGTCAGAGTCTACATCTGCCCCTAGAAATGTATTACAATTTAAAACCTGGTTCCTAAATCTCTGTCTTACCATTATATAATCTATCTGATACCTTTTAGTATCTCCAGGGTTCTTCCATGTATTTCTTAGTAAATTTAAATGAACACCTACAACGACCAGACGAACACAGTAGGTAGAAGTAGTAATCAACAGGGTAGGTTAGCAATAACAGAAACGTAAATAGAGACTTTACGCTTGTTAACTACAATCATAACTTGAGTCTTTAACTAATTCAGCACAAAATGTTCCCAAAGACAACACGAGACTAAGTAGAACATGACCGGAGTTCAAGTTTAACTAACTTACTTATACACATCACAAAAGCAATAATATGACACTGAAATAATACATTTTATATTCATTCCACAGTAGTACTGTTTCATTCATGAGCAAAATCCAGATTCAAGTTAACTTTCTCCTGCTGGTTAAATTTAAAATGTGGGCCCTTAAACTGTTCCTTCCTTTATCATCAACTATGCACACCTTACAGAAATATTTACCATTACAATAATAATGATTTCCAATCCCACCTGATATTAATTATCTAGCAATGCTTTATAACCATTTGCACTGATAATATACTTAATTAACTTCAAAATGATTTAAATTAAGAGTTAAATTTCAAATTTGATCAGAATTAAGTGCCTTATAACACCACTTGTGAAGCAAGTGATTTTAACTAACCCAATTATGTTCATTAGTGCTAAAACTTACACATTTTCAAAGTAAAACAGTTCATAACAAATGAAAGATTTTCATACGTTTAATATTATGTGCCTCTTTTTCTACTTGTGAAATAAGTAGTTATAACTAACAACATTTCTAACATTCTGCGTGGTGTCTGTTGTTCTATATCGTGTCTCCCTAACACTTTCGCGCAACGACGCTCTGAGCGTGTTTTTTAGGGAATTGACTAGTTTGAGCCTGGGACCTGTTGCTGGTAAGGAGACGTCAGACCACACATGACATGTAGAGTTCAGAAGAGTTCAGTGAGACTAGCGATGATATAACCAAATACTTAATGATTTCAGCGTCAGCTCCACTGCACTCCTTGTAAAAGAATCTTAATACTAACTAAATTTAGTGGAAGGGGTTCAAAGCTTTCCTATTATTAGTTAGCTGGTAAAATAACGTCGAAAAAGCAGTTAAGTTTACCATTGGAAATTTTATTCTACTCACAAAACATTGTTTATAAATTGCACTATTGATAAACGGAAATGTTTTAATACAGGATGGTAAAAACCAACTGCGTTCAACAAAAATGTGAACGAATATTATCTAAATGGGTTTCCAAGTTCTACAATGGATCGAAGGATGACCTATGCCATATCACATCTATAATCTAGGTTTAAATTAAGTTTCACAAAAGAGAAAACTATCAAAATGGTCTACAGTGACCCGCAATTATATTTAATTACTTATCTAACTTGTAAATTACAGTGGCTGAGGTGGCTTCTCAATAACTATATAACAGAAAAATCATCGCGTTTCAGATTTTTACTTCAAGTGGCAAATGTGAACACCATGAGCTTTAATTGACGATCGACACTAGTATTACGCAAAAAGGGGGTGTAACAGATGAGACTTTTGCAGTTCTGAGTGAGCTTTATGCACTGTTATGCGGCATCGCGTGCGTTCATTACCTTATCGTTGTTTGTCAGGTGGCGGCGGGCAGCACAGCTGCGCTCACCTCGCCGTCTCGGAAGCAACACTCTCCGAACTTCTCCTTACTACAATTTACCGAAGTTGATTTAAAAAAACTATCTGGATGTGTTTTCATCTGACCAATCAGGGTCTCAATGTTAACCTTAAGCTCCGCCTACAACAATTCTGTCTATCCAATGATAAACGTTATACTTTTCGTGGTGGGGCAATGTTTTTAAAGTTTGCAACGTAACAGAGACGCGAAAAAGTCTCACGCTAAAACTTGCAGCTGGTGTGGTCTTTTTAGTGTTATCGTAAGATCTATACTGTTCTTCTGGAGGTCTCTAGCTTTTAACATGGGCTGGGGGGTGGTCCTAGCGGCTAGCTGGCGACGTGGGTGTCCGTCCCTTATCGTAGGGCCTTCTAGCTTAACACGGTTCTGCTCTCGGCTTCTGTTCTCGTTTCTCCCCTCGCAACTGCGTCTGTCTCACGGTGGGAAGGTATGACATGCATTTAGGCATTCTTGTGTTAGTCTGTGGTATTGCAGTTGCTCACTCGTTACTCGTATTGCTTTGGTTAATTTAATGTCACGATTTATTCGGAGCTATGTGACATACTACTGGATTTGCTTATTATGTCAGGGTTTTCATGGAAGGTGTTGGATTTGCCTGACACCTTACACATTTATGCTCTTTCACACTGAAACTTAAGCACGTTTAAATTAAAAACAAATCATTAGCTCTTCACAAACACGATACTCGGCCTTTAGCACCTTTAGGATAGGACC
Organism: Schistocerca cancellata; assembly: GCF_023864275.1. Lineage (NCBI taxonomy): Eukaryota > Metazoa > Arthropoda > Insecta > Orthoptera > Acrididae > Schistocerca > Schistocerca cancellata. The sequence continues at coordinate 461,100,264 of NC_064630.1, forward strand.
CTACCTGGTATCATGAAGTGGACAATTTCAATGGACAAACACAAATCTTGCAACACTTGAATTATTATTGCAAAAACACACACAAGCACACTGGTATAGATATCTGTTTTCCGAAGTAGTTGAAGCTGTGGCGCAATAGCGGTGGCAGGCACGTGCAGCTATCTGATCTCGCCTCTGGCGGTTTAATGCTCTATTTCTTTTTGGCGGTTAGTTAGTCGTTTTTAGAACAATTCCAAATACGAGAGCACCATTTTACAGCCGTAACCACATCTGAGGCCATTCCATCATAGATTTGGTTTCAGAACGCCTCACTTGACACCTGTGGTGTTGACTAAGCGACTGCTGGCCACTGACTACCTACCGTGCTCTCTCGCTTGCCGCCCAGATTGACCGCCACTTCCACCTTTTCTTGCGCGCCTAGCCCCTTCTGTAATGGAGGGGGCTCCCTACGCCTTTTAAGTTACATCATCTAATTTCCCTAGGCATGAACCAGTTTTTTACATACAATTTTGTTTCTATACACAGACATATTTAATAAAGCTTAATCAATTAAGGACACTGTTAAGTTAAAACAAATTGTACATCATAAATTTCCATTTCTCTCCAACAATTCAAAGAACTTAACGAGTAAAGAATAAACACTTCATAGTTATATACACCGACTTACTCTGTACTAGCTACTCACAATCGATAATAGTTTTACAAGGTGACTAACTTTTTTCAGATGCAATTAGGTTCTGATGCGGACTCACGATGCTATATACTGCATTTCCGACTATCGAGTTAGCGTCGATTTCGTTTTAAGCGCAGTTCGTGGATAGCGATAGCGACCTACCCAGTTTAGTGTCAGGATACGGCCATTAAAATATTCTACCAAGCGCTCATCGTGTGTTTTTAATCTGAGGATTTGGTCTCTTGCATAGAAATGTAAAAGATTTCGCAATGGTGAACGAAATGAACTCGTATCAGGAGGGTTCGGGATCATAAACACAGCCGATTCCTTTACTCTCTTTGTTATTATAGTTAACAACAAAATCTATCGCACCAAATAATACGTGCAATTATGACGAATGTTTACAATATTTTCATATTATTTAACATGAACATGCAGATCAATGGGTTTTTAAAGCAGTTTTATTTCTCTGAATACATTTATGCATTAATTTCTATATTTTGTTGTTATTAGTTGCAAGTATCAGAACACCTGAAGAGAGTTCGTATGAGCTGTCCATCAGCTCTTTTAGTAATTAATTAGCAGCGTCCATGTTTTGCAACACCAAGAGGCTGTCGCTCGCAATATAGTTTTGAGGTGTTGCATATACCTTTAGAGATGTTCAGATTTACACGTATAATTTTGAGTTATACCAATTCCTAGAGTCAATGTTTAAGCTAGAAAGTGAAGAGAATTGATTTGGAATAGAATTATGGTACAAGTTTGTAATCACGCAAATTGTTATAATAACAACAGCTTCTCGATCTCAGAGATATGTTCTATGACTTTTTTCTCTCCGAATTTATTTTTAGAACAAATGCTAGTGTTTCAGTACTGTCTTACAGTCTCTTCCGTCGAAGCAGTCTTAGTGAACGGATGAATTAAAAGGTGCTGTCTTATGACTTATTTTAAATATGCTTGGTTACACCAAAATGAATATTTACTTTTAGCATTTGTATTACTTAATCTACTCCTTGTCTTCCTCTGATAATTTTTTGTGGTTTTTCCAGCAAATATTCGTTGCGTGTTGTCTTAACACGCGATGCAGTTTGATCAGCCGCCATTTTCGTATACTTAAAGCACATTCCAGAAACCGAACCTATCTTTATTCAGTGGCATGATAACGAAGTCCAGTGCCAATTAATGAGTGTTATTTTATTGCAAAGTCAATTCTGATGGACGAAACTGATTAATCATCTTTCCTGAATCACGCACCATCGCCAATTTTCATCGTTCATCCCATCAGTACAGTCACTTCTTCTCTCTGTTGCTTTTTATATTCACTGCCAGCATTAACAAGTTATAAACGGAAAGAACGATTATAAGTTCCGTTTTTATTTTTATTTTAAATATTACGAACGGTTTCGGCCCTCAAGGTCATTATTCAGATGTTATATGTCAGATGTCCTGAGAGAACACAGAAAGACTAAATGTTTAACGAATTATCAACTCCTGCCCTAGCTTCACAACCAGCAGACGAAAGCGAATATAACCTTCTTGGTATTCAAACTGCGTCATTAGGATAACAGGAAGGGAACTTTTAAGAACCACAGCCCATAATATCGCTAGGAGAAAAGCTCTAAATTGCTGGAACTCATCTGGTCATCCTCCTTCCATAAGCCGTAAAACTTTAGGGAAGTTATACGATGAGCAGTTATAAGCTCAGCGAGTGCGATAGAGGCAGCTAGCGACAAGTTCAGTGTTCGAAAATGAGGTGGTACGGCTTGTATACCTATGTCGTGGAATTTTATTTTTTATATTTTAGTGCCATTGCAATTTAGAAACATTTCAATTCCTAACTCACATATATGAGATACTGAAAAGCACAGAGCAGCTCAAATACACTCCTGGAAATTGAAATAAGAACACCGTGAATTCATTGTCCCAGGAAGGGGAAACTTTATTGACACATTCCTGGGGTCAGATACATCACATGATCACACTGACAGAACCACAGGCACATAGACACAGGCAACAGAGCATGCACAATGTCGGCACTAGTACAGTGTATATCCACCTTTCGCAGCAATGCAGGATGCTATTCTCCCATGGAGACGATCGTAGAGATGCTGGATGTAGTCCTGTGGAACGGCTTGCCATGCCATTTCCACCTGGCGCCTCAGTTGGACCAGCGTTCGTGCCGGACGTGCAGACCGCGTCAGACGACGCTTCATCCAGTCCCAAACATGCTCAATGGGGGACAGATCCGGAGATCTTGCTGGCCAGGGTAGTTGACTTACACCTTCTAGAGCACGTTGGGTGGCACGGGATACATGCGGACGTGCATTGTCCTGTTGGAACAGAAAGTTCCCTTGCCGGTCTAGGAATGGTAGAACGATGGGTTCGATGACGGTTTGGATGTACCGTGCGCTATTCAGTGTCCCCTCGACGATCACCAGTGGTGTACGGCCAGTGTAGGAGATCGCTCCCCACACCATGATGCCGGGTGTTGGCCCTGTGTGCCTCGGTCGTATGCAGTCCTGATTGTGGCGCTCACCTGCACGTCGCCAAACACGCATACGACCATCATTGGCACCAAGGCAGAAGCGACTCTCATCGCTGAAGACGACACGTCTCCATTCGTCCCTCCATTCACGCCTGTCGCGACACCACTGGAGGCGGGCTGCACGATGTTGGGGCGTGAGCGGAAGACGGCCTAACGGTGTGCGGGACCGTAGCCCAGCTTCATGGAGACGGTTGCGAATGGTCCTCGCCGATACCTCAGGAGCAACAGTGTCCCTAATTTGCTGGGAAGTGGCGGTGCGGTCCCCTACGGCACTGTGTAGGATCCTACGGTCTTGGCGTGCATCCGTGCGTCGCTGCGGTCCGGTCCCAGGTCGACGGGCACGTGCACCTTCCGCCGACCACTGGCGACAACATCGATGTACTGTGGAGACCTCACGCCCCACGTGTTGAGCAATTCGGCGGTACGTCCACCCGGCCTCCCGCATGCCCACTATACGCCCTCGCTCAAAGTCCGTCAACTGCACATACGGTTCACGTCCACGCTGTCGCGGCATGCTACCAGTGTTAAAGACTGCGATGGAGCTCCGTATGCCACGGCAAAGTGGCTGACACTGACGGCGGCGGTGCACAAATGCTGCGCAGCTAGCGCCATTCGACGGCCAACACCGCGGTTCCTGGTGTGTCCGCTGTGCCGTGCGTGTGATCATTGCTTGTACAGCCCTCTCGCAGTGTCCGGAGCAAGTATGGTGGGTCTGACACACCGGTGTCAATGTGTTCTTTTTTCCATTTCAAGGAGTGTATTTCTGATGTTACTAGCTTAAAGACCGCTGCTTCACTCGCTTAGACTGTAAGGCCCGTAGCACTCCATCTTCAGGCCACAAGTGGCCCATCGGGACATTCGACCGCCGTGTCGTCCTCAACTAAGGATGCAGATAGGAGGGGCGTGTGGTCAGCACACCGCTCTCCCGGTCGTTACGATAGTTTTCTTTGACCGGAGCCGCTACTATTCGGTCGAGTAGCTCCCCAATTGGCATCACGAGGCTGAGTGCACCCCGAAAAATAGCAACAGCGCATGGCGGCCCGGATGGTCACCCATACAAGTGTCGGCCATGCCTGACAGCGCTTAACCAGTGTATCCACGGTGGCAAAGCCGTTGAATATCACCCGTAGAGTTTTCCTTTTTTTTTTCTTATTAATATTTAATCAAGTTTTCACGTTGTTCACAAATTGCAGCATATTCTAAGCTTTTGGAAATTTGTGGTAAGGTCTTACGGGACCATACTGCTGAGGTCATCGGTCCCTAAGCCTACACACTACTTAATCTAACTTAAACTAACTTACGCTATAGACAACACATACACCCATGCCCGAGGGAGGACTGGAACCTCCAACGGGGGAGCCGTACGGACCGTGATGAGACGCCCTAGACCGCGTGGCTACCCCGCGCGGCCTTTCACGTTAATTAAGGCCATATGAAAGCAGCATCTACTCCGAACGTACTTCAAACAAAAAAGTGATTCTGGTAGCCGGAGTGCGAAGGTTTTGTGAATGATGCTTTTTGGGTTCTTGTGAAGATATTTCCGTAGCAACTTTCATCCCCTAACAAATACTAACTTTCATAAATTTACTCTTAAAAATTTTTAATGTAACAATTTTCAACTCCTATTGCACTCCCCTAGGGTCTGAATCTCCAGAAACAGTGCAACACGAACATTTTTTTTAAATTTCTAACGGAGAAGTCAAATACCAGTTGTCATAGATGTAGCCTTAAAATGCCTTAGCGGTTCTTTAGTAATTATTTGTTTTCACAAAACTTTCATCCATTATTTTATCTTATTAGTGGCTGAATTTCCAAAAATGCTGAAAGACATGTTTTTTTTTTCTGACTAAGAAAATAAATAATAGTTTTCATAATTCCAGCTTCAAAATTCTCTTGGTGGAATTCCGGACAACCTCTTCTTAAACGATGCTTGCAGTACAAGATCCACAACATGTCCAGACTTCAAGTTTCTATCTTCAGCAGTTTGGGCTGGGCAGCGATGAGTCAGTGATTCAGTCTGACCCTATTTCACTACCTTAGGCGTTTAATACCCCAAAATAGTGAAACGCGTATTTTTTAATCTATAACCAAAAAAGCAAACACCAATTCCCAAAGATTTAGCTTCAAATATGCTTTCACAATGAATATTTTCATAAAACCTTTTTCCCCCTGTCACCCCCCTTTGGGGATTGAATTTCCAAAACAAGTGAAACACATTTTTTTTATTTCTAAGTGAGAAGACAAATTCAAAATCTCATAGATGTAGCTTTAAAAATGCTTTCATAATAAACTGCTTTCAGAAAAAAAAACTCGTCTCCTATTTTATCCCCATAGGGTTCAATTTCCAAAAACAGTGACATGCTTATGTTTTATTTCCAACAGAGAACCCAAATCGAAATTTCCATAGAGTTAGCTTCAAAACTTCTTGCACAGTTAAATATTTCCATAAAAACTTTCATCCCCTATTCCACGCCCATAATTGCTGACTTTCCAAAAACACTGAAACCCGTACTTTTTATCTGTAACCCAGAAGTCAAATACCAATGTATATAGATGAAGCTTTAAAAATATTTTAGTAGTTCCTTAATAATGATATATTTTGAAAAAGAGCTTTCACCCACTATTTCACCCCCATATTTCTGACCCAGAAATCAAATACTAATTTTCGTAGGTCTTTCTTCAAAATTGCCTTAATAGCGGTTTCTTTAAAGAAAAGTCGGCCGGAGTGGCCGAGCGGTTCTGGGCGCTCCAGTCTGGAACCGCGCGACCGCTACGGTCGCAGGTTCGGATCCTGCCTCGGGCATGGATGTGTGTGGATGTAGTTCTAAATTCTAGGGGACTTATGACCACAGCAGTTGAGTCCCATAGTGCTCAGAGCCATTTGAACCATTTTTAAAGAAAACTTCATCACTTATTTCACCCCTTATGGCTGGAATTTCGAAAAATTCCTTCTTAAACAACACTACGGCATAAAATTCACACCTTCTCCCAATTTCTAGTTTATATCCTAAGCGGTTTTGTTTGGGATGGGCGATGTTCAGTCGGGGTTGCCATTAACGGGTTACCAAGTGGAAAAGTGCATGAGTGTTGCATAAACCGCAATAACCGGCTTGGGCGAAGTTTGCACAGCGTCGTTGCGGCCATCTCACCGAGATACCTATGAACTGTAGTAATACTCTTCAGTTAATTAAAAAGTGTGATTGCCCAATACCATTTAAATTATCCCATCTGAAATGTTTCAAACTTTGACAGTCGGGAAAATACTAAACCAAACCAGCTATTCCCGAAACATATAATATTTCGTACGAATTGAAGATTTTTCAATTTGCCGTAAATTTAACTCTCCAATATGATTAAACGGCACAGTCTGAGTTACTAGGTGCTAAAGAACAAACCAAGAAGAGGAACCGCGCGGGTAGCCACGCGGCTATGGCGCCTAGCACGGTTTGTGCGGCTCCCCCCGTCGGAGGTTCGAGTCCTCCCTCGGGAATGGGTGTATGTGACGCCTTTAGCGTAAGTTAGTAAGTTAGATTAAGCAGCTTGTAAGCTTAGGGAGCGATAACCTCAGCAGTTTGGTCGCGTAGAACTTATCACAAAGTTCCTAAAGAACAGGAGAAGTATCAGGAACAGCGAACAACAAGACTTCAAAATATTGTTTCTCTGCCTCCATGATAAATTTACCACTTTTGTCATCGAATCAATCTTTTCCAGTTTTAAATCAGTACAGACGCAAACTGTAATATGCAAACTATGTCCTCCTGTTGATAGGCATAATCATGATGATGATGATGTCCCATACTCTGGGACAGAGCGTAGGGGAGCGATACGGAAGACCCGGACCGCCGTACTAGGCAAGGACCTAGTGGAGGTGGTTTGCCGTTGCCTTCCTCCGACCGTAATGATGATGATTGATGATGATGAAGACGACACAACAACATCCAGTCATCTCGAGGCAGGAAAAATCCCTCACGCCGCCGGGAATCGAACCCGGGACCCCGTGCTCGGGAAGCGAGAACGCTACCGCGAGACCACGAGCTGCGGACAGGCATAATCAACTAGAATGTAATATTTTTTGTGAGGCTTATATCTCTAGGAAAACCTATAAAATTTCAGAGTATTTTCAGCGATGTTTTCAGAGTATTTTTGGATAAGGGGCATGTTGCTTCAGGGGGCTCCTTACAGAGTAATTGAATTTCTACTGTTTTCTTACTCCCGTTTTTTTAAGTATTTGTAGTGCACTGAATATATCTGTACAGCAGTGCAAATTTGACAGTATGCGCTGTGTGTTTTGCTTATTCTGTTGACTCGCACTACTTACAGCTCACAACAGAAATGCTCACTTTACGTTTCATCATTAAGCTTACACTCAGTACTGCTCAGTTCTGTCTCGGGTTTGGTTTTCCCGGTAATGTTAATTGTACGTCAATAGTGATATGCAGCATTGTGGACAGATTTACTGGTAAAGAGTTGGCCGACATGCAACTGGTGTACGGATTCACTGAAAGGAACACGATACGACGTTATGCTGAGATAAAATATCGAATCAAAACACCTGCAGCCGCTGAAATTTCCAGTTGTCATTTTGTTTTTGCAACCAGTTTGAGCAACTGATGTGTAGGAAGGATCCCACCTCTGGCCTAGTTAAAATAGGGACCAGCATTCAGTAACTGCTGTACGTAGATTTTTATGTGACTGCGTCGTGTCTGTTCTTTGGGACATGCGGAATCTGTCACTGTAATACATTATGTATAAATTGAAGGTGGAGAAGGGAGAAAGAAAAGGAAATGGATTACTGATGTAAAGATAGGGACATTATGCGGAAGCAGAGACAACGAGTGAAAATGTATGCTGAATTGGGCTTTGAACATTACGATAGCCAGTGCGCCACTCGGGACGCAATGCTTGCTCCACCTGCGCGGACTCTCCCAGCACGCCTGACGAACGACCCACATTCTCACCGAGTGCCACCTGCCCGCAGTCCCTGTCCATCTCCTACATGTTCGCTACTGTGAGATTCCCGCAGGAGGTCGGATATACTTCTGTATCCACTCTGAAGAAGGTGGATCCATTGCCCAGCTAGGTGAACGCATGGTGTCCGTTCTTTCTGACATGAAAGTGGTTGCTCAAATAAAATAACAACTGAAACTTAGGAATCCTGAAGATGTTTTGATTCTACATTTTATACTGAACAGGTGAGGCCCTGCGACAATCTGTACAAAAATGAACTTACACAGACTATGCTGAGCTGTTCCCACAGCCGCAGCAACCACATTACACTACTTTTGCATCTGTGCATACATGACTATTCTCGGTATTGTGTTGTACATTTTGGTGATTACGCGGCTCAGGATCTTTCACTTTTGTGTTGATACTTTCCCAGGACAATGGCAACTCGAGTAACAAACCGAATAAATCCTCATCAAATTATTATTTTCTACCTAACCACCGGCAATTGCGATTTCCTAGTAGTAAAACAATCAGAAAATATCGTCAAACAACCTCTGAAATTGTTAGTGGAGTTTGGATCCGCTACATACTTTCTAACAACTGAAGTATTTGTCTAAACAAATTTTTAAATACTCATAATTAAATTCAAGGAGACGCTGACAAACGTAATAAATTAGGCTAAAAAGTATGAGCTGTAAATTCGCCGTTTCTATATAATTGATGTAAGGGATTGCAACAGAAAGTGACATATAAAGATTAGAATGAAAGCAATATTTAAAATGGAAATTGGAGGGGGAGAGGAGAGAAAGAAAAGGGAATCAACAAATGATGTCAGGTCCATAGGACTTAGTGCGGAATGAACGATGACGAATGAAAAGGCGTGCCGCGCCAGGACTCGACCCCGGATTTTCACTCCTCACCTCTGATTCCGCACCAAGTCCAGATGCAGTTGATACGTTTATATAATTAGTTCCTTCCTTTCCTTTCCTTTCCTTTCCTTTCCTTTCCTTTCCCCACCCCCTCCCCCCGACCCACCGTTAAATTTACATAATAACACACATCAAAATAGTTTTGCACCACCTCGGTTCCGAGAGTTCCGGAACCTGCACGGAAAATTGGAATAGAGCTCAACATAAACATTATCTCCGTCCTTTTTATTGCTCATAAAAACCACAAATTGCTTGTTGTACCATCATAGAGCCAGACCTTCACAGGTGGTGGTCCAGATTGCTCTACACACCGGTACCTCTAATACCAAGTAGCACATACTCTTGCATTGATGCCTGCCTGTATTCGTCGTGGCATACTATCCAAAAGTTTATCAAGGCATTGTTGGTCCAGATTGTTTCACTCCTCAACTGCGATTCGGCGTAGATCTCTCGGAGTGGTTGGTGCGTCACTTCGTGCATAAATAGCCCTTTTCAACCTATCCCAGGCATGTTAGGTAGGGTTCATGTCTGGAGAACATGCTGGCCACTCTAGTCGAGCGATGTCGTTATCCTGAAGGAAGTCATTCACAAAATGTGCACGATGGGGGCGAGAATTGTCATCCACGACGACGAATGCCTTGCCAATATGCTGCCGATATTGTTGGACTATAGGTCGGAAGATGGCGTTCACGTATCGTACGGCGCCTTCCATGATTACCAGCGGCGTACGTCAGCCCCACGTAATGCCACCTCAAAACATCAGCGAACCTCCACCTTGCCGCACTCGCTGGAAAGTGTGTCTACGGCGTTCAGCCTAACCGGGTTGCCTCCAAACACATCTACGACGATTGTCTGGTTGAAGGCATTGCGACACTCTTCGGTGAAGATAACGTGATGACAATCCTGAGCGGTCCACTCGGCATGTTGTTGGGCCCATCCGTTCGCGCTGCATGGTGTCGTGGTTGCAGAGATGGACCTCGCCATGGACATCGGTAGTGAAGTTGCGCATCATGCAGCCTATTGCGCACAGTCTGAGTGGTAACACGACGTCCTGTGGCTGCACGAAAAGCATTATTCAACACGGTAGCGTTGCTGTCAGGATTCCTCCGAGCCATAATGCGTAGGTAGCTGTCATCCATTCCAGCAGTTGTAGGCCTTGGCCGGCCTGAGCGAGGCATGTCATCAACAGTTCCTGTCTCTCTACGTCTCTTCCACGTCCGAACAACATCGCTTTGGTTCACTGCGAGACTCCTGGACACTTCCTCTGTTGAGAGCCCTTCCAGACACAAAGTAACAATGCGGACGCGGTCGAACCGCGGTATTGACCGTCTAGGCATGGTTGGACTACAGACAACACGAACCGTATACCTCCTTCCTGGTAGGATGACTGGTACTGATCGGCTGTCGGACTCCCTCCCTCTAATAGGTGCTGTTAATGCATGGTTGTTTACATCCTTGGGTGGGCTTAGTGACGTCTCTGAACAGTCTAAGGGACGGTGTCTGTGATACAATACTCATAGTCAACGTCTGTCTTCAGGAGTTCCGGGAACCAGGGCAACGCAAAACTTTTTTTGAAGTGTGTATGTATCACAGCTGCCGATCCCACTTGCTATCTGTTCTTTTGGATGTATTCGAAAGAAAAGACTCCACACATTCACACAACGTCCACCTCATAAAGCAGAAGACTTGTACGTTATAAGCTTAAAAATGAATAAATACTATAAGAACAACGCAGTGAATTTCACAGAGAATTTTAAAACGCATCCTTTGAATTTTACTTGTAATTTGTAGAATTTTTTTTCTTTTTTTGCCAATTTCATGCTCTTTGGGCAGGCTTGCTTGTTATTCAGGACAACGAAGACGGCCACGTCGGTCGTTCTGCCCAAAAGCCGTCAAAGAGAACCTGACGGACGACTCCATCGATCGTGGGACGTCAGCGGGATGATTGATGCGTCTTAATCAGGTGCAGCGGTCGGCGCACACACGCATGTTGCGGCGTGTTATTACATCTTTGCTGAGCGGTCAGGGGGCCCGAGGCCGCTGTTCATCTCCTTCCACCTTGTTTTTCCCTCTGCAGCGAAAGACGTGCAAGATAATTGCTGTGCAGATCGATGCGCACCGCGCAAAATTTTTATTTGGTGATTCGTTTCTGCTCGGGATACATGAAACGTCTTGCAATGAATGCCTGTAATTTATTACCAACTGTTTAGACAACCATGAAAATAGTTTCGTTCATCTGAATGCTAGAAGTGATTGCTCTGGAGTAGCTATATCCACTTGCGATTCATTTCTTCACGTGTGTTGTTTCAAATGTGCTGTGGTGAATTATACAACATAAGGAGTCACGGAGGTGCAGCCACATAATGTGCTGAGGAGTAAGGTCTGGAACACATACGCATTTAACTCATTCGTCCTTTTCTGCCCTTCCCTCTCCCCTCCCCTTTCACCATCCTCCCTCTTTCTCCCCCTCTCTCTCGTTGTGTACAGTGTGTAAGTAAAGACCCTTTAGAGACTTTGAGAACAAATTCATTACACAGAAACAGGAAAAAAAAGTGTAGTAAACATGAGCTGTGAAATTCTATGAACACTTGTCCATCTCCTATACTATAAAACACATCGCATCTACTGTAAGTTCTTTGCTTCCCATATTTTGATAGGAGGTAGCATGGACAAAAAAGAAAACATCCTGTAAACATTTGCTCTGAAGTCCATACCTTAAGAGCTGTGGGCACCTGTTTATCTTCACTACTGTGAAACACGTCTCTATTATTGAACAAGTGCTCGTAGCTCTTAAACTACGCTCTTTAGATCTCGTTTTTACTCGACTTTTTCGCTTGTTTTGGTCAAAACTACCTCCTCTCAAAATATGGAAAGCAAAGAGATTGCAATAGAAGATATGTGTTTCACGGTAACGCAGATGGACATGCGCTCAGAGCTCTTGAGGCATGCGTTTTAGGGCAATTGTTTACTAGAGATGTTTATTTTATTTTGAAGTGAGGGTCCTGTCAGTCTGTAAGAGAAATTTATTTACGCACTCTATATCTCTCTCTATGTATAGCATATTTCTCTGTGTTCCCCTCCCCTCCCTCCAAAGGTACGTATTACGTCATCTATGTCGTCAATTAACACCACATGAAACCAAACAGATTACATTTTCTTTCGAATGTTGATCATATTTTAAGTGCATAACAAGACGTCTCGTTTCGCCTGTGATGTCTTCTTGTTTGACATAAAATTTGACTTTCAGCATTCTAGGACAAATTGGTTATACAGTTATGGATAATTTCGATATGGTTCAGCTTCAAAACAATATGGGATGCTTTTAGTTAATCTTTTGTGCCCTACATCCAGGATGATGGTTAATAGCCGAAACCGGTAGATGGCTAATTGGACAATAAACATCTGATGGTTAAAATGCGTTTTATAAAATACTTTAGGCTGTTGAATCTCACCTTAAGAAAACTCTACGTTAATGAGTGAGTTTGCAAGTATCAAAATATGAGAAACAAATGGCCGTATCGTTTGAATGCATTAACTTAGAAGCTCATGTTTATTACCCCGCCAAGTGACTATAGACCTTAGTACTTGACATAAAATTCAACTTGATTCGTCCTCCCTTTCCTGAGAGAAAGAGTTTTGAGCTATCGATCAGAGAAACAGACGTACAGACTGACGGACAATAAAGTGAGCCTATAAGGTTCTGTTTTTACCGATGTACAGAACCTGAAAAAGTGATCAAGTATGCAGATAATGTACTAAAAGTATGTCCAAAAACATAGTGTAATTATTTTTAAAGTAGGTTTTTGTAAAGAGCAGAACTTGTGATATAAGGCCTGAAAGATTGGAGGTTTTTTGTTATATCTCATAAAAATTATAACATAAATTATAATGTTTTATTACATACACTAAAATGAAGGTCACAATACCATAACAAATACATTCATCCTATATCAGGAAACCTATCTTACTTCTATAATATGGGCTTAAGTTTTTGTATTGGTTCTGCGATAGAGGTCTTACCTCACATGCATTTATGCGACTCTAGCCAGTCATGCATCCAAGGGTTAAAAAGTTTTAATATAGACGAGTTATGCTTAATAAAAATGTTATTGTGGCCAATACTGTACCTATATACGAATTCATTGGTGTATTCCGAGGATGGTTGCTGGTCAACCGAAACTGGCAATCAACAAGTTATATTTTATTCCGATCAAGACAATTAAGATTTATTTTAAAAAATGATGCAGACTTCTACGCCTCATTCACCTCACGAAGTCATGTTTTACAAACAGCTTGCTTACTATCTCGTAAGAAAACTCTTTTGGGGAAAATATGCTCCAAGCAAGCCTATTCGTTGCGTATGAGATTGATGAAGTGTAAGCATAACTCTGGAACACCTGGGGCAGTTTCACCACACTTTATGCACATGTGTAACTTAGTACGTGGTAAAAAATATTATTTTGCATGAGACATCCGTAGAAAACTTACTGTTGGAGTAATCGATAACAAACGCTATCAGAGTAGAATCCTTAGTTCAAAATGGTTCAAATGGTTCTGAGCACCATGGGACTTAACTTCTGAGGTCATCAGTCCCCTAGAACTTAGAACTACTTAAATCTAACTAACCTAAGGACATCACACACATCCATGTCCGAGGCAGGATTCGAACCTGCGACCGTAGCGGTCGCGCGGTTCCAAACTATAGCTCCTAGAACCGCTTGGCCACCCCGGATGGCGAATCCTTATTGTCACTTTCGGTAGGTTAACAATAACAGTCATGATGACAAACAGCGTACTTCCGGGGCGAGTTGTTTCCATTTTCTGCATAATATTTCGACTTTCAGACTGTGAACTATTATTGGTTCACCCTGCTACGTGTTGTCGAGTTCGATTCCCGATGGGCATTATGCGCTTTGACGCTTTTTTGTCTCTCAGAACTGGCACTGATATTCTGCGTTTTCCAAAAGCTCTATTCAAATTGAAACTTCTGTCCCTCTTTATTAGGTTTCTCTAACGTCTTTAGATGGACTCCTTAGTTATGCTGTCGCAAAAACTTGGCGTTTACGCTCAATTTATTAAAATCTCGCCGACCATCACATCCATCATACTTGGAAAACGCTGAGAGAATTTGTAGAAAACCTGAGAGACTAAGGTCATTATGACATTTAGCTGCTAAGGGGTAACATATTACCTAATATAAGACTGTGAAAAATAAACAACCGTTCAACGCTGGGTGGCTGACTTTTGTTACATCACTAATTTATGTAACCTCAGCTCAATGTTTACTTACTTGTCTAGATTCCTAGATATGCCAATTTCGAATAGATTGTAATTACTATGGAAATTTACTAGATCCAATAAGCAACTGTTGGCTTACAACAACGGTAACATATGAAACATGGCAGCACGCCACAGCATTATTACAATAGACACAGATACGGAATATGTGTACTTACTTTATTCTTTTCTTGGCTTTGGAATTGTTGGAATTGCTTGAATTTTAGTTACTTTACTTAATTTTGTCTTCAATCAATTAGAATGATTTTGCCTGTTAACATTATTGAACAACGCTGAAAACTTATTGAAGCTTCATTATTAATTACTTCAATTATCATTTTAGCAAATAAAAAAAAGTGGCAATGATTTTTATTACTTTTATTTTAGCTGTTGAAACAACGACACTCGGGTATTCCATAACTGGAAAGGACTGGGGATCCAAGCAGGTCGCAATGACTGAGGATAATAACAAGATCAGGTGTCTACAGTTCTACGTACAGCACTGGGTAATGCCTCACAAAGTTTCTAACTTGAACGAAAATAAAACAATCTTACAGTCCGTTGCAGATGTTAATCTGTAGCCTCCGTTGTCGTATACAATGCTCCCACTGCTCCATACAATATTGCAAGCACACCATGATTCGCAGTGACTACTAATGGGGCAGGATCTTGATGTTATTGGAACCTCTTACATCTG
Organism: Schistocerca cancellata; assembly: GCF_023864275.1. Lineage (NCBI taxonomy): Eukaryota > Metazoa > Arthropoda > Insecta > Orthoptera > Acrididae > Schistocerca > Schistocerca cancellata. Next base: position 461,115,332 of record NC_064630.1, read on the forward strand.
GCCACACCTTTCATGTTGTTGGTGCGTCGCTACTGACAACTGTGCCCCACATAGGCCCGACAGTGCACGCCACTTGGCGTGTGTGCTCACTCTTACGTCTCACAACCAAGTACGTTCCCTGCACACTATGCTTTGACGTCACATTCGCGTACAGAGAGAGCGCTGCAACACAACTCCTCACTCCCTACCAATGATATTGTTTTTCCTAACGTCCCCTAACGGCACCAACCCAGAAAAATCATAATACAAAATAACTTATGGAGGTTACATCACAGATCATATTTCTAATTGACACATAACATCTAAAGATTTACTGAATAAAACATCCTATTTACAATAAGCATAAACGACCAAAATTTTAGGAAGCACATACGTTCTACTAGTCGTAGAAGGGGAGGTTGGAAGTTTGGCTGTTGTATTGAAACTGACCACCTTGCAACTACCAAGGATAACGGAAATGTTTGAAGGCATCTGAACTGATTAGTATAACAACAACAATGTCAGTGAATGATATAACAGCTATTTAAACTGTGATGAATAAGTAAATACATTAAGGCATAAACTACGAAGAAGAATACGATAATTGTTCTTCTGGCGATTAAACTGAGATAAACACCAACCATCATTCTGCAAGTCGATAGTCCCATCTCATTAGCTGACCATGAGAGTATCTGCTCGTCTAATACAATAATCTGTGGGATAATCGTACATCACGTAGGATTTCAGTCAAATGTAAAAACTTCTCCTGGACTTCAGTCATGAATGAGCAGAAGAATATCCGAATGCGTTGCATACCTGATCAGTTTCACGTCGCTCCGTTATTCTGTTCTGGCTGCCAGATCTCGAATAATATAGAAGTTACAATTCTCTCCCAAGTTCTTATCAATAACAAACAGCAATTGACTGTAATTTTCTTTTAAGACCACGTGTATGTTTTAAACGTGGCACTACATAATAAGAGGCCAATTCGGAAAGTAAGGTCCGATCGCTCGCAAAATGGAAACTACTGCGAAAATCAAAAATGCTTTATTTGTAACAGTTAGCTACACCTTACAGCTAGATCTCTACACAGTCGCCGCTCCGATTTAGACATTTGTCGTGGCGTTGTACCAACTTTCTAATACCCTCGTCAAAGAAGGCGGCCGCCTGTGCTTCCTGCCAATTCTCTACGCTGATCTACAGCTCGTTGACTGTTCCAGAACATTGTCTTCATAGCCGCCGGTTCATGTGAGCAGAGATGAAACTTGGGGAGAGTCAATTAAGGGCTCTATTGTGGATGATCAAACACTTCCCATCAGAAACACTGAAGGAGCATCTTCATTCCACCTGCAGATTGCGGCCGAGAGTTGTCATGCAGAAGGAAACGCATGACAGCCACGTTACCTGGGCTGCGTGACATCAGGCAAAATCTCATACGTGGCCCTCATACTTGGCGGGAGACACTATTGTTTTGAGCATCTTTACGTGCTCACTTTGTCCTCATAGCTGAAAAGAGCGCTTACTAGAGGCCCTGCCCAACACATCTGTGCAAAGCTTCCTCGGATTTTCACTGTGGTTTCCATTTCGTACGCCATCGGATCTTACTCTGCGAATAACCCTCGTACAACAAACTTTAAACATAATTTCAAACCTAATTAAACTTTTTCTCTCTGCGATCCGAAACAAAATGACGAATGGAAAAATGTTTGTTACTTATTACACTTTAACTGTCCTTGCAGTAAAACTTCAGCATCAGGCTAACGTTTTAATGTGTTACTTGTTTACTACCGACTCTATTCCGAATACATTTTGCAGACAGAATCCTCATATACCACTGAACATAGCTGCAAAGTTATAAAATTGTACGACACGACGTCATACGCACTGATATGCGTGAAAAACTGGCTTTTGTTAAAAATGGTGCGCAGTGGAACTTCACCAGGCACTACGTTTTACTCCTTTACCACTAACTCTATATGCAACACACTTTTAGGATAGTATCCCCATATACCACTAAATTTATCTGCAGCATTATGTCATTGTGCCCACAGTTCAGGAGATATGACAGAATCATTGAGATAGTTCAGGAGATATGACAGAATCATTGAGATGAGTGAAGAACTAACTTTTGGTGAAAATGGAGCGTAAATTACCCGGGAGGTATTCATTAAGTGTTTCATAATAAGAGAACATAGGGGCTGCCAACAAACTTTTAAACATAATTTCAAACCTTTTCTTAGCTTTTTCTCAAATACGCATTTAACAAGCTTACATGTTTAACATCAAATATTTAATAAATTAACTCATTTCTAAAGTACTCTGACGTTTGAAGCTGTTTTATATATTGGAGTTCCATTCTTCAGAGAATCAAGGGTTTACTGGTCTCATTCAGTGACGTAAGAAGATACGGTATTGAGCACTGTAAAAGGCAGTACTTAGGTCAATGCAACCAGCCCCTGTTACTTTTATTCATGTTTTGCTGTTGCCAGCAGATGTCGAAGTGAATATCGCACCAAATTAATATGAATCCACTCTGTCGACTGTGAACATAAAACTGAGCTTATAGCAACATTTTGTTCGAAGTGAAAACATAATGACTTTTTCCTCAGGCATCGAACATTCTATGACACACACATTGAGCTGGCTGACACCTTGCAAACACAACAAAAACTGATTTCAACATCTCTTAAGGAAGCAACAGAGAAATCGTTCTCACGAATCGCGCCACAAATTGTTCAAGAAGTTTCTATTGCCATGGCTGAGTATGCTGGGCGTAACGCGCGATCTACAAGCTGTGGACGAACTGCGTCACTACAGCTCTATATTCAATGGACCACCGCTGTGAAAGTGCTGCGAATAATTGTGATATGGTATCTCTAGTGCGATTCAAGGTTGTCTTGGATGAAGGTGGTTGTCACATTTCAACTGAAACATAATATAGACATCGACTTTCAGTTATTGACCTTAAAAGGCTGTAATGACCGCCGAGAATCATTGTACATCGCACTGTAGCAGCACTAGTGTCCTGTGGCAACACACATAACAGTGAAGAAACGTAAACGTTACGAAGAAAAATTGAAATATCCGTCCCTAGTGTAAGTAGGCTGTTTATGTTTTCTTATTGGCAACGTTACGTAGCGCTCTGTATGAAAATCACTGGCTGTGCTGTGTGCAGTCTGTGCCTAGTTTGCATTGTTGTCTGCCATTGTAGTGTTGGGCAGCGGCAGCTGGATGTGAACAGCGCGTAGCGTTGCGCAGTTGGAAGTGAGCTGCCAGCAGTGGTGGATGTGGGGAGAGAAATGGCGGAGATTTGAAATTTGTAAGACTGGATGGCATGAACTGCTATATATATTATGATTATTAAAGTAAATACATTGTTTGTTCTCTATTAAAATCTTTCATTTGCTAACTATGCCTATCAGTAGTTAGTGCCTTCAGTAGTTTGAATCTTTTATTTAGCTGGCAGTAGTGGCGCTCGCTGTATTGTAGTAGTTCGAGTAACGAAGATTTTTGGTGAGGTAAGTGATTTGTGAAAGGTATAGGTTAATGTTAGTCAGGGCCATTCTTTTGTAGGGAATTTTGAAAGTCAGATTGCGTTGCGCTAAAAATATTGTGTGTCAGTTTAAGCACAGTCTTGTATAATTATTCAAAGGGGACGTTTCATATAGCGACCCTGCCAGGATACCTCACTGGAATCTTCTGATTTTTTTCTTGTAGTTTGTGTAATTAGCGTAGCTATTGTTTAATGCTAGTGCGTAATTGTAGAGAAAATCTCCTTTGCAGTTGCAGTCTTTCATTGTTGTACAGTAAAACAGTTGTGGCATGCATGTAGATTTGCACCAAGTATTTCGCAGCTGCGCTTGCAATTAACTACATATTATTTTCAGTGCTATGTTAATGTGTTCTCTTATTTTTGCTCTTCAAATTGTGCTTTTCTGTGTTATCGTGTGAAATATTGTGACAATAATGGCGTGTGAAAAACGTAACACTAGGCTTCAAAGTAAACTGAGAAATAATAGTGACGACGAGCATAGCTTATCAGCACCACTGTGTAATGAATTAACAGACATTCGAAGTAGTAATTTGGTAACTATGCATAGGGAAATGGAGCGGGCGGCAAATAATGGTGTAGACAGTGAAACAGGTAGTGAACAGGGAAGCATTATCGATCGATCGGTCGGCAACAGCTCGCCTCAGGAATCCGAAATGACAGGACACAATCTCGCAAATACTGTAGATTCAGGTTTTGGGTCCTCACCGTTTTCTCAAATAAGTCAAGACACATTTTCTGATTGTCAAAATGTGAATGTTGCCGGTGCAAATTCACTGCCGAAAAGCACTGAGGAACATGTATCAGACACCAGTGCACTGTTATTACAGTTAATGCAACAAATGGGACAAAGGCTTCAAAAGTTAGAAACAATGGAACAACACCAGAGACAAACACAGCACAGCCAGTGATTTTCATACAGAGCGCTACGTAACGTTGCCAATAAGAAAACATAAACAGCCTACTTACACTAGGAACGGCCAAACAATAGGTACCCACCAACTGTTTCCAGTCAAATAATGAGAGACTAGGAAAGTAACAACCACTTAGTTGCACCGGATGTGACTTGCAAGTGTCGTTGCGTGTCTGTCTCGCAGCTGGGTTGTCGCTCCGTGAGCAGAGGGACATCAAGTCGAGTATAAGAACACAGCTGTTCCAGAGGAGACGGCGAAAGCAGGAGTTAAGGTATGTTGACCGTCAGTACGGTAATGTGCGCCCTCTACCTTCAAACAACAGCCAAAGTAGCTGCACAACACGTTGTGAAAAAACAACGCGAAACAGAATTATACCGAAGATGTTTTCTGACAACTGTTGTGATATGATTTTACTCAATGCACCACCATTTTCATTAGTAGGAATTCAATTGCGTCCAATCAATCTGTTCCAAATCGACTGCTTCACGTGGGAACAGCTTTTTTGGCCATAATCTAAAGATAACATAACAAAAATTAGTTCTGATGTAACGTAACATATACTTTCGGCCACTACACCAAATTGCTTGAATTATTCCTCACTTCTCATATTGATCTTTTTTTTTTTTTTTTGGTACTTACTTTATCAGATTTCTTCATGTGGTTATTTCTCCCATATTTCATTTATCTTTGAGACATTATTCCCAACTTTACTAACATGTATTGGAAGTCAGAACCAACAATCACCCGGAGTGACTTAATAGGTTTTGTAGGAGATGTCTACTTTCAATCAATCCTGAAAATCCTGGTAAGAGTATGCTCTTCAACTTAATTTCACCACTTATTTAGGAAAGGATTTTGAAGTAATTGATGTGTTTCGATAAACGTCGGAGGTCAAAATACACCGACTGTGGAAACTAGCTTCACTTAGAAGACGATGGTTAGTTACTATTAATTAATTAATTCATTGCTGAAGATTTATCAATATCTGTCGTAATACGGTATGGTTATAATTAAACTTTCGCTTCCTGAGATGGCCCCCATGAAAAACGAGTAATCACAGGACAATGAAACTTTGTGGAAACATTTGAAAGGACATGCGGAAGGGAAATAACGAGTAAATCATTGAAAGAAACACAGTTTTATCTACTCCTGAGAGGGTAATGTTCATTAACTGTATACCACGTTTATACTCAAAGTTACAAGAACTGCTCAATGAGACGAACACCTTCATCCACGACAGCCTTAAATCGCACTAGAGATACCATGTTACAATTGTTCGCAGCCTTTTTCCAACTGCGGATCATGGAATGTTCAGCTGTCGGGAAACATCTCGTCCACTACTTGAAGATGGCGTGTTGCGTCCAGCATTCTCAAACGTGGCAATAGTAACTACTTCAACAATTTGTGGCGTGAGTGGCCGTCGGCCTCTCCCAGGAGCAATATCCAAATCGTCAGTAAACTTCCGAACTACGTTCTTCAACCCCAGTGCGGAAAGAGGACCTCATCGTATTTCTTTAACGCGTCGATACTCTTGATGAGCAGCAGCAGTATTGATGTTGTGATAAAACAGTTTTACGAGTAAAGCCTTGCTCATCTGGTTCAAATGGCTCTGAGCACTATGGGACTTAACTTCTGAGGTCATCAGTCCCCTAGAACTTAGATGTACTTAAACCCAACTAACCTAAGGACATCACACACATCCATTCCCGAGGCAGGATTCGAACTTGCGACCGTAGCGGTCACGCGGTTCCAGACTGTAGCGCCTAGAACCGCTCGGCCACTCCGGCCGGCCTTGCCCATCTGGCCCAGACCGATGTTGACTGCCTGCAGCTGTAACGCACACTGATGTTTGTGTTACAGCCCTACCTCGCCGTGCCACTACCGGCGCCAAACGGCAGGTCATGGCACTAACAATACCAACAAAGCCAATCCTGCAGCGCATTGTCTGAATATCATTCCTATAAAGCTGGATACCCATTTGTTAAATAATATCCGAGTACGCTAGCTCAAGTAAAATAAATAAATAAATAAATAAATAAAAAATAATCACCCTGTACTTTGGCTACACAAAATCTAATTTTAATTTAGTAATCCTTTGATTGAACAGACTCGTTTAACATACATGACGATGGATTACTGTTTGATTTTTATCTTGGTATTTTTCTAGTTACTTATTTCTTTCGTTTTGTATGTTCTCACCCTTCCATAAGGTGTACACGTTTTGAATGGGTAGCGTGTTTGATTATTAATCAAAACGTTCTCGGTCCCCGTTCGATCCAGACCACAGTTTAAATTTTGAATAAAAATATCCAGTAATAACTGGTGGAGACTTCCAGTAGAAGGAGTCACCCTCGTCCTGTTAAAGGCCTTGTCAAAATGGACGTAGGGACAGAAAGATATTCGGGGCACTCTCTTGCGCCTGGAGTGGGAAAATGCCTGTAAAAGGAGGAAGAATAAGCAACAATCAACTGCAAGTGGATGCAAGTGGATGCAGGAGGCAATGGAAACCAATTCATTAAATGTCATGTAGTAATTCCTCGGAAACGTCGTGATCGCAAAATACTTCGTTTATGACACGTTTCGAACAACCTTCATCAGATATAAATGGCTAAAATTAACACAAAACACAAAATTATAAAATCTTATATACAAATACTGTAAGACCAATGTCACATAAAGAACGAAATTACTGAGTATAACTACTCGCAATATGCTTAAGAAAGGCCGGCCGCTGTGGACGATCGCTTCTAGGCGATTCAGTCTGGAACCGCGCTGCTGCTACGGTCACAGGTTCGAATCCTCCCTCAGGCATGGATGTGTGTGATGTCCTTAGGTTAGTTAGGTTTGCGTAGTTCTAAGTCTAGGAGACTGAGGACCTCAGATGTTAAGTCCTATAGTGATTAGAGCCCTTTTTTTGGTTAGGAAAGCTCATACATGTGAGCAACACAAGAAAAATTTACACTACCACTTACAATTGCCGTTAAATGTATGTTCAAAGGACGATACTTTGAGACATAGCATGCCAGACTGGAGGCAGCAGACTCGAGAGTCGTGTTACTTCAACATGTCCCCTAATGGCATTGATCTTAAAGATCGAAACATACCAGGACATAACGTTTAATCCGTTACCACATTACATCTGTTACAATAAGCGCAATATCGTCAATAAAAAATATAGCAACGTATGATACGTTATGAATAAAACCTGTCATGGGACATATAAAGGGTGACAATTTTGAACTATATGAAATAAAATCGTCATAACTTCTGAACAGTTTGGGTTAGGACGTTCAAATTGCATGGTTGGCCGCGGAGCATGATGGGAATTACTATGCGCATGCGCCTTGTTGTAGTCGGCCATTTGCACGTGAAAATGTCACGGCACAGCGTGCCTGAGAGCATTGCGCTTGTGAAGGCCTACTGTGCGAGCTATAATAGCCTAACTGCGACTCAAAGGAAGTTTACGACCGAGTTCAACATGAAGACAACCAGTCCAAGCGTACTAACAATCAAGAATTTGATTCGCAAGTTTGAGAGAACGGGTACTGTTCGTGATTACAGTGTTCGCAGTGTCGGTCGTCGAGAAAGGGTGAAAACGCCTGGAAACATCGAGGAGACACGTGCTGTGTTTCAAACCAGCCCCAGGAAATCGATCAGATGAGAGGCGTAAAAGGTGGGAATCAACTGAAAGAGCAACGGTTGTGTTTCATCAGCACTATTGTCCACAGATTTGAAGAGCAGGACTTTGTTGTGAATGTGGTTTGGTTTAGCAACGAAGCCCACTTCCATTTGGATCGGTTCGTCAATAAGCAAAATTGGCTTATTTCGGGGACTGAAAACCCGCATTTCGCGATCGAGAAGTCTCCTCACCCTCAACTGGTGACCTTGAAGACACGGTGACTACCGAACAGTATGTGAAGGTTTTGGAAGATGATTTCATCCCCGTTATCCAAAGTGACCCTGATTTTGACAAGTTGTGGTTCATGGAACACAGAGATCGACCCCATCGAAGCAGGAGAGTGATCTCTTGGAGGAGCACTTTGGGGACCGCATTCCGGCTCTGGGGTACCCAGAGGCAACTGGCATGGGCGTCTATTGGCCGTCATATACTCCCGATCTGAACACATGTGACTGCTTTTTGTGGGGCCATTTTAAAGACAAGGCGTACAGCAATAATCCCAAAACCATTGCTGAGCTGAAAACAGCCAGTCAGCAGATCATTAACAGCATCGAACATTTCAGCGGGTCATGGAGAATTTCTCAGTTCGTCTGCGCCAAATCACGATGGTGGGCATACCGAGCATGTCACAACCTAAAGCCGAATATCTGTAGCGACATTTACATGTTGAGTAAAGTGTGTGCACACCGTAGTTTGTAGCTAATTGACTTTTTTTCACATAGTTCAATAATTGTCACCCTATACAAAGAACGTACAGCACACTAGGCACACTGTCCAAATATTCCACCAAGAGACAGCAACGTAAAGGACATAATTATAAAGGAAGACTATATGCATTTCTTAAATTGTTTTTCAAATGGAGCAAGCAACTGCCAAACTTTTGAGTTCATAGATGGTTCATGTCAAAAGAAACAAAACCTCATTATAAATAACAGATTTTACAGCCGTGTTAAGATAGACTGGGGAATGGTGCGGAACAAAGGAGAACTGGGGGAATGCTATACCAATTATACATTTTCACTGAATTTTATGTAATAGACAGAATAATATTTAAAGTTATACGAAAGCGTAATAACCATTTTTTATTACATAAAATTCCGCGAAAATGTATCATTAATATAACATTTCCACAGTTGCTTATTGGTTCTCCTACGTTCCTTGATGCTACCCTTCGTTCCACTTCCTCGTTCCTCTACCGCCATCGTTCTCATCGTCACTTGCCTATTTCCTTACTCGCCTCCCCCTCACCCCTGCTCCCCTCCCCCCCTCTCCCAACCATACCCTACTTCCACTTCGTCTGCCCTTCCGTGCCCTTACTTTGTCGTACGTTTTTGGTAAATCGATAAATTCTACGGAGCGTGTCTTCATTTTTCTAAGGACTGGCGCCTCAAGTGGCCCACGGCTAATAGGCTCAGAATTCCGCACCGCCCCGTGACGCTGTTGGGCAACTGCAAGTGGACAGAGCTAGCGGGTCACTGTTGCCGCTAGTTGCTGTCAGACAAAAGCTTAAGCTACCGCCAACACGACAGACCCTTCCGGCGGCTAGATGCCTTATCAAGTACGATTAACAGACGAAATAGAGAAGAGCGGCAGATTTCGTCTTGGGAGTGCTAAGTAAGAGTGAAAGAATGACAGACGCACAAAACAAACTCGAGCGAGCGACGCCACAAAAGAAACATCGTGCATCACAAAAGTTTATTACCGAAAATCAGAGAGTGTACATTCCAAGAGCAGCTGGGCAACCTATTAATGCCTCGAATATACATTACTGGCCATTAAAATTGCTACACCAAGAAGATATGCAGATGATAAATGGGTATTCAATCGACAAATATATTATACTAAAACTGACATGTGATTACATTTTCACGCAATTTGAGTGCATAGATCCTGAAAATCAGTACCCAGAACAACCACCTCTTGCCGTAATAACGGCCTTGATACGCTTGGGCATTGAGTCAAACAGAGCTTGGATGGCGTGTACAGGTACAGCTGCCCATGCAGCTTCAACACGATACCACAGTTCATCAAGAGTAGTGACTGGCGTATTGTGACGAGGCAGTTGTTCGGTCACCATTGACCAGACGTTTTCAGTTGGTGACAGATCTGGAGAATGTGCTGGCCAGGGCAGCAGTCGAACATTTTCAGTATCCAGAAAGGCCCGTACATGACCTGCAACATGCGGTCGTACATTATTCTGCTGAAATGTAGGGTTTCGCAGGGATCGAATGAAGGGTAGAGCCCACAGGTCGTAACACATCTGAAATGTAACGTCTACTGTTCAAAATGCCGTCAATGCGAACAAGAGGTGACTGAGACGTGTAACCAATGGCACCCCATATCATCACGCTGGGTGATATGCCAGTATGGTGATGACGAATACACGCTTCCAATGTGCGTTCACCGCGATGTCGCCAAACACGGATGCGACCATCATGATGCTGTAAACATCATCCGAAAAAATGACATTTTGCCATTCGTGCACCCAGGTTCGTCGTTGAGTACACCATCGCAGGCGCTCCTGTCTGTTCAAATGGTTCAAATGGCTCTGAGCACTATGGGACTTAACATCTATGGTCATCAGTCCCCTAGAACTTAGAACTACTTAAACCTAACTAACCTAAGGACATCACACAAGAGCCAGTGCTCCTGTCTGTGATGCAGCGTCAAGGGTAACCGCAGCCATGGACTCCGAGCTGATAATCCATGCTGCTGCAAACGTCGTCGAACTGTTCGTGCAGATGGTTGTTGTCTTGTAAACGTCCCCATCTGTTGACTCAGGGATCTAGACCTGGCTGCACGATCCGTTACAGTCAAGCGGATAAGATGCCTGTCATCTCGACTACTAGTGATACGAGGTTGTTGGGATCCAGCACGGCGTTCCGTATTACCCTCCAGAACCACCTATTCTGCTAACAGTCATTGGATCTCGACCAATGCGAGCATCAATGTCGCGATACGATAACCGCAATCGCGATAGGCTACAATCCGACCTTTATCAAAGTCGAAAACGTGATGGTACGCATTTCTCCTCCTTGCACGAGGCATCACAACAACGTTTCACCAGGCAACGCCGGTCAACTACTGTTTGTGTATGAGAAATCGGTTGGAAACTTTCCTCATGTCCGCACGTTGTAGGTGTCGCCATTGGCGCCAGCCTTGTGTGTATGCTCTGAAAAGCTAATCATTTGCATGTCACAGCCTCTTCTTCCTGTCAGTTAAATTTCGTGTCTGTAGCACGTCATCTTCGTCGTGTAGCAATGTTAATGGACAGTAGTGTACGTTTCGCAAAATGACCACAACGAGAAAATCATCCTAAAGCCTACTGAGGCACACCAGCAGTCGTTTTTCCCACGCACCGGTCACGAATGGAACAGGGAACACTTCATTACGTGGCTTGAAGAGTTAAATGCAGATGTAGAAGCCAAATCATGTTACATATATGACCACATTATACTTTGAAATGAAATGCCGTAAAACAAAACTCAACGTTTCGACCAGCTTTCAGGGATCCTCTTTATGATTCTAGAAATGTTTATTGTTTCCCGAACCGTCCTGTTTGTAGCTCATAGTAACAGAGTCTTGCTTAGGAAGAGTCCACTCCATCCAGTTATGCAAAGGCTGGAAGTGTTCAGACGGCGACACACTACTGTTAACAGGGCACTAAATACGTGTGTTACTTGCTCTGCCAGAGAAGATGTCGCTTAGACAGCGCCGTTTCTGTCATCGTGAGGAGTTGAACAGTGCCAGTTACAGGGAGCGACGGTCGCGTGTCGATAACAGAACCAGTCGAGACGGCGGCTGATTAATAATTAATAAAAATGCATATGAGCCAGATGATAAAGCGACGCGCCGCACATAACTTACTGCTGTCGACTAACGGTGTTCTTCCGCATGCTGCCCGACACGCGACGCGCAGCCTACGCCCCGACCAACGCTGCATCACACCTCCGCTTGGACGCATGTGCCACAGCTGATGCGTGTTCTCTCTCCGCCTCCTCTTCTACAGCGGCAGCAAACAGGCCGTGGACGAGGTGGTCTATTTCAGCACGACTGACAACAAGTGTCTGCGCCACTTCCCACTTCTATGTACTCCGTGGCTGCCAGGTGCTCTGCTCATTCGTGATCTTTTCACACTGCGGGCAAATAACTTGCGCCGCTCAGTTGCTTACTAACGTTGCTCCCTCCTAATAAGGAAAATTCTAGTTCAGCTGCCTGTAAGGACATATATCAAGCTATTAAGGGGACGTTTATTTGCATATTCTGCAAATGCAGGGTGATCCAGAAAGAACGCCCCTTTTCAACAGTTTACGAAAGCTTTACTAACACAGGTCTTCATGATTTACAAATACAGACGTGTTAGTGAGTGTTTGGAGTTTCTTGTGGTGTACAGCACTCACTTCTCAAAGATCACATGAGCAGATGAGCACCGCCGCTACAGGAGCCCTCATGTAAACAAGTTGCGAAGCTGCTGTAAAAAGTGTTCTCCAGTTCAACAACACAAATACCGGCGTCTTCGCCTTCATAGCTTCATTCTGAGCTTCATATCTTCATTCTGAGTCTTCCTAAGCTCCGAAGGTCAATCCAAAACAAACGACGTGGGGTGATTACTGAAGGAATTATTCTCTCTCACGATTTTGGCGTCCAGCGTCTGGAGCTTTGCAGGCAGATTTTCGAACATTCTGGACTTACTACGGCCGCAGAGGAAGCAGTCGGAAGCTATCAGAACGGGTGAATGTGCCGGCCAAGGTGCATCAGCCAGTCGGAAGGTTAGACGTCCAGGAAACGGTTCATACAATTCGTCCATTGACAGACAAACTGTGTGTGCTGTTGCACCGTCCTGTTGGTAACATGTGATTGGAGGGGATGCTGTAGTAACGCAGGGACGACAGAATTATGAATCACGAAAACATGGACCCGGTCTTGCACACTCCGCTTCTCCGTCGTAACTGGATTTTCCACTCCGTTGCTACCGTGTCGCCGACTGCCAACACGTGCACCCGCAGTCATAATAGACAACCGAAAAAGGGCGTTCTTCCTGACACCCCGTAGGAGGGTTATTCATATACGTATTCTCTGACTGGCTATTAAAAATGAACAAAAGCTTTTGGCTTCATGGAGCTTGTGATTAGAAAAGGAGGCTTTGAAGATCACATTGCGGCAGTCAACCTTCTGTTATGTTTTCAGTGTGTAAGCAGCAAGCCACTGAAATGGAGTTGCACCCCCGCCAGTTGCGACTTACGTTTTGTCATTCGCTTCCTGCATACAGATGGAGTCACTGCCGCCAAAATTTATCCTCTATAGTGATGTCTATATGGGGAGGTGGTCTTGAGAGAATGTGCGAGGATGGGCTACAGAGAGTTCAAGGCCGGTCGCACAAATGTGCGTGGTGAAAGTGATCGGGAAAGACGTTCAGATGTGACTGATGAACTATTGCGACATGTTGACGAAATTATCGGTGCGGCGACGTTGCTTCACAATTTCTGACCTTTCGGAAGACGTGTATCGGATTTCAAGGACAAACCTCCTTAACATTGTGAGAGAGATTCCTACAGCGCTATCATGAGAAATCTGAACAGAATCGTGACTGTGCACGAGACATAGGTGCAGTAAGTGAGGTATGAAACTAAGTGGATGCGCATTCATTCTCAGAAAAACCAAATCCCAAAAATGAAAGTGGACGCTGTCAAACGGCAATAGGATGGTTACAGTTTCTTGGGATCGCAAAGGGATTTCAACTACAGTTTTGTGAAAGCAACGCTTGAAAATACTGGGACATCATATGTTTATACTGGCTCTCCCTAAGCTCCGAAGGTCAATTCAATACAAATGACGTGGGATGATTACCGAAGGAACCATTCCCTCTTATGACAATGCATAAACGCATACCGTGAATCGAAGGAAAAACTCAAACTTATAAGATAAGTTTGTCAGAATTCTCCCTATATTCCAAGTTTTCTGGCTGAAGTGCCAGGTAGCACCATTCTTTGATGGAGGGATAAAGAAACTAGTGTGATGGTACGACAAATCTTTGAATTTCTGAATGGTTTTCGTATTAAAAACGAAATATAATATTAGATGTCCAGATACTAATTTATAGTAATCAATATGAGAAATTGCAAATGAAAGAAGCTGGCTTGGGGGAGAGAGAGATATCGGTACGTTTCTGTTACGTTTCCATTTTTAATATCTAATTTGTACAAAAAAATGTGACTTAGATATATCTAAATTGATTTAATGCCATTATCTGCCAACGGCCTTGCCGCAGTGGTAACACTGGTTCCCGTCAGATCAGCAAAGTTAATCGCCGTTTGACTGGCCTAACTCTTGGATGGGTGGCCATCCGGTCTGCCGAGCGCTGTTGGCAAGCGGGGTGCACTCAGCCATTGTGAGGCAAACTGAGGAGCTACTTGACTGAGAAGTAGCGGCTCCGGTCTCGCAAACTGACATACGGTTGGGAGAGCGGTGTGCTGACCACGTGCCCCTCCATATCCGCATCCAGTGACGTCTGTGGGCTGAAGATGACACGGCAACCGGTCGGTACCGTTGGGTCTTCATGGCCTGTACGGGAGGAGTTTTTCTTTATATGCATCATACTTAATCTGTATTTATCACCTTAAAGGGTATATAAATGAGTGTAATGATTTTGTATTAATATCAAAGGTGCCTGATGATGAAGAAACTAATCGATCATGATACATGAACATCAACAAATATAGTAGAATAGAATTAATTTCAAAATAAAAAGAAAATAATGACTATGTGTAACAATATGAAATAAGCTGATATCCACATCTCTTCAGCAAAACGTAAGAAGGAATGTTATCAGGAAGATAGATTCGGATGTTTCAGGATTGGCAGATGACGCGGTCATCCTCACTAAAAGCGACGAAATATCACAGTATTTGATGAGTAGAATGTACTGTCTAACAGCACTAAAAGTGAATTGTAAGTATAAACTAGGAAAAGAGGAAAGTAATCAGGAATAACAGAGATAAGAAAAGCGATAAATTTGGGTTCCACGAAGTAGATGATGTGAATGATGTTTGCTACATTGGGAGAAAAACAGCGCATGATGCTCGACGTACAGAGGATATAAGAACCAGACCAGCACATTTACAAAAGGTTATTCCTTACCAGAAGAATTCTACTAGAATAAAACACGACCTTAATTTCTAAAAGAGATTTATGAGTATGTATGTTGGAGCACAGCACTGCGTGAAAGTAATCATTGACATTGCAAAGTTCTGAAATCAAAATCATCGAAGTGTCTGAGATGTAGTAAAATAGAAGGATGCTGAATTTATGTGGACTGATAAGAAGAAGAATCGGCGAGGAGATGTAATTGTGAAAACATTCACGTGGAGAAGGGACTGGATGGGACCATGTATGCAGACATCTGAGTGTAACTTCGATGCCACTAGGAGCTATAGAGCGCAAAACGTGGAGGTAAACAGAGATTTGAATATAATAAACAAATAATTGATGATTTTGGTTGTAAATGGTCTTCTGGCACAGGAGAAGACATGAAGAAACCATATATTATCATTCTGAAAACGGATTACACTTATTCTCAAAGAAATGTACGGCCTGAATGGTATTCTATATTTTAAGAGAGCTCGAGCTTCCTAGACGTATATCGTTCAATCGATCCAAAGTAATATTGATTATCAAAGACACTACACGCACAGACTTGTTGATGTCGTCATCCTCCTGTGTCTCCCACCATTTGGACCTGCTCATTAGATTTTCTTTCAGTCCATGATGCTCTTTGGTTCTTCATAACCACGTCTCTATTTGTTATAATGTTTCATTTTCGTTTTTAGTCATTGTTCATTCTCTTAACAATCACAGCTTCAAATGCTGCTAATAAATGTCTTCTCTACAAACGGATCCACAGCCACTCTGAATTTCTGGTTGGAAGTCATTTTCTGCGTAGGCTGTGTTTTTATTTGAAAATGGAGTAGCCAGCGCAGGAAAATGACTTACCACAAGAAACGTCTTGATGGATTTATTTGTTATTAATATTGCTGTGTGCGTTTCCGTAGTTGAGTTGGGAGCGTGTCTGGCAGTTTTGAAGAGGATCCGAGTCTGATTCCCGTTACTGATAGGGATTTTGCTTTGGTGGGAGGATTGGTGAGAGGTGCACTCAGTCTAGTGATTCCAGTTGAGGAGCTGCTTCAATGATAAGAAGCAGCTCCAGGAGCGGTCATGGGGTGCTGACACTTTGCTCCTCCATACCGCATCCAGTGACGGCACAGGCGGAGAATGACACGGCGGTTGATCAGTCCCGATTGGCGCAACGGCTAGCTTTGCTTTTTGCTTTAATGTTGGTAAGTGATAACAAAACCACGATTGTATCTGACTGGCGGCAAGTGGCTCAGGGGGGCTTGTGGACTCCGTGGGAGCCTTGAGCCTTGCAGGGAGGAACAGACAGCTGCTACCGCAGAGGTATGCCGTGCAGATGGAGAACCGCGCTCCGAGATTTCCGCCTCGCATGCGACCAGTCACGGCGTTAGGCGAGCGGGCCGCGAGATGCTTATCCCGGGAACTACGCCGGCCGCGACGCAGATTTCAATAAACACGGCCATCCCTCGCGCCATCCTTTATCCCATCTGCGGCATGTCGCGGTCGGGCCCTGTTACGGAGTGCTCGAGCAACGCGGAGGAGACAAATACACGTCTCCGGCGAGGTACCAAAGTGCGCGCATGCGCGCCGCGCTTGAAATACGGCGACCACTTTACAAGGCGCGTATGATCCAATAAATTTCCGTTCGCCCATTGGCCGACCAACTGCGGGCCGGTGCAGCGGCACCATGCTGCGACGCCTCCGCATCGGGTGTCGCCTAAACCGTAAGCATTATGCACGGCTTCCCCTCGTCAGTTAGCATCCAATACCGCCGACCTTCGGCGCCGCTGTATACAGCGTCGTCACCTGTCGTATTTCAGCGATGTAAAGCTCCAGGAGTTCAACTCGGGCACAAAAGCAGAGATCGCTCCAACAACACCCTAAGAATAAATGCAGTGATTCGTTTTTCGTTTTGAAGAGTCCAAATTTACGAAACACTTGAGAATACATTTCCTTTCTACACGCGAGTTGCAAGATGTCATACCTGGTGGCACTGTGGCAGTGAATTAGAAAACGTCAAACTCCACTTAATATGTGTTTGCATGATTAAGTTACAAACTGCTTACAACAAAAGTGTGGTGTGACAATAGGAGGAAAGCTAATCAAATGTATAACATTTGTTGATGGCATAGTATAATTACACAAAAATGAAAAGACAATGACAATTTGTTAAAAGAGTGAGCACCAGCTGTGAAGAACATAGGAGGAAAATAGATGTGAAGAAGACTAAGGCAAAAGGTGTTTACCAGATAGTCAGTGTGGGTTAAAGTGAAAGAATGCGATGAGTTAGTGGAACAAGCCCATAAAGCCGGGTGCTTAGGATGCAAAAATAATCAATAACATGACATGTAATGTAATCAAGAGTTAAAACCACCAATGCTTGTTGCAAAATAGTGCTCCACGTATGAAGTATTGCGGTCCGTTAAATAAACAATTAAGGAATACATTAGTGGAGTTTTTTCTTTGGAGTGACGCCCTGTATGATACTGAAATATGGACACTGCGGCGGAGAGAGAAATGCTTACAAGCTTTACAGATTTCTCCTTGGAGAAGAATGGAATGTGTGAAATGGAAACATGAAACGAGAAAGGAAGTGATGCTACATCGTGTGAATGAGAACAGGCATATATTAGAAACAGTTAAGAGGAGACAAGATGTTGAATTGGTTACTAGACGACAGTGGATGAAAAGAGACTGCATAACGAATAATGCAATACAAAGAACTGTCACTTGGAAGAAGACAACAACTGTTTGACGACCCAAAGGTAAATACATCACTTACGGTTACGAAAGGAATGACAGAAAACGGGTAGAAGTGGGGAATGCTGATGTTGAAGTGACGGACTTACCCAGGGACAGATCAAATCCTAATTATATTCTTAACCAGGACAAAGAATAACTTCGTACATCACAGATCTTTCTTCCCCCACTTATATCCTCATTACATTCCACGCTTGGAAGTGACACTCGGAATGGCATTGAAAGACTGCAGTTATTTACGTCAGAAATCCACTATTACAGACGATTCCCATTTCAGATCGGTTAACTTCTTGCAAAATTTGGCTAGTACTTTAGAAGGCGAGTTGTTGTTGTTGTTGTGGTCTTCAGTCCTGAGACTGGTTTGATGCAGCTCTCCATGCTACTCTATCCTGTGCAAGCTTCTTCATCTCCCAGTACCTACTGCAACCTACATCCTTCTGAATCTGCTTAGTGTATTCATCTCTTGGTCTCCCTCTACGATTTTTACCCTCCACGCTGCCCTCCAATGCTAAATTTGTGATCCCTCGATGCCTCAGAACATGTCCTACCAACCGATCCCTTCTTCTAGTCAAGTTGTGCCACAAACTTCTCTTCTCCCCAATCCTATTCAATACCTCCTCATTAGTTACGTGATCTACCCACCTTATCTTCAGCATTCTTCTGTAGCACCACATTTCGAAAGCTGCTATTCTCTTCTTGTCCAAACTAGTTATCGTCCATGTCTCACTTCCATACATGGCTACACTCCATACAACTACTTTCAGAAACGACTTCCTGTCACCTAAATCTATATTCGATGTTAACAAATTTCTCTTCTTGAGAAATGCTTTCCTTGCCATTGCCAGTCTACATTTTATATCCTCTCTACTTCGACCATCATCGGTTATTTTACTCCCTAAATAGCAAAACTCCTTTACTACTTTAAGTGTCTCATTTCCTAATCTAATTCCCTCAGCATCACCCGACTTAATTCGACTACATTCCATTATCCTCGTTTTGCTTTTGTTGATGTTCATCTTATATCCTCCCTTCAAGACTCCATCCATTCCGTTCAACTGCTCTTCCAAGTCCTTTGCTGTCTCTGACAGAATTACAATGTCATCGGCGAACCTCAAAGTTTTTATTTATGGATTTTAATACCTACTCCAAATTTTTCTTTTGTTTCCTTTACTGCTTGCTCAATATACAGATTGAATAACATCGGGGAGAGGCTACAACCCTGTCTCACTCCCTTCCCAACCGCTGCTTCCCTCTCATGCCCCTCGACTCTTATAACTGCCATCTGGTTTCTGTACAAATTGTAAATAGCCTTTCGCTCCCTGTATTTTACCCCTGCCACCTTTAGAATTTGAAAGAGAGTATTCCAGTCAACATTGTCAAAAGCTTTCACTAAGTCTACAAATGCTAGAAACGTAGGTTTGCCTTTCCTTAATCTTTCTTCTAAGATAAGTCGTAAGGTCAGTATTGCCTCACGTGTTCCAGTATTTCTACGGAATCCAAACTGATCTTCCCCGAGGTCGGCTTCTACTAGTTTTTCAATTCGTCTGTAAAGAATTCGTGTTAGTATTTTGCAGCTGTGGCTTATTAAACTGATTGTTCGGTAATTTTCACATCTGTCAACACCTGCTTTCTTTGGGATTGGAATTATTATATTCTTCTTAAAGTCTGAGGGTATTTCGCCTGTTTCATACATCTTGCTCACCAGATGGTAGAGTTTTGTCATGACTGGCTCTCCCGAGGCCATCAGTAGTTCTAATGGAATGTTGTCTACTCCCGGGGCCTTGTTTTGACTCAGGTCTTTCAGTGCTCTGTCAAACTCTTCACGCAGTATCTTATCTCCCATTTCATCTTCATCTACATCCTCTTCCATTTCCATAATATTGTCCTCAAGTACATCGCCCTTGTATAAACCCTCTATATACTCCTTCCACCTTTCTGCTTTCCCTTCTTTGCTTAGAACTGGGTTGCCATCTGAGCTCTTGATATTCATACAAGTGGTTCTCTTCTCTCCAAAGGTCTCTTTAATTTTCCTGTAGGCAGTATCTATCTTACCCCTAGTGAGACAAGCCTCTACATCCTTACATTTGTCCTCTAGCCATCTCTGCTTAGCCATTTTGCACTTCCTGTCGATTTCATTTTTGAGACGTTTGTATTCCTTTTTGCCTGCTTCATTTACTGCATTTTTATATTTTCTCCTTTCATCAATTAAATTCAATATTTCTTCTATTACCCAAGGATTTCTATTAGCCCGCGTCTTTTTACCTACTTGATCCTCTGCTGCCTTCACCACTTCATCCCTCAGAGCTACCCATTCTTCTTCTACTGTATTTCTTTCCCCCATTCCAGTCAATTGTTTCCTAATGCTCTCCCTGAAACTCTCTACAACCTCTGGTTCTTTCAGTTTATCCAGGTCCCATCTCCTTAAATTCCCACCTTTTTGCAGTTTCTTCAGTTTCAATCTGCAGTTCATAACCAATAGATTGTGGTCATAATCTACATCTGCCCCAGGAAATGTCTTACAATTTAAAACCTGGTTCCTAAATCTCTGTCTTACCATTATATAATCTATCTGAAACCTGTCAGTATCTCCAGGCTTCTTCCATGTATACAGCCTCCTTTCATGATTCTTGAACCAAGTGTTAGCTATGATTAAGTTATGCTCCGTGCAAAATTCTACAAGGCGGCTTCCTCTTTCATTCCTTCCCCCCAATCCATATTCACCTACTATGTTTCCTTCTCTCCCTTTTCCTACTGACGAATTCCAGTCACCCATGACTATTAAATTTTCGTCTCCCTTCATTACCTGAATAATTTCTTTTATCTCGTCATACATTTCATCTATTTCTTCGTCATCTGTAGAGCTAGTTGGCATATAAACTTGTACTACTGTAGTAGGCATGGGCTTTGTGTCTATCTTGGCCACAATAATGCGTTCACTATGCTGTTTGTAGTAGCTAACCCGCACTCCTATTTTTTTATTCATTATTAAACCTACTCCTGCATTACCCCTATTTGATTTTGTATTTATAACCCTGTAATCACCTGACCAAAAGTCTTGTTCCTCCTGCCACCGAACTTCACTGATTCCCACTATATCTAACTTTAACCTATCCATCTCCCTTTTTAAATTTTCTAACCTACCTGCCCGATTAAGGGATCTGACATTCCACGCTCCGATCCGTAGAACGCCAGTTTTCTTTCTCCTGATAACGACGTCCTCTTGAGTAGTCCCCGCCCGGAGATCCGAATGGGGGACTATTTTACCTCCGGAATATTTTACCCAAGAGGACGCCATCATCATTTAATCATACAGTAGAGCTGCATGTCCTCGGGAAAAATTACGGCTGTAGTTTCCCCTTGCTTTCAGCCGTTCGCAGTACCAGCACAGCAAGGCCGTTTTGGTTAATGTTACAAGGCCAGATCAGTCAATCATCCAGACTGTTGCCCCTGGAACTACTGAAAAGGCTGCTGCCCCTCTTCAGGAACCACATGTTTGTCTGGCCTCTCAACAGATACCCCTCCGTTGTGGTTGCACCTACGGTACGGCCATCTGTATCGCTGAGGCACGCAAGCCTCCCCACCAACGGCAAGGTCCATGGTTCATGGGGGGGTGAAGGCGAGTATGACAGAGAAATCCTCTAATCTGAGCACACAAAAGGCGAATATGTTCCTCTTCATTTAAAAGAGTGACAAAAAATGTTGTACCAGCTGCCTCATTTTACCTTCCTCAGCACCTTTAAATATTTTCCCAAAAAGTTTCGCTTACGAACATATTCGCTCTTTTTTTAACAAATAAGCTCCCGTAACTGTAAGTCACTCACTCCCACTAGACCATCGCACTATGTCGCTCATACACATCCGCTTCCAGTTGCTCTTCCTCACTCACTCTTTCACTGTCCTTATCTGTTTGTGTCGCTCTGTCATTGTCCCCTATGTCACAACCATAGTCCCCTTCGTTCTGTCGTTTTGTTGCAGTTTCCTCTCATTGTCATTACCTCCATCTTGCCCTCCCTTACATCTAATACCTCATACCTTCCTGCCGCGCAGGATTAGCCGACCGGTCTAAGGCGTTCAGTCATGGACTGTGCGGCTGGTCCCGGCGGAGGTTCGAGTCCTCTGTCGGGCATGGGTGTGTGTGTTTGTCCTTAGGACAATTTAGGTTAGGTAGTATGTAAGCTTAGGGACTGATGACCTTAGCAGTTAAGTCCCATAAGATTTCACACACATTTGAACATTTTTTAACATACCTTCCTTCCTACTGCTGTTGTCTCTTCTCACTGTCGCTATCTCTCTCTCCCTCGATCTCATTGTCATATACTGTCTCAATATCACTCGCTCTCATCCACTCCCACTTTCTCTTGGTCTTTATTTGGAACTTGTTAGGTACACATGCTGTGGCACGGCGTACCGATAAATGTCCATTAATTTTTATTCTCCTATTGATCGGCCAGCGAATTTGATATCTCAGTCAATGCGTTTCTCTAGTACTTTTTTTATTGCAGAATATTTGGTTACTGGTAGCCAATTGTTGTTTCTTGAAGACAATCCATCAGAAGAAACCCTTTTGCTTTCCAGTCTCACCTACAGTAACATTCAGCGTACCAAATAGGCCAATTTTTTTCTTATTTCAGTGAAAAATACTCTTTGCTTATAATTTTCACAATATGCAGCAGATTCGGCTTTGCGATGATTGATACTTTGTGTAAAATGCCTGTGTCGCACATTTAATCGCCTAACGTCCAGTACTACCGTTTTGGTCTTGGTCTCCCTTCCGACATTAGTAATTCTGAGGGTAGGTTGTTTACTCCACAAACGTTGTTTCGACTTAAGTCTTTCAGTACTCTATCAAATTCTTCTCGCAGTATCGTATCTGTCATCTTATCTACATCGACTTGTGTTTCCCTTTCTGTACTATTGTCTTCAAGTTAGTTTTTCGTGGGGAGTCTTTCTTTGTACTCTTGCATCTTTCAACTTTCTCATCTTTGCTTGGTTCTTAGTACCTCCAGACAGTCATACGCATTTCCAGCATGAACTCGGTACAGGACCAGCAACTTGGCCAGTATACATTCTTTGTCGTAATTCAGCCACAGCTGCGTTTACCTATACTGGCGAATAATTTCTAAGTACAAGGCTCATTTTCAAGACAGGGCTATTAAAGCAAGGTCAAAAATGAAAGACAACATAAAAATGAAAATGGTTCAAATGGCTCTGAGCACTATGGGACTTAACTTCTGAGGTCATCAATCTCCTAGAACTTAGAACTACTGAAACCTAATTAACCTAAGGACATCACACACATCCATGCCTGAGGCAGGATTCGAACCTGAGACCGTAGCGGCCGCGCGGTTCCAGATTGTAGCGCCTAGAACCGCTTGGCCGCAGGCCATAAAAATCAGAAAACATAAAAATACAGATCCTAAAACTTCATTAATTGTTTACTAAATTTACCATACCTACACTAACACTACTTGGTTGGGTGACAGTTTACACACACAATTCATAATCACATGGAATGTCACATCAATTTCACAATGTAGAAGTCTTCACATATGAGCGACATGTATGTCAAACTTGTTTAATATGTATAATTCTGTCATAAGGATGCATACACTGGAGTCTACGTTTATCAGTATATTTACGTCATTTTTACAAGCTAGCTGTTAGTGATACGTAAATGACACTGTAAATTATGTAATTGGAATTGTGCTAGCGTAGATTTGGTTAATACAAATGTTGCGTAATTTATATATGCAGACTACAGTTATTTTTGACTGTGGAGCAAAATAAAATTTTGACGCGCTATACAAAGATGTGTATGAATAGTTTTGACCTAAACTTCATTAATTGTTTACTAAATTTACCATACCTACACTAACACTACTTGGTTGGGTGACAGTTTACACACACAATTCATAATCACATGGAATGTCACATCAATTTCACAATGTAGAAGTCTTCACATATGAGCGACATGTATGTCAAACTTGTTTAATATGTATAATTCTGTCATAAGGATGCATACACTGGAGTCTACGTTTATCAGTATATTTACGTCATTTTTACAAGCTAGCTGTTAGTGATACGTAAATGACACTGTAAATTATGTAATTGGAATTGTGCTAGCGTAGATTTGGTTAATACAAATGTTGCGTAATTTATATATGCAGACTACAGTTATTTTTTACTGTGGAGCAAAATAAAATTTTGACGCGCTATACAAAGATGTGTATGAATAGTTTTGACCTGTGATGGGACGTGCCGATGGCTGTAGCCGCGCGCACGGATACTAAACTACACACTAGCAACGTCAGCTGTTTGCTTAGGTAACTGTCTTCAGCACTAGTCTTGTCTCGTTTAGCAGCACTTTATTAACACATGTACAATGTGAAATTGGTCTGACATCCCATGTGACTATGTATTATTGGTGTGTTACGTATCTGTAAATTGACTGTCCTCTAATCAAGCACTTTCAGTGCAGCTGTGTTGTAATTCAGTGACCAACTCAAGAAATTTCCAGAACTGTTTTCTTTACGTTTTCTGATTTTTATAATTAGTGTTTAGCTTTGACTGGCCTGGCTTAGGAATGAACTTTGTACTTTGAAACTAGTCGCCAGCACATAAAACACAACTTTGACGGAATTACAATAAAGAATTTATCCATTCAGCTGTTTTCTCTCTCTCCAGAGATCTCCTTATTTTTTCTTTCGGCGGTATCTATCTTTCTAACAGCCAACAACGCTTCTATTGAATTGTATTCCTCCTCTAGCACTTACTGCGTTGCCGTTTTGCATTTTCTTTTAATCTCACTTTTCAGACGTCTGTAATCCCTTTTACCTGCTTATTTTGTTGTATTTTTATATTTTCTTCTTTCGGCAGTTAAATTCAATATCTCGTACGTTATTCAAGGATTCATACTAGGCTTTGTCTTTTTATCTTTTCGATTCTCTGCTTCCTTGTCTAGTTCATCTCTCGAAAATTACCATTGATCTTATGTATTCCTTCCCCCTGGTTCGGTCAATCGTTGCCTGATGCTCAGTTTGAAACTCTCTACAATCTCTGGTTCTTTTCTCCAGGTCAGTTTCCTACCTTTTCAAAATTTATTCAGTTTTAATCCGTAGTGCATAAGCAACAAATGATTGTTAGAGCCCCGCTCTGCTACTAGAAATTTTTTACAATTTGACATTGCATTTGGAAATCTCTGCCTTACCATTACATCATTTATCTGAAACCTTCCGGTGTCTCCAGCTCTTTTCCACGTACACAGCCTTGTTTCACGATACCTGAACCAAGTACAGATAATGATTAAATTATGCTCTGTGCAAAATCCTTCATTCCTTCCTTTCATTCTGTATTCTGTTATTTTCTTCTATCTCTTTCCTATTCCTATTATTAACTTCCCGTCCCTTATCACATTTAAATTTGCGTAACCCTGAGCTATCTAAATACTTTCTCTTATCTCGTCATACGTTTTCAGTCTGTCCATATAAACTTGTAAAATGGTGGTGGGTGTTGGTTTGGAGTCTTTCTTGGCTACGGATAATGTGTTCACAATAATATTCATAATAGTTTACCTGAAATCTTATTTTCTTATTAATAATTAGACCTACTCCGGCATTACCACTGTTTTCTTTTTGTATTTATGACCATATATTCACCTAACCAAAAGTCCTGTTCCCCTTGCCATCGCACTTCACTAAAACTCACTAAATATAACTTCAACCTAGCTACTTCTCTTCATAAATTCTTTGACCTACCAATCTGATTAAGTGATCGAAAACTCCATTCCCCAGTCCTTAGGACGCTAGTTAGGTTTTCCTGATGACAACATCGTCCTGAGTATATCCTTCTCAGAGTTATTTTAAACATAGCTGCGCAACAGCAACGGTTCCACGTAATTAGATTAAAAACAGCCGACCAGTTGCAAAGGATAAAGTAATCTTTACCTAGGTTTCGATAGATTTAAATCTATCTTCTTCAGAAGGCGGCAGTATTACATTAACATGGAGTGATATGTCATTGCCATTTTTACAAACATCTGCATAGCTCCATAAGTCCAAATAAAATGTAGCCCTGAGAATAAGGTTTGTCAGAGTTCCGAATGGAGGAATAACGTCTGGAATGTTTTACGCAAGAGAATCCCATCACCGTTAAGCCATACTTCGGAATACGAAAGTTGTAGTTTCTTCTTGCTGTCAACCATTTACGGTACCAACATAGCAATGTGATGATGGCTGATGTTACAAGGTCAGGTCAATCAATCATGCAGACTGTTGACCCAGCAACGGAAATGCTTTTGTCCATCTTCAGAAACCGTAAGATAGTCTCACCTCCCCACAGGTATTCCTCCGTTGAAGCTGCATCTTCTGTATGACTGTCTGTATCGTTGAGGGACCCAAGCCATGTCACTTCGGCAAGGCGCATGATTCACATAGAAGGAAGATAGAAAGTTGGTGTATATTTGGTGACAACCCGAGAGTCTCTTTATGTTTGATAGATTACTGATGAGTCTCGGAGTTAGCCCCTGGCATATGGTTAAGATAGTCATGAAACTGCCGAGGCTCTCACTTTTATGCTCTGACTGGCTCGACTGCGCCACGGTGACACCGTGAAGAGAGCGCCCTCTGCAACCATAGATTATACTTGTACTCGCTGTCCAGTGTTACTTGTAGCAGTATTCATATCAGGCGGCACACTTTGTGAAGTCTTACCCTCTGAGTTTTCTTCGTTTCATTACATGTTTCCACGCGTTTCTAAACGCATGGTCGATATCTCTACTTAAATTGTTTCCATGCAGTCTGTGTGATAACAACCGCTTCTCTAATCACACAGTCTCAGTACTTCGAAGAATGTACCAGAATCCTAGATTGTTTAAGCGGAATCTTGTGTTTATTCATTAGACCGTGCTCGGCCACAACTGACTCTACAAAATTTCTGAACTGAAGGTGACACTGACGCTCAACACAGCGATCGGCGACAGTCTATACAGCCGCCCCGTAACTGCTACCACGTTCACAAGGAATATTAAAAATCCCTGGTACTCTCAGAGCGAGATTATCTCTGACCGGGCAGCCAGAAGGTCGAGCTGATTCTTTGTCTGTTTAATGTTGTTTCTATCGCCTATGGAGGCAGTCATGTAAAGCTTGCAGTTTTACCCTAATTTGAAGTTACGAAATAATGAACTTTCTATCCAAAGCAATTACTGTTTCTGGGAAATTGTGCATTCAGACCAACTAAGCGGCCGCCCGTTCCGAGTGAGTAATAATAGTGACAAACAATAATAATTACACCAGTCTGCATCGCGTCAGACGAATGAAAATAAATATGTGTTCCTAAAATAATTTTTATGTTGTTTACAATATAGTTTGTTCCTATTACCTACACTTTATTCATAATGGAATGGTATACTTTACGTATGTTGGCCTCTAGCCAGCGCTGTAAAAGAAGTTTAATATATTTCCTTGTTATGTTTTTAACTGATGGGATTCAATTTCTATACACTGCACTCTTTTAGTGAAATTACAAAGGTTATTAGGAAAAAACTAAAATTTTTCCAAGTTTGAAAACATATTCCAAGGTACAACACGTTCATGCACTAAGGAACAAATATTCGTTTGAAATTTAATAGCGTCTTTGCAATACTGTATTTAATAGTCTGGTACGCCAGTACTCTACTACACATCAGCAATTAGTAAGTGAGATGAAATTAAGCAAACGTATTATCAAACACCAGTTACAAGTTAAATACATTTTTAAGTAGAAGTTATTGAGTACTGACAGTACTTTTCATTTTCAACACTGTTAAAATTTTCAAAAGATCAAAAAAACTTAATTCACTTGCAAGTATCATATGTTCCATGTTAAAAATTCAAGATGGTGTACAGTCGAGGAAGTATCGTTTAGCTGTCCACAAATTATGTAAATAGTTCTGAAAATTACATTTATTGACTGTTCCGTTGGTTCTTGGTAGTACATTTTTCACATTATGAATAAAAAAAAAACAGACGATATGGCGTAATATTCTATAATATTTATTATTTTACAAACGGAGTTCTGTTGTTACACAATGTAATTTACAAACATAAATTTGTGTGAATGTGAAATTTTTGTGGGAGCAAAGATTTTAAACTAGTTCTTCTACAGAGTGGAGACAATTGTTGATATTTCATTTAGGATTAAAATTGTATGAATTATTTCAGTTGCAAGATGCAGCATAAAGTCTTACATAACATCCACGAAAGTAGAAAGATGAACTACCGTGGAATGATGTAAACTAATTAGCATATGTCTACTTACCGAAGCTCAGAACTGAACGATCAGATGCCGTTGCCTTGTTCACCATTTCTAGCCGCAAATACATCTAATAATCCCACCCAGACCACGTTGTAAATTACGATTCCTCCTCAGATAACCCATGTTCCATTTATATCGGTTACCTGCCCTGTCAAAATGTTTTACTTAGGAGAGTTGAAGTTTTTTCTGGCATCTGTCTAGTCTCACTTGTGACATTTTATTTGTTTGTAATACTGAATCTGTTAAGGACAAGATTGTCTTGGTCAGTCAGTGTACCAAAGTTTATTATATGTCTTGTTCAATTTAGTTTTCTTCCCAAAATAGTTGTTGTAATTTGTCTTGTAGGTCATTATTCAACGAATAACATATTTTGTCTAAGCTGACTAGTTTTATATCGCTATTTTACTAAAATAATTGCTCTCGTTTTAGTCCTAAATAAAACATTAACAATTTTTATCTTTGTAAACGAGATGAGGTACTTCATAAATGCACTTTGAACCCACGAAAATTTCACAGACACACACTCATCTTTGTATCTGACGACAGTGTAACAATCCAAAACCGGTTAGTAAAATAACACACTGAAGAGCCAAAGAAACTTGTATAGGCATGTGTATTCAAATACAGAGACATGTAAACTGGCAGAATACGGCGCTGCGGTCGGCAACACGTGTCTGTAGGTTTATTAGATTGATTACTGCTGCTACAATGGCAGGTTATCAAGACTTAAGTGATTTGAACATGGTCTTATAGTCGGCGCACGAGTGATGGGACGCAGCATATCGGAGGTATCGATGAAGTAGGGATTTTTCCCTTTCGACCATTTCACTAGTGTACCGTGAATATCAAGAATCCGGTAAAACATCAAATGTCCGACATCGCTGAGGCGGAAAAAGATCCTGCAAGAACGGGACCAACGACTGACTACTGAAGAGAAACGTTCAACGTGACAGAAGTGCAAACCTTCCGCTAATTGCTACAAATTTCAGCGCTGGGCTATTAATAATTGTCAGCGTGCGAACCATTCAACAAAACATCATCGATGAGCGCTTTCGGTGCCGAAGGCCCACTCGAGTATCCTTGATGACTGCACGTCACAAAGATTTACGCCTCGCCTGGGCCCGGCAACACCGACGTTGGACTGTTGATGAGTGGAAACATGTTGCCTGGTCGGACGAGTTTCGTTTCCAATTGTATCGGGCGGGTGGACGAGTACGGGTATGGAGACAACGTCATGGATCCATGGACCCTGCTTGCCAGCCGCGGACTGTTCTAGTTGGAGGAGGTTCTATAATGGTGTGGGGGTGTGCAGTTGGAGTGATATGGGTCCCCTGGTACGTCTAAATAGAACTCTGACAGGTGACACGTACGTAAGGATCCTGTCTGAACACCTGCATTCATTGATGTACACTGTGCATTCCAACGGAATTGGGAAAATGCAGCAGGAAAATGCGGCAGGCCACATGTCCAGAATTGCTACAGAGTGGCTCCAGGAACACTCTTCTGAGTTTCAACACTTCCACCGGCCACCAAACTCACCAGACATGAACATTATTGAGCATAGTTGGAATGCGTTGCACTGCGCTGTTCAGAAGAGATCTTCACGCCTTCGTACTCTTACGGATTTATGGGAGTCCAGCAGGATTCACTTTGTTTATTTCCTCAAGCACTACTTCAGACATAAGTCGGCTTCATGCCAAGTCGTGTTGCGGCTCTTCTGCGTGCTTCCGGGAACCCAACACGAAATTAGGCAGGTGTACCAGTTTCTTTGGCCCTTCAGTGTGGATTGTAGAATATTACACCGGTGCCTCGTGTTTGTTTCATTCTTAACTGTATACTAGTATATGCCAAAAAAACAATGATTATAAAACTGCAGTCCTTGGTTAAAATTTTACATTAGTTAAAATGTTTTAAGTATTAGGTACTATTTTGTGAAAAAGCCTGATGTGATACGACAATATAAAAGTAATTTCCAGAATTAGCGTCACAGATTGATTGTAGAACACGTATTTTTGAGACATCATATGAGAAATTAAAAAAAATACAACCTTGTTTTCTTATTATTTTTCTCTGGTAATGGAAGTATACGAAAATTTTAATACTGATGCTGCCCTTTAACTTGTAATCCCAAAGCCGGCCGAGTTGGCCGAGCGGTTCTAGGCGCTACAGTCTGGAACTGCGCGACCACTACGGTCGCAGGTTCGAATCCTGCCTCGGGCATGGATGTGTGTGATGTCCTTAGGTTAATTAGGTTCAAGTAGTTCTAAGTTCTAGGGAACTGATGACCTTAGAAGTAAAGTCCCTTAGTGCTCAGAGCCATTTGTACCATTTTTTTGTAATCCCAAAGAAGTCATTGTTGCGGATATCCGCACCTGCGCAGACCTCTGATGATAACGTTATGTCGCAGGGACGAAACGATGAAGCAGCAGTGAGTGGAGTAGCTGAATGAGGAGGAGGAGGTGGTGGTGGGAGGCGCTGGCGGAGGAATGCGTCGCTGTGTACCGTGCGGTGCCGTGCCGTGCCGTGCCGGCTCGTCGGACGGACGCAGCGCGGCGCCCCGAGGGACCGGTTATTCTGGTCGTCAGCCAGCGCCGCACCGCCGCCTCACCGACTTTTTCCATTCAGGCCTGCACGTCCCCGCCGGCCAGTTTTATAGTCCCACATACATCGCCAGGGATTTCCTCCCGCTCTGCGCGCGGAATACCGCTCGCTGCTCTGCAATGTCTGCTGCCGAACAGTCTAGGTGCAGAACCACCTTCGTCGTTAATTGAGGCATTGATGTCGGAAAGGTAGTAAGTGAAAACAAACAATTTTTCAGATTTATATGTCGAAAAGGTAGTAATACACGTCACCAGCGGCTTAGAAGTAGCTGAATGTCAAAGTTATGAGTATACGAATATTGGTATCGGTTCTTTCGGACATGTCCGAAAGAACAGATACCATAGTTACGGCTCACCGACCACCTGACCATCTTCTTCTTCTGTGCGGATGCACAAACAGTGCCCGAACTCTTACGGGAAAGCCGGCCGTGGTGGCCAAGCGGTTAAAGGCGCTACAGTCTGGAACCGCGCGACCGCTACGGTCGCAGGTTCGAATCCTGCTTCGGGCATGGATGTGTGTGATGTCCTTAGGTTAGTTAGGTTTAAGTAGTTCTAAGTTCTAGGGGACTGATGACCTTAGAAGTTAAGTCCCATAGTGCTCAGAGCCATTTGAACCCTCTTACGGGAATCGGCAACGCGCCGCGGGTAATGAGTATAATGGGCGGGGGCGCTACGAATGTAGTGCGGGACAATACGTTGAGAATGTGAGTCTCGCAGGAGGCGTGCCAGAGATAAATCCCTGCAGTCGCACTATCCTCTATGTCTTCGGTGGCTCAGGTGGGTAAAGCGTCTGCCATGTAAGTAGGAGATCCCGGGTTCCAGTCCCTGTCGGGGCACACATTTTCATCTGTCCCCGTTGACGAATGTCAACGTCTGCAAGCAGCTAATGGTTGTAATTTCATAGTAAAAGTTATGAGTGCTTTCATTCTTATAAAGGGCGCAAGACGTCACTTTGCGGGCTTTCAAATAAATAATGAAATGATGGAGTGGTGTGGCCCTCAGCTACGTACCCTCAGACTCAGAAATGAAATATTAAAAGTTTTGGCTGGTTTCGTTGTCTAGTTGCCGCGTTACAGGTCAAATATTTCTGCGTCTAAGTATACAATATGAATATATAAATGAATCGAATGGTCGAAGGTTCCTATCACTCAGCAAGTGCGAATTTTTAATGAATACACATTTATAAATGAAAGACTGCAACTAAATAAAATCTGCAGGTGCTATTCTTAACGACTTTAAATAATGAGTACAATAGTAGATGTACCTATAGGAATGCCATTTATTACTTGAAAATACTTATTGGTGTCGACGGTCCAGCAATTAAATAAAATATAAGTTGAATAACAGGGAAACAATAGATTCCTACTTCACGTAATTAGTTATGAACAACAACATAGCTCACCAGATACTCACTTCTAAACGCATACTACGTGTTCACTTTACAAGCCACGGAAATCTCACTAGTGCACAAGTCGGCACTATGAAATATGCTCTGCCCGTCGCGCCTCGTCGTCCAGCACTCTCTCGTGTCCTCTCCTGTACTGTCCCTCGCGTCGCAGCATTCAGAACTGTCCCTCCATTCACATCGGTAGTCGCCTCCCTTAGTAACGAGCGCTGTGATTGGCGATAGCGCTCCCGTCATGTCTCCAAGCCAACGCACACTCACAAACATTTTGAAACACATTCGAAATACTGGATTTACATTTAAATAACTTGAAATTAAAAAAAATATTCCTACGGCTGAACCATAGACACGCTCTAACACATTATGAAATACATAAACAAATTAAATAAAGCCGGCCGGAGTGGCCGAGCGGTTAAAGGCGCTACAGTCTGGAACCGCACGACCACTACGGTCGCAGGTTCGAATCCTGCCTCGGGCATGGATGTGTGTGATGTCCTTAGGTTAGTTAGGTTTAAGTAGTTCTAAGTTCTAGGGGACTTATGACCACAGCGGTTGAGTCCCATAGTGCTCAGAGCCATTTGAACCAATTAAATAAACATATATCAATGGAATAGAAACAAAATTAGGCCAGTAGCCTAATGTCTCTGTGCTTTCTTAAAACTCAGTAAGTTATTGACTAATTTCTTCATGAATAGGATATATCGGATATAAACAAGGACATAAATGAATAAATATATTTATAAGCATGCTGCTACCGTTTTTTCGTGTAACTGTGGAGTACTTATGACCTGTCGCGATCGATAGTAATCAGCCACTTTAACCTACAATAACTGATGTGCTATTCAATTTACATGCCTGTAATCCATACCAATTTAGGTTTACACTAACAGATTTCTAAAGACACGTCGATAGACAAAATCGGATACCAATTTAGGTCTACATTAATAACTTTCTAAAGACACGTCGATCGACAAAATCGGATGAACCGTTTAGATTTTGGAAATTCGATACTCCGGGTTAGTCGTACAATTTACAGTCCGATACTAAACTTCAAACTAATAAAGATATGGAAAATCTGATTACACTATCAGAATCGTCGTGCAAATAATGGTAATGTACATGTTTCTTTTTGAAGTATCATGATTCCTCTGGCTACTATAAATCACTATATGAGGTGGTGAAATGTATGCCATTAACGTTTCACAAAGTCCGCCAGCTTTGCCACTCTCGGCGTACAAGTCTCTTTCATCCACACAGCGTCACCAAGGAATTCCCAGCCACGCGGCCAGCTAAGAATCACGTGGTCCAGCTATTGTGTGGCATCACGTGGTTGCTAACGAGCCGCTGCTTTGAGCAGCGTTCTGTGCAGCCACCCCAACTCCGAACATAGAGTATTTCCAGGGCGCCACAACTCGCCTGTTACCTCACAACTTGTTAGCAACGTTACGTGAGCTGGGGTGGATATGACAGCAAGTCAACGAGCCACCGAGTTGCCAGCTTTTATTCTATGACCGATCATTCATTACCATGTTATTGATTTGTTGGTGAAGTTACTATGACTTGCTATTACGACAAAATACCTTCGAAACCTATTACATAAAAGCTCCTAATTCATATTTTCCGTCTGCAATGAAATTTATTTGACTACATTCAGTGATAACACCTAGTTTTGTGTTTTATTATGACATAACCGATTTGCATAATTCCTTTGTGCAGAATATCTGTAAATGCAAATATAACTGCCGTAGTTTTGAAGGTGCACCCAGTTTTGTAACTAAAATTACTAGATAAGTCGAGGAAATTTCGTTTTTAGTTAAATCAGCATAGTGTAGATTAAACAAGGAAGGCTGCATGACATGGGAAGACGGCTTTGGCATACCACATACCAATGTTTTCTACATTTTATAAAGTTTTCTGAGGCATATACATGTCACAGCATTCACATTATGTACAAACCAGTAGATTTAGTGAGGTGTGTATTTGTGCTTCGAAATAATATCTATGATGTATAAGAAAAAACAGTTAGTTGATTCAGTCGTTCTTGGAATACAGAAGACAATGATTTGATCTGATTTTCGTGAAACAGATACACAACAAACACACGCCGCCCTATTTGATAGCTCACCGCCTTCTATACGTGGAACCATAGGTCCGTAGAACTCTTCTCCAAGTTCCGAAAGCATCACGCCACATGCTATCACTAGACAGATATGAGATGTAGACGCCCAACGCTCAAAACTGTTTATAACTTTAGGGGGACTTCAGTATCCCATCAACCGCCAAAGGGTTAACTGGGGTGGCTTCTTTGCTTTTCCACTTCACAGTCACATCACCAGCAGTTGTCTTGGGAAACTTTAAAAGACTTGAAATATCGTAAATGGATTTCTTACTCCACTGACATCCAATGTCTATGTTCGAATTCACTGAGATCTCCTGACAGACCCAGGAAAGAAGTAGACTCTCTCAACTACTAGTGAAAATTGAAAATAATGGATGGTACATGCAATAAAAGACGTAAAAAGTGGTGTATGTGAAAGAAAGTTTGATGAAGAAATTAGAACTAATGGGTGTCAGAAATATAGTGAAAATTGATGTTATGTTATTGGCGAATACCAAGATTACTATGTCTGCCAGTGTCAGGTATGTAACAAGACAGTTGTAGATAGGCTGTCTGTGTTTTGTGAAGATAGACCTCCAGCGAAAATTCCTTGTGTTGAAAGATACACCTGGTCTCATAATGAAGCTGCAAGAGATGGCTTTAACTAATACAACAAAATTAGGAGCAAAAGCAGATGTGGTAACAAAAAAATAAAATATATTGATTTGTACATTCCTTATCTAACAAGAAAAATCTGCAAATATGGGTATTAGACAGTGAAATGGTGTGGGTTAATAAAATGTAAAATATTAGCATCCAGATGACTGTTTCATCCTCATTTGCCAGAATGAATAAAGATTGATAAAAATTAAAAATTGTTCTTTCCTTTGTGTGTAAAAGAGAAAATAAATAAATGTAATCACATTGATGATGAAAGAAGTTTTATTGGAACTTCGACAACTGATGAAGTACATAAAGCCATATAAAAAGAATATAAAATTTTAGATATCTATGACATTTGGAATTGTAGTAAAAAGCAACATATTGTTTAAAAATTATGTAGGAGACTTTATGCAAATGAAAAATGAGTCCACATGATTTTGAAAGAAAAGACTTACATAAAAACTGCAAAAGAAGAAAAATGGGGATTAAATTGGATTAAGATAAGATAAAGGAAAATCCAGGAAAACATATTGTAGGTGAGACATGGGGAAAATTTGGACAATGACAAAATATGAGTAAAGCTGAGTATGTTACCGATTTACAACAATAATATGAGATATTATTTGATGATCAGTTAGAGAGCAAAGATATCAACATTATTAATAAGAATATGGTTCAAACGAAGTACAACTTCAATCACTATAATGTAAAAAATAACACTGCTACCAATATTTTTATAATAGCATTCACTACATCAAATGCAAGGCTTATGTTGTACGCTATATTAGAAAAGCTTGGGCAATTTGTTACATATTTTTATACGGGCAGTATAGATTATTGATTATGGTAAAAATACTGTGGAAACAGTTTGATTGATGGATGAATTAACTGGTGATCAAAATAACAGGATTAAAAATTGGGCATCAGCTGGATCTATAAGTTGATTGTTTGAGAAAAATGAAACACATACTGTGATGAAGATAAAGGGTTTTACTTTAAATTATAAGGGCATTCAGAAGGTAAATGGCGATTCTATGATAAAATCATTGATAATGAAGTAAAAGATACAATTAGCATACAATCAAACAGTCAGAGATTCCAGTACGAAAATTTAATCGCCAAGCAAGTTAATAAAGAATTCTCATTTCAGTGTAACACTAGAGAAGTTGTGTGAGACTATGATACAGTGGCCCATAGATATTAAAATCATTTAATAAGATGAAATAAACTAAGTTTCCTACATCTTATGTTGTAAAAATAAATTTTTGGTTGCAAATTTCCTTAAAACAATTATATATGCTGTAATTGTTTTTACTGTATTTTCTGTTTTCTAAATTTGTTTCCTCTGGTTTCTCTTAAAATATTTGAATTCACTATTTTGGGAATAAAAAAAAATATTGAGAACCAGAAAGTAACAAAAACTGAAAAATAATTTTTCACCTTATCAGGTTACATTAAGAATAAGTAACACACTCTTTCTTCTTTTAATTCCTCATCTAACATTTTTTGAACATCATGATTAATGCATAAATATTCCTATTTTGCATATAGGTTTTGTTCAGTTGCTCTGAAGTATTTTATTAATTTGTATAATATGAGATATTATTTGATGATCAGTTAGAGAGCAAAGATATCAACATTATTAATAAGAATATGGTTCAAACGAAGTACAACTTCAATCACTATATATATATATATATATGCTCCTTGTAAGAATAAGAACTTAATTCTGTTTCTATTTTTCCTATCAGAGTTGTGTGGTATAACTATTTTTTAAGCAATAGTTGTAAATATTTTCTCTTTTTCATTTAAATATTTTTGCTCTTTTTAAAGAATATGATATACCTTAAATAATCCTATAGTTGAATAATATTATTTATTTTGACTAAAATCTTTCATATCAAATCTCCCAGTTTTTACACTGTTGTCCATTTATAACACAAATTTTTATGTTCCTGAAATGTTTCTACATAAATGAAAGCACTACTGAGGATAATTCCAGTTTGTTTAAAAAGATAAGTGAGTTAGATTAAATGTTTTGTATAATGTTACTGGTAGTGAATATCTGAATACTCGATTTATGGAGGAAAAACTTTTAGGTAGCTAAGTTCAAGATTATTTTACCGCATAAATTAATTATTGGTAGGAATTTTCATTTTTTTTAAGTTGAAAATGTTAAAGTAAGACAGGAGAGAATGAAGACACTTAAAAATGATTACAGAAACGAATTTTATTATCTGGTGTTTCTGATTTAATGATTTTTGCGGCCCAAATTATTTTCTACTCCAGTAATATTATTTTAGACATGAGTGGCAGTTTTTTAAAAAATTGTCGAGGAATTGTGTCTCACAAAAAATGTGCTCATGAGAAATCCCCCCAGTGTGCTCAATGCACCCTCATGATATTGGTACAGTTAAGAGAGAAACCTGAGATAATGCTCCAGTCTCCCACATTTTGACCCCTCAAGGACCATGAAGGTAAGATTAGACTAATTACAGTGCACATAGAGTCATTCTTCCTAAACAACGTATGTAACTGGAAAGAGAATAAACCAGAGCTTGTGAATGAATGCTAGGTATAATGCACTACACACTTCATGGATTGCAGTTTATGTAACTGCTCCCCCCCCCCCCAAAAAAAAAGCACCCAGAAAGGGAGCAGAAAACGAAATGAAACTTTGGAAACTGAGAGGTTATGTGATGTTATTTTAGTGATAACAAAATCGAATCGCATTTAGAATAATCTTGGCAGTATTAGGCCACATATCAGTTTGACATTGCACATCTCTGACCTGACTGATGCACTTATTAAATTGGTAAATGTGTCACAAAGCCGCTACATGCTCTTCCGAGGGAAACAAGCCCAAGGTATTGTAACTGGTCCCTGATGGCCTGGATACTGGCTCATATGATGACCGAGCTGATCCTACACATGTTCTGTAAGCGACAGGTCTGTGGACCGTGCTGGTCAGGAGTATACCTCAACATCACACAGACAGTTCATGGAGGCATGTTGCATGTGTAGACAGCATTTTCCTGTTGAAAAATGGCGCCACGAAGCTGTTGCATGAGGGCACAGGATATCTATGACATACTGTTGTTCTATTTGAGTTTCCTCAACCACTACCATCTGTGACCTAAGTGAAGTGGTAGGAACGGGAAGGGAGTAGTAAGGTGCTGGGCCAAAACTGCATTACGCATTTTGCCTAAAATAATGTATTATACAAAATTTAAAACTTTAATATTAACACCAACAACCTTGTTTCAACTTTCATAGAATGAGTAACTCTTGCTCTACACTTCACGTTACAATTACTGATTATATCGTGCTTCAAGAAATAGATGTTCATCAGTCTGATGGTGATTCATATGAAACTAAGCTGTAACCACAAACTTTGTGCACTGACTATAGCTCAGGAAAAGAAAAGGGGTCAAAACTCAAACGAGTTTTACAGAATATTAGGTAAAAACCATAAAATGTCAGAGCCATGTGACGAGCAAGTAAGACCTGGAGATAACTGCACTAAATATCAACTTACAATTGCGTTACACCCAAGTTCTATGCCGTGAACAGATTAAGAAAACACGCAACAGTAATTAACTTCAGTTAGTGCACAACACTTAAAATTTAAAGTCTAATACGAAATAATATTAATGACTGGTACATAGCCTTTCTAAACGGTGTCTAGCTGTAGGAGCCGATTTACTGTATGACAAGACACCTAGTTCAGTCAGACAGATTTAAAAACAGTAATGGCAACTTGGAACTAAATAGCAAATTTCTTTAACTAACGAACCCCACAGTACACACAACTTGAATGGCACACTAATAATTGCAACGGTCACACACTATAGCTATTGATTCAAAACTTAACAGAAGTATCAAACGTGAGGTCACGACACTGTTCTGACCTTGACGGGAGAGCAAACGTGTTACTCGGATTTCAAATGTAACCAGGCTATGGGAATAACATTATCAGTACAATAATACTCAGCGGGTTCTGGAGGACCTGGAAGACAGGAGCGACTGCATCATAGCTTAGCTCTTAAGACCAACCAGTAATAACATCACGGCCAGACGCTACCAGAGTGAAGAAGAATGGACAAGACTACAGTAATAGTCGGTCACAATGTTATCATTGCGTTGCAGGCTCCAGAAGCCTCCGTGACACAGAATTCCACAATACCACTAGTTCTTCAGGATGCTGAGAGATCCCTTCCAGACACACGTGCCTCTATCAAACACAAAGCAGCCCACAATATATTCTATATCTACATTTATACTCAGCAAGCCACCCAATGGTGTGTGGCGGAGGGTACTTTACGTGCCACTGGCATTACCTCCCTTTCCTGTTCCAGTCGCGTATGGTTCGCTGGAAGAACGACTGCCGGAAAGCCTCCATGCACGCTCGAATCTCTCAAATTTTACATTCTTGATCTCCTCGGGAGGTATAAGTAGGGGGAAGCAATATATTCGTTACCTCATCCAGAAACGCACCCTCTCGAAACCTGGACAGCAAGCTACACCGCGATGCAGAGCGCCTCTCTTCCAGAGTCTGCCACTTGAGTTTGCTAAACATCTTCGTAACGCTATCACGCTTACCAAATAACACTGTGACGAAACGCGCCGCTCTTCTTTGGATCTTCCCTATCTCCTGCGTCATCCCGACCTGGTACGGATCCCACACTAATGAGCAATACTCAAGTATAGGTCGAGCAAGTGTTTTGTAAGCCACCTCCTTTGTTGATGGAATAAATTTTCTAAGGACTCTCCCAATGAATCTCAACCTGGTACCCGCCTTATCAACAATTAATTTTATATGATCATTCCACTTCAAATCGTTCCGCACGCACACTCCCAGATATTTTACAATGGCAACTGCTACCAGTGTTTGTTCCGCTATCATATAATGATAGAATAAAGGATCCCTCTTTCTGTGTATTCGTAATACATTACATTTGTCTATGTTAAGGGTCAGTTGCCACTCCCTGCACTAAGTGCCTGTCCGCTGCAGATATTCCTGCATTTCGCTGCAATTTTCTAATGCTGCAACTTCTCTGTATACTACAGTATCATTCGCGAAAAGCCGCATGGAACTTCCGACACTATCTACTAGGTCATTTATATATATTGTGAAAAGCAATGGTCCCGTAACATTCCCCTGTGGCACGCCAGAGGATACTTTAACGTCTGTAGACGTCTCTCCATTGAAAACAACATGCTGTGTTCTGTTTGCTAAAAACTCTTCAATCCAGCCACACAGCTGGTCTGATATTCCGTAGGCTCTTACTTTGTGTATCAGGCGACAGTGCGGAACTGTATCGAATGCCTTCCAGAAGTCAAGAAAAATGGCA
Source organism: Schistocerca cancellata (assembly GCF_023864275.1). Taxonomy (NCBI): domain Eukaryota; kingdom Metazoa; phylum Arthropoda; class Insecta; order Orthoptera; family Acrididae; genus Schistocerca; species Schistocerca cancellata. Next base: position 461,155,752 of record NC_064630.1, read on the forward strand.
TCTACCTGGGAGCCTGTATCTAATATTTTCTGCGTCTCATGAACAAATACAGCGAGTTGGCTCTCACATGATCGCTGTTTCCGGAATCCATGTTGATACCTACAGAGTAGATTCTGGGTTTCCAGAATCGACATGATACGCGAGCAAAAAACATGTTCTAAAATTCTACAACAGATCGACGTCAGAGATATAGGTCTATAGTTTTGCGCATCTGCTCGACGACCATTCTTGAAGACTGGGACTACCTGTGCTTTTTTCCAATCACTTGGAACCTTCCGTTCCTCTAGACTTGCGGTACACGGCTGTTAGAAGGGAGGCAAGTTCTTTCGCGTTCTCTATGTAGAATCGAATTGGTATCCCGTCAGGTCCAGTGGACTTCCCTCTGTTGAGTGATTTCAGTTGCTTTTCTATTCCTTGGACACTTATTACGATGTCAGCCATTTTTTCGTCTGTGGGAGGATTTAGAGAAGGAAATGCAGTGTGGTCTTCCTCTGTGAAACAGCTTTGGAGAAAGGTGTTTAGTATTTCAGCTTTACGCGTGTCATCCTCTGTTTCAATGCCATCATGATCCCGGAGTGTCTGGATATGCTGTTTCAACCCACTTACTGATTTAACGTAAGACCAAAACTTCCTAGGATTTTCTGTCAAGTCGGTACATAGAATTTTACATTCGAATTCACTGAACGCTTCACGCATAGCCCTCCTTACGCTAACTTTGACATCGTTTAGCTTATGTTTGTCTGAGAGGTTTTGGCTGCGTTTAAACTTGCAGTGAAGCTCTCTTTGCTTTCGCACTTTGTTGTTGAACCACTGTGGGTTTTTCCCGTCCCTCACAATTGTACTCGGCACGTACCACTCTAAAACGCATTTTACGATTGCCTTGAACTTTTTCCATAAACACTCAACATTGTCAGTGTCAGAACAGAAATCTTCGTTTTGATCTGTTAGGTAGTCTGAAATCTGCCTTCTATTACTCTTGCTAAACAGATAAACCTTCCTCCCTTTTATTATATTCCTATTTACCTCCATATTCAGGGATGCTGCAACGGCCTTATGATCACTGATTCCCTGTTCTGCGCAGTCGAAAAGTTCGGGTCTGTTTGTTATCAGTAGGTCCAAGATGTTATCTTCACGAGTCGATTATCTGTTTAATTGTTCGAGGTAATTTTCGGATAGTGCACTCAGTATAATGCCAGTCGATGCTCTGTCCCTACCACCCGTCCTAAACATCTGAGTGTCCCAGTCTATATCTGGTAAATTGAAATCTCCACCTAAGACTATAA